>NC_141765.1:6203200-8603200 GCF_982258835.1 Parasteatoda tepidariorum
ATATATATATATATATATATATATATATATATATATATATATATATATATATATATATATATATATATATATATATATATTATAAAGGCATAAAAAGATTCCTTAAAATCGGAAAACTGAGAAATTTTATAGTTTTAAACATGCAATTATAGAGAGAGGTTTCACAATTATTAAATGTTAATTAAATATAAGAGAAAAACTAAATGTCATTTGCCCAGTGAAAGAATGTAGCCTTTGTCATTGAACCAAGGTGATTCCATAAAGTTAATTTATTTTTTAATTCAGCATCACCTGATTCTATGTCAGAGTAAAAATATGCACGTACATAAAATGTTATTGATTATACACCAAACAAATGGATCAAATCATGTTACGTCGTAAATGGCTATCTAAAAGAAATAAAATGGATCCTTATCCTGTTATAGTTTTAGTTATCTGTGATGTTTTCTCTAAATCAGATACAATGACATTTTGTCGTGAAATTCGAAAAAGTTGCTAAACCTTTTCGTGTTAATAATGCAAAGGTTTTCGTGATTGAGTCTACTGCCCAATCATTTGCGGCTCATTGAAGGTAACTATCATCTAATATGTCCGCGAGTTATGTCGTAGTAAATTAGGCAGTCATATATAATGCGGCACAGTTAAAGATAATGTGCAATATTGAATTATTCAGTTTTAAATATAAGGAAGAGCTAAGCATAATTTACGTCTCATTGATATATCTACAACTTGTTCGTTTTGAAAAGCAAGTACAGAATATATTCTTTCTCATACGGGAGCTGTGTTTGAATATGAAGCACAGTCAAGTTAGCGATTCTTCACAATGTTTAGTAAAGAGTCAATAAACCAAATTTCTCAGGATGCTAGGTAGGCTAATGATTGAAATTTTCCTCTGCATCTCATCACGCTTTCAGAAATATAATAAAGTTATTTTTTCTTAGTTTGCATTGTCTAGTTCTTCATCTTATTGTGATTATCGGATTTGTCACACAGATTATAAGAGGTAATACTTTGATTGCAGATTTCGTGGCAAGAAATAAACTTCCATTTTCAACCACATATTTATGGGCAACTTGTAAAAGGAAATTGCGTTTTTTTATTTCCTTTAAACTCGACCAAGAAAAATGATTCCTTACCTTAAAAAAAAGTAAATTCATTTATCAGAAATACATTTAAAAATAAATACAAACTTTTGATTCTCATCCAGTCAGAAGAACTGTATCAAAAGCAAAATAAACAAGTACGCTATATGCTAAAATATTTTATAAATTTAAAACACGCGCGACAGTCGACACAAAAAAATGTTTCAAAAAGTACAATCGTATCCTCAGGAGGACAAAATCTGTTTACCACAACACTTCAGTTCGATTTACGTAGTCTTTTTTTTCTACAAGGAGAAAAGAAAAACCTTTTATTACAAAGACAGGTGTTTTCGAAATGCTTTTTGCCATAGAAAAAAGCTATTGAAACTTTTTCACTCTTGAATGCTGTTTGTTTCTTCTTATCCTTAATACGTAGTAAACAGAGTGAAAAGCGAAAAAGGATAGGGAAAAAAATCATATTATTTTAAGGGTTAAAGTTCTCATTCAAGCTAACAACTAACAGTGAGTAGATTTAAAGAGCGCCAAAATAATATACTTTCTTTTCAAAATCTTGTGTCAGTAAAACGAAACAAATTTCCGAGTTGAAAACAATAAAAGCAATTTAAAAGTCGCTGTTTGACTTTCCTGTTGCATTCCATGGCTCAAGTACGTGTGTACTAACGTAACAATTATGCCCTTTAAACCTGTTAAGCTTTTGAACACCATTTAGAAACCTTTTATTGTTTTTATTGGTGATTTTATTGTTCTTCTTAAGAATCCTTTTTTATTAGTTCGGCTTTTGAAAGACAGGAAATCAATAGGATTTCTAATAAAGGAGATTAAATTTGTATATTTTTATAGAGTATTTTATATTTTACTACCTGCTTAGAAGAGCTGACCCATTTTTGAGTTTTCAGCTTGATATTTAACTCCGTAATCTTGCAATTTTCATCCTTACCTAGAAACCAAGGGAACTCATGGATCAATGACATGGGGATGAACTAGATTTTGTTGAGGACTTTTTGATGGAATTAACAGGCATTTACGTTACATGGAGAGGAAAATCACAAAAACAGCCAACAGTCAACTAGAAATACGGATTCTAACCCATGATTCACCTACTACTGAAGATATTTAGTGTCTACATTGTAGTCATTTTTAGAGATGGTAGCCGAACTTGTATCCACCAGCCATCACAGGGATTCAAATCTGGTTACCTTCGTTGGGAAGCATGGGCTCTTTTTCCAAAGAGTCTCAGTGGCTTAGGGAAGTATTTAGTTCTTAGGGAGTATTAGAATGTATTTTAATCTTAGGGAGCATTTAGAATGTATTTTAATTAAATTTAGTAATTAATAAGAAAATACAAACTAAGAACTGTAGCATTTGCTATCCATTACGCTATTAGGGCGGCAAAAATAGATGACTAAAAACAAGAGAAAAAGATTTTTACGTACTTTATCTATAAGCAGACAAATATTGTCAATCAACTTTTAGAATATGTATTTTACGAAAATAAGAATCGATGTCATATTTTGCTTCTTAAAATCTTTTTTTTTATTCAATTAGGACTGTATTAGATGAATTTATAATGAAAAGTTAATCGGGTCAGCACAGCTTTACTATTTTACTATCAGCGCAAATTTGGAATTTCATTTTTAATTGTGCATATAGAACCATTCATTTTTTAGTTGTGCATATAGAACCAGCTTTATAGAACATGCTTGAAAAAATCATACATTTTAAGTTGTAGGAATTCAAATTAATCTCTCCTACAAATTTACAGTTAACACTGAAAAAGGAATATCTAAAATTAGTTACAATTGTTAACTAAAATATTTTATACTTTTTATGAACTTTTTTTTTCTAACCGATTGTGTAGTTTTTTATTAATGCATAAATTGCTTTCATAAATTGCTTTTATTAGCATTGCGATTTTATAATTTTAAAAAAATATAAGAATTTGTCTGCCTAACGCAAAAATAATGAAGATATGGACACCATACAAGGGTACCACTTATAGTTTATTAAACTAAATCAAAATGTTTAGTAGCATAGTTTCTTGAAAAATAAAGTACAAAATTCTAATCAACTCAGGGTGAAAAAACTATAACTCTAAGAAATGTTTTAAAACCAGAAAAAAATATTTGCTAACTAATGGGACAATCAGATTAGGAAAGGCAATTATCTTCGTTTTCGAGACGATGTTGATTTCTTTTTAAATTACAGATCTAACCAAAAATCATTATAAAAGGCTGCCTTATAACTAATATTTAATTTTTAATGTTCTTCCATTCATGTAATGTAGTTTCCAAGACTATGTCAACGTTTAGTGACTAATTGATTGACGGCATATGATGTAGTTTCCAAAACTAAGTCAACGTTCATTGACTAATTGATTGACTGTGTATAATGTAGTTTCTAAAACTAAGTCAACGTTCATTGACTAATTGATTGACTGCATATAATGTAGTTTCTAAAACTAAGTCAACGTTCATTGATTAATTGATTGACTGCATATGATGAAATTTCTCAAATTAAATCAGTGTTGATTGACTGCATATCATGTGGTTTTTAATACTGAACCAACGTTGATAAACGAATCGATTGACTACAGATGGTGTATAGTTTCTAAAACTTAGTCAAATTTGATTGACTAATTAAGTGGCTGCATATGATGTATTTTCTAAACTAAGCTTACTTCAAATGAGTAAGTGACCATTCACGGTGAATTTTTCCTTTATATCAAACATATACTTTTCTGGCGAAATAGTAGGTTACAATATTTTATAACAATGTACACATCTCTTAAAATTAATATTTTTTTTTTTTTTTAATTTAGTGATATTAGCAAACTTTGTTTTTTGATGTGTACTGCATATTGAAAAGAATTATTTCTCATACATTACTACTTTTTCCTTGAAACGAGGTAATTAATTAATCGCTCTGATATTCTTAATAAAATTAAATTTTGAAAAAAATAAATGCAATCCTTAAGAAATATTTGTTGTTTTGAAATTTATGATTGAATCGAAAGCGTTTCATTTAAAATTTTTGTTATGAAATTTCCTTTAAAATTTAAAAACATTTCGTTCACTGATTTGAAACTGGATAGCTATGAGTTTATGAAAATTTAAATAGATTGGTCAAATAATTTTTTACTTACCCATTATAAGATGAGAAAATTTTATTAATTATTGATGATTACACATTTAAATTAACAATGAGAAAAAAATTAATGGATAATTTTATCATGTACCTTTATTAAATGTTTATTAAGTTGTCTATTCTTTAAAAGCGTTTGTTTTAAACTCATATTGATGTTTTATACTTATAAATTAAGATTTACAATATCTTGATTAAGTTAAACTTTTTCATAATATCTTTTGAAGCTAAATGAATTCATTCTTTAATGAAAATGAATGTTCTCATCTTGCACTTTTTTGAAGCGGCACTTAAGTTCAAGAGTTGTTTTAAGGGAGAAAATAATATTCTGAAAGGAAGTTTGGGTAGAAATCATTAATTATTCCTTCATTTCGTGTCACTTTCAATCCCAGTGTTGAATACACTGATTAGAAAATTTGCATAAGTAGGGACATAAACATGGCACCTATTCTTCGTTTAACACGCATATGATGATATTCAAAGGCATGTACTATCTACCTTAGTTCCAATTATTTAAAGAGTTGAATAATGACTATGCTCTATTGTAATTGAACAATAATTATCCCTATAAAGGTTAATTAATGTATAGCTTTGAAGTTTCACTTTAACAACACTGTATTTTAGATCTTTTCAATTTAAATCTAGTAAAGTCATTTTAAATTATTCAGTATAATATGAAATGTTTAGCTGAAAAAAATATACTCAAGTATATGCAGAATAAAATTGCTTATTATTTACTTGCGTTCAAAAAAGAACACAATAATATGAAAAATTAAATTAAGAAAATAAGATAATAGATAAAAGGTTTGAAACATACAGATATAACAAAACAACGTATCCTAATTAGTTTTAAATATAATACCATTTTGTGGATAGTAAAATAATTATAATTATAATATATTCATGCAAGTAGAAAATGCACTGAACTGCATATATGATGTTGGTGATCGTCATATAGTGGTGGTTGAAATATTATCTCCAAAAAGATGAATAAAATCGTTTAAGTAAAAATTTGATTTATTAAAGTAAGAATTAGTATATTTAAAATACACAAATCATAAAGAAAATCCGTTAACGGGATAAAATATTCTCTTACATCTAGAGATTTATTGCCATCAATGATATTCAATGGTTGGGAGGTTCGAAAGGGCCGCAAATTTGAAATTGAAAGTAAATGAATATCACAGAAGCATGGAGAGGAGATTGGTGAACTATTGAAATATAACATAGCCAAAATAAAGCCAATCCCGCATAATCAATATTAGGTTTGAAAATACTTTGGCGATCGCGAATCGCCAACAAGACTGTGAGAATTATTATAACCATGAAACTGAAACATATTTGCAGTAAGAAATAAATGATAAAGAGTTTGTTGTTTTCTATTAGGCGTGACAGTGAATTAATGAGTCTGCATTGATATTGAAATAAAAAGTTAGCCGTTACATTGATCGATAAGAAATTAAGAAAATATTTTATGCTCGCTTTTATAAAGATTAACGTATTGATTTAATTTAAATATAATTCGATTAATATGATTAGAAAAATAAATTTAAGTAATTAAAGATATTTTAAAAGGTAGAAAATATGTAATGCCAATTGCGGCATTACAGCATATTATAAGAATAAATCAAAAACTATCTAAATCATAAATGTAGAAACATTTGAAAACTTAGGAAGAGTATAATTCCTTATACTGCCGTGCAATAGAATAATCAACGTAATGACAAGAAATTCAAAAGTGATTTTTTTTATATTTAGTATTTTTGCATAATAAGCTACTAATTACAAAAGATATTTTTTCAAAATTAAATTATGTTTCATCAGTATTTTTGAAATTCTATTTTAGCATTCATAGCATTAGCAATCGAAAGAAAATAGGTGTCCAGCCACTTTCTCGGAATCTACCATGAGGTATTTATGTTATTTTTTCAACCACATGCAGAGCCGGATTATACCTTTCGTAGGCCCTGGCATAGCCGTTTTTAAACCCTCCCCTCCTTCCCCCACTCCTCCCTCTTTTCAAAATATATGCTAAAATTTTCTTGCATATTTTTTTAAACATTTTTATTAATATGGATTTTAATTTACAAATTTGTTTATCGAACTTTATCTGCAATACCGACATACTGCCGATATTGCAGTTGATATCGATAATACCATTATGATTAGTTCGATCGATAACTATGTAAACACTTCACGTCAACAATACAACAACAAACCAGCAAAGAAATCAGTGAAATTTGCCGAATACTGAATATAAAATAAAAAGAACACGAAAACGAAAGAGATTTTTCGACGAAACAGAAGAACAAGAAGTAATTTCAAACTCGAATCCAAGACAAATGTTTTTGTCAGGAACGTATTACGCCATTTTAGATGTATTAATTTCAGAAATGACTAAAAGGCGTAAAGCTTACAGTGATTTGTACGATGATTTCGGTTTTCTTGTGCACAAAAATTTGTCAGAATCTGAGATTAAACTAAAAGCGCAAAATTTGGTGAAAATTCACTCATCCGATTTAAAGGAAAACTTTGTAGATGAATTTTTACTATTTTCAAATTTGTATGAACATAAATCTGCACAAGAAATGTTGAAGGCTCAAATTAAAGATAAACTTGTGAATACTTTTCCTAACGTTCACATTGCATTAAGAATATATTTGTCGATTCTTGGATCAAATGTAGAAGGAGAAAGATCTTTCTCCAGATTAAAATTGATAAAAAATTATTTGCGTTCAACAATGAATCAAGATCATTTGGCATCGCTCGCACTTATGTCTATTGAATACGACATTTTGCGTAGTTTGGAATTCGACAGCATAATACAAGATTTCGTTGAATCCATAAAAGTAATATATTAGATCATAAGATTCTGCAAAATAATTTATTACCGAAAAATATTATATTTTTATTTGTATCTTCATAATTTTGTGCAAAATACACATGATATTTTTAAAGCTAAATTATTTTTGTCAACAAATTTTTTTCTCCCAAGTTTTTCGTAGGCCCCTGAATTTCGTAGGCCCTAGGCACGTGCCTAGTGTGCCTATAGGTTAATCCGGCCCTGACCACATGGCAGGCTAGGGCAGTGTTTTTATTTAATCCATAAAATTCTGTGATTAACATGCATCTCTTACGAAAATAATTATCTTTACTTTGTATAGTAAAAGATAAATAACATACAGTAACGTGTATTTAACTCCTGCAGGGGAAAAAAACTGTTGGACTATTCATTGCTTTTTGTTCAGAGAGAGAGGCCAATTACGCATTTTAAAAATCTACATTTCTCATGGCAAATGGAATGACAATAGCGAATTTTGAGTAAAAACAAAAAAGGTTTTTTTTCCATGTAAAATCATACCAACACCTGCCGCATTTTAAGAGTGAATTGTGTATATAAAAGAAGAAAAAAATGGACGCTTTCAATAACTTTAGATCAAACAATCGTATTCTTATATACTAGGACTCAGTCATAATGGTTTGAGGGCCTAATCTTAAATATGTTACATAATTTGTACAGATCTTTAAGTTGAGTCAGACACGAAAACATACTTTCTCTGAATAAAAACCTGTTTTTATTCGGATTTAAATTTTTAACCCTCTAAATAGTAAAGATAGTAGCTGCAATCTACAACACATGGTACCATTAATTTAAATAAGAGAGTAGTTGAAAGCTATCAATGTTAACTTCAAATTTTGGTATTTCGGCATCTAACAGAAAAAATAATTTTAAGCTTTTATTTAACTAATAGAACTTAACTATTTAACTAATAGATCTATTCTCTTCCAATTTTGGATTTTATCATTGTAAATTATGGTGATTAAATTGGTGTCAAAAGTTGTCTTTCTAGCAATTAAAATTATTTCAACTATTATAAAATTATAATAAAAAATAATTATTGCAATTATAATTATAATGAATAATTATCATAATTGCTTTAATTATAATAAATAATTTTTATAATAATTATAGTTAAAATAAATATTTATTATAAATAATTATAATAACAATTATTATTAATTATTAATAAGAATAAAGAAATAATAAACAATTATTAAAAATTGTCGTTCACATGGAAATAGCTTGAAACAAACAAGTTTTATAATTGTATGCAATTTCTTTTTTATTCTCTTCGTTAGTTTCAGAGAATGGGGATAAATGCTAAAAGTGAAATCAATAGAAATGGCCTAAACTTTCACCTCCTCTCCTACTTGAACTATTTTTTTCCATGTTGCTGCTTATTTTCATACTTTGAAGGACAACAATCCAAATGGGTCGTAAAAAAGATATGTTTATTTAGAAAAAGTACGTTTTATTTCTGATTTCGCAACTGAAAATATCAACTGCACAAAATAATTTGCCTAGTTAAGGGTTGGCTCTCGATGTATACAAATTGAGTTCTGATACAAGGAAGTACGATCATTAGATCAAACTTTACTAAAAGTTAATCTTTTTGTTGTTGTTCACTCTACACATAATCCATAAAATCGCCTTTCTCCACTTTAGGAAAAGATTTGCAACACCTTAGTTTTATGGGTGTCTCTCAGGTAAGAAGTTAATCCCATTAAAATAGCGTTTAAATTTTTTCAAAGAAGACTTAACTGCCGTTGGTCCAATTTAATTAAACAAGCACTGTGTCACATAGCCTCTGCACTTAAAGTTATACTAACTGTTTTAAAATACGTTCATAAGATAATTTGCATCAAAATAGTCTACGCCGTTGGAACTTTCATTCTAAAATTATTGTAAAATAACCGGCAACAGTCTGCTCATCCAATTAACCGTAAAGTTTACTGTAAAAAACATTTTTCACCTTTACTATTTTGAAACCGTATACAATTAATAAGGTTTAAAAACTATGAACATAAAACTGTGCGTTTCTTTTTAATCATTTACAACTAGAATGGCTTAAAAAAAGTAAAAAAGAAGTTTTACTTGGCATTTCAGCTAGTCTTTTCGTTAGGTAATTAACATTGGATTTAGATTACGCTTGAGTTGTGTTTTGTCAAATGAACTGTGGAATGTGTTTCACTAATCGTAAGAGATGGGAAATACTAGACTTTTTGGTGCTTAGCTGCATTATGGTGCTGCCATCTATGCGAGAATGAGATTATTGTATTCTAATAATCTAGAACCACAAATAGTGGAGTGCAGGACACTGAGAACTCTTCATGTGTTTGAGCCAATGGAAGAAATGTAACGGTGTAAAGGTTGAGACTTGAACCTCGCTCTGTCAGTCAGACAGATTACCTCTCTCGGCTACAATATGTATCCAGTTGCATGGAACTGACTGGACTTTATTAGATAGGCCTATTTGGTGCTATAAAATTCTGGTCGTTTCGCAGTATTAGGTGAAAGCAGTTAATAAACGGTTTTTCTTACAGTTAACAGTTTGAACACCTTATTATTTGTTGTTATTTGACTAATTTATTTGAATATGGTAAAATAATAAATAAATTATTATTTAGCCATTTTTTTCTCTGATTTTTTAAACAGTGCATCAGTAAAAAAATAATAAATACAATTTTCATGAAGTAATATCGTTTTTTACTAAAGTATTGCATAAAAAAAAATTTAGGTTGAAATTATTCTATTTTAAATTGAAAACAGACTAATATACATTATATATATGCACTCAAATTTACGGTGACATTGTGAAAATAAATAATATTGACTCATATCCATACAAATTGTCTAACAATAGAGAGATTAAAGCCATGGGAATCTTCTGGAATCTATTTTCCTCCTCTTCTCTAGTTACACTTGTTTATCATCTTTAGTCTGAAATATGACATTGTAGGTGAGATAAGACAGTAAGAACTAACTTGGTCTAATTGGAGAAGAAGATAAGGTTCTGGAAAATCTAGCAAAGAAAGAATGTTGTGAAGAATACTATTTCTGACAACAACCACTAGATAACATACTATTAGAGTCAAAACAAGTATTTTGGAAATTAATCTTTTTTGGAGAATCACTAGACCTTAGTTATTTCTTAAAATAAAGTAGAAACAATAAATCTTAAATTATTGGTCTATTAGTGTTACGTGTTAGGTCATTTTTAGTAACTCTTTTGAAAACCTTTGATTTTTGTCTGCAAGTACATTTTCGAATACTTTTTATTAAAAAATGAAATGTTTTATTTTTTGTATTGTACCCCGAACTGAGTTATGATGATTAAGTAGGAGTAATTCTCATATTCTTAAAGAGTTTACGCAGTTTGACAAAAACTTCTCTCATATTCATGCATTTAAATACTAATACATATTGAAGGAATATATTTAAAAAAAAAAATTCAAATGATAAATAAGTCTGTATGAATTGTTTTTACATATCATACTTTTTCTAAAATGCAACATGATAAAATGTTTCATTTAGTTTTGAAGCATATTGTTTGTTACTATTTTCAAACATTTTATTTAACTTAATAGAATTAATTTTGAATACTAAATAATATTAATAATGATAATAGTCAATTGTAAGATTTTATGTATTGTTTACTGCATGTAAACTTTTACTCAATCAATTAAAACTTGAATCTTAGAGTCGTAATTATTTATAAATTAAAATAATTTATTTTTAAAATTCATAATTGTTTTATAATGAAGTGATGTAATTTTATCGCAATCTTTCCACTTATTTAAGCTACAGTTGGCAACAAATTAAATTGTTTTTTCTTTAATTTTATCTCATTGAATAAGTAATAATAAAGCATTAAATTTTTTAAATGAAAAAGAAAACAGTTTACTTACGTTTTAGAACAAATTACCTATGATAATTTTATGAGATAATAAAAGTTAGACGTAAATAAATATAAGAATTTCGAAAATCTAATAATAATTGAATACTTTTTAAAGTGCTAGTAAGCAATTTATAAGAAATTTTAAAAAAAAATTTAAACGATGATATTTTAGTAAATTATATTAAAACGTTCATTAAATAAAGTTCTGTTAAATTAATTTTCAAGGAAAAGGAAAATAATGCAAACTCAGCTTAAATAAAGGAATATATATATATATATTATAATTATATATAAATATTTGTTACTGCATTTTCATGGATTTTAGCTCGTAAAAAACTTAAAAACTGCTATTTGCTTGCAGGTTATGCGCAATAAATGAAGCTTATTGTTTTTCTTAATTTTTTTCGTGTTTTTATTTATTTTGCTATATATATATATATATATATATATATATATATATATATATATATTCTAAACTTTGTTCTTGAGTAAAGCGCGCATGAATATTTTAGTGCAATGATGATACAAAATCATTACTATCTCATCATTAATTTTAGGAAAGATGCCACTTTTTATTAATATATAATGACACATCAAGGATAATAGGGTTCCTAAAAAATTAGCAAACGTAAGAAAAGGTGGTGTATTTATGTATTTTCGTAAATTAGTCTTCACCACCAATCTCAATATCTCCAAATAAATAAATTTGGTACAAAATCTTTGGGTTCGTTAACAGTTTTCATTCATTTTCGTTTCGTAATTATACGATTAAATCCAATGGAAAGATCTCCTTACCTTTTTATTGAAATTATTTTTTTAAATTTTGAGGATCACGCGAACCCTGAAAAATATATTTCGATTCTACAGACCTCATATATTTCCTAATAGAACCCTGTAACATACTCAATAGAATCCTGCTTAATATCCTATTCTACAGATTCAAAATTTGATGAACACCAGTGTGTTAGCTGACTGGCTGATGAGAAAAACTATAGAACCATGTCTTCCGTTGTCTGTCAGACTATTCCAAATAGAATACTGCACGAGTATCTGTTACTTTTGTTTTCAGGCTGAGTAACATTTTTAATACAAATAATGTCATCATTTTTTAGGGGGGGGGGGCACCTGATACATTTGTTTTTCATGTCATTTGTACATTTGAATTATAATCAGAATCGGCATTGAAATTATAATCAGACCTTTCCTATGCAATCAATATGCATTCAAGTAGCGTAATCCTATGCAATTTAAATGAAAGTCTTTGGACATGTTCTGAACTATTTGAATTAAATAAACTGTTCCAACTGTAGAAAAAAACTTTTCGAAATAGTTGTATTACATTCTGAAACATATATACCTCGATTATCCGACTCTCATTCACGCAACATTCCACTTATGCAATATCCTTTCCGACTACTCTTTATGTTACCAAGGGGTCGGGATAGCCTGGTGATGTTCTGAACTATTTGAATTAAATAAACTGTTTCAACTGTAGAAAAAAACTTTTCGAAATAGTTGTATTACATTCTGAAACATATATACCTCGATTATCCGACTCTCATTCACGCAACATTCCACTTATGCAATATCCCTTCCGACAACTCTTTATGTTACCAAGGGGTCGGGATAGCCTGGTCATGTTCTGAACTATTTGAATTAAATAAACTGTTTCAACTGTAGAAAAAAACTTTTCGAAATAGTTGTATTACATTCTGAAACATATATACCTCGATTATCCGACTCCCATTCACGCAACATTCCACTTATGCAATCCGGCTGCTCTTTATGTTACCAAGGGGTCGGGATAACCTGGTCATGTTCTGAACTATTTGAATTAAATAAACTATTTCAACTGTAGAAAAAAACTTTTCGAAATAGTTGTATTACATTCTGAAACATATATACCTCGATTATCCGACTCCCATTCACGCAACATTCCACTTATGCAATCCGGCTGCTCTTTATGTTACCAAGGGGTCGGGATAACCTGGTCATGTTCTGAACTATTTGAATTAAATAAACTATTTCAACTGTAGAAAAAAACTTTTCGAAATAGTTGTTTTACATTCTGAAACATATATACCTCGATTATCCGACTCCCATTCACGCAACATTCCACTTATGCAATCCGGCTGCTCTTTATGTTACCAAGGGGTCGGGATAACCTGGTCATGTTCTGAACTATTTGAATTAAATAAACTATTTCAACTGTAGAAAAAAACTTTTCGAAATAGTTGTATTACATTCTGAAACATATATACCTCGATTATCCGACTCTCATTCACGCAACATTCCACTTTAGCAATAACCCCTCCGACTACTCTTTATGTTACCAAGGGGTCGGCATAGCCTGGTTGGTAGTTCACTCCGCTCTTAGACGATTTCCCTCCTCATGACGTCACTGTATCTCGGAGATCACAAGCTAAGATATTATGATAACTTTGATCTCTTTCTCTTTGTAAAAATAAGTTAGACTTTTTCTGCTTGTTAGCTTTCAAATTTTACGCAATTAACGCATTATTTCAGTTCATAAACATAGTTCAAAAAAAAACTTTCTTGGCCATTATATTAAAAAAAATACCATTTTAAACTTATAAAAATGTTTTACTAGTTGGCGAAAATGACACTATAAATACTTTAATTTAAAGAGTTCAGTTTTAACTTTAATTATTAAGAAAAATGAAAGCATATATCGACACTTTTTTTATCTACATATTCTTTTATAACAATAAGTTGAGTTAAATTTAAAATCCCTGATTTTAAAATATACCGTTAATAGCAATTTGTTCATACTTAATCATTAGGAAACATCAACCTCAAACGCTAATTACTGAAGCAAAATAATAATTTAGGTTCATAATGACATTAGAAATTTTACAATTGTTTATAGATATTTAAATTTACGATGATATAATTTATAGATATTGAAATTTAAGAGAATATACTTTTTTAAAAAAATCATAAATATTTAGAATAACTACATTAAAAAATATGTTATGAAATTAGGAGAATTCCAACTATATACTATATATTTTATTTATATTTACTTCCTATTTACATTTTAATTTTCTTTGACTTAATCCATTTTTCAATTTTTTTTCACCTGCCTTTCTTTTTGAAGTAACGAGGCGGTTTTGATTTAGATAATGAATTTTTATAAAAGTTCTTAGCGACAGAATAAACGTATTGCTGTTTTATATTAACTGCGTCATTTCGGAATCCATTCTTTACGTAGTTGTTCATTTACTTTAGGGAACAAGCGGATAATTATATTTTTTCCTTCTATTTTTCTATCATAATTTTTCAAGTTGCAATCGCGTAAACTGGCATTTCGATAATAGTTTTAAATTCTTGTAAAGTCTCTGCAAAAACTGAGGAAAGTCATTATAGAAAATAACAAATGTCTCGCAAAAAGAAATGCTCCAATATTTGTGAGAGCTAGTAAGGCCGAACGCTCCGTTCTTGAAGTAAAAGTGCGAGCTTTGCACCAAAGTGACGTCACTAGAGAAAATCGGAGGATTGGCGCTGCGAGAGCTTCTTCAAAGGAGTGAACCAGCCCTTCTATTCTCTTTAGCTTCGGGTTGGTAGGGCATTGGGCTCATGTCCAAGATTCTTGGATTCAATCCCAGGCCTGCCGAAGACTTCCCATGCTGTAAATGGTGACTGATGCAAGCTAAATCTGTCGAGTCTCAAAGTCCTCCGTGTTCCAATAACAAATCAATACCTCTGGGGGTACTGATCCAGAAGTTTCCGTCTCTTCTGGATTGGTTCAAAATTACAGGGCAACGGAGTTGAACATGAGTAGTCGCAAACCCAAAAATGGATCGGTTGTTCAACGACGGATTTAAAAAAAAAGAAAAAAAAACTGATGTAGTCAAATTTCTGTTGCTATTGCTAGTCCTGAATTTAGGATCTAGAAAATGACAATAAAAAGAAGAAAAAAATGTGTTGAATTTTTTATCATATTGTTTCCTTAATTTTTTTAAAGAAAATACAAAATTTTTTTTTTAACTTTTATTATTGCCGCTACTTATTTCGATTAATCTTACTCATAGTTTATTACTGATACATTTAAAAAAAACATTATAAAATGTGGCACAATTACTGGATTATTTAAATCTTTCGAGACATCCCTGATCCCGAGGAAGTCGGATTAAGCGTGCTTTTCTGTATGAGCTTTTCCTAGGACATAAATTTTGAGAAGTTGAATTAGTAGAGGGATCAAAATTTATACGAAGGAATGCTTAGCTTATGCTGCCTATAAAAAGCCACTTATTCTTTTCAGCACCATCAAACTTTGAGAAACTTTCAAGGATATGCCAACAATAATTCATGCTTGGAAAATTCCAATACTTACATTTTTTTCTTTGGAATTTTTCTTGCTATGTTTACATGTATCAATCTCATAAATATGCAACCAGGAAAAAACAAACATGATACCATATTGACATATCTATCTTCTCGACCGAACAAACAAGGCTCATAAATACTAACTGAAGTGTGGGTAAAAAGGCTGTTTAAAATGAAAGTGCTAAGTGCCTCTGACAGCCCAGTGCTTTCTATCCAATCACGACGGCCCATCCTAACAGGTGTATGGTAGAAGGAGGAAGGATCACATGTCCGGCGAGGCTTGGCCGTAGAGAATTAAAAATCGATATTCTCTACTGTATGGAAAATTACCGATTATTTTATTTATTAAGTTACGTTTCCACACTCTTTCGAATGCTAGATATTACGAAATAATCTCCAGTCCTTCCTGAATGAACCAATAAAAATACCTCAATATTGCGAAAAGCTCTTTGAGAAAATTGAAAATGCTTCATTTATCTGAAGTCCAATCAGAGTGTGTAGCTCGATTCTGGAAATGATAAATGGTTTCGTGCGAAATTGGAAACATTTAATTTTGCGTGTTCATTGTAATTTCCCTTCCTCTGCAATTTATTGGTGATATTAATCTTATTTTTTTTAAAAAAATATATTAAGAAACGGTGGGAATTCATTTACTGTTTACTACAATTCGGTGGAAAATTAGCAAACTGAAATGAGAAAAATATGCAAATAGATTTCTATGTTTCTTATAGTTAAATGCCATGTGTAAAAAAAGAGAAATTATCAAATTTTGGTTTCAAATTTGGTTTACATGCAAAAATTATTTATCATCGTGGAGCTCTTACATTTATGAATTATGACATTTCTTTTATTTTTAACTATACTTTATCATGATTTTTTAATAATTGCTTTAATTGTTAAAAAGCGGTTTTTCTCCAAGCTAATATTTTGAGCCTTATACAACGCTAAAAAAATCTTGCTAAATTTCCATAAATATCTATGGTCTGAGCAATTTTTAAATAAGAATAATGGAAAGAATAAAAGGAATTATTCCGAAGATCTCGCACGAAAGTGTAGAAGGTTTACAGTAAAAGAGCTACTTGTCCTCTCATCCGCTCTTAGTCAAAATTATTTTTAAATATTTTTTGTTACTTCCCATGCAGCAGAGATAAGTATTAATTACATGAAAATAACGTTAAAATGCCACAAGATTTGGAGCAAAAAGACGTTTTTTCAAAACGTTTTATTTCCGTTTCAAGTGGTAGTCTCGAATTAGTTAAAAAAAACGTTAATATTTGGGTTGTTTTTAACGTAAAAATGACAATTTTTTGCCCTTATTTTGACTAAGGTGAATTTCGTAACCAATTTTTCACGTTATTTTAACCTAGCAGGTTGCTTTTTTAACGTATTTTTTACGTTATTTTAACCATACTATTTATGTTTATTTTCGGTTATATACATATCGTTTTTTTTTTATCATGAATATTTACGTGTTTTTAACGCTTATTTTTACTATAGGGACTACTCCTAACGTGAATTTTACGTTATTTTAACCAAACTATTTACGCTTTTTTTCGGTTATATAAATTCGTTTTTTTCACCATGAATATTTACGTGTTTTTAACGCTTATTTTTATTAAAATAACGCAAATTTTACGTTATTTTAACCAAAATACGAACGTATTTTATCCATACAATTTACGTATTATTATCAGTATTTTTAACGTTTATTTTGAGTTTGGTGAATTAATAAATTTTTCGCGTAAATTTAACTAAATTAATTTCAATTTAACGTAATAACCGAATTGTTAACAATAACATATTTAAATTTTTTTTTCTTCTTTTTTTTTAAAACTAAGAAGGAAAGAAACCATTCCGTATGTTTACGCTGCACTAATTACATTAAAAAATATAGCATTTATTTTTTATTTAAAAAAAACTTTTAATTCTTATCAAACTAAAAAAACGGAAAATAGCCGATAATCATGCTTTTTTTTAATAATCCTAGAAAAAGCTTTTTGTTTTTAATCTCACTCTTTTTGTAAAATTTTACAATTCAATTTATAACTCAACGAATATGGAATGCAAATCTTTCTACCTCTTCACAGCAACATACTGGTTTATTTACAACGTTTCACGTCTCTCAGGAATTTTTTAAATTTTTCATGCCTGAAAGTTTGTAATATAAAGAATTGGTAGATGAAAATATTACTCAATGCTTACATGATTTTCCAAACCCCTATGGAAAAAAGTATTATTTTTAGTTTAAATTAGTAATTAAGAAGTCTACTGCTCTCCTTAAGTCCATGTTTCCAAATTGCATGCTTGAAATTATCTACTCTTCTAGAATGCTTTTGGGTTCATTATTTTTTTTTTAAAAAATGCATATTTTTCAGTTTTCTGCTTGAAAAATTTGACTAAAATTTACTTTAACACACACACGAAGTAAAAAAAAAAATATTAATCAAATTTGCCATTTGATTTGTTTACTTACAAAAATTAAAATTTTTCTAAGTCGTATGTTCATAAAATTACAATTTTTAAACCAGAATAGCAGTTAACTTAATAATTTACAGAAGAAAACATTAACAAATAAGATTTATTGAGTTTTATTTATTTTACAACTACCATACAATATATTTACAATATATAGATTTACAATTATAGCACATCGCCACAGATCTGAAACATGTATTCATAACTTCTTCCATCCCGCTGCTAGTATCACCTCTTCACTGCAATGTTCCTGGAAAACAAATAACTATTTTAGCATGTGAAACCGGAAACAATAAATAAACCGGACAATAATATTAAATTGTTACAACCAATAGTAGATTTCTAAAACGAAGCAATGCTGACTAGATAAAATACAGAGTTAAATAAAAATTTTAAAAAAAATATTAAAACTGTTTATTATTTTCATGGAATTTCTAGTAAGTATATGTCGATTGAGTACATCAAAATATTTAGAAGAAAATCTGTCTTACGAATTTTAGTCACATATTACACGACAAAATTACATACAGCACAAATCTGAATTAGAATATTTCATAAAGTTTTATTATCCTAGCTAAACCTTACATTGAAGCCAGCAGTAAGTTATAAAAAAAACATAAAATTATTTTTCGTGTGACTTTGAGGAAAACTCCTCCAGACTTTTAGTCTGCTGCTGTCTGCTGCTATGGTAACAAGTGAGAGCGCATTTCTAATGGGGAAACAATGGAGGAATAAAGGTGTCGATTGGCTTACCCACGCTGACCTAAAATCAAGACAAAACTATTCACAAAACACCCCTATTTGAAATGACTTTTTCTCATAACCGCAGTACTTGCCACGACATGCGCCTGTTGTCAAATGAAGTTCTCCTAAAAGCTGCCCTATACTTTCTGCCTATTTAGACTTAGACTTAGAGGCTGGGCATCTCCAACGAGCAGGGCACATCGACCAGAGATCTATTGAACCCAAACCATAAATCATGATTAGCATGAAAGCCCTATAGCTGAAATAAAATTCAGCAGACACCTTACAGGAACATCTTGCAGTTCCCAGGCATTGACGCAATGCTGCCCTAAATGCTCGAATCTTTGAGCAGAATAGACCTCACAATCACTGAGTATGTGTCGTGATGTCTCTTCTTCAAGATGACAACCCCGACAAAGATAATTGGATTCTATTCCCATTACGTATAGGTGTCTCCTGAGGATACAGTGTCCAGTAAGAAGACCAATGATCTTCCTTAAACTGTTTCTATTAAGCTTTAAAAGCTCTAGGACAGTCACGATTTAGCTCCTTAGCTTATCTCTGGCCGTCAGCAGCGCGCCATTGATCATGGGCAATTTTGCCGTAGAGCTTGAATATGGATGCCCTAAATGAGGCGGGAGAAATTCCCAGTGCAGGTTTAGGGCCCCTGAAAATTGCATTAGAGCCAGCCCTTGCCGCTTCATCAGCAAACTTATTTCCACCGATATCCGATATCCAGGTACCCAATGCAGGGATACCCTGTTATAAGTGGATAAGTCACAGAGGATAGAGAAGCATTCCCACGCTAACAAAGAGGTGAATTTACACCCTGACAGTGATAGGAGAGCAGCCTAACTGTCAGAACAGAAGCGGATAGTCGTATTTCTATATCCTTTGTCAAATCATATCTTGCAGCACAAGATAATGGCATAGACCTCAGCCTGAAAAAGAGTGGCATAGTTTCCCACGGGAAAATGAAGTTTGGTACCGTCATTGGAGCAATAAATTCCTGCTCCTGATTTGGCACCAATCTTTGAGACATCAGTGTACCATATTAGACATCTGCCTTTCAGCCACCGAAGAGAATTAAACCATTCATCTCTAGTAGGAAAATGGATCTTGAAAGGCTTGTGAAATGCATATCTTAGTGACATAAAGTCACTAGGCATAATAAAAGAGGGTATATCCGTCACTTGTGAAGCAAGATGTCCCCATGACAAGTGCTTGGAATACTCTTTCCATAGGCCAAAGTACATTAGATGCTTTATGCCTGTCTGAGCTTCAACTTCAATGCGTAAGTTCAATGGAAGAAGCCCAAGTAAGCTCTATAGAGCAGCTGTTGGAGTGTTTCTAAGACAGCCTGATAGGGCTGCACAGACCATTCTTTGTAGTCTATTAAGATCAGACCTTGCGGAGCTCAATTTAGTCCTTGACCACTAGACGATTGCACCATAAGTGATGATAGAGCTAATGATCATTGAGTATATCCAGTAAACTATTTTGGGATATAATCCCCAGGTTCTACCAATAGCATTTCTGCAAGACCAGAAGATCTTTCTGGCCCTGTTGGTACTGTATTCAAGATGATGACCCAATTTAGTTTGGAGTCAAAATAAACCCCGAAAAACTTGACTTTCTCAGTGAGTTCCAATTTATGGTCCAGGTAGTATACATTATCTAGATCAAGATGCCTTTTTCGTGTGAAGGCTACATAGCTTATCTTGGATGGATTGACAGATAAGCCTGATTCAGAGCACCATCTAGCAACTTCTTGAAGTGCATTATTCATGATATCAGAGACTGTTTTTCCATGTTTGCCTCTGACAATAATAACACCGTCATCAGCGTACCCGATACAGGGAATTCCGAGATCAGTTAACCGAACTAACAAAGAGTCAATTACCATGCACCATAGGATAGGGGACAGAATCCCTCCCTGGGGGCACCCTGCGGTTGTATGCACTTTCATGCTTGCGCCCAATAAAGAGGAAAAAACATACCTAGAGGATAGCAAACTGGCCATCCACCTAGTAATTATTGAGTTTATGCCTCTGTTCCTAAGTGCATATGCTGTCTGGAGGACAGTGGTCTATCTATGAGCACAGCGTCTCTGAAGTATCAGTCAATTAGCTTTTCGATAGCTTTTAACAGACGGGAAGTGAGGCTGATTGGTCTAAATGATTTAGCCTCAAAGTAATTTTCCTTACCTCGTTTCGGTATGAAAACTACACTGGTATTATGTATGGTATATACCCGAATGCTATATAGGATCGAAAAATCCTACATAAAGTAGGGGCTAGTATATTCAACCCGGTATGATGTCATCCATGCCTGGTGACTTGTAGGGCTTGAACGACTTTATAGCCCATACAACTTTCTCATGGGAGACCACCATCTTGGCGGCCTCCCAGTCATACTTACTACAAGTAGTTGTCAGAATAACATGTAGATGTTCACTCTCGACAGGAAGAGATCGAGGGAAGTGCGCTTCAAGTACTTCTCCAAGAGCCTCCTCCCCTGATTCCCTGCACCTTCCGTTTGTAAGACGGATGGCATTTAAATTTCAATTAAAATATTTTGTAAGAATTTTTGCAATCTTTGCGGTGGCAGAAGTAGTGTTAATATCATCGCAGAAAGTCTGCCAAGAGCGATGTTTAGACGCTCTGATAGCTTTATTATCGGCAGTTCGAGCGTTTCTGTAGGACTGCCATTCTCCAGATTTCTTTGCTTTGTTAATTAACTTCCTACATTTCTTACGTAATTTACCAAGCTCAGAAGACCACCAAGGAACTCGCTTTGGGGAGCTAGTGGACATAACATTACATGAAATATGATATGAATCGAGTATAATCTGTTGCATTTGGTCAATAGTCCCCTCCACATTATTAGCATTATTGTACTTACCAGAGAAGCTCCCTATCTTCCTCTCCAGAGCTGCTCTAAAGGAACCCCAATCAGCTGTTCTGGGGTTCCTC
The DNA here is from genome assembly GCF_982258835.1 of Parasteatoda tepidariorum. Classification (NCBI taxonomy): domain Eukaryota; kingdom Metazoa; phylum Arthropoda; class Arachnida; order Araneae; family Theridiidae; genus Parasteatoda; species Parasteatoda tepidariorum. Next base: position 6,224,729 of record NC_141765.1, read on the forward strand.
CTTATGACCTTCAGTCCTGAGATGCCTTGAATAGAAAAAGTATTTTGTTGGTGATCAGAAGCGGTAACTGCCCCAGATACCTTCCAATCAGTAACGTAATCCACAAAAATAGAGTTACACAAAGTGAGGTGTATGACTTCCCTTCTGTTACTTGTAGCAAAGGTAGGTTCATTGCCTTTATTTTAAAATGTAAGAAATGTTCCATAAGTACATCTCCCTGCTGGTTACAATCACTGCTACCCACACTGTGTGGTGAGCATTTGCATCAAAGATGAAGATGAATCTACAGCTTGAACAACAGTGGGCAATTAAAGACCTAGTAATATCTGCCATAGGTTCCTTCTCTTCACAGGGGAGATAGGCTGAAACTATGACAAAGTCAGAGATTGTCTCATTGTCATAGAATTTTAGCTTTACAAAAACTAAATCCCTGTTAAGAAAGTTGACAAGATTAAGGGCATTTAGATCTGTCTTGACCACTATGCAGGCCCTGGGAAGGTCACAACGGGTATCATAAAAAATATTTAAACCTTTAACATTGAGCCCAATAATTCTACCCTTTTGGGTCCAAGGCTCTTGTATAAGAGCGATATCCAGTTCCCCATCATTTAACCTTTTAGCCATAAGGCTAAAGGCAGCAATGCTATGATAGAGATTAATCTGACCAACCTTGATTGTTGTCACAATTAGTTAGCAGTATGAGTGAAACCAGAATGGCACCTACCCACCCTGGTTATTATTAGAAGACAGATCTTCCCTTAATAGCATTAATGCTTCGTCAACACCAAGCATAGAAGCTGGTGAGTCAGGTCGTAAGGTTACGTCTGACTCGGAGTCCAACCCTAGCTCTGAAAAATCAAGAGCCCGAATTGAACTTACCTTGGAATCAGGGGAATTAGCCTTCCAAGGTTCATCCTCCTGATCCATTTCCTCCTAGTCATCAGATTCGACAGAGAGGACATTCGATATTGTTGAAACCTCAGCTGCTTTTTTCTTGTTAGGATCGTGGATAATCTTCAAGACACCACGATCCACTGCAGTAAGTGCACAAAAATTTGCTCTCGCAATAACTTCCACGTCTTCAGGCTCCAAAGATCCATCTAGAGGTGTCCGGTCCCGCAGCACTTTGCAGAACCGTCCACCCCATAGACCTCAACCCTGGGATAATGTCTGATGATGCCACAAAAAGGTGCCCTGATCAGAGAATAGCTATCTGGTCTTAACCCTCCTGGCGGTGGAACCGAAATAACTCGGTCATGCTTTCTACACGTAAAGCGGCAAGCCCGAAATAACTCGGGTTGCCTCTCTGCCTCTCCAGCGGAGGGCCTGAGTTTTTGGTTGGTATTTTTTTTCTTCCCCTACGACGGCCGACTGGGTACTAATTGAGGGGTGGTTATAGCTGTCATCATAAATCCCTATGACAGAAGAGTTGTGAGTTTATTTAAGAGTTCATAGTATGTTAGCAGTTTAATTGTACTGATAGTAAAAGTTTGTTTTGAAGGGAAAAAATATTAATTTTATGTTTTCTTTTGCTAATACTAAATCAAACATTTTGATGTTTTTGTTGTTACTTTATTTCTTATTTTTGAGAAATTGAAGTCTAAGATGAAATTAAAAAAATGGGAATAAATAAAATACAATATCTAAAATAACTTACAAATTTTTTTATTGAATACTCGCATATTTTTAATAAGTTTTAAAATGTATCTATTAATAATGCTCTGCTGTTTCATTATAAGTACTATAAATTCGATGATTTAAAAATATTCATCAGCTAAATTTAATTATGCGAGTTTACTTACTTATGAAAGAAGAGATTTTAACTTAGTTAAGATTTTTACTTATTTTATTTCCTTCTAACTGCCAAGAAATACTTTATTATTTCGTCAATAAAGTTAACTAATTTCAAAATGTCAAAATTGTGCTTCGCAAACATTCTTTTAATCACGTTTTTTTTCTTCACATTATTCTAAAAAATGCTGAAACATAGTCTTATTTTGTTGTTGTTTCAGTCGTGTTTTATGCATTTCACTTGAATTATCGCATCTGAAATTCGTACAGAAATAAAATAAAAAAATTTTGAACAGAATATGAAAGACAACTATTGAATTTTTAAAAAATAGCTTCTACATTCAAAAGCATTTTTGCCAAAAGAAAAATCGTCCAACTACAAAGAAACGGATGAGATTAAATATCTGTTTAGGTTTAATTTTAATTAAAATTATTAAGTTTACGTAAAAACCATATAATAATATATTAAAATAATATCTCTCAGCTAAACTCTCATTATTTTCTGTGACAATTTAAATTTTATAGAATACTATCAAGCGATATATTAATAATGCGCGCAAAATTCTTAAAACTAAATATGATACTTTTTTTATTGCGTCATAATAAAGGAATTTAATAAATTGTAATTAAGCATTAATTTTTGGTAGCTTAAATTATTTAACAAGACACTATTTCAAAGTCTTCTCGTGTACTTATGAACTTTTTCATAATTTAATAAACTAATATGGCTTGCGTAAAAATGTATTCCAAACAAACTAAGTAAAAACAAGACTAGGTAAAAATCAGAGGATAAAATAATTTCTATTTTTTATAATTATTAAAACGAAATTTTGTAAATACTATTCTTATGTACTTATTTGTTTCAAATTTCTGATTTAATTATAGTCAATTTATATCAAGGACAATATAAAAAGGAAAAGGCTACGCAAAGTTAATTTATATGTATTACTTAGTTTTTGACTATTACTGAGACCGAGACCAAAAAACAGGTCAAACAATCTAGTTTTTATTTAGTAAGGAGTATAAAACTTTTTTCAATCGAGAAAATTAAAAAAGTTATTTTTATTGAATAATTTAACAAAATAAATATATATTCAAACAGTATCTCGAAGGGTTTAAAAAATGTTTAATTTTTTTACTTAGGAATTAATTTTAAAAGGAATTTGACAACAACAACACATTTGTTTCAACCATAGAACATCTGATAGTCCTGCAATTTTTTAGTGCTGACAAAATTGAGAACAATTCTGCTCATGTAACTTGATACATATTTATTAAATAAACTACCACCGTGTAAAATTGATCGCAAAAGCTTAAAATGCAACAGCCTTTGTTCGTTTAGAGAGAGTTTAATATTATTAGTTGACCTTTAATGTAGAATGGAAGAAAATTTTTTTTCATTATTATTAAAAGTTATTACAGTGTTTTAAGAATGTATGAGTTGGTTGTTAGTAAAATTATTGAAAACATTATTGAAGGTGTCACAATAAAAATATTTTCTTTTAAAATACAATGCTGAAAAAGATTCTAAAATTCTAGTTAGGACAGATAAAATATCGGCGAGATAAAGCATGGATAACTTTCAAAAATTACATACACATATTTAGTTTTATTTCTTATTGCTTTTCTATCATATATGAGGCTGATTTTTAAAGGACAAATTTATTTTCAAAATTTCTTTCCCTATTAAAGCCTTTTATTTATATGCACTATTTTATAATTTCGGACAATAAATAAATTGTTTGGTTGTAATTTGTTTATCGTTAGTTAAGTTCTATCCCCTCCTTTTTCAAAATACATACATAAATACGTTTCTCGTTGCAAACTAGGATGCAATCATTTTTCTCCAGAAATGCTTTCTTGTAAGCCGACACTTAGAAAAGAGAGAAATTTGACAAAAATAGAGCGTCAAGTATTCAAAGAGTGATTTGTCTTCTTTCCAGAATCATGCAGAACTAGGAATTTTTCTTGTATAGTCCATTCCACCTTAAGTTGGCACTGGAGAGAAAGGTAGGAAATGTAATACTCCGCCTTTGAAAAGTAGTTCTTCGCTATTTTGGAATTAATTGCAGTTTAAATGCGCGTACAATTATATATAAATGTTGCATAGTAAGAAAAGTATATCTTGAAACATTCATTAGAAGTTTTTCATGTTTAAATGTATTTAACTTATAAATACCTTCTCAGTAAAGCGAATGTACAAAGAAGAAGGAGGTGTTTTAGTTTGGCGCTGAATTAGTTTTAAAGGACAAGGAATTGGCTCATTGGCTATGTTTCTACACTGGTCAGTCAGCTTTTCCATTCGCCTTGGCTTTGCTTAAGTGTCCTATCTCTTGTGCAGTTCTTATTTCGTTTTTTTTTTTTTTTTTGGTATTTGACTATTTAATTTTCTAAATATTAACCTCATCTGTACAATATTTAATGAAAAAATTTTTCCCCTCAGAATAAATGAAAAAAAAAAAAAAAAAAAAAACAGCAACACCCCAATAGACAGGTGAATATTATTAAACTGATGACAGTTGAGCATATTTGCTGTGTAGCTAATTCAACATGTGATTTTATTATTATTTTTTTACGACAAAAGAAAAAATTGTTTTCGCTTTATTCGATCTCTGTAAAGATTCAAATTTTGCGTCTTTTGCGCCATGTTTAGTTCTGAAATACAATTCGCTTTTTATAGGAACTTAAATAATGTAAAAATTAAAGATTTTTAGTTTGTTAAATTAAAGGGACTTTTAATATTATCTAAAATACAATTTCCATAATAGAAGTGTTAATCCGTTAGTTATAAACTAATAAAATGTATAGGAATTGAAATAATTTCAAAAAAGACGCAAAATTTGAATCATTAAATTTTTTTAAACATCGAAAGGTTAATTTAAACCAATCAATATTTTAATAATTATTTTTGAAATACAAAGCCCAAAAAGCTGAGAAATCCTTTCTCTTATGTAGAAAATATTAAGATATTTCACTATCTGACAAAATATTTCGAGACTAACTAATTCTACTATACTTAAATAACAAATTATACGGATTTTTCTCTTAAGCCTCCTTTCACCTGCAAAGGTCCTGAAAAGTAAAGTTCTGATATTTCAAAATAAGTATTTTCTTTTGAAGAAATGCGCCTACCCATCCAAGTAGAATTTCGCCTGATGAGAAATTGTGGATTGAATTCAATTCAGAGCTACCCCACAAAGAGTTTGCAGAAGGAACTTTCAACTGTTAAAATATTAAATGAATAACATGATAACCACCAGGATAGGTGGTTATCATGTTATTCAAAGAATTCCTGTTGAGTCTAAGAGGGTGGGATATGGCAGCTGAAAACATGGGGGGAGGGTGAACAAACAGTACGCCCCCCCCATATGGATAATACTAATTATTTTTTTCAGGTAAGTTCTTTTGTCTCTTAGAAGCAAATATATTTCAGAAAAAAATTTTATAGTAAAAAAAAAACTTTTCTGAAATTTTTTTTTAATTTTTTATTTATAAAAGAAAAAAAGAACAGTAAATATTAAAAAAACATAGGTATGATATTTTTCATGATCAATGATTTCCTGCCTATGTTGACTTTTTCTTCCCCAACAAAACACCAATGAGGGATAAATTAATGTACATTAATCTACAAAAAATAAGCATATAAAAATAAATATTTAAAACAAAGTATTTATGCGCATCTATGCATTTCGTTTTTTTTTTACTTAGATTTCAGCAAAAAAGAATCTTGTCAAATATATTTTTTTCTGTTTAAAATTAGCTTCGTTTAATTAAAAAATTATAATAAGGAAAAAAAACAGTAAGTATTATAAAACATAAGTATGATCTTTTTCATGATCAATAATTTCCAGCCTATGCTGACTTTTCCTTCCCCAACAAATCACCGATGTGGGATAAATTAATGTACATTAATCTACAAAAAATAAGAATAAGAATATAAAAATAAATATTTAAAACAAAGTATTTTTGCGCATCTATGCATTTCTTTTTTCTTTTTTTTTTTTTACTTAGTTTTCAGAAAAAAAGAATATTTTTAAATATATATTTTTTTCTGTTTAAAATTAGTTTCGTTTAATTAAAAAATTATAATAAGAAAAAAAAACAGTAAGTATTATAAAACATAAGTATGATCTTTTTCATGATCAATAATTTCCAGCCTATGCTGACTTTTCCTTCCCCAACAAATCACCGATGTGGGATAAATTAATGTACATTAATCTACAAAAAATAAGAATAAGAATATAAAAATAAATATTTAAAACAAAGTATTTTTGCGCATCTATGCATTTCTTTTTTCTTTTTTTTTTACTTAGATTTCAGCAAAAAAGAATATTTTTAAATATATATTTTTTTCTGTTTAAAATTAGTTTCGTTTAGTTAAAAAATCATAATAAGAAAATCTGCTTTTTAAATTCTAATTAAGAAATCAGCTTACAACTAGTATCTTAAAATAATAATTATGAGAAATGCTCTAAAAAATCGTGCTCTTTTCCGTATTCTGTACAAAATTTTAGAACGATTCTTGGTTTAAAAAAAAAAAAAAATCGGCGTTTTGCTTTCTTAAACGCCAATACTGGCCACTTTTTCTCCCTTTGTTGCTACCTCATCCCCGTACTGACTTAAAGAGTAACCCAGTTTCCATGTAATCCGGTCTACCTACCTTTCTCTCCAGTGCCAACTTAAGGTGGAATGGACTATAGCTCTTCCATACAATTAACAGGTATTTGGCTGACCCTTAGGAAAATTTGCCATAGAGAAGCCTATGGTAATCTATGGAAACCTATGGCTACCATAGAAATTTGTATGGCAAGATACCATACGCGTATGGTTACCATAGAGATTTGTATGGCACAACACCATAAGCCTATGGCTACCATAGAGATTTGTATGGCACAACCCCATAAGCCTATGGCTACCATAGAAATTTATATGGCAAGATACCATACGCCTATGGTTACCATAGAGATTTGTATGGCAAAACCCCAAAAGCTTATGGCTACCATAAATATTTGTATGGCAGTATACCATAGACTAATGGTAACCATAAGGATTTGTATGGCACGTCACCATTGGCCTATGGCAACCACAGAAATTTGTATGGCAGTATACCATAGGCCAATGGTAACCTTAAAGATTTGTATGGTAGTATACCATAGAGAAAAGTTGATCTAGATCTCCACCAACGAAACAACAACTTCTACGGAGTCCTCAAAAACATCTTCTAAAAGAAATAAATATCCATTATTTCACCCCGAAGTTAATTAAATTCAGCATGTAAACCCACAAGGCATTCCTGGTGAGTCTTTTCCGGCCTCCGGGTGGCCAATTTTTCCATTTTTGAGTGTTTAAAATCAGATGTTCCATTGATTTAGGCTTAGAGTATCAGACCGCCATATTAACGTGTCATCCACTACAAGTGGAATCTTTCGCAAACTTTGGCTACTTATTTTAATATTTTTTCGATCTCATTCTTGGTCAAAAACAATTTATTGCAAACGCATATGCGATTATCTATCTGAATTTATTAAGTTTTTTAATTTCCGGCTGTCTGGTACTTTTATCAGCGTTTACATTCTCATTAGTTTTTTATTTTAATTCCACTTAGGTTCTTGCAATGCTTTTTTACATTATCTTACATATGTTAGGGCTTTATATTTATTTTTTGTGTTTAATTTTTGCTTGCCATTAAATTGTTTTTTATCATGTCTCTGTGTTTTACTATTTTACAACTAATATTTCTTAAGTATCCACATATATTTGTACAATGTTCTGTTACATGTTTATACATAGCTTAGGGTCATCACTTAACTAGATTTGCTGGATTACTGGTTGACAATTGTTTTGCTTCAATATCATCAACTGAACAGTCCCTGGCCATAGCATCTGCTGCTATAACCAAAAATGCTTCTAACAATTTAATCTTTCCTTAAGTTTACAACTTTTTCGTCATAGTGATTCCCTATACCCAATTAATTTTTATTTACTATCCCTGACCAAGTGTAAATTTGTCAATAACAATTATTAATTTCACCAATTTTAATCGTGTCTTAACCTTCCGTTAGTCGCGCACTTGTTTCCGACATGGTTAATCGCGTTGCACCTATGAGGTGTTTCTGATTTTTTGAAAGCCAAATGAAATTTAGTCTAGTTTAAATAGTTAATTGTTACCAATTTAAGACTCTTTAGAGAGATAAATATCAAAAAACTTATTTAGCGAAGTACCGAAGATAAATTTTTCTTGCTCCCGCGTCGGATCTCTTCCTCCATCACAAGATGTTCAACCAATTGACGCAAGAAGGTTCTGCGGTTTTTTACTCCGTAACCATTTTCTGTGTATATAACTTGACCATTTATACCTGCTACGTTGAGTAGGACAGAAAATGAGATAAAATATATATATTTAATTCATAAAAATATTATATCCAAAATACTTGCGTCAATGGTCGCGCTGCACCAGAGGGGTGATTTGAGCGTTTCCAACTCTCCATCGACATGTTCTAAGGTCGGTTTTACACGGACATTTGAGTAATCCAAAGTTAGAAACATAACATTAGGCTCGACCCCCGGAAAAATCTATTGACGGCAAAGGAGGTGTAAGTACAGTAGGGATGCACCTGTGAGGTGCGCGCGACTAACGGAAGGTTAAACATGTTTTGTATTTACCAATGTTTCTATATTGTGTTCTCTTTTCTAAATGTGCTTAACACAACTCAACATAAATTTTCTGAGTTTTTTTATCCCTCACTAGTAGGGGATCAACTAATTTAGCCTGTTTTCTATTCTTAGATTTTCATAGTCTAATACCATCTTTTTTATGGATAAAATTTTGTTCACATGCCACCACTGGTTGCACCGTTACATATTCAGCTTTTGTCCCGTTTGATCTATTTTAAACTAATTTCGCTTCGATCACCGGCCCCACTCTTTATCTTTTGAGTTTTAATAGTATTTTATTGTTTTAGTAGTCTGTTTAATTTTTAGTTTAGTATCACATATCAAAATTTAAAGAATTTTCATACTCGCTCCGACCATCGGACCGTTATTTTGCTTCGCGTTCTTTTAGGTTCCTCTAATATCTGAGGCTTATCTAACTAATTATGATACCAATCAATCAAATTAACGTTTTTTATACTCGCTCCGACCTCCGGACCCACTTTCTATTTTCTTGTTTTTACAGCTTTAACAAATATTAGTTGCCTGTACTCAATATATTTTGTTCCTAATCAACATAACCAATATTTTCCTCACTCGCTCCGTCCACAGGACCCATTTTCTAGCGGTTAGTACTAACTGTTTGAAATTTATTTGAATAAGAACCGCGTACAAAAAGGATTCTGCAAGTAAAACAGGAGAAGTTTATCAAAGAAATTTTAAAAAAAGCTTTCTGGATATATATTTATTCTACAATTATTAAGTTTTGCATTTTTAATATCCATTGCGAAAGATTCTTGTAAGTAATTATTTTTTGACGTATGGTAAAATATCAACGAGAAATGTTGCCATAGCTGTATGGCAAAGGTATACCATAACCTATGGAAAAATATTTCTTCATAAACTGTAGCCCATCTTAGTTTTATGGCAAAAATTTGCCATATAAAAAAATGCCATAGGATATTCCTATGGGGTTTTGCCTATGGCAAAATTTTGCCATACACTTATGGCAAAACTTTGCCATACAAAAAAATGCCATAGGATATTCCTATGGGGTTTTGCCTATGGCAAAATTTTGCCATTCAAAAAAATGCCATAGAATATTCCTATGGGGTTTTGCCTATGGCAAAAATTTGCCATACATGTATGGCAAAATTCTGCCATACGTATATGGCAAAATTTTTGCCATAGGCAAAACCCCATAGGAATATCCTATGGCATTTTTTATGGCAAACCTATGGCAAATTTTCCTAAGGGGAGATACAGGAAATAGCCCCCTTCAGAGAAGTAAATCTTCCTCTCCCAAACCACTGACCGCCCATTTCACAATGTATTCACTACTCTATTGCTATCGTCTTCTTCAAAAAATTTCCTTCAACATTTGCTTTCACCCTTTGAGAACTTATCCTGTTGACTCCAAGCTACCTTCAGTTTCTTTAGAATGTATTATTGCTTCAAAAGAGAGCGCAAAATGAAATGTGTTACTTTTTTTCTGCACTTCACTAATAAAATGACTTAAAAGAGCATATCATCTAGTAAAAGTAGATTTAATATAAAACTTTGTAATTGTGTAAATAAAGAGAGCATATGCAAGAGCACTTCAAATCTCCCACTCAAAATTGTTGTTGCTTTTCTAAATTGATGTTAAACTACACTCAAGAGCCAAAGCATTATGACCACCTCTTAATAACGAGTTGGCCTACCTATAGCCCGCAACACAGCTGCAACCTGCCTTGGCATGGATGCCACAAGTCCTTGGTAGATGGCCGGAGACAGATTGTACCAGATTTTTAAGCAACGGTCTCGCAAATCCTAGATATTGCGACTTAGTGGTCGTTGAACTCTGAGCAGCCGTTCCATGACATCCCAAATGTGTTCTATGGGATAGAGATATCGTGAGTTAGGCGGCCAGGTCTTTAACTGGAATTCAGCATCATGTTCCTGGAACCACTCCTACACAATTTGAGCCTTGTGACACGGGGCATTGCCCTGCTCCATTGTTGAAAATTCCTTTTCCAGCTAGAAAAACATAGGCCATGTAAGGGTGCAATTGGTTCACAATGATGTTCAGATAACCTGTAGCATTTATGGTCTGCTCTAGCACAACCACGGGTCCCAGATACGCCCAAGAGAACGTCCCCCAAAGCATAATACCGTCACCACCGGTCTGTGTATGACCTACTGTACATTGAGGGAACAACTGTTTGCCTGGAAGACGGCGTATCCAGACACGGCCATCGGCGTGATGAATGACAAACCGTGATTCATCTGACCAGGCAACTCTCTCCCACTGATCCATGGATCAGTCGCGATGTTCTCGGGCCCAGCGCAGGCGTAGTTGGCGATGACGCTTGGTAGCAAAGGCACACGAGTGGGACGTTTGCTGCGTAGCCCCATATCCTTGGCCACCAGAATATGTTTGCCAAGCCCATATCCAACAGTGTCCGCTGAACAGTGTGCTCTGATACTATTCTACTTGACCCTGCGTTGTATTGGGCTGTCAGCTGAGCCACTGTCTGACTCCGGTTTTGCTTCACCAAACGAGACAATCTCCGACGACCTTTTTCTTTGATAGCGTGCGGGCGTCCAACGCCATGTCGTCTACTGCTGGTTTCACCGTCATTCATCCACTTAACATGAGTACTAACAACTATAGATCGCGAACAACTCATTAGTCGTGCAGTTTCGGAAATACTTGTTACGAGCCTTCGAGCCATTACAATCTGCCCTCTATCACAGTGGCTTAGATCCGTAACCTTTCCCATCACACACAGAAGTAAGTGAAAGAATGATTCTTCAAACTCTCCAGCAACAGTTAAATACCACTTCCGCCTGATCACATGCCTTTCACGTCATCCAGGAGAGTTCATTGCAAAATGTAGGGGTGGTCATAATGTTTTGGTTCTTGAGTGTAGTTACAATTATTTAATCAATACGAATTTATAATTGTCTCAAATTATAACTAAAACATAGCGTTTTTTTCCCTTTTCCTTGTGGGAATTCTTGAAAACTGCTATACTTCATTTGCTTTTCTCATAGTCACAAGGATTTCTCATAGTGCAACCGTTAAGCAAACTTCGAATAATTATGGAATATATTTATATATATATATATTTTTTTGGGGGGGGGGGTGTTTAATCATTCTTCTTTGCATAAACCCTATAAATATCGAAACGAAATTTTTTTTTTCATATCACATTGTGTAATTTTTTTTTCAAGAAAGAAAAAAGATTTAATCAACTGCTATGTTTATTTGTTTCAATTTTACTTGTTAAAATCGTGCTAAATATAAGTATATATTAATTTGAAAATTTTTCTTTTAACTTAAACGTAAAATAAACTGTTGCCATATTGGATTTTCATGTCGAGTTTATTGACAAATGAGCTTAAAGTGACGAAACTGTACTTCACTCTAACCACATTCAATATTCACTATTCATAGGAACAAGAAAGTTTTTTAATTAATTCTGTCAAACATTGATGAGCATTTTTTCACACTTGTTAAAATACATTCGTGTAAAAAAAACACTTTTGAAAAAAAAAAAAAAAAAGCATTTGTAAGTAGTGTATATAGAAATTTGTTTGATATTTCAACTTAATTACCTAATACAATTCTCATTCTCAAGTTTTTGGATGTTTTGATGCCTAAGCAATTAACTTATACTCAATTTTTCTTATTTAAAAGTAGAATTTAAACAAAAGTGAAAAAAGGGCATTACATTTTCAAAACGCGAATTTTGAACTTGTTTTTAACTTCAAAATCCTGTAGTTTAAATGCTATAAACTATGAACCTACCTTCAAACAAATTCAAGAATCGTGATCTTCGAAGAAAAAAAAATACTTTGTTGGCCATCTATTTCCTTCTGATACGTGGTTCAAATTTTAATTTCACGCAGAATTTTAATTCAAAACAATTTAGCAAGTACACAAAGGAAATGTAGTGTTTCATCTATGCATATAAGTATCAATGGACTTTTGAGCGGGTACGTAAAGAAATCTCAGGAGCACTTAAGGCCCTTTCTACGCTGAAAGACAAGTCAAATTGAAGGAGCTATGGGTGGGAGAATGGGAGGAATAGGCGTGGACATTAGTGGACATAGGGGGTGGAGATATACTGAGCGACCATGGAAGTCCGGGTTACATTTTTTGGCAAAACTCAATATTTAAAGGGTGCGCCGAAAATAGATCACACAACTACACTTATTACTTTTTCACTATTTTTGGTGCATAAAACGGAGGAAGTGTGATTCCTTGTTACTCCTCTTATTTATTTAATTATTTTTACACCATTCATATTTCCTCATCATTCCAAATATTGGTAATATCAAATAAAATTTAAAATAATGTATGACACTGTCTTTTATTCCTTCATATTAGGAATGCCTTAAAACATTTACTCAGCTCTAGAAAAAGATTTATATAATAAATATTAATAGTCTAACTGACAATAATTTTGTATAAATTGTTTTGGGTCTTACAATCTTCTTTCTGCGTATCCCCACCAGTAAATAAATATTACAGCCTCGATGTCATTTTGAATTTTCTTTCACTCACGTAACTATGTAATATAGCGTGTATATAGTCATTACATCTCCGAATATTTCAGACCATATTTTACTTAAGAATTAAAGTGCGCAAGGGTTTTACTAAACCGGGGACAATTAACTTGATCCTAAAGGTATATTCAAAGGTTTATTTTATATTTCTGATATTATTGAAAAATGTGAAAACTGTATTTTTCATGATTCACGGCGAATAAATCTTAATGTCTTTTTCTACATTCTCTTGGAGTTTCAATAGATCTAAAAAAATACAACTGAAAAATTAAATTATAAACTTTCAAAAATTTAATTTTAATGCATGCAAAATTTTTTATTTGAAAAAAAAAGTAAGTAACTTTAAAATAACACAGTAGTCATTTAAGGATTAAAAGAAAATACAACATAATGTGAAATTAATATTTTTACAATGTCTAAACAAAATAATAATTCATAAAATCCAAGTTTAAATAAAATATAAAAGATAAATAGCGTAATTTCTTAAATGTGTGCTCCGTATATTTTATAAAACAATGTGTAATAACAATTCTATAGACTAGTTTTTTACATGTTATCAGTTATAAACCGTTATACTAGATTTCTTTTTTGTTAAAACTATCTTTATCATTTGAAATAGTGCTGCAATTCTAAGACAAGAATTTTGTTTTAAAATATTTTAAGCAGAACTAACGTATAGTTACCATTAAATTACAATTGACAAAAATCAAAGAACAAGCATTTTATCAGTGACCTCTACAATTTTTAACAATCACAGGTGGTACTTTAGTAAATGAATAAAAGGTAGCATATACTTTCAAATGTAAACATTAATAAGTTTACGAGCAAAACAAAAAGCAAGTAAAAGAAAAAAAATCTTTATATCTAACTGGTTCGAGAGGTCCTGGCTAACAAAATTATATACTTACTCTAGCTTTTGAATTGGATTCTTCAAAAATACTTGTAACAACGAGTTAGAGGATGATGTTTTAACATGAGAGTTATCTTAATTTTATTATCTGCTGGGTCTTAAAAAATAGTAGTAAAAAATATATTTTAATATATCATTTCAAAATTAAGTACAATTAATTTCCTTTAACTTTAAATTAATAATTTTATAAACTTTTCTGCATTCAGGTATAGATACTTTAATTTTGTAGATGAAAATAGATGAAAAAAAGCAAACAAAACTGTTAAGCGAGTCTCGCGTTTTATAACACATTGCTTCGTTTCATTAGGAAAAAGCCGAACATTTATTTACTAAAACGAGTACACTATTGCGGTAGTGAACCTTAAAACCGAAAATTAAAAATTTTCTTTCATTTTAATTTTTTTAATTTTATTTTTATTACAAAAATTTTAACGCATCCCATAATTAGCGACACAGAAGAAGTAAGAACCACTGAGCCTACATAGTTTTCAAATAAAACAGAAATCTTTGTACAAATTAAAGAATTTTTGATGAGTTGGGTTAAAAAGTGTTTGATTTAAGTACTTCACAAAGCAAAAGAATAAGTAAAGCAGTTTATACAAAGTAAAATATATCATAAAAACTAGATGAGAAACATTCAAGTAATTTTCTCTAACGAAATCATGCTTTATTGATACCCAAGTACAGATCTCGGCAGTTTTCAATTTATCTCTTTTTATTAGATATAATATTATCATTTTGATAATAATGTATTTTAAACAAACTCTACGTATTCCATGCATACTTTTCCAAATAAAAATGTTTAGCGGGTAGTAAAAGGGTATCCTCTTTTCTTTATTATTTTATAGTTGAGGGGAGAGTAAAACTGGTTCCTGAGCCCCGACCCCCCAACCCCTAAGAATTGTCTCCAAACAAATGCCAAGAAGGCTTTTGGAAACCAGCCTCAATCAGAACCATGAGCTTGTAGGGAATAAAAATAATTAGTTTAATGATTATCCATAGAATTTTTTTTAAAATTTATTAATGCTTTCATTATTTATAATATTATTTTTATAAAATTAGTTTATTTTATTATTAATATTTTATTATTTTCAGTTTATTTTACATTATAATTTGTTTAAATTATTATTTTTATTTTCGCCTCAATGCTTTAGCATGAAAAGCATACTTACTAAAATTAATTTTTAATATTTTTTTCTTCAAATTTTGTAAAAAAATTTAAAAATTAAAATCTAACTTAATTTACTTTTTAATCCAAATATATGACATACATAAAGAAATTCCATGATTAATGCAATTACTCTCACCTAATAAACATTAAAACTAGTAGACATTTACAATAAAATAAGCTAATCTGCTCTTGATATTTAATTACAATCCATTTAATTACAAAAATGTATAAGATGTAGAAAAGGGATGAAAGAGTTGAAATATAAAGATTCGAATAATAAAGATCAATGCTTCATCGTTAAATAATACGCCACATAAATTGATAAGAAAAAAAAAAGGATTGAAAGTGAAAAAAGACTGGTTTCTTGTTTTAGTTACTTTTTTAAAATTAAAAATTTACAACAACATTCAAACTTATATTTTTCATTATGTTATGCGTCGTTATGTTACTCGATATTGATCACGAATAAAGAAACTTAGACATTATCTTTTAATGTTTTATGGAGCATAAAAATATTGAAAATACAATACATTAATGTCTTCGAATTAATTTCAATGCATGAAAAGTTACGAATTTATTCTTAGGAAAGTCATATCAGTATTTCGACCTTTTTAATATTTTTTTCATTTATTTTTGCTTAGAAATAGACGACCTAACAAGTTTTCGAAAATGTTACAAAGCCTTTCATTTATCATATTATAATAATCATCTGTGCTTTTATCATTCAAAAGACTACTTTAATTTCTTATTGATTTTTTATCAAATCGTTTTATGTTATTCAAAATGCTAATGATTAGTACTAGATTTAAATAATATTTTCCTTTTCTTTCTTTTTTTTTAAATCATGCGCAACCATTTTCTTATTCAGTGTTCTATTTCATTCAGTGTTCTATTTCTAAATAATTAGTTTATATAACTTTTGTAGTATTCCCTTAGGAATATTTCTTTTCTTTTACCTCAAAGGAAAGACTAATGTTTGTAAGTAAAGTTCTGAGATATGATTTACACAATACGATTGTCCACTATTTCCTTTGCATAGAAAGATTTCACAAAGCTATTTGACATCTCTTCACCACAGGACATCTAATAAACTATCCTACTAACCCATGGTTACCAGAGGCAGAAATTCTTTCAACACTTGTCTATTCCTTCTTCACTGTTACTTATGGAAATACAATAGCTGCGGAAAAGCATTGTAAGGTATTGCACACAGTAAACGTCGCCAAAGAAAAATACACAAAATTCAACCGCTTAATTTTCTATTATTATTATTATTATTTTTTTTTTTCAAAATACGAAATGTGATTTTTATTAGAAATAATGGAATTTAATGTCTAAAAACTAATACTTAAAAATTAAAAATTTTTAAATATTGTCGGCATTTTTTTTTTCTGCTACCAGCCAATCTTAAAACAGATTTAACAATATTGAGAATATTTAATAAAGATTCTGAAAACAGAACTTTTAAGGAATTTAAAAAATTACTTATTCAAAAAATTCTAATTGCACAGAAATTATAATTTAAAACTTAAAAGATTTCAATGATATAAGAAATTACATTATATAGTGATACTTAAATTTTAAATCACTCTACAAAATCAATCATTAAATAAATGTAAGCATATTCATAAAATAAATTTATTTCAATGGTACCATTCAATTGAAATTAATTCAAAACAATTTATTCAAAATCTGATGATTAATACTGGTGGACATAAGAAAACTGTATAATATTTTAAGTAATCAAATCTTTTTTTTTCTCAAAAAAAAATATTTTAAAAAGAAAACAATAGTTGTTTTGCTGTCTTTTCAGCTTTTTTTTCTCCTTTTTAAATTTTTTTTTTCAATAACGCAATTGGAAACAGTAAACTAAGTTTTTTGTTCTGTTTTGATTTTAGCAGTTTTAATGAATTTCAAATTTTGTCAATAAGTTTATGATTAGAAAATAATTTGAAAAAGGCTTTAGACCTAGTCACTTCTCCTTTTATTTTCTTTTAATTAACCTCTTTGTCTATGTATGCTTAAATTAAAAAATAAATAAAAATCTTTCACGAGGGAGGAAAAAAGGGGAAAAAGTAATAATAATACAGTTAGTTCTACGCAAGAACGAAACTATTTCTGTATGCACAATGCTGATGATTTCTACTCCACAATACGTTCACTTTGAATTTTATTGTATGCTAATCTAAATAAGAGCATTGAGTAGATGTAAAGTATAGTGATCTAGAGAGCCTCCCTATACAGAACCTTTATCCAAACTCTTAGAGCTTTGCACAGTAAGTAAAAAATTTTTAGTTTCAAAACCAGCATTGAACAACCGACTTAATTCTGAGTTAATGACTATCATTGATCAATTCCGTAGCCTTGTAATTTTAAGCCCAACCCAGAAGACAAGGGAACGAAAAGCATTTGGAGAAGATGACCGTTGTGGAGGTCTCTCTGATGAAACCAGCCCCAGCATTTGTGTTACAGGGGGAAAAAACCCATCAAGAAGTAATGTAAGATACCACTTACATCAACAAAAATATAATTGGAATATTTAAATAAATAAAAATTGTAGATAGATACTACTTTCGCATGCACAAATCAATTTGATTCGACCAACAGTTAAAAAATAAATAAAGAAACGTATGATAGTTTTATTTGTCATAAATATTTATATTTTACAAAATGAATTATGTTTGCAATGACTATATTCAAATTACTTTTATTTAGTTTAAAATCTTTAACGTGTGGAAAAGTACAACTTAGTAAAACGAAAAAAATCTTCAAAATCAGCTGATTATTCTGGCATTATATTCGAATGTGCTTCATAATTAATTACAAATAATAATAATAATAATCATCTTAGTTTTTATTTTTTTTTTTTAATCGTCAAAAATTATTTTTTAGGACAATATCTAGTAATTTTCGTTATGAATGAAATTTGGTCTGCAGTTTTTCTATGTGTTCTAATTTAGAAAAAAGTGCAATAATTTTTTCTTCCTATATCAGGAAAGGATAAAATTTCTGGAAAATCGCTTCTATTTCAAAATTATTTTGAAAGTTTGATTGCTCTAGAGTTCTAGACGAAGTATAAAAGCATTTACTGTTAGCCTGGAAGAACGTGGGGGGATAATTTTATGACGCCATGCCTTCTATATGTTCGTATTCCTGAAAAACTAGGAAAGAAACCTTTTCATCCCTTTCTTATTCGTAGCTTCCTTTATCTATCTTATTCTACCATTATCTACCTTTTGTGAGTAATTAAAAGGATATTTGGGCATTTTCCTTCATCACGAATAGACGTTTTATCATTTCCCCGAATATCTTCCAGTTTGTTGTTGTTGTTGTTGCTAATTCCCATCTGGTCTGACGGGGTCAGACCAGATCAATGAATCCGTTGACATTCAGAAAATCCGAAACCAGAATGGGAGAGGAATGAATGTCATTCCAGTCCAGCCCTAAACAGTTCAAGATGTGCTCAGGTGATGCCTGGTTTTGTTGGCATTTAGGGCAAAGAGGAAAGATTTTTTGATTTGCAGAAAATGTGAGACTTTTTAGGTGTCCACTGGCCAGTCGGGATAAGCAGGTGTTGGTTTGCCTATCACCAGGGAGAGATAGAGAGAGTCCTGGTCTTTCTGCTTTATACCAGTAGTGAATAGGTGGAAGCAGCCACTTTTGTTTGTTCTGGGCCTTTTGCCTTGCAAAAAGTTCAAGGTATGTAAGCTCTGAGGTGGAGGGAACTGGATGGTCTAGTCCCTTCTTTGCAAGAGTGTCAGCCAACTCGTTGCCGTGGATATCGACGTGGGACGGGATCCATTGAAAGTGGACCTCATGCTGTTGGGAAATGAGCTTTACTTTTTGTAGGATCGAAAAACTGGTTTTATCTCCAATGAGGGCCCAATTTTTGAGGTGTTGAATTGAACTACGGCTGTCAGATAGTATCCAAGTATTTCCAAGGTGCCCTTCACTCAAGATTTTCTCTAGTCCCCTGTTGATTGCAATTAGTTCGCTTCGAAAGACGGAGCAAAAATCGGGGTTTCGTTGATGAAGAGTGTAGTTCTCTCGAGGTGTTTCAATAAATACCCCACTGCCAGTCTGTCTATCCATTTTACTGCCATCAGAGAATATTTTGATGTCGCTTGGAGGGATTTTATTGATGATTTCCAGGGACAACTGTCTGAGGAAGTCAGGCACACAGTCTTTCTTGTCAAGCATGGTAGGGAGGCTTTCATGGAAACTAACATTGGAAAGATCCAAGCAAGTACTAAGATTGCTATGAAGATAAAGAGGTTCAATATTTTCAGCGATTAACAGTTGTGATTTAACATGACTAAAAGGACTGTTTTTCTTTAGCCTTTGATTGCAGGTCCAATTATTTAGGTAAATAGCTGTTAAATTGCCTTGGTCTAAACTGGAAAGTTTATTGTAATATTTCACTAAATTAGCTTGCCTTCTGAAATTTAGAGGTTGCAGATCTGCTTCGTAAAGAACGATCTCTGAAGGGCAGCTACGTTTCAGTCCAGTGATGATGCGAGCGGCGCTCAGTTGAACCTTTTCCAATTTGTTTAAGTTAGATTGAGAAGCACAGCAGTAGACAGGATAGCCATATTCAAGAATTGGTCTAACAAGAGCCTGGTAGGAAGTCCTAAGAGTAGTTGCATCTGCTCCCCAATCCCTACCAGCGATACACTTAATAATATTTAGGCGCTTCCTAGCCTTCGAGACAATATAATCAATATGTTTGTTACTTGTAAATTCGGGATCGAGAATGTATCCTAGGTATTTTGGGTGTTTCTCGTAGGAGAGCTTCTGGTGTTTGAGAAACAAGGATGGTTCATATTTATAAAGTCGTTTATTAGTAGTGAAGAAGGTGGTTATCGATTTGGTTGGGTTGAAGCTCAATTTGAATTCATCTGCGTACTTGGACAGGGCTTCTAATGAGTTGTTGAGTCTCGACTCAATCTCGGTAACGTCGTCACCGCTACCCCAAAGAGCAATATCATCAGCAAACATTCCGATGCGAGTCCCGAGAGAAACAGTTTTCTCTATTCCGGCCATGTACAGAGTGAATAGAGTTGGACTGAGGACAGTTCCCTGGGGTACACCCTGGCTGAGGTGAACTGAATTTGAGAGAGTTCCATTAAACTTCACCCTGATATGTCTGTTATGAAGATAGTCTGAAATCCAAGCCAATGTATTGCCTCGGATGTTGTAAGAATCGTGAAGTTTTACAACAAGTTTGTCCTTCCATACTCTGTCGAAAGCTTTCGTGAGGTCTAATAAAGCCGCAATGCTGTGATGGGTTGGCCTGTGGTTCTGCGCATCTCTGATAGTTTGGGCGAAGAGAAGAACTTGGTCCATGGTGCTGTGGCCTCTTCGGAATCCGAATTGCTCTCTAGGGAGAGATTTACTCTTATCAAGAAAGAAATGGAGTCTGAATAAGACCATTTTTTCCATTATTTTACTCGTAGTACAGGTTAATGCAATGGGTCTAAAGTCTCCAGGTGAGCAAGAATCTTTATTAGGTTTTTTGATTGGTATGATGGTGGCTTTTTTCCATTCCTGAGGTAAACGCCCCTTACTCCAAGAAAGGTTAATCAAGTCAAGCAGTTTTTGTTTTCCAAAGGGTCCAAGGTTTTCGAGCATGTAGCCATGAATTCCATCCGGACCGGGGGATTTGCTAAGGTCGAGAAAAGCCAATGCAAACAGTAACTCTTGCATATTAAATTTAGTAGCCAGAGAAGGATCACCATAATCAGTACTTCGGCATCCATGAACAATATTTCTTGCCTTGTGCATTACCGGCTTGTCCTCGTTTGAGAAGTTGAGTCTGCTGATTTGTTGGTAGTGAGCAGCAAGGCCATTGGCAGCAGATTTATCATCTGTAAACATTTGGCCATTGTCATCTTTAATTGTGTTGCATTCCTCATATTGTGTTTGTTCTTTGTTAATACCTTTAAGCAGTTTCCAAAGCTTTGAGTCCGGTGTCCTAAAGTCAATTTTGCTGCAAATTTCGTTCCATCTAGATCTCTTAAGTTGGGAGTAAGCTAATTTTATTTCTGCATTGATTTTGCTAATCTCTGGTCTCAAGTTGACTCCCAACAATCTGGCAGATTCAAAGAGGTGTTTTCTTTTTACAAAAAGGGGATCTAGAGTGGCAGTAAATTGGGAGTAAAGCGGTATAAAGCTTTTTACATTTCCTCTAGGGATGAAGGCTTTAGCATACTTAAGAATAATTCTTCTGAAATTCTGCCAGCACTGGTTTACATCTTCCGAAAGTTGAAGAGATTCCAATTCTTTATCCAAATATTCTCTGAAACAGGTCCAATTTGCCTTCTTGAAATTCCAGAATTTCTCATTAGAGTTTGACGTCTTTTGTCTTTTCTTAAATTCAGTGATAATTGGGAGATGGTCGCTTCCAATGTTGTCTTGGACTGTCCAGGAGCATTGGGGAAATAAGTCTGAGCTGGTCATGGTTATGTCTAAAGCCTCAGAAGTGTTGTAACTGAAGGAGGTATGTGTGGGCGTTCCATCGTTGAGAAGCAAAAAGTCGTTGTCATCAATGATTTGGATAAGGTCAGAGCCTCTGTCGTTATCATTGGAACATCCCCAATAAGAATGTTTGGCGTTAAGATCGCCGAGGATGATGGTATTTTTGTCCATAAATACAGGAAAGCAATTAGGCAATTGTTTTTGATTGGGAGGATGATATACATTGAAAATTCGTAAGTTTTTACCTCTCCAGTTGATATTTATACCTTGGATTTCGAGATCGGAATTTCTAATTGAAGAAGTGTCTATGCTTTGATAACTGAGCCCACGGACAAGGAAGGCTAAGCCTCCTCCTCCAGTGGTAGATCTATCTTTCCTATAGATATTAAAGCCTTTGTACTTCAAGATTGTTTTCATTTTTAGTTTAGTTTCTTGTATAGCTATAATTTGAACATTATTAACTTCAGCTATATTTAGCAATTGGTCCAATTTGATTCTGGTGGCTGGGGTGGTCAAGCCATTAATGTTACACTGTAAGATTTTCAAAGACTTCAGTGAGTGGGGAGACTGTAACTTACTTTTCGGACAAGGTCCTCTGCCTAAACCTTGAGCGCGTACCTGATTATTCTGCGCGACGGACGATGCAGCATCGGGTTCATTTGTCAACTGATTCATGGGAGGGGGTATGCAGCTTCTGTTGTCCAAAGACCGGAGCACAGTGAGGTAGAAGACTGTCTTGGCTCCTGGTGGTGTTCTTTTTAGTCTGGCACCTACCCTTCGGCCTGTCCGGCTTGGGAGACCCTACCAGTAGCAAGCTACCTCCGGCATAGCCCTCCGGGTCATTGGTGCGCTCAAGCCTCACCGCCCCGTCAAGGCAGGAACACCATCGGGAGGATCTTGGTGGTTGCTGAGTTCAGTGTATTATTTTTCCTACCAGCTGAATTTTCTTGAATTTGTATACAATGTTCACGAAATGTTTTGCCGCAATACATACAAGAACTGTGCTATCTAATAAAAATCCACAATTTGTACGCTACCTATCTGTGAAAGAAAATCAAAAACCTTGCTATGTCATTGATTCGAATCACTAACTACGCATTCAAGTATTAAACAATTTTCTCCTGGAATCATCCAAAATATAAAATAAAAAACTTTAAAAAGTTTTCTAGAACTAACGATTTGTGCCCTATTTCTTTTTTGCCCCGAAGCGTATGATTTCTGTGTGTAACTATTGTCTCCAATATAGTAAAATATTTAAAAAAAATATTACTATATACAAACATGTCTGCATTAAAACAATCATATCGAGTATAATATAATCATTTATATTCAAATTATCAGTGAAGTAAATATTATGCTTTAAATTTTATTGCGAAAAAAAAACAAAAAAACAATGGTACACCTTTCAAATAATTTAGCAATAATTATTCAAAGTAAGCCTAAGAATAAAAAATGATATATTTCTATTAAAAAGAACTATAGTTTTTTTTTGCAACGTATAAATGGATTTCATTTTGCGTCAATCAAATTTGAATCAAATTTTGAATCGCACAATACTTTGGCTAGAGTTGAATAGAAAATCTGGCTTAACTTGATGTTTCTTTGCTGTTGTAGAAAATTTAATCTTGTACTGATTCTTCTGACATTGCATGTATCTCTACTTATTCTGTTTTAAGAAATTAGAAACGTTTTTACCTCATTAATTAAATCTAAAAAAAATTATTCAGTGTGTTAATTTATTATTATTATTTTAATTATTTTCATTCAAGATTTAAGTTATTTTAATGTTATTAACCGTGCAGCATACTACTAGTTCTATCTATTAAAATTATTCACGTCAATAAAGAAAAAAAGAACATAAATGAAACATTTTGCCTTTAAAAAAACTCAAGTATCAAAAGGTTTTATTTAAAATGTTAATAAATGTAACGGAATGAATATTATCAACTTCCCGCTTCTTGTTCCAATGTGCTGTTTACTTCATTCATTTTTTTTTAAACAACTGAGAGTAATAAAAAATACTTTTAAAATTTAGAAAAAGCCTTCCGAAATATTAGAATTATTTAGATAGTATCTTTAATAATTGTATTAATTTCTTTATCGCTTATACATTTTTTCTGTAGAGTAAATTTAAAAACAACTGAATTACTTTAGTTCTGTTTTATATAAACTTTTGTTTTTGCAACAATAAACAATGCTTAGCACCTATGCGACTTATTAAAGCATTCTAACGTCAGAAATAAATAAGAAAATGATAATTAAATGGATAAAGTAATAAAATTTGTAAAATTACGACAGTAATTATTTTTTTATTAAAATTATCTAGGGCGAAATGTTTCTAAAAATATACGTAGAAAGAAGACATACAGTTTCCGTATTTTTTTTTTTTCGGAGGAAGAGGCCGGCGCACCTTGATTAAAGAATATAGCGGTGTCCATCGCTATACAAAAGGGAAAGAATTCCTGATGTCTGTTGTGAATGATTGAGCTGAGTGGAAAGGGAACTGAGTGAGGGACGTCAAACGATTACCTGCTGCGTAATGAGAATATAATAATATACTATACAAAACACTTCTTGACATTAGATAGTAAAAGCTAAAATTTACTTTTCATTGACCATTTTAGCTGAAAAGGATTGCAACCAGCAAGAAACATTTTCTTAGAGAAATAACAGTTGGGCTTCATTTAACCAAGAAGAACTAACCACATTCTTTAATTTATTGTTGAACGTTTATGCCCTAGATCAGAGGTCGCCAAAGTGGTCTATATAGACCCCCAGGGGTCTATTTAACAAAAGTGGGGGTCGATCTGAGACAGGGGGGTGAATGGGGGTCGATCCGAATCGGAAGGGTCGATTGTGGGTCGAAAAAAAAAAACAGTTCTCAATACGCAAATCACACATACCTAGTTAAGAATGTAAAATTAGTGAAATTTTTTTATAATTGACTCAATATCAGTTTCTTTATAAAACATAAATTAATAAACGTATATTTATTGGGGTGAAACAAGTATTTACGTACCACCGCGAAGTGGCACGAACACAGCGCAATTTATAAGTCATATGCATATGTGTGTTTGTTCAAATGTCACGTGTGACGAGCATTGACGTTACAAATGCAAATATCATACGCAGTTTCAACTATCTTTGCAAACTGTGTTGGATATTTGCAGTGTCATTATTAAAACTTTTATAGTTTTGGATAATTATTGTTTCGATAAAACCATTCGTTTGGTTTAGATATCAATTTTAATTATCAATACCCAAAAAAGAAGGTAAGCATTAATAATATGGATTAGTACAGCCCGCGACAAAACTATAGCACACTTTGTATTTTTTTACGAAAATTACAAAATTGACCAATTTTGAACCCAATATAGCGAACCTTGCAAAAAAACACCAGGCACACCCATCTCATTGATCAAGAAGTAGTAAATCTTTAGTTACTTTACTTATTATATCTACTTATGCATAATTATTTATTATTTAATAATAAGGTATTTAAATTTCAATATTAATATATTTTTCATAAAACTATTGTTACACAATGTACTATTACTTTAATAAATGTTTAAAATCATAAAATAAATGTACAAACACAGTATCTAATAGAGCAGTTCTTTCCAAACTTTTTGTACCTGCGCCCCCCTCTTTGGAAAAAAAAATTTGTGCCCCCCTTAATTTTTCTAACAATCCAATCTCATAAACACTTATCTGATATTGTAATTTATTTAATGGGCTACAAAATAATATACAATATTATGTATAAAAATACATAAAAAATAATTATCTATTTTAAGAAATAATAATATAATGTAATAAAAACAAATCTTACAAAAGTACAAAAAATAGAATTCAACATTAATACAACATTATAAAAATTTAATGTGAAGGGTGAGCTTGTTTTTCAGCACAAATTTCGTCAAACCGTGGTATCATTGAAGATATCGCGGTTCTCAGTTCCTTTTCAATCTTTAAGCAAGATCGATACTTTGTCTTTAAGACAGCTACTGCAGAAAACCCAGTTTCACATAAGTAAGATGTTACAAAGGGCAATAAAATTTCTAAAGCTTTATTTGTTAAAGTAGGAAACTCGTCCTTTACTCGTAACCAAAACGTGACAATATTATTTTCGTGTTGAAACATCTGCTTTAATGTGCTGTCACTAGATAAGTCAATTATCATTTCCTGCTCTGCTGTCGTAAGGCCAAAATCATCATATTTTTCAATCACAAACGGGTTTCTAATCCATTCATATTTGGACATGTCAAGATCTTTAAAGTAAAGCGAGAATTGCTCCCTTAAACTGGTCAAGTGTTTATTAATAAGAACTTTACTTTCTTCTATTTCATCTGCAAGACAGGTAATTTTAAAAGTGGGAAACATATCAAAGTTATTATTTTTCAAACTTATTATCCACAGTTCCAATTTTCTCATAAATGCAGTAACCTTGTCTTTCTGGACAAAAGCATGAATTTGAGGCCCTTGCATTGATTTATTTAAAGTACTGAGTGTTTGAAAAATATCCACTAAATACGCAAGTTTTACAAGGAATTTCGTGTCATAAAACAAGTTTGCTTCATCTCTATTATTATCAGTAAGGAATATGGCGATCTCTTCTTTTAGCTCAAACACCCTTTGAAGTACTTTGGAACGAGAAAGCCAACGTGCCTCACAATAATATAGAAGTGATGTATATTCTGAACCCATGTCATTACACAATTTTGCGAAAAGCTTTCCTCTTAATGGGCTATTTTTGATAAAATTTACAACTCTTATAATAACTTGAAATACTGTTAGTAAATCTTCACCCATATCTCTTGAAACAAGTGATTGTCTATGAATCATGCAATGCGTCCAACTTGCCCGAGGAGCCACCTTTCGAACTAGTGCCTGTAGACCAGCGTTTTTTCCTGCCATAGATGGAGCTCCATCTGTGCATAGTCCAACACAGTTCTCCCACAGAATGTTATATTCATTGAAAAATTTATCAATCATATTAAAAACTTCACTTGCTGTAGTATTGCCTTCAATAGGTTTACAGAATAACATGTCTTCTCTAACATCAGTTTCCACAACATATCTTACATATGTAATCAAGTGTGCCTCCTTAAGAACATCTGTAACCTCATCTACTTGCAACGCGAAAGAAGATAGTTTTACTTTTTCTATTAATTGATCGCAAAGATCTTCAGATATATCGGATATTCGTCTTCCCACCGTATTATCTGCAAGTGGAATGATTTTAAGTTGATCAGCATATGATTCACCTAGCATCGTAGCTACCATGTCAATAGCTGCAGGTAGCACTAAAGTTTCTCCTATTACATGGGGTTTTTTGCATTTAGCAATTCTGTAAGAAACCTTATAAGACGCAAGCAATGCTTTTTGTGTAACAGACATGGTCTTTGAAAACATTTCTTTTTGTTTATTTAAATTCTCCAATTTTCTTTGGAAAAATTCTATTGTCTTGCCAACGTGATCTGCATGTACGTTTTCGAGATGCCGTTTTAATTTATTTGGTTTCATGCTGTCTGAGGCCAAAGTATTCAGACACAGCAAACACATTGGTCGTTCTTGGCCATTAATGACTTTACAAGTAAATCCAAATGATAAGTACATTGGATCATATTTTCTACATTTAGGTTTACTATTTTGGGAAGATGTTCCGCTATTTTCGTTACCTCTTCTTTTGCCGTCTGCTTCTGCTTCATTCAATTTTCTTTTCAACCCAGTTACGTATTTATCCATCTAAAAGGGTTATTATTTTAAATCAAATAAAAATACTTTATAACAGTTTTGAAAATTACCTCAATATTAATTTAGAAGTCTACCAAAGCGAGTTTGTAGACAATCTGCGTGGAAACGGTCGAGTTTAACCAACGTTTCTTAACGAAATGCCGCGTGTCTGCTCTCGTCTGGGCGCACGCATCCAGGTGTAGTCGCGTCGTCCGAGTATGAAAAACCCCGCAGTCGCGCGCAATTGATGATAGTTCCACACCAGATGTAATGAGCTCTAACGTCGTCGAATTAACGACGACCTTGGCTCATAAGCCTTGTCGGGGCCTGCTGCCTGCTTCTGTTTACTGAAGTTTGGCGGGAGTAGCCCCGAGAATACCCGGGATGATCCGAGTGCTTGTCTAGTGTTTCCTCGCGCTCGGCTCCAAACGGGAAAGCAAGATGTTTTCGTTCCAGCAAGAGTATGGATGGATTTTTTAGCATTTATACCCGAGAAATTCGCGGCGAGGATTGTGGATTACGTATAACCGTTTTTCTGATTAATTTTTTTGACACCTATTCGACTTTTTTGGTTTGTATTCGAAAATGATATTTTGGAATCAGCTGCGTGCCCCCCCTGCAACAGTCTCGCGCCCCCCTAGGGGGGCGCGCCCCACAGTTTGGAACACACTGTAATAGCGTTTTATTTTAATTAACAGAAAATTACTTTTGTGGGGGTCGATGGAGATTACGAAAAATTATATAGGGGTCGATGATCAAAAAAGTTTGGCGACCCCTGCCCTAGATGAAACAAATTCCGATTCGACGTCAAAAGAGGTCATTGGAAAAAAAAAATCTGTAACTAGACTTGTATTTAAAACTTTGACTAAATAATATACTTTCGAATTACAATTTTTTTTTCTAATTTTTATTAAAAAATTAATTTAAAGAATTCTAACAACTTTGTAAATCTCCATTATCAAATATTAATGTTAACAAATTGCTTAATATTACACTTATGCCGTTAAAAGTAAGTTATACCTGATAATTATTTACAAATTAGCTAAGATGAATGTATTCTATTTTTTTACAGATTTCTTTTCACTGAAAAAAAAAATACTAAAGAGACTAATCCATCTTTCTGATTATTCAATCATAAACTAACTACATATCTATTACAATACACTCAAATAAAATGCCTCAAATAAAATGTGATAACTTGTGGCCACCAGATGCGGGAATAATTTTTGTTATAATTTAATTTAAAGTTAAGGAAGGCGATGACGCTGTCCGCATGTTCTTGCCTACAAGATGGCGAGCACGTTATGTAAAGGCTTAGTTCTTAAAGATGAAAACGCAGGTTTTGATATTATTCAGTTTTATTGCTAATTTATGGAACTACATAAGATGATGTACAATAAAATGCTGCTCTAAATATGATGATTCTATTTAATAAAAAGAAATAATATTTTTGTCTTAAGAGGCCCACTTAGAATAAGCATATTATTTCATATAACTATTGATTTCTATGCAAAATTCATTACATAGGTGATTCCTCAGAATAAAAATAAATATTTCTCAAAATATTGTTGTCAGAAAGGTAAAGATAATTTGGAATACATGGCCTTCATAGATCAGTAAAGAGAAAGGTTGAAACTTATACCTTTAACTATTATGCCTTTCTGTCACTCTCTCTGAATCTAATTATCGGGATTATGGGGGAAATGTCATTACTCAAATAGTATAAAATTTGTTTACTCTAAGACAATTTGGCTCAATAATCATTTTACATAATATTCCATAACTTTATTAGAAAATTCCTTAAACTTCGAAGTATAAAAGAGCCAGCCAACATAATCTAAGGAAGTGCAATTTTATAAAAAAAATAATAATAATCTTCAAAATTATGGTCAAATTTTCTTAACCCTTTGATTTGATGCAAAATTTTCATTAAAGATATTTTCATTTTTAGTTGAAAATAAGTGAAAAATATTATATTTAGCATTTTAATAATTTATGGATATGAAATAGAGTATGAAACACCCGTGTCTTTTTCTGAGTTAGATAAAATCTTCCAAACACGGCTCACTTCCAAACATTTTCTTTTTTTTTTTTTTTTTAAAGTTTGCCTTTATTTTCGCACACAGGTATTTTGATCCAAAAGAAAAAATTTTCTTTAATTTTTACAATTTCTTTAATTTTGAAAATTAATTTCGGATAACTTTTTTACTTGAATGAAAATAAAATTTTTGTTCAAATTACTATATTCATATTTCATATTTTAGTGCAAATATAATTCTGATAATCTAACAGTTTTTTTAGAAACTATCAGACTGTTTTTTACAATAAAAAAATACCAAAATAAATTTTAGATGGTAATTTAAGCGCCAGAAAAACTATATATAAAAGGAACACCGGTGTTCCATCTTCGTCAAATGGTTAAAAAATAAAATCTCGGAAATGGGACAGTATTTTTCAAAGTATTTTTCAAAGACTGTTCAACTGATCATTTCGAGCCATGGGTATTGTGATTCATAAAACTAAGATAGCTAAATCTTTCAGATTCTTCAAATCTTTAAACTTTAATCATTAAGATGGTGCAAAATTTTCTAACTTAATCTTTGAAAAATTTTATGAATTTTATGATTTTGAAAAATTTTATGCAATGTACTATTAAAAAACCATTTGAAAAACTATTTAATATTACAATTATTTTTGAGTTAAATAAAGTTTGAGTAAAGAAGTCTCGAGATTCGATGTCGGATGTGGTAAAGCAGAGAAATTTGTGAGGTATGGTATATATATATATATATTGTTTAAAGCTAAATTAATTATTCAAGAATTATTTGGAATTATGCAATGTAACAAAACGGGCTGAACTAACATTTTGTAAATGGGGTGTTTTAAATTGATCCAACAATTTGTTGGTGCATGCATTTTTTCCCCACTTGACTCAGATTGAATGAAGAGAAAGGAGAATCACTGGGTGGGAACTGTGGTCGAGTTCAAGTGCAAAACCTTCCTTCTGAAAACTGCCGTAAAAGGGAAGCTCAAAATCCCAGACCCTACCGGAATGAAAGAGTTTTAAATAATGTCCTTTTTATAGATCACTAATTGAAACTAAATTCCAAATAATTCATCAACAGTATATCTATCTGATTTCTATTCTTGTTTCAGAATAAATGTTTTACTAAATTATAATATAAAATTGGAACTTTAATAGGGGTATCAGAATAAATAAAGTTATATTTATGTTTACTGAGTATGCAATTATATTCAGGGGTCTGTTTAGAAGAAATTTGGGTCCATTAACGAATCCTTCACAATATATCTTTTCATAAAAACGAACCCTTTACAAAATAATTTATCTTTTAATCTATCCTTTCACAAGAGACGCTCGATAGACATTTGCGTATTATTGTAAATGGGAGGGAAAAATTGCCTGATGCTGAGTGTTTAGCTGTTATAGTTATTTTCAAATCTACTGGCATTCGACGTATATTGCTCTAATATTTTGTTAATCATGTTTTTCTGCTTTAATTCTAGGGCTAAATTTGATCTCATTTCATTTATATTATGTACCTTAACCTCTTTCAAGTAAAAAAAAAGTTATAAATTCCAAATGTAGTATTCTTAGAAAATATTTATATTTCAGCAAACATCGTGTGTACGTTCTTACTGATATTAAATGATATTTTTTTTTCTAAATAAATAATTGAGCAATATATTATTCATAAAATTAATGGATAAAATTTTATGTAAATGAAAATTAACTTTTGTCAATTTTTTAAAAAAAATATTCTAAATTTAAGAATTGTTTAAGTTTACTTAACGTGTAACACATTAGAAGTGATGCAGAACTATGTTGTGTTAGTTAAAATACGTCAATGGGAATTATTAAAAATGTGAATGATTTTGTTTCCATTATTCGTCCAAAATGAATATTCTGCGTTGTAGGCTAAATACAAAATATTTGTATGTTGCATCTCTAATTTAGTAGCAGCAATGGCTGTTTATTTTAGAAATTTTGATTTCTTTTAATGATAATTTTACAGTGTTTAGCATGATCTTGTATCCATTTACAATTTAAAACTCCTTGAAATAGTTCAGGACCCAATTTGCACAAATTCACTAAACAGGACCTTGGTTGAAAGAATGTGACTTTACACTTATTTTATAATCACAAATTACGAGTAATTTTTTCTCAATTTTAAAAAAAAACAGGACCTTTTACAAAATGTCTGGACAGACCCCTGATATTCAGCTAATCAGTGAAAGTAACATCGTTTCATTTTTATAAAAACATTTTATTGATTTTAGAACTAAAGGATTTTAAATTAAACTGTTACCTGAAATTCATGAATAGCAGTTTCTGCAAAAGATTTTCTTCAATGTGCTACTTTGCATCAAATTAATTACCATTATCATTTCTATTTTTAAAAAGTTTTCAAGAGTACGTGTAAGGAATTTTCTTAAGTAATCTTAACTTTTTTTTGTCTCGTACACCCGTTGCCATGTTTTTCGGTTTTGGGTAGACACCCTTCTTACCTGATATTTATTTTTTGTAAATTCATCAACATCAAGTTCAAACATATTTTTGACAGCTGGTATAGTGCTACTCACTGTAAAAGATTTAAATTTTTAACTGTAATGAGGTGTAGTGTGAAAAACTTAAGAAAAAACACATTTTAGTTTTATACATTTATTAATTAAATTCAAGCTAATTTAATTATTAATTTAATTTAATTAATTTGTAACTGAAATAAAATAGTGCA
This sequence comes from Parasteatoda tepidariorum, assembly GCF_982258835.1. Taxonomy (NCBI): domain Eukaryota; kingdom Metazoa; phylum Arthropoda; class Arachnida; order Araneae; family Theridiidae; genus Parasteatoda; species Parasteatoda tepidariorum. The sequence continues at coordinate 6,256,776 of NC_141765.1, forward strand.
CTGTAAAACCTGTACTCCGCTACTAATATTATAATTGCGGAAATAAGTTTGTATACAAAACTGTAGTAGTGTATAATATCGGTCTGTTTGTTACTTTTTCACGTTAAAGTTAAGCAACAAATTTCAGTGATCTTGTGCGCAGAGAAAATAGGAGGTCCAGCTAGCTAAAGCGATGACACTGGCTAGGCTACAATTTACCTCTGAAAAATATACTTTTTTTTTGCTACAAAAAAGCCTGGCGGAGCTGCGTGTTTTGTAGCATATGTTTTATACATTTATTAATTAAATTCAAGCTAATTTAATTATTAATTTATTTTAATTAATTTGTAACTGAAATAAAATAGTGCACTATAAAACCTGTACTCCGCTACTAATATTATAATTGCGGAAATAAATTTGTATACAAAACTGTAGTAGTGTATAATATCGGTCTGTTTGTTACTTTTTCACGTTAAAGTTAAGCAACAAATTTCAGTGATCTTGTGCGCAGAGAAAATAGGAGGTCCAGCTAGCTAAAGCGATGACACAGGCTAGGCTACAATTTACCTCTGAAAAATATACTTTTTTTTGCTACAAAACACGCCTGGCGGAGCTGCAGGCAATTGATAGTTTGTAATAATTCAGTTTCATATATCAAAAAATATTCCTAATAACTTTAATTTTAATAAGATTTTTAATTCATAGCTTTGGTAAATTATGTAGAATGTAGATAGACATATGTCTTTACATTATAAGGTAATATAATGTAAGTAAATAGTAGGTAACATCAGTGTATATTGATTATCGCATTCATGAAATGCCAAAATGACACGACCTGCCTATATGAGATCCACTATCGTTGACCCCGATTTTCATTTCATGGACCCCCAATTTTTTTTCACTTGACATGGACCCCTTGCAGGCTGTTGTCGACCCCTGGGGGTCGATATAGACCACTTTGGGAATTACTGCTCTAGACTTTCAATTCTCGAGACATTCTAAAAATATCAGTTTAATTAAAATAAATTGATTTAAAGCATATCATATCAGTTATTTTATGCTTTTTCCTCAGAAATAGCAAGCTAGCAGCCTTTGTTGTAATATAAATATAAGTAAATAGAATTACACTCAATTTATAATTCCACTCATAACCACCGAAAAAATTTCCTGAATTTTAAATTGAACAATTTAAATATGGAAAAATAACTTAAGACTTGTATTATTTAATAATATGAATATATATGAATGGTTTTGCTTCATTAAACTCATAAATTACACTTTTAAAAGTTATTATCAGTAATGCACTTAAATGGGGGTGACTTTATAAGGATATCAACTGAAAAAAATAGGCAATTCTTTTTTATTGACAGCGCATGAGTTATAAAATTAAAAATGATGGAAAAAATTTATCGATAGAGAGCAAGCAGTACTGAAATATGGGAAAAAAAGCAAATGAACTTTCTTTTTCTTTCTAAAAAAGGCTGTAAATGTGATCGACACTACATCAGTTTACGAATCCTTAATGGAAGAACAAAATTTTCTATTGCGAAAAATTTAAAAGGTTTTATTCAGATTTCAATAATCAAGTTTTAAAGAATATTTTAACAATGGTTATCAAGCCATGTCATCTTTCATATTTTCGGGTTCTGCAATATTTTCGGTTTCTGCATGGAAGTACTATCTACAAGCAACAAGGAAATTTATTTGGTACACAAAGAGTTGAAAAGCTTCAATTTTATAAAAAATAGGAAAAAAAGGAATTAACTAATACTAGTCAAAATTACACTTAGCTACATTTTGAATATTGATGATGAAATTATATTTTAAATGATGTACTTTCCAAATCAGAGATATAACTTAGATAAAATAAAAGAATAGCTTAGATTAAATAAAAGAAAGAAAATTGCCACTGTGCAAGATTGAAAACTAAGGAAAATTAAAGGATTTTAATAGCAATTATATACGCTATGTGCAGTGATAATAATCACTAAATGAATAAAAATTTATTAATAAAAAATAAAGAAACATAAACTTCTCAATATTGTTTTCAAATAAAAATTTTTTATTTTATTTATTACAATTTTTTTTCTCTAAGAAAAACTTGAATGATATTGTTCCAATAATCTTTATAAATGAGGAAGGTGAGAACGAAGCACAGTTATTATTTAAATATAAATTGTGAAAAGGTAAAATCATTCTGCAAACAAGCATTGCTTTCCACAAGTATTCAAAAAAGATAGTTGAAGAGTGAGCTACTTAATGGGTTTCATCAATCAAACTGTCAATACCCTGTCTGACCACATAGAGCGTGAAAAATTCTCTTAACAACAAACGGAAAAAGGGGGTAGGCATTCCCTTTGTCTGACCCTCGCCGTTTGAGGTAAATCTCTGGTAAATATGCTTGCCCTTTTAAGAGTAAAACTATTTCAAGTAAGCGCCACCAGGATGGTTAAAAGCTACTTTCACAGGGCTGGTTAGCTCATCAGAATTTAAAACTGTGAGCATAAGGTTTCCCAAGGCTTTTCCATTAAAGCTGCCTTTAATCCACCCTACAGTGTACTCGTTGCACTGCAATACCAACGCTCCTTTTTGGAGGTGGTTACTGTAGATCTTAGGCAATCTTTCGCCACCAGGAATGGCGTCAGTCTGCGTTAAGATCTCCTTAAGGATATTATTTGAGTCTTCCAGAGAAAGCTTGTCCGGAGGAAAGTCCTCCCGGACTATAGCAATCTTGGTCGACTTGGCAGCACAAGCAAAATAGACTCCAGATTGGAGGCCCCATGTTGGATCCCCCTCTCCAGCTCGGTTATCACCACTGGGAACCACTCCGCTGGATTGGGCTTTCCTCTCAGGAACAACATCCTCCCTGGGCTTCTTTCCTTTTGGGATTGGCACATTGGGGGAGGGAGTTACATCAGAAGACCTAGGTCTCTTCGCTCCGCTACTCGCCGTTATGGCTCTCATTTTCCGTAACTTCTTTTTCCGGTTCTTGGACAATCCAGTGGAGCCAGACACACTGTCCCCTGAGTGCCTCTGGGGACCAGAGACTCCTACAGAGGAAGGGCCTGTGCCTATGGACGCCTCACCAGCTTTCGAAGTAGACTGCAAAGCAACGGTATTAGCACTGGGCTCACCCGAAGGCTTACCATGTGCTACTGGAGACTGTAAAGAAATTTTCGAACTGGAACCTCTGCCTAATTCCAAAAAGCATCCCTTGTTAACCCGCGCGACGGATGATGCCGTATCCAAAGCATTACTTTCGCTCATCATGTTGGTTGCCTGCCATTTAGTTACCCAGTGAGGGGTTTTCAGGGGGCACGGCGTGGAGGCGGCGGGCATTACCCCCCTTCTGTTTATTTACTTATCATCAAAATTTTGTTTTCCTCTCTCATTCTTTTCATTTTTTTCTTGCTCCTGAGCTGCAATCTTCATTCCTCTTCCGAATATTTTGCAAGAACTTTGTAGTTCAGAAACACAATTCCATTAGTTTCAGTTACGTAATTTTCAATTTCTCATTTATTAAAACAGTAAAAATACTATGCCTTTTAGCACTAACAGTATCTTTAATATACTAAAGGAGTAATATACTAAAGGAGTATTGCTGTTTTTGAAACCTTGGAGTTCTCCAAATGGGTTCTAATTCAGAAAGTTTCTTTATTTTTCTCAAATTTAATTTTATTTTCCTCTTCTAAAATAACTCCAACCAAAATATTATTTTTCATCTAATTCTAACTTAAAAACGTTAGCTTAATCTGCATATGATGTGAAATATAAAATCAAAATAACAACATATAATAATTATAATCAACTACGTATAATATAAAAAATATTGTTAGTTAACATAGCTAATAATTAGATTAAGTTGAACAAACTATCCAAAACTATTCTCCTCCAAATGGGTTTGAATTCAGAGAGTTTTTTTTCCCTTGAATTTTGAAGTTAAAAAGAAATATTAACATTATAGTAACAAAATTTAAATTTCTTTTCTTTTATTTATGAAATGTTGAAAAAAATAATTTCTCATTTTTCACTCAAAGATAACTTCGTCTTAATTTATAAAATTTTTTTTTAAATAATACGAACACCTACAATTTTATTTTGCAAGAGGAGAAACTAATAAGATATGAGAAAGCTTAACATTTTCCCGCTTCATCATTGTTTTCAGTTCTTCGCTGAAAATATTTTAAAACTTCTGAAAGTTTCGTTTCTTCAAGGAAAACTTTACTAATGAGTCACATAGCATTATTTGAAACATGTAAACTAATTATAGAGTCATTAATTAATGATAATTTATGCGCATATTGAGAAGATGAAGTGATTAAGGATGGACAAAGCCCCCGATAAAAATAAAATCTTTATATTTTAATTTAAGGTGAGAGAAAAAGAATGAACATTTCTTCTCGAAAGTGTGAATTAGCTTTTAGTTATTCTAATTCTATTTTTGATTCTGAGACAATAAATATTGTTGTTGAAAAAATGAGGTATTTACAGATGAAAACAAGTCAAATATTAGATTGGGTTTTGAATCAAAATTGTATTTTTAAATTTAATATTATTGTAGTTAGTTATTATTCAACATAACTGCAATCAATATAAATTAAATATTTACTCAAATATAGTGTGAATGTTTAATGAAAAAATAAAATAAAATGAATAGCAGAATTGGAAGAAATGTAAAACAGAAAGAATGTGAAGAAAATAAAATCACATTAATTCCTTTTTGTAAACATTATTTGATTCGTAAATAATAATAAGTCAACCTTTAAAGAGTTCAAATAATTCAAATATTATTTGAACTCTTTAAAGGATGTGTTGAATGATATAAGGCTGCTTTCGTTTTTGCATATTATATCGTACTATGGAAATATAATTCTTTGACCTTATGATATTTAATTAGTTTTGAGAACTTTTATTAAGGAAATAATAAATTTATAATCCTTAAATAAACCATGTTTGAAAATCATGCACATTTAAAACATAACAAATTTTGACAAAATATGTTTTTGCCTATGATATTTTAGTAGAAAAAGACATCTCATAAGTAAATCTGATACACCTGAAAATTACATTAAAAATATCTCAAATTTAAATTTTCATGAAAGATTTTTTAATAAATTTTTAAAACAGTTCATTAGGTCACAAATTAGGGTAACTTTTTTAAAACAATAAAAATTTTGAAAATACATTAAAACATTTAAAAAATTTATTAAGGTGCCATTATAATTGCATTGTTAAACTATATTTATCAATACAATTATTTACATTACAATACAATGCATTACATAGTTTTTAACATGTTCAAAAGCATCTACACTGTACTAAATGAACTCCATTTTAAGCTGCAATACTCATGGATAAGCTTAATTATTTTGTTTATGGTAGTTTTCTTGCTATAAAAGAAGATTAAAAAGCATATTAAAAAAAATGGAGCTATCAGATTAAAATTACAATTCGTGCTTTCAAAGATTCTTTATTATAAATGAAATGTGGAGTTGAATGGCTGTGTTCAGAACAGAAGGAAAGTATTTGTGTTTTACAGCGATATTTTTTCATTAGGGCTGTCAAGATTATTATTAAAGCTTCAAGTTTTAAGTATTTCATTAATTAAGAGTAGTTCAAAGATGACCTACATTTCTTTATTAACTTAAAAATAAAATTAAGCAGCATCATGTAGAAATCATAATTTTTCAAGTAATTAAATTACAGGAGTTAATGCTAAAATGTCCAATATTTCTTGATTATGTTTTGAAATAAATTATACAGCTCAGCCTTTAACACGATTTTTTTTCAATTTAACTTAGATAAATTACTTAAATTTTGTTAATAGGGTTCTCGGGGGAATTAAGAATTTCTTTTAAATCATTATTTTTTTTAAAATTCTGCTTGAAACATTTTTTGTTAATAAAAAGTGTCTATTAATAAAAACAGGATCTTCTAATCTTTTACCGCAATAAACTTTTATAATTTTTATGAACTATTAGATTCTTACTTAATTGGAATTTTATAATGTGTATAAGTTTGATTATAAATGAGAAATTTGGATATCTATTTATGCTTTACGCTTGTTTTTGTTAAAGGTCTAATTATTGAAAGTAGCTCATAAGTACAGAGGAATTATTTATTCTTTATACATTCAAATGAATTATTTTTAAGTTAGAATTATTTCTAAGTGTCATAAATCGTCTTGTGTCAAGTATTTGATACAATATTTGACGTATTCCAGCAATATTATATTTTAAAACAATCGAATGCGTCACGTATTCAATTGATGATGTAGTTTTCTTCAGACTACTACTCAAAAGCATTTATTCTTTTGTACCTTCAAAAACAGTTTACTTAATTGCTTGCAAAAGTAATTGCAAAATAAATTTAGATAATACAATTATAAGAATATTTTTTTTTGGGGGGGGGGGAATTCAAATAAATTTTGTCTTTTTTACTAAATGTCTTTAAACTTTATTTTCGGATATTTTAGAGACGTATTTATTTTTCCTACAAGAAAAAAGTTTCTGGGGAGATTTTTCTGTACTTTCCCATTTGAATTTATGTAATTTAGTTTTACTTCAAGATATATTGTCAAAAAATATAGCTAACTACAATCACCTTTCTTAATAAATCTTTTTTTTAAAACAATCATTTACAGTTCCGAGTTTTTGGGTTCTATATACTGTTTGTTGGATTTTAAAATAATATTAATGTTTAAAAAAACCTAAAATTAAACAAACGAATGTACTTTTTACACATGATTTATTTTAATTAAATTAATTACAACAAAAAGAAAAGAAATTTAACACTGTTTTTGTGTATTATATAATGTATTTCTAAAATTACGTGTAAAAGTTACAAATAACATTACTGAGCTTCTACGTTACTTTTTATGTTATTAAAATTACTATACAATTATTTTGAAACTAGTGTCAACATATTTGGTGAAAACTTAAGAAAATGCTTTTTTTTGCATGGATTGTTAATAAATTTTTAAAGACTTCATTTCTTTATTGACGTTTTCTTCAATTGACGAAAATGTTTTTTCATACATTTTGCAGCAACATTTTTTTTTATTTATCACATTTTATTACTACTTTATCATTGTGATGAAATGAAAAGCTTTATTTGATGAAACGTGATGTTTGGAGTGAATAAAAAAACGTCACAAAAAAAAATATTAACAGCAGAGCTGCTTGAGCATTTTTTTTTCACGGATTTTTCTTTGCTGCTTATTCTAATTACTAATAATTGTTTTTGCTGGTTCTAATTACGTGTACCTTAAATTTTTTCCGACTTCTGCTTCTATATTGGTTTTAAATGGTATTATACTGATATTCAAAATGCTTTCACATTTCTTCTACAAGCGTTGCAGTTAATTTTATTTTTTGAGGTTTATGAAATACTCAATATTAAAAAATGTTAAGCTTCATAGCCAGTAAATCAATTATTAATGAATTAAAAAACAATATTTTGCACTTAGTAGTGTTGTTCGGAATTTTATAGTTTATATTCTATTTCTTTAGCATCATAAAAATTATCTAGTTTCTATTCTATTCCTATAACAACAAAAAATTATCTAGTTTCTATCCTATTCATTCGAAATTTAAAAAATTACCTAGATTCTATCCTATTCCTACAACATCCTAAAAATTATCCAAGTCACTTAAAAATTCCTAAAAGATATATAAATCTTAGAAGCCATACTATGTACTGTAAGAATTGTAGTACAAAAATAAAATCTGTGGAGACTTTGAAAAAAACGTGATTTTTGTCAACTTTACATATAATACGGTGCATTAATTGCGTGACATCAATACTTTTCAACAAAGATAATTTTAGTAACAAACCAAAATTATTAAAAAAAAAACATTAAATGAAAGAAAAGTCACATTCATTGGCATAAAACATGAAAGGTAAGAGAAAATATTGTTGGCTCTACGGACCATTAATAGAACCCATAATATGTAGAATTGTAGTACAAAAATTAAATCTGAGGAAACATCGGAAAAAACGTGATTCACATGAATGCGGTGCATCAATTGGGTGGCGTCAATGCTTTTCTGTAAAGATAATTTTTATTGGGAACTAAAAATATTTTACCAAGCAAAAATTTTATTTCCATACTAAAAAAACAATAAAAGAATTAAAAATCGCATTCATAGGCAAGAAAGGTGAAAGAAAATATTGTTGGCTATATGGAGGCATTAATAAGTGAGTTGATGGAAAATAATACTTTTATCCTTCCGGTGCTCGGTTTTATCTCTCTTTCCTGTAACAAATGTTCAACACTCAAATGCTTCCAATTATTTCTCAAGAACAAAGCCTCTTTGGCCACTAACAAGATGCTGCGAAATTCAATGCTTTTCCGAGCAGTCGAAATTCCCAAGATGGTGGAAGAGCAATTTTATTCTTGCTGGCAATCCACTTGCGCCTTTAAAATTTAATCTTAGATTAGATTGTCAATTCTTTTCTTTCATCCTTATGTTCAAAGATAGTCCAAAAGGGCAATTTAGAAATCTTCATTCGTATATTATTGAAAGTCACGATTTATAAATCTCAGGAAATCGATTACATTTGCTTGAAGAACAAAAGGTATAATACAATTCTGTAAGACGAGTTCTTTTAATGCTCTTTCGTTAAAAGCGGAAGGTAAAAGGTAAATCGGAAACCTTTAAGCACTCATGTGAGTAATTTCAATTTGTTAAATGGAATAGTTAGTGGTTGAGCAGCATAATAAAACATGGATTTTTCTGTTTACAATTAGTTACAGATTACATTAACAAAATACTCTTTAATACAAGGGATAGTAAATTTTTCATGCATAATATCCTCTTATACTTGTTTTTTTTGCTATAAAGTTTTAAACAGCCCACCTGTTATGCAGTAGCTAAAATGAGAAGCCCTTAAAACCAATCCAAATTTGTGAATTTTTGTTTATTAAAAAATTTAATTCTTTTTTATCAATTATGCATATTCTCAGTTTTTGTTTACAACGAACATATAAGATAATTTAGAGTGACACGCGAATACTAAGTGAAAAAAAAGACTAAATTGAATACATAAAGACTATAAAATTATGGAACCTGTTAATGCTACCTTATTATATATATCGGATTCTACCGGTTAATTTTGTAGAGCAAAACATTTAAGATCTGGAAAAGGTTTCAAAATATCTTGTCTTCGAATTATTCAGCAGACATTTGTGCTGATCTGCAACAAAATTGAAGTAAATCTTTCATTTTCGAAACATTAGCTAGTTTCTAACGCATTCATACAACATCCAAAAAATTATCTAGTTTTTATCATATTCTTTCAGCATCCAAAAAGTTATGTAGATCCAATCCTATTCTTACAGCAACATTTTGCAACATCCTAAAAATTAACTACTTCCTATACTATTCCTACAACATGCAAAATCAATATCTAGTTTCTATCCTATTCCTACAACACCCAAAAAATTATCTGGTTTCTATCTTATTCCTACAACATTAAAAAAATATCTTGTTTCTTTCCTATTCCTACATTATCCTAAAATTATCCAAATCTTTTAAAAGTTCATATATTAAGGCTTTGAAATTATTTAACTTCTTAAAGCTACCTCATTAAATATTGGATTCTAATTTTTAATTAATTTGAGATCTAGAAGTTAAGGTTTTCAAAGGGTTTTCAGTTAAGGTTTTCAAAATTATACATTTATTTTAATGCATAATATGCATTTTAATATTCATATTTATTAATTCTGGAGGTACGTGTTAATTCTTATTGTTCGTGTCAATTCTTATTGTACGTGTCGTATTATTCTTATATTAACGTATTAATTCTTATCGTAAAGGGTCAATTTTTCCCGTACCGTTCACCGTGAAAACTTTAATTGAAATGAATTCCTAGAAAATATATTTCAAAAATTTTTGTTTTTACCACACATTTAGTAAAAAATACAAGACTGAATAGTAAATATAACCGAATAAATGGAGTTTATGTCCTGTTAAGGTATCATGATAAAATTGTCAAATTTTATCACAGATTATAAAACCATGTTTTATTGTAATTTTACCTATATCATTTCTAAAGCACTTTGACAAAAATTATCGAGTTTCTTGGCGTTCACAATAGAGCAAGAAGCACGGTAGATTTTACCATAGTCTGGTGTTTTGATCATCCTTTTTTTCTCAGTGAAGTTTGTAGCAGATTTGCATCTTATTATAGTTCAAGACAATGATATTATGGTTATAAACTATGCATGGACAAATAACGGTTTCAGCGCTGTGGTTTATAGCTGTGATTATCTGGAATTAATAGTGACACAAGTTTCCACTTAATTTTCAATCCCTATATTTTGTATCAGTATTACTCGCACTCACTTTTTATGAACTCATAAACTAAATGAAATTGAATATGGCTAATATGATGAGTATGGTTAATTTTCATTTATTTTTTTACTGCAGTAATATTTTTTCTGTCAAAAAGGACATTGAGGTTTGAGGTTTACCTAAATCTATCTTTGGCAGCTGATGGTGGTCTGGCGAGTACCATAATGAATGTTCTGGGAAATTAAATTTATACGAAGTTCCTTCAAAGCAGAACATCGATTGATATTTTTGCTGGGTTCTTCATTTTTTTCTTTGTTTTTGTTTTATTTGTAACTTCTTGAAAATATGCAGATTCTACATCAATTAATTTTGCTAATTTTAATATCTAGATAACTCTTTTGACTCTTCAAACTGTTGAGTTAATAAAGTTTTCAAAAAGGTGAAAATTAAGGATTAACAAGAAAGCATATTCCTTTTTAAAGAAAATAAAAATTGCAGAATTTAATTATTTTTATTTAAGTTTTTTTCGTCAATTTAAAGTTAAATAAATAGATTTAATTAAGCTTGTATTAAGTTTGAATGAAATTTAAGGGCATGATTTAATTTTTATGATCATTAAAATCTGGGTTTTGCTGTGGCTGTTATTTAACTATTTTTAGGAAGACTGCAAAAAGTGTTTTTAAATATTTCATAAGATTTTTAATGATGTATTTTATGTAAAAACTGATCTTTATAAGTGTTTCTTGCGAATGGAGTAATTTTCTTATTTTTTCTGTGCATATTTTTTATGTAATTTTCTTATTTTTTCTTATTTGAATTTCATAAATTTTATATTGAGAATTAAAGGTCACGTTACTTATAAATCGAAACCTATGGATTATAATAAAAAAGGGAATGAAATTAAGAAATATCATTTTATCAACTTTAGATTAACTTTATGGAAACGAGGATTAAAATATTTTATATTGTACACTTCTCAAATTGTTTAAATGGTTTTAATTTAAAATTATAGGTGTATTAAAAAAACTTAACTATGAATGTTTGGTCATACCTTACATATTGAAAATTTGAAGTGAAAAATATTCTTAAATGTTCTGTTAATTAAAGTTGAGTTGAATTTTGAATTTCCAGTTTAATTCAAAATTTTAATAAATGAATATCTTAATTAATGCAGGATTAAGGACACTCAAAATCCAATCAAATGAAAGACGTAAAGTTTTGGATGGAGAAATAAACTGCAAGTGAAAAGTTGTACAGTTATTAAAAAATGCGTGAAGCTATAAGGGGATGTTCAACTTGATTTTATTTCCATGTTAATTTGTTTTTAGTTAAATATTTTAATTATTTAGGATTTTTCATTTTTATTTTTTATAAATAATGTTTTTAACTATCTCTTAATAAAAAATAAATATTTAATGATAAATATTAATTAATATTTAATGAAACTAAGAAAACTGACTGATAAAAATTTTAAAGTGAGTTAATTCATAAAAAAGTTCAAATTTGTTGCCCTCATATTATGGCGCTAAATTGAATTATATTACTGTTATTTTTCAAACCTGACTTTATTGTTCAACCTAAACAAAAGCATCGATATACTTAACCGTAAATTTGCACTGTATTATGGTTCACGATTTTATGATTGATTCATTGCATTAGTGCATTAGTCTATGGTATAAACAAACAATTTCAACTAACCGGATAATTTAATTATTTTATAGTTAAAAATATATATTTTTCATTTTTTTAAATGTTCACGTTATGAAAAGTCCCTCTTACATAAAAAAATGAAGGTTTAAACAAGACTAAAAGGAAGTTTCCCTAGTTTTTTAGACTTATAGTTATAAGAAAGCTAAAGAAAATTAAGATGCCACTTTTCTTGCGCTGAATTCCTAAACGTTTCCATTACAGATATTTTGTATGCTAAGTCATGGATGTCAATAATGTGTTTCACGAAGGAAAAACTGCATCTAGAAGCTGCATAGTTTTTTTTCCTTCTAAATATTTTGAAGAAATTTAGAGATATGTAATTTCATATTTTGGGAGAAGTAAAGCATGGTTAATACTACCAGATCATGGCAAAATTTACCCTTCTTCTGGCTTCATTGAAATACCAATTTTCATTCAAGTGCTTAAGTAAGAATTTTGCTTAAATTGACAAAAAAAAAACGGTTTTAAATTTGTGATAAAATTTGATAATTTATCATGATACCTTAGAACATTGCATTGAATTTATTTATTCAGTTAAATTTATCTTTCAGTTTTTGAATTTCTTTTATTAAATGTGTAATAATAAGAAAGATACTTTTGAAAACCAGAATATCATTTTTACCTTACTTTGTCCTAAAGAGGTATTTAAAGTCAAATTAATTTAATCATTTAAAATCAATAGGTTCATTCGAAGCAAATAACAGTTTGTGGATACTGCGAAGGCACAACGGTTCAGATAAGTAATTTGTCATTGTAAAGGATTCGAACCGTGGCACCGATTTGAAACAAAACAAGCTTAAAATTGATAGGTATCTCTTTATCTTGCACTGTTAAAAATTCCAAGCAACGTTGCACCAAAGATTGATATTCATCTGCTGACTACATAAAATGAAGCTCAATTTTACCTTATTTGGGTATTTTCACTAGCTCCAAATGTTAGAAGTTGCACCAAAAGTAGGTGTTTTGAAGAAGCAAAACACCGATTTTTATTCCTTCTTTTTTTCTCTTATGAAATCTGGGGAAAGTTTCATCATTATTAGGTATTTTTAAAGCGCTCAAATGCAAGCCGAGGTTGTTATTTACCGGAGCAAAACTCTTTACCGGAAGAAGGTTATTTTATGACATACCTCTAACCATTTTATATAGCAAACCAAATTTAAAAATTCAGCATAAAAGAAATGAATTTTAATATTGCAAATAAAACATTTACCTACCTAAACAAGTTAATACTTAAAACAACATGCATTTGTCGTCCCGATACACCGAGATCGAGTTGTAAAGAAAACATGGAGTCTCAAACATATATTGCAGCTTACAGTCAAAGTTTTATGTCTTTTACCAAATTTTGGTGCAGTCAGTTGCACCATGGAAGTATTTCTCGATCATAGTTCACAATTTATGGTGTTAGTAAAATAAAATTATCTTCCATTTAACTAAACTTTGGGATAATGAGGAACTTAGCACCAAATACTGGTTAAAGATTTTTGACAGTGACGAGTTTTTTGACAGTGTGGGTGTTGAGGTGGCTGGTGCACACTGTTCACCCAAATACCACTCTCATCTCATTTCTCTTGAAATTGTGGAGCCGTTTCCTTTGTAATAACCTAGCCGATACCTGGTGGTCGTTGGAGTTGTTTACTTTTTGATTTAGTTTTAGTAGAGATATTTGTATTACGCTGTAGAGCATCATTTTCAGCATATTATTAGCAAAAAAGATTAAACTTTATAAAATATCCTTTACGATATTTAAATGCATAAAAGTTCAAGTATTATTAATTTTCATTTCCATTTATTAATGACTGACAAAACAAATAACGCAAATACAGTACTGAAATTACTTTAATTGACTGATATGGCAAATCAACATTTATAGAGATACATATAGGTAAGCTTTCTGTTTTTCTTTTATCGCATTACTTGCCAGAGAGAAGTGTCTATTCGAAATGGCGATTCATTACTCTTAAATAGAACATCATATCGAGAGAAAGTATCATCAATATTATTTAGGGATTATCACACCCTTCCTTAGTAATCAGTGACAATTATGGTGCATTTAGTGCACATACCGATTAGAGTTAAAACTGAGATTTACTCAGTAATTGAATGATTAACTCACTCTTCCCATAATTTGAATTCATAAGCAAACCATTAGCCTGAAGCTCAATATTCAAATAAGTTATTAAAATATATTTATATGCAAAATAATTCATTTAAAAGTTTAAGCTTGTAATGGAAATTTTTTTATTCGTATATTAAGAAAAGAGAAAATAAATAAAACTTGAATTATGTGTTTTTGAAACGTTTTTAATATGTGAATCATTTTCAAAATATTATATTTAAAATAATTTAAGTGAATTTTAATTTCTAACATTTTTTATTTTCTAATTTTAATAAAATAAGGAACTAAAAATAACTATATTATAAACAATGGAGACTTATGTTTTTAAGAGCTAATGCTTTATAATTATTTTTCAACCTTTAACTTTAACATTATTTCCCTACTTCATACATTACTGAAACAAAGTAAAGTTTATTAAAAAATAAAAAAGATTATTAAGCTTAGTTAATTTTTGAAATTTTGAAATCAGTCAAATACAAATATACCTGTTAAGGAAAGCAACTTATAATGATTCATATTTTGAAAACCAATTTTCCTAAAAAAATGTTCAGAATTTTGAGGTATTCAAATGAATTCCACGGTCAGCGATTTGAAGATGAACTTAATCGCTGTTTTATGGGCTAGTTGTAAATCATTGAAGTAAGTAATTTATTCATTATTAAAGTAAATATATTGTAGTAAAGTGTTGCACTTATACACTAGAGACAAAATTTAAAATAATCCAAAATTGATATGAATTTTGATATTCGGAATTAAGATATTCGGATTAATTTCGAGATTCTAAAATTATAAATACAAATCATTTTCATTCCTGAAAGCAATTTTTACTTATTTTTATTCATAGTGTGATCAAGTGGTAGAATGACCTATAGACATGTTTTAGTAATATAAAAGAAATGGGAAATGAATAATAATCTTATTTTTAAACTGATTTAAAAGTCATTCTATAAGATTTTATCCACATCAAAAATTGTGCATTTCCCATAAAGTGGGAACTTGAAAAAAACTGTTTTTGCGAGAACAAGCAACCAACAACAACAAGCAACATACAGCCGCTTTCTATATATATATATATAAGAAATGATTTTAATTTACAAATAGACGTAAAATCATTGAGTTAAATGTACGTAATTATTAATAAATTTTATAAAAACTTCTTTATTAATCTATATTTTTACCATGTTCAAAGTTCAAATCAAATTTGGGCAAATCCATGGCTATCCATCTGTTCAAAAAGGGAAAATCATATTTCCCTTTTTTTTTTTAAATAAATGTTAATTTCAGAAATCATGAAAATTGTACTATTAAATATTAACTTTATTAATTATAAACTTTAAATTATCTAGTATAATATTATTACTATCCTCAAATTCATTTTCGGGCAAATTCAAGGTAAGTAACAAATCAAACGCGCTTCAGTATTGCAGTAAGAACGCGACGCAAAAGATCTCTTTATATACGCTTCTAACTCCATTTGTGATTCTGTTTTCATATTTTGTAATCAGGCAATCGTATTACGAAAATATTTTGAATCACTCTTGAAAGATTCTGGTATGTGCAAGTTCATTTAAATTCGCTAATTGCTTTATTTTGTGTTTTGTTGTGTATTTTCTGATTTTTGCTTGATATATTTTATTTCATATATATTCTTTAATTAAAATGTTTTCAATTTTCGTTTCAATTTTTTTAATTCTTCTCACATTATTGCATTGAAATATTTTGCTTTGGCTACATTGATACAAAGTGGAAAGCACTCTTTTTTACGGTTATAATCGAATGAACTGATGAAGAGTATATCTTTTCGTTATTTTGCCTTCCGGCTTTTTAATTTTTTCTTTTGTAAAAAATATTTTTTTTTAAATAGTTTTATCTGAAAATATTTTATTTTTCTTTCTTTTTCATCAATTTCTCTCACTTTATTACTTCCAAGTCTCTATATTTTCAACTTATATATATATATGTAGGGGAGGGTGGCCTAAAGAGGGTAGTTTAACAATAAACTCTCAAAAGTTGTAGTTTTTGGGCTTTTATCGCAAGGTTTTTGATTTTATTTCTTAAGAGAGATCTTGAGCTTTAAAATAAAAAATGATTATTCGTTATTTTAAATTTTATGATTATTTATTATCAAAAATAAAAAACACTGAAAAAAACCCGTTTTGTCCTACAAGGGGCCTAAAGCGGGTAAGCCGTTCGGGCAAAGCGGGTAAGCACCATAGATTTTGCAAATACAAGCGCATATTAATTTTCGTTCACATTAATAATGAGACCTTAATCGCACGTATAATAAACGTTAAAAATAACATTTAAATAACAATTTTAGACTTATTTTATTAGTCTCAAATTATGATTTGTTTTCTTGACATAGTTCTCAAAAATAAGACCCTCTTCCTGAATAAGTTGTGCAAGCTTCATGAGCTCAGTCTTTACAATCTCCACATTCAATCCAATCTTCTAGCTGTGGGTCCTCATAAGGCCCCCCACAAACAAGGCAAAAATACTCTTTTACGATTTTTTTCTATGAAGCTCTTTGTTTCTTAGTTTTACTTGGTTTACTTGTCGAAGGAAGAATTTTTTAATTTTTTTGAACAGCAGCATTGTTACTAAGACGTTTCTTCTTTTCTTCCTTTTCTATTTGCATATTTTTAAATGGTGAACTTGTTAAGACTTCAGCTCTTTGAGTTTTATGTTTACTACTAGTTTTTTTCGGAGAAGGTTTTGGTAGCGGTCTAATATCCAAAGGCTTCACATGAGGTGTCAATGGCTCTTCTACTGGCTGAAATGAATTGTCACTAGTTGTCGTAGAACATGAAGGATCATCTTCAACAGCTGGATCATGCGAAGTTTCTCCGTTTGTGCGTCGTAGCGAAATCCTTGAAGCTTGAGAGTAATTTTGATCCACGTTTTCAAATACAAATGTAGAAGTAGAGCAATAAGAATTATTAGTAAGACGACCAGCATCAGTAGATTGGATCTGCGATTGGCTATCGTTGGTGTTTTCAATAACTTCAGCCCTGTCTGTCAGACTAGCTGGCAAAAAGTCAGCATCACTAAATATGCGTCGGTTCGTGGGCCATATTCCTGAGGATTTAAATCCTTGAACAGCATTTTGTGCACTAGCTGCTTTGGAATATGCTTTTCCAACATGTGAAGCTACGTCGTACTGAGTAATTATTCTACCTACATGGCTTCGTTGAAAAGTGGAAACTTTTTGCTCAAAGTAAGTTTTGAACGGTCCATAAACGCAACGGTCCAGAGGTTGCATGCGATGAGTTGTATGAGGAGGCAGCGATACAAAAATTACATTATTTTTTCTAGCATATTCGATCGCCTCAATATATTTGTGAGATTCAATATATTTGTGAGATTCATATACCCGCTTTGCGGGTAGAGCAAAGCAGGTATCTACCTGTTTCGCCCTACCCGCTTTGCCCAAAAGCATATTTTTTACTAAGAAAATTATAACCTTAAATAAAAAAAAATTTAAAAAAAAATGAACATCGTAGTTTATAGGGGAATAGTGTTAGAATAATGTAATAATATTGACAATAAAAAAAATAAGCCGGCTTTCGACTAGCCACAAGTTACATACCTTGAGTTTTTTTAATAAACTTAAAAAATTTTTTTTTGTGCTTGGTTACGCCATGTCGCTTTACTTCTGCTCCGCTGGGACTGATTGAAATTCGTGAGTATTCGGGTAATCACGGCATACTTATATATTGGCGCTTGCGCGCAATGCGGCGGGATACGAATGCCTACCCGCTAGAGGCGACCTACCCGCTTTAGGCTACCCTCCCCTATATATGTTGT
Organism: Parasteatoda tepidariorum; assembly: GCF_982258835.1. Lineage (NCBI taxonomy): Eukaryota > Metazoa > Arthropoda > Arachnida > Araneae > Theridiidae > Parasteatoda > Parasteatoda tepidariorum. The sequence continues at coordinate 6,274,689 of NC_141765.1, forward strand.
GTGTCGCGTAATTGCGAACGAATAACTTGCAACATTTTTTAGAGTTATTTGTAAGTACATGACATGCGATTTCGATTATTGCGATGCATGGTTTTCTTTGTGTTTTATTTGTTTTATATATTTTATTTCCTTTTATACTTGTATTTTTTTAACTTGATAAATTTAGCGATTTTGTGGTATAGTTAATGCTTTATCATTGACTTTCAAGCCTTCTTATTTTATTTGAAGAATTTTTTTTCTTTGAAAGAGTTTAACAACATAAAAAATACTAAATATAATAAAAATCTTGCTAGAATTTTTTTAAAAATTAATCTTGCGATTGAGCAACGCATTAGCAATTTCGGTCTAAGCCACAATGAAAAAGCAAAAAAATATTATACTATATAGTGTAAAAAATTCTTCATTGAACTTTTAAAAAAGGAATCGATAAATAGTAAAAATTTCCAACTCAGCAAATTAAATAATAATATTACAAACCATTATAATTTAATTCAACTTATTTTACTCAAATTTTGTATTTGGAATGTAAAAATATATTCTTAGAAATAATGAAAAAAATTGTATACCTTACAATTCAGAATTTCTTCGACAATTATTAAATAAAATAATAAAAATTATAAATATTTACTTTTTTTCTTCATTTAATTATCTTTGGAGATGTGGCAAAATATACAAAAAGTAAAATAAACATTAATTTTGGATCGAAGACATCGAAAAAACGGTATTCTGCACTTATTAATTAGCATACTTGATTTCATCCCCTCGAGTCATTAAGGTTAAGATCCGTCCTAGAGCATGAAGATCCAATCAATAGATCAAAAGTAATTCAGAGTAGTTTTATATATATACACTCAAGAGCCAAAGCATTATGACCACCTCTTAATAATGAGTTGGCCCACCTTTAGCCTGCAACACAGCAGCCACCCGCCTTGGCATGAATGCCACAAGCCCTTGGTAGATGGCCGGAGAAAGATTGTACCAGATGTTTAAGCAACGGTCACGCAAATCCGAGATATTGCGACTTAGTGGTCTTTGAACTCTGAGCCCAAATGTGCTCCATCGGATTGAGATCCGGTGAGATAGGCAGCCAGAACATTAACTGGAATTCAGAATCATGTTCCTGGAGCCACTCCAACACAATTTGAGCCTTGTGACACGGGGCGTTGTCCTGATGGAAAATTCCATTTCCAGCTGGAAAACAGAGGCCATGCAAGGGTGCAACTAGTCCGCAATGATGTTCAGATACCCTGTAGCATTCATGGTTTGCTCTACCACAACCACGGGTCCCAGAGACTCCCAAGCGAACGTCCCCCAAAGCATAATACCACCACCACCGTCCTGTGCTTGACCTACTGTACATTGAGGGAGCAACTGTTCGCCTGGAAGACGGCGTATCCTGACACGGCCATCGGCGTGATGAATGATAAACCGTGATTCATCTGACCAGGCAACTCTCTCCCACTGATCCATGGTCCAGTCGCGATGTTCCCGGGCCCAGCGCAGGCGTAGTTGGCGATGACGCTTGGTCAGCAAAGGCACACGAGTGGGACGTTTGCTGTTCCAACAGTGTCCGCTGAACTGTGTACTCTAATACTATTCTACTTGACCCTGCATTGTATTTGGTTGTCAGCTGAACCACTATCTGGCTTCGGTTTTGCTTCACCAAGCGAGACAATCTCCGACAACCTTTTTCTTTGATATCGTGTGGGCGTCCAACACCTTGTCATCTACTGCTGGTTTCACCGTCATTCATCCACTTTACATAAGTACTAACAACTGTATATCGCGTGCGATCAACGAGTCGTGCAGTTTCGGAAATACTTGGTCCGAGCCTTCGAGCCATTACAATCTGTCCTCTATCAAAGTCGCTTAGATCCGCAGTCTTTCCCATCACACACAGAAGTGAGTGAAGGAATGATTCTTCAAACTCTCCAGCAACAGTTAATTACCACTTCCAACTGATCACGTACCTTCCACGTCATCCAGGAAAGTTCATTGCAAAATGTAGGGGTGGTCATTATGCTTTGGCTCTTGAGTATATATATATATATATATATATGTATAAAAGATGCAACGAAATTGAAATATCGCAATTAATCTTGAAATAAAATTGATATGTGTTATTGATTTAAATGCAAGTAGCTATTAAGCATATTCAGACTTTTAACAAAAAAAAAGAAAAGATACAAGAGATTCCATCAGAAACCTAGAACAAATAATACATAATACAAATCTAATATCCTTTCTAAGAAGTTTAAAGACAAAAATGCCTGGGAAATAATAAATTTATAATAAACTTAAATAATTTTTAATAAACTTAAAAAATTTTTTTTTGTGCTTGGTTACGCCATGTCGCTTTACTTCTGCTCCGCTGGGACTGATTGAAATTCGTGAGTATTCGGGTAATCACGGCATACTTATATATTGGCGCTTGCGCGCAATGCGGCGGGATACGAATGCCTACCCGCTAGAGGCGACCTACCCGCTTTAGGCTACCCTCCCCTATATATGTTGTGTGTCGCGTAATTGCGAACGAATAACTTGCAACATTTTTTAGAGTTATTTGTAAGTACATGACATGCGATTTCGATTATTGCGATGCATGGTTTTCTTTGTGTTTTATTTGTTTTATATATTTTATTTCATTTTATACTTGTATTTTTTTAACTTGATAAATTTAGCGATTTTGTGGTATAGTTAATGCTTTATCATTGACTTTCAAGCCTTCTTATTTTATTTGAAGAATTTTTTTTCTTTGAAAGAGTTTAACAACATAAAAAATACTAAATATAATAAAAATCTTGCTAGAATTTTTTTAAAAATTAATCTTGCGATTGAGCAACGCATTAGCAATTTCGGTCTAAGCCACAATGAAAAAGCAAAAAAATATTATACTATATAGTGTAAAAAATTCTTCATTGAACTTTTAAAAAAGGAATCGATAAATAGTAAAAATTTCCAACTCAGCAAATTAAATAATAATATTACAAACCATTATAATTTAATTCAACTTATTTTACTCAAATTTTGTATTTGGAATGTAAAAATATATTCTTAGAAATAATGAAAAAAATTGTATACCTTACAATTCAGAATTTCTTCGACAATTATTAAATAAAATAATAAAAATTATAAATATTTACTTTTTTTCTTCATTTAATTATCTTTGGAGATGTGGCAAAATATACAAAAAGTAAAATAAACATTAATTTTGGATCGAAGACATCGAAAAAACGGTATTCTGCACTTATTAATTAGCATACTTGATTTCATCCCCTCGAGTCATTAAGGTTAAGATCCGTCCTAGAGCATGAAGATCCAATCAATAGATCAAAAGTAATTCAGAGTAGTTTTATATATATACACTCAAGAGCCAAAGCATTATGACCACCTCTTAATAATGAGTTGGCCCACCTTTAGCCTGCAACACAGCAGCCACCCGCCTTGGCATGAATGCCACAAGCCCTTGGTAGATGGCCGGAGAAAGATTGTACCAGATGTTTAAGCAACGGTCACGCAAATCCGAGATATTGCGACTTAGTGGTCTTTGAACTCTGAGCCCAAATGTGCTCCATCGGATTGAGATCCGGTGAGATAGGCAGCCAGAACATTAACTGGAATTCAGAATCATGTTCCTGGAGCCACTCCAACACAATTTGAGCCTTGTGACACGGGGCGTTGTCCTGATGGAAAATTCCATTTCCAGCTGGAAAACAGAGGCCATGCAAGGGTGCAACTAGTCCGCAATGATGTTCAGATACCCTGTAGCATTCATGGTTTGCTCTACCACAACCACGGGTCCCAGAGACTCCCAAGCGAACGTCCCCCAAAGCATAATACCACCACCACCGTCCTGTGCTTGACCTACTGTACATTGAGGGAGCAACTGTTCGCCTGGAAGACGGCGTATCCTGACACGGCCATCGGCGTGATGAATGATAAACCGTGATTCATCTGACCAGGCAACTCTCTCCCACTGATCCATGGTCCAGTCGCGATGTTCCCGGGCCCAGCGCAGGCGTAGTTGGCGATGACGCTTGGTCAGCAAAGGCACACGAGTGGGACGTTTGCTGTTCCAACAGTGTCCGCTGAACTGTGTACTCTAATACTATTCTACTTGACCCTGCATTGTATTTGGTTGTCAGCTGAACCACTATCTGGCTTCGGTTTTGCTTCACCAAGCGAGACAATCTCCGACAACCTTTTTCTTTGATATCGTGTGGGCGTCCAACACCTTGTCATCTACTGCTGGTTTCACCGTCATTCATCCACTTTACATAAGTACTAACAACTGTATATCGCGTGCGATCAACGAGTCGTGCAGTTTCGGAAATACTTGGTCCGAGCCTTCGAGCCATTACAATCTGTCCTCTATCAAAGTCGCTTAGATCCGCAGTCTTTCCCATCACACACAGAAGTGAGTGAAGGAATGATTCTTCAAACTCTCCAGCAACAGTTAATTACCACTTCCAACTGATCACGTACCTTCCACGTCATCCAGGAAAGTTCATTGCAAAATGTAGGGGTGGTCATTATGCTTTGGCTCTTGAGTATATATATATATATATATATATGTATAAAAGATGCAACGAAATTGAAATATCGCAATTAATCTTGAAATAAAATTGATATGTGTTATTGATTTAAATGCAAGTAGCTATTAAGCATATTCAGACTTTTAACAAAAAAAAAGAAAAGATACAAGAGATTCCATCAGAAACCTAGAACAAATAATACATAATACAAATCTAATATCCTTTCTAAGAAGTTTAAAGACAAAAATGCCTGGGAAATAATAAATGTTTTCAATGAATCAATATTAGAATTTATTTCAAAATAATGCGACAGAAGTCACCACTACATAAACATAAATTCACTATTTTCCCTTTTTTTAAATAATTTTTACAGTTAGCAATGCTGTTATTCAGTTTCAAGTATTGGTTATTAATTTTCAACAAAGAAAAAATGAAGACAGAATAGTTAAGAGAATTGTATGCCCTTTAAATCTTAAAAATAAACAAATTTTCTTTGCATTATTTATTGTGCATATAGATGCTAGAAAACTAGTGTCTTTTGTGTTAATTATACATGAAAAACCTCATTTACTATGTTTCTTGAAAAATATAATTCAATTAATAGAGAAATATTAATTACTAAAATTATTTAATTACAGGTTCCTTAAAATTTTACATATTTTAAATAAGTTAATTTTTTTGAATTTGTCTTATAAGTAAAGTTAAAGGCAAATGTTGCTTAAAACTATTTCGACGATTTTAAATTAAATTGCCGACCATTTTGCTGTTTTTCAACATGTAGGTGATAAGTCAGCTCTCCTCGACATTAAGAGAACACTATACAGTGAGAGAAATTTTTAATCGAAAATTATATTTCATCTCCATAACTGATTTGAAATTTTAAGTATAGAAAATAATAAGTTAAAGCAAACCTTGAATAGTTCATAAAATTTCAATTTCTAAAAAAAAAAAAAATTAAATTATCAAAATGCAAACAAATTATCGGAAGAAAACTTCCGCATTGCGTAATCCTAAGGTATCCTCTCATAATATGTTTTCATTTTAATATTTTTTTCTTAAAAAATTTAGTATTTGAAACTTTAGGTTTTCTCTAGTTTTTCCTAAACTTATTTTTTCTATACTTTAAATTTTAAATTAGTTATAATCGTGAAGAAGTATTTGCGATAAAATGGTATAACGCCATCTCGTCTTGGACGTCTCTCTCGTCTACTATATACAGCCACTAGTACGTTTATTTTTTTAAAAAAAATTGTATTTTGATTTCAATATTTCACTATTTTCTGCTCAAAATATGCAGTGTACATGAGTGAAAATTTAAAATATGCAGAAGCATTTCGTGTTTCCCTGTTCTCAGTACTTTCAGTTCGATTTAAAAAAAACTATGGCTATCTATCCTAGATTTATACAGTGTAACATATAATTTCGATGATATCATATTCTGGATATCACAAACGAACAATTTATTTTTATATTTGCATATTTACAAAAGGGAGACATAGCACCATTATTGTAGGGCACTTTATATTAGTCTACTTATATTATTTTTCTTATTTTAATAAGCTAGCACTTAGTTTTCAACGGCTATTAGTTTTCTTTGAGATATCATTATATTATTTATATAATTTTTATAATTTGCCTTAACAATTTCGCATAGTTTTAAAAATATTTCCGCATATTTGGTTATTATTTATATCATGCAAACGAAAATTTTTTAGCAGATTCATTTTTCCTTATAATCTTTTAACTTTTGTCTACTTCTTTCAAATTTTATGTTTTATAAGATTCAAAAATTTATGTTTTATAAGATTCAAAAATTTAACAAATTAACAAAAATAAAAATATTTTCTTTCATCTCTTCATTTTATAAATTGTATCTAATTCAAAGAACTGAACTTTAAATTTAAAACCATCTGAACAAAAAGCAAAACAGTTTCGTCAAGCAAATATTTTCATGAAGAAGACTGACACTCCCCATCTAATATTCTAAAACTCAAATAAAACTAGAGTATAAGTCGAATTAATGGCCAATAAATTGCTATACTATGGCCATAAATGTCTTAAGACTTCGTATTCTAAAGTTTCCTCACTTGAAAATAAGGAATGTAGACTAGAAGATCACTTAGCCACTCTTACTCCAGCAACAAATTGCTCTTTTAAATTACAGCTATAAATTTCTTGTAGCTGCGGATCACATTTATTCTAAGTTGATGAAGAGTAAAAACATATTTTCTTTTTAAATTTTACATTTATTTTTTTTAATAAGATATTAATTTTGATTTTGTTTTTAATGTAAAAGGTGTTGTTGCTTATAGATCAACTTGATGTTTTTATTGTTCTCTTAGTCATATTTATGTTATGCTCTAATATTTTATATTATTTTCAAGGAAATGTATTATTTATTTTTACAAGAATGTAAATTACAACAGCTTCAAATTTCAGTTTCAACGCTTATTTAAAAAAATAAAATGTCTGTCGAGAAAAAATATTGCTTTAAGCATTTAAGCAAATATTTTCCTTAAACAAATAATTCATTTAAAATGTATTCTGAACATTGTTCAAAAATTAATGTCATAATTGCTTCTAAAAATTTTTTAATTATTCAAGAATATTTTGAAAGTCGTTAAAACTCTTTATGATTATAGAAAACTAGAATTTGTAATATTTCGTTTTTCTTTCTGTTAAGAAACTTTCAAAAACATGCCTTTTCTGAAAGCAGCAAACTTATAATATCTTAATATTGCTTGTTTTTAAGCATTTTTAATTACCTGTATAAAAAAAATAAAATGAACTAAATTACAATCAAAGCTGTTAAACTGTCTCGAAAATTTATCTAATTGCTTTAAAATGGTTCATATTAACTTAGTTTTATATAAAATAGATTGAAAAAGAGCTACAAAATATCATTTAAACTGTTATGACTTTTTCCTTACAATGCATAGTATTGTGAGAACGTTATTTTTAAACATTATGTTTAATTGCTCATTGCAATAAATTCATTGCAATAGTTTAATAACGCCCTGTAGATTCCATTGAGTGCAGAAATATGTTCTAAAAAACAATGTCTAACTAACTGAATGCATATTGCATAAAAACTACTATCTCAGAATAGTAGTTTCAAATTAAGGTGGTTCCACCGTTTTCCCTCGAGAGTGACACACCAAATGAATTATTATTTTTATATAAAAATCCTTTTCTGTAAATATATGACTTAGCTAAAATTTCTTAATAGCAAATGCGAAAACCTGAAAATAATGGTAATCATATTAATAAAGAAACCTGTACAATTTTGGGATTTCGGATAGTCTCTACGACATTAAATTGCCTTTTTTTGAGTGGAATGAAAAATGCGTATTACCAAATCTAAGTGCTTTTACATAGCAGATGTAGTACATAAACGCTAAATGTCTGATACAAATAAGAACAAATAAGAGTAAATAAGAAATTTTTGAGACTTTTCAGTCCATTGCAAATGTTACATACATGGTATACTTTTAATATTTCTAGAATTAATTCTGGTGCGTGAAAGAAAAACTTCTATATTGGCAAGGAATTTTACAGCTGGATATAAAAGACAATAATATTCCTCATGGGGTGCATCTTGGTAAAAAAGCTTTTTCCATAACGTTTTCTCTCCCTAGTATAAAGTGGTTCTGTTTGCCTCTTAAATTCCCTGTCAAATATTGTTCTGTATTTCAGGATTGGCTTAAGACATAAAATTCGCTGTTTTGATATTGAAATATATAGGTAAAGTCAAACATTATTCATATTTTCTTGCTTAAACTAGGTATATTAAGATAAAACTAAACGAGAATTATGTCGTGTGTCAAATTTCACTTGAATTTGAAAGCTACGTTTTTTTTGTAGTGATCATGTAAAAATCTGCATTAACACTGTAAATTTTAACATTTAAGTCTTGTTCCCTTAACTGTCAGAAAAATTTACTGGTTATTAGCTAAGAAGTTTAATAGACTACTTTTTAAACATACGCTCAAAATTACTGCTAAAACCTGTTCCTTTAAAAAATGGTATCTTAAAATTCTTAATTTATAAAGCTTCTTTCGATATTCTTGAAAATTTTCTCAATTTTTCTTCCTAAAATTAAAAAAAATTATGAACATTATATAAGAAAAAATTAATTTATCTATGACTTAACTATATTCAGTTTACTTCGAAATTTTCAACAGAAAAATAAATAATCTCGATTCGATTTTTACAACGCATGGATGATTTAAAACTGAGTCAAAAGAATTCTGAAATATTTAACATTTCATGATGTCATCTAACATTTTTAATAACACTTAATTTTTTCAGAAATATCTATATTTTCACAACATAGGAAATATATCACTAAATATGTAGATGCAGTTTAATTTTTCAAAACACTTATGACCAAAAGTTGAGCCAAGATGGCAGAGTGGTTAAGGCACTAAACTGTTATTGTGAAGAACTGGAGTTTGACCCCCAAACGTGGCTTGAAGCCCACACAGATCGATGCCTGTCTGGGAAGTAAAGGTGATCTGTGCTGGCCACAATCATGCCGTTGGTGACGAAATTGTGGAGCCTTAATCTTCATGACCTCCCAGGCCCACAAAGGACTGTTGCGTGGGAATGCTTTGCTTTTATGTCTAAAAGTTAAGGGGTAAACATATTTACCCTAAGTACTCAAGAAATCTCATTCTGGCTGCAGTTAAATTTTGAGTGAAAAGACAAAGTAAGATTAAAACGATAACAAAAAGGTAATCCTAATGCATAAATTCAAGATTATGAGTCAATAGTGTCTCGAGTGTTATAATGGAGTATCCAGTTATTGTAAAAATAAAATTTATTCAAATATCAGGGAAGTTTTTCCCAATTTCTAAATAAATCAAGACACTAACAATTTTATCCATTTAGACAATTTCTATACGATAACATCATACCTAATTAAACTGCAGGAAACTCTTTTGTCGGTGATATAATTTAAATCTCTTTGATTTCTTATCTTGTGATGGATAGTCCATGTTTCTTAACAAATCTGTGTCGTATATTTAACAATCTTCCACAAAAACTCCGCTTGAATTACTTCTTAAGTTAGCCTGTTTTTTATAACTTTTATAATGGGATAATAGTTGTAATAGTTAAAAAATTATATCAGAGAATATTAATTGCAGAGGATTTATTATAAAGTATGACCCACCTGAAGGTAATGCAGGTTTCACAACAACCTTTCATGTTATTTACGAGGTTGACAAGAGTTTTTGGACAATAAATATCACTCTTCCATTAAGACAGTTCTTAGCCGCGAAAGATTTCTGAGAGGGACTAGCGAGCTGCAATTTCTCGGAAAACATCTCAGACTTGTTTAATAGAATTTAGGTATGGGGATCCAGCTGGCAACCTTTGAGTATGTCAACCAGACCAGGATCTGTAGATGTCATCTTAAAATGGCGAACATCGATTGATTGGTACTCTATATCAAAACCTCAACTAACGTCATTTTGCTACAGGATGATCCCCCTGTAATATCATATAAAATTTCCCCTAATTTTGTTCTTTAATTCGTACGTGAGTTTCCTTAAGTACAAAAAGCTTTGTAATATTTTAGGTTGGTATTAATTTCCCTCATTTCAAAATATATCTCTGAAATTATGCATTAAGAATTAAACACTTAACTGATACTTAAAATCAATTATTTTATTAAAATGAAATATTTATTATTAGTTTTTTATGAAAATGCAGATTACTCAACCGCGAAATTATCATGTCCAAACATTAAACTTCTCTTTCCAAAATAACCACTCTTGTAATTATAATTCATGATACTATCACTGTCAATTAACTATGACGTAAATATTATATTATTTAATGAGCGATCAGATATTAAGAGTCATTAGCATATCATGGATATAGTTTGATTTTGAGTTTTAGATCAATTATCGAATTAAGTTTCCTTTCTTATTTAGACTTCCAATATTTTTGATAATTAAAGGAATTTGGGTATAACTAACAAAGTAGAAAAATTAAACAACTGTTATGAAGTCGAAATAAATGTTATTTAAATAATTACTATGATCCTTGCTTGATAACTAAAACTTGGCTTAAACATCCACAAAAAAATAACTTTCTAAGCTTTAGTTAAAATGGTAAGCATATTATACTTATTTTGCAAACTAGATTGCGTTGCAAAAATATGTATAACAATTTTCTTGAAGACTAAGTAACTTTTGAAAATTTACCAACTGTAATAAATATCATAAGTTTTAAATTGCAATAGTCCCAATTGTTGAAAGAATCTTGATAATATTACTTATTCAGCTTTTTTTAAAAACATTATAGAAAAATACATGGTTGTGTTTGAAGAAACTTTGTAAACACCCATAGTTTGCGAATTTAGCTCTAAACACTTATAGGCAAGCTTATTCAGAATCCTTTCATAGCTAAAATTCTCTTTTTTTATGTTGCTTTTACATAATTGTGTTTCACATCGATATTCCTTATTTATCGTAAAATCATTAATCATATCGATGTGATGTTTCCTTAATGAGTCTAAAGAAATGATTCATCTCTTTGCTCTAAATATCGACATATTTCCTAGAAGTAATTCAAGATTTCTAATAATTAAAACATCAACTTTTTTATTTTGTCATATTATATTAATTTCTTTTAAAGTCTTATCAATGCAAATTACTTTATCCTTACATCAAATAAATGGCTTATTTTATCAAACAAAAAATTCTTATATTTTGAATGTAGTGAAACTCAGTGCACAATTTAATCCTTTATTCATAACTGTGAAATATCAATGTAACTTAATGCGCTATTTACGCTTAACAGCATTATATATTTAAAAGAATAATGGTTTCTTAAAAGACCATTTAAATAAACAAAAATAAGCGAAATGTATTGCAAAACTAATCATAAAAAGAAAGTTCTTAGTACGATGGGATATTCAAAAGAATAGCTGAAGTGTTAATCCACTTGTCTTGAAGTTGAAAATTATTTATCGAAATATTTAATTAATCGAAATATTTAATAAGCATAAATTAGTTAGTCTTTCAAACCATAATAGATACATCTGTATCTAAATATTTAATTAGTAAATCAAAAGTTATTGAGGGTTTAACCTTTTTTAGCGCATCGTACTCACTGTGCTTTTTATGGACTATTTGAGCGGTCAGAAGTTTCAAATAACTTCATGAGAATAAATTACATTAAAACGTGTCGAATTGTATATGAATTTAAGGAAAACCGTCAGTGAGACGTTTAGTTGCTTTATATTTTTTATCTAATATTATTTAAAAATGCGTTGTGTTTATGACGGTATTTTCCAATTTTATTATTCAGGATATCACAATTAAATTTTCCTTTCAATCGTTTAAATATTTGTCATAGATTAAAAATTTGCTTTCTTAGCCCTAAAATCAATAAAACTGGAAAAAATAGACATAAACTATATTTCTATTATTTTTCTTATACGTTAAAAAAGAATGATACTCTTCTAAAATGACATTAACTTTTCAATAATACCCACAAAACTTTTGATTTGCATTTTTAGGGTAGAAATCTGTTTTTCCAGGTAGTGAAAATTTATGATTAGAAGGACTATGTCACTTAGTGAAGTTTCGTAAAACATGAGTTTTATATTCCCAATTTTATAGTTTTACAGTCAAGCATTTATAGTTTCTGTTTATGGAGATTGTGAGTTTTATAACATCACCCAAAAGCAATCATAAAGATGTTTCACAGAAAATTTTTTTATGCATTTTTGACTGAGAGAAATTCTATTAAGTTAATAACGCTTTATTTTCGGTTTATTGAGAATGGAAAATTTTATATATCTACTAGCGACAAAGCTAAACTTTCAGCATTACCAAGACAGCCTGTTTACTCCGTTTTCTAATCTTTTCACAAAATAACTATATTTATTTTTAAATTTGGTGACGTTTTAAAGTTAAATTTACTTCATGTTAAATATACTTAATTAGAATATTCTTTATTGGGATCAGCAACGTCCTACAAACTTTGTAAATTGCTTAAAAAAAATCATTCTGAAAAAGAATAATCAGCTAAATCAAGCTGGGAAATTGCCACCTTCTGTAGAATTTAATTCTTTAATGGTCACCATTGAACTCATTGCTTAGAGTGTATTTTCATACAGGATTACTTACTTATATTCATAAGTCTACTCAACATCTTCAATATTTGAGACATGTTGCTCTAGAGGTTTCTAAGATGGCTATTCCAGTTTATGCAGACGGTAGCAACATTGAGAGATGCACTGGACGTAGAGATTTTTATAAACTTGATGAAGAAGTATTTCATAAACGCAGACATACTGATCACTTTTCCGTTTTTTGCCCTGAATTGATCGTCATTGACATGGCACTAGATTATCTTTTTGAGCGACTTGAAGATGTCTTAATTTTTTCTCATAGCCGCAGAACAATTCATTATAAGCAAAATCAGAGACTTATCAGGGACCAGAAGGGAATAAGAATTCCAGAGAACCAAGAAGAACTCAGAACCAAGAGAACTCAGAACCAGGTCTGGTTCTTTCCCTAACTGGTGCTCCATTTACAATGCATTCCATCCCATGCAAATTTAAAATATGACTATGTTGATGATGATCTAGAAAAAGACGATACTTCCAAAATTCGGGTTAATGTGGAACCTATGACATACCTTTAGCTGTTCTCAAAAAATAAGACTGCTATAAACATCTCTTGAAAACAAGCATCATCACATTCGTGGCATCTAAGTGGAAGTCCTGGAGCATCAATTAGTTTTAAACGTGACATGAGAGATCAAACCACTTTAACAGAACTGTCTGCTGAACATTTAAAATCCCTCAGATTTTCCTATAATGCTAAGACATTTCCAGTTTTCAGAAAGCGTAGGGAAGCAGAAGCCACTTCGCGACATCTCATTAAATCTGTTAACTTGGTACGTGAGGACCTTCTGAACAGATAGATCTATGCATGTTTTGGAAGCATTAAGGTGAACGAACTCATCTTCTTTGATTTGATTCCAAATTCAGAAGATTGTATCTGATTTGATTCAGAAGAGAGAGATCATCATCCTCAGCATATTTCCTCTTTTACTAAGTAATAGTCAAATAAATATGAATCACTGTTTCTGACTACATTTATTCCGTTTTACTGGATGCCGCCAAAAAATTTCCTTAAATTTACCATTTATTGATGGAAAATTGCAGTTGTAATTTTTACGATGCGGAAAGTGCTTTTGTAATATGATTTAAGTATGGAGCCACCCAAAAACAATTTTTAGATATAAATAATTTCTATGAAATCTTTCTGAATTTGCTGTTTAGTTTCTTAGTAAGAACCATAAAATTAAATAATATAGATTGATATTGTGATAATAAAACAAAATTTTTTGTAGCTTTGTAAAAGTTAGGTTACATAAATTTGAATATATGAGTTATATTAATTAATATTAATTTCGTCAGTAGATATTATAATAAGAATAACTTTCACCTCTGCAAATAGATGAATTCATGTATCTCGTACTACATACTTTATCAATAAATAAACAAATGTTTCCATCTTCTAATTTGTCATCTTAGTGGAAAAGTTGAGTAAATAAGAGGAAAATGAGCGTACCGGGTGTCCCGCATATGTTTGACAGTTCAAAAACTCATTATAAAGAAACAAAAGGAGATAAAAAAAATTACAGTTTGCTACGTCCTGATAGAGAAACCAAAGAATATATTCTCAACAACCACATTAACCACTCGCTTTCCGCTTAATGAATTTGAAACTTTAAAGTGATATTAAATTGTATCTCCTTTTGGTAAGATAGAAGGCCGTGTTCGTGAGGGCATCGATTCTATATGTTTCTGCCTTTGTTTCCAGAGAATACCATATATGGATGACACAGTGTTAAAGATCCTATAACAAAGGTGAAAGAAGAGATTGGAAATTTCATTGCTTGGTGTCCCAAACATTTACTATTTTGTTAAAATTCGGACTTTGCGCTGGAAGTCAGATTTAAAGACACAGGAAGTCAATTTGTTGCTAACTGGACCAATTTCGAACGGTGAGTTGTATTCTCGGCTATGATGCATGCATCACCCTCTGAGTAAAAATATAACATTTCTGTCTGCGCGTTTGAATAGTCAATATGACTAGGTATTACATTGCTTCCTTTGGAAAACTAAGGAATTATTTCTATACTAGTAGAATATGCCCCATATCATGATATCCGCAGCAGATCCTTACACTGTTCGAACAAGGTTCATGGCCTTTATATCCGTATTCAATGCCTTCTGTGAGTGCAAAACAAGGTATAGTGTGTTCCATTTGTTCACAGGTCTCCGATAACCAGTGTTGTCTTTTCCCACACCACTGTAAACGAATTTTGGCCTTTCGTGCAGAAATGAGAGATATCCTCACTGGCATCCAACTACGTACTCCCATCTACTGGAATTCTTTGGGCATAAATCAAGCCGAAACGGCTTAGAAAGAGACTTGATTGACTTTTTTTGTTATCCGATGCACATAATGATGTGCCTTGACCATTGGATGTTAGTTACTTCTTGGATAAAACTAATTTTTTTAGTAATTTTTAAAACTAATTTTTTTAGTATTCCTGGATGACCGAAAATAAATCATAAACGTTAAACAAAAAAATATTTCAGTGGATTATTAAAAAAGCACATAATACTAAAAACTTTAAAAAATTACACCTTTAAGGGTCCCAGTCTGCATGGAAATCTATTTGTGTTAACTAGACCTGTTGTTAGACCTAACTAAAATAAATTAATTTCCTTAGAAACTTTTATCTTAAAATATCACATTCACACTTTCTTTCCTTAATCTAAAAATACACGATTTTATTTTCCAATCAAATTGTTGGACAAATTAAGCAGCAACTAAAAAAACCTGAATCAGACTAGAAAACTTGTAATGACCACCAACATAACAGAGAGAGTTTTGTTACAGGCGTCAACTACTTACAGTGAATGGAGCCTTTTTCCATTGGGGGGGGGGGGATTGGGGAGACTACATATTTACATTGGTGTAATGTACAACACACGCTTTTACAATTCCCTCCTCCATTTATCTTTAAAATATTTTTGTTTATCTTTTATTCATTTTTGGGATTAGTTATTTTAACGATTTTTATCTCATAGTAAATATCTCAATCGCGAACTTTTTTTCAACTAAGTCAAGTTTGTAAATATCTATATTATTTTAAAGCTTAAATTGCTATACCTTCTTAAATTATTTTAACAAAAGACATCATAGGATATTTTTCTTTAAAAAAAATATATTGTAAATGACGCGTCTAGACAGGAATGTTTCGTCTGAATGGAAAGAAGTAGTTAAAAATGTTTCGATATGCTAAGATAATTTATTATAATTGAATATTTCTTGTGTGTATGTTTCTAACAATTTTTTAAGGGAATCAGTGTAAATATCGAAACGAAAGTGATTTATTTATATTTATTACATATAGTTAGTTTAATCAATAATTGAAATGCATTATAATAGATAATGATATAAACGAAAATAAAAATTAAATAAGTTCATAAGTATTTTAGTTCTTTTGTAGTACAAATTTGGAATCCTACAGTATTAAAAAAACATTTCAATTTAGTTTAAAATATAAAGGACCAATGCACTTCTTTTTTGTATTGCATTTTTATGCTTTATGTAAGAATAAAAATGCAATGAAATAAAATAAACAATTTGATTATAAATTTTTGTTTTAATTCTTAATGACAACAAATAACAAAATCAAATTAGTGCATTGAGGTAAACCCTATAGATTCTTCTTGAAAACAATTCATGATATCAGATTTGAATAATTATTATCAATTTTACCTTAACAATGACAGTAATGAAAGTTAAGAAATTCTTATATTTTTAAAGCACTTCTCGATAGGAAGTTATAATAAAGAAACAACTACAAGAGATTAAAATAAATAATAATAGAAAATGCAATAACACCGTTGCTTTAAAGTTTAGAGTAGGATAAAGTAGACACCTATGATATTGTTTGTATCCGTCAAAATAAAACTGGAAAAATAACTCTAAAAAATATAACTTCTTTAAAATAATTTGGTTATAATTATTTCCGTTTAAATTTTCAGGGAGTTCTTCGTTGTATATCTTAATTTTTTTAATCCAATTTTTGTCCACAGCGATTTCGAACACAAAAATGGAATTATTTGCTTCTGAAGATAATGCCCCAAAGGAATATTGGCATGTACTGTTAGACTTTTCATTCTTAAATTACCAACAACAATCTGTTCATCCAAGTGACTGTAAAGTTTATGGTAAAGAACATGTTTTACCTTTACTGTTTTGAAACCGTTTACAACTGGTATGTTAAAAAAAAAAAACTATGACTAAAAACTGTATGATATTTTTAATCACTTACAACAAGTATGGTTTCAAAACTATAAAAAGGAAATTTTACTGGTAATGGGAGATAGTTCAGCAGTTTTATTGTAAGCGTGAATGTGCGTATCGTTTTCTAACAGTTCAGGGTGACAAATTTGGGAGTGCAGGATACTGGAAATTCTTCATGTGTTGAATGAAATGGTGGAAATATTGTGATTTCAACGATAACTCCCGTTCTGTCGGTCATGAGTTTAACAGATAAGACATCTGGGCTATAAAATATGTACCTACGTGCAAGAAACTAAGTGACTTCATTCGGAAGGCCTATTTGGTTCTATAAAATTTTGGCTGTTCAGCCCGTTTCGGTGAAGCTGTTAATGAAGATTCGGCATGAAGCAGTTAAGAGTTTGAATACCATATTATTTATTGTTACTTGGTTCTTTTGTTTGAATATGGTAAAATAACAATAGAATAAATTGTCATTTAACCTTTTATCAGAGAAATTTTTAACAGTGCGATGTTAGGTTTTTAATGTAGATGACTTGACTGCTATTAAAACTAGTGTAACACATTTTTTGTCACTTTAACAAAGTCTCGAGCACTTTAAAAATATCGGATCAGAAAAGAATTACTTATATAGATAAAAAAAGCAAAAAGGTAACCCACACTTGTAATGAGTCCAGTAAACATGGAACAACCTGTTTAAATTTATACAACTGAAAAAAAAAAATTTTTTTTTTTTGAATGATTGAAAAATCTTGCTCTTTATGTGAGATACTTTATTTTCGACTAGTTGAATTCATTCATCCTAAATTTTATTCCGTGATTGTTCTTTATTTTATAAAATTACTTCGTTTCTTATTAAACAAGAATACTTTTTCGTAAATCCTGATATAAGTATTAGACGTTACAAATGCTATAATAAGTAATAATTGGATGTTTTTTTAAAATTAATTTTAAGTATCTTTCTTTTTTTGACAGGATTACTTAAACTACAGCACATCTTCCGACTGACAACAGATAATTACAAATTAGAAGTGAAAGTTGTGAAGCGCATATCAAATGCATCAGATGCTAATGCTTTTCTACATTCATTAGAAACTAGAGAACGTGAGAGTTTAAAATATGTTGTCTTGGATTGTAATGCTGATACTGCCAGAAAGATAATAGTGAATCATGTTCGTGACATTTATATGGGAAGAAGAAACTATCATTTTCTTCTCACGAGCTTGGTAAGATTCTTTTTGCCACATTTTTGATACACATTTTTTAATGCTTTAAACAATTAATAAAACTGCATTCTTACACTGTTGTTAAAAATATCTTTATTATATTTCAAATAGCACTTTGCATTGTTGAAATATACTTTTTCCTTTTTTTTCATGTCTACCACCCAATGTAATTAAAAGAAAAATTTTGGGGAAAAACCCTTCTATTATATAAATAGAGTTGAAATATGGCCTGCTTTATGCCAAATATTTTTTTTTGCTGAAAGCTCTATGCTAGTTAAAATTCTTTGAAAACATTCTAATAATGAAAAAAAACAATGGTAATAAAACATGAACATAAGCAATGTCTAAAAATATATAGATACAATAATTTTAATAATTTTCCATACACTTTTTCCCTTATAGCCGACCGCGGTGTGTAGGGGTTGGGGAACTGCCCTTGCATCAGAAAGGTTCTGGGTTCGAACTATTCTTCTCTGTGCTATCTGTCCTTGCTGTGGGAGCAACGTTGGTCCCAACTAATATGGTGCCCCTGAAAGAGTGGCCAACAAATATGCCCTTCAGGCGTAAGTCGCTCCCCAGGTGGGCATTGGAAAAAAAAAAGAAAAAATCTTATTCCCTCATAAAAATGACTAGGTAATAAGTATCTTAAATTATTAGCATTACATATTCTTTAAAATATCTACCCATTTTATTGTATTAAAAATTTATGTTTTCTTCTTATTTTTTAAGACAATTTGTTTATAAAGTAATCCAATATTAAAATTTGGATTTTATGTAGTTGCATGACTTAAACATTTAGAAAAAAATTCCTTTCAATACTATGATAACTGAAATAACAATTGGGTTTTATTTTTTTGTTTAGTTTAGTCGCTTTAAAAATTAGTTTAATAGTCAGAGCACTCAAAAACAAATAGCAAAAAATAAATAACTTTGAAAAAAGAAATTTCTTTAAGTATAGAAAATCAGAAAAAACATGGTGTTCTAACATGGACCATTTATTAAGTATGTAGCAGCTATGAGAAACTCTGATTGGAAACAGTATTCATATATACAGGGCGTCTTAAGTTATACTGACTATTCAAAAATATCCACAACAATAAAACAATTTATATGTTATGCGTCTTACAACAAACAGAGCAGAAATTTCTTTTACACAATTCTTTTTTATCACAAAATGTTTTCAATAACTAACGCTGCATTAAATTAGTAGAAAGAAAAACATTAGAATCAAAGAGAAATTTATCAACCCCATTCATGTTGCCATATTTCAAAAACAAATATTTAATTCAAACAGAAAACTTCATTAACTTCTTTTTAGCATATTTATTTTTAATTGTTTTCAGATAAAACCATTTTTGTTTCTTTTGTTTTCTGGATTTTCTTATTGATAGTTGCTTATGCTTTCAGATTCTTCTTTAAATATATTTCATAATGTTTTACTAATAAAGTAATTAAGTTAACTTATATATTCTAATTTATAGGTCATGGATGAATATTTAAATAGTCAAGTCTTAGAATTTGGAGCAATTAACGTAACTGGTTTTCGAATTTTACAGCCTAGAAGTCCTGATTTTCGTCATTTTGTGCCTGCTTGGCAAGCATTAGATTCAAATAGATGGCCTGGAGCTGGCACACAATATATTTCGGTAAGAGATAAAAAAAAATCTTCGGAGTATCTTATGAATAAATTCTTTTGGATATTTGTATTTGTTTGGTATGAATTATGTATTTCCTGATTCAGTAAATAGCACTTCTAAGTTAATAGATCGAATACATTATATCAGCTCAGAAAAAAATAAAACAACTCAAAAAGTTGTTGTTGGCTATACAATTAAAAAAAAAAGAAATTAAAATTTTTAAATTTTGCGTTGAAAAGACTTCTTCATTAATTGCATTCATAGATTTATTATTGTAGTATGCTACATATATACAGTTCTTGGCCAAACTATTAGAGGCACTACATGATTCTATGTAAAATATTAACCTTCCGTTAGTCGCGCACTTGTTTCCGACATGGTTAATCGCGTTGCACCTATGAGGTGTTTCTGATTTTTTGAAAGCCAAATGAAATTTAGTCTAGTTTAAATAGTTAATTGTTTCCAATTTAAGACTCTTTACAGAGATAAATATCAAAAAATTTATTTAGCGAAGTACCGAAGATAAATTTTTCTTGCTCCCGCGTCGGATCTCTTTCTCCATCCCAAGATAATCAACCAATTGACGCAAGAAGGTTCTGCGGTTTTTTACTCCGTAACCATTTTCTTCGTATATAACTTGACCATTTATACCTGCTACGTTGAGTAGGACAGAAAATGAGATAAAATATATATATTTGATTCATAAAAATATTATATCCATAATACTTGCGTCAATGGTCGCGCTGCACCAGAGGGGTGATTTGAGCGGTTCCAACTCTCCATCGACATGTTCGAAGGTCGGTTTTACACAGACATTTGAGTAATCCAAAGTTAGGAACATAACATTAGGCTCGACCCCCGGAAAAATCTTTTGACGGCAAAGGAGGTGGAAATGCAGTAGGGATGCACCTGTGAGGTGCGCGCGACTAACGGAAGGTTAATCATCAGGTGATACAAAACAGTTTTATTGTTTTTAAGCGGGTGAAACCGGTTTGCATTTGTTTACGTTCGTGCATCAATTGGTTAAATTAGACGACTTATAACATGAATTCGACGATTGGATAAATTGGACGATATATAATTATAGACTATTTGTTATATCAGGTATTATATTATAATAAATGAAGGAAATTATTAGTTTTTTGGATAATTCCTCGAGCTTATTCGCAATACTTTTATATTTAAACGTACATGTAATGGGTTTCTATTCAGGAGATTTTTTATATATTTATTCTTTAATGTATTGTATTGCAGTGTTAACCAATTGATATACGATCGAAAACAAGTGAATCCACGCAAAAACAATAAAGCTGTATAGTGATAATTAAGATTTTATATAGAATCTTGGAGTGCGGCTAATAATTTGGCCATATATATGATATATGATGGTAGTATAATATTATAATGATGGTAGTATAATACTTGAAGTATCTTAGCTAGAGTAAATAAAACACAATATGTTTTTCAGAAACCAGCCTTGGTACATATATCAAAATAAATTTACGTTCGAATTGTCAAACAACTTTAAGTTATGCTTAAGTTGTCATATTTAATTGGTGAAATACTTTTAATTATAACATATATACCAACATTTTACCCGTATTTCATTAGACGAATAAACATAATTTTGATAGTTTTCTACCGTCTTAAAACAAATGATGTTTCATTAATTATTCTGTCTTTTAATTCTATCTTTTGAATGCCAATAATATAGCAATCAAGATCTAAATTTTCTACTGTTATTGCAGAAGTATCTATTTTAGTAAATTTCTGCTTCCTTTTTAATTTTGACGTTAGACTTTTTTGTCTTTTTGACTTGAATTTTTTTCTGATTTTTTTCCTCTTTTTTACAAATATGAAGAGAATTATTATTTTTTATTTACATTTGCTTTTAAGACATTTCAAGCAATAATATATACATACGAAGTTTTTTTCTTTTGTTAATTATATTCATTAATTTGATTCGTCACATGCAAGACAACAGCAAAAAAATCCGAGACTCTACAAAGTTAATAAAAACATTATAAATACACTTAAGGATTCTTATTTGAAATACCAAAAAACTCCAAAATATCTCAAATTTCTTCTGAAATTTATAAGTTTCTTCTAATTGTAAGAGAGCCCATAATTCAATTCGGCCAAAAAAGTTTATTTAAGCTAAAATTATTTGAAGGTATAAATGATAATGCAATATTATTTATGCTTTACACAAGGAAAAATAGAATTGATGAAATTACCGTGCTATATGGTAATGACATTCTTGTAAAAAAACGTAGTTTTATTTAATAAAACCAAAATGTAAGGTATTTAAACTTGTTTCGTTGACATGGTAATGGTTTACCATAAATTCTAGGTTTTAAAATAATAGTTCTTGTTACCACGTATTTAAGAACATAATATAAAACTGAAAAATAAATTTAACCGAATAAAAGATTTTAATGCCATGATCTAAGATTCCGTGATAAAATTGCAAAAATTTAACGGCATTCAAAAATTATTATTTTTAATTTTACCATGGTACTTCGGTAAAATTTATCATTCTTTTTTGGTGTTGTCATAAAAACAGGGATACGGTAATATTTACTCTAGACTAGTAGTTTTGACCCTTTATTCAGTGTACTATATAACACCATAAAAATAAAAAATGCAATTTCGCTTTGCTAAATATATTAAAGCAAAATAACTTTCTTTCTTTTTTCAGGCAGAAGCAGCTCTTATGTATGATGTTGCCAAAGTAATCCTAGATGCTTACAGCCGTTTGCTCAAACGGAATCCTGATATTTTTCGAAACAATTTTCGACGTGGAGAAGTTTATAATAACGGTACTAAGGGTATTGACTGTAGAAGAGCTCCTGTTCTTCCGTGGGAGCATGGAGAAAGAATCTCTAGGATTTTCAAGAAGGTCTGACGTGGTACAATTTATTTTCTCACTAATATTCTCTAAGTTATTGAAAGGAATGTCTGTATGAAATTCCTTTTGTTCCTTACAAAATATCTCTTTTGGCACGTACTGCTTAAAAACTATGATTAATCAGATAGATGGTTCACAATTATACAATCGGAAACGATCAAATTACGAAAATATATGCTGAATTTAAATTTATTTTGTTTTAATGATACGTTATGAATTGTTTTAAATTATATTATATAATAACATTTTATTATATAATAACATTTTATTATATTGAATCATGTTTTATGATTTAGTCTAATTAATCAAACCCCTTTTTAGTTAAACTCTCACAAAAATTCAAACTTATTTTAAAAGTCGTACATGCAAATTAGACCTAATATGGAAATGAGAGTAAAAGAGTCTAAATTAGTAGTATAAGAGTAAAAATGAGTAATTTAACTTGTTTATTTTTCATCAATAACTAATTTTTAGATACACTTGAATATAGGAATGATTTTAATACTTCTAAAAGTATGAAAAACTACGAATATAATATTGGAGAAGCAAATATAGTATTGGAAAATGATGCTTCATTGTTTATAAGGGATATAATGATAGATAAGAAAGGACATATGGCTAGTTTTTCTGATCGAATTCCGATCTTTTTTTGCAGATTTTTAGCTTGTTTTTATCAATATCTGCTTGCTTAGATGAACCTTCAATTAGAGTATTTTTAACATTGTTTAAAGCTTGGAGATTTCAAAATTAAATACGGGGGGGGGCGATAAACTTGTCAAGAAAGAGATCCCATGGTTTAGAAAGAGTTACGAATAAAACATTGATAAGTTATGACAAGTAGACCAGCCTGTGTAGGGGGCAGGGAACTGTCCTTGCATCAGAAAGGTTCTGGGTTCGAATCCCGGGCAAAAGCATGGATGTTCTATCTGTGCTGACTGCGGGAGCGACGTTGGCCGACCTAATATGGCGCCTCTGAAGGAGAGGCCAACTGTTTGAAGCTTGTAAATCTGCAAACTTGTTATTGAGACTTGTCATGGTTTTTAAAGAGATAACAGTGATAAAAGATGACTGAATAAAGTCTATTTTCCTGTGTTAGATTTCTGCTTTTATGCAACTTTTTAACCTTTTTTTCGAATTCAGAACTGCTTTTTTAAATAAACTTTCCATTATTAACAATAATTTTAGCACTGTTCAAATCTTCGTTTAAATAGTGCTATGGCACAAGTGTTTATTACAACTTAACTCCTTCTGCATTTATCCGAACTTTAACTACACTCGCTTATTAATATTTGCCTATTTGTATACCAATTACAGTAGTTTAACAACATGTTTCAAAATGTTCATTTCTTATGCGTTAAAGCTTTATAGGTGTAGAGGTGAGCCGTAAGACAATGTCATTTAAAGGAAAGCTAAAATTAATAGCAGAAATGGATCAAGTTGCTATAATCTTGAAACAATATTCTTAAAGAAATTTATCTACCGAAAAATTCTACAGTTTTCACTCAAATTGAAGTGTTCTGATACATTACACACGCAATTCAATGTATCACAATACATGCAAATGTAGTTTAATACATCAGTGTATCTTAGTTCAATGTAATGCATATTAAGAAATAATGAACAAAAAAGTTTACTTAGCTCTTTTAAAATGTTCTCATATGACAAACACATAGTTGAATTTATTGAATGTAAATAGAACACTAATGATGTACAGAATAGCCTTTCATTCTTCTTTAAAGTGGAATTAACGAGAAAGAGCTTTGAAGAATAAAAATTAACGAACGCTTTTATTGATGAAATCTGCACCATGGTTAAACGACGGGGATGATGTATGTTCAGAAAATTTTTTTTAAAAAAAATAATAAAACAACTAGTTTACCTAACTACTTTAAAATGTATGTTTATGTTAAAACAATTACATTATTTCTTTAATTTTAATGAAACATTTTAAAATATCATGCTATATTCATTATTTTATATTATTTAATTTAAATACCATCTACTATATTCTTAATTTTAGTTTTTTTTGCATAAATAGAAGTTTTCCTTAATATTAAGAACAAATTTGTAAAAGGATATTTAAAACAATGTAATTATAGGTAATTAACTATGAACAATATGTTACGTATTTGTGTCAAATAATTAACTCAAAGAAATATAAATTCGGAGAAGTTTAGGTCCTAAAACTACTATTTAAAACTTCCAGAACTACTTTTAGAAATGTGTTTATTCTCTTAGAAAATATTACGAAGTTAATCGTAACGTCAACTTTCTTAAAATTTTTCGATCAATCAAATGTTATTTTATTTAGATATATTTGATAAAATATAATTTCGTGATCAAATATGGCCAATATATAACGTATATATATCAAATAAAGAAAAATAAATTAATGTTTGATAATATTTCAAAAAAAGTTCTTAATTAAATTTGTTATTTCATTTAATATTTTTATCAATCACTTTTTGGGTGAAGTTTGGAACTTATATTATGAATAATAATTATTTTATGTAATTTTAACAACAGTTATGAAATATAAGAAGCTATATTAACAAATATAATCCACATGTTTCAGAATATATGACAAAATTTTTGATCTGTTCGAGAACATTGTTAGAACTTCTATTAAAGTAAAACTACTGTTAAAAAAAACTCCCAAAAACTACTATTTGTATAAAATTTCCAGAGCATTTTATAGAAATACGTTTATTCTTTCAAAAATGCACAACATATTTTTTATTTAAATTTTCCCGAATAATTAAGAGTCTTTTTATATAGAAACACGTAATAAAATATAATTAATCAATACATAATGTTTAAAAGTCAAAGAATTAATCCAAAGGAAATACAAATTAATGCTTGATAATATTTAAAAAATCAAATCTAATTTAAACATGTTTTTGGTTTAATTTATTTATTTTTATCAATCAAATTTCGGGATTTCGATATTTTACTGCTTTAATTATAATTATTTAATCAGCTTTTTCGCATAATTTTAACAATTGTACTAAAGAAGAATTAATAGAAAAAGTGTCAATGTATAGACAATTTTTTTTTCGTAATTTTTTAAATATGTTGGCTCCTGCCTTAAAATTATAACTCAGAAATAAGCATTAAATATCACATATTCCTTGCATCTTTGATTTAAAGTCTCGTAATTTCCATTAAGAGATAGGGAAAAATTTACGTTTTCTTATAATATTAAATATATTTTATAAGGAGAAATTATGAAATTTATGTTTTGGAATGATGCGTTCAAAGATAAGTGCAAAAACATACGAAATATAATAAAAACATTATGAAACTGAAAAATGTTGCATGTTACATTATTAACCGAATAAAATATTTTAAATGATTTCATCCATTTTTATATATTTTCAAAAAGTTTGTAAAACTGTGTTTTTAAAACTTGAAAATACGCAATTTTATAATACACGTAGTTTAAATGTAAATAGCTCAATTCACGTCATATTTACATTAATCAAAATGATGCTCGGTTTGAATAAAGTTAATAATAATTATATGTGAAAAAACAGTTGCTAAATGTTTGTGCAGGTAAAACAAATGAAATAGAATGTTTCCTAAAGAAGATGGTTCAAGCATTAAAAATAAATTCATTTTGAGCGCCGTAATAACCTTACATTATAGGTCTTCAGAGAATCGAATTAATTTTGTTGAGTTTGATAAGGTAAGAGAAGGCAGAGTAGTTAAAAATTATCAAGGTTCAAATGTTGTTTGGTTAAAGCAAATTAATTTTCCGTCAAAGAAGTAAAAATTAAGTAGACAAAAGGAACAAAGTTAAGAAGAGTTAAATCGATTGTCTAGAATATTAAATGGTTGAATAATTTCTGAAACCTGCTTCAGTTTAATTAAACATTCCTTAATTTAAATTTGTAAACAAAAGTTGTATTGTCATTCTTGTTTATGCAACTGGAATTAAAAATGAGCTTAATTATAAAACAATTAATAATTGATTTTTCTCTCTACTAAAGACAATTAATGTCTTATATAATAGTGTTTAGTCTTATAAATGTCAAACATATTTATAACGAAGCGATTATAGAAGGACTGTTATTAACATTTGTGAGTGATATATAACTAATTGTTTTCTATATTGTTTTCCATATAATTGTTTTCTATATATTGTTTTCTATATATAAGGGAGTCGAAGATTTGAATATCTTTAATTATGAATTACAAACTGGGAAAAAAAGTTTGGTCAAAACTACCAGAATATGGTAAAATTTACCGTGTTTCTTTCTCTCTGGAAGCATCAAAAAGCCCGGTACTTTTTAACTAGGCTTATTCGTAATGATTTCTCTAAAATTAAGAGTAGAATATAACTTTATAATATGTGATAAAATTAGGTAAATGAGGAAAAATTTGGACATTTTAACGTGATACCTTAAAGCATGGCAATAGAACCATTTATTCTGTAAAATTTACAGTTCAGTTTTGAATTTCTTACTAAATGTACGGTAATAGGAACTATAATTTCCTGAATTTTCGGAAAACCGTTACAATATTAACTGTAAAATTACCAAACGAAGGGTTTAACTAGCGTATATATTTGTTCTATTACCAGAATTACGCTTTTTTTTTTTTAGAAATGTCAGTAGCATGCAGTACGGTAATTTAAGCAGAGCTCTTTTCTACGTGTACATATAGTTTTAATAAGATAAATAAATCTTTTAAAGATGCTTATAAAACTGAAAAATTACTCATGAATCATGACTGATGTGATTGAGAAGTGAGACTTTTGCACGCCACTGTATATCAACTGCAATTGAACTTTGAAAATGGACGATTCTACGGTAGATGAACAAATGTGTATTTTAAATTTGCGTTGGAAATTTAATGAATACGAATGAAATTATGATACATTATATAATTATGAATAAAATTATGATCATACATTCACATTTAATATTAAGGTAATTTAGGCGTTGTTTCATACTTAAAAAATATTTTTTGACAAATATATTATTTAACTTTATTTTCTCTTCGGCCAGTTTATTTTCTTTAGGATAATTTTTATCATATTTTTTTAAAACTTTAAATAAATATAACACAAAGTTTGGAAAATGCAAGAAATTTGACATTTATATCTTTCAGTTATTCTGTTTGATTTATTATCTGTAAATTTACATTTATATTTTGAAATTTACAGTTTAAGATTTTATCTTGCATAGATTTTTTAACATAATAAAAGATATAATATTTAATTAAGATTTAATTTTAAAATATTTCTTGAGCAAAACATAACATAGAACAATTCGAATTATACATAAATTTGATTAAAATAAACCAGTATTATTACAACTTTTCATAATAATTTTAGTTACATTTTAAAAGAAGAACGTCAGTATTCAAATGTTTAAAAATTTTATATTTTTCAAAAATTAAACAATGAAAATGTATGGTCATTTTTAATTATTTTACTATATTAATTATTTAAACTATATTTCGATATACGGTACTATATTTCATAAAATGTTTTAAATGCTTTGCTCCATTTTCATATATTTTCAAAAAGTTTGTAAAACTGTTTTTAAACTTGAAAATACATAATTTTGGAATGCAAATATTTATTCTTGCTGAACTCGTAGCTTAAATGTAAATTGCTTAATTCACGTCATATTTATATTAATCAAAATGATGCTCAGTTTTAGTAAAGTTAATAACAATATTAAAAGAAAAAAACAATTATTAAATGTTTCTGTATGTATTAACGATTTTCTTTTAAATACATGCATAACAGTTGTTAAGCGTGTATTTAAAAGAAATTGTTTTATGATAAGCATTCATAAATTCTTCAAAAAATAATGTTCATAAACATCATTTTTTCTGCATTTAATAAAATCGACGATTTCTATGGTTCGCCACTCCGTGTCACTCGAAATTTCTAATAAAAATCAATTACTATTCTTCCTGAAACGTCTTGTTCATGTTTCCAATTTATTATACTTTTTTTAAGAATCTCACACGTTATACATGTTTATCGACAAATGAATTATACGTTAGGTCAAATGAATTATACGACAAATGAATTATACGTTATATTAAATGAGTCACACGTTATACATGTTTATCGACAAATAGGCTATAATATCTTGAAAAATAATATTTTGATAAAAAATGAAAATTCACAAATGAACTAAACGTATATTTTTTGCAGTTTCAGTTATATGTGTTGTAGGGTATTAACTTTTAGGCTTTCAAATTTAGTATATTTGAAGTAATAGATTATTCGCTGTAGTAGTTGTTGTTGTAGTTCATTTACGTCACACTAGAGCTGCACAATGGGCTAATGGCGACGGTTTGGGAAACATCCCTGAGGATAATCCGAAGACATGCCATCACAATCTTGATCCTCTGCAGAGGGGATAGCACCCCCGCTGCGGTAGCCCGACGACCTGCACGCGAAGTCGAGCACTTTGGGGTTTAACGAGGACCCTACGTACGCAGACTGACCTAAGTGGGCACCCACCCCCATACTGACCGCAGACAGTGATGCTTGAGTTCGGTGATCTGTTGGGAACAATGAATTGATTATTCGCATAAGTCTCATTGTTTTTGTTTATACCACAAATCATTTAACCAGTTTTGTTTCATTTTATGAATCAATTATTTTAATTTTTATTAATTATAAATAAATGACTTGAAACAGATTTTTCGTGAATGAATTAGAAAGACGTAATTTTGTTATCAGAAGGCGTTACTTCATTTGAATATTAATAATTTAAAGTAAATATTAATGTTAAATTTTCTTTGAATGACAGCACTTTATGGAGAAGAAGGTGTGAAATTGGATATGTTACGCTCCAACTATCCTAATATTTGGACAATTATTATCAGATGACAGCGTGAAAGTTTCTAAGTGCTGTTTGGGGAATGATATAACTGACATTCGTTGGGGAGACATGCCATGATTATCATAATTTTAGTTTTGACTGTGTTTAAATATGAGATAGGAATGCGATAACTGAAATTCTGTAAAGGGACCTTTTTATTCAAAGCAGTTAAATGCTTGTAAATATTTTATATGAATGCTAAATTAGCAATTTAGTTCCAAAAATAAATATGATACATAATATTATTCATTTGTTTTGGAACTATGCTAGTTAGTCATACGTGTCGGACAAAACCGGGTTGGGTTCTCTAATGTGAAACACTCTTTACAGTGTAAATATTATATTATAATTATTATTCTCGTCATAAATTATTATTTCCAATACACACGTGACCGGTGTAACTCATTAGAGATCGGCTAAATTTTCAAAATTCATGAGCACCGCAGTGTTAGCGAATGTATTCCAATATAAGATAGTAACAAAACATATTACAAGCTCTAACTGTTATAATCTTGTTTAATCATAGAGAATTTTATTATAAAAAATAATTATAACAAAGTAATTACTTGCACTTGATAACCGTCATTGAGCAGCAAGTTTACGACTACCAATGTTCAATCCCAATCCAGAAGAGAAGGTAACTCCTGGATTGGTTGAAATCCGCCTTCGTGGAGTACTTTTTGAATCTCTCATGAGGAAACCACAAAAATCTTCCATGACTGCAAGGGCATTCCATTCCACCACAGATGATATCTTATGTCAGCACTGTGGTCGGTGAGAACCTGGTACAGAATTCGTACCACAGATAACGTTGAGATTCGAACCTGAGACACCGCTGCTCCGCTGTAAGTTGTTGTGCATTCCATCAAAGCATGCGAATTTTATTTTGTATTATTTAATAACCGTCGTTGAACAGCCGATCAAATTTTTGGGTTCACGACTACTAATGTTAAACTCCGTAGCCTTGTAATTTTGAACCTAATCCAGAAGACAAGGGAACTCTTAGACCAAACATTGGGAGAAATTTGGCTTAGTGGAGGATTTTTTGATAGAATAAATCTGCATTTCTCGTTACATGGATAGGAAAACCACGAAAACCTCCAATGATTAGACTAACTTAAAGAGGACTCTAACCTATGATTCGTCCACCACTGAGGATATTTTACGTCTGCACAGTGCTCGGTGCCAGCTGGATGCGGAATGCGTATTGACCAGCCATCGCTGGGATTCGAACCCGATTCACCTCAGTGGAAGGCGTAAGCTCTATCCCCTGAGTCATCATGGATCAAGCATGCGAATTACAGTGAAAAACTCCCACGGTTAGCCTGATGGTAAGAGGAATCTAACCAATCATCCGTATGCCTCTGAGGATTTTTTTCTTCTGCACTGTGGTCGCTGCGAGCTGGGTGCAGAATTCGTATCGACCAGCCATGGCTGGGATAAAGTCATTGGGAGGCAAGACTCCCTGAACCAAAAGGGCTCATTATTTGCCTTAAAATAATAAACATCAATGATTTAATTAAAATTTCAAAAATTATCGTTTTTTTCCATCACCATCCGTGCTCTATGTTTAGCCAATGGAAAGCTTCTGTTTTCTCTGTGTCAACTGCATAGGATTGTTTTTTAGTTGAGTTCACCATCTTTATCGCCTGAAATATAGGTGTCGCATATTGGGTAACTACACATTAAAATAATGAGAAAACGTTGTTTTTTCCTAATAAAAAATTTGTATATAACATAAAGCCTTCCTACGATGAGAACAGGGATATAGAGATTTGATACAGGATTTTAAGATCTAGGACATATGTTATTTTAAGTTTAGCATATTTGTAACTTTCAGTAGTTTTAGTCTTAAGTTTCTAATAAAGTAAATTAAGTAGTTAACTTTTTGTAACTGAAACTGCAGATTATTGCTTTTGATGCATTTTAATTTTGTCCCACATTGTAATTAATTTCAGATCAAATTACGATAAAAGAAGTTACTGGCATTCAGGTTGCCGTTACTTTTTAACGTACATTTCATTCTTACTGAAACATGTTGCAGAACAAAAAATCTGATATACCGTAATTGTTACAGTAATAATTATAGTTCTGAATCGTTCTAATTAAATAATATTGGAGTAAAAATTAAGGTATAATATTTTAGGGTAAAAATTCATTTTTGGGTAAAATCGATTTCACAGATGATGCACCAAAATTGCGGGTACTTTATACCGTAATTATATTCGGAATTTTTACAGTGCATGGACAAGGTCCCGTTCTTGCCATTTCACACAAAGAGAAGATACTTTAAAAATAATGCAGAATTTGTTTTAATAGTTCAAAACAAAAGAAGTTTTATCAAATGTTTAAAACAATCCAAGCAATTATAGAGTAAATTTGGGGGTATTACACGTAGAAAAAAATTCTATTTAAACTGTTCGGTAATGATATTTCTAATAAGAAAAAACCTGAATTCTGATTAATAAAAACAAAATACACGGTATTTAAATAATTTGGTGGGTTCCGTTCATACGGTAACAGCTTAAAGGAAGTTTCCGAATTTATAGTTCTCATTAACACACATTGAGTAAAAAATACAAAACTAAAAAGTAAATTTCACTGAATAAATTACTTTTCTGCTTTGCTCTCTAGGGTATCGTGATAAAATTCACCCAATTTAACTGCATTTACCAAATATTATGACACATTATAAATCTATATTTTGTTATTAATGTTACCAAAATCATTTGCAAAGTGCTTCAATAAAAATTACTGACGTTTTTGGTATTCCCATGGAGTCAGAAACACGGTAAATTTTACCATATTCCGGTAGTTTTTACCACACTTTTTTCTGAGTGTAGAA
Source organism: Parasteatoda tepidariorum (assembly GCF_982258835.1). Lineage (NCBI taxonomy): Eukaryota > Metazoa > Arthropoda > Arachnida > Araneae > Theridiidae > Parasteatoda > Parasteatoda tepidariorum. The sequence continues at coordinate 6,307,053 of NC_141765.1, forward strand.
TCAAAATTTTTTGCAGTTATTATCGTTGAAGAACGGTCGTAAATGCACAGTCCCTGGGCGAATTATTAGACGTACTATAACAGGGGTGGCGAACCGTTATACACCAACGTCCATTTTCTCTAAAAAATTGCTTAATGAGGTCATAGACGTAACGTCAAATAATTTTGACTTCGTGATTATTGGGAAAATAATAATACTAAATACTATCAACTCAAAACTCTTTATTTACATTGAACAAAATATATATTTTACAATGTCTCAGTTATACACGTAATTCAACTTAAAGTAACATCAGTGTGACTTCTGTTGTTGCAGATTAGATGACCAATAACTTATATTAGGTTGCAAGATGTTACTTTAAGCAGGACTGTTGATTTTTTTGCTGGTTATTTATTGTTAGCTTGTTTTTTGAGATTATTAATTGCTTTTTTAGTATTGATTTTAAATTTTTTTATTAATAGATGTTTATTACCTTGTTTGTTTTCTGTGAATTTTAATTTAATTGTTACATATGCTTCATAGCGTAATACCATTTGTGTAAAAACAATTCATAGTGTAACAACAATTGTGATCGGTGGAGTGCCCAAATTATTGTGTCGCGTGCCATTGGTTCGTCATCCCTGCACTATAAGATTCTATGAAAAATCTTAATTATCTGGTGATACTTTATTGCTTTTACGCGTTTGCATTGGTTTGCGTTCTTGTATCAATTGGTTAACATTGTAAAGCAATACTTTAAAAATAAATACAAATAGGAAGTATGTAAAAAATCTCCTGAATAAAAACCCATTACATGAATGTTTAAATATAAATACAAATTGGTGCAAAACATGTAGTTATTGAAACACTAGAGTGTGTCTAATAACTTAGTCTAATTATTATAATATAATAGCTGATATAAATAATCTATGTTTATATAATATATCGTCGAATTTATATTACATATCGTGTAATTTAACCTATTGATTGAACGTAAACTGGTTTTATTAATGTAAAAACAATAAAGCTGTATAGTATCAACTGATTATTAAGATTTTTTCATAGAATCCTTTAATGCGTCTAATAATTTGGTCCTGTATGTGCAACTAGTTTCACGTAATTTCCAAAAACTGTAATTTAGTCAGTTCTGTTTAGTTCTGGTTCTGTTTAACTAACTCCTAAAAATATAATCAAATGTCAGAAATTCCAGCAAATTCAATAACATTTTCATCGATTTTAAATACATTTTTTTAATCCTCAGAACAAAAATGAATGCAGATTATACACTGGTTATCATAAATTAAGGAAAAATCACAAAAATAGCGATAACTCTTTCAAAAGTAAGCCAAACCGTGCAAAATTTGCATATGTTGTCCACTAAGAGTAGCTGAGTAAAATTGCAATATGCAAATTAGTGGCGCTGCACTCGGCTTACGTCATCTGCCTGGAGCATAAAAGTCCAAGTTTGAGAGAAAGCACACAAATTTTACTGTGATTGCGACATTGAAAATCTGAGATAGCCAATTCGTAATAATGACCTCTAGGCATCATTTGCCTGAAGAACTACGATGGAGAGCCATCGGGAGACTAGAGGCAGGGCAGAGTCAATCAGAAGTGGCCAGATGGCTAAATGTGAGTCCATCTGTGGTTCATAGACTTTGGAGGCAATTTCAAACCACAGATTCGGCATCTAGGAGGTTCAGTCAAGGACGGCCAACTGTTACGACCAGTGCCGATGACCGATATTTGACATTAAGTGCACGCAGGAATAGAACCGCTACTCCGACACATCTTAGATCCTCTCTTGCTGCAGCCACCGGAAGGTTGGTGTCAACGTCAACTGTGCGCAGAAGGCTCCACGAAGGTGGTCTGTATGCGAGACGACCAGCCATTTGCGTGCCGCTCACATCACGCCATAGGAGAGACCGTTTGCAGTGGGCCCGACAACATGTCCACTGGACGTCAGATCAATGGAGGCCTGTTCTCTTTACGGATGAGTCCAGGTTTAGTCTAGAAAGTGACAGTAGACGTTATTTGATATGGAGAGAACCTGGGACCCGTTATCATCCATCAAACATCCGTGAAAGAGATGCATACGGAAGAGGCAGTGTCTGTGTTTGGGGAGGCATATCCTTAGGAGGGCGCACATACCTCCATGTCTTTCCAAGGGGAACCGTGAATGCTCAGGTTTATCGAGACAACATCCTTGATGCTTATGTGCGCCCATATGCCGGGGCAATTGGTGATTGCTTCCTGTTACAGGAAGATAATGCAAGACCACACAGAGCTCGCATTGTTGATGATTATCTTCAACAGGAAACAATTACTCGCATGGAGTGGCCAGCTCGATCCCCGGACTTGAATCCTATCGAGCACGTTTGGGATGCTCTAGGGAGGCGTGTATCTGCCATCAATCCGCCCCCTCAGACCCTTGCCACGCTTGCAACTGCTTTACAAGAGCAATGGCTCTCACTTCCTATTGAACTGATAGACCGCATAATTGAAAGCATCACACATCGCTGTTTGTGCTGTATTGCTTCTAGAGGCAATCATATTCCATATTAAAGGTACTTTTTCTATTGCAAACCGATACTTCCAATTTGTTTATTTTATACATGTGCTAATTTCTATACTACTATTAATGTCTGATAATTTCTTTTTATGTTGTTTAATACCTTACTATGTGTTGTATATTGTGGGTAAGTTTCATAAAATTCCATGTGTAATTTCTTGAGTTATCGCGATTTTTGTGAATTTTCCTTAATTTATGATAACCAGTGTATAAACTGTTTTGAGCTATTTTTTTGCATAGCTCTAAAGTGAATTTATAAAAAAAGCATTATTTTTTTAAAATTAAAGCATGTCAGATTTTGTGGAAACGCCAACGAGTGTGTATCAGTTTAAATAACCTTAATAATGATCCTCGCATAAAAAATGACATATTTCTGATCTTAATGTTAAAAAATGTACAGTTTAAAGTTTTCAGATAAAAAATAATGTTTCTTTTTTTATATAAATAGTATGATAGGATAGTAATAAATAATATGTAGAACTAATATCTAATGAAATTTAAAGAACACCTTTATTAAGCAATAGCAAAAGTTGTGTGTTCAATCTACTTATTTAAAAAAATATATAATTTTTTTTTCATTAAAAAATCTCCTTTATTTTCTACATTGTTCTTAGTGCATGATAACAAGAACTCTTTTTAAAATATTCATTTTATTTTGAAAAGTTCCATTGGTATTTTAATTAAAATTAATCTAAATGTGAAAATAAAAATAAAAATAAATATAAAAAATCGTTATCACATATTTTAAATAAGCTTTTTCCATAATTTTAAAAGAGATTTCAGTGCACGCAGGTTTTTCTTTTTATTTATTTTAAAATTTTACTTCGTTTGCCTAAAAAATGCCTTTTTTAATTTAAAAATCTTCAATTTTCTAACACACACTGTGAATACGAGGTATGGACAAAATTCTTAGAATATGGTAAAATTTACCGCGTTTTTTACTCTATTTGAACACTTGAAAGCTCAATAATTTTTATTGAAGTACTTTCTAATATTTTTAATAAAATTAGCAATAAATATAGTTTTATAATTTGTAATAAAATTCGGTAAATGTGGTAAAATTTTATAATTTTTTTTCATGATGCCTTAAAGCATGGCATCAAAGCCATTTATTCGGATTTATTTACTTTTCAGTTTTGTATTTTCTACTAATGTGTGATAATAAGAACTATAATTTAATAAAACCATAATTTTCTTTCCACCGTTAGCTTATGAATGGTAAATTATTAATTGAATGGTTTAAATACCGTATATGTCGGGTTTATTAACTAGAACTATGTTTTTTTTTCTTTTTTTCTACCGGAAATATCACTACCATATAGTACTGTATTTTTATCAGAATTTTTTCATGCAGTTTTAAATCTCAAAACAACTTCCTAAAACATGTAATCTTATAAATCCAATTAAGCAACTTGTTCCATAACATTAAACATTAAATTTCATTCATAAATAAAAAGAAGGAAATACCCATAAACATGCAAATGTCTTTTGTTTTCGTAAACTTAAACTTGCAACACGATGAATTGAAATATGCAGAGTAATATTATAATAAAGAGACACAAAATAAGAAAGAAAAGTAGAAAAGTTTTAATAGGCATTTAAGCAATTGTATTCACATTTCTTTTAATACAGTCTATACGAATGAGGAAAAATTGTATAAATATTTTTTAATTTCTACAACTGCGGTCCCGGGGTAATTTTTCATTTACGTTTTCAAAGAAAAATGGAATTGAGGAAAGATTGCGGTAAAGGAGAATAATCAAAAATGAACAAAAGGCAGGTTCTTAAAAGAAAAAAAAATGGGGACAGAATAATTAATTTTTCGATTTCGAAAGCTCTTAAAATAAGAAATATTTTATTACAAGACATAAAGGGGAAATGGAATGAGTTTTTAAAACAAAAATCTTCCACAATTTGACATTCCCAACTTATTTTCTAAAATATTAAATTTTGAAGACTCGTCATTTGAAAAAAACAATTAGGAATAATTAAGTACTTAATTATTTTTGCTTTAATTTGTCTCTTATTTTCTCAGCACTCAATTTTCAAATTTAATTTGTTCTTTTTCCGGCTTTGTAATTTTCATTTGCATTCTAATTCATTTAATAGGTGCTTTTAACACTCAAAATTATTCAGTGTGCTGATAATCCTTTTTAGTTTATTCTCCCAAAAATTTTATTTAAAATGCTTTAAATACATATTTCATAAATTCTGTTCAAAAGTGTCAAATTGCATTGAAACATTTTTCTTTCTTCTTCTTTAGGATAAATTTTCTTACATATTAAAAAAAATAATAGTTAAACTAAAATGTTAATTTTTTTCGGACAAAATTTAAAAAAAGAAAATAACTTAATGTTAATTATGTTTGCTTAATTGGATTATTTCTTTCTCGAAATTAAAAAAAAAACTTAGACGAGTTTTTTTTTTACATGGCATATTATTTTTTTCATAAAACTGTAAGCATTAAGTATATTTTTGACATGTCTATTAAAAGAATGAGTATAACTAAAACATTTTGTAAGGAAAATTTTATCTAATTTCTTTAAATTTCAATATTTTGTTTTATATTTTAAATTTTTCGTCATTTATTTAAAATGTAATAAATTTTTATATTTTTGGCATTGTTAAGGTATTATTTATTTGATTTGTTAAAACTGAATCATTTTTACAATTTTTCTCAATCCTGCTTAAAAAAAATAATATAATAATTAATGAAAGTTTAAAAAAATAACTATTATGCTCAGCAAATACTTGGGTGATTTATGATTACCGTCTTTACAATATATTTTTCAAATATTTGTCAAAAATTAAAACTTAAACTTATATTTAAGGGAGAAAAATGAAAGAAGAAACAGTAACCGAAATTGGAAAACTATTTTTGAAGAAGGCTGTAGTAAAAATATCTAAACCAGTTTCATTGCCATTGGAATTCAAATAAATGTTAGTGGCGGTTATCAGAAACGCTTTTCAAGTTTGTTAAGCACTCAAACACTTTGTGATGTTTTTAATTCCATCCTACTTGATTAGGTTTCGTTAGAGATTGTTTCCGTTTTATATAAGTTTGATTCAATGAAAATCTCTTCTTCCTAATATGAGCGATTTTTAACTTTATTTTTTGCAAAAATATTAATGTATCCGACTAGTTTCCGCAACTTTTTTTTTTTGAATGTTAATATAAAATTAAAGAAAAAACTAGTTTATTTGTTTTTTAAATAGCCATCTTTTTGGAAATTATCTGCCAAAACAAAAACAAAAAAATACTTTGTGGATTTTATTTTAAAGGCCATCAACTATGTTCTGAACTATTATCTACCGGCCAAGTGGCCGAGCGGTTAGCGTGCCTGATGGCGAAGCCAATGACTGAATGGTTTGAATCCCGCTCTGGGCATGGATATTTCTCTCTATGTGTTGTGTGTGAATGTGGCCCACCCTATAAATGGGTATTTGTGGCAGTGAATGCCTCCGTCACTTAGGTTCACAGGTGCCCACTGGGAAAAGTTAAATGATCTTCCCAGGTGATGGACGTAGAGTTCAGTGCCTGCTATTAGAAAGAAATAAAAAGAACTATTAAGCAAGTGCATATACTTCTGAGTCAGGGACCAATGGAGTTAAAAATGTTTACACTTTTCTTTGAGAAAAAGCATGCATAAGAAAAGAAATTCTTCTTTTTTTTCTCGTAGTTTGTAGTTCAAAACATGTGTTCTATAATCATAAACACTCATGAAAAATTTTAGTCAATTATTTTAGAAACAACATGAGATTATCGTGTCTAAAGTAGTGTACTTAAAGTAGAGATCTGATTTTGATACAAAAGCATTTAAATGTCTTAAAATCACAAATCTATAAACTGTTTACACCTTGCAGAGAAACTGCTCTAACTTTGTAAATAAATCACGTAAAATCAAAAGTAAAGTATTTTCAGATATCTAAGATTACAGGGATTCTAAATTTATAGTAAACTGAATTACGAAAATTTTGTCCGGAAGCATGCTTTTCAGGTATCTTAGAGGAATTATAAAGACTGAGATTACAGAAAACCAAGTAAATAAAAACTCACCAAGCATGAATAGCATTCACTTATTTTTCTTTTTTTAATATCATCAACTCTAATTCATATTCTAACCCCTCGAACTATTAAAATTTCATCAATAGCAAGTGAAAATTCTATCGTTTGATTAAAATTTATTCAAGTGAGTCGTTTCTTATTTGGTGCACTGAGTAAAGTGCGCAAAATAAAAACGTTCCACCCCGAAGGACATTTGATCCCCAAATGAGTCGATTTTCACGTTCAATTTCAATAGTTCAAGGGGATATTTACATATACTAATTAGTAAGTGCAGACGATATTTTAAATTACGAAATCAGTCACAAAAACGTACTTTCTCTAAATTTTAGTACAATTGTTTCGATGGATTTCGGACTCCCAAAATATAGGGGGTAGTCGCAATTTGTGAAATATGGTAACCACAGTTTGGCAAGGAAAGCTCTTCAAAGTTTGGACCCCTCAATGTTAACTTGTAATGTGCGTATTTCGCAATATCTCAAGAAATTTTTAAGCGAAGTGAAAAATTGCTAAAACACAATTATTAAATTCGTTTATCCAAAGATAACCGCATGCGAAAAAAAACTTTTAGTTTTTTTTTTTTTTTTTTTTAATTATTTTTTTTTATTCTAAAATGGTCGCAAAAATTTTGCGTAATTTCAAATAGTGAAATTTTATACGGCAAAACAGAAAATTTGATTAAAATCAGTCGAAGAGTTCCTGAGATATCTAATTTCAAGTATCTGACTTTTTTCAAATTTAATTTGTCAGGACTATTCGACCGATTTCCCTAAAATTTTGTATTTCGCTATGTACAATTACATTCCTTAAAATGATGCAAAAAAAAAAAAAAAAAAAAAGCTGCGTACCTTACAATTCAAAATTTGTTCGACCATTCTTAAGCATTATAATAATAACTAATTACTAAAAGCTGTTTTTCGAATTGAATTATGTTTGGAATTTCATAATTGCGTGTAAAACTTTTTCAATTTGCTCTCAAGATAAAGCAAAATTAACAAACTTTGGATCGTTCTGCTAAACAAACTATTCGGACCATAGATGCCCGACTATCCCCTAGATTTCGCGGGTCTAAAATCCGTCCCTAAAAAAGATTCAGAGAAAGTACGTTTTTGTGTCAGACTCAGTCTGCTCTTATTAGTTACACTATCTTTTTTAATAACCGTCGTTGAACAGCCAACCAAATTTTATGGGTTTACAACTACCAATGTTCAACTCCGTAGCCTTGTAATTTTTATCCCAATCCAGAAGACAAAGGAACTCCAGGATCGAGTAATGGGAGAAATTTGCCTTCGTGGAGGACTCTTTGATAGAGCTGGCCCGCATTTACGTTACATGGAGCGGAAGACCACGAGAACCTCCCACGGTTAGCCTGACGGCAAGGAGACTCTAACCCATGATCCGTCTACCACTGAGGATATTTCGCGTCAGCACAATGGTTGGTGCAAGCCGGATGCGGAATTCGTATCAACCGGGAATCGAACCCTCATTGGAAGACGAAATCTCTATCCCCCGAGCCTACACTATTTGAGGTCAGCCCTTCAAGCCATTAAAGTTGAGTGACAATGTGACCATTAGATTAAAAGTTATTCAGGGTGGTCCGTTTTTCTGGCGCACTGCATCCTGCAATTAGTTCGTGGGCCAAACTCATTTATCGTTCGTTCCGATACTTTGGGGGCAATTTTTTCTTTTGACAAAACGATTCAGAATGTTTTAGTATTTTTAATTTTATAAAGTTCTCCAAATATTATTTGGTCATAATTTAATAACAATCGATTTTATGACGCACTCTTTTTCTGTATGCTTTCGTACTCTCATCCAGTGAAATCGTCGAATTATTTTTTCCTCCGCCAAGCTAACCAATCACGCATTGTCTCCTCACAGTCGCTTACAGTAATGTTTGTAAGCAAATCGTTGGTTGCATTGATGATAATTTTCTCGATTTCATTTTAATCCTTTGAATTTTTTTTAAAATTTAAATAAAGGTCTCTTTTTAGAGCCAACTATATATTGATAACGCTTCATTTTCCCGCTTTACTGTTAAATATTTGATTTTCATTCCGAAATTCGAATTGTGCAGGCGGTCGCATTGCAATGCCTCTCTGACCTAATCAAAAATTCGTCTCCGATTTTAAGATACAAAAATATATACTTTGCTTGAAAATGAGAAGGAATTATTTGTCCTATTTTAATTTTAATAATATTTGCTGAGTTACAAATTTAAAGGGGATATTTATCTATAGATCCCACCGAAGAAATGAAAGTATTGTAGTTATGTTGATGAAATGTTAAAAAAATTTTTTTTTAAACAATTCTCATTACTTTATGAAGATAAAATATTAGTTCCAAAATGTTTAAAAAATCTACATATTAACGTTAATGATCCATTATTCTTAAAAAAAATATTATTTTTGTTTCACTAACAAAGGTGCTATGGTAAGTATTGTTTCAAAAGATGGTTGTTTTGATAGCTTATTTATCCAATATCTGTGATATTAAACATTTTTGTAGAGTCAAGCGCACATCTTATATTGCTTGCATTTTAATTTTACTTAAATATTACTTCTTTTTAAACTCTGAATGGCGTATAAATTTAAAATTTTTTATTAAGATGTGCTTACTCGGAAAAAAGAAAACAAAACTTTTTATGTTTTTTTTTTTTGCTCTTACAAAAAAGCTATAAAAAATACTCCTCTTAAATAAATACTACTCTTAAGCTATAAAAAAACTGTTAACTAATCTAAACTAAAAATAAATCATGAAATTTAAGGAAATTTATGTATGTTTTCTCTGTAGGATCAGCAACAAGAAATTTGACAATTTTGTATTTAATCATTGAATATTTTTTTTGAATTGAATTTGAAAGCAATAGTGTAGATTCAAAACATGATTTAAACATTTAACTTCAGATATTGGTTTAAAAAATGTGTTTAATCAATTTTCCAACTGACACTATTTCGAAAAGTAGTTAAAGAATGTCTCTACACTTAAATGTAAATAAATTATTGAATATCAAACCATAATGAAATTTCCAAATATATTAATGTCTGGAATTATATTCTCTTGCTAAATAAAAATATATTCAACAATACCTGTCTAAGGTTTTTTGGAACACTCTGTATTTGTCTTTTGCTACACTTGCAAAAACTATTTGAAATAACACTTGAAAACATTTTTTTTTCAATTAAAGCTATGAATTCTACATTCTAAATATATTTTCTCTAAATCAATATTATTATTTTCAAAATTAATGCTGTACCAAAACATTAAAATTTTAAATAATAAAATACCAAACTTTGTTAAATTGTTCAAATAAATTATTGATCAAGATAGTTCATTGCGTAAAATATCCGGTTTTTATATAGTAAAGAAAGTTTTAAAGCTTCAGTAAAAGACAGTGTACCAAGCAACAAATTAAAAAAAATATCAATTCAAATTTATTGAAAATTTTACACAAATGAAATTTTTTATTTTTGTGTCAAACTGAATTTCAAAATATTCATTTGTATAAAATGGTTTTTTAGCTTACTAAAATAAGTATCGTTTTAAAAAATAAGGGAGAAATATCTCCAGATTTTTGAAGAAAATCAGATTATTTTCTGTAGGGTAGCAGTTCTTAAAAAGTTGATGCAAATTTAAATTTTCACATAGTGGAGGAAAGATTTATATATTCTATAGAATTCAAGTTTTAAGTATTTTTACAATATTAATATAAAAAAAACCTGAAAAATAATCGCAGATGCAGTATTATAACCCTTCATATTACAACTATAACTGTCATAGTCTATGTTTTACCTTTTAATAGTAAATTATCAAATAATCATGATTTAAAATGAAAAAATAAAGATTTTAAGATCTTGAAGTAACTATAATTGTATAAAAATTTTGAAGTACATACTTATAAAAAACTGTTAAGTGTTTTAGCGCAAAAGAAGCGTGAACGTACGGGAAGCTATCGTAGCATGCAGACAACTGCTTTTGTTCTGATTGGTCCATTCATTTCCAAGTGACGTCAAATTACGCTTCTCTTCGGATATTCTAGGGCAAAATACTGAATTCGTGAAAACAAAATAGTTCCTCATTGTTTTGATAACTTTCAATTAATGGCCAGTCAGATTTTGGAGAACTTTATGAATTTATGTTTCTCAGCCAAGATTGTGTTCGATTTTGGGAGAATAAAATTGCCCCTCAAATGTCGGAACGAAAATTAGTTTAGAGCTACTTTTGAGACTTCGGCCCACGGACTAAATGTGACCCGTACAATACCAAGCATTACAGTTGTGTCTCAAATACGAAACATTGAAAGATAAACATAAATGCGGGAGACAGTATTCCTTTTCGTTTCGAAGACGAAATAAAGGTTTTAAAACTAGAATTTTTATTAAGTTGTGTATATACAATAAATGCATTTTATAATTCTGACCATGTATGTAGTACTTAATACTAGTTAACATCAAAACCAGGAAATCTAACGTTATTTTGCACAGCTTTCGAAAATTAGAAAGATGTTTTGTCTGCTTTATATAACATTAGATTCTATACAAAATAATGTTATCTAACGTTTGTCGTAACATTATGTTGCATTGATTTTGATTCTAGATAATATTAGATTCTATATTTTTCGAACGAGGAAGGCTGGTAGATATAATTTTACTTAATTACCTGTAATGTTGTGAAGAAGTTTTATACTCTCAATTATACTGAGCATTTCAAAAATAATAAATAAAATGATATTGCTGAATTATGCTTTCTTAATTTTAAATCTATTCTTAAATTTTTTGTTAGAAATGAGCCATTTTTACCAAACTCTCATATAAAATTTTTTAGTTTATAAATAATATTTTATAAAAGTTATCACTCTATTCGTCTCTCATTTTAATGTAGTCATTTGTAATTAGCTATCTTCTATCTGTGTATAAAAAATTTATAAGTTTCACCATGAATGTTGAAAGATATTCGTGTAAGAATATTAAAAAATAATCTAAAATAGAAAATAATAAAATAATGCAATATCTCTTTTAGTCATCAAATCTCTTTACATTTGTCTAGAGGACAGTGTGGGCAAATACCGTAGTATAAACTCAAATAATAACTGTAAAATCTCAAAAATTAAAAGCATTACTTTTCTATTCTACTACCTTAAACGCAATGACAACAACATACAATACAATTTTTGTTTAGAAGATGTTCTTAAGATAGAGAAAATCTTTGCTTTATGCAAAATTTATGAACAAAGAAAATTAGTTTACTTTAGCTACAAATTTAATATAAAAACAGAAAGATAAAATATTTTCCTGATTGCGTATATAACTCATCAAATTACTATGAACAATTTAGATAAAGTTTAAAATAATTCTTATATAAGTACTAATATCAGTAGCTAGAATATCAGTAGTAGAGTCGAACTTTTTCTAGCACGGCAGTATTATTTTGCATTGATCGAATGTAAAATAATATCAGCCTGATAACTTATTTCAATTGATAGTTTTCTTATCAAATTCAAAATTGCAATTTAATGCTTAAATTTATTTCTTGAGTTAATTCTTTAATACATTATTTTGAAGATGGAACAAGTTTTAATAAACGAAAGTTAGTATCCAAATAACAATGTCATTAAAGACATTTTAAAATTATTGTTCTTAAATTTCAAATATTTCAAAGCTTTAAAAATTAAATTTTTGAGTGTTTTGTAATTCTACTTTTTTTTCCTTTTTTTTAGTTTTAGAGATGTACAAGTTTAAAAATTTAAAAGAATCACCCGGAGCTGAACTAAATTACAATAAAATATTTCTATTTTGAAATAGTTTTAGTTTCTCTTCGTAGCGCCATCTACATGACTATCGAGAAAAGAAAATGTATAGTTGAAAATAAAAGATTTATTATTATATCAGTTATTATTTATTAAGATTTACTAAAACTATTTGTTATTTACGTTTTTCAAATCATCTAACATGAAAACAATTATTATATTATTAAATAATTAAAATCATCATAGTGCATAATGATTATTACTTTTTTTTTAATTTTTAGGACATCATTTGTTTTTGAAATATATTAACATTTAAACAAGTTGAACAATAAAGTAAATTTCATTCACTATACTTATTAATATTTTATTTTAACATTAAGAAAATTTCAATAATTTTATCATATAATTCCCATAAATATGCAACATATCGAAGTTTCGAACATTTTTGGGGATTAGTTCATCAGATTTAATTTCACAGAATGTTTTTTTTTTAGAATTTCAATTTAAATTCTCCATCCAAAATCAACTGTTTTCTCTATTTCAAAAATTACTTTTCACTTTATTTCGAAATCAAATTCTAATAATCTTGAACATTATTAATCTTTCGTAATTTTTTTCAAAATCTTACTTTTCCCAGTTTAAAGAATTTTCAGAAATTATATTATCCAGTCCATATGATCATATTATAATATTTTTAGTTTTTTAAAGAATTTCTAACTGAAATATATTGCCTTTTCATTTAAAAATCTCTTAATTTAAAAATATAAAAAATAGACAAGTTTCTAAATTCAAATTTAAAAAATGTAATTTTTTTTTTGTCTTAAATGGCCATATCCCACAGCTGTCAGGTAGTAATTTTGAAAGAATGAAGTTATGGTTATACAGAGCCAATAATACGTGCCAATGATTTTTTCTTCCAATTTTGGCTGATCCTCCCATGCCACTTCGCGATCTGACCTGCCAATTCCCGAAATCAAGAAAGGATCGGACATTGGCCAGCCAATTTACAGCCTTCTTAGCCCTTTCGCGATTTGGCCGTAACATGTTACGGCAATATATATATATATATATATATATATATATATATATATATATATATATATATATATATATATATATATATATATATATATATATATATATATATATATATATATATATATATATATATATATATATATATATATATATATATATATATATATATATACACAGAGTTTAAGATGCATTTTTTAACTCAATAGCAAGCAAAATTATTGATAATGATGCTTATTTTGAAATCATTAATGATAAAATATTTTTGTTATAGAGTCATATTCAAGGATTGACAGGAAATATATCTTTTGATGAACTAGGGTATAGAACAAATTTTTCAATTGATATCGTGGAAATGACTGTAAATAGTGAAATGGTGAAAGTAAGTTGATAGTTTAAAAATGCTTTCTCATATCATTTGTGTAGATCATATATTTTTACTTATAAGTGGAAATAATAATGATGATAACGCAAATTAGTCCTTTCTTACATTGTATTAATATTGTCAAAGCAAATATATCAGTGCAATAATGGGATATCAGTCAAATATATCTATATTTATTTTTTTTAAATGAAAGCTTTCTTATAGTTTTTTAATTATTTTATAAATTTTTCTTAATCTTAGAAACTTGTGACTACCATGATTCTGCTAAAACATTCTAAGGCTTTATTCTAAATTAATGTAATTTATCAGAGAAACGATACATTGAAAATGCAAAAATAACAATAACAACACGGTATTAATATATCTAAGCTTAAGTAACAATAATTTTTTGTTATGATTAATAAATATGTGCTTGCATACTTTTGTTTTACTTTCCTTCTATATTATTTTACTCAAATACAAATCTACTAGATCTACAACAACTTTCACCTTAATTGCTATGAAATATCTAATAGTTAGTATTAATTAGAAAAAAATGCCTAAAAATATATAAACAATTTTCCTTCAATTTAAAAAAATATCAAGATTTGTGTTTAGTAAAAAACTTAAACTGAAGAGCTTTAATTCTCAAATATTATTTTAAATTTTTATATTATTCTAATACTAAATTATTTAATTTTAAAGTGTAAGCTATATAATTTTATTCTAATACATGTCTACTACGACTATAAAGGTATTTAATTTTAATTGTTAAGAAATATATAATAGTATCAACGTAAAAAAATTTAATTAGCTTTCATATAACTTTTTAAATAGCAAAATTTAGATTTATTAAATTGGCATAACTTAAGTTTTGTAATTCTCAAGATCACAAAATTATCTACTGTTTACGTCGTTAAAAACATAAATAATTGAAATGATTCAATAAAAGTAAAATTAAATAAAAATAAACGTTTCTTATAAAATTTACTTGATTTGAGTTGTTAACCCTTTTGAAGACCGTGGTAAGTATACTTACCACCACGTTTTTCCACTTTTAATTTAGGTTTCCATTTTTTAATAACTTCAGCTTTCTTGAAGTGAGTTTGAATAAAATTGGTAACCATTTGTCACTTTTTAAAAAACGTATAAAAGTTATAAAATACATAATTCCTTTTGAAGTTTGTGGCATTTAAGGAATTTATTTTATAAATAAAGAAAAATAAAAGACAGTAAGTTCCTAATAGGTCATGTTAAATATATTTCCCACCAAAAAAAATGGCATTTTTATAAACTAAATGAGTTTTTTTTTTTTTTTTTTATATCAACTACTGTTCTTAAAACAATTTCAATTCCAAAAATACTTTAATTTACCTTCACTAGAAATAAAGGGCCCGTTAAAGGGTTAAATGGAGCTTAAAATTTCCTTACTGAACAAAGAAAAACAGTGCCTTTATTCCCAAGAGTAAGAGTAGGAATGCCATATATACAAGTGAACAAGCAAGATGAAAAGCTTATTGATCATTTCGCATTAAAAGCAATAGATGGCGTCACAAGTCCACTTGTAATACTCCTTTGCAAAATTAATACACCTGTATAGAAGCATTTCTGGACAAAAGAAAATATTTTATGAGAGCGGTTATGTGACAGGAAGAACGTTAGCAGCGGTACGTGAAAAGAGAAATGACACAAAATAAATTACTTTCTTTTAGCAATAAAAAAAAAAAGCGGAAACACAGCCAGAGGACTGATTTTTCTTTTCATACAGTGATTTATGAACTGGAAAAGCTAAGTTTTTCGTGTGGTTATTATTTCAAATTTTTCTTGATCCTGCTGAGTTGTTTAAGGTTTAATGAAAAATCGTTTGAAATTAATGACTCATTTCATGCACGTTTCGTAGAATGAAACTAGCAAAAAATAAAGACAATGATTTTTTATAGAATCATCTAGCGTGAGCGTATATGAGTTTCCGGATTTTTTAATTTGTATAATTAGGCAGCTTTCAGCGGGATCTGGAAAAATATAATTTATGTTAGCCATATTTTACTAAAAATTAACTTGATCATTGAATATTCCGCTTAATTTTACAGCTTGTTTCTGTATTTTAAATTAATAGAAAAAAAACTTTTTTTTGATTTAAAGTATTTTTTTCAAGCAATTTTTATCATAATCATTTGGCATAAAAAATCAACTTGTGAAGATGAAAGTACAGAGCTCAAGAGAATGACCCTTAAAAATACAAAATTTGCATTAAGCTGATTTAAAAAAAAAAAAAAAAAAGATCTAGATTTATTTATTTATTTACTTTTTTTTTTCACTTTTTAAACAAGTCATAAACATCAATCGCACATTATCTAAATTTTTGTTTTTTATACAATCAATATTTTTTATCACCTCACTTATAAATATTAATTCCATAAAATTGTGCCAGATGTAACGTAGGAATTCTTTTTGTGTTGTATTAACCCTTTATAGGTTTTTTTTTTTTTTTTTTTTTTTTTTTAAACTTAGAAGGGCGGTAAAATTTTTCAAATTCTGCATAGCATAAGGAATTGGTTATAAACTTAAACTTCTGTACTTATAAAATAACTGAAATTATAAATTATGTATTAATAATTACATATAAACTCGATAAGAAATAATGAAATAAACGAACGCATACCGTACTAGAGAGAAAAACCTCCCCGGTGTTGATCTATCTTCTTAACTGCCTGCTAAACTTTGCTGTTACCCACATTTATGTAAAATAGATAGCCCATCATTTCTACTTTTATTTTTAAGCAGATGGTTGTACAGCGTGCCAAAGAGAAAGGACCATCCTGAATAACTTTTGATCCAATGATCGGATCTTCACGTTCTAGGACACAATCTGGCTCGAGGGGATGACTTCAAATGTACTAATTAGTTAGAGCAGACAATATTTTAACTCACAAAATCAGACGCAAGACGGATTTTCTGAGAATAAACATAAATTTATTGGACGGATTCGAATTTCTGACCCCAAAAATATAGGAGGTAGCCGCAATTTGGAAAATATTGTCCCAATCGTTTGGCCAAGAGAGCCCTCTAAAGTTTGGACCGTTTAATGTTAATTTACATTTTCTCAATTTGCCTCGAGAACTTTTTAAGTGAATTAAAAAAAATTTGTGAGCAATTATGAAATTCGTTGATCCAAAGATAATTAGTTAGAGCAGTGTAATTCCATGCAAAAAATAGATAAGAAAGTCAAATATTTAAATAATTCAAAAAAGTCAGATATTTCAAATTCGATTTTCCAAGAACTATCTGACCGATTTTGCTCAAATTTTGTATTTTGCCTTGAAAAATTATATTCTTTAAAATGATGCAAAAATTTGTATATCTTTACTATTCAAAATTGTTTCGACCATTATTGAATAAAACAATATATATTCACCTAATTTTTTTTTCTTCTTGGAATTATCTTTAGATTAACGAATTTTATAATTGTGTGCAAAAACGTTCTCGAGAGATAGCGAACTACTCAGAAAGCAAAATTAACATTAAGTGGTTCAAACTTTGGAGCGCTCTCCTCACCCAACTCTATATTTTCTAGATTGCGGCTATCTTTTGTATTTTGGGAGTAAGAAATTGGAATCCGTCGAAAAAAATTTATGTTTATTCAGAGAAAGTACTCTTTCATGTCTGATTTCGTGACTTAAAATATCGTCTGCACTTATTAATTAGCTAATTTGAGGTCATCCTATCGAGTCATTAAGATTGAGTCCTAGAACGTGAACAGCCGATCATTAGAACAAAAGTTACTGTAGTGTGCGGACATCTTCGCCAGAGGGCACTTCGCACACTCACCTCCGAAAAAAGTAATTAATAAAAGAGGGAGAGAAGCATTCTCGTGACTGACTTGCGAAGTCAGATAAGATCATGTCACTAATTTACCTTTTCTTTTTATATTATTTTTATATATGTTAATAATAAACAGTGTTGTCTATATAAGTGATAGTTATTTATGAGAACCAACCACATAATATTCATGAAGGAATATTACATTGGCGCAGTAGGCGCCAGGATACGAACTGAATCATGTGAGTAACTTTTTTTCATATATTTATGGAAAATGGCTTTCCTAGCGAAAGGTAGGAAAGAGGATTTGCAGTTTATTGCTGCTGAATTGGGTGTTGAGAACACCCAAGATTTAAAACTTTATGAGTTAAAAACAGCGATTATTCAGAACACTAATTACGAAGAACATTTTGTTAGAGAAATGTTATCTTCAATAATCGATAGACGAAAAGAAGAAAATGAAGAAATGAAACGAAAAGAAAATATGGAGTTAGAATTGCGAAAAGCTACTTTAGAAGCAGAAAAGGCGAAGCTCGATTTGGAATCCCAGTTAGAACGCGAGAAAATAATTTTAGAGAAAACAAAACTTGAGAAAGAATCACTTTTGGAATTAGAGCGTATTAATTTAGAGAAAGTTAAATTAGAGAGTACGCTTAAGAACCCAAATAGTGTAATGATCTCCGAAAATATAAATATAAATTCAGTCGAGAATTTCATACATAGCGTTCGCACTTTAACTCTGCCGATTCCTAAGAGAACAGAAGGGTGGGATTTATTTTTTTCATCCCTAGAGAGAGCTTTTAATACAAAAAAGGTACCCGAAGAATTAAAGGAAGAAATTTTGTTAAATTTAATGGGGGAGAAAGCTGCCAATATTTTGATTTACATTAAGGATGAGGATATAAAGGATTATCAAAAAATAGAAGACACTATTCTTAGAGAATTTGAACCAACGCCGGGAGCATGTTTGCTAAATTTTCAGAGAGCAAAACGTTTACCGAATGAAACCCATGTCCAATTTGCGTCACGTTTGGCTACCGGTTTTGAGCAGTATTGCAAATTGCGAAACGTTTCTGATTTCGAAACATTAAAAGAACTAATAGTTAGTGACAAATTATATCAATCACTCGATCAGGAAACCGCGACGCACATAAACATAAAACAGGAAAGAAATTGGTTTAAGCCTTTGATTTTGGGTAAGGAGTGCGATTTATATTTTACATCAAAAAATAAATCTTTTTACGAAGTGCATTCACCTAACGCTAGATGTATCACAAACGAATATAATTCGCGAGACGAAAGGAAAAATATTCCTCCTCAAAAGCGGAGAGAGGAATTGAAATTAAAAGAAAATAAAATAAACAAAAAACTAGAATGTTACATATGCGGAGAAAATCATTTAGCAAAACATTGTGGGAATAAATATTCGAAAATGAAAGTTAAAGAAAATGCTGTCATTGCAAAAATCTCCTCCGAACATTTTTATCCATCTGTTGACCTTCACCCTTTGAAGTATGTATCAGTGCACGTGGGAGGGGGGAAGGAATTGAAATGTGTAATAGTTTCTGGAACTCAAATTTTTGTTTGTAATTCGAATTTGATTCCTGGCGCCGCTGATGAGGAATATGGAAAGATTATTTTGAGTTCGGCGTTTGGTGAGCATGTTGAGGCTAAGTTAATAAAAACAAGGGTCTCATTGAATAGAGATTCGGCATTAAATTATCCCGTAGAATGCATAATTGCACTGACAGATAAATTAAATGTAGATGCGTTGATACCACCGTTTTTGTATGAGAAACTGATTTCGTCAGACTTGGAGAGTTCTTGCGAGGGGGAAAGCAGTGAAAATCGGTGCGTATTGCAAAAAGAATCAGCACACGTGTTATTACAACAAATTAATGAAAAGGATATTTTGTCAGAGGGGGAGGAGAGCGGTTGCTCATTGAGTGGGAGTGAGACGAATATTTTAAATGAAGATTCTAAATTTTTTTCGGATTATTATAAATTAAAAGAAGAGCAAACTAATTGTATTTCATTAGAGAAAGTTCGCGCGGAATTAAAACAAAACAAAGGCAATTTTATTTTAATGGATGGATTAATTTACCATAAGGATAAAATTCTTAATGAATCAGTTATACAGTTAGTTTTACCAAAATGTAGGCAAAATAAAGTTTTAAAATTGGCACACGAATCCGTTTTTGGGGGTCATATGGGGGTTAGGAAAACAAAAGAGCGAATAAAATATAGTTTTTACTGGCCGAATATGAGGAAAGATATAACGGAATTTGTCCAAACTTGTGAAGGGTACCAACTTAGAAAAACTGAGAAAATTGGCGATAGAGCGCCCATAACTCCTGTGGTTCGTCCCGAACTTCCTTTCGAAATTGTGAATGTGGATGTCATTGGTCCTATAGACCCACCATCTAGCAGAGGACACAAATATGTACTTTGTCTTGTTGATCAAAATACTCGCTGGCCTGAAGCTGTGCCGTTGAAATCGCTATCTGCTAAAACAACTTGCGATGCTTTACTTACAATTTTTACAAGAACTGGTATACCCAACGTTATAGCTATTGATCAGGGGACTAATTTTAAGTCTGCCCTAACTCAAGAATTTCAGAAGCGTATTGGTTCGAGTCCCAGATTCTCCTGTCCGGGTTATGCTGCTGCGAATGGACTAGTGGAAAGGTGGAACCGAGTACTAAAGGATATGTTGCATCACGTAATACGTGAAGATCCAAGAGGTTGGGACCTGCAACTCCCGTTTCTGTTATTCTCGTACCGAGAGGTTCCAAACACCACTACTGGGGTATCTCCTTTCAAGCTACTCTATGGTAGAGAGGCCCGAGGTCCATTTTCTATCCTTAAATCATCTTGGTCTGGTGAAATTAGAATCCCTACCACTTTGTCTCAGTCAGCTGTTGACTATCTTCAAGAACTGAAAGTCAGACTGGAAAAGGCTGCTGAAAGTGCCTCATTGATGGCTGCTGACAAACAGAAAGCTTACAGTGACTATTTTAATAAAAGATCTTCAGTACGAAGTTTTAGTGTCGGTGAACATGTAGTACTTTTAATCCCTGATTCTGCCGATAAAATATATGCCCGATGGACTGGTCCAGGTGAAATTGTCAAGCACTGTTCCCCACATTCTTACATGGTAAAATTACCAGATGGGAGAGTGAAACAAGTGCATGTAAACAAGATAAGGAGATTTCATGCTAGAGTTAATTCAATTGGTGTGATATTTGAAAATGAGGACGAATTTGGTGAAATTATTACAGTACCTGAAACGAACATTGGAAAAGTTATGTTTGATTCACAATTGGACTTAGAACATTTGAGTGATGATCAGAAAAGAAAATTAATTTCTTTGCTGAGTAAACATCAAGAACTTATGACTGGAAAATTAAAGAAAGCAAATGTTAAAGAGCATAAGATTCGACTCATACCTAACAGTGAGAGGAAGAGGCCTTATATATACCGTATTCCGGATGCTTTGAAAGGAAAAGTAGATGAACAGATAGAAGAGCTTTTAGATGCTGGTTTAATAGAAGAGAGTTCAGCTGAAATTGCTTATCCAGTGGTGTGCGTTAGTAAAAAAGATGGAGGGATGCGGATGTGCATCGACTATCGAGCGTTGAATGCTGTGGTTGAATGCTATAACGGACGATTTTCCTATGGAAGATACTACTGAGTTAATACATACTATAGGGAAAGCTAATGTAATCTCACACCTAGATCTGCTAAAAGGTTACTATGCTATTCCCATGGAGGAAGCAAGTTACGATTTAACTTACTTTAAAACTCACAATTCTCAGTACAGATTTCGAGTTATGCCGTTTGGACTCCGGAATGCTGCAGCAACGTTTCAGAGAGTCATGAACAAGGCCCTAGCACCATTTAAAAGGTTTTCACGAGCATATATAGACGATATTGGTATATTTTCTAATAGTTTTGAGAAACATCTAGTACATCTGGAGTTGATTCTGAAAAGATTAGAAGAACTCAATTTCACTGTTAACCTGAATAAATGTTCTTTTGCTAAACCAAGTATCAAGTTTTTGGGACATATCATTGGTTCGGGTGAACTCCAGCCCGATACAGAAAAAGTTCGAGTCATTCAACAACTTCCAAGACCAAATACTAAGAAAGAATTGAGAAGTGTACTTGGATTATGTGGTTTTTACCGAGATTATATTCCGAAATATGCTGAATTAGTGTATCCTCTAACAGAATTGACAAAAAAGCGAGTGCCGGAAGAAATTCCCTGGAGTGAGGTGCATGACTCTGTGTTCTCACGTCTCAAACGAGCCCTTGTAGAAGCCCCATCACTTTACACACCAGTGCCCGGTAATCCTTACATTATTTACTCAGGTGCATCACAGATTGGAATAGGAGCCTGTCTTTCTCAGCGAATAGGAGATAAAACTTTCCCAGTGTCTTACGCTAGTCATAAATTGACCAAAACACAACAAGCCTGGTCAACTATAGAACGAGAAGCTTACGCATTGTGTGGTCATTAACGAAATTTGAGTCGTTGATATTTGACTCTGAAGTAGAATTTTACACTGACCACAACCCCTTACAGTATTTAACGAAGTGTGCTCCTCAGTCATCTCGGTTACAGCGATGGGTGTTCGCTCTTCAAAAGTATAATATAATTTTGAAACATTGGCCTGGTTCCAAAATGCCGCATGCGGATGCATTATCTCGTCTGTTTCCAAATACTCTGACTTAAATATTGACTGTTCACATTTTGATAATTTAAAGTTTTTTTTTTGATTTATATATTATTTTGATTTTATAAGCAAGTTATAAATTTTAATAGTTTAATGCTACGTTATGTTAAATAATTGAGTGCATTACCTGATTATTGAAAATGTTTTATTATTTGAATTTAAATACATTATTTGCATTATTTGAAATATTCATTAATATTAGTGATGAATGTTAATTGTCATTTTAGTTTATATATTTACGATATGGTTGTTTACTATCAATTTATATGTTTTGTCAGATTAAGTATCAAGGGAGATACTTCAATCTTGCGTGGGGGGTGTAGTGTGCGGACATCTTCGCCAGAGGGCGCTTCGCACACTCACCTCCGAAAAAAGTAATTAATAAAAGAGGGAGAGAAGCATTCTCGTGACTGACTTGCGAAGTCAGATAAGATCATGTCACTAATTTACCTTTTCTTTTTATATTATTTTTATATATGTTAATAATAAACAGTGTTGTCTATATAAGTGATAGTTATTTATGAGAACCAACCACATAATATTCATGAAGGAATATTACAGTTACTCAAGTCGGTCTGCTTATTTAATTTTTATTTATTTTATTATTATTATTATTATTTTGCGCACTGTACAAATCAAAGGTGGGGAAAATAGCTCTCGTCAACATTTAAAATTAATGAAATGGAAAGAAAGTACTTTCCTTCCTCCTTATAAAGGGTTAAAAGTCCGGTTGGTAGGGCACTGGGCCCATGTCCAAGTGGCAGTTGGTTCGATCCCCGTGTAGTAAATGATGCACGTTAAATCCGTCCAGTCGCAAAACTCTCCCATAACACCTCTGGGGGTTTTCATTCAGGAGTCTTAACATCTTGAACAGTCAATTAATTTACAAAGTATTTTGCTTTCTAATTTAGGCAGTATAAAGTTTTATTTTACTTATTTATTTGTTTTTATTTCATCAAGGTAATTTTTGGTGGAAGTAAAATTTCAATGTAACAACCTGTACCATTTAATGATGGCTTAGATCTAAGAGAAAATCTGAGATGCATTCGAAATACTTCTTTTTTTTATTTTTGGCAAGGAAAATATTTGCGTAGTTACAATTTAACAACTAATTGACCTCGTACTAATGCATTACATTTAGAATGTCCAAGATTTTGATTTGAAAATTTATTGAAACTCTAAGGAAATATCTCACAATGATGTTTATAGAATATATTTATAGATATAATATATTTTCTTCACTACGTGTAATTACTTTATTTGAATTTGCAGACAAATATTATACCTAACTGAATGGTGCTACAATCAACTAAATTTAAAATATTTTATCGAAAATCAATAAAAAAAATTTAATTAGGCAAAACAATACAATATATTTCAACCAATAAATTTATTATGAACCCATTTCCAACATTAAAATTATTCCAAATATCTTGGTTTTCATCTCCATCCACTATTTAAACTGTGTTATTTTTATCAACAAAAAAAAATCTGCTTGCGCAACAATGTAAGTTTATATCTCAGTTAGTTTAAGCAAAGAATTTTACATAAACTATTATTTAAATACCAATGTGAGTTACTTCGTATATATGTTTCCGCTGTTGTGTAAATATCAGTTATTTTGCAGATTATCAGTACTTTTTTGTAAGCGTAAATTAACAAATTATTTGTTTGTTTCTTATCTATGAAATCAAATTTCTTCAATCAAACAATCAACACATTAGTTGATAGAATCAATCATCAGTTACTTTAAAAACTATAATGCAAGGAATTAAATGGCTTAAAATATTCTTAAAATTAAAGAAATTAACATATCAATTATGTATCTACAGTATCAAGTTAATAAATACAATCAAATACTCAACATATATGCTTTCTTTCAGAATTTAAAATGTATTTTTAGCTCTAGAATTCAAAAAATACAATTTCATTAAATTGAATTAAGTACTTTGAAATCACACAGTGTTATGTAATTACATCCTATAACATGGAAACCGTATCAAAAAGAAACATAAAAGTTAGGGAAATATACACATTATAATTAATTAGTCAGAAAAATGTTCAAACTAGAAGACTGAAATTAATATTTAAGCATTATCGAAACCTGTCAAATCATTAACAAGGAAGGTGAAAGTAAAACACATAAAACACACGCACTATTGAAAACAGGTGAGAGAAAGTGAAACGGGATAATTAGATTTACCTTCACGTTTGTTCAGACAATCAATCTAGCTTTGTTCCCTTTTCACCAGCCCCAATAGTGATTCATCAGATTTTGATAGCGTTTTTATTTTTTTCTCTTAAATATGGATCTGAGAACTCTGGCGTGTCTATTGAAAGATTTTCTTTCCAAAAGGTTTTCAAAAATTTATATTAAGGAAGTTGAGAATTAAAAAACCGGTAGCCCTTATGATATTTAATTACTAGATACTATACTGTAATCGACGGAACTTAGTTTTAACCTAAGAATCTTTAGTCTTTTATCTAACTAACACTTTTTAACACTAGAAAGACTGAAACACCTATATTGCCTAAAAGCAGTCCAGATGACTGCATTGTGAAAGAATAACTAATGTATAAAGAAATTTGTTTAAAATTAATTTTTAATATTTTTGATATTATTTTCAGTTATATAGCAAGTTATTAGTAAATATTGACGGTAAAAAATTACATGCTGTGCAAAAAGTCTCAAATTTCTAAGAAATTGTGTCATCATTGTTTTTCTAATTGAAATCAAAAGGTAGTCAAAATGACTGACTTGGGCAATGTAGTGTTAAAGAATTTCTCGACAAATTTTTTAATGATATTTTATGAAATAAATTTTTACTGATTGATTTTTCATTTGATAATAAACTATAGTTTCATTTGAAATGAATAATTTTATTGTCCGACAAATTCTTTTCAGATAGCTGAGTGATCAAGTAGACATGGAATAATAATAAATTTTTGCTGGTTCATTTTTTTCATTCAGCAATAAATTACAATTTTGTTTAAAAGGAATAATTTTATTGTTCGACAAATTCTTTTCAGATTGCTGAGTGGTCAGATAGACATAGATTAATAATGGTGCCTCCAATGCGAAAAAGAGTTCCTGAAACTCACGTTATTTTTGAAAACAAAACATATATAGTCACAAGTATTCTGGTAAGTTTTATAGTAAAACGTTAATTATAATTTTAAGTTTTATTAAAAATTCTACTTATAGCTTTGAGCCTATTTAATGAATAAAGTATATTGAATTGCATTTTTCCAGATTATTTTCCCCAATTATTGTATTTTGCGATTTATTGTTTTCATGGTAAATGGCTTTAAGGTAATTTACTCTTAAGCTTCTCAGCTTTTCTTTAAAAAAATAAAGTAAAAACAAAATAAAATAAATAATTTAAAAAAAGTTTCTATTTTTTTTTCAAGACTTAAAAGAATTTTATTTATTTATTTGTTTTATTTTGTATTTCAAAATAACTCTATAAGGGAGTGATACAAACGCTTCTTTAACATACTTTGATAAAAACTATTACCTTCCGGAGAAAAAGTAATATATTAAACACATAGCTTAAAAATTTAAAAAAATAAAATTTCTTTTCTATTGTATAAGTTGTAAAGCTATTGACTGGACATTAGAGACCGGATAACTTTTGTTTATCCGTTCTCGGGTGTAATTAATAATCGTTCACTTTTTTTTATTAAAAATAATACTAAAAATATAAATATAAAACTTGTTTCTTGTATTTTTAAGCCGAATTTCGAAAAAAATATTACTTACAACTTCTGTGCGAGTTAAAAAAAAACATTTTTTAAATAATTGTAAAAGAATTTTTAAACATGATTGTCACAGAAAGCACACAATTTTTTTTCTCAGAAACCTCTTTTTTTTTAAATAAAAAGACATTTAGTACATAGTCGGCATTTCAGTGCGAAACTTTCGCATTTTTTTCTCGTCGATGCTGTTTTTATAATTATAATTATAAAAAGGAGATAGTTTTGAGCTTATAGTATAATTTCTAATTTTCAATTTCTTCTCAATTATTTCTTAAAAGTAGAAGAGTAACAAATTTTCTCTTCTATGAACACCAAAAATGGTGAACATTAAGTGTTTTAATACACAAAACCCGAGAAGAGTTCCTGGTGTAATGAAATACCTAGCATGCTCTTTTAAATAACTAAATATCCATGTTTGTTATTCAGTTTAACTTCAATTTATAATTAACCCCTTAACAGTGAAATAGATTTCAGAAAAATAGATCAAAAATGGAAAATTATTTTGACTCTTTAATTCTGTTCTTTATATTATTATAAAATGGTTTTTAATTACAAAAATAAAATTTTAAATGCAATAACTACTGCATTTATAATTTTACATAGACATAAAAAGTAATGGATTATACACACATATTATTCAATTAGAGCATATTAAACAAAATTTTGAAGCTAAATAAAATATTACTAGTATAATATCATACAAAAAACACAAAAATATGATTTTGAATACAAAAATGTTACAAATCTTTCACAGTGTGGTACATCCCAAAGCCCACATCACAAATAATGCACGTAGTAGTTGACCAAACTGGATTCGGGCGACACTGGAAAGGATTTAAAGTAATATAGGATACAGAAAAGAAAATCAGTAAAGTTACTTTTACTATAAAGCAAAAATCATAAATTCAGGATGCATATATACAATATTTCTTAAAACAAAATTCGTTTGTTAATCCAACACACCCATAGCACAAACAGAATATTATTATGAATTCAGACAAAACCGAGGAGAATAGAAGTTAAATATTAAAAAAAAACATTTAACACTACTGACAAAAATGTGTAAATCTTCTAGAAACAAAAATATTTTTTTACAACTAAAAACATACATCATTTTCATACTAAAAACATACATCAATTAGTAAAGAAAATTGAATAACCAATATAACCAGTTTATCAATTTAATCAGTTTATCAATTCTAGGTTATCGTGGCTGTCAAATTCCCAAATGAACTTCATTATGAACTTCTTAATAAACTATGAACTTCATTCTCTTTCTACGCAGGGTAAAAACTTATTAGTTTCAGTTAAAAAAATTTTGATTACTTAAATTCGGGTTAGATTTAAAATTACAGAATTAAGCGTAAAACAATTACATGCTGAACAATTGCTCAACACTGGTGATGAATTAAATTATACTAAAATAAATTTATTACGGTTTAAATGCCAGTTTGAAAACTGTATCGTATAGAGAATAAATGCCAAAGTTTTGAAACTATTTGAGCCACAATGACTTAGTGGTTTGAACACTGAACTGTCATTCTGAAGGTCTAGGGTTCGATCCCCAGCCATGACTGTTAACCCACCCAGATGCAGACCAATTGGTGCAACCTTGTCCGGAAAGGGATTTTGAGCGCAATGGTGACCACAAAGCCACGATTATGCATTTGGTTATGAAATTATGAGGCCCAAACCTTTGGGACCCCTTACGAGTATGATAAACTTCTTTTATTAAAAAAATTATTTTAGCATAAAAAAGTACGCTGATGAAGAGCAAATAATAAAAAAATAAAATCTAACTAATTAATGAAATACTTTCCTGACAACCTTTTGATAATATGTTTAAATGTTCAACATTTTAAAAGACTATAATTTATACTTTTTTTTAATCGAATTTTCTTTTGCAGAGCTAAGTTTGTTATAACAGTTTTAAAGATTTGGAAAACGCACAAAGTATTTATGGCTTGATCATTATATTGCAAACTAACATATTTAAGGTTAAGTCTTAAAATTAATTAATTTCCATTAACATTGAAATTTCGGGAATATAAATTAGCATTAATGAAGCGTTTCTCATATTCAAAATATTTAGAGTTAATTTTTCCGACGGTAAAGTTTTACCCGTTGTATCAAATTGTTCTTTTTATTTAATAGATCAGAAAGGAATAAATGAAGCTTGAAAAACTTTGAAGATCAGGAGACTTCTCTACGCAATTTAAGTGACATTCTTTTACTAATGCAATATTTTACTTTCTTCTGTTATAAGGAAGTTTCCGAAACTTCATTATGAAATTATTCACGCTTAATTAAAATATCTGCGCACCCTACTTTAGCGAGTAATATTATTTCTCATGAAAGTGTGAAATAAAAAAATCAATTTTTCCACATCACTGCTTTTCATTAAGGAAATTACTATCATACATGGTATAGATAAAAAAACCGGTAGTTTATTGATAGTCTTACTTGATCCTCCAACGAATGCAAAAGTTGCAAAAACATTTGAATCAATAAACGGCAGAAAAAGAATTTTAAAGGACTGTTGATTGAATATTAGGAAATATGCTGGGTGATTTTCTTATAAGACTTCATCACTCGAACCATAATCTCACAGAGAGATTCTAGTTAACCACAGTCAGCTATAATATTTAACAAAATTCATTTATTTTTCAAAGATTCTTTTTATTGTGGAAAGAAATTCTTCTTATTTCTATTTCTATTGTAGCTACAACTCTGAATATTTCTGAATTTTCATGGAATGTCCCCACCAGCCGAATGCTTCCTATGTTGTAAATGGGTCACACAGTCCTCCTTGTTCCCCCCAAAAATTATACCTCTGGTGTTACTGATTTGAAGATTGTTCGTTCAGATCAAAATTTCGATGAATAAATAGCTGTATGCTCGGGTTATGAAGAGCATGTGACAGAAGTCGTATTTTTGGCCATAGATGGAGCCACTAATGTTCAAGAAATGCACCCTCTGTCTTAAATTCACTTTATTTCACCAATTAGGGCATGCTGATATTGGCAAGTGGCATTAGAAATAACATTTCCATTTAAATTATTTTATTTACAGCATTATTAATAGTGTGAAACTTCGTTAGTTTCTGAATGGTCATTAATTTTACAAAAAATTACATTTTCTTATAAGTTATATGCTAAAATATCAGGGTATCTAAGACAGTAATGTCTGATACAACACCTTCATCTTAATTATAATTATTCAAATAATTATCAAGTTTTCAAGGTCACATTGTAAATATAGCTGTGCTTGAGTTATTATTCTTATTTTCTATTTCGTTAATTTTCTCTCTCCAATATTTCTCTTTTGTTTTTATTTTGATAAGAGTTCTGAAAGCATACATTAAGGGCATCTACTACGAAACACCACGTAAATATTGCTTTCAAGAAAAAAAAATGGAAGTAACATGGAAGTGATATTGGGACTCATTTTATTCAAGTCGAGTCCTGAATAAATGCACGCATTATGAAAAGAACAATATTCGGTGCCTAGACAATTTTTCTTTAAAATATATTCAGATGGAACAAAAAGAAATTTTAAGTTTCATTGGTTAAATAGAAATAGCTCTTAAGGAGTGATATAGAAGAGTTAAAAGACGTGTTAAATTAAGTGATAGTCATTGCTTGTTGTAGGAGGAACCGTATTTAATGAAGAAGAAAAGTGATTCAGGAATCCCTCTTGAAGGCAATGAAAGTTTCGAAGGATACTGCAAAGATCTAGCCGACTTGATTGCCGAATACTTAAAGTTCAGCTACGTGCTCAAACTTGTTAATGATTCTAACTATGGCGGACTAGATTCTAGATCTCCTGTTGGTTGGAATGGCATGGTTGGAGAACTCATAGCGAAAGTAAGTCAACATTGATATTGTTCTTTTTTATGTCCTTTACTTTTGTTATAGAACGAGAATAAGTTCTCTCTAAAGATTCAGAAGCACGAAATATTATTACGCTGTTAGAAAAGACCTTAAAGTATGCCAAGAACAATTTAACGGGACGTTGGAAGATACAAAATATTACGTTTCTCAAAATATTCGCACTCCATTTAAATTATAATCATTGTCGTGCTTTTATGTTAGTACCCTCTTACATAAAGCTTTTCCTTTCCAATTTATAAGATTAAGCAACAAAATTTGAATGTTACAATGTGCTCATATTACTAAAATAATGTGATGTAATATTGTAAGTAAAATACTGTATTTGCCGAAAATAATTTTCATAATTACAAAGCTTCAAAGTTATGTCTGGACATTGTTCAAAGATGGACAGCTGGAATATATTTACCATTTTTCTATCAATAGTTTTATGAAAATTTTCTCACATAGGAAAAACTTTTTATACTTTCATATGCAATAGCATAAGAACAAACTTTATTCTTGAGGTTTAAAATATTTTGAAGTTTCAAAATAAAAATTAGTTTTTGGATGAAGTAAATTTTTATTTTGGTTTTTAACTATTGCTTTGAACTGTTTTTAAAAATTATTTGCAATAATAGGATACATCAAACTACAAATGATTATGCTTTTAAAAACTTTAATAGTCACTTTTGATTAGTCTTTTTAATTTCCCAGTATTAAGTTTTAGCGAACTCAGGAAATTTACTACTCATAGACAATTATGAACTTTTAGTAGTAGGGCTGCTGTTTAATTTTGGCAAAAAATGTTTCTACATTTCATACTTCCATTTATAAAATTCGATTACTTTTTCATGAAATTTCATGATGATTTTATGAA
Source organism: Parasteatoda tepidariorum (assembly GCF_982258835.1). NCBI lineage: Eukaryota > Metazoa > Arthropoda > Arachnida > Araneae > Theridiidae > Parasteatoda > Parasteatoda tepidariorum. Next base: position 6,337,878 of record NC_141765.1, read on the forward strand.
ATTTACGACTCATAGACAATTATGAACATTTAGTAGTAGGGCTGCTGTGAACAAGCAAATATTAAGCTCTCTGTGATAGTAATGTGGGTTAACTAATAAAGCATCACTTATTAGGGAACTTAGTTTTGTAAACTGCCTAATTTAGAAAATTGTTTCTACATTTCATACTTGTATTTATAAAATTCGATGGCTTTTGTGCATTGAAAAATTTAGGGAAAAATAATGCATTAACACAATTAACCCATTGTGTTTGCTACCATTCAAAATAATGATTAGATATAGATTTTTTTTTTGGTAGTGTGTTTCAGATTTTTTTTAATGCCAGTGTCTGTCGGATGACATATTTTATTGATTTGTTAAAATACTTTCATGACATTTTATTGATTTCTGAACTACATTCTGTTAGGGTTATACTTGTAGCACGAAGGTTCTCGGAATTAAGAATAAAATAAGAAAAAAAAGATAGACAAGTATCAAATATATAAACTAATAAATTTAGAAACAGATTTTTCTAACACTTTTGTTTTTCTTTCTTTCATTTTTTACCTCTTTTAGTGAGTCTTAAAAATTGTTTTCTTAAGTTTCTTCTAATATAGAAGTATTATTCACTTGATACTTTTTCACTATGCATATCGGGCTTCAAGGAAAAATAAAATTTTTATATTGTTTTTCTTCTTTTAAAATAATGTTACTTTAAGGTCATTTGGGAGAATAAGAACGACGCTTTTCAATTTATATTTACGTATATGCGCTATCCAAAAATAGCTTCATAAATCATTTCCTTCAACTTCTTTATATTTTAAACCCGTTAGTTGACTAAAATGAATGAAGCAAAGCCAGTAGTCGATCACTGGGTTCCTGGAGATATAGTATCCATAGTTTCGAAACCAATAGCGAGTCTGGTAGCAGTGTGATTGGCATTGCCCACCGGGTGCCTTTTACATCAGAGATTAGCTGGCAACCATCAATCTGCTGCTGAGTTGGCTTCAAACCATCATAAATCATTTTCTTTAGTTTCTTTATATTTTAAATCTGCTAGTTGACTTAAATGAATAAAGCAGAGCCAGTTGACGATCAGTGGAATCCTGGAGATATAGTCTCCATAATTTCGAAACCAATGGCAGGACTGGTAGCAATGTGATCAGCGCTGCCCACCAGAAAATGACAAGCTGACAACCATCATTCTGCAGCTGAGTTAGCTTCAAGCCTTGATAAATCATTTCCTTTAACTTCGTTATATTTTAAACTCGCTAGTTGGCTTATATGAATAAAGCAGAGCCAGTTGACGATCAGTGGAGTCCTGGAGATATAATCTCCATAATTTCGAAATCAATGGTAAGTCTGGTAGTAATGTGATAAGCTTTGCCCACCAGACGCTTCTCAGACAAGTTGACAACCATCATTCTGCAACTGAGTTGGTTTCATGCCACATCGGATATAGAATTTTATATCTTTACGATAACAGTTCAGTTACTTAAGCCCTGTGCCATTGCGGCTCAGCTTGCTTACATATACAGTGGTGACCAAAAGTGTGGACATTTTTTGAAAGTTTCATGTTTTTCAACTTTGTGTGCTTGTAGAATATGTTAATTTTCACTTAAATACAAACGTTTATATAACAAATTGCAGGTAATTTAATGTAGAATTTAACAACAGAAATAGAATTAATATATCTGTATTACAAAAAAAGCTATGTTCATTTTAGTAGAACAAACAAACACAAATCGTTTTGAATAAGGACGTGTTTTGTAGTAAAAGCGTACTAGCCAATCACTAACAATGTTCTTAGGACCAATCAAATGTTTGCAACTATCATTTAGATGGTGAAAGAGTTATTGTTGTGGAAATATTTTGCGGAATGATGCATGCTATTACAATTAAATAGAGTATTGCTGTTTTTTTTAATATTTAAAGCCCTTCTTTTAATTAAACTAATTTTAAACAATGTCATCAACAAGAAGAACTAATTGGACATTTTCAAAAAGAAGCCGATTTGTCATATTGAGAGAAAATGGTCTCTTTTATGTTGAAATTGCAAGACAAGTTGGTGGTTCAGTGACTTGTTATCAGTGGAAAATAATCCAGTAAATCAGTGGAAAATAAAGCCAAATCAGGTCGAAAAAAATGCACAAGTGCTACTGTCGATAGAAAAATTAAACGGCTATGCCTTCAAGATAGAAAAATTTCATCAGATGCCATTAGATGTGAAATAAATGCAGCGGGTATTGCAGCAAGTTCATAAGAAGAAGGTTATCATAGCAAGCTCATAACAATAGGAAGAAGGTTATCAGGATTTGGACTTCAAGCTAGAATTCCAAGGAAAAAACCATATTTAAATTAAAAGCAACGCGAAAAACGAGTTAATGGGCAAAAGAACACATTAAATGGTCAGAAAATCAATGGAAGCAAGTAATATAGAGCGATGAGAGTAAAATATCGCTCTTTGGTAGTGACGGTAGAAAATACGTGAGACGTAGAGTAGGTGAAGCACTTCATCCTGATTGCATTGAAGCAACTACAAAAAAACCAACAAATGTCATGATTTGGGCATGTATGTCTGCAGATGGTGTGGACCGAATTCAAGTGATTGATGGCATCCTGAATGCTAAAAAATACATCGAAACTGTCCTGAAACCAAAATTGATACCTTCCATCAGGAATCTCTTCCCCAACGACGCACCGTTTATTTTTCAGCAGGATTCAGCTCCATGCCACACAGCAAAAGTATGCAAAGCATGGTTTCAAAATAAAGGCACAGATATATTACCATGGCCAGGAAACAGCCCTGGTCTCAATCCAATTGAAAATTTGTGAGACGTTTGAAAATTCTTGCAGGAAAAAAACGTCCATCCAATAAAAGACAACTTATAGAAGCTATAATTGATTCTTGGCACCAAGTGATTACGAAGGATGAACTCCAAACACTCGCTCACTCGATGAAAAGACGCTGTGAAGCTGTTTTAAAAAATAAGGGTTATCCTACTAAGTATTGATTGTGTAAGTATCACATTAAAGAAATGCAAATCTAAGATGGATCTTACTATTAGTTGCATAACTTTTTTTGTAACACAGATATTGTAATACTGTATTTATTATTAAATTTTAAATTAAATTACCTTCAACTTGATATAAAACCGTTTGTATTTAAGTGAAAATTAATATATTCTACAAGCACATAAAGTTGAAAAACATGAAACTTTCAAAAAATGTCCACACTTTTGGACACCACTGTATATTAATTCGCTTAAACTATTTTCTAAACATGCCTGGTGCTTATTTTTATGTGACTTAGGAGTTCTGTACTTAGAACTTTCCTGGCAAATTTTAAAAAAAAGATAAATTGTGAGAAAAATTTAGAAAATGAAACTGAAGAAAATGAATAAAAATAAGTAATGAAAATAAAAATTATTTTATATGTAGGGAGATCATATAATAAATGAATAACTGAGTTCCTATGAATGACATATTTAGTTGAAGGAGGAAAAAATTCTGTTATCACTATTATGGTCATAGCAAACCAGGCCACATATTTAAACTAAAAAATATTGTCCATATGTCTGAAAATCCTTATAAAAACAGCAAAACTAATGTTGATATGAAAGATAAAGTTTATTTTCATCAATACTATTATCCAAAACTGTGTATGGGTGAGGGGGGACATCTTGAATAACTTTTTTCTTAATCCGACAGATTTTTCTGTGAGATATCATAATTGCAAAACAATGATGTTCACTTCTAGTTGTAGCTGCATAATCACACTGTAAATACTTAAGTAGGAATTTTTAAAAGAAGGTTTTTAAGGTTTAAAAATAACCTTCAAATTTTTCCTTCATTCTCTTTTGAACATACTTTATTTTCTGACTGAGAATTCTTAAATTCTTAGACAATTCAGTGAATTCTTAAATACTTAGACAATATAATTAGACAATGCAAGAAAATTCTTAGACAATGAAAAGGTGAAAATATGATTTAAATTATTCGGTTTCTTACCTATTTTTATATCAATTTCTGCCCCGTATAGTTTCAATTAATTAGCATTAAGCATAAACAAACAGGTCTCTTTGAAGAGCTAGAGTCGACACATGATGATGGGGCATGTGTGGACTACTATCACCACACTATCACCATTTAAGTATCAATCAAAGATATATGAATTGGTATAAATATAACACATTTGATGTTATTTAATTTGTAATTTAGAATGATTTTGTAGAATAATATACTTTTGCTAATAGTGGTTTCAATCTCAAGTGAAAACAAAAAAATAGCAAGAAGCCTTATATTAATCCTTTTTTTTAAATTTTTAAAAAATTGAAGGAAATGTTCTATCGAGTTTGTTAAAGGAATATAATTTAATATCGATGAATTAAATAAGAAATAACAGTTTTGATGAAATATTTATATTTTATAGAGCATTAAACTAAACCAGATCTATTAATTAAAGGGTCAATATTGCCAATTAAAAATATCATTACGAAATCTTTACATGAATTTTAATTTTAAAGAAATATAAAAGAGTAAAGAAAAGAAAAGAAATATAAAAGAGTAAAGAAAAACACACACAAATTTTCAGATATGGCAATATGCATGTTCGAAAAGGGTTTTATTAAGATTATCGCCGTAATCTTAATAAAATGTTAATAAAAGATGACTTTGTGGTGTAGGGAAATCATACTTGGTGTGGTCTTAAGGCAAGATATGAAGTTTCTATAAGGGTTTTATAAAGTTTTTACTCGGGGGAATCAATTTGCCATAGTTTTTTCTTAATAAAAATAAATTTATTATTTATTAATTTTTTTAATAAAAATAAATACCAACAAGCTTTTTGTCAGAAAATAATTTGCGTTTGATAATGTTTTTAAAAATTAAAAGAAAAGTATTTCTTAGAATAATAATTTATTTCTAGTTTATTTCTAAGTAATGTTTTTTTAACGAAAGTAATGTTTTTTTTTAACGAAAATGTAAAGAAAATGCAAATATTTCATAAAAGAATTGTAAAGAAAATACATAGATTTTATAAAAGAAATGTGCAAGGAGGTTTCAAAAATATCCATAAAAAATAATTAAAAATGTATTGTAATAAATTAATACTACTATTAATTTTAGGTAATTTTATTAAGTAATTTTCTCAAATTAAATTTTTAATTTTCTTGCAAGTGATGTTAAGATTTTATAAAGACTTTGGTAAGCAAGAAACACTTGTCAAGTTGCATTCGATTTATTTTATGAAATGCCCGGATCTGTTCGTAAGCTTTTAAGTTTTGCTGAGAATAAAGTTGAACTTTAAAAACTGTTGCAACGATTGAGAATATTTCGTCGTAATAGTATCAGGTAAAATTTGTTTTTTCAAGCTGTGTTAGGGAATGCAACAGAAATAAGGAATAAGGTGAGTAGTTTGCAGCGAATATGAAAGTTTTTATGTTTTAGGTAAGTGTTTTTATAATATACTACTTTTTATGATAACTATTTAAAGCAGTTCTTTCCAAACTTTTTGTACCTGCGCCCCCCTCTTTGGAAAAAAAAATTTTGTGCCCCCCTTAATTTTTCTAACAATCCAATCTCATAAACACTTATCTGATATTGTAATTTATTTAATGGGCTACAAAATAATATACAATATTATGTATAAAAATACATAAAAAATAATTATCTATTTTAAGAAATAATAATATAATGTAATAAAAACAAATCTTACAAAAGTACAAAAAATAGAATTCAACATTAATACAACATTATAAAAATTTAATGTGAAGGGTGAGCTTGTTTTTCAGCACAAATTTCGTCAAACCGTGGTATCATTGAAGATATCGCGGTTCTCAGTTCCTTTTCAATCTTTAAGCAAGATCGATACTTTGTCTTTAAGACAGCTACTGCAGAAAACCCAGTTTTACATAAGTAAGATGTTACAAAGGGCAATAAAATTTCTAAAGCTTTATTTGTTAAAGTAGGAAACTCGTCCTTTACTCGTAACCAAAACGTGACAATATTATTTTCGTGTTGAAACATCTGCTTTAATGTGCTGTCACTAGATAAGTCAATTATCATTTCCTGCTCTGCTGTCGTAAGGCCAAAATCATCATATTTTTCAATCACAAACGGGTTTCTAATCCATTCATATTTGGACATGTCAAGATCTTTAAAGTAAAGCGAGAATTGCTCCCTTAAACTGGTCAAGTGTTTATTAATAAGAACTTTACTTTCTTCTATTTCATCTGCAAGACAGGTAATTTTAAAAGTGGTAAACATATCAAAGTTATTATTTTTCAAACTTATTATCCACAGTTCCAATTTTCTCATAAATGCAGTAACCTTGTCTTTCTGGACAAAAGCATGAATTTGAGGCCCTTGCATTGATTTATTTAAAGTACTGAATCTTTGAAAAATATCCACTAAATACGCAAGTTTCACAAGAAATTTCGTGTCATAAAACAAGTTTGCTTCATCTCTATTATTATCAGTAAGGAATATGGCGATCTCTTCTTTTAGCTCAAACACCCTTTGAAGTACTTTGGAACGAGAAAGCCAACGTGCCTCACAATAATATAGAAGTGATGTATATTCTGAACCCATGTCATTACACAATTTTGCGAAAAACCTTCCTCTTAATGGGCTATTTTTGATAAAATTTACAACTCTTATAATAACTTGAAATACTGTTAGTAAATCTTCACCCATATCTCTTGAAACAAGTGATTGTCTATGAATCATGCAATGCGTCCAACTTGCCCGAGGAGCCACCTTTCGAACTAGTGCCTGTAGACCAGCGTTTTTTCCTGCCATAGATGGAGCTCCATCTGTGCATAGTCCAACACAGTTCTCCCACAGAATGTTATATTCATTGAAAAATTTATCAATCATATTAAAAACTTCACTTGCTGTAGTATTGCCTTCAATAGGTTTACAGAATAACATGTCTTCTCTAACATCAGTTTCCACAACATATCTTACATATGTAATCAAGTGTGCCTCCTTAAGAACATCTGTAACCTCATCTACTTGCAACGCGAAAGAAGATAGTTTTACTTTTTCTATTAATTGATCGCAAAGATCTTCAGATATATCGGATATTCGTCTTCCCACCGTATAATCTGCAAGTGGAATGATTTTAAGTTGATCAGCATATGATTCACCTAGCATCGTAGCTACCATGTCAATAGCTGCAGGTAGCACTAAAGTTTCTCCTATTACATGGGGTTTTTTGCATTTAGCAATTCTATAAGAAACCTTATAAGACGCAAGCAATGCTTTTTGTGTAACAGACATGGTCTTTGAAAACATTTCTTTTTGTTTATTTAAATTCTCCAATTTTCTTTGGAAAAATTCTATTGTCTTGCCAACGTGATCTGCATGTACGTTTTCGAGATGCCGTTTTAATTTATTTGGTTTCATGCTGTCTGAGGCCAAAGTATTCAGACACAGCAAACACATTGGTCGTTCTTGGCCATTAATGACTTTACAAGTAAATCCAAATGATAAGTACATTGGATCATATTTTCTACATTTAGGTTTACTATTTTGGGAAGATGTTCCGCTATTTTCGTTACCTCTTCTTTTGCCGTCTGCTTCTGCTTCATTCAATTTTCTTTTCAACCCAGTTACGTATTTATCCATCTAAAAGGGTTATTATTTTAAATCAAATAAAAATACTTTATAACAGTTTTGAAAATTACCTCAATATTAATTTAGAAGTCTACCAAAGCGAGTTTGTAGACAATCTGCGTGGAAACGGTCGAGTTTAACCAACGTTTCTTAACGAAATGCCGCGTGTCTGCTCTCGTCTGGGCGCACGCATCCAGGTGTAGTCGCGTCGTCCGAGTTTGAAAAACCCCGCAGTCGCGCGCAATTGATGATAGTTCCACACCAGATGTAATGAGCTCTAACGTCGTCGAATTAACGACGACCTTGGCTCATAAGCCTTGTCGGGGCCTGCTGCCTGCTTCTGTTTACTGAAGTTTGGCGGGAGTAGCCCCGAGAATACCCGGGATGATCCGAGTGCTTGTCTAGTGTTTCCTCGCGCTCGGCTCCAAACGGGAAAGCAAGATGTTTTCGTTCCAGCAAGAGTATGGATGGATTTTTTAGCATTTATACCCGAGAAATTCGCGGCGAGGATTGTGGATTACGTATAACCGTTTTTCTGATTAATTTTTTTGACACCTATTCGACTTTTTTGGTTTGTATTCGAAAATGATATTTTGGAATCAGCTGCGTGCCCCCCCTGCAACAGTCTCGCGCCCCCCTAGGGGGGCGCGCCCCACAGTTTGGAACACACTGATTTAAAGACTTGTTGATTAAAGTATTGATAGTATCAAGGCTTTTTACAGTTTTTATTAAAAGTTTTTTACTGCTTTTTTTTACTTGCGTTTTATGGGTTAGATGGTACTTAAATTTATTTTGACTTTAGATTTACTGAGTTGTAATAAATACTACTTAAAAGTTTTTAAAGTCTGCCCACTCTAGCCTCATACCAGTTCCACACTAGCTACCTATTGTAGTAGGGCTAGTATGTACAAAAACAATTTTAAAAGAATATTGTGTAACATTTTTGTAATCTGAGATATCAACCAAATTACAGTTAAATTGCAAAATGTTTGTTAAAAAATGCTTCATAAACTTAAAATTATATTAAATGGAGTTTTTTTGTTGACAATTTTAGCCCCCTCTTCCCTGTATATAAGTATTTATTAACTCTTTTCCTCATCAGTATTGTTTAAGATACGTATTAGTATTTAAAAGTCCTCTCATCTGATATTTTAGTTCTTATTATGCTTAACTAAAACGTCCACTTCGTGTTCTTGAAAATACGTGTTATGCTGATTTCAGGATCAGCAGAATTTCGTTCAATATCTCTTAAACTATTATTCTCCTAACTATTTGTTTGCTGAGACTTTAATTACGATTTATGTTGAGAATTTAATTATAATTTGAGGAGAAATGTATCCAAATTTCAAAAATTTACAATAATATATATGTTTTTAAATTAGTTTTAGATGCATATTGCTTACGCTTTTAGGAACTTTTCAGTGGATGTTGGGAAACTAGCTAAAATTCCCCTATCCCTCATTGTATGGCTTTATTTGCTAAACTCTCAGTCTAGTAGCAAATTTTTACCTCATTGTCGTACACTTCAACTTTCTTATATATGCTTATATGGGTAGTATTATTTAATTAAATGTTTTATTGAAAGAGTAATAAATCAGAATTATGTTCGGGCGTACTACCTACTAACTTACAATTATAAATATCCAGCTCCATCACATTTCCTGACTTACTCAGCGTACTTTATATGTATAGGGCATGTTCGGAAAGCAGTTTCATTTCACCATGATTGCAGTGGTATTGTCTCACGCATGCTCACATGCTTTTGGTTGATTGTAAATCAACTAACACCAACACAACTGTGTTTACATGATTTAGTGAGCTTTCAAAATGTTTAAGAGTGGTGAAGCACGATGTTAAGAGTGGTCAAAATGTTTAAGAGGAAGTGAGTTCTTCAATATGATTTTTAAACGCAAAGAAAGTTAATCCAGCTGTTTCCTGAGAGCCAAGAAACGCTGTAAATTCTGATAGTTTTGACAATACTTTTCCTCAAAGTCGTGGTAGCTCAGGGGACAGAGCGTTTGCCTTCCGATGAGGTGAACGGGTTCTAATCCCAGCGATGATCGATACCAATAGAGCTGACGTGAAATATCCTCCGTGGTAGATGGATCATGGGTTAGACTCCCCTTGACATCAGACTAACCGTCGGAGGTTCTGGTGGTTTTCCTCTCTATGTAACGCAAATGCGGGTTTGTTCCATCAAAAAGTCCTCCACGAAGGCAAATTTCCCCCAATACTTGATCCAGGAGTTCCCTTGTCTTTTGGATTGGGTTCAAAATTACAAAGCTACGAAGTTGAACATTAGTAGTCGTGAACCCAAAAAGTGGGTCGGCTGTTTAATGATGGTTATAAAATAAAATAAAATATAATAGTTGTCTCCACTGGTGGCATTTTTCTCTCAAAATCGTTTATAAGTTGTTTTCCAGCTAGGATGTTGGAAAGTTGGATTCCTGCAATTACAGAAGTCTGAGCAATATTTATAATATGTAGAGTAACAGGTTTCAAAATGTTCTTTCATGTAAAAATATATTTTGCTAAAAAAATATTTGTTTTTAACGTGCATTTCCAAAACGTTGAACATTTTCCTGACACGCCTGTTTGATTCTCTTCGATAATAAACTACGCATCAGAAATTGTATTGAAGGCGTAAAATTTTTTTAAAGAAATTAAATGAAGAGATGAAATTTATTTTTACCATTTCATTTTTTGATCTCGTTTCTGAAAAAAAATAGCATCTGAGTGTCATATATTTTCTATCACAGAAGTTTTTTATTTTCTTAGCAAGAAACTGGAACAAAATCTCGCTTTAATGAAAAAACACATGTCCAAAATCTTTTTACCATGGACACGTCGGTAGTCATAAAAATTCCTTATAATATTTCAAAAAGCGATATTTTTTTATGTGATCAGTTGCAACAGACGTAATAAATCGCTCAATATGTTACTTCAACTATATGAAATTCTGAAACTACCGTTGCACGAACCTAAACACGTGATTTGCCAGGTTATAAAGTACGCTGAACATAACAAATGTCCAAATGCATCCTGAATATCAAAAAGGGAATAAATATTCTTGCACCAATAGAATGAGACATTTTTGTCTGACTCATTTGGAATTTTTCATGAAGAACAAAATCCATCCGCCCTTCGAAAAGCCCGTAAAACGTCATGCTACGGAAATTAAAATCAATAGGGTTGACTGCAATTCTCTTCGGCTAAGAAGAGTTTTTATAGCTACCCATAAAGTCCCTGCAAAACGTGTCCTTTGTAGGGAAAATGATTTAAGATGTTAAGGGCATTATTTGTTGCCTTCATGTTTTGATCAACGAATGTAAACTAAACTTCAAACTATGTTTCACCGGGAATATTGTTAGTTTAGAGTAATTATCTCTGAAAACCAGAAATATATTTATTCCAACTATCTATAAAAATTTATGTATTTATTAGTATGCTTAAGTTTTATTTATTTGCATAAAATATATTTTGAAGTCAACAATTTATACTACTGTATATTTGTCTCCGATTTGTTTAGGTAAAAAAAGAGCATTTTAGAAGTAATATAAACTATGGTAATAATTAATAACCCTATTTCCGAAAAAGTTGCTCAGTACTTCCATTTTTTTACCTTTTCGAAAAAGCATTAATCAAAGTCGGCTTGGGCTTTAAGATACAACTTAAAAGTATACTTTGGAGAAAAATAAACTTTTATTCGGTCTTTGAAAGTTACAGAAAGCTATAAAAATTCTAATTTAACTTAAAAGTTTCCATCATGTTTTTCGTGTCAAACTGGTCATAAAACTTATTTAGATTCCGAAAATTTTCGCTTGAACATGGCACAGTATTGCAGAAATTCAACATTTTAATTAGAGAACAGAAATTTTTTAGAACCTTTCAAAGAAAAGTTTTGAAAACTGTTGCTGAAGAAAATCGTAAAGAATTTAATGATTCAGAGAAATAAAATTTGGTATACCCTAATTTGATTAAACATTTATGGAGTGCAGTTGGGAGTTTCACATTAGGGAATACAGATTCAAGTCTACCTTTCAAAATATAAAACGGATACTTGTTAATCACTGTTAAGATGGAATATTCGGTTTGGTTAGAGGGTGTATGGTATAGTGGACTAGGTGAAGATTGTGATGAAAACAGAAGATGATGAAAATAACAGTTGAAATGAAAACCGGATCATAACTATTATAAAGCTTTTATTTAATATGTTTGTAGAGCTACAAAATATAAACGGACACAGGAGAAGCATGTATAGGAGATCTAAAATTAGCGATTTATCAAAATATAACATAGCCAAAGCAAAACCAACCACCGCATATCATTATTGAGTTCAAAAAATACCTTGGCGATCACGAGTCGCCAACAAATTTATGGGAATTATTACAACCATGCAACTAAAGCTTATTTTTGGTTAGAAATTTAAATTACAAAGTTATAAATAGATTTTTACTTTCGATTAGGCGCGGCAGTGAATTAATAAATCTGCATTAGTAATGAAATAAGAAAGTATCCGTTACATTGATCAATAAAAAAAAGAATAAATATTTTATGTTCGTTTTAAAAGATTAAGTCTTTGTTTTATTTTAAATATAATTCGATTAATAAATTAAGTTTAAGTAATTAAAAATATTTTAAAAGCTAGGAAATATGTAATGCCAAATGCGGCATGACAATCACAAATTAAAATAATTGGGACTATTGATTCTTTAAAAATAAATATAGCTATAGAATAATGTGAACCAAATAAAATATTTGATTTTCCGAGGAAAAAAAACTCAAAATCTGGGGTCACAAAATTAAGTAAAATTAGCTTTCAAATTGTGAATAAAAAATAGTATTAATACTTTTATTATGTAGGATGCTAGTTTCAGTTTGCGTCTTCACTTTTAACTTTCGATCAGCTACGGCTATAGTTTTAAAAATGGTGTCCAGATAACGTTAATGAAGATAGCTGGTTTGAATCCGGGTTCGTAACCCTGGATGTATTTTCATGCTGCCCTTCTCTGAATTGTACTGTCTGTCTTTCTACCTGACAAAAGCTTATAAGCCGTACTTATGTAATTGAGCACGCAAGCCTGCATGTATGTGTACCAATAAATAAAAAAATAAGAGTTAAATAGTTAAACATGACAATATAAAATAATTTACAATGCCATTTTATGAAATGTTTTTGAATTCCTGAAAGAGGGTACGGCCTGCAATTTTCCAACATAAGGTGTTTGATTATACCTTGGCGATTATGTCTTTGGATGTTGTTTTCTCTCCGTTGTGGGAGCGTTTCTGGCAGAGTTGGCCAAAAATGTAATCGATTACATTTTTTGATTACAGTAATCAATTACTTGTAATCATGATTACAATTTTGATTACAGCTGTAATCATGATTACAATTTTGATTACAGCTGTAATCATGATTACAATATTAATTACAGTAATCTATTACTTGTAATCGTGATTACAATTTTGATTACAGCTGTAATCATGATTACATAGTCGATTACAGTAATCAATTACTTGTAATCGTGATTACAACTTTAAAAAAAATTGATTACAGCTGTAATCATGATTACAACTTTCAAAAAAAAATTTATTACAGCTGTAATTATGATTACAATTTTGATTACAGTAATCAATTACTTGTAATCATGATTCCAAGTAATTGCGATTAAAAGTAATCACAACGAAAACGATATATTTTGATTACAAGTAATCAAAATATATGATTACATGTAATCTAAATACACGATTACAAGACTATTGTATTCTTATAAATGATTATATTTTACAGTAGATAGTACAATGTATTTTATGATGATACATTTTGCACGTATTTACTGCATTTGTACTTATTTGTATACGTACAAATGAATGTAACTAAAATGTATGTACATATGATTTTATCTAATCAATTACTTGTAATCGTGATTGCAATTTTAGTTTCAGGCATTTTAGCTTCACACACATGTACAGTCCGCAAAAAAAAAAAAAAAGTCACCCTGAACAACTTTCGTTCTAATGATCGGATTTTCACTAACTAAGTGTCAATCTTAATGGTTCCGGGGGGTGACCTCAAGTATGCTAATTAATTAGTGCTAACTATTAATTAAGTTACGAAATCAGACACAAAAACATACTTTCTCTGAAGAAACATAATTTCATATTTGGATTCTAGTTTGGCACTATTTTTTGCGTATTAGGATTCCTTATCTTCAAAATATAGGGGGTAGCCGCAATCTGGGAAATGTGGTCCCCATAGTTTGGTCAGGAGAGCGATTCAAACTTTGTACCCCTTAATGTTAATTTCGTTTTTTGCGCTTTCAGTCATATTTTAAAAACTAATGAAGCAATTCAAAAAAAAATTGCACCCACTCATAAAACTAATTTACGCAAAGATAATTTCATGAAAAAAATAATTTTTAATAATTATTTATTATTTTTTATTATTTAATTAAAGTGAGAATGAAAAAATTTTGAATTGTTAGGTAGGGATTTTTTTATACCATTTTAATCTACATATTTTTCAATTGAAAAATCTAAAGTTTCTACTGTTTTTATTTATTGGAAGATGAGAAAAATTAAAATTAATTATTTTTAAGAAAATAATTTTGCGACAATGAAGAAATGATTTAATGGGGCGATTAATATTAAAATGTGATAAACTAACGAGGAACTTGACTTATCGCGAGTGGCGTAAAATTTCATTCATATTTTTTTTATTAATATCATTATCATTATTCGTTTCTAATTTTATATTATTTTATCTAATTTTCTAATATTTTTTTTATTAATATCATATCATTATTCGTTTGCTAATCTTGTCATTTTTATTTTTCTAAAACTATAAAAAAAGATATTTCTTTTTTAGTCGTCTAAAATTCTATTTGCAATTTAGTAAAGAAATTTGAATAAAACATTTTAATCAACGAATGTCGAGTTTTATAAAAGCATGATTGTGATAGAATATGATTATACACCAGATTTTGCTTATTTTATGTGATTGATTTTTTTTTTTAGTTTTTTAACTCCATAACTGATACAATTTCTATAATATACATACGTATGAATAGATTTGGAATAAAATATTTATCAATTTCTTGAATATATTTTTTATAAATATTAATAAAAATGCGTAGTCAAAATTTTTAAGCATCTCTCACATCATTGCAAATTTCTCAACATCTTATATATCGTCTTAATCTTAAAAGTAATTTTTTAATCACCTGTCCGGAAGTGTTTCGCAGAATTATTTTACCAACTATTTAATTAAATAACATTTTTAAAAATCTTATTCTTTACCTTTATAAAGATACTAAAAACATAAAAAGCTATCGAATACGTAGCCAAAATTTTTAAGCGCCTTAAATTATCTCAGCATCTTAAATGTCGACCTAACATCCTAGTTGAGAAATTTAATTATCTGACCACGTGTGATTCACTTATTATTTCATTATATCTTTTACTCCTTCTTTATGATTCCATGCAGATTTTTTCCGGATAATATACTAAACTATTTTGTTTAATTTTTTACTTTAGCACGATTCCCAAGGTATTATTGTAGTATAATTTGTTATCAGGAAAAATGCCTTATTTTGTTAAGGAGGAAATACCAAAAGTTGAAATTTGTATAAAGATGCTGAAGCCGTGCCAATTTTAGAATCATCTGATTTTTAGAAAAAAAATGCAATAAAAAATACGCAATTTCCGAACTTATTTTGATTTTAAAAAAAACGTGGCAAGAAGGTTAACATACGTTTTACAGAGACTATGAAAACCAATTTTTCCTATATTTCGTCAAAAGAGGATAAGAATGATTTCGCCCCAAGGAACCTACTCAATAATCTCATATCCAGAATGAAATCTGTTTGATCGAAACACATTTCCTTGAAAATAAAAACGAGGAAAAAATAAACTTTTATTATTTTTCTAAGCTTATTCCATTTATTTAATAATATCGATACCTAGGATAAGGATATGCGATGGAAGCCCCGTTTACTATTATATTATAAATGCATTAAATCATGTAGCTTGAATAATTTGTTTTAAGCAAATTATTTCATAGTAATATTAAGCAAATAAGGGTGTAAAAATAAACTCGATCAAAATACTCCGAAAGTACACCCTAAAATTTACGTCGAATAGACTTTGGAATCGATACATAAAAAATACCTTTTCAAACAACTTCGAGTAGGACAGAAACGCTCACTTGTTTGAAATAGTTGTCCTTGTAACTATTTAATTTCGATTCCATTTTCACATTCGACTTATGAAATTTCAATTGTAAACTGAATTATTTTTTGTCCTTAAATTAAAATGTTAAGGGCTGCAGCAAAAAAAAAAAATTAATAAATAAAAATAAATTGCGCTGCAGTGATTTTTTTACAAAGTAGTAAATTATAATTTTTTCAATCTGAGAGCCTGTGCCTATAACTTATGTAAAACTTATTTTAATATCGTGTGAAACAATATAATATGTTGTGTAACTAAATAGATAATCCCAAGAAACTGAATCGAAAATATAAAAACTTCATTCATTTAAAAATTAATAGATGATAATAAAAATAGACTTGTTTTGAGCGTACAATAATAAAAGTCACGAGTTATTCAAGCTTGGCAAGATTTGAGAATGGGCGATTATTATTATTATATATATATATATATATATATATATATATATATATATATATATATATTTGCGGTTTAAGACAAATAAAAAAGAGAAAACTATAGAATACAGTGTCATTATCCATTCTAAACTATATTAATAATTAAAATTTCCATCATGAGAGTATTTTTATTGAATTTTTTTATCTTTCTACGGTTTGATTTCTATAATAGGTCTTTCAAAAAGTTTTTTTTTGCGTTCTAGCAAATATTTTTTAGCATATATTTACTTTAAAATTATTGTAATTGTGGTATGTCATTGCTCTCTGTTTTACATTACTATTTTCAACGTATTATTATGAAACATTTTAACATTTTACTGTCTAAAATGCAAAACTATTATTACGCATTTGAGGAATAGTTAAAAAAACTGTTCTTTGAGACATTATTTCAACAGTTAATTCAGTTTTTGAAAATTTCAGTTCGGTATAGCAGGCGTTATTTATATCAGTTATTAAAGTTATATCTACTTTTTATAACCTCTTTGATGCCATATTAAAACGATTGGTTTATTTATATGTTTCCGCAAAAGATAAGCAAGCTAATGAGGTGTACAATGATCATGAACACTCTTTTATTGAGTTATAAAACGTCGGAAATTTCGAAGACCAAAGGGAAAAGCTCGGTTTATATATTTTTCACATAAATAAAGGATAGATCATGCTCTTTTGCATTTATAGGATGTTTTAAGTGTGAAATCAGTTTTTCCTAAGAGTTATCATGCAGTGAAATTGGGTCATAGTGCGGAAAAACCTTTTTTTTCACCGCGAGTAAAATCGAATTTTCTTTGAATCTATTCTTATATGCAAAAAGAGTTCTTTTTCGTGATCTTAATTTAGTTAAATATAAATATCTATACTAAACATTATAAATATCAATATTTTACTTAATAAATATTTGTAACATTGCTGAGAATTTATAATTTTATCGAAAGATTTTAAATCTTGGGAAAGAACATAAATAGTTGTAATGTCATATTTTTGTAGACAAGTATCTTGAGTCTGAGTTATTAGTGAGTCATAGCCGATGGAAGAAAATATAGGAAATTTTATTTGATATTAACTCTTTGACCGAATTATTTTATTTTCATATTTTTCATCTATCGACTTATGAAAAATGCCGGTCACTTCAATGAATGATAAATAATTTTTCTCTTCATTCATCAGAGCCATTTATTTATTATTGTTATTATTACTAATAATAAAGAAATAGAAAAGCAAGGTAAATGAGGATAATTTTGCCCTAACTCCCAGCTAATTTAAAAGATCCTCTCTTTTCAAGAAAGCAAGATCATTTCGATTGAAAATTATGTTAACAAATAAGTTCTTTTTATTTTATAAATGTTTAAGATTTCTTAAAAAATTATAAACTATAATAACTATGTTAATTATTTAAAAATAATAATACAGAATTTTTAAATTAATTTTCTAAATAGTATATAATAATTTAAGTTAATCCTTTAAAAAATATTTTATGCGTTAACGGAACTCTAATATTAAAACACATTTCTTAGCACATTTATCCCATGAACTCTTAGTTAGAATCTAATATGCGTTCTAAATATCGAACAATATTTTTCGTTAACTTCTCTTATGTCTTTTTAAAATAGTTCCAAAAAAGCGAAAATATTCAGTTAATGTGTTTAAGTTGCAAATGATTAACATAAAACAATCGATCTCATTTCTTTTATTTTGCAGTAAATTTCATGAAAAGTAAGCACTTAATTGAAACTGCGTAGCACATATAATATTCTTTTTCTTTCTTCTTTTACTACATTTTTATAAAAATATAGTCATTCACAATTGTCTTCAACTTACTCATGTAATAGATTTATAGAATTTTATTGTTCAAAAATTTAGCTTTAATCTTACAAAAAGTTGTGCGTAGAATGAGGGAAAGAAACATGAAAATTTCCCCCGAAGGAAAAAGGTTTTGTAAAAAAAAAAGTTAAAAATAGCGTTTATGATTTCAATTTCTTGAACATAGAAAATGCATTAGTAATTATAAATTATATATTTATAAATGTGACATTTAAAATATTTATGTATCCGAAAGTATGAATAAATACTCTTGCGTAGTATTAAGTATATATATTTTTCCTCGGAAATGCAGATATTTATTTAAAATAATGTAAGAAATTTTTTTTTAAACTGCAGGAATTATAATCAAAATTTTAAAATTCCAATAACTATATTTATAACACGAATTTATAACATAACCTAAAAAAACTATTTATTTGAGTTTATGTAAAATATATTGCTTTAATATTTTATTTCAATTAAATTTAATTTACTTTAAAGAGCACTTTTCGATTCTGATTATTTCATATCTTTTATATACAATTGAAAATATTCGTTAAATTATATTTGCAATAAAGAAATTAATTTGTTCAAAATATAACTCACAACTAGAACGAAAAAATTTGTACAAAAAAATAGCAACAGTGAAACTGACTAAAAAAGAAGTAAGAAAACGGCGGACAAACAAAAAAGTACTCGAACTTGAAAGAGATGTTTGAAGGTAGGTGGGAAATGTAAAGAAACTTTTCTCCCCTTGACTTAAAAAGGCGAGACCTCTCGTAAACACTAAAACAATAAAACACATCCCGCTGTAACTTGCTCTCTCTCTTAACTAAGGAAGAGATTTTTCCCCCTATTCTTACGATGAAAGTGTCACATGCCCACCACAGGACCCCAAGATCAGATGTGACAACTGCTGTCACAGCCCCCCGGAAAAGGTTAATCCTATAGAGCATTTGTGGTCCTACTTGGAAAACCAAATTCATGCTGCCACGCTACCCCCTCACAATGTGAGGGAATTGCAGACCAGTTGGCGAGCGTTTGGTACCAGATACCTCAGACTACCTATCAGCACTTTGTGGAATCAATGCCACGGCGGGTGCTAGCAGTTTTGAGGGCAAAAGATGGTCCTACGTGTTATTAGCAGGGTGGTTATAATGTGGTCTCAGGTGTATATTTCACTCATTTCCTAGGCATTCTATAGAATGCCAAATGAGAAACCGGCAAAGTATAAAATGCATCTCCGATTCGTCAAAATGCCATTCAAAAACGACAATTAGGTTATTTTCTTATTTTTTATATGAAAATTTTGTTGCCCTTAAAAAGACAGGCATGAATTATGTTTTGCACAACTTTTTATTTTCTTCACACATTTTGAATAAATGTTTTTTTAATGGAACTCTCAGTTTTTTCTTTTCAGAATAACATTTTTATTTTTGAGAAATGCATGTTACTGTGAATGACCGAAATCTGGAGAATGTCGATTTTCACCGGTGAATGTCAACAATCACATAGTCGCTTTGGTGATTGTCTGTAATATTTTTTACATCCGATTTGATATTAATTTATTCGCTGATATAATAACATTTATTCAATTTAATACTAACTGACGATAGATTAGAAGAAACATCAATGAAGGGTATACCGGGCAAATGTATACCAGGCAGTGGCACTTGACCTTGAAAAAACATCAGTGTAGGATATACCGGGCAAATGTATACCGGGCTGTGGCACTTAACAAGACCTAGTATATATTTCGGACATTTAAAAAAAGATCTAGTCATACTAGGTCTAGTTAATTGCCACTGCCCGGTATGCATTTGCCCGGCATACATTTGCCTGGTATACCAGACACTGATGTTTTTTTAAGGTCAAGTGTCACTGCCTGGTATACATTTGCCCGGTATACCAGACACTGATGCTTTTTTAAGGTCAAGTGCCACTGCCCGGTATGCCCTACACTGAAGATTTTTAAGGTCAAGTGCCACTGCCCGGTATACATTTGCCCGGTATATCCTGCACCGATGTTTTTTTGAGGTTCAGTGCCATTGCCCGATAAATATTAGCCTGATACTCCTAACACTGATGTTTCTTCCAATCTATCGTCAGTAAGTATTAAAATATCGAATAAATGTAATTATATCCACGAATAAATTAATATCAAATCGGATGCAATAAATATATCGGACATTCACCAAAGCGAATATGTGATTGTCAACATTCACCGGTGAAAGTCAACAACCGCCGATTTCGGTCATTCACAGGAACATGCGCATCATTAATAAAACATAATGACCTCATCAGTATGTTTTTTTTTTCATATTTTGCCTAAATAACATTTTTTATACATAGAATGCCTAGAGAAAGTATGTAATACCTCTCATATTTCATACTTTGCCTAAAAACATCCGGCATTGTATAGAATGCCTAGGCCTTGGCGAACAAGGCCTAGGCATTCTATTCAATACCGGCGTTTCATACTTTGCCGGTAACATATATGAGAAAACAAAAATAATCATAGTAGCAGTATTTGGTGGTAAATGTAGCTGTAATCGTATTTGAAGAATATGCTGTGCGACATTTTATGGTGAATTTGAGAATGTAAGTTTCAGAATGTATCGAAAGATAAGGATGGTATTTGCTAATCATCTTTATCCAAAGAAAGCCTTGTAACCTAAATATCTAGCAGAATGAAGTGATTTTTTAAACTATGAATCTTACAATAAGCAACATATTATTTCAATATCTTATTCTTAAACATAACATATTTCAATGTTTTTAAAATACCACTAAACATTCAGAAATTCCTTGAGTTATAGAAAAAAGAAATATCGTAAATTATAGAAAACCTAGTGAATGCGCATTAGAATTACTATACAATATACATTTTAATTTTCAAGCACTTTATTTTCTTCTAACTTTCTTGCCTAGAAGACTCGATTAAAGCTGTAAAAATAATTATCCCTAAAATTTTGTATATAGCCATAATAAGTTACGTTAATTTGATTTTAGTATGAAATCCTTGAATAAGTATAACAAAAACAACATAATCAAAATAATATCAGATAAAAAGTTCATGTATTTAAATTCTAAAAACTTAGAAAATCATAAATAATTTATAAATCGATTCAAATTTTCTTTTCAAAGGAGATTAAAATAAGAAAAAAATTCGCTTTTCGGACAGAAATTAGCTTAAAAATTGTCTATATCTTAGAAACTTTGAGATATTTTCGATTAACTTTCTATTAACTTTGAGATATTTCTATTAAACCTCTCCGAGCAATCACAGAGCATTATTTAATTTTTTTTTACAGTCAGAGCTTGGTTGCTTAGCAACCTAGTGAAATTAAGTCTTCTTCTTTTGAATTAGTCAATGGCTTACCTTAAAATATTAATTTGCGCTGGCGACTTTTTTTGGCGGTTTTCTGGACTATCGCCAACTATATTAACCTATATTGTGACCCAATTTAAGCCCCAATTTTTTCAAAATTTCGTCTGCCCCCCCCCCCCTAATTCAAGTGTCTGAATTCCAAATTTATAAAAAAAATACATGTTTATTCAGAGAAAGTACGTTTTTGTGTCTGATTTCGTAACTTAATTACTACTTAGCACTAATTAATTAGCATATTTGAGGTCACCATATCCCAATGGTCCTCATCCTATTGCCAGGGAATATTTGATTTTTCCCCTCATTCTCGGGAAAACGATTTACGCAATGACGTCAAAAACAAAATTGGTTTATGCGCATGTGCCCCTTCTGAAAAATCTAACAATGCTGCTGATATGAATTGAAATATGCCGGTGGTTGATGAAATTACAGTGCAATTTTTATGAAACCCAACAAAAAAGTATTATCAGCTAATTTCGTTAGTCGAAGTATCATCACATTATTTTAATAAAGAGTGTGATGTCTAGGTAAGTTTTATTTTCTTAAGAGTACCGATAGTTTCTTTTATCGCTCCCCCAACTATGAAGTTATAACTCTTCTATTTTTGTATGTTTTTCTTTTAAAAACCTAACCCAGATACGTATTCTTCTTTGAAACATGTTATTTATTATGTGCTGAAAGAATTTAAGTTCAATATGTAAATAAAAAGATATGATAATGAATGGTGAATTATTAAACATTATAAAATATGTATTTTCCTAGAAGTTATAATTTTGGTTCCAAAACGAACATTATATTGTTTTATAAAATTTTTTATTTATATTATTTTATAAAGTTTTATTGAATTTGAATTATGTTTTTAAGTATCCTTCCATTAACAGTCATACGCATAATTCATGTCATTGTGCAGCTCTAGTGCGACGTAAATAAAGTACCTATTTTTGTAATTTCTTGACAAAATATTGAATGTGACTTTCC
Source organism: Parasteatoda tepidariorum (assembly GCF_982258835.1). Classification (NCBI taxonomy): domain Eukaryota; kingdom Metazoa; phylum Arthropoda; class Arachnida; order Araneae; family Theridiidae; genus Parasteatoda; species Parasteatoda tepidariorum. Next base: position 6,360,306 of record NC_141765.1, read on the forward strand.
AATTTTTTTTCTATTCTGTTAATGATATAAATAATTTAATCTTTTTAATAACTTTTATTAATAAATATCTTAATTGAAAAAAAAATTACAGGGGAAGTTTGTAAATAAACAAAACATTTATAATGATGTAACATCTTATAACATGCACATCTTAATTTTAAAACACCCTTCATTTTTACAATGAATAGGAATTGATAATTTTAAATTTGTTTCAAAGGATAATTGTTGAAAAAAAACAAAGAATCTCCAGAACATAGATTATTTACTTTATTACTTTCTTTTGTTGGTACAAAATATTTCGCATTTAAGATATAATGTAATAATGATTAAATAATTAGTTACATGTATTTTAGTTTTTAAAATATCATTATTAACACTAGGTTTTAAATCAATCCATTTCAATGGCATACAGAGCTGCAGAGATAACAGGGACAGATTTCATGAACGAAATCATTTTAATTCTAATTCCTGAAAGAATTATGGTACTTTTATATTTCAAGTGAGTGCAGTAAATGAGTAACCAAATTACTTATGGTACTTCATTACAGATAATAGGTACACAATATAGAGATATTGTGGTATTAGTATTTTTCTGACTCCAAAGATTGATAAGTAATATTCTTTTCTTGAAAAATATTATTTCTAACAAAATATTATTTAATTTGTTTAAAAATCATAATTTATCTTAAATTGTTTTCTTACAGCTAGTAACTATTTAATGAAAGATAAAATTTCTTAATTAAAGTAATATTGGTATTCTTGTAAATAATTTAAAGTTTGAATAAATAATAAGTCAATCAGATACCCCTATGATCGGATCAGTATGGTCATGTCGTATCTGATTCATTCAAATTATTAAATTTAAAAAAAATTTTTTATTGGTTTATATTTTACTTTTGTGCCTTCAATGTCAACATTCACTTTTCTTCTTTTTTTAATTTTCAGCTACATTTTTGAAGACAGCTCTCTACTACGACAATGATTAAGGCTAGTGATGATCATCAAGCAGAGTTTAAACTGATTTTCCGAGTAACCTCTCGAGACCAACGGCTTATTATTAAGACATCTGAGTCTTTTACGTGTTTTAATTTTTAAAAAAAAGAGCAGCAATAATAAAATTTAGTTTATTGTACTTAGGGACTTTAGACTGAAATTTTCATTTTTTATGTTTTGAAATTTCTGTTACCTGTATATTTTTAAAACAATCGATTGATTGATATATATATAAGAAATTTGTATTCAGGAAAATGCCCTTGATAAATTAAATTTTTGTGTAAAATAATTTCCATACAATATGCATTAAAATTTTGTGCAATGTTATATTTAATCATAACTTCTAAATAATAAAAAACTTTCATTGATGTCTTTGACAATTTAGTGTTAAAATAATAGTCATATATAGTAGAGTAAACTTTAATTAATTTCTTTGACTGTCAAAGTCATTGAACACACAGCACTATTTTTAAAACTACTCTATTTTAATAATGCTCATTTGAAATTGCTATAAAAGTTTTGTAAACATTAGACAAACAGTAAAAACATTGTATTCTGATTTAACAACACTTGTTGAATTGAGTTGCATCCAGCAACGAGGCTGTTGCGTGGGGTTTTCATTCTGACCTCCATTGAGACTCGCCTAATACATTGCAAGTTCAAGTGAATCTGTTTGATTGTATTCAGTTTTATTTAATAATAAAAAAAAATCCGATTTTATTCATGATGATTTTAATTTGAATTATTTTTTTAAAAGCCTTGAAATCTCCATATTTTATATAGCAACATTTTTTCCTCTGGTACATAAGTTTTTTAAAAACTAATAAGGTGGATTTTGTTTTGACATACTTCTTTGATGCATCCAAATTCACTTAATATGATTTTAACAGTATATAGCAAAATGTTTGCCTCATTACTTTATCTTGTATAATTTTTTTAAAATTTCCACTTAATATTTCTACTATGGCTAGAATTCTGCTTACTAAAAGGCATATAATATATGTATATTTTTAGTCAAGGAGGAAGAATGTTTCAGCGATAATGAATTTTTTAAAATTATATTTGACAGATTAAGTTTACTACGAAAAATTAAACCTAACTGATATTAATGTTTTAGTTTATTTTAATGCTATCTTAACATTGTAAGGAAGCACATTGACATGTCCTTCTATATGTTTTGTTTCAATTTTCCTAGCCCAACTATCCAAATTGTCAAGCTTTAACTATATTGAAATTAAGTCTAGATATTAAATGCGCACAAGTTTAACATTGTACATCAAATATTTCACTATATTTAATTATATAATAATCTTATTTATGGATATTGAGGAGATTTATAACAATTGTTAGCGGTCCCGAAGAAAAATTGGTGTATCTCATCTGAGTATGGCTCGATGAAAAATATTAAGAAATGTTCGATATCTAGTGGAAAAAATCGATGAAATGTAAGGTGATTGTTTAAGTTTATGAACAAACTTTTTTTATTCTGCTTTACTGAATCGTAACTTCAGTTTCCCATAGTTTCTTTTTTAAAAATCGTAGACATACCAGAATTTTACTAAGGCTTCTTGAATTAATCTAAATCGATTGTTCACATTTTCGTTAATTGATGTAGCTCTTTCGGTTAATTTTCCAAAATGAATATATGTGAATCGTATCATTCATTTGGGTAAAATAATCCTTAGAAACAAGCTATACAGTATTACGGGAGTATTAGCATACAAATAGGAAAAAACAGTACATATTTCAAGCGCTGAAAAATAGTCGTCTGTTTTCAAGACATGAAGGAGAAGAAACAAAAGTGATTTGAAGTATAAAATGCGAAGACTTATATTTTAAACCACTTTTGTTTCTTATTCATGTCAGGCCAGAGTAGAAAATGCAAGCTTTAAATATGTCAATGTTTTTGAATACATGTTGCATATTTAAAATTATATAAAGTGATTCTCTAAAAAAAATTATAGTATGTTAATACTTAGTAAAAACTACTAAGTAATAATTTATTTAATTAAAATCTGAAAATATTTTGAACTAAATATTGAAGTCTTAGACTATATTAAACTTTTAAAATTTCATAGGTAACTGTCCATAATAAATAAAATAAATAATGTTCTTGATAAATAACCATTGCAACATATGATTTTGAAATGTTATTACTCGAAAATTTTTTCATCAAATCTTATTCAAATTTTTATTTTATTTTGTAAGAAATATCAATAAAACTTAAAAAAAGTTATGTATCACAATTTTTATTTTTCGAGAGCTTATTGATAGATTCCATTGACATTTAGACAATTAATCCTTAATATGATGTAAAAATATACATTTTGTTTTCACTGAATAACCCTTGGATATGCTACTTATGATCAACAGTGTTCTTGATTTGTTTAAATAGTTTAAAAATTGGGATTTAAGTAAAATTATCACTGAACTTTAGATCGCACTCCAGACATAAATATTAGAACAGTATTTTCATTCATATTTCCAAGGGTACCCTTTGCTTCATAGTTTTTATTTACACATTATCAAGTTTTTGTAAATCATCACTAGGAAACAAAATTCTAGAAGCTAAATACTAAAAAAATAATCTTCAAGCATATAATAACGGAAATATTACGCTTGTTCATAAATATTTAAAATTAAAACATACAAATTTGAATAATGACACTGAAATATAAATTACGAAATAGGAAAAATTTTCAAGTATTAATAACTTTTATTTTTGTTTACAATTTTATTTTCTTTGACATAGTAAATTTTTCATCTTTTCTGTTTAAAGTTGCGAGACAGTATGGATTTTAATAGCTAAATTCTAATTAAAGTCTTAAACATCTAAGCAGGAAACACCACACTTCATCATTTACAGGGGATACATCTTTTGAGAAATCTCAGATATTACAAAACTTTTTCCAAGAACCTGAAACAAAAATCAAACACAAACTTAAATTACAGTACATTTTAAAAATAATCATTATAAAAACATAAAAGCAACTGAATTTTAATTAATTTTCTTTTACTAATTATGTATTAAATAAAACTACAGTAAAAAAGTTGGAGTTGTGGCAATCATTCGTCAGGGAGAAACAGGGTTTGCTAAATCTAAGTTTTCTTCTATAATAAAAAATATATAAAATTAACAAAAGTGTCGAAAAAAGAAAAAAAAACAATTTTCCTCAGGTGTAAATAGAGTTCAGAAATATTCTAAATGTATACTTGTATACACAAAGAAATTAATAAAAGAAATTATTGCGAGAATATTTTACACTTTTGTCTTATTAAGACAAAAGTTCATTATAAAATAACTGAAATGATTCTTTGGAAAATGTAAAGCCAGTTTTAAATAATAAATAAAGGGAATTCCTAAAAGCATCGTCAAATCATATATCGTTGGAATGTAAAAGCACATATTAAACATTCACAGATCGTTTATATTAATCTTTGATAATAATAAATGATTGTTGATTAATAAATTAAATCGTTGCAATATCTTTTTATCAAAAAACTTATCACTTTATATCTTAATTATACTTTAATCTTTATAGTTTTTGCATGAAAAGGGATTAAAAAATTTTATTGCTTGTTTCCTAACATTGTAAGTACATAATTTTAGGATTTTTAAATGGGTATACATAAATGTTTATTAAATTTAATCAAGAAATTGAAAGTAGACAATGAAATTATTTCAATAATGAACAAACAATATGCATGCACATTTCATTAATACATTTTATTCGTTCATATGCGTTCATGATACCTATCATTTAATTCAAAGTGCTTTTTGCAACTAATAATATTTTTATAAAATGTAATATTAACCACAAAATTATCTTCCATCGTCACTCCAGAATCATTTTCATATTCAATTAATTTATAATTTTTTTTACAAAATTCAGATTTTTACATAATATACTATTACAGGAACATGTATAGCCTCTGATTTATATTTATTAAGGAATATAAACTTATCTTTAAAAAAAAAGATCAGAAATTTAATCTTAACAGATAAAATTTCTTAATTCAACAGATATTAAACTGTTCGAGGAATGCCTGATGGAAATATCAGAGGTATAAATAATGAAATGTCAGATATCTGAAAATAATTATTTATCCCCTTAGGAAAATTTGCCATAGAGAAGCCTATGGTAATCTATGGCAACCTATGGCTACCATAGAAATTTGTATGGCAAGATACCCTACGCCTATGGTTACCATAGAGATTTGTATGGCACAACACCATAAGCCTATGGCTACCATAGAGATTTGTATGGCACAACCCCATAAGCCTATGGCTACCATAGAAATTTATATGGCAAGATACCATACGCCTATGGTTACCATAGAGATTTGTATGGCAAAACCCCAAAAGCCTATGGCTACCATAAATATTTGTATGGCAGTATACCATAGACTAATGGTAACCATAAGGATCTGTATGGCACGTCACCATTGGCCTATGGCAACCACAGAAATTTGTATGGCAGTATACCATAGAGAAAAGTTGATCTAGATCTCCACCAACGAAACAACAACTTCTATGGAGTCCTCAAAAACATCTTCTAAAAGAAATAAATATCCATTATTTCACCCCGAAGTTAATTAAATTCAACATGTAAACCCACAAGGCATTCCTGGTGAGTCTTTTCCGGCCTCCGGGTGGCCAATTTTTCCATTTTTGAGTGTTTAAAATCAGATGTTCCATTGATTTAGGCTTAGAGTATCAGACCGCCATATTAACGTGTCATCCACTACAAGTGGAATCTTTCGCAAACTTTGGCTACTTATTTTAATATTTTTTCGATCTCATTCTTGGTCAAAAACAATTTATTGCAAACGCCTATGCGATTATCTATCTGAATTTATTAAGTTTTTTAATTTCCGGCTGTCTGGTACTTTTATCAGTGTTTACATTCTCATTAGTTTTTTATTTTAATTCCACTTAGGTTCTTGCAATGCTTTTTTACATTATCTTACATATGTTAGGGCTTTATATTTATTTTTTGTGTTTAATTTTTGCTTGCCATTAAATTGTTTTTTATCATGTCTCTGTGTTTTACTATTTTACAACTAATATTTCTTAAGTATCCACATATATTTGTACAATGTTCTGTTACATGTTTATACATAGTTTAGGGTCATCACTTAACTAGATTTGCTGGATTACTGGTTGACAATTGTTTTGCTTCAATATCATCAACTGAACAGTCCCTGGCCATATCATCTGCTGCTATAACCAAAAATGCTTCTAACAATTTAATCTTTCCTTAAGTTTACAACTTTTTCGTCATAGTGATTCCCTATACCCAATTAATTTTTATTTACTATCCCTGACCAAGTGTAAATTTGTCAATAACAATTATTAATTTCAAGAATTTTAATCATGTCTTAAACATGTTTCGTATTTACCAATGTTTCTATATTGTGTTCTCTTTTCTAAATGTACTTAACACAACTCAACATAAATTTTCTGAGTTTTTTTATCCCTCACTAGTAGGGGATCAACTAATTTAGCCTGTTTTCTATTCTTAGCTTTTCATAGTCTAATACCATCTTTTTTATGGATAAAATTTTGTTCACATGCCTGGTTGCAATACTGGTTGCACCGTTACATATTCAGCTTTTGTCCCGTTTGATCTATTTTAAACTAATTTCGCTTCGACCACCGGCACCACTCTTTATGTTTTGAGTTTTAATAGTATTTTATTGTTTTAGTAGTCTGTTTAATTTTTAGTTTAGTATCACATATCAAAATTTAAAGAATTTTCATACTCGCTCCGACCATCGGACCGTTGTTTTGCTTCGCGTTCCTTTAGGTTCCTCTAATATCTGAGGCTTATCTAACTAATTATGATACCAATCAATCAAATTAACGTTTTTTATACTCGCTCCGACCTCCGGACCCACTTTCTATTTTCTTGTTTTTACAGCTTTAACAAATATTAGTTGCCTGTACTCAATATATTTTGTTCCTAATCAACATAACCAATATTTTCCCCACTCGCTCCGTCCACCGGACCCATTTTCTAGCGGTTAGTACTAACTGTTTGAAATTTATTTGAATAAGAACCGCATACAAAAAGGATTCTGCAAGTAAAACAGGAGAAGTTTATCAAAGAAATTTTAAAAAAAGCTTTCTGGATATATATTTATTCTACAATTATTAAGTTTTGCATTTTTAATATACATTGCGAAAGATTCTTGTAAGTAATTATTTTTTGACGTATGGTAAAATATCAACGAGAAATGTTGCCATAGCTGTATGGCAAAGATATACCATAACCTATGGAAAAATATTTCTTCATAAACTGTAGCACATCTTAGTTTTATGGCAAAAATTTGCCATATAAAAAAATGCCATAGGATATTCCTATGGGGCTTTGCCTATGGCAAAATATTGCCATACACTTTTGCCATACACTTATGGCAAAACTTTGCCATACAAAAAAATGCCATAGGATAGTCCTATGGGGTTTTGCCTATGGCAAAAATTTTGCCATTCAAAAAAATGCCATAGAATATTCCTATGGGGTTTTGCCTATGGCAAAAATTTGCCATACATGTATGGCAAAATTCTGCCATACGTATATGGCAAAATTTTTGCCATAGGCAAAACCCCATAGGACTATCCTATGGCATTTTTTTGTATGGCAAACCTATGGCAAATTTTCCTAAGGGTCGCCAAGACCATGCAGCTAAGTTCACCAACAAATAGATAAAGAAAGGCATATTTTCTTTAAATGGTTGATATAAGCTACACTAATACACTTAGGTGAATAAAATAAATATCTTGGTCATAGTGATAACAATACATCCAGTAATACTGAAATCATTATCAATATCACAATAATTAAAAAATGATTATAAACAATGATAACTATTAAATACAATATTAGTAAGAGGTGATAAATATTATTTGGTACCAAAGATGTTAAAATAACATAAATTAGTAAGGTAGAAATATATTATTAAAAATTGTATTATATATCATAAAAATTTTACTTTAAAGAATTTATTAGGAGTGTTAATTTAAACTAAATGAAAAACTCGTAGTAAATAAAATATCTTAATGACATATTTTTAATAATAAATTCTTTTATTTTATAACTTTATTTTATATTCTTTTATTTTATAAGCTCTGGGATTAGCAATAATTACTTTAAGTATGAATAAAAAAAACTTATAATTTAATTACCTCTTATGACTAAAACCAACCATCGCTTCTTCATCTGCATCTGAAAGGTAAAAAAAAAAAAAAAATTAATGCTTATTATTACATACTAATTAATAATGTTGCTCTTTTAAATAAATATATTTCGTTATAATATACATTCTATTCTGATATATTAACAATAAAACAGTCTTCTGTTTAGATATCATAGTTCTGAACCAAAACAACTGGTTTTATAGCTGCTGAACTAATGTGTTTTTTATACGAAACTCTCATACATATCAGAAGTAATGATGAGAATAAAATGTATAAAAGCAATTTAAACTTTTCATGTAGCCTACACTAGTGCCATATCTACAGTAATTTCTCTTCCTGTTAGTAGTTGATAATTATCTCTTTTCTGAAGCATAATATAAACTTAACAATTTACACATGGATGTGAATAGCAAAATTAAGTTGTCGAAAAAAAACAATTTACATATTGCAATTTAAAACTTAACGCTTTGGGGACATAAAAGAAAAACGTCACAGCACAGCATTATTCAAACCTTTTAATAGTGTATTATTGCAAGACACGAGTAACATTTATAATAAGGAATAAAATTCAATACTCTTTAAATGTTTAAAGATTTTATCAGTTGCAATCACAAACAGAAGTTTAAAGAAAATGATAAATTACTTACTTCATAGCATTATTAATCCACGCCGTTTCGCGCTCTCAGCTTCAAATGAAAATAAACAAAACGGTTGAAAAGCCTTGCAGACGCAGGACAGTACAAGGCATGTTGCGCACGCACAAATAAATTTTGACGTCATTGCTTAGAATAGCGTTTTCCCGAGAATGAGGGGAAAAATCAAATATTCCCTGGCAATAGGATGAGGACCATTGGGATATGGAATCGTGCCCCCCGGAACCATTAAGATTGACACTTAGTTCGTGAAAATCCGATCATTAGAACGAAAGTTATTCAGGGTGATATCTTTTTTTTTCTGCGGACTGTACATACACTTATATTGTGAGTATAAAATATATGTATGTATGTATATACAGGGTAACAAAAAAGTATAGGGATCACTTTTGTGGTTATCTACCACTAAAGTTTTAAAACCTTTTTACATATATAGAATACTGATCTAAAGCTCTGCTATTAGACTTTCAATTGCAATGCTATTTCATAAAATCACAAAAATACCTTTGAAGAAATTTGACAAAAAGCTAATTGGTCAAGTAAAAGCATTTTTAGAACTTCGATGGAGCCACAGGATTATACAAACCCATTTTAAAAATAAAAGTATTGCGATTTCACTCAGCCATATCAGTCGCATCAAGAATTCAAGACTCGGATTGATGCAAAATAATGCAAAACCAAAAAGAAGTGGTCGGCCAAGCAAATTGAAGAAATCAGATTTGCAGAAGCTTGATAAGATGGCATCAAAACCGGATCCACCAACACAGGCAAGCATGGCTAAAGCTCTTAACGTGAGTCAGCAAGTTGTAAGCTATCAATTAAAACAAAAGTTGAAGAAAAAAATGCCATAAAAAACCTAAATGTCATCATTTAAAAGAGAGATCGGTGCAGATTAGGAGGCAACGTTCATGGCCCCTCTACAAGCTTCTCCGTAAGGACAGATGGCGAAAGTTCATCACAACTGATGAAGCTTGGATCTATCTATCAGATACCAATGATAAATCTAAAGTTAAATATCTTAGCCGTGGGCAGAACTGGCAAGACTTGACAACATCAACCACGGTGCCTCATCCCAAAGGCGTAATGGTTTGGATCGGCTTATCCACCCATGGTGTGACCAAACCTCGGTTTGTGAAACCTGGAGCCAAAATAAATTCTGAGTATAACATACAGAAGATATTAAAACCCTTTCTTAATTATGATTACTGCAGATTGTACCCTAATGGTGATGCTGTGTTCCATCAGGACTCTGCCCCATCGCATGCATCTAAGGTCATCCAGAAATTCCTAACAGATCAGCAAGTGCAATTCCTGAGACCAGAAAAATGGATTCCAAACAGTCCTGATGCTTCACCATGAGACTATTTCCTATGGGGACATCTGAAAAACAAACTGAATAAGCGAAGAATTTCTACATTGAGAAGCCTTCAAACAGCTATTAGAGAAGAGGTGAAGAAAATCCCCCAGGAAATATATTTGCGGGCTTTAAAATCATGATCGAAGCGTTGTAGACAAATCTATTATGCCGGAGGTCGACATATTGAGAAGCATAGCTGAATTTATGTAATAAATTTTGGAAATAAAAACATTCAAAAATGATCCCTATATTTTTTTGTTACCCTGTACCTAATAATTACGTATGTATGTGCAAACAATGTAGACATGTACATTTATACACAATGAATAATATATGCATTTTATGCAAATATTTGCGTATGTAAATGTATATCTATGTTCATGTACTCATGTATATACAAGTGCTTGTTGTTTGTACAAACATACATACATTGTCTGTACGATGTACGTCCCATGCATGCATGTGCAATTTATTTATGAACAGTATAATATACACAGTCCAGTCACATTAATGTGACCACTCCCTATCTTCGACGTCAACTTGAAATAACCAATCACAGAAGGCAGGTGGCAGCATATTACAGTAGAGTGCATGTAAATGATGTCCTAGGGCATCGGAAAGCATTTCAAGCGTTGGCGTAATGCAAAAACGTAGCGATTTATCCGACGTCCAAAAGGGTATGATTATTGGCTTTCGGGCCAAGTGTGGAAGCATTTCGGAAACGGCCAATTTTGTGAACTGTTTTCGTACCATCGTGTTGAAAGTATACCGTGCATGGTAAAATGGCACTATCCAAAATCAGCGGCGTGCCACATGCGGTGCACCACGGGCTATAGATGGCAGAGGCGAAGGAAAGCTATGGAGACGCTTTCGGGTGAATAGACGTGCAACTGTTGAGCAACTGACCGCCCAGATGAACCAAGGGGCTACCAAGTGTGTATCCTCAACAACGGTTCAGCGAATGTTGCTGCGCATGGGCCTCCGTAGCAGAAGTCTGGTTAATGCATCTATGCTGACTGCTGTTCATCGGCGACGAAGGCTGGAATTGGCATGCCAGTACCGCAACTGGACGTCCACAGAGTGGCGACAGGTGGCTTTATTCGATGAATCACTTTTTAAGCTCCATCGGACGGATAAACGCTGGCGTACACAGCATGAAACGTCTGAAAGCAAACACCCTGCAACAATTGCCGAAAGGATCCAGGCTGGAGGAGGGAGCATTATGGTTTGGGGAATGTTTTACTGGCATTCACTGGGTGCACTCATCATTGTGGAAGGAGCGATGGATCAGCACTAGTGCGCATCTGCCCTTGCGGACCATGTTCATCCCTTCATGCGAATGATTTTTCCTTAGAATGATGGCATCTACCAGCGGGATAATGCGAGGTGTCATACAGCTCACAATGTATGTGCGTGGTACGAAGAGCACAAGGATGAGTTTACCGTACTTCCCTGGCCAGCAAACTCTCCGGATTTAAACCTAATCGAGAATCTGTGGGACCACCTCTATTGGGTTGCTCGCGCCACATATCCTCAACAGCGTAATTTAGTGCAGCTGGCCATGGCACTGAAGTCGGCATGGCTCAATATCCCAGTGAACACCTTCAGAAACCTAGCTGACTCTCTTCCTGCACGTCTCACAGCGGTCCACTCTGCCAAAGGTGGTTATTCTGGCTTTTGACAGGTGGACACATTAATGTGACTGGACTGTGTATTTATGCATGTACAATATAGGTATATATGTAGTATGAACAATGTAGGAATATATGTAGTATGTACAATATATATAGTATGTACAATATATGTATGTATACATGTACATGATATGCATGTCCAATGTATGGATGTACATATACACAATATGTTCATGTTCAATGTATGTATCCAAATATGCATAATAAATTTGATTACGATTGTACGTACATTGGGTAATTTATAATTTACATATATTCATACATACATTCGACATGCATAACGTATGTACATATACAGTACATATGTGCATAAATATATTGGGCATAATTCTTTCGTACAAATTTCACTTGTGTACATGCATGCTATCCCTATCTATGCATATGGTGCAATGTATATATGTCCACTGAATATATCCACACATGTACAATGCACGTATGTTCCATGTAAGCATATCCATATTTACTATACTTGCATGTACAATGCACGAATGTATGTACATACATTGTACATGCGTACATACATTACACGTATACATATGTACATTACATTTACGTCTAAATATGTAATTATTTTCAGGTTATTTCAATAAATGTTTGACAATACAGATTTATTTTTTTTATAACATAATGCATGGTTCATAGAAATTTTTCAAATGGCAAAAAAACGGTAAATATTATGTGTATATAGTAATTACATTTATTTAAATGAACGCATGCATTTATACATTACTAGTAATTATGTACATGTATACGTTGTATGTACATACGTACATTGTGCATATAACTATTTTTTTGTACATCCATGCATTACATGCGCATAAGTATTAACAAAATATGTAGTTATACAAGTACATACGAACGTTGCGCATAAGTACATACTTTGCATGTACAGTCCGCAAAAAAAAAGATATCACCCTGAATAACTTTCGTTCTAATGTTCGGATTTTCCTTAACTAAGTGTCAATCTTAATGGTTCCTGGGGTGACCTCAAATATGCTAATTAATTAGTGCTAACTATTAATTAAGTTACGAAATCAGACACAAAAACGTACTTTCTCTGAATAAACATATATTTTTTTTACATATTTGGAATCCAGACACTTGAATTAGGGGGGGTAGAGAAAATTTAAAAATAATTGGGTCGTAAATTGGGTCAAATGAATATTTTAAGATAACCCATTGACTAATTCAAAAGAGGAATGCTTAAATTTACTAGGTTGCTAGGCAACCAATCTCTGACTGTAAAAAAATTGAAATAATGTTTTGTGATTGCTCAGAGAGGTTTAATTAATTGTTAATAGAAAACATCTGGAAGTTTCTAGGCAATAGACAATTTTTAAGTTGATTTCTGTCCAAAAAGCAAAAAAAAAAAAAAAAAATATCTTTTTAATCTCCTTTGAAAAGAAAATTTAAATCGATTTATAAATTATTTATGATTTTCAAAGTTTTTAGAATTTAAATACATGAACTTTTTATCTGATATTATTTAGATTATGTTATTTTTGCTATGTTTATTCGAGGATTTCATACTGAAATCAAATTAACATAACTTATAATAGCTATATACAAAATTTTAGGAATAATCATTTTTACAGCTTTAATCGAGTCTTCTAGGCATGAAAGTTTGGAGGAAAAAAAAGTGCTTGAAAAATAAAATGTAGACTGTATAGTAATTATAATGCACATTCACAAGGTTTTCTATAATTTACGATATTTCTTTTTTCTATAACTCAAGGAATTGCTGAATGTTTAGTGGCATTTTAAAAACATTGAAATATGTTATGTTTAAGAATAAGATATAGAAATAATATGTTACATATTGTATGATTCATTGCTAAAAAAATCGCTTCATTATGCTACATATTTACGTTACATGGTTTTCTTTGGATAAAGATGATTAGCAAATAGCATCCTCATGTTTCGATACATTCTGAAACTTACGTTCGCAAATTCACCATAAAATGTCGCACATCATATTCTTCAATTGTGATAAGCTACATTTAGAACCAAATACTGCTACTATGATTATTTTTGTTTTATAATAAAAATTCTGTGACTCTCTCTTTTTTAACAGAGCTCGTAAGTTCCTTAAGATATTGAAATGGGGGCACAAAAACTTAAAAGATAAAATATTTAATTTCCTTAACTCAAAATATCTGGTCTCAAAGTTTTATATTTTAAGTTAAATATAACTTTTACAATATTGATGCTCTTACGTTTTTAAAGACCACGTGAATCCTGTTAAAATATTAAAATGCATACGTTTACTTTAACGAGTGAAAAATCCTTATCAAAATAATGATCAAGACCCAAATGTAAAACAGTATAATTGACGATAAAAACTCAACTGGCTTCAAAACATATGAAGAGGGAAGTATAAGTCGACATGTTTCGAGCGTTCAAATATAATCGCCCATTCTCAAGACTTGTCAGGCTTGAATAACTTGTGACTTTTATTATTGGAGGCTCAAAACATGTCTATTTTTATTATCATCTGTTATTTTTTTAAATCAATGATGTTTTTATATATTCGATTCAGTTTCTTGGGTTTATCCATTTAGTTACACAACATATTAAATTATTTTACTCGATATTAAAATAAGTTTTACATAAGTTATAGACACAGGGTCTTAGATTGAAAAAAATAATAATTCACTACTTTGTTAAAAAATCAATGCAGTTTAATTTTTTTGTTTTTTTTTTGTTGCAAGCCTTAACATTTTAATTTAAGGACATAAAAAAATTCCGTTTTAAATAGTAAATTAAATAGTTACAAGGACAACTATTTCAAACAAGTTAGACTTTCCGTTCAACTGAAAGTTGTTTGAAAAGGTATTTTTTTATATACCGATTCCAAAGTTTATTCTTCATATATTTTAGGGTATACTCTCGGAGTATTTCGATCGAGTTTATTTTTACACCCTTATTTTCTTAAAACTATTAAGTAATTTGCTTAAAATAAATTATTCAAGCTGCATGATTTAATGCATTAATAGTATAATAGCAAACGGGGCTTCCATCGCATATCCTTAACCTTAATACCGATATCATTAAATAAAAGGAATAAGCTTAGATAAATAATAAAAGTTAATTTTTCCCTCGCTTTAATATTCAAGGAATAATATGTTTCTATCAAACAGATTTCATTCTTGAAATAGCAAAATTATTGAGTTGGTCCCTTGGAGCAATATAATTCTTATCCTCTTCTGACGAAATATAGAAAAAATTGGTTTACAGAGTTTCTGTAAAAAGCATGTTAGCCTTCTTGCCACGCTTTTTTTTTCATTAAAATAAGTTCGGAAATTGTGTATTTTTTATAGCATATTTTTTAAATCAGATGACTCTAAAATTGGCACGGCTTCGGAATTTTCCTACAAATTTAATTTTTTAGTATTTCCTGCTTAACAAAATAGGGCATTTTCCTGATAACAAATTATACTACAATAGTATCTTGGGAATCGTGCTAAAGTAAAAAATTAAACAAAATAGTTTAGTATATTATCAGGAAAAAAATCTACTTGGTATCATTAAGAAAGAGTTAGAGATATTATGAAATAATTAGTGAATCTCACGTGGTCAGATAATTAAAGATTTAATTTCACAACTAAGATGTTAGGAGGACATTTAAGATACTGAGATATTTTAAGACGATTAAAAATTTTGGCTACGTAATCGACAGCTTTTTATGTTCGGTATCTTTATACTCTTTGTAGTGACTAATAAAACATCAACACTATTTTAGATAATCTATGTTGAAGTCACAAGGAAAAAAAAACAATGAAAGAAGACAATCAATAATTTATATTCTTTTTTCGTAAAAAATAGTATGCTTAGTAAATAATCTGCTGTTTTGCATTAAATAATTTTAAACAGCGGAATGTTTTTAATTTCCTAACAGGGTTTTATTCTTAGCTAGCAGACAATAATTCTTTTTAAAAAAACTTGACTATAATTTAAAAAGGAACTTTACTTAAAAGAAAACCTAAATTAAAGTACTAAAAAAATTGATTAGTATCTTAATGAAGAAATAATAAACGTAAAAGGGTAACGAATAAGATTTTTAAAAATGTTAAAATTTAGTTAAATAATTGGTAAAATAGTTCTGCGAAACACTTCCGGAAATTTCTTTTAAGATTAAGACGATATAGGGTAAACCAACCAGTGAAGGAACACACCCCAGTGAAGTAACATTTCATAGATATTTTCTAAAAATAAGATTTTAAAAGCTTTAATTTCGATTGATTGGTAACAGTAGCTTACTACCTAACAATCGGAAGTCATCTAACAATGCATTGAGCTACCTGGTCTTAGAGTCTTCTCTGGAAAAAGTTTTGAATTTGTTAGTATCTGTTCAATGCCATGTTTCTTTGACAAAATTATAAGGTCTGTGTTTGTAGTTATCCGTTTAAAGTACAATTAATTGCATATAATAATGATTTTTTTCTCATTGCGAAAAAGAGAATTCAAAATACGGTTATTGAAGTTACGTTTTATTTATTTTAAGCATCATAACATAAGCAAGTACTGAGATTAGGGGGTGTTTATTAACTGGATTACCAAACGATGAAAAACCAACGAATAAACAAGTGTTCCTTTGCTTGGTTTTTTCTAGTTAATG
Organism: Parasteatoda tepidariorum; assembly: GCF_982258835.1. Classification (NCBI taxonomy): domain Eukaryota; kingdom Metazoa; phylum Arthropoda; class Arachnida; order Araneae; family Theridiidae; genus Parasteatoda; species Parasteatoda tepidariorum. Next base: position 6,376,822 of record NC_141765.1, read on the forward strand.
AAAATAAAAGAAAAATTTTAATTTTCTTGTACCTTTAGTCATATTATACCTCAAAATTATGTTAAAAATACAAAAATCAACTTCTAACCAGTCAAGGAACAGGCATGTTCCTTCACTGGGAATAGATTTCCCAGTGAATGAACAGTATGCTTGAAATATGATTTTACATGGATAATTAGTATTTCTGCGGTATAGAGGACACCTAAAATTCAGTTAAATGTTGTATGAATAGTTCCTATAACAATTTCATTTCAAAATGCAAATTTAAATGCTATATTAATTTGAAGAATCATAATAATAATTTACTTATTATTTATCTTTATAAATGTAGTGATTAGCTATTACATCATACCTTAGACACCTTAATAAACTATGTTTACTGACTAAACATAACAACTAAATACAACAATAAAAGCTTGAATAGAAAATTTCTTTGCAGGCTTTTGTGCCAGTAATTAGCTAAATTATTATCTTATAGCGGTCTTTAACGTCCTGACGGGAACTGGTAGGAAAAATCCATTTAAAGACAATCATCCAGGTGAAAAGTGGGTGAAGTTTTTTCTTATGGCGACATCTACCGATAACTCAGTGCAATGCGAAGATAATTTCAAAAGGCAAACCTTCCCTTAGAGAATAATATTCGAAATACTGGTTTTAAGAAATTTAAAAGAATCTTTAGGAGGTAAGTAGCCCTGCCATCCTTTCAGAAAGTAATCGCATTTACAATGCGAACGAATCAGGAGTTGAATACTACCCTTAAGCGGTAAAAATCTTTGGCCCTAAAAACTATAAGGATTTATATTCTAAAGTACGTAGGAAAGAAAAAGTACTCCCATTGGTAGTTTTTCCTTACTGAAGAATTCTTTGAGATATTACAGAATCAGTCACTGCTATATATTTCATTGGAAAAAGCGATTCATGAAATGAAACGATGACCGCAGCAACATTTTACAAATATATTGCAAATGTTTCTACCCATGGCTAACTAAAGATGCTATCAAATTCCCTATTTTGCTTCTTCTGGATAGGTATAAATCTCATATCAATTTGAAACTGAGCAAGTTTTGTTCATCAAAACAAATTTTCTGGTTTAGTTTTCTACCTAATTCATGGAAATCTCCCGTTAGATCTTGAAAACAAAGGAATTGTAAAACAATATGTCGAGAAAATTTTACATCCATTTTTAAATCAGATTTTGAGGCATCAACTGATGAAGTTAAAATGCTTTTATGAAATGCGATATTTTTCCATTCAATGCAGAAAACGTTACTTTAACAAATGCATGCGAAACAGACACCAAGAGTTAATGAGCAAGACAGCTTATCAACAAAACACATGTTTCGAGAGTAACGATGCTCTATTTCTTCAGAAGCTTGAGAAGGAAATATCACAAGTTATGTTGCAAATTTTTAAAGGAACATTGACAGAAGAGTTTAATCTCCCAAATATCCAATAGCCTGTGCTTTTCTCAATATTGAAGAATTTATTTCAAAAAGAACATTTGGTTAATCATATTTTGGCACTGAGGATGAAACAACTAACATTGATAATTAATGCATCTTGAAAACTGATTTTGAGATAAGTCCTCTTGAGGCATTGTTAGTTGCAAAAACATTTGATTCCATAAGTAAATGGTAAGTACTGCTGAAGACCCACGAGATCAGTGTTTCCCAACGTGGGTCCCACACCCCACCGGGGGGCAATTTGATTGCTAAGGGGGGCAATTCGAAAATGGACTCGATAGGAGTTTAACCATTTTGCTCCGGGCCATTTAATTGCAAATTCTTAAATAATTGCGTCCAATAAATATTACAAATTCGTTTAACGGGACCAAATTATCAACTTGGTTTTTGGCGTCAAGTTAACCTCTCTGCGGCAGACGGCAGGCTCCGCGTGGACCCCCGGAAAAAATCATACTATAGGAGAGAATTTAATAAAACCGTCAATAACGGCATTTCTTAAAATGGTTTTTGACAAAGATGTAAAAGCTATGCCACTCAGTAACAATACTCTTAGCCGAAGAATAGACAAAATGAGTGAAGATATTGAAAAACAACTTGTTGAAAAGCTGAAAACTAGAAAATTCTCAGTGCAAATGGATGAATCAACTTTGATAGACAGTGTGGCAGTATAGATAACTAACGTAAGATATATTGATAAAGGGCATTTTGCTGAAGAAATGTTGTTCTGTAAAAGATTAGAAAGCACCACTACCTCCAAAGATATATATAATAAGCTAAAAAACGACTTAGATGTCAATAATATACCAATGAAAAATATAACATCTTGTGCTGCAGATAGTGCTCCTAATATGATGGGCAAGAAAAATGGCTGCTTAAAATTGATGAAAGATGAGAATCCAGGAATGATTCTTGTGTGTGCATTGTGTTAATCACAGGGAAACCTTGGTAACTGAACATCTCGCCTGCTCTAAATGAAGTACTACATTCAGTAATAAAGTGTATCAATGCTATTAAAACTAATGCCAAATGTGAGCGTCTCTTCAAGCTATTTTGTGAAGAACAAAATGCAGACCATATGACATTTTCAGTTCACACTGAAGTAAGATGGGCTCTCTAAAGGGAGCTGCTTGAAAAGATTTATGGAACTGTTTGATACTCTTAGTGATTTTATAAGCTACTAACCAGAAATGAAGTATTAGTTAACAGTTGATGGTAAAGCATTTGTGAGTTATTTAGCCGATATCTTTGAAAAACTAATTATATTAAATAAGCAACTTCAAGGAGCAAATAAAACTCTTGTTTATGCAAAAGCGAAAATATTGGGATTCATTACCCTTATTGAGTTATGTCAGAAATATATTAGCAGCAAAAACTTAGAACAGTTTCCAACATGGATGATGCAGCCAATGTTAGTGGATTTGTCTGATATGTCAAATATGCAGGATCAAAAAGAATTCGCAGACATGCAAAATAAATTTTTAAACTTTATTTAATATAAAAGGAGTGATGGCATGGTTTTGTGAGGAAACAGAAATCAAATACCCCAAAGTGCAAGAAAACTATTGTTACCGTTTCCATCTTCATATTTAGCTGAATGTGGATTTAGTGCTGTAAATGATTTACTGGTAAAAAAGAGAAATCGCCTGGATATAACACAACGGGAAGATTTGAGTCTGAAGCTAACCAAATTGGAACCCAACATAAAATATCTGTGCAGCAAGCATCAAGCGCAAGGATCTCACTAAATTAAAATGTTAAATTCTCATGGAAAAATCTACATTAAAATTATTTTGAATTTGAATTTTAGTTTTTCATTATATGTTTTGAAAATTTACTTACTGTGTTTCGCTCACAATTTCCTAGTAATTTCTTCCTGAAACTTATCATTTAAGTTTCTTAAGCGAACAATTCAATTTTTTAATATTAAAAATTATGTATATGTTACATAGGGGGGCATAAGAATTTTAGAAAGGCTTAGGAGGGGCATGGTGTAAAAAAGTTTGGGAAACACTGCACTAGATATAAGTCAGTGAGAGATGGATTTTACTCAAACTTCGAAACTCCTTTTTCTCATTTATTATCCAGTGAGGAATTCTAGAAATGGTACTGGAAAATCAAGAGAAATTTCGAAAATACAATTACATTGGCCAAAGATTTAGAAAAAAGAGGAAGGTTAAATCAAAAGAAAAAGAAATAAATTACTTTTTTGCATTAACGTCAGAAAAAGACCGAAAATTTAAAGAGATTGAAAGAGCTGAAAAAAAAAGTTAAAGCAGAAAGTATGACGAAGAGGAATTACACAATGAAAAACGCTCATAATTTAGAACGGACTATTAAACTGTGTGACTATTAAACTGAAAAAAAAATAAAAATTTTTTTTTCAATTATGTATTTAAACAAAGTTTACTTTCCATTCCATGACTGAAAAAAAGTAACATTTTCCACGTTAACCGTGGTTATATGTTGTAATTCCAAGAAAAATCTTGTTTTTAGACTTCTGTGTGGCCTAAGGATTCCTAACGAGCATCAAACATTCTCAAAATTAAGTGTTCATTCACTGGAAAATTTAGTGTTTATTCAATGTAAGAACTGTTCCTTCACTTGGTTATCTTACTACTTATTATTTAAACCTCCAAAAGCTTAAAACAATATTATGTAAGTTATCTAATTTTTTTTTACACAATTTGCATTTAATAACAAATCTGTCGACACCATCATTTAGCTAAAATTACAAAATTTGAAATTTTTATGATTTTTTTTTAAAGGCAAGTTAAGCTTAAGTGTTCCTTCACTGGTCACTTTACCCTATAAGATGTTAAAAATTTGCGATGTTGTGAGAGATGCTTAAAAATGTTGACTACGTATTTTTATTAATATTTATAAAATATATATTCAAGAAATTGATGAATATTTTATTCCAAATTTATTCATACGTATGTATATTATTGAAATTAGATCAGTTATTGAGAAAAAAAAACTAAAAAATGAAAAATAATCACATTAAAGAAGCACAATCTGTTGTATAATCATATTCTATCAGAAGCATATTTTTATAAAACTCCACATTCGCTGAATAAAATGTTTTTTATTCAATAAAATGTTTTATTCAAATTTCTTTACTAAATTGCAAATAGATTTTTAGCCGACCAACAAAGAAACATCGTATTTTATAGCTTAAAAAATATAAATAAAAATATTAGCAAACGATTATTAGCGAAAAAAATATGAATGAAATTTTTCGCTACGCGCGCGAAGTCAACTTCCTCGCAAGTTTATCACATTTTAATATTAATCACCCCATTTAATTATTTCTTTATTGTCGCTAAATTAATTTTTTAAAAATAATTAATTTAAATTTTTCTCAGCTTCTAATGAATAAAAACAGTTGAAACTTTAGATTTTTCAATTGAAAAATATTTAGATTAATATGGTATGAAAAAATTCATACCTTATAATTCAAAATTTTTTCATCCTCAATTTAATTAAATATAAAAAAAATTAACAATCATTAAAATTATTTTTTTCCTGAAATTATCTTTGGGTAAATGAGTTTTATGACTGGGTGAAATTTTCTTTAAATTGCTTTATTAGTTTTAAAAATATGACTAAAAACGTAAAAAGTGAAATTAACATTAAGGGGTACGAACTTTGGATCGCTCTCCTGACCAAACTATGGAGATCATATTTCCCAGATTGCGGCTACCCCCTATATTTTGAAGGTTAAGAATCCAAATACCTGTATGTAAAAAAAAATTTATTTTTATTCAGACAAAGTGCGTTTTTGTGTCTGATTTCGTACTTTAATTGATAGTTAGCACTAATTAATTAGCATATTTCAGATCACCCCCAGGAACCATTAAGATTGATACTTAGTTCGTGAAGTTATTCAGGGTGATATCCTTTTTTTTTTTGCTAACTGTACATATATCGATGTACATGTAAATGTACATGTATGCATTTTATTTACACAACTATGGGCATACATTGTACCTTTAAATAACATTCTTACATATAGTACGTAAATACGTGCAATTTTATATACATACGTATACGAGCTGTTATCGTAAATTTATACAATGTATGTACTTAAGTACATAAAATCATGCAAACGTATAAACATTATTTTCATATACGTTCATACATATATTTTCTATGTATAAAAAGATACAAAACATTTCCTCTTCGTACAAATTAACATACATGCGTACATGTATCATAAATGCATAATTATATGTACTAAGCATATACGTATTGCATTAAGTATATTACAATACAATTATGAATATTGTACGTACAAACAACGTTTGTGCATACATTGCATATATAGGAATCACAAATTGTACGTTCATGCGTGCGTACATTCTATGTACATAAAAATACATAAACTCATACATACTTACATGATGAATTTCTATATAGTATACAAGTGTAGTAGCTTATAATCGTATAGTTTGATTACAATTAATCACAATTACATGTAATCCAATTACGTGTAATCATGATTACATGTAACCATATTGATTACTTGTAATCGTAATTACCCGTAATCGTGTTCGCTGTGATTACTTGTAATCGCAATTACTTGGAATCACGATTACAAGTAATTGATTACTGTAATCGACTATGTAATCATGATTACAGCTGTAATCAAACTTTGTAATCATGATTATAAGTAATTGATTACTGTAATTGAAAAATGTAATCTATTACATTTTCGCTCTACTCTGATGTAATCAAAAATTTTGATTACTTGTAATCGCGATTACAAGTAATTGATTACATAGCTGTAATTATCTGTAATCAATTACAGCTGTAATCGATTACTGTAATCGACGGCCAACTCTGGTTTCTGGTACGTTAGCGCTTCGATTGAAATTCCAATATAGCAATCCGCATGCTTTGATCGTTTGCTGGAATGCTTAATAACTTACAGCAGAGCAGCAGTGACTCAGGGGATCAAGTTTTTGCCTCCCAATGAGCTGCCTCAGATTCGAATCCCAATGTTAGCTGGTTGATACGAATTCTGTTACCAACTCGCACCGACCGCAGTGGAGAAGTAAGATATCCACAGTGATAGACGGATAATGAGTTAGAATGTCCTTGCAGTTTGCCTAATCGTGGGAGATTTTTTTTCCTCGTGGGAGAATCACGGGTTAATTCCATCAAAAAGTCATCCACGAAAGCTAGTTTGTCTCAATGCTTGATCCAGAAATTCCCTTGTCTTCTGAATTGGGTTCAAAATTAAGGGTACGAAGTTGAACATTGATAGTCGTAAGCTCAAAACGAGATCAGCTGTTCAACGCCAATTATAAAATAAAATAACTGACAGTGAGAGTAACTTTTATTTTTCCCAATAAATTGCAAAAAAAAATTATTAATTACAAGTCTATTGTCCTTTTTGTGGGTCCTGGGAATCATTTAAAATATCATGACTATAGATTTCTAGGATCAACTTAACATGTAACGACATTTACTTTAACAACAGCAAAAATACCTAACTTCCGTGTTTCAATTTTTTTTCTACAACAATATTTGTAACTACAACGAATCAATTTCTTTATAGAGAAACTTCTCTGTATTTACTATTGATAAAACTTTATAAATGCGTGTCAAATGGATGTAATTTTGTTTCTTAAAATCTCATTAAATAAGAATCACGAATAATTTTAAAACAAAACAGAAATTTCAGTACGTCTTGTTTTTTTTTCGCACTAGTAAAATTTTGCAAAAAATAAATAAATGAATAAATAAATAAAATTAAAACCAAAAACGTGCATTCAAATTTTATTTCCTAATCAATTGAAAAAAATGCAATTAAAAAAAGTTTTTCAGACTGTTCAAAATTTTTTAATCATTAATTAAGAATATTTATATGTATTGCAAAGTTATTACTTTTAAAATCAGTTTGATATGAATATTGCTATACCAGCTTAAAGAAAACAAAGTTTATTTTGTAAAAATAGATGTTTTGTCATTTTCGTGTGAACAGTCCTCCTAAACCCTCTTAAACCATCATTTTTCACTCTTCTAAAATTCTCTGTAATAAGTTTCCATTCTAGCATTCCATTCTAGCTAAGTTTCCATTCTAGCTTCCCCCTTCTCAAATGGATTCCTCCTAAAACTGGAAAGCTTTATACAAAATAATTTAGTACAGAAATTTCACGAGATGATTACTTTTTATAAAAAAAGAACGTCGACTAAATTATCTAAAGTTCTCTTCTTTAGCTTCGTGTTTGTTTAAAGGTTTTGAACGTCTTTACCATACATACCAAGATTGGTTTCAGTGTAGAAATGAAAAATGACATCAGAACACTGAGGTATTATGCTTTTTTACGCTGGAAGCTTTATCTAAACGTCTGGAAGCCAAATTCTCTTACTACATATTCAGCAATTTCTGAGAAATAATGCTAGTAAGCTTTTTAAAATTATATACAAGACTGATTTAAATGCTTTTTTGTATTTAAAACACAGATTTCTAGATGATTTCCAATAGCAGCATATTTAGAATAAATGCATTTACTACATTATTATTTTTTTTGAAGAAATAATTCATTTTGCTTTAATACAGCAGAATTGAGATTCCAAAAAAGGTATTAATTAAAAATTAATTCTGCGTAAGTTAGTTTGCTTCAAAAATTAAATTCTATATTTTTTATATTTAATTTAAATATTTCTTTCCTACTATCAACTCGTTTTTTTAAATTAATATTACTTTATTTGTATAACTTTTTGAAATAAAAATCAAAGTTAGCTTTTCAAATTATATGCAAATGACTTTTCAACTTTTCAAGGCAGAATTTCCAGAGAATTTTTGAAGCTACAAATGTTAGACTAGCTAAATTCAGCATTGAAATCATTACTATATATTTAAATTATAATTTGTATTGTGATTATACATATAAATATGTCATAATAGTCACAGGAAAATATGTTTTAATTAATATTCATTTTGTTGTCATTTTGCCTATTTTAATTTTTCGCGTGAAAATACAAATACACTTTTTAAAATAAGAAACAATACCGATTTAAATGGTTTTCATGCTCATGTTAAAATTTAATGATAAAATTTAATTAATTTGTTAATGTATTCATGTTTTTCCATTTGATGTAATTACTACAATACATGTTAAGAATAATTCGTATCGCAACTGTATAGTAGATTAAAAATTTAATTTAAAAAACATAGTATGAATTTTAAATTAGCTAATCACATTTCGAAAATGAGCTAAGATAATAAGGGAAATGTATTTAATTTATTTTATTTTATTTTTCACTTATAGTAAATTAAATTATTTTAATTTTTTGAGTAAAATAGCAAGTAAGCATTTTTTTTAATTTAGAGGCAAGACTGATTTTAAAAGCTTTTCATATTTAAAACTAAAATTTTGAGACAATTTTCGATGATCGGAATATCGAAATAGAAGCAATTACTACAATCTATTTTTACAATCTATTTATTATTATGATTTCTATTGTGATCGTACAATAAAATTGAAATTTTCGAAAAAAGTATTAATAATAAATTATTTCTGAATAAGTTTATTGGTTTCGCATAGGTAATAAGTCAATACAGAAAATTATCCACAATTATTATTAATTATTCACCCATTGTAATTTTATTTATTTTAACTTTTCGGCTAATGTTTAATCTCGCAAAAGCTGAAGAAAAAGGAATTGATGGTAGTACATAATGCTGCAAATTGTGATAATTGAAATATGAATTAAAAATTAATACTTTTTTTCAAAAATTTATTTGATTATGAATTAAGTAAAGGTATTTACTGAAATATTAGAATAAATTTCTTGATGCATCTTAACAACTCGTACAATAAATCATTTGGGAAAATTATAATGAATTTTTTCCAGAAAAATTAATATGACTGTAAAAGTAATAAATAAAGTTAAAACAAACCCGATTGTTGAATGTGTATTCTGACGACAATAAATCGAAACGCGTACAATAAATCGTTTGTGAAAATTACTATGGATTTTTTCGAGGAAAATTATAATGTCTATAAAAGTAAGAAATAAAGTTAAAACAAACCCGATTGTTGATTCTAACAAAAAGAGCAAAGCAGAATAATGCGCGTTTTAAAATGTAACCTGTAGTTCCATGGAAACTACATTAAAATTGACCATTTTTAAATGAGCTAGTGTTGCACATCAGACTTTACTTACATTTTTGTATGACCCCTTCACAAACTTTGCAAATGCGATCAATCTTAAGAATTCTGCTGCTGAGTAAGTAACTAAAAACTAAAAAAAAAAATAAGTGTTCAAGTAAAAAAAACAAGAGGCGCTCTTTTAAAACAAAAAAAGAAGGGCAGCATTTTTGCTCATTTCTACTCTTAAGTTCAGGCAATAGCTGCACTTATTGCTTTTAGACGCAAGGAAGAAAATTTACTTTTTTACTTCTATAACCCAATCTGGCCACCGAAATTTTGAATATTTCAGCCACGCTTCTGACATTAACTTAAATAAGAATATTGAAACAAAAAACGGGGGATAACTGGAATATTTTGAAATGCAAATATTTTTTACACATTCTAGTGGTTTGAGTAGTTTCATGAGAAGTTTTTAAAACGGTTTCTTTTTGCTTTTAATAGATTATGTAAATCAGTTTAATGCTTAACAAACCGTGAACTTTTACTGCTAGGTTTTTGGTCACTTTATATTTAACGTTTTTTTATAGTTTATATCTTTCTTATTTTGTATCGAACTATATTTTTTTCTATTCAGTATGGCATTGATTGGGTAACTAACATTAAGATTTTTTCTTATTTATAATAACTCACATTGAAAATGTAAAAGCAGAGTCGTGTTATTAATTTTTACCATAACACACAGTTTTAGAAACCATGAAAAAAGATCGCTTTTTAATTAACATTTGCATCACGACATTTGCCCAACAAATCTCATTCATTTTCGTCAAAAAAAAAATTAAAATAAATAAATATTCGACCTAAATTTTATTATTATGTTGAGTTAAATATTAAAATAATTAATTGCTTAATGAATGCGCAAAGAAAGTTAACTATGATTTGGGCACTCAGAGAAAAACTTTATTTTTTTTAATTATAAAATAGACATTTTAACTTTTTAAAAATGTTTGAAGTGTGTCACACCACATCTTTTCACATTTGCTCTAATACAGTACAAAGTTCAACCGTCTTAATCTTGATCATGGTTCAATTCAGCACGTTATTAAGGTTGCAACAAATTATCCTCGTATTATGGTTCCGTAATTATGGTTCAATGTTGAACTGATCTTTTTGACTCCCACATTTTCGATGCTTCAATAATTCAAGCATGTATTTTTCAAGAGTCCCTGCATCTAACAAAGTTAAAAAAAAAAAAAAAGGCGACATGCGAATGTCGCCTTTTGGTTGAGATGCAAAATTTACTGTAAAGAAACATGGCCATAATTTCTTGCTACACTCGACATGGAGTGATCATCACGGCGTCTTTATTCAAGGAATTCTTAAAATTTTAGGTTTGTATTCTTATCGTACTTTTAAAACTGATATTGACTGCAACTATTATGCTTAAAAGTAATCCTTAAAAACTTATAATTTCTGAAATTATTACTTTTTAAACATTAGAATAACTATGCCATATTTTTATTTATGACTCTATACTCTAAACGAACTAAGTTTTGGATGAAACTATAATGACGGTGCTGTTAGAGTTGTATGGTATAATTGATTTATTGAGGATTCTGATGAAAATAGGATAAAGAAAATGACAATTGAAGATGAAAACTGGATCATAATTACAATAAAACTTTTATTCAGTAGTTCTTGTAGAGCTCGAGATACAAAATTAAAAGCATATTTTATCCATAAGACTTTCTAAGTGAAATAATAAATGTAGCATAATAGTATTAATAAGGAGAGGTCATGGGAGATAAACATATATGGCAGTACTTTTACTTTCGTTACTTGTACCGCCGGTACAAGTAAAAAGTACGTACTTTTACTTGTACTTCGTTACTTTTTAAATTTAGTACTTTTACTTGTACTTTCGTTACTTTTTTAGGGAAAAAGTACAAGTATTTGTAACGGAAATGTCCAATGAAATCGTTACTTTTTTCTAAAACTCAGAAATCTTTCTAAAAAAAAATTTAAAAAAAATTAAATTTAAAAAAAAAATGCTTATGTTTTTTTAATTTATAAAATTAATGTGCAATATATAAGCATTCACAGCTAACTTCGTGAGTTTAAATACCTTGACCTCCCGTGGAGTGCTTATTCAGCGTGGTTAAGCGATGGTTAAGCACGTTCTGAGAAATTCTCGCAGCAGATTCAGTGACACCACTTTCGAAATGCAATTATTTTGCAAAATGAATAAAAAATGTTAATTAGCAAGTTATTTTCATTCATTTTCGAGTTTTATGCATTTATTTAATAGATTTTAAATAAAAAATGTTGGATTTTGTTATTATGTTTTTCAATTTTCTTTTTGAACTCACTAAAAATACATTTTTGTCTTAATAAATTTTTTACTAAATACATTTTTACCTAGTGCATTTGTTACTGAAATTATGTTTATGCCCGACCTTGTCAAACAAAGCCCAGTCAAATTTCTAAGTTTAGATCTCTAAGTCTAATGTTCGGAAAATGATTTTCTCGCATGACTTCAGCATTAGCCATTGTTACAAATAAAACTGTAGACTGTTCTATTTCAACTTATACTGCACATTCAATTATTTTTTACCAGCTCAAAGATCACAAAGCTATCTGAAACCCCGTGTTTGCTTTGTTTATGTTTGTGCTTTTAAAACGCGTTTCTATAGAGTTAAACAATTTTAAATCACTGGTAATTTAAATAAATAAAAATAATAAACTGAAAATTAAAATCAATAGATAAAATTTCTTTTTCGTGCAAATCCATAAAAAGTTTGAAATTAAAACTATATTTGATTTTAAAGTTATATTATACGATTATATTATAAAATTATATTATAATATTCTTTCGAATTTAAAAGTAAATTTAAATCCATAACTTTCAAAATTAAAAATAATTAAATAAATAACAACAATTTTGCAAAAACATTACAGAACATAAGAATATTATTCAATAAAATTTAGGTTACTTTATATTTTCAATTTCCTAGAAATGTACTTTTAAATCGTTACTTTTTTTGTTTTGTACTTGTACTTTTACTTGTACTTTTTACTCGTTACTTTTTAAAATAAGAACTTTTTACTTTTTACTCGTTACATTTTTTAAAATTACTTGTACTTTTACTCGTTACTTTTTAAATGTAACGTTGCCATATATGGAGATAAATCCCCCTTGACCAGCCTAATCAAAAGCCAAATTAAAAGTGATTGAATTGTTCCCAACAGACAGTTAGGAGCATGAGAAAAGATCCATGGTTGGAATCGAAAGCTAAAATAGTCAAAAACAAAGTCAACTGAAACATTTTTGTGGTAAGCGAGCTAAAAAATAAAGAGTTAAAAATAGATTTTGATGTTCAATTTAGTCGCGTCAGTAGATTAAGAGTCTTACATTTGTATTGAATTAAAAATATATATCAATTGCTAAGAAGAGAATAAAATATTTATATTAGCTTTTAAAAAAAATGTAATAAAAATTAAATAATTGGTTTAATTTAATTAAAATTAGATAAGAATAATAAAAAAAATTAAATTCATAAAATTAAAGAAATTTTAAAAGCTAGGAAATATTCAATGCCTATCGTGGTATCACAGAAACATGGTAAGTAGTTTCTTGTAGAAAATTTAACAAACGAACTAAATATAAAGCTATATTTTTATATATGAAGACATGAATTAGTTAATCAATAACTCACGCAATTAGTTGTAGTTAGACCGTGTTCCTTGGATGGTAAAAAAAAAAAAGAACTGAAAAGTATTCCGATAAAGCCAACAAAATTTTGAATTTCTAATAGTTTTAAAAGTCATAATTCTCTAACTATCAAACGCCATGTTATCGTCAATGACTGAGAATGTCAACAATCACTTTGGTGAATGTCCGAAATATTTGATATTAATTTATTCGATATTTTAATATCTGCTGAGAATGAGAAACATCTGTGTTCGGAGTATGTATACCGGGCAGTGGCAATGAAGCTTACAAAAACATCAGTATACCAGGTAGTATAGTATATTTACCAAAGTGATTGTCAATATTGATAGGTGGAAGTCAACAGCCTTTAAACTCACTTCTTTTATGTTAATTTTCTTATCTATCAGCTTACCGTCAATCATTTATAAATTAAAAAATAAATACATTACAAGAAATTTTCCCCCACTAAAGGTGACCGATAGATGTGTTTCTAGGTATTCATATTATTGTTGTCAAAAAAAAGGGACTAATCATAAACAAAAGCTTTTAAGTTAATTCAAATATTAGAACAATTCTAAAACCAGAATTAAAAAAAAAAATATTCATTTAAATTGCAGTTATGTTTAAAACTTCTTCTGTAGTTCTAGTGTCCAAACTAAAACTTAATGTGTTCATAATTTAGAAATAAATAATTTTTTCTGTAAGTAAGACAATTATTTGTATTTAAACTAGTGAATTATTGTTTAAAAGGCATTAGAGTTTGTAAGTTCAATAATGTTACCAACATATGTGTCGGATATTATTTGTTACTTGAGTAAATGATAAATGATCATATAAATAAAAAAAGAAAAAAAATAGGAACAAAAATATAGGTAGAAAAAAATAGAAAGAAAAGAGAAAGAAAAAAAAGAAATGAAATTCAATTAATTGTAGAGAATTCATCCAAAAATTATATTTATTATCTCCAAAATTATATTATTCATCCAAAAATTAAATTTATTATATTTATTATCTCCCAATATAAATAAATGAAAAAACATTACTATTTTGAAATTTTTGGGACGCTAGGTTATCTGATGTTATTATTTGGGCACCTTAAGTCCAGATTACTAGTAGTGCAAAGTTAGTTCGAGTAAGTTGCAATTTGGTAATTTTAATTGAAAATCTTAAAGGAAGAAAAATAACACAAATATTTTAATAAAATAATTTTTTTTAATAAACATACGTTGTGGCAACTCAAGCCACGAATAAGGTTAAATCCCCTCAAAAGGGATTTCTACTAGGCGTCTTCCCTAACCGAGGGAGAATTCAATCAGAATGAATCTTGAACTGGCGGGATAAACATCTCGTGGGATCCGATTTGAATGTATAATGCACAATCAGAAAATTTTTATGTTTATTTGTGTTTATGTTTAGTGTTCCTATTGTTCTGTTTAATAAATATATAAAAAAAGAAAAATTTGGAAAATTATTACAATTTCAACGGACAGGCTATCACTATTGAATAACGCAACCTACAGGCTTGATAGATAAATAAATATTTCATATGTCTCTAGTTGCAACATTGAAGCTATGCATTGATCATCATGGATATTTTGTTTAAAAAGTTATTAAGAATCGTTCATTTTTACATTTATGATGAATGCTTCCTTTTAAATTAATTACTTTACAATCCGAAAAAAGTGTATACTTGTAATGCTTTGAATTTAAATCGATCAGTCATGCATAAAATATACTGCATGGTGTTCCGTAGGGACCAACCTTACAATATAATTTTAGAATCCTTGGTAAAGATAAAGTGCAAAAATGTACATTATAGTTTGTTAATTAATATTTAATTAATAAAAAGAACAATTATGTTTTTGACCAAGAATTACTGTGGGAACATTATTCCTTACAGAAAGCTATCAAGGGATTAAATTGATCTTCAAGTCACTTTATTTGATAATGAAAGTTGAAAAAATCTTTTGAAAAAACGAATTGGAGAAAAGAACTGGTTTTAGATTATTGTTATTCCTCTTTTTCTCATTAAGTTTGAATATACTTAAGGTTATCTTGATTTTAATAGTGACTATTTAGAATTTCAAAATGCTTTGGTTTCTACATTTAAATTCTAATTGGAAAACTATGCATAGTTTTTATTGAATTTTTGTCAACAATTTTAAAATACATATATTGCGAACACTTTTCCTACATTAATTTATTCCTATTTATTATATTGTTATAGCTTTGTTAAGTGTCCGCTTTATCTGTACATTTTTATTTAGAGTTTAAATGATTGTGAAATATCCTTCAAACAATAAGTGTATTTCTATTGCGTATGTGTGTGCCAATGTGTTCCCATGTATACTATTTTAGTATATGATACAATTTTAAAACTATACATAATGAATATTTGATATTTATTAAGAACAAAAGATTGCATTCTACTTAATTACATATTTTCTTTCTCTTTTACCAAATCTAGTTTTATCACTTAAAAAAAATGGGGAAATGGCATTTTTTGCGTAACATAAAATCCCATTAAGTATTGTTGTATTAAAAACTTATTGTGATCTATTAAAAAAAATAGAAATCTCTGCTTACACATTATTGTCAATTAAGTAAACTTTAATCTTTTCGTGGAAAAAAAATACTGTCTTTTCACCTTTTAAAATGTGTTCAGCTCGTTTGCGATCATTAATCTACAGTGTCGTTAGCACTAATTGCAATCTTTTTATAAGTAGAAAGCTAAATGTTTTTAACTGCTCTTTTTTCGGTTTTATCTAATATGAAATGTGAATATCTAATTAAAAAAAGCATTTTTATGACTTTTATAAAAAGGAAATAAAAAATATTAAAATCAAACATAGTCCGATAAATAAGATCTTAAAATAACCCTGCTCTTATTTGGCGCTTCGAGCAAATTATTTTCCAAAGAGAACTGAAATGTTTGAAAAAAAAATTTTTTGTGCTGCGCTTTTAAATGTCTTCATTACAAATAAAATAGAATAATAAACCTTTGATAATGTAAATTTGTTTATTTTAATGGATTACAAGTACAACTTAAAAAAAACCCTCATATTTTGCAAAATATTTATTCTCATTTTCAAATTGAAGTTGAAATAATTTTGTTAAATGGTTGCTTTTAGACATCATTAACAAACGGTTTTTGGCCATATGCACTTTTAAAATTGCTGTATCCATTATAATCATATTCCGTTATAGCTTATTGTAATAACAAAGTCACTGTTTCGGCAAGAGTGATATTTCATTTCTAAAATTTCTATATGAGATTCTACGATAAATACGAAAATTAAAATTTGAGTGTTGCTTTGAAAAAGATATATCATGCTATTAAAGAAGCAGTAATAGTTTTCGTACAATCAATTTATCCCTTGACATTAATATGTAATTGATTTCTTCAAGATTATGACATGGTTAATAGAGGCAGAAACTTTAAATCAATCATAGTTTTTTTTTAAAAAAGATACTCAGCTTTATTTTTGATTCATAAAGTAGATATGTGAAATTTGTTTAGCAAGTTATCAAATGACTGCACTTCTCGGCTTTGATGGAAAATTCGCATTATATAGATGCAATTATAGATCTGTGTGTGATCGTAAAAAAAGTGATGCTAATGAGCCAATTAAAAAGCATTTATCAAATCAACCGATACTGTTAGACAAATAGAAGTTAAAATGTATGAGGTTCGATTTTCCGTCGTCGATCTCATGCATTCAACTTGCGTCGGTGACGTCATGGTCTGCGGGGATCGGCCAGTTTATTTTCATTTGCTGTTGGTCGTTCTTGCGTGGATCAGGACGTCACCCGTTATCTGTATTTAAGCTTCTGTTGAAGCAGATCATTTTGTATTCTTTCTTTTCGTCACTCTGTTTGTGACATTCTTTATTACTAATGTTTTTAAATAAACTCATTTCTTCAGAAACTTCGTTTCTCTCTTTTTTTTTTGAGTTGTTGATATACAGGTATGATATTCTGAGAGAATCTCGACTGTCATGGTTATGGGCCAAATTTTAGGCATAACCTGGATTCATTTTCTATCGTCCTGAATACCGAAATTGCATTAGCCTGGATATAGCCGAGTCTTTGTCAACTTCAAATGGAGAATCTTAAAGATGGGGGCCGTTCCCGCCCGCCAAATTTGCAAAGTGAATCGTCAGCTTAAATCTCAAGTTCGTTATGGAGTACTTCAAGGTGCTGTGGATTCGAAAAATAGTACCACATTTAAGAAAATATGATGCTTCTAAAGAATTTTTTTCTCCAGTTGACAAAACTAACAGTAAGAATTTATTTAAAGAATTTTAGACCGGAATTTGAAGTCGGCACATCCGAGTTTGATGGCTACTGCTAAAGATTACGAAGTTTGGTATCTTGTATAGAACGAGCAGCAATACTCCCTTTTGCTTTTAAAGAACCTTTGAGTTATAATTGCTTCATCATGGAATCCTCGAACCTGCATATAGCTTTCCTAAATTCGTCAAATTGGAGTACGTGGAAAGAAAATTTCAAAGTAATCCTCATGGACCGAGGAGTGTGGAGTTTTATCTCCAAAACTGAGCCTGCCCTACCTTCATAAACAAGCCGAAAAGAAAGTCAAGAATACCTCTGGAGACGGGACAAAGCGTACACGTCGATATTTCTTAGTGTGGAACCTGAATACCGAAGTCTGATCTCAGCGACAATGGATGGTGCTGAAGCTTGGGAAATTTTAAAACAACATTTTGAGCCGACTACGAGAGCGAGAGTTATTCAACTCCTAGACCAGTTCTTCGACCTGAAATACACCCCAGGAGAAGAGGTTGGAATATTCGCTGCAAGATTAAAAAACCTGGTTTCTCAGCTGAAAGAAGCAGGACATCCTGTTGACGACCTATACCATGGATTCCAACTTATAAGATACTTACCCAAGGACTTTCAAGGTATAGTTCAGATTATTTATAGATGGGAGGACACTAAATTTAAATTTAAGAACATTTTAGACGAATTACTTTTGGAGGAGAGTAGACTTAAGCAACTTAATTTTGATTTAAATAATGTTAGTGATATTGCTTATAATGATAATTCAAGTTTTAATGAAAAGTTAAGCATAACTAATAAGTTTAAATCTGGTTCTTCTAATAGTAAGGGAAATTTAGAATCTGCTAATATTAAGTCTAAATCCAAAACTAGTTGTGATAAATCTAAGATAGGACCTTGTTATCGTTGTAACAAATATGGTCATTTAATATCAGATTGTAAGCAAAAATTAAGGTGTAATTCAAAGAATATAAAGAGTAAATTTAAACAAAATGCAAGCGATAATTCTTACTGTAATGTAACTACAAATGTTTTAGATAATAGTCTTTATATCGTTGAAGCAAATGTTGGCAATGTGAGTCATGAAATTGAGAAAGAAAGTTGGCTTTTTGACACTGCCGCTTCAACACATTTTTGTAATAATTTGGATTTATTCTTTGAATATGAAACTGTAGAAAATGCGTCTATGTCTTTAGCCATAGGTGACATTGAGAGCCCAATTTTAGGTATTGGAAAGGTGCAATTTTTTAATAAGTTAAATGGTAAAATGCACATAGTAACTTTACAAAATGTCATGTATTCTCCTAAACTTAGAAGAAATCTTATTTCTGGTTGTGTAATAGAGAAAGCTGGAGGTTATTTTGTGGGTGCTAAAAATTGTATTTCTGTGCATAATCGGGTAGATGAGAAGATTTTCTATTGTAAAAGAATTAATGGCTTGTATTATTTTAAACCTAATGCTTATACTAAGCCTGATAAAGATTTAGTTATTGACAGAAATGTTAGTGACGCGAATGAGCAATTGTTTAACGTATCTGTTCAGACAAATGATTTAGACATCTGGCATTTAAGGTACTGCCACATAAATTGTGATTATATAATTCAAACAAGTAAAAATTCTAGTGTGAAAGGATTACCTAATCTCAATTTCTCAGATAATAATTGTATAGAATGTAAACTAGCTAAATCTAAAAGAATTTTGTTTAAACCAATTTTAAGTATAAGGTCTAAGAAACCTTTGGAACTTTTACATATGGACGTATGTGGTCCAATGCCCGTCATTTCACATGGTGGAAGTCGGTACTTTCTTTCTATCACGGACGATTTTTCGAGGAAAGTTACTACTTTTCCCATTAAAAAGAAATCTGATGTTTTTGATAATTTCATAAGATTTCAAAAGCGAACAGAAAGATTTTTAAACTGTAAAATTGTAAATGTTAGAACTGATAATGGCATGGAATTTTGTCATAGAGAATTTGGTGATTTTCTTTAAAATGAAGGGATAAAAACTGAGCGTACTAACGCTTATACGCCAGAGCAAAACGGTGTTAGTGAACGCTATAATTTAACTGCCTTAGATAATGTAAAAGCAATGCTAAAATCTAGTAAATTAGGAGACGCGTTTTGGGCTGAAGCTTAACTATGCTTTACTTACACTTTTAATAGAATTTGCTATAAAAACCAAATTAAAACTCCCTTTGAATTGTATAGTGGTAGAAAACCATCAGTCACTCATTTGAAAGCATTTGGTTGTTTAGCATTCGTGGGTCAACCGAAACCGTTGCGTAGCAAACTTCAAATGAGAGCTAAAGAAGGGATTATGTTAGGTTATGCAATGCATACGAAGGGTTATAGAGTTTGGCTTAAAAACGAAAGGAAGCTTGTTGAGACAATAAATGTTCGTTTTGACGAAAGTGTAATTGGTGTGGAAGCCGTACTGGGCACCAAACCCATTAAACGCAATTTTGCTAGTTTTAAACCGGAACGTCCCGACTTGGACGAAAGTTCTTCAGATGAAGATATAGGTAATTCAAGCGTGAAACCTGATTTAATACCGTGTAAAAACATTTCGTGGATTAGAAAAGTTGTACCCCGTCCAGATAATAGTCGAACTGATATTTATTATAATATTGAAGGAGTAAATATGAGATTAAGATCCTATAACGATGTAGAAAATTACTGCAATAACAACAATATTAAGTATGATAGGGATTTATTTGATTTCAGTGGGAAAAATGCTTTTTCGGGTAAAGTTTCAAATTTTCAGGTTAATCATAATATAAAACATGAAGCAAATCATATTGAAATAAAAATTCTTAAAAATTATAAAGACTGTTTAAAATCTCCTCAAGTTAAAAATTGGGAATTAGCCATGTCTGACGAGATTAATACTATGAAAGAAAGAAAAGTTTGGGATTTGGTACCAACTCCTAAAAATAAAAGAATTTTGGGAAGCCGTTGGGTTTATACAACTAAAGTAAATGAGAAGGGGGAAATTGTAAGATACAAAGCACGTTTAGTTGCCCAGGGATTTAAGCAAATAAGAGGTGAAAGTTATGATGAAGTATTTAGTCCTGTGGTTAATTTTGTTCTTGTAAGAATGTTTTTCACAATCTTAGTTTGTATGCTAGGATGGTATCATTCCCAATTAGATATAAAGTGTGCTTACCTTTACGCAAATTTGAATGAGGATGTATTTATGTATCAACCTCAAGGTTTTGTTCATTTAAATAAGCAAGACCACGTCTGTCATTTAAAGAAAGCTATTTATGGACTCAAGCAAAGTGGTCGAGAGTGGTTTTTTGAATTGGATAATACACTTGAAAATTTAAAGTTTGTAAGATTGAAGTGGTGTAATTGTACATATGTATATAAAAATGTAATTCTTATAATTTATGTAGATGACATAATTATTTTTGCTAAAACAAAAAAATGAAGTAGACAGTGTTATTAAACTTTTAGGTGATAATTTTGATTTAAAAATTTTGGGTAAAACTCGCAAGTTGTTAGGTGTTGAATTTGTTCAAAAAGATGGTGAGATGTTAATACATCAAAAGAGTTACATCCAAAAAGTTTGTAAAATGTTTTCTAGCTTTAAACTTCCTTTGTCATCGTTGCCGATTACTAAGGGTAACTTATTATCAAAAGCTGACTGTCCATCTTCTAAAAACGAAGTGGATGAAATGGCGAAATTGCCGTTTCGGAGCATTTTGGGTTGTTTGGCTTATATAGCTAATCGCACAAGACCGGATATATCCTATGCGGTAAATATATTATCACAATTTCAAGAAAACCCAGGTTTAAAACACTGGAATACTTTGTTAAGATTATTAGGTTATGTTCAAAATACTCAAGATTATTTCTTAAAATTGTCAAATATTGAAGAATTAAATGTTAATTGTAACTGTGACTCAGATTTCGCTGCTAACAGGGATGACAGAATATCAGTAGGTGGTATAATATTGTTTTTAGATAAAACTCCGATATTCTGGAAAACTTTCAAACAAAAATGCGTGAGTCTATCTACAATGGAATCAGAATATGTGACTTTAACTGACGCTGCCAAAGAGGTAATGTGGATTAAGCGTATAATAGATGAGTGTGAAGAATTAAATTTAGAGGACATAAATTTAAGTGATTGTATTATATTTAGTGACAAACAATCTGCAATTGATTTTTCTCATTCACCTATTGAAAATAGTCGAACGAAACACATCGACCTAAGGTATCATTTTTTAAGAAATTTAATTTATGATAAATTTTCTGCTGTTAAGCACATTAGGAGTAAATTTAACTTAGCGGACATTTTTACAAAACCATTAAATAAGTTAGAAGTGGAAAAATTTTGTTCAAAAGTATTTGTGAAAGTTTAATCTTTTGGATGGTTTCAGGACTGAAACAGCTTAAGTATTAGTTTAAGGAAATTAAATATTTCCTTAGTTTATTAAAGATTTTGGTAAACTGTATAAGTGTATTTTTTGTAAAAGTTGAAGGCATGAGAGGGGGCCGCATGTTAGACAAATAGGAGTTAAAAGGTATGAGGTTCGATTTCCCGTCGTCGATCTCATGCATTCAACTTGCGTCGGTGACGTCATGGTCTGCGGGGATCGGCCAGTTTATTTTCATTTGCTGTTGGTCGTTCTTGCGTGGATCAGGACGTCACCCGCTGTCTGTATTTAAGCTTCTGTTGAAGCAGATCATTTCGTATTCTTTCTTTTCGTCACTCTGTTTGTGACATTCTTTATTACTAATGTTTTTAAATGAACTCATTTCTTCAGAAACTTCGTTTCTCTTTTTTTTTTTTGAGTTGTTGATATACAGGTATGATATTCTGAGAGAATCTCGGCTGTCAGATACAACATATGAAGGAATTTCGAATTTCAAAATAGAAAACTTTATTGTCAATACAATGATTCCAAACGTCAAAGGTGTTGTGGAAGGAATTTTCTGTAATATCCTCTCAAGCCTCTGCAGCAGTTTTATTTATTAATTTTTTCTCAACTGTTCCATTCTATGTTCTTCTATGGAGAATTTTCAAGCGCATGTTTAATATGAAGTATAAGAAAATCAGGTCAGAACTGAAGATTGGAACAGTCAGAACCTTCAAGTCTCCAAGAACTTCACTCTATTTTATGTTTTTGCATGTGTCTTCAAACGAATGTCTGGTTTCGGATGTAGCAGCTCGGTGCTTATTCAGACTGTAATTAACCGATTATTGCAAATATTTATCATCGCTAGGCTTAGAATTTGTCTGTACATTTTGTTTTACTCGGTCGGAAGCAAAAATCATGTGATTGGAAGTTTTATTTGGGAGTTGCGATGCTTTCTGAATTTGCATAACAATGAGATATTCCTTCGTTTGAAAAGTATCACTTTATGTCGTCTATCATACAAAGACTAATATTTAACTGTTTTCCCGATAGTAAACTGATTTTAAATCAAAGGTTTCTTACACACAAAAAAATTCAACTTAAAACTTGTGCATTATGTTTTGTTTTAGTTCATTGGATTAATTAATAAAATAAAAAAAATATTAATTTTTTTTCTTCGAAATAAGTTGGTAAGGGAAGTTGTTAAGATAGTTCTCCCGAAAAAAGTGAATTTTCCAACTGAAGTGGAAACTTCTCCTGTTCCTTGAATGACAGTCAGTGCGCATCATATTTTATAAGAAGGAGGTGTGCATGACTGAGAAATCCTCCATGCTGAACTGTGTAATTGCTCTTTTATTGTTTTTTTATTTATCTGTTTCTACTTTTTCTGCACATAAATTTCATAGAATTAAGGAATGTAGTATTTTGATTGTTTAATGGGGTTTTTTTATAATTAATTTAGTCATATTTACAATAGTCACGATACGTTTTTGTCATACAATACGTTTTAGTCACAAATACGTTTCCGTCTTATGCTTTATAGAGTCTTCTACATATCTTTTTTGGATTCGATGCATAGATAGGTTATGGAAGCAAGGTTTGTAAAAAGATGGTTAGGTCATATCCTCTAGAATCGTCTCCTGCTACGCAGTCACTGAAGTCACACTTTTGTCCTAAGTGGTTGTCGATGATATTTAAGTGCCGGTGTTGCACCACTGATCTCTTCACTGTGGCCTTCATGAAAGAGCTTGTGGCAACGGTTGACTTGGTGTTCTGATAAACAATCATCAGATTAAAGTCGTTTTTATTATGGTAAACAAGTGGCGAATATCACACAAAATTGATACCTAAGAAGGTGGTGATCGTCATTATTAATATTATAGTGGTGGTTGAAGTATTGTTTCAAGGAAAATGAATAAAATAGTTTAAGTAAAAATTTGATTTATTAAGTAAGAATTAGTATATTCAAAATGGCCATATTTAAAATATCCAAGTCATGAAAAGAAAGAAATCCCTTAAAGGGATCAAGATAACATTCTCTACATCGAGAAGATTTGTTAGCATGAAAATGATATTTTTTAACGGTTGGCCCAAAAGGGCACCCCCTGTCGCCACAAATTTGAAATTGGAAGTGAATGAATTTGTTTCTAACGGACACAAGAGCATGGAGAAGAGATCTAAGATTGGCGAATTATCGAAATATAACATAACCAAACTAAAGACAACCCCCCCCCCCCATAATCAATATCAGATTTGAAAATACTTTGGCAATCGCGAATCGCCAACACGACTGTGAGAATTAGAATAACCATGTAACTGAGACATATTTGTTGTAAGAAATTAATAATAAAGAGTTATAAATAGATTTTTGTTTTCGATTAGGCGCGACAGTGAATTATAGAGTCTACATTAGTATTGAAATAAAAAGTTAGCCGTTACATTGATCGATAAGAAAGGAATAAAATATTTTATGTTCGCTCTTATAAAGATCAACTAATTGATTTAATTTAAATATAATTCGATTAAGAATGATTTAAAAAAGTAAGTTTAAGTAATTAAAGATATTTTAAAGGCTATGAAATATGTAATGACAATTGTGGCATCACAACATCAATCATTTTTCTCTCAAATTCTGCATCGCGGCTTGTTCGGGAAGTGTTGTTATTCAGAAAGGGTTAAGAAACAACGTATGCATAATTGTGATGTATTTAAAGTGATATCATTGACAATACATGAACTACAAAGCTTGATTAAACGAAGCTGGACTTTAACGCACGTTTTTAGAGCATTGCGTCTTAAACTTTTAGGTTCAAAAAATTTCAGACAATTAAGTCCGAAGATGATAAAACGAATAATTGAAAAATACACATGAACTCTGTTGGAACAATAACTTAATGAACAAAGGAAACACGTATATCTGTCTGGTCCTGTTTTCAAAAAGCTATCCTAAAAACTGAAACAAAAGTTTCGGCAGGTTATTTTCGAGATACTAATTATTGTTTAAAATAAGATTGTTTAAAATTTGAAGTGTGTTATTAAAAATATTTTTTTTTGCTATAATAAAAAGAAAGGGTGAAAATTTACTGCCATTGACTTTTTTTTCCTTCAGTGTCGGGCACTTGGGATGTATTGTCCCATTGGCCTCATATGCCAGGACTGCTACTCTCTTCTCGTTACCCAGTGGGCACCTGTGGCGATGACACGGCGGTGGAGCAGCGTCGCCAACGTCACACAACCGCAAACCCGTTTATAATGGCGGGTCACATTCACACAATCACACACACAAAGGAGTAAGGACATCGAACACACAGAGAGAGAGAGAAAGAAACATCCATGCCCTGAACGGGATTCGAACCCGCAACCATCGGCTCCGCAGTCATTCACGCTAACCACTCGGCCACCTGGTCGGCTGCCCGCCAGTAAAAATAACGATACAAAATATTTTTACTACTTAAAACTAATGCTTTAACTTTTCTTCAAAGTTTACATTTATTAAAGCTTATTAAAAAAAAAAAATAATAATAATTCAAGGTATACTTATTTCAGGAACATGCAGTTTTATTATAGTTCTGTTCTTCTCATATTTCATGGCACTTTCATTTTGATTAACTCGCTGTGGAAGCCAGCGGAATAATTCTCCTTCATTTTTTAATATTCTGTCTTTTTTCCCCCCAATCTATCAAAAACTTATTTTAATTAAAAATCTAAAAAAATCTGAACAACATCTTAATTAATAACGAACATGTAGAACTTCACATAATATATTCCAAAGTTTTCTTAGCTAAAAGACATGCTAAAATAAAATATTAAGAGGAAAGACACATATTTACTTTTAATTAATACTGAAAAAGTTTATTCTAGAATTTATTTCTTTAAATACTTGTTTTTCTTGTGTTTGGCTTTTTAATTTAAAATATTACACTGAATAAATAAAGCAGATTTTACACTACTGAGCTTGAAAATACTAAATTTTGAACTGATTTAATAATTATTCCTTTTCAAGTCTTTAGAAGCTATTTTTTAAATAAAATTTGGAAATTTAAATATTGTAAACGTATTGTGTGTTCTGCTTTAAAAATAATTAAATAAAACAAAATAAATTTGTGGATGCAAATCTGCAGTCTGATGAGAAGCTTTATCAAATAGATTTTGAATCCTTTCAAAAATTAAAGGTGTTTTTGAGGTTTATTTGAGGTAGTTTATAGCTGTCAGGGTTGATTTTAGGTCTATTTGAAGTTGACTTCAAAAAAAAGAACCTTAAGAGATCGACCTCTCAAGGTATATAATCAAAGAGTATGGTTTCTTTCCTACTGGAGTTTGTTTTGAGGTTGTTGAAAATCTAATTTAAAGCAACTAGCTTAAAGAGGTAATTTTTGAGGTGTTCAGGCTACTTTTTCAATAATTTTATACTTGAGGTGTGAATAATTTCTCCCAATCTCAACTAAAAGTAACGTTGAGTTACATATATAAGGATGATTTTATGAGGTATAAATGAGGTTGAAATTCAGGTTTATTAATGACGCTATTTTTGGAGCAAAACATAGCCTCATTTTCTACCACAGTTACATTTTTTTACATCTGACAAACTCAAAACAACTTCAAAAACACTTTACTTTTTTCGTAAGGGTATGCACTTTACATTAAATTGCTATTATAATTATAAAAGTAACAAATATAATAAAAAGCAAGTAGTTTTAAAAATTGATTTTGTTAGAGTACGATACATATATTACACAATGTGCCACTTCCTTAAATTAGAATACTTTCCTCTCTGAAATTAACAACTTAATTAATGTACTCGTAGAAAAAAATTCTTATATGTTGAATGTACAGCTTCATAACTGGAGATTGACTAGTTGAAAGTAAGCGATTGTATTGCGCCAGACGCGCACCGTTATTAATGTAACAGATTTTAAAAGTTGTTATAAATTTGGTTGGCTTAAAAAAATTTAAACTTAACGTACAAAGTAAACAATCGTCCTTTCTATGATTGGATTTTAAGCTTGTTCTTATGTATCTTTTAAACTTTCTTAATTTCAGGATTCATTTTATTATATTCGAACATATTCCTTTCTTTCTACGCAAAATATGAGTTATGAAAATTATGTTTTTGCAATGGACACTAATTGTAATACACTGCAAAAAAAAACTCTGTAAATCTTTAACCAGTATTTGGTTTCTTATTATCCCAAAGTCTAGTTAAACGAAAGATCAATTTATTTCAGTTACACCATATATTGGAAGTATGATCGAGAAATATTTCCACAGTACAACCGACTGCATCAAAATTCGGTAAAAGACACCAAACTTTGATTTTAAACTATACGATATTTGTTTACGTTTTCTTTATTTACAACTTGGTCTCGGTGTATCGCAACGACTAAAGCATGTTATTTCAAGTTTCTACTTACTTAGTTAGATAAATAGTGTTTCTGTTTAGAGAATTGTGTGCTGCCATCTATATTTCAATTTAAAATGTCACGTGATTAGTAAATGTTTCATGCAGTTAAGTTCGCTTTAAAATGTCGTACAAATAGGTATTGTGTTTGTCGTGTTAGTATTTGTGTATGTTTATGTTTTGTGTTAGTCATTAAATTATGTCAGTTTTAAGGGGTCGTTAGTTTAAATTATTTAGTAACCATTTTTTGGTGTCAGTTAGCGGGATATATTAGCGAGCAATGAAATTTTGAGTTGTCGAATCGATGCTTCAATGTTGAGTTCCAGAACGAGGTTGATACTATTTTCTTGATACTAATGACGATAGTTCCAGTGTGAAGGTTGGTGTTATTTTCTTGATCTGATTTATTGTGCTTTTATTGTCAATTTATTGAAATGTCAGAAATTGAAAAGTTAAAGGATAAGTGTAAAGTTTTAAGAAATAAGGTCACCAAATTAATTACTAAAATTGAAACGTATCTCAATGAGTGTGATGATTTGGCTGATATAGATAAAACAAATGCTTTAAAAGAGTTTCGAGAACAATTAGTTCACAAAGAAAGCGAGCTTATAAGTGTAAATAGCAAGGTTGAAGCTTTGTGCGACATTAGTGAAATCGAAAATGAGGTTTCGATTTCAGATGAATATAATGAGAAAATTGTTCTATGGAAACAAAAGATTATAAATGTAATTGATAATTAGAGCGCCAAAGAGAAAGGAAATATTTCAGTTGATTTAAGTATGAGAGAAAGTAGAGAAAATACACCCCCTTTAGCTAATTCAAGTAGTAACGCGCAGTTAATAAAAACTGTTAAACTTCCCAAGTTGTATATAAATAAATATTATGGTAACCCCGCGCATTGGTTAGAATTTTTTGATCAATTCGAAAGTGCTATACATAACAATAACTGTTTAAGCAAAGTAGATAAATTTAACTATTTAAAGTCTTATGTAGGTGGGATAGCAGCAAGTTGTATTAACGGTTTTGCTTTAACGGATGAAAACTACGATATTGCTCTAAAGCTTTTAAAGAATCGATTTGGTAATAGAAACTCGTTAATCCAAGCACATCTTAATCAGTTGTTAAAATTACCTTTTATTAGAAATGTAAATGATTTAATTGGCTTAAGAAAATTATTTGATTGTGCTGAGTCACAAAAAAGAAATTTAGAGTCGTTAGGAATAGATACCGAAACTTATGGTAATTTATTAAGTCCTATTCTAATAGAAAGAATTCCGAGGGAAATTGTTTTAGAATTGAATCGAAATTATCCTGAAAATAATTGGGTATTTAAAGATTTGTTTTCATTTTTGGAAAAAGAAATAAGTTCTAGAGAGAGGACACTTTCGATTTATAAATCTGATTCACGTGAGTATAACAATAGTTTTAGTAACGAAAATAAGAATTTTCGTAAGAAATCTGATTTTATTAAAAAAAGTAGCTTTAATAGAAATGCGCAAAATGTATATCATGCAACAGTCGATAGAAAAAAG
This sequence comes from Parasteatoda tepidariorum, assembly GCF_982258835.1. Classification (NCBI taxonomy): domain Eukaryota; kingdom Metazoa; phylum Arthropoda; class Arachnida; order Araneae; family Theridiidae; genus Parasteatoda; species Parasteatoda tepidariorum. The sequence continues at coordinate 6,405,698 of NC_141765.1, forward strand.
TGCCTTTTTGCGACAGTAGTGAACATGAAGTTTGCGAATATCAAAGCGTAATAGAAAGAAAAAATAAATTAAAAGAAAATCGTTGTTTCCGTTGTTTTTCAAAACATCATATTGCTAGACTCTGCAAAACGAAATTGGAGCCATGCATAAAATGTAACAGGCGAACTCATCATTATTTATTATGCGAGGAGAATGATTCATCGGAAAACGCGGTTGTTCAATGCCACTCCTCCATAAAGAGAAATAGTGTTTTATTACAAACTTGTAGTGTAGTCGCATGTTTTGAAAAAAATAATAAATTAATCGGAATTCTCTGTGATAATGGTTCCGAAAGAACCTGGATGAAGCGAAGTTTAGCAAATGAACTGCGAGTGAAAATAATAAGAAAAGAAAATTTATCTGTTTATTCTTTTGGGTCCGTAACAACAAAACAAATAAGCTACGGTGTAGGTCGAGTAAAATTAAAGAATAGAAATGATCCTAAAATTTTTGTTGAAATTGAGGCGTTAATTACAGATACAATTACAGCCGCACCTCTTTCGATTCCAGATACACGAATACAGAATGATTTAATAGCGAAAGGTTTCGTTTTAGCTGATGCATGTTCGAATTTCAATCAAGGTTTGGATATTTTAATCGGGGCTGATTTATTTTGGGAGATTGTTGATAATTCTAAAGCAGAGAAAATGAATAAATCTTTATATTGTATTCCCACTATATTCGGTTATACGGTACAGGGAATTCAAGAGGAAAATAAAGAGATGTCGAGCCGTGTTACTTCGACAAATTTAAGTTCAGTTACGGATGTTCAGGTACTATGAGATTTAGAATTGTTAGGCATTCGAGATGAAAATGAGATAGCTATTGAGGATAAGCATTTAATAAACAAATTCGAAAATAATTTAAGTTTGTTAATGGCAGGTACGAAACTTCATTATTATGGAAAAGGTCACCTAAGGATCTCGCGAAAAATTTTTGGATAGCAAAAAAGAGATTCGATAATTTAAAAACTATTTTTGAGAAGAATGATTGGGTTGCGAGGGAATATAAACTTACGATACAAGAGTAACAAAACAAGATAATAGTCGAGGAATGTACTAGAGATAATGAGGAATATTTTATGCCTCGCAGAGCAGTTGTGCGAAATGATAAGGATACTACTAAAGTGCGAGTTGTTTTTAACTGTAGCTCAAAAACTAAGCAAAATTTATCTTTAAATGATTATTTAGAAATAGGGCCAAATTTAAATCCTAATGTGTTAGACATTATTCTTAAATTTAGAAAATTTAAAGTAGCATTCAGCGCCGATATCGAAAAGGCTTTTCTCATGATAGGCATCTCTGAAAAGGATCAGGACTAAAGAGAAGGGCTAGTTCCCTCCGCTCTTAGAGCTGAAGCTACGATTTCCCTCCTCATGAAGTCACTGTGTCCACAGATCTCGGAGATCGCAAGCAAAGATATGATAACTTTGCATCTTTCTCTTTGTAAAAATAAGTTAGACCTTTTCTGGTTATTAGCTTTCAAACTTTACGTAATTAACACATTATTTCCGTTCATAAACATAGTTCAAAAAAACTTTCTTGGCCATTATATTAAAAAAAATACCATTTTAAACTTATAAAAATGTTTTACTAGTTGTCGAAAATGACACTATAAATACTTTATTTTAAAAAGTTCAGTTTTAACTTTAATTATTACGAAAAATGAAAGCATATATCAACACTTTTTTTATCTACATATTCTTTTATAACAATAAGTTGAGTTAAATTTAGAATCCCCGATTTTAAAAAAAGCCGTTAATAGCAATTTGTTCATACTTAATCATTAGGAAACATCAACCTTAAACGCTAATTACTGAAACAAAATAATAATTTAGGTTCATAATGACATTAGAAATTTTACAATTGTTTATAGATATTTAAATTTACGATGATATAATTTATAGATATTTAAGAGAACATAATTCTTAAAAAAAATCATAAATATTTAGAATAACTACATTAAAAAATATGTTATGAAATTAGAAGAATTCCAACTATATATTTTATTTATACTTTTTATATACATTTTAATTTTCTTTGACATTATCCATTTTTTAATTTTTTTCATCTGCCTTTTCTTTTTGAAGTAACGAGGCGGTTTTTATTTAGATAATGGATTTTTATAAAAGTTCTTAACGACAGAATAAACTTATTGCTGTTTTATATTAACTGTGTCATTTCGAAATCCATTCTTTGCATAGTTGTTCATTTACTTTAGGGAACACGCGGAAAATTATATTTTTTCCTTTTGTTTTTCTATCAAAATTTTTTCAAGTTGCAATCGCACAAACTGGCATTTCGATAATAGTTTTAAATTCTTGTAAATTCACTGCAAAAACTGAGGAAAGTCATCATAGAAAATAACAAATGTCTTAGAATATCTCGCAAAAAGAAATGCTCCAATATTAGTTAGAGCTAGTAAGGCCGAACGCTCCGTTCTTGAAGTAAAAGTGCGAGCTTTGCGCCAAAGTGACGTCACTAGAGAAAATCGGAGGATTGGCGCTGTGAGAGCTACTTCAAAGGTGTGAACCAGCCCTTCTATTCTCTTTAGCCCTGGAAAAGGATAGGAAATTTTTATAGTTCTTATGGCTTTCAGATAATTCTAGTAATAGCTTTAAAATTTTGCGAATGACTCGTCTTCCTTTCGGTTGTACATCATCTCCGTTTATTCTTAGCGCAACAATTAAAAAGCACATTAAACAGTATCTTGAAAATGCACCTAAATGTGTTGAAATGTTGGACACTTCACTTTATGTGGATGATCTCTATTTTGGTGCTGATGATATTGAGGAGGCGTTTGATTTATCAACTGAAGCTGTTCATATTTTGGGAGATGCAGGAATGAATTTACGAAAGCTGAATTCTAATTCGGAAGAATTGAAGTCTTTGTGGATAGAAAAGGGTTTTAGTGATGTTAGTGAGAGTTCTAGTGGTAGTTTGAAAGTTTTAGGTTTGAATTGGAACCCTATAGGAGATAATCAGTCGTTGGAAATTTCCCCGTTATTGAAAAGTTTAAATAATTCGGCAAATACGAAAAGGTTTGTGTTACACGCTGCTGCAATGGTGCTCGATCCAGTTGGTATTGTTAGTCCTTTCGTTCTTAAGATCAAGTGTCTGTTGCAAGAGATATGGAAAAGAGGTTTAGATTGGGACGAAGAGTTGTCAGTAGATTTAAAAATTAAATGGACTGAATGGTGTGTAGAAGTTAAACATTTAAAAGACATAGTCATTCCAAGGTATTGTTTTTTGTCATGCGGAAATCCAGGAAGTCGAAGAGTAGAGGTACACATATTTTGTGATGCGTCACTCGTTGCATATGGGACGGTTTCCTATGTTCGGTATATCAATGATGAGGGTAAAATCATAGTATCGTTTTTGATGTCCAAGAGTCGTGTTTCCCCCTTGAAAAAGTTAACTTTGCCACGCTTAGAATTAATGGCGACAGCTATAGGAGCTAGACTAGGTAATTATATTAATGGTATTTTGGGGGAAATGGTTTCTGAATATATATATTGGACGGACTCATTCATTGTTTTACATTGGATCAGGGGAAGGGCTGAACGATGTAAGCAATTTGTTTGCAATAGGGTCCGTGAAGTTCAGGAGAAGTCAAATCCAAAATCTTGGCATCATTGCAAAGGTACAGATAATCCTGCTGATTTGCTGACACGTGGATGCAATGCAAGCAAATTGAAAGAAGGAGATAAATGGTTCCATGGCCCTTCATGGCTGAGACTTGAAGAATCAGAATGGAATAATGATAAAGGTTTCAGCTCTTTTAATAGCGAAAACTTGGACGATGAAATTCGTATAGAGAAACGAAACAAACCCGTGAACATAAACATAAATGTTTGCAAGGAAGAAAGCCAGTCTGATATTATGAACGTCATAAATAAAATTTCATCATGGACTAAATTGCAAAGAGTTTTTGCCTGGTGTAGAAGATTTACTCTAAATTGCAAGTTTCCAGCTGCAAAAGCTAGTGGTTGTTTAACAACTGCAGAGATTCAGAATACTAGAAATTCCCTTGTGAAGATGGTTCAAAATTATGCTTTTGGTACTGAAATGAAATATCTGCAGAAGGAGAAGACACTTCCAAAAAGTAGCAATCTGTTACCTTTGGCACCCTTCCTTGACTCATCCGGACATCTCCGAGTTGGTGGAAGATTGAAGAATTCCAATCTTTCTGACTGTCGAAAACATCCAATACTTCTCCCAAAGGGTCATCATTTATCAACGATAATTGTGAAAAATTTTCATGAAATCCATCTACATGGAACTATTCAAATGACATTATCAGCATTAACCCAAGAATATTGGATAAGTGGTGTCAAGAATCTTGTCAGAAAGATAATTTCCAGGTGTGTAAAATGCCATAGACAAAATGCTAAATTTTTGACACAATTTATGTCTGATTTACCTTCCGTAAGAGTCACACCTTCCCGAGTTTTCTCTGTTGTTGGGACTGATTACGCTGGACCTTTCCTAGTGGAGCCCAAAAAAGGACGAGGTGTGAAGACTATGAAATGCTATGTTTGTTTTTTTGTGTGTTTATCCACAAAAGCTGTTCACTTAGAACTCGTTAGTGATCTAACTTCTGATGCTTTCCTTGCCACGTTAAGAAGATTTAATTCTCGACGAGGAAAACCTGATCAGATACATAGCGACTGTGGGACTAATTATGTTGGTGCATATAGAGAGTTGAAACATTTAATTGCATCACTCTCTTCAGATGAAAGATTTCAGGGTAATCTTGCAAAGGAAAATATCATTTGGAAATTCAATCCTTCTGCGGCACCTCATCACGGTGGATTGTGGGAATCCACTGTCAAATCTATGAAGTCTCACCTTAAAAAAACTGTCGGTGAACAAATCCTCACCTACGAAGAATTCCTAACCCTAATTGCTGAAGTAGAAGCTTGCCTTAATTCTCGACCACTCACTCCTTTGTCTGATGATCCTGCTGATTGTGAGGCACTGACGCCTGGTCATTTCCTCATTGGTACTTCACTGACATCAGTGCCTAATTCTAAACTTTCAAAGGAAGTGATAGCACCTTTACAACGATGGAAGTTAATGCAAAGAATGATCCAAGAATTCTGGAAGCGGTGGTCAACTGACTATCTTTCCACTCTTCAAAGGCGTCCCAAATGGCTCCAAGTAAAGAGAAATCTTGCTGTAAATGAACTGGTGCTAAACAAAGACGATGATTTGCCACCATTGAAGTGGAAGTTGGGACGTGTGATAGAGACCTTTCCAGTAGCAGACGGTAAAATCAGAGTAGTAAGGTTAAAAACTGCAAATGGTGAGTTAAAACGTCCTATTGTTAAACTTTGCCCACTACCAATAATAGACTTCAAACATTGAACTCATACGAACTTTGAACTCTTAATTAAAATTTTCTGTCAATTCAAAATTTTATAATGGTTTAATATTTGTCTTTTAGTGCATTTCATTTGATTAATTTTGTTTATTGTTTGATTACGATTCACATATATTTCATATAAGGTTGTTTTAATTTTTGTATACAGATTCTTAAACTGAAAATTTTCAGTAATTGATTTATTGCTGCATTACTTTTGAAATTGAAGTTTGAATGAATGTAATAACATTTTATGAACCCCCTAAGTGCTCATAGTGGGGGAGGATGTTTCTGTTTAAAGAATTGTGTGCTGCCATCTATATTTCAATTTAAAATGTCACGTGATTAGTAAATGCTTCATGCAGTTTAGTTCGCTTTAAAATGTCGTACAAATAGGTATTGTGTTTGTCGTGTTAGTATTTGTGTATGTTTATATTTTGTGTTAGTCATTAAATTATGTCAGTTTTAAGGGGTCGTTAGTTTCAATTATTTAGTAACCAAATAGCTTATTTGCATGAATTTAAGTTCATTTCTTTTATGTTGCCTTTTTAAATTTGGTTAGAGGTATGTCATAAAATAACTTCTTACGGTAAATAGTTTTGTTACGGTACTGCATTGGAGCTGATTAAAAACACCCAATAATTTTGCAACCTTCCTCTACTTTTTTTAAAGAAAAAGAAGGAAAATCAGTGTTTTGTTTCTTCAAAACACTAACTTTTGGTGCAATATTCTACTGATATTTGAAGCTAGTAAAACTACCAAAATATGGTAAAATTGAGCTCCATTTTATGCAGCAAATGAATACTAATTTTCGGTGCAACGTATCTCAAAATTTTTAACAGTACATTAATCACTCCAAAGGTAAATTTTTACTTCTTTTTTTATTAATATTCAGTTTGAATTGTCTAGAATAAGAATTTTAAAGTTTGAAATTTTGCTCCTTTTAGTGATTTTTGTGAGAGCTAACCATTTTGCCCGGAGCTACAAGTTGTTATTTTTAAGTAATTGAGTTTCAGTATTTTAATTCATGTTAGCAAAAAATCTTAATTTTATTATTATTTTGAAAATAACTAGCTGCAAGTCTTTTATTATCTGAAGTATTCTAGAAATTATGTTTGGCTAGCATTTGAGTAAAATATAAATAATTCTGAGCAATGTTTGGAGTAGCATGATTTTTGTTGCAAGTTTTATCAATATTTTGTTAAAATATCTTGAAAAAGTTTATAGTAAAAAAAAGGACCTTAAAAAGTTAATAAATGGAAGTTTGACTTTGGTAGAAGAATGGATAAATTCCGCATTTTTACATAGAATAATTATAATTTATAAAATAATAATTTATAAAAATAACATATATTTTTCAAAATTAAATTTCTAAATTATTGCTTTATCAATTATTCTCAATTTCTTCAAGAAACGCCATTTGAATGTATTTTATTTTTTTAAAATTGTGGTAAACTTTGAATGTTAATTTTTAAGACAACACTCGTGGTTAATGTAAATTTAAGTAAGCATATTAAAATGGGGTATACACTTAAGGAATTTTTATTTTCACTTAACAAACAAACATTATGTTTACGAAATATTATAAAATACAAGATTGAAACTGCTTCAATACTATCTTTTCTCAATTTCTTTTCGTTAGAAAAAACTTAGCTTTTTCTAAAAATAGGCTCATAAAGAAGAAACCTTTGCTACCGATTGAGTAAAACAACATGAGGTTTTGTCCATGTTTTTCAATTTTCTAACTGACTTTTCTTTTTATGAATGTAAAACTTGACAAGTTTTATCTTTTCTTTTGAAACAGAAATAAACGAATCTAGTTTTGTAAAGCTTTCAGATGTGTCAACTTCAGGAACACATCACAACTCTCAAAACATATAAGAAGTGCAGTAAAAAAAAGAACAATAAATCGCGTTCGGAACCTCTTAACAAAATCAAAATACAAGAAAAGTCTCTCTAATTTTTCAGAAGCCAGTGAAGCAAGAATCTTTAACATCTCCTGAAAAATTGGGAAAATTGTTTTCCTTATTTTGCTTATCCGTGTCCCTAGTGTGTTGGGACACGGATCTGGGATGTTGTAATGGATATGCAAATGACGTAGGCTCTTTCTATGTTCTGACGCCGGCAGCACCGTCATCAGGGGCAATTATCTCTTCGGGTCACACGGCTGGGTACTGAGGATTTCAACAGCTCCTGCCACCCCTTTACCCTGGTTGATGTACCCTGCGTTTGCCACTTTACAGGTTTCTAAAAGCATCACGCTTATTCAGTGTTTTCCCAGGGGCGCTGAATACGGAGGAAGGATTCTTTCAGTGTTTTACCCTTTTGCGATAGTGAGAAGAAAGCAGACGATTTGTTTACCTATCATTAGTAAATGCATTACGGTCTTTTATTAGGCGGGAAATTCTGGCTAATAATTCATAACCGTCTTCTTAATATTTAGTGTACTTATATTTTGTAGTGCTCGACAATAAAGCTTTGATGGTTAGGGTCATTAAAGAAACGATGATAAAGCTTGATTTTCAATTTGTTTTTACGATCAGGTTACTTGTACGATAGTTGAGATAACTATTTTATTTGGTGTGGTAACAGGATATTTTAATTACTGTTTTAACGATTTACTTTTTATCGGAAATAAAGTTAAAATAAAATGAGGTAATTAATCGAGTAATTACTAAATATAATTTCAATTTTATTTGGTACAATATAAGCAATTTGATTACACACATATTTGAAAAAAGATAATTTTTGCCTATTCTTTTCAGAAATACTTAATTATTTAATAGTTTTGATCCAAATTTGGCATGAATATGCCATTGGATAGAAAGAAAATTACGAATATGATATAACATTAAAAAAAAAGATAAGGTGCAACTAAAAAAAATTAAACTTTCTATTTTTTGACATTCATACATTTTAAACATATACTTAAGCACCGCGGTTCTTAAATTCCACCACTGATCTCTGTTATTATACATATACTATACCAATCAAAATATTATCTTTACTTTTAGTGCTGTTACAATAAAATTATACTACCGGCCAGGTGGGCGAGCGTTTAGCGGGCCTGACAGCAAAGCCAATGGCCAAGGGATCGAATAAGGACATGGATGTTTTCCTTTGTATGCTGTTCTCTGTTGTGTGTGATGTGTGAATGTGGCCTACCCTATGAGCGGGTATCTGCAGCAGTGTGGCGTGGTTAATATTGCTCACCTCCGTCACTTTGGTCACCAGGCAACGCAAAATGAGCAACACTTCCAGCCTTTTCCATGGCGAAGAACGATAATCTTAAAGTTTAAAGGTTTAAATATTAAAATATTCAGTTTAAATGTTGTTAAGGTCTAAAAGTTTAAATATTCAAAAAGTGCAAGTTGGGAATTAAAAGCAAATAATATTGTTAAGATTAAAAAGTAATACGCAAGCCTAAACAATTTATAAAATTAATGATTAATACACAAAACTGGTGGGACAATTAAATTCAGGTACATAAAATCTAAAAAAAAATAAGTAGGTTGTGTATGTAGCAAGGTAAACCCCACAAGAATGCATGAGAAGTTAAAACAAATTAAAGATTAAGTGAAATTGGCAAGGTTAGATATTATACATTAAATTGCGTTAAACAGGCCGAATAGTGGTGGTCCATCGTTGTTGAACACCGAATAACCCAATAGGTCCATTGGGTCATACATTTAGAAATAAGGGAATAAAACAAAAGCGACTAATATAAATGATAAGGAAAAATGCATATAAAAATTTTAAGGTACCACATTCTTGTGAGATTGATATTATCTGTGCTAACTATTTTTAAAAAATGACTACTCACCCAACATGGCAATAAGACAGCGATGCTGTACTGTGGTAAAAAGAATACAGATCATTGTTATTTGCATCCGTCTTGTTTCTTTTTCTTTTATCGGTAAACACACACCAACACTCATACAAATTTTCGTGGACGTTTCATTAAGCGAAATCACAAGGCATAAGAATTTTCGTAAATCATTAAACACATGTTTTCTTACATAAATTTCCGTAAGATATTTCGCATTTTTTTTGTACATCACCCAACAAAAATCTTTTTGATTAAAAATAAATGTCATTCATATAATCAATTAAGAGAGAGTGTATGCTTTTTTTCCTCATGCATCGCCTTAAGAAAACTAGGGGTCCCTCGTGAATAGCCAATGAGGGAAAAAAAGGGGTACTCGGAAGGCCAATGAAAAAAAAAAGTGGGCTGTTCAGGTTCAACCCCTGAAGAAACCATTGGCCGATAGAAGAATCTAGTAAGAGAAGATACAAGTAACACGTGTTATTGGTTCATAACCGGTTTTTGAGATTGCGTAAAGCAAAGGTGTAACAAAAAATATATAAAACCAATGGTTTTGATAAAAAGCTTGGGCTTTTTCAGAAATATTTAATATCATTTTTTTTAGGTCAATACCGTACTTGATTTGATTACTTTTAAAAGACACTTTAAAAAAGTTTAAAAACTTGTTACGTGTTATACCTCTGGGGGTACTGATCCAGGAGTTTCCTTGTCTTCTGGATTGGTTCAAAATTACAAGGCTACGGAGTTGAACGTAAGTAGTCGTAAACCCATAAAATTGGGTCGGCTGTTCAACGACGGTTATAAAATAAAATAAAAAAGTAACACGTGTTCGCGACTACCTCGTGTGAACAGGGAAGCGAGGTCAAAAAGGTTAAAAATGACGATATCCATCCAGTACGCAATTAAAAGTTCACCTACCGTGTGAGAAAAAAAGGAAAGTGTCACGAGGTGAAGGGGACAAGACATAAAATTTAAAGTGAATGGTCCAAGAGTCCAGCTGCAGCAAAAGGGTCCTATTCCTCCCACGCAAGTGTCACCTGCTAAGAAATGGGAGCTAAAGGAAAAGGGGACCAACATGATATCAGGTTACAGAACGTGAAAAATAAGATTGAAGAATATAATCTTAAGGCAGAGCATGACTGAAAAAGAGAAACATGCAGTAATAAACAATTATAAATAAATTAATATTGCATATTTAAAATATAAAGCATAATAATAATCTGTAAAAGTAATTAATTAATAAAAAAATATGCAGTATTTAAAGTTATACATTGTAAATTGATAACAGAATTAATTATAAACTGAACGTTAATGAAGTTCGTAGACAAGAAATTAAGAATTAAGAGGACAAAAGTAAAGCAAATTTTCAAAAAACAAAAGCGAATCAAATTTAAGAAAACAAAATTATATTAAGGAGAGAATAAACTTGTGATGATTGACATTATCACAGATAAGTTGCCATTAAGAAAAAGAAAAACAAAGAAATAATAAATTGGATTTCTGTTTTTGTTATTTGAGGCTGCTGAATACTATCTCAAGAATATTGAGTAAAGTAAATATATGTATTGCACAGTGGCGTAGCGAGCTTAACTCGCGCCCGGGGCACAATACCTTTTCAGCGCCCCCCCCCCATTCGAAAACCATATAATATTATATGTAAAATATACTCCCAAATTAATAAATAAATAAAGTCATAGGCTCAAGCTAGGCTTTTAATTTGAGACAAAAAATGCCATTGAGAAAATAAGACTAGATTCTGAATTGTATATGATCATCTAGAATTAGTTCAAAAGATACCTATTATTTATTTTACATATTTATAAAGAAATATTTTAAAAACACGCAGTTTTAAAACAATAAAAAAGTAAATATTTATTATCTCTAAGGGGATACATATATTTGATAATAATATGATTATAATACATTAATAAAACTAATTACTATGTATAAATTTTCCTTGCTTTTCATGAAGCAAATTTATCAATAATATCATCAAAGTTGATCATTTCAAATTTTTCTCTTTCCACACGTAATGCTAGGTCACTTAGGCGATCTTGTCCCATCGTTTATCGTAGATATGTTAAAATTAATTTTAATTTGCTGAATGAACTTTCGCAGCTAGCAGTTGATACTGAGATAGTCAGGAGTATTTGAAGTGTCACTCTCAGGTTTGGAAAAACATCTTCTCCATACGAGATTATAAAAGTACGAAATTCTAATGGCGTTTTAGGTTCAATTTCTTATCTACTGCGGAGTAACATTTTGTAATCACATATTTCGATAAAGAGTTCTATTCCATTGAAATCTGTATAATAAAATTCACCCAAATTTGTACAAATTTTTTCAAGGTCGTTATCAACATTATCCTCGTTTAATAAATTTTCAATGTCTAGTAGAATTCCAAATTTGAATTTAAGGTCACTTAATCGTGTACGTACATATTTCTTGTTGGAGGCGATCAAGAACGCTTTTCATAACGCGAGAAACTTCATTTTCTGTGGAAAGACCAACATCTCTAGCCAATTCTCCAGGCATTTTGCGTCGTCTTCTTACACGTATTGTTGTATCAATATCCCATTTTTCACAAAGAGACTTCGCTTTTTCTATTACCTCTTCACGGAGCTTGTCTCAAATTTCTGGTAGTTCAATCGCTAATGATTCAAGATCATTGGACCCTTCTCTAAAATTCATTCTCGGATCTTGTAATCTGAGCTGCACACGATCAATCCTCCTTAGGAATTCATACCAGAAATGAACTAAATTTATGAAACTGGAAGTTAGTATATTTTGCAACAGAATTGTAGCTTCACTTCTGGTGTCACTTGTAGTGGTAATGTCCTCTGCTAATTTTTCTAATTGTTCTACTATATTCTCTAGCCCAGTGTTTCCCAAAGTGTGGTACGCGTACCCCAAGGGGTACGGGAACAGTTTAGCGGGGGTACGCGTTCTTATGCGAATATCTTACAACAAAAGAACATTTCAAAAAAATTTTATTTAAAAACAAAGCTCTCCTTGAAAATTTACAATTTAGTATTTTTCAATTGGCTATTTTTCGCTGAGTTAACAGTTAATAATTAGTATTGTCAAAAGCCAGTTGTAATTTTTAACTTCTGTGCAATTTTTTTATAGTAAAATCTGCATTAATTTTATTAGGGTACACAGCGTTACGAAAAATTTATAAAGGGTACACAAAAGTCATAAGTTTGGGAAACACTGCTATCGACGATAACGCTAGCTGCTTGTATTCGCCGATCCATCGTGTTTCAGATTCCCGTTGAACACTTTTTGTTAAAGCATTTTTTAATAATTCCCATCGTAATGTTGAACGTGAGAAAAACAGATATATGTTTTCAATTATTCCAAAACATATGTCACAACGATTTGATCTTGTTTAGCTGTAGTAACTCCAACGTAAATTCAATGAATGGTTATCACAATTTACAGATAATGCTTTATGATTTTTCTTCCACTATTCTTTGTTGAACGCCAGATGTGTGACCTGCCATCACGGCAGTATTATCGTAAAATTGTGGTCTGCAGTTTGTTAATGAAATTTCATCGGAATTTAATTTCTCTGAAATTGTATTTTCGATCGAGGCTGCATCTTTAGCATGTATTTCAATAAAACTCAAAAAAGATTTTTTGATGGAAACTTTTTTATTCATAAAATCAGCATCTACATACCTAACGACTTGGGACATTTGTTCTCGATGAGAGATATCAGGAGTTGAATCAAACAAAAGTCCATAATATTTATTTCTTTTGATATAGTTTATTAGTTGATTTCGAACTGTAGATGCCAGAAGATGAATGAATTCATTTTGGATCTGTGTTGACAAATGTGAGACAGTTTTTAGAGCTTCTATGGCATGTTTAAGATGATTTGCTAGTAGCGGATCAAACTGAGCTACAAGTCTAAGTAAAGATAATAGGTTTCCTACTTTTGTACCAACTTGAAGTGCTAGTTTTTAAACATGGCTTCATTATTTGGTTTATTACTTACCAAGAATGCCTTGAACTTGAAAGGTAGTAACACAGTGAAATATACATTAGAATTACTAACATTACACATTTATTAGAATTAATACATTAGATAACATTAAATTATATAATATAATATTATATAATATTTAATAATATTTCATTTTTATTATAAGCAGAGCGCGATGACAAGGACGCAAAACTGAAAAATACACGCTCAAAATAACTTAAACGTTAATATTTCGGGATTTCCCTAATTTGTTGCCGACTTCCACAACCTGTCGTAAGTGTCTAAGATACGTACAGTCACAGAAAAAAGTATCCGGAAGGTAACAAATAAGGAATCGTTTATTTTTTAATACTGATATTTCTCAGGCACACAACAAATACGGCGTTTGTGTCCTTTCCTAGAAACGGCAAAACGATGTATTTGTTGTGTGTCTCTTTTCGATCCTTTAGTTGTTATTTTTCGGCTACTTTTTTCCGTGTACATATAAGTACATTAGACTGTACATATAAGTACATTAGAGTGTTATTGTTATCGTTTTAACAAGCGTAAGCTACATTGCGTTTATGGAAATAAAAATATATATTGTCCTGGAAGAAAGAATGCTTGTACTTTGTACACTTCAAATATTTATTATTACATATTATTTTATCAGACAAATCAAGAAAGGAGATAATTTATGTAACTACACAGCGTAGATGCCATAAAAAAGTGCTGACAGACACAGGTCGAGTCAGCCCTGCTAGTAGAAAAGACGTGCCATTTCTATTATGAATATATTATTACAGTTTGATTTAGACTATTAATGTTCCTTTTTATTTACAAATTAACATTTATTATATTACACTGGCACTAAAATTAAAATATGTTTTCCAGAAATAAATTATAATAAAAATAAAAATTAAACAGCAATTTTTTGCTTTGCCGACCATTTGGCGCCCCTTTGTGAGTAGCGCCCGGGGCATGATGCCCTCCCTTGCCCACCCCTCACTACGCCACTGGTATTGCATATTGTAAACTCTAATTTTATATTTTTATGTAAATGATCTTTTTGTTAGTGTGACGGGTATTTAATGAAACTTAAAAGGTTTATATTTTATTTATTATTTAATCATTCTACCAAATATATAAGGAGAAGCACACTTATCCATAGCTGCTCTTATATGCGTGTCGCAAGGAATTTTGTGTATTCTTTTTTTGGAGTTTATTTATATATTTTATTTCAAGGGGTTTAACGTGATCTAGTGGTCTTATCATGCATCCGAAGGTCGACAAATCAAACATAATCTTGTGACAAATTTCTAGAAAGTTCAACTGACCCTTGGAATTCGATTGCGAGATGAGACCACGGGATCTTAATCAACTGTTTAATTAACAAACGATTACAGCGAGAATTGTCACGAGGCAACGTCGTGACATTAGTAAATCTTACTATATTTTTGATTCACTCATAATTATTTATCAGTAGTCACGTGAGATGTGAAAGAAACACAAGTTCAAATGAAATAGGGCATAATATGTTTGCATTATTTTTAAAAATTTCACAGGTAACAACTGCTATTAGTAATTATGATAAAAATTACTTCATAAAAAGTAGTAAGTTTAATTTGTGGAAAAAATCTATGCCATGCACTATTTCATTACTATAACAAAACGAGTTGTAATATAATATAAAAAGAAATAAACTTAAGGAATTCGACTATCCAAATTTTTTTATGGGAGTTAAGATGTTCTTCAAATGTGTTTTAGTTATGCGAAATAATGTTTTTTAGCGAATGAAGTATTATTTTCGTAATATTTGTGAGTTTATAACAGTTATTCATGAGTGTTGAGTTACGCTACCGTGGAAGCCCTGTGGTTAGAGCATCGGTTCGGAGTTCGATCTTTGAAGTCGATAAAATTTCTCAAAACATTCTCCTAAAATCAGTAGAATCGCAAGTCCTGCAGTCGGTCTCTAAGCAGTATTATGGGTTTATGGATCTAGAGAAAATTTCCTTCCTTATCAGAAATAAGTCTAAATTTTAATAGTAGCTTCACGAGTGGGTGGTATTGTCATCTATTCATGGGGTTCTGAGCTTAGTCGCGCTTTCTCCCCAGTGGTATTCTCTTGTCAAATGAAAGGCACTTCATTCGAAGCAACATCAAATTGCATTTTTTCCATCTTTAAATAGCGTTCGCTATGTTAAGTATGAAAATGAAGCAAAATATTAATGGAATAAAAATGATATTATGGAAAAATGAAAAGTATTTGTGATTTAATGCACTTCATCTTTAATTTACATCTTATACACAGGGTGTCCCATAAATGGCTGAGAGATTTTGAAAATCAATTTAAAAATAATAACAAAATACTGAAAGACTTCATTGTTTGAGGCATTATGCTTCAGAGATATTTCTTCCTTCCTCCCACCATATTGTAAATTAAGTAAAAAATTCTGATAAATAGATGGTGGTGCAGGCATGAGAGAGGTGCCGAGAAATTGAATCAGAGACATCTGTAGTGCAGCACGCAACCAGTTATTGATCGTTTGTGAAGGGTATTGATGACACGTTAAGAATAGTTTTTGGAGTATCATCTCCTGAAACGCAGTTTTAAGATGAGACCGTCAAGCAATACGATATGCGAAAATAAAATTTTAGGCACTCATACGTAGGCTTTAACTGACATTATCGAAGAATTTGCAGAATGAAACTAACCTTTTTACTTGTTTTCTTTTAGGAAGCTGATATGGCCATTGCACCTTTAACCATAACTTCAGCAAGAGAACGTGTTATAGATTTTACAAAACCATTTATGTCTCTTGGTATAAGTATTATGATAAAGAAACCAATGAAGAAGAAACCGGGAGTATTTTCTTTCATGAATCCTCTCTCAAAAGAAATCTGGATGTGTATCATCTTTGCATATGTTGGAGTCTCAGTTGTTTTGTTTTTGGTGAGTCGCTTCTCACCACATGAGTGGCGATTGGAAGATTCTTTAGTTGGTCCTTCAGTTGCCAATGATTTTTCACTCTACAACAGTCTTTGGTTTTCACTTGGAGCATTTATGCAACAAGGTTGCGATATTTGTCCAAGGTAGGCCTATTTTATCAAGTTCAATAACACTTGTTTCTGGTATTACAAACACAAATCTAGAGGTGAGAATAAGATACAATTATTTATTTTTTTATTCTGACAGCAAAAAAAGAAATATAAAGTTGTTACTATTTTTAAAGAAGCCAAATTTTATAAACAAGAGCCTCATGAAATTTGATACAACAACAAAATGTGATACGGATAATATGAAGCTATTATGAGAGCTTATATTTAATTAAAACTGACAAAATGTTAAAAATTAATATTAATTTCTAAATGAATATGTCAGCAAATTAATCTTTAAAAATAGAAGAATTTTATTCTTTTATGCTATTTGAAGCATTATTAGAATTATTTAAATGCTTTGACTTATTGTAGAAAGATATTTTTTTAAAAAGTATCATATTTCTACAATGAATGTAATAATTGGCTTTAACACTTTGTGTACAAGAGTTAGTTTTCTTTAAAAAATTATAACTTTCTTATTTTAAATATATTATCATCAAAAATATAGCTATACACTAGAATAAATATAAGTCTTTCTGGGAAATAATACATATTAATATAATACATAGTAATAAATAAATGTATAATATAAACTGCTTATATTTCCAATTATGAACGATTAAAAATATTCGCATATGGAAAAATATCTTTACATCTTTCCATGTAAGGAAATAACACGTATAAATAGCTAATATTTTTTAAAATTTTTAGCATTCATCTTTGATGCAATGCAAATAACTGAATAGTTAAGTAGAAAACTTTTGATAGTTATGTGATCAGTAATTTTAAGAATTAAAAAAAGTTAATTTCCCAGTGGACTTTAAGAAAAACGAAATGTATAATGTAACCATAACAAAGACTCAATGTATAACAAAAGTAAAGATGTAACAAAGTTAATTAGGCAAGATTCTAAGTAGTTGAATAATTAGGGTAAATCTGGTATTTTTTTAAAAGGTTATAGTTAGGGACAAATAAGGATACCAGGAAATTTCCCCCTCTTCCGAAAAGATTTTTAACTACTATTCATAATTTACAAAGGGAATAGGGAAAAACCTAAACTTTGCTATATTTTCCCTAACTATTTTTTTTCACTGAATCAAAGGAGTCCAAAATCGTCCATGGGCTTAATATTTTGGAAGTTATAAAGGGTTTATTAAGA
The DNA here is from genome assembly GCF_982258835.1 of Parasteatoda tepidariorum. Classification (NCBI taxonomy): domain Eukaryota; kingdom Metazoa; phylum Arthropoda; class Arachnida; order Araneae; family Theridiidae; genus Parasteatoda; species Parasteatoda tepidariorum. Next base: position 6,423,155 of record NC_141765.1, read on the forward strand.
TATTAAGATAAAAGTTTTAAAAAAAATGAAATTTTTGATTATACCTACACTCTATAACAAAAAAATCGACGCACCAAGAAGCAATCCCCCGATTGCTTTGAAATTTCGCATGCATGAATGTTTTGAACAGATATGTTTTGAACAGTCTTTAGCGACGAATCCCGCTTCCAACTGTGTCCTGACGATCATCGGAGACGTGTTTGGAGACGCACAGGGAAGAGGGGGGTTCCTGCCTTCACTATTGCACGTCACACCAGCCCTCAACAAGGCATTATGGTCTGGGGTGCCATTTCCTTTGACAGCCGGACCCCTTTGGTCGTCATTAGAGGTACACTTACTGCACAGTGGTACGTCGACGACATCCTAAAACCTGTTTTGTTACCGTTCCTTTTGCAGCGCCCTGGGCTGGTTTTTCAGCAGGACAATGCCAGACCACATACGGCACGTGTTGCTATGAACTGTTTGCAAGCTTGTCAAACTCTTCCTTGGCCTGCCAGATCACCAGATCTCTCTCCCATCGAGCATGTCTGTGATATGATGGGAAGGCGATTGCATCTGGCACGGAATGTTGATGATCTCGTTCGACAACTGGATCGAATTTGGCAGGAAATACCGCAAGAGACCATCTGGGAGCTTTATCGGTCTATGCCACGCCGTGTGGCAGCTTGTATCCTGGCTAGAGGCGGGTCAATACCTTATTGAACTTGTTACTGTAACTCTGCAATAAATTATTCAATTGTTCTGAAATTTTAATCATTTACTATTCTGTACATTGTCTTCCTGTCCACCAATTTTCATTTCAATCGGACAACTCCTTCTTGGTGCGTCAATTTTTTTGTTATAGAGTGTATTTTAATATTGAAAATACCAATCACGATAAGTAAATATTATTTCCTGTTTACTGTTCTTTAATAATCGAGATGGACCAAAACAAAATCGATAAATCTTATAGTTCAAAAATTGTTGAAGATTTTGAACTTATGTACCTACGAGGTTATACTAGGTCAGATATTACTACATAAATAATAAGAGTAAAAGTATTGGTTCCTATGTATTTTTTACGTTGAATTGAATGAGATAAAATCCAAGTCAATATGACAAACAATTTAGAGTGTGTGAAAATGTCACATTTATAAAATATATTTTTTCATTTCCACTTTTTATACAAGAAACCTTTATAACTCCTATAACTTTCAAACAATTAGTTTTATGGACTTTGTTTTCATCTTATCTTATTAAGAATAAAAATATATACAGGGAAAAAATACCGCATTTTATCGGTACAATATCAAATTTAAATATAGGTATAATCAAAAGCTGTAAGCTGTTTTATATTTCATATTTACTAAATTTCTAAATTTGAACTAGTTACTCCTATCGACTTAATTTCTAAGATATATGATTCTATACAAAATAAATAAATAAATAAAAATAAAAAAATAAAGAAAATTACATAGGAAACAAATAACATAGTTTTTCTCCTGTTGAACTCTTTTTTCCCCTTCTTAAATTCAAGATGGCGCCTAAAGCTCATCTCAGAGTGACTCAACTCTTTAAATATTCATATTTCTCCCAAACCGCAATTTTTAAAACAATTCCCAGCTGTTTCCTAAATATTCCCGTATTCAGCCTTTTTTATGGCCCGAGAACTGCCCTAATTGTATTAAAATAAATTTTAAATCCTTTCTTCCAATTACTTTATACGGCGATTATGAAATAACTTTGCCACATATTACCCTCTGGAGAGCATACCGTTAGAGTGGGCGGAATCTGTATTATATATGCTTAAGCCGTGGTGGCTCAGGGGACAGAGCGTTCACCTTCCAATGAGGTAAACCGGGTTCGAATCCCAGCGATAGCTAGTCAATACGAATTCCGCATCTAGCTCGCACCGACCACAGTACTGACATGAAATATCCTCAGTGGTAGACGAATAATGGGTTAGAGTCCTCTTGTCGTCAGGCTAACCGTGGGAGGTAACGCAAATACGAGTTAGTTACAAAAAACAAAACAAAGCGTATAACAAAATAAAAAAAGTCCTCTACAAAGGCAAATTTTTCCCTTGATCAAGGAATTCCTTTCTCTTCTGGATTGGGTTCAAAATTACAAAGCTACGGAGTTGAATATTCCGAAATTGGGTTGGCTTTTCAATGACGGTTATAAAACAAAATAATATCTGCCCTTAAGGATTGCGGTAGCAGTAAAATCCCCAAATAACAGCATCCTCTTTTTTTATTGAAACAAATTCTTTACAGTATCAAAAATTAGAAATGGTATTTTTAAAACGTAAATGGTTTTTTAACGAATGCGAGAAAAGAGTGTGGTAAAAGCCTTCAAAAACAGAAAAAAAAAATGATCATTTTATATTTTAAAATTTTTTGATATGTCCTCAAATTTCTGGCATGCCCATAGTTTCTTTTCTGTTTATCAAGACTTTTTCACACTCTTCTCTCGGTAGCGTTCATGAAAAATAGGGACTATGGCAAAAGTTCAACGTTGCAAATTCTTGCTTTATAAAATACTTTTCCAACTCCATTTTAAGTGTTTTTTTATTTCCAGGATTCGACGAAAGAAGTGGGTGTTGGCAATTGAAAATTTCGAAATTTTCTCAATGTAACTGTAAATTACGTAATCGTTTGTAACGTCATCTGGAGCACAATTATTATAATAGGGTAAACTAACCAGTGAAGGAACACTTAAGCTTCGCTTGCCTTTTAAAAAATCATATTAATTTCAAAATTCGTAATTTCAGTTGAATGACAGTGTCAACATATTTGTTACTAATTGCAAACTAGGCAAAAAAAATTTCGAGAACTTACATAATATTGTTTTAAAGTTTTGGAGGTTCAAATAACAAGTAGTAAGAAGACCCAGTGAAGGAACAGCTCTTACCAGTGAAGGAACACAAAATTGCCCAGTGAAGGAACACTTAATTTTGGTTATTTTTTAATGCTCTTTATGAATTTTTTAGCCATACAAATACAGTCGGACATCTATTTAACGAACTTCCATTCTACGAATTTCCCTATTTTACGAATTGTTTCGAGGAACCAAGAGCATTTTGGAAATTTTTTTGTAAAATAACTTCCATATAGCGAAGTGAATTTTCTATTTAGCGAACTTTTCATTGAGATCCACTTTCCCTATTTTCCAAAATATTTCTTAACATTTTAAACTTGTTAAAGCAATTTATGGGGGAAATGACCTTGAATTAATTTTCGAAGCCACTGCTTTATGAAATGTATTACTGTTTTGTCTAAAAATTATCTTTGAGAAAGCAGTAAATTCCCTTTCCCTTTTTGTTTGCACTTCAAACGAAAAACTCACTTCAAATTAACGGATTTCATCCATAACAATTTAACTTAACGCAAGTGGTAATGTATGTTTAAAATTACTTTCATAATAAATGCAACTATATTTTTATACATAAATTTAGACTTTTTTTAGTTGAAAATGTATATAGCATGATAGTGTAACACTGGATAATGTTTTGCTCTATTCTTGCTTTCCATGCAGATTTCTTTTATGGTTAAGATTTATATGATAAATAGTAGATACTAGTTTACAAGATGAAAGTGTATCAATTGCTATTTTAATTATGTCTAGTGTTTAAGAATTTAAAACCTGTTTTGTGTTGTTTAAGTATTTTAAGAGGTGATTTTCTATTTAACGAATTTTCCATATAACGAGCTTATTATTGGTATTTAGTGATTTTGTTAAATAGAAGTCCGACTAAAAACAAGACTATTTGTGAAATTATAAGATACAAGTACTTGTAAAATGCTAACTTTTTTCTGTGATCATGAACTAGAAATTAAAGTGATGTTAAATACAAAAAAAAAATCATTTTTTCTTATAATTTGACAGTCAAATCTAAATCATTGTGTCATCCGATGCTGTTTATTATTATTATTATTTTATCACCTTTTTTTTTACTCTTTTTCCTCTTATTTCTTGAAGCTTTTTTTCTTTTTTTAGTATATTTTCTTTCTTTTTCTTTTCCATGTTCTCTTGTTTTAACTTTTTTTAGATCTTTCAGCCTCTTGAAATTTTTGCCATTTCTCTGAAGTTAGTGCAAAAGGTAATTTATTCGTTTTTCTTCTTATTTGACCTTTCTTTTTATCATCAATATTTGGCCAATGTAAATGGTTCTTCCAAACTTCTTCGGATTTTTCAGCAACATTTCTAGAATGCCTTTCTTGAAAATAGACGGGGGAAAGGTGTCTTGAAGTTTGAGGCAAATCCATCTCTTGTTGACTTATATCTAGAGGATCTTTAGAAGTACTGATTTTACTTACAGAATCATTTCTTTTTTCAACTAAGAGAATCAGCATGAGGACTCAATTCAAATTCGATATCTAAGATGCATTCATTATCAATACTAGCTTCAGTTCCTAAGTTTGACTTAACCAAGTGGTCTTCTTTTAATACGTGCTTCTTCCATATTGAAAAAAGTACAGGCTCTTGGACATTTTCGATATTAGACTCTTCCGCCAATGCTGTGTTAAAAATTTGCAACATATCTTGAGGGATTTCCCTCTCAAGCTTCTGAAGAAATTGAGTATCGTTTCTGTTTAGCTTTGCTTTTTGTTGAGGAACTTGCTTCTAAATTCTAACATTGTAAAGTAGTTTCTATAAATTATATAATCACGTTGCTATTCTATAATGATAGCTTATTAGGAGTTCTTGGTGCAAAAGCCAGCGAAAAAATGTTCTATTAAAATTTTTATGATTATATTTAATTAGTTTTCGATTTGTAAACATAGTTTATTAAGTTGCCTAACATTTGATGTAACTACACACCTCGTTAATAAATATAAATTATAATTTTTTCGTAAATTAAGCTATTAAATTAACATTTTGAACTGAAATTATTTCAGGAATTATTCATACAATTTTTAACAAAATTTCGGTTGTCCTCTATATAGCAGAATTACTTATCCTAGAGTCATGTAAAATCATATATCACACATTACTGTTCATTCACTGGAAGTATTCCCAGTGTAGGAATATGCCTGCTTCTTCACTGGTTAGAAGCTGTTTTTTGTCTTTTAAACAGAATTTTGATGTATAATACGACTAAAAGTACAAGAAAATTACAAAATTTCTTTTATTTTCATTAACTGAGAAATGGACCCAGTAAAGAAACACTTGTTCCTTCACTGGTTTTTCATCGTTTGGTGATCCAATGAAGGAACATGCGTGTTCCTTCACTGGTTGGAAGTTGTTTTTTGTCTTTTAAACAGAATTTTGATGTATAATATGACTAAAAGTACAAGAAAATTAAAAAATTTCTTTTATTTTTATTAACTGGGAGAAAAACCCAGTAAAGGAACACTTGTTCCTTCACTGGTTTTTCATCGTTTGGTGAACCAGTGAATAAACACCCCCTTATCTCAGTACTTGATTATGCTATGGTACTTTAAAAAAAATAAAACGTAACTTCAATAACTATATTTTGAATTCTCTTTTTCACAGTGAGAAAAATAAGACTACTACATGCAATTAATTCCACTTCAAACATATAAGTACAAACACTCACCTTATAATTTTTTCAACGAAACAAGGTGCTGCAGAGATAATAACAAATTCAAAAAATTTTTCTGAGAAATCTATTTGACCAGGTAATCCAAAATATTGCTAGATGACTTCCTATTGTTTAGCAGTAAGCTATTGTTACCAATCAATCTAAAGAAAAACTTTCAAATTCTTATTTTTAATCAATATATATGAAATGTTCCTTCACTGGGTAGTGTTCCTTCACTGGTTGGTTTACCCTACATAAGAACAAAATATTATTCTGTTCACTCAAATGGTATGCTCTCCGGAGGGATATATGTTGGCAAAGTATTTTATAATCACCCTCTATTAAACCACAAAAAGTAGTAGTTTCAGTAGTTTTAACTATATGTAATTTTATTTTAATCATAGTGGTTATTTTTTTTTTAAATTTATTAAAAAGGTAGTCGTAGAGGTAGTAATAAGTTCAAATGAGCGAAAGAAGGTGCCATCATAAGAAACAGTAAGTCATATATACGAGGGCTGTTTTTTAAGTGAGGGCAGTTTGAAAATAAAAACCAAACGAATGAAAATTTTCAAGAAGCAAATTTATTTTTTGAATCTACAAATGTTTCTCTTTTTTTTTTTTCAAAATAGTTTTGCTTTAACACTCATCATGCCTTATAACTAGATTTAAAATACCCACTCCATAGTAACTTGTCGCCTGCTCCGATAACCAAGAGATCATGGCCGTTTTTACGTCTACGTGATCATTGTTGTACTGGTTGTCGCCAAAATGATGTTTGAAACAACGGAAAAGATGAAAATCTCTTAGTTCATGGTCTGGGATGTATTGTGAGGAGGTCCAAAACTTCCCAGCCTAAAGAGTCCAATAAGACTCGGGACTGATCTGTGGAGAGAATCATGGAGTAGCAAATTTTCCTGTCATCATGCCAATAGGAAGCTTTGTAAGTTTCACAAATCTGTCGATGAATGTTTACAGCAGACAAGTTTTTTACGACTAAAAACGTATCACTGACAGTACCTCATACGCGGCTAGCGATATATTGAACTTGAGCATTTTAAAGACATAGAACTGACAGTACAGGTTGCCTACACAGCTGTAACTGACAGTTGTTCCCAAGGAATGCCGGGACATGATATAAGCAATCGTTGCGACGCACACGACACCTATTAGTGTACACAACAAAACAGCCCTTACTTAAAAAACAGTCCTCAAATATATAATTTAATGTATTTTTTCATGTTTTTAAATAATAATTTGCCTCGTGATTGTAATATGTTTTTTCCCTCGAAAGAATGGAAACTTATGTTTCGAATAAAAAGTACAATTTCATTGTGTTTTGGTTTTCTAAGAAAAAAAATTATGTTTCTTTATTAAAATGTAATAATTCAACGTTATATACTATTTTATCTCAATTATCTTATTTATCTAATTTAATAGTGCGTGCAAAGATAAAATACATTGTAAGTCCAAACTAAAGCCAGAGCTTTCAAATAGAAATAAAACCTAGTGAGCTATCTTTTGTTTATTTATAAACAGCTCTCATTATGTTATAAATAACTTTAGGTTTTATCTTTTAATACTAGGACTCCTTTCAGTAAAGTTAATGAGTTTTGTGGGCGTGATGTTTGGTGAAGAGAGTGGGTGTGTCAATGGGTTGTAACATTATTTCGTCTTAAGCACTCATGCATTCTTTTGAGGTCTAGTTTCAGACGAAGTTAATTTCTATTTTGTGTAGTTAATAGTATTACAACTTTAAGTGAATAATCCATGAGCTATTTTAAGAGGCATTTGAAGTAAATTTATCTATTTAATGCCGAAAATTTATAAATCATATTAGTTATATTTTTCATTCAAAAATGAAATATTATTTTAGATTGATAATATATATATATATATATATATATATATATATATATATATATATATATATATATATATATCTTAGGATTACAAATTAGTTCGGTCCATTTTTTGTGGTTTAAACTGAATTTATTTCAGAACAAAATGAATGATCCGATCAATCAAAGTATTGTCCATCGCTGGCTACTACTTTTTCACACTTCTCAGACAATTTTCGAATTCCATCTCGAAAACATTTATTGTCTTTTGAGGCGATCGAAGTTAGGAGACAATTTTCAATTTCTGCGAAAGAAGTGAGCCGGTGACCAGCCAAATCATGCTGTATTCGTTGGAACAACCAATAATCAGAAGGAACATTGTCCGGTGAATTCGGCGGGTGAGGTAAAATATCCCACTCGAGCGTTTCCAAATAATTTTTACGACTTTTGCGACATGTTGCTGAGTGTTATCATGCAAAAGAATAAATTTGTCATGTCTTTGCTCGTATTCCGATTGTTTTTCTCGTAATGCACGTCTCAAACGAATCAATTGTAGCCTACATTGATCGCCCGTAATAGAGTCGCCAGGTTGTAGCAGCTCATAGTATACAACACCATTCACAATTCACCATTCTTGAAACGTGGAAACCATTTCCTACATGATTTATCAGTTGGAGCATTGTTACCATAAACTGCTACAAGCCTTCGATACTCTTCAGCTGCACTTTTCTTCCAATTAAAGCAGAGATATAAAACCTCCCGCAAATGCTGCTTAGTTATCACAAAAATTGACATATTCAACAAAGTAAAGAACAGGATTTTTGTATGAATCTCAAAGCGATATAGCCTGAATATTATTAACAGATGTCTAACGTCTCTGAAACCACCGAAACCAGCTGTCACTATGAAACATTCAGAACAGCCAGAGCCATCTTTTGAAAACGGACCGAACTAATTTGTACTCCCTGTATATATATATATATATATATATATATATATATATATATATATATATATATATATATATATATATATATATATATATATATATATATATATATATATATATATATTTACAATTTAAACCTTTGGGAAATGTACTCTTAAGGTTAATAAGGTAAATGAATAGAGGCTTAAAAATGTTTCATTTATTTATTTATTTTTTAATGGACTCAAATTACTGAAAAATATATTTAGACAAAGGCTATTTATAATTTTTTTTGTGAAATTATAAATGAATGACATTTTTTATATCATAGAAACAAATGAACATTATTTTGTCTAAAACAATTTTCTATCTTAAGCCAAGGAGTTATTTTATTAGGTTCTTGGAGAGCCACCCATACACATTTATTTTACTGTTGGAATTGCAACATTAAAAAAATGACTTAAATAGGATTAAGAGGAGTTACAAAAAACCAAATTGACTGAAATGTTTTTGTTAGAATATATTAAACTTTTAGAGGAAACTCAAACAATTTATAAAGGTATAAATTGTCTCATAAGAGTTCCAGTACTATCAAAGTAAACTTTCATTTTGTCATGCATGATATAAAATTCTTTTGAAATAGGTATAATATTTTTTATTATTGAAAAAATACATTTATTGCTTCATTTAAGAATATTGGGTTACATCCATCGAGTCACAAAAACAATTTTTTAATCAGTTTTTTCAAAATTCCAAAACAAAATTTTAAAAAAGTAGAGAATTGAAGGGAAATGTTTCCAAAAAGTATAGTAACGCTTTATTACAAGTCATTGTGATAAAAGAAGAAAATGCATTTGCAAATTTTAAAAAAAAGGAAACATTTTAAATATTAAAATTGATAGTTTTATATCTAAATTAAAAATAAGTAAAAAAAATATATATTTTTGCTATTTGAAAGACTAAACAAATTTAATACTTCAATATGCTGCTTGTATAATCCATGGAATTCTATGACATGGGGATGAACGAATTCGACTAACAATCTGCAAGACAAACATAAATCGACAAAAACGTTTTATCACTAAATTTTCTATATGCTGGTCAATATTAATTTATTATTAAGGTTTTTAATGTTTTTCAACAGGTGAATTATAATACATTTAAAAAAAAGGAAAGAAAAAAAAGAGAGATACTTTTTGGTTTATTTTTCTTTTAAAGCAGTTTTTCTAACTTTTTAAACCATGGAACTCTCTTTTTTTGTCAACAATGTTGTGTATGAGGAATAAAAATGCAATTTGGCATTAACAATATAATGCAATAACTAATTTAACTATATTTGCGTTTTCACTAACTTGATTTGCATAACACAGAAAAATGTTACTCGCAGTCGCTTTACATGGCTCACGCATTCTTTCTCAGAATTAATGTTTTTTATCTCCCGCTATCTTTATTTCCAATTACGTATTGCACATTCGGCTGCAAAATTAAATTATAGCTTTAATATATAAATTGAATCTGAAATTTGAAAGATAATTGTTTGTAGAAAGATGAAATAAATATGAGAGTAGAAAATATGTGGTTAGATCAGTATAATATCATTTTATATTATGTGTTTCAATGATGAATGAAGAGTTTCCCACTGATAAAAAATTAACTTCATAATCTTCTATAAGAGTTTTTTGATTTGTATTTTCTCATTTTTATTACTTACCTTAATTTCCTTTTTTCTTTACATTTTTCAAATATTTTTATGTTTAAATATTCTTAGAGCAATTTTTTTTTCATTTTGTGTATTTATTTATTTTCTCTTTTGAACAACAAATATTTTTATTACTTATGCTGAAAAATATCTTTCTATTGCATGATATATACAAATAAATTCGTGGTATTTATAAATTATTTGCGCGAAAATTTAAACGAATTTCCTGCTTAAAATGGATGCATAACTTTAAACAGCATTTTGAAAATTTACTTGGCGTTCGTTTTGCTGGCATACGCTTACCTCCCGAAAAAATATTGACAGTTAATATTTATTATTAGTAACAATATGAAAAAACTGCTACTCATGACATTCATTATGTCGAGTCTATTAATGAAAAAAAAAAGAATATCATTTTTGTGATGTCATGCATTTCTTTCCATAACGTGTAGATAAGACGGATATACAAACAAAATAATGGAATCTTAATTATTTGGTTTAAATAAATGTTTTGAAATAATTTTTTTAATATAGTATTCGTAATAAATTTTCGTATTATAATTCAGACAGGCTCACGGGTTGCTTTTGATTTATTTTCTTAGATTTTTAAAACATTGTTAACAACGACAATGTAGCTCCCAATCACCTTAATATTAAAAACTCTTTTAAATTTTCTAACCTTCTCCCGTGACTCAGATTTTATCAAAAACTTTTTCACCGTAGCATATAGCACTGTAACGTTTTTTGGAAAGAAAAACAATAAAATTTTTTACTTAAAATTTCATACAGTTATAGAAATAACTAGATAAAACAGCCTTCACTCTATCAGGTATTCTTGGGTGAAAGATAATATTTTTTGAAAAATAATCAAATTTAAAAGGTGTTCATGCTTTATTTCACACATTTACTACGCTATTATAATATGTCATAACGTTAGAAATAAGCTCTCAAAAATCCATTAGTTAACTCCAATTAAAATCTGATGATTCTTATAATTTTTTTATATTAAGGCAAATAATATTATCCACAAGTACATACATGTCGAAAAAGTACACTGTTAAAAATTCCGAGCCACGTGGCACAAAAAATTAGTATTCATTTGCTGGTTACATGGAATGGAGCTCAATTTTACCATATTTCGGTAGTTTTACTAGCTCCAAATATGAGTAGAATTTTTCACCAAATGTTAGTGCCTTGAAGAAACAAGACACCTACTTTCATTCTTTCCTTAAAAAAAAAATTAGAGGAAGGTTGCACCATTATTAGGTGTTTTTAAATAGCTCAAATGCAGTCCAATGTATAGCTTATACCGTAACAAAAACCGTAAGAAGTTATTTTATTACATATCTCTAACCATTTAATACCTCTAACCAAATTTAAAAAGGCAACATAAAGGAAATGAACTTTAATTCATACAAATAAGTCATTTATCTAAATAAGTAAGTAGAAACTTGAAACAACATGCATTGATCGTCTGGATACACCGAGATCGAGTTGTAAAGAAAACATGGCTTCGTAATCAAATATCGTTTAGTTTACAGTCAAAGTTTTGTGTCATTTACTAAATTTTGGTGCAGCCAGTTGCACCGTGGAAATATTTTTCGATCATACTTCTCAATTTATAATGCAACTGAAATAAAATGATCTTTCACATCAATATCTAAGACAAATCGATTGACATTACAACTATTCAATTCACGATGTCATCCAATATAAATATTTTAATTCAGAACTTTGTCTTCAGAAATAAGTTTCCAATATGGAAAATATTTCCGCAACATTTTTATTTCTATATTCTTCAATCTGAATTCTCTCAAGAGACTTTCCTTGATGTATCAGCCATGAAACATTCATGAAAGGTTTTTTATTTCATAAGTGTATTTTCACTTCATGTTTAAAACAATATCTAGAAATAAAAGGTAATCTAAAAAATACAGCTTTTTCGAATACCAAAGCTCTGGTAAATTTACCTCCTAAAGTATTCCCTTTTTATGTTTGAAAATATTTAATAATAGTAACAAGAGAAAGTTTCTTAGAAATCGATTTAAGATTAGAATTTTCGAAAATACTATATTACAGTATAATCTTATAGATATGACTAATGCAGTACAGTAAAAGTAGATGGAAGTTGAAAGCCGGGTAAAATTCGAAAGATAATATTTCTTTTTAAGATAGAATACTTTGAGTAATAAAATGCCATCTTTTCTTCTTCTTTTGTAAGCCTAATATAGGTGGACAAACTTAATAGTATATATATATATATATATATATAACGTCATTGCCGAGTGGAAGGATTAAAACAGGTCTTAGGTCGGGAAGGAGGATACAAAATTTATTTATTACTTATTAGACAATGAATGCAGTCATGAGAAAGTGTAAAAGTGTACTCGAAAAGTAGTGCTCCTTGGTTATATGTTAGGGAAAATCTTGCGAAGTAAAATTCGTAAAATGTCTTAATTTAGGGAAAGAGGGAAATCTTAGTAGTTGCTATTGGTTTATGACATAGATCGAACGCTTCCCACACAGAGCAAAGGGAAAAATGTCCTGCTCTTAATTAAATGCATACTTGAGCCAAAAATAGATTTAAGAACAGGATGTGGCTTTCAAAAGTGTGAGAAAGTATTTCGATTAGAATAATTAATTAGGATAACATAAAAAGATTAAATGAAGCTTTTTATGTTACATCCCCCCTCGCCAAAAATGTTTAATTACAATTCAAAAATTTTAAAAATTACCCATTTGCAAAATCTTCCCTACGGTAGAAGTACAATTAAAATGAAAAAAATCAAATTTGTAATGTTAACAATATATAAAAGTTATATATGAATTATCAAAAATACACATTTGTACTCATGGTAAAATTTTAACACAATTGAAAATCTGTGGTAGCATTATCAGCAAATTTAAAATTTTCAACAGGTTTTTTTTTTTTTTGACTTAGCAGTTTTTTTAATTTCAAAAGTATTTTGTTTAAAGATTACATTACAGTTTTTTTCACTATAAGAAGTATTCTTCATAATAACACAATTTAAGTTAACTCTTCAATCACGATAAAAGTTATAAGCATTCTTTAAAAATGTTGTAAATAAAACATAAAATACAAAAAACAGTTTTACAGAAAAAATTTCAATCTGAAATTAGACTTGAGTATTGTTTACCTTGTTTGAAAACAGAATAAAATAAAATAAAATAAATGACGCAGTGGTTGTTACTCTGAAGTCCAAGATTTCAGTATTGTCTTCATTTCACTTTATTTATTATTTTCCTTACATATTTATCACTTTAATAGCAAAATATCCGAAAAAAATTTCTTCTTATTTTTTTTTTTTTATGTCCAAAATTTGCCTTCTGTAACATTTTTTCTTTTCTTTTTCTCTCTTAGTCTTCCATCTACTTTCTATATTTATTTATACTTTTTCTTTATTGGTATTTTTATTGCAATCATTAACCAGGATTTCAGGAAAAATGTGCAAGGACAAATTGCTTTTATAATCAGAAAAGGTGATCAGTCTTCTCAGATTTTTGCATTACAACCCGTTTAACACAATCACTAATTGAAATCCAAAGCAAGCTTTCAAATTTAATTTGGTATTAAGGTAAATCAGTTTTTAAAATTTGACTGACCTAGCTATTTTCCTTATTTTTAATCTGAAGTGCAAGTTTGGTTTATTTGCAAATTACCCTTTTTTTTCATTTATATCTTTCTTTCTTTCTTTGTGGACATATTTCTCCTTTTTCAAAAATTTTAGTTCGGATATTTTTTAAAGTAATTTTTGTGCAGAGGTCTTAATTGGTAATTTAATTTGTCACAATTGTTAGGGAATTCAAGCATTTTCATTTCTATTTTAAACGTGTTTTTGAAGTGAATTTGGTTACGAAATTTTTCAATTCGTGTTCAATCTCTTTCCTATCTGTATGATAGAATTAAAGTTCAGAAATAAAGAAACGATTTGTTTATGGAAATTACTGAGCTGGAATAGAGCTATGAACTAATTACCAACGTTGTACTAAAGCATTAATGTCTGGTTGCACTTCAATTTAAATTCTAACAACAAGTATTTTTATTCATTTTTCCAAACTATTTGTATTAGTTTTAACATTTCTTGATTTAATTTTTGCCACACCGTAATTGCATTCATATATTAAAATTGAATTTCAATAATTATTGCAGTTGCATTACGAAGAGAAAAAAATTTAAATGGCGTTTTCATTTTAACCCTACACACTATAGAAAAACAAAAATATAAATTCAACTAATCAATAAATCATAGAAACTGTAACACATAAAACAATAAATATGAAAATAATTTCTCGAAACATTTTTTATGCCAATCAAAATCATTAATTCACTGAAAATAAAAATTTCCCAAGAAAAAAATTTTTCAACAGTAAATACAATCAATGTATAAAAAATAATTTTTCTATTGGAACATCAAGTATGAGAAAAAATAATTTTTTTAAATAATAATCAATAAAAATTCAAGAAATTGTTTTATGCGAATTTTAAAAAAAATTAACACAAAAGGATACATGAAAAAGTTCGAATTAGTCCAAGAAGATATTTTGAAAACCGCTACATCAGAGATGAAACTTGATAGGAAAAAAAAAATTTGTTTCTTTGATTCCAAAACACATTTAGAAAATCACAACATCAGATGAAAGTTGTTTTAGTTAAGAGGAATCATAAATTAACACCGTGAGTGATGGAGAAATTGAAGCTTATTTTTCTTTGAGTTCTGTGTAGGAGGGAGGGAATGTCGAATATCTAAGGAGACCATCGTAAACCATTCCGGGGTGTGAAAACAATTCATCGACGATAAAATCCAGCTCAGCACTTAAAAGTGGAAAAATCAACGCTTTCTCAAAGGGATAGGGTTTCAATAAAAACATTTTAATTATCAGGAGTTCGATGCAGTTTTTCTTTTGAGTCCAAGGAAGGAAATTGAAGCTCAGCTTTCTAGTAGTCTCAGGAACGTAGACAAAATATGCAGCATAGACATAAGGAAAACCGATGATCGTTTAGTTCCACTGTAAGTAGGTATCATTTATAATAACAAAAAGTTTGAAGAGTTTATTTTTTGTAGAAGATACTGGGTGAATTATTAATTGCCATTAGTTGTAGAAGAATTTGACTGCTTATTTACCAGCTGTCCATTTGAATAAATGATTTGAAGTTATTCCATATTTTTGAAGTACCCTCTTCCGAAGTTGATTTATTTAATTTCAAATGAGATATTAAATATCTTTAATGTACCGTACGTACCCGTACCCTGTTTCCGACCGTTTAATCCTGGCGACTTATAACGTCGTTGCCGAGTGGAAGGATTAAAGCAGGTCTTAGGTCGGGAAGGAGGGTACAAAATTTATTTATTACTTATTAGACAATGCAGTCATGAGAAAGTGTAAAAGTGTACACGAAAAGTTGTGCTCCTTGGTTATATATTAGGGAAAATCTTGCAAAGTAAAATCCGTAAAATGTCTTAATTTAGGGAAAGAGGGAAATCTTAGTAGTTGCTATTGGTTTATGAAATAGATCGAACGCTTCCCACACAGAGCAAAGGGAAGAATGTCCTGCTCTTAATTAAATGCATACTTGAGCCAAAAATAGATTTAAGAACAGGATGTGGCTTTTAAAAGTGTGAGAAAGTATTTCGATTAGAATAATTAATTAGGATAACATAAAAAGATTAAATGAAGCTTTTTATGCTATATATATATATATATATATATATATATATATATATATATATATATATATATATATATATATAAAGGATTTTAATGAAAGCAAAATTATTTATTTAGATCATTCTTTGTTGAGTGGCTAGCGAAAAATGTTGTTAACTCCATCGACAATCAGTCTTTCTGGTAGAGAAAATCCTGCAAAAAATCAGAAAATGTCTCCATTCAGGGAAAAGAAGGAAATCTTAGAAATTGTTATTGGTTTATGAAATAGGTCGAGTGGTTCCCACAAAGATTAAAGGGAAGAATGTCTTTACTAAATTTATGCATACTTGAGCCAAAAATAGATTTAAGAACAGGATGTGGCTTTTTAAAAGTATGAGAAAGTGTTTCGATTTGAATAATTAATTAGGATTAAGTTTTATAGTTTGTAATATCAGGGCTACATCCCTGATATCATTGCTGTATTTAGCGCAAATAATCCAGTCGTGAACCAAAATACTTGTTCAATAGCTTTATTGAAAGTTAGGCTGTTGGTGGTAGCAGTTAGCACCCATTCTCCACACAGAAAGGGGGTGGACAGCACTCTCGGACATTTCCGACAGAGTTTATCAGGATCGCATCATGTTGAAAAGACACGCAAAAACGATTGTTCCTGCATTATATATTAACAGAAAAGGAGGTAAAAAGGCTCAAGTCGTGTATACCTCGTAACTCAACGCATCATTGATAATCATTTAATACTTCCTAATATGGAAGTGAAAGAGGGAAAGATTTTAAAATAAACTCCGCCTTTGAAATATAAATCTACTAGAAATTCATTGGTATGTTTTCAGCCTTGAAGTCCCAAAATAGAATATTTCTACACCTATTCTTTACCTCTCTCTCTCTCTCTCTCTCAGTGAGAGAGAGAGAGAGAGAGATAAATACAAAATGGACGAAAAGAAAAAAAAGACAAAAGTCTTATTTTGTAATCTGACAATCTCATTGCGAAAATAATTTAAATCATTCTTGAAAGTTTTCCCGTACAGGTAAGTTCATTTCAATTCGCTACTCGCTTTAGAGATTTCGTTTTTTATTTACATTTTATTTTCTGTTTCTGACGTAACTTTTATTACTTAATGTGTTCTATTCTATTTTGCTTTTAAAAAATGTTTTTTTCTCCTCGCATTATTGTATTAATATATTTTGCTTTGGCTATGTAGATACAATATTAGAAAGCACTTCTTCTTGCGGATATAATCGTGTGAGCTAATGAAGAGATTATAACTTTTTTCCCAATTTTTATAAATTTAAAAAAAAAATTTATAGTCTTTTTCTTTTTATATTATTCTGTAATTTTTTCTATGTTTTCTCTACTTTTTAAACAAAAAGTATTTAAAAAATTATTAATAAAATAGAGGCGTTTTTCTTAGTGTCACTCTCTGTCTATTCCTGGATGGACATCGACCATGAACCAGTATATTTATTTTAACATTCTGGGTGATTAGGTGTTGCGTTTCAATCAACATAATTATTATATATGTACTGTTGATATCCCTATTTATTAAGATAAAAACTGAAAAGTTTAATCGATTGGTAAATTGTGTAACTGATTTTATGAGCACCCATTCTCTCAATTACATCTTGATTAGCGTTCAAAAAAATAACTGATTTGAAAATCTGAAAATCAGTTACCCCCTAGAAAATCAGTTGGTATTGCGGGCTAACGGCAAAATAAGCATCACCACACAATGGTAGATTTGCTAACAGACACCGGATTTAAAAAAACAAAAACAAATTAAATTTTATTTAATCATCTTAATCAACGAATCCGAGAGACACAAAATCGACGTGCTCCTCAATAAAAATGATTGAAAATCTAGCAAATTAAATCCGTAAAATGTTTCGTTTCAGAGAATAAAGAAAATCTTAATAATTATAATTGATATGTTACCGGCAAAGTATGAAATCAAATCCGGCATTATATATAATGCCTAGAAGTAGCCGGCAAAGTATAAAATGATTTATATTTCACACATTGCCTAGGCATTCTACATTATGCCGGCTGCTATTAAGGCAGGGTGTGAAATAAACGTCCTGATGAGGTTAGTATGTAAATGATGTGTAAATGATGTGTTACTGTGAATGACCGAAATCGGTGGCTGTTGACTTTCAACGCTGAATGTTGACAATCACATAGTCGCTTTGGTGAATGTCCGAAATATTCATTACATCCGTATTGATATTAATTTATTGGCGGATATAATTACATTTATTTGCCATTTTAATACTTACCGACGACAAACTAGAAGAAAAATCAGTGTTTGGAGTATAGGGCAAATATATACCGGGGAATGATACTTGACCTTAAAAAAATATCAGTGTAGGGTATACCGGGCAAATGCATAATGGGCTGTGGCACTGAACCTTTAAAAAACATCAGTGCAGGATATACCGGGCAAATATGAACCGGGCAATGGCACTTGACCTTAAAAAAGCATAAGTGTAGGATATACAGGGCAATGGCACTTTAGGGTATACCGGGCGAATGTATACCGGGCAGTGGCACTTAACTAGACCTAGTATATATTTCGAAAATTTACCAAAGGTCTAGTCATACTAGGTCTAGTTAAGTGCCATTGCCCGGTATACATTTGCCCGGTATATCCTACACTGATGTTTTTTAAGGTCAAGTGCCACTGCCTGGCCTCCATTTGCACGGTATACCTTACACTGATGTTTTTTTAAGGTCAAGTACCATTGCCCAGTATACATTTGCCCGGTATACCCTACACTGATGTTTCTTCCAATCTATCGTCAGTAAGTATTAAATATCGAATAAGTGTAATTATATCCACGAATAAATTGATATCAAATCGGATGTAATAAATATTTCGGACATTCACCAAAGCGACTATGTGATTGTCAACATTCACCGGTGAAAGTCAGCAGCCACCGATTTCGGTCATTCACAGTAACATGCACATTATTTACATAATAACCTTATCAGGACGTTTATTTCATACTTCACCTAAATAGCATCCGGCATTATATAGAATGTCTAGGATTTATATACAATGCCTAGCGATAGGATGTAATACTTCTCATATTTCATACTTTACCTAAACACGTCAGGTATTATACATAATGACGGCGTTTCATACTTTGCCGGTAACAGATATATTAAATAGATCGAGGGAACAAAATTTTCTCACAGTTCGTTAGGGGAAAAACGTTAAAAAGTTAATTAATGCATTACTTTTAGATTAAAAGTGTGTGAATATTAAAGTGTGAGTATGAATATTAAAGTGTGAGGAAGCGTGTTTAATTCAGAATATTAAATAAGTAAGAATATTTAGACAAAGGAATAACAAAAAAAGATCAGTTAAAGCCTTTTATGTAACATATATCTATCTGTATATATATATAAACTCATGTTTGTGAAAATTGCAACACCATGAAGGACTTATGCGAGTTAGCTGAAATTTTCAGGAAATGCAAAGTAGAGCATGATATGCAAATGATTAGAATTTCAGATCCGAATCGCATGCGCATGCTGAGCAGCGCCCTCTGAACGGCTGATGGATCCGAATAAATAGACGCCTGCCGCGAGGCGTGTATGGTTATCGGTGGTAATCTGATTGTGGTAAACGTTAGCTTAGTCGTTACTTATGTCTCTTCGACGAGAGAGAGCTAGTTTTCAACAACTTACGGAGTTTGAACGGGGGAGAACCATCTGCCTTCGGGAAGCTGGATTATCTTCTCGCGCAGATGCCGCTCGTGTGCAGCATAACAGCAGCACAGTGATGCGTGTTTCGAAGCAGTGAACGAACGAGTGTCAGACAACTCGGAAATCCGGGAGTGGACCCCGAAATGTCACGTGAGCTCGCGACGATAGACACCTGGTTCGCATGGCGCTGACTGACCGTACGGCCCCCACTAGACAACTGGCAGCACAGAGGTCAATAGCTACAGGTGTTTCAGTGTGTGCTTCATCAATTCATAGACATCTGATGCAGCATGGACTGCGCGCAAGGGACTCCTTTATACAGTATACCCCTCACGCTAAAAAAACGCCGCCTGCGGCTGCAATGGGCCAACCAGCATAGGGACTGGCGTGCTGATTGGCAGCGTGTCGTGTTTTCTGATGAATCCCGCTTTAATTTGTAGTACCATGATGGTACTACATTTACCATGTAGTACCATTCGTGTCAGACGCTATGCCGGTGAACGCCACCTTCCGGAGTTCGTTATCGAACACCACAGTGGACGTACACCCGGAGTTATGGTCTGGGGTGCCATAGCATATCATGAACGATCTCAATTGCTACGAATTGTGGGTAATCTGAACAGCAACCGGTACATCAGTGAAGTTCTACAGCCCCAAGCTGTTCCCTTCATTCAAGCCGTGCCAGGCGCTGTATTTCAACAGGACAATACCCGCCCTCATATTGCTAGTTCTGTTCAATCCTTCCTTGCATCGCGGCAGGTACAGCTTCTTCTTTGGCCTGCGTATTCCCCGGGTATGTCACCGATTGAACATGTGTCAGATATCATTGGTCGGTGTCTCACTCGTGATCCTCGTCCTGTTGCTTCTACAGACGAACTTTGGGTACGCATATAAACAATATGGAACGCTCTTCCTCAGGCAGACATTCAAAATTTGTTTGACTCCATGCCACGTCGTGTAGCAGCACTTATTGCGGCTCGTGGTGGTTACACAAAATACAGATTTTGATCTCTTGTTATTGTTTGTTTGCTTTGAAAGTTTTATAATTTATTTGTACTACTACTAGTCAGCTGTGTATTAAATTTCATTTAATTATGACGATTCCTTCATGGTGTTGCAATTTTCAAAAATATGAGTTTATATATATATATATATATATATATATATATATATATATATATATATATATATATATATATATATATATATATATATATATATATATATATATATATATCATTAATAGTTTTCATTAATAGTTTTCTATTTTGTATTATATAGCAATAAAGAAAACAAAGGAAATAAAAATAAAAATATGACCACTGAAGCCGACGTCTTCAGGGGGTACCGGCCTCGGAAGCCGTAAACCAAAACCTTTTCTATTGAGAGAGAGGCAAAATTAAATGCTAAAAGTAACTCTCTCAGTACCCCGAAGGTTTTGTATAAGTCCAGGAAAAAATATATGAAATACATAAAGCTAATTCAAAAATAAAATTCAAACAAAAACAATAAAAACTCACATTAAACCGGTCAAACAGCGATTTCACAAGCAAACTAAATGCAAAGGAAACACTTAAAACAAAAGAAAACAACGCCCTCTATTAAAATGCGCATATTGAAAAAAAGAAGTAAAAGAGAAGATTACGTAACACATATAATACTTAACCGGAACTTAAATTGCGCCCTGTTAAAAGAAATAAAAATCCAGTATTCTTCATACATTTTCTTAATCAAAAAATTAACATTACGAAAGTTAAAAGGAAAATCATTATTACTCAAATTATTCAAAAAATTATTTACAGTCTCCTGAAAACTTTCAACTTTATTTCAAATATTTTTAATCCAAACCAATTGTGAAAAAACTAAATTTTTAAACATTTTATTATGCAGATTAGTATTAAAGTTTCAGAAAAAATAACTTTAAATTTAAAAGCTTTCCTTTTATCAAAAACACCAATTTTGATTATTTTATCAAGAATATCAATTTTAAAATCTAAATATTCAACAATAAGCAATTCTCATTAGTTTTCTTCAAAACCAAATCTTTAGGATAAATACTATAAATAAAATTAAAATTATCACAATTAAACAAAATCAAATCATCAATATATGAGTATCTAAAAGCTTTAAATTCATTGTACTAAAAAAATTTAGCTTCAAAAAAATTCAAAAAAATATTAGCAAAAGCACCGGAAAATGAATTACCTTGTGGAATTCCAATAATTCGTTTATAAAGATCTAAACCATTAAAAAGAACATTCTCAAAAAGATTAAACCTACATAAATCCAACCAATAAGACTTATCAATTTTCTTATTAAATAAATACTTATCAAAAATTTTGATACAAATTTCATTAATCTGTTCATAAAGTATTAATGCTAGAAATATCATTATTATTATTATAATCCAAAACTTCGACATAACTATCTATAACAATATTTTTCTCTTTTTTAATTTTAAGTAAAATAATTTTTAGAAAATTAAAACATTTTTTACTAATATCAGAATTGTAACAATTAGTACCACACGCAATAAACCTAAATTTAACCGGACTTTTATGAAATTTAACAATAGGAAATAAATATGGAAATGTAATCCTATTTAAACTAAATTTCAATTTTTTTCTAAATGCAATAATTCGTCTTTCAATAACTTTCTTATCTTCTTTTAATTTTAAATAAGTATTATTTGCGTTATATTCTCCAATAATCAATTTTTAAATTTTTTTTACACATAATACAAAAATTATTTGATGCTTTATCAACAACAGTAGCAATAAATTTATCTTTAAGAATTTTAGTATTTCTAGACAAATCATAATCAATAATAGTACCACTGGGATATGAACTAAAACTGGTATAAATAAATTAAATTTAACTTTTTCAATAATTTTAGCTTTCCACTCTGAAAAACCCTCAACGGGCCAATGATATTTTCTGGAAACTTTTGCTATAAAAAAATCAAGATCCTTTTTAATGGATATAATAAAATCTTAATTTTTCATTTTAAATCGTGTCCTAAATTTTGAACATTTACTTAAAATATTAATTAAATTTTGATCACCACCAATCTCCAAATTTCCCGTAATAATATGTCATAATCATTATCAATATATTGAGAAAAATTCTTATCATTACAATAACAATCAAATTTAGAAATACAATTTAAATTTCTACTTAAAAATTTATAATTACATGCCTTTTTTTTAAGCGTAGAAGAATATTTGTAAGCTGCTGATGCCTTAATTTAATTTAAAGGAAAAAATTCAGAAAGACCATGTATAACCAGCGGCAACTTAGCAATTTAAAATTTTCTACCATGAAAATTAATCGTACAAAAAACCTTTTTAACATTAGAACCCTTATTAAAGAGTAAATCAGTTTTACTAACGCCAATTTTTAATTTAATCAAATCCAAAACAATAAATTTAATAAGTTCAGTATCAAATTTAATTTTAGAACCAAAATTAATAAGGAAATTTTTAAGAACTTTATTTTTAATACCAAAAATATATTTTCTAATATTAAAAATATTATTCAAATTAACAGGTAAGTTACAAATATTCGAAAAATCATCAAAATCAATAACTTTGCCATTACCTTTTCCACTACCTCTTTTATTCCTTCCAGTCACGCTTCCCTACCCCACATTGAGACAACAAAGTATAACTTGAGGGGGGAATTATTAGATATATTTCAAGCTCATAAGTTAACAAATAAGTTAGCAATGTTTATTTAAATTGAATGTTTTATCCTTTCCTTCTTTTTACAGATCAATAGGCGGCCGAATAGTTGGAAGTGTTTGGTGGTTTTTCACTTTGATAATTATTTCCTCGTATACTGCAAATTTAGCTGCTTTTTTAACCGTTGAGAGAATGGTAACACCAATTAATTCTGCGGATGATCTAGCCAAGCAAACAGAAGTAGAATATGGCACTCTTAGATACTCTTCAACTCAAGAATTTTTTAAGGTTAATATACATTTGTGCATTCTGCTATTATTTTAGATTTCTTTAGTTAGACATAAACTATCTGGCTTTCATATATATTTTTTCTCTATCAATAGTAGTAAGGATGCTATTTTTGAAATTTAGAGTTTTGAAAAATAAGTACTCAAATTTATTTTAAAAAATAGCACTTATTGTTGTGAAATAAAGTTTTTTATCTTTTGGATATGAAATGTAATTAGCAATATGAAAACTATTTTATTCCATAAATCACAAATACTAATAATTAACATACGTAAGAAGAAAAATAAAAAAAAGTAATCTAAAGGGCATCGTATCGAAGAATTATGTAAGGTGTCGAAAAATGAAATATATAAATAAATGAAAAAAACATTATTGTATAAAGTGTCCTTACTTTTATAAGGTATTCTCTAATTTCATTATTACTTAATTCATACATTCGATATAGCTTAAACAGTTTTAATGTAAGGCAATAATTATCTTGACTCATACATTAACTATTTGAGAGATCAAAATGCTTTTTCTCCAATTTGTTTTACTAATTTCAATCATTTTGGGAAGAAGTAAGGGGCATTTTGTTGAAGGGAACATGGAGGAAAAGTAGTTGGTTAGTTTGGAATTTTATGTTTAGCAATTAGAATGTAAAAAATCTTTTGCAAAGAATTATTTTTGCAACTTATTTCTTATTTATTTCTTTTGAATAAAAATTATTAAGAAAATGTGGCGTAAAAGTATAGTTTTAAAATTTTTTATTCACTTTGAGTTTTAAGTGGATTTTTTTCTCTTTTTTTTTGAGGTTTTACAAAACACCCATATAACACTAGCCATAAAAATTAAATATAACATAAAACTATTGAAATATTAATAAGTTAAATATTTTTCCAGCTACATAATCGATATAGACATCAATCTCTAAATATATGTTATGCTAATAAATATCAAAAATGAAATTAGACATTTTCCATGAAACGCATACCCGTTGTCTTTACGAAAGAAACTTATAAGCTTTTCGCACATTGAAATTCACAGTTTGAATAAACAAAATTCAATCTAAAATTTTGGTTTTTTTCGTTTAAGCTATTATTTCTCTTTAAGCCATTGCAAATAAAAAATTTGAAAATTGAAAATTTTGCTCCTTAACATTTAAATTTTTTTCTAGGGAGACAAAAGATCTAAAATAAAGGTTAAATAGTTGTTATTATAATTATAAAAAAAATCTACTAGTGTTGTTATATTATTCTATTTCTATTATAATTATTGTTATTAATTATATTATTATTAATTATATTGTTATCATTTATAATGAAGAAACTCCAATAAACACCAAACAAACTGTTAAACATTTTAATTGAGAGTGGAATTTTCAATTTTATTGATTTCTCTTGTACAATAAAACATCAAGCAGTCTGAACGTATCCAATATATTAATTTGATATCGGCAGAAACTAGTTTATTCCACTCCCATTGATGTCTACAAGCATCATAGGAAGCAGTTTGTAGTAATCATGAGCAATAGCATACCGCACATTTGGCATTTTTATCATCAGCTTATTGTTACTTTTATCTTTCATCCTATTAACCTCTTTCATTGGGCGATAGAATAAATATTATTCTTATCAGTTTTGTCCTCAAAGTGACTGTTCTCATATTTATTGCATTTTTATCATCAGCTTATTGTTACTTTTATCTTTCATCCTATTAACCTCTTTCATTGGACGATAGAATAAATATTATTCTTATCAGTTTTGTCCTCAAAGTCTCATAAATGATAGACTAAAAGTTGGCATAAAGACAAAACTCAAAGTGGCCATATATTTGGATGCCATAAGAAATAAAAATATTATATTTACTTCATTCCTTTTACTGAGGATTTTGAAATTGATTTAACTTATTGATAACATTACCATAAGTATCTGCCCCAGCTGACACTTTACCCAGCTGAGCTGCTTCAGAATCCAATATTACTTCTGAGATTTTCAAAAAAGATCTCGAACTATCGCCTTTATTATGGCCATCTCTAGACGACAGGCACTTTAACAACAGAAATCATGTGCGCCACAAAAACATCCCATTTTACTGTAATATTTCAGAATAACATATCGGTAAGATTTCTTTGAAAGAATGGAAAAATATTTGAGTCTTAATTTGGTATAAGATGTTATACCCTTTTTGTGTTAGTGGTTGCATGTACTTATACACTGGGCTACATACTTTTATTAGTACGTTTTTGTTAGTAAAAATACTAATAATAATATATCTCAATTTAGAACATCTTTTTTTAAGAAAATTTTATATAAATTTATAGAAAAATAACAAATAATCTAGCAATTAAAAGTTTAAAAATTTTATCTAGAAAATTTTTAGCATTATATAGTATGGAAATTTAAACTTTCAGAAATCTAAGATAACTGTGTATGCCCGAATGTGGGAATTTATGAACTCAAGAAAACATGTATTTGTACCTTCTTATGAAGAAGGAATTAGAAGGGTTCGAGAATCAAAAGGTAAATATGCTTTTCTAATGGAATCAACAAAAAACGACTACATTAATGAAAGACAACCATGTGATACTATGAAAGTTGGACGCAATCTAGATGCCAAAGGCTATGGAGTAGCCACACCTTTGGGGTCAAACCTCAGGTAAATCAATCTTATAGTTTGCACATGCATTCAATTGCTGTTAATTTTTTATCAGTATTATTATCAGTATTAAATTAATTTAAAATTTTATTGCAAGCTATATATATATATATATTCAGTTTTTTTATGACAGTAATTTGATGATGATTACTAATTACTTAAATTGAGATAATTTTAAAAATTGAGGATTAATTTTATTTGCAACCAGTTTCTTAAGCCCGTAATTATTTTATATTTTGTACACGATAAACAATCAAAGGAAGGTTGCAGGGTTTCTTAAATGAAAAAAAATTCCTAAAGGTGGTATTAAGGCACGTTATAAACTATTAACTGTAATTGATATACTTGAAAAATATTTTTAACTAAACCATTCGTGGTAGAAACAATCGGGTGTATAAATTTTTTTACTCATTTTTAAACTAATTTTCATGCTAATTTTTGAGTTGACATTTTCTAAAAATTTTTTAAACTGCGTAGTTTTTTTTCAAAAAAAAGCAATAAATAATTTTGCAAAATAACATTACTTTTCGCACTTGATGGCGGTGGATTGTAAAGGATTTGAAAAAATAAGATTCAAGTTATTTCTAATTTTTCTTTCACTTTTTATTGAGAACTTATTATTAGAAAAAATTATTGGTTATTAAAATATTGATTATTAGGAAAAAAAATTGTGAAGTTCATTAGTAATAATGTAACATATTTTTTCAGAACTTTGGCAATATTTTATACTATTGATTCATTATTAATTTACAGTTTGAGCAAATGTAACGTTATAGAATTAAGTTCCAATATCAGTGAAAAGTCTCAAATACGACTTTACGATTTTTCCTATTTCTTTTGAATAATTATGAAAGTAAAAACTTGAATTTGTCAACATACGCATATTGACAAAATTCTTATAATAGGCATTGACATCTAATAATAATGACTGTCCTCGAAAACTTACATTGCAAAAGTTTTAAATCTATTTAAAATACGTTCTCTACCTTTTTAGAATCAATTTAGATGACATTGTAATGACATTATTCTTGGAAAGAATAATGTCAGCAGTATTTATTAACTGTTATAGAGCACCTAATGGTTATAATTATATCTAATTTTTTTTTTTCAAATTTATATTTTCATTTCATAAAAATTAATTTTTTCAATTTTATAATACAAAACATTTATAAGCAATATAGATAGCTTAAATTTGACACTGTTCTATTTTATGATTTTTGAAATACATCATCTTAATGTATATGAAAAATAAGTTTAGAAAAAAGATACACTTAAAGTACCTACATCACTTAAAGTATCTGTATTATTTTAAGTATCTGTATTTTTAGCATCTAAAGACATAAAAATCATTCAAATTTTCTGAGACTCTAATATAAAGCCTTATTTATGGCTCAGGTTAACACTTATTTATGATTCGAACACTTATATCAGTTTCGAAATTATTTATGGTTCCAGTTAACACTTAATTAAAACCTTAAAACATGTGCGAGATGTGTACCCAAATTATGCTTCTACGCTGAATCGAGTTTCCTAAGACTGTAGGTTCAATATGTCATATCTTAATTTAATAAATCACATTTTGCATAACTTTTCAAAGGTAGATTGTAATCCTAATCTGAAAAAACAAAACAAAAAAAAACAAAAAAAAAACAGAGCATTTGGAGAAATTTTTGACTTAGATCCCCTACAGGTTAGCCCCAAAGGGGGATCCCCTTTACGATCCCCTCAGGGGCTTTGTGAGTTGAAAATATTAAATAAGAATTCCATTAAAAATATACGAAAGTATGAATCAATTTGATTTTTAAAATATAAATTGTAAGTAGTATTACAAAATTCACTCAAGCAATAGCAATGTTTCGGTTTCATTAATATTTTTTTTAAATAAAATATGTAAAATAATAATCTCTTAATGTAAAATATAATCACATATGTAAAAATAATATATGTAAATATGTAAAAATCTTTTAATAAAATATATAAAATAATGGTATACAAAAGTATACCATTATTTTACATATTTTATTATATAATTGCGATGATTTTATAATCATATGATCACAAATAATAAATTTATAACTTTTATAATAATTATTAGGGACCAATTAAATTTAGCTGTATTGTCTCTAAAAGAGAAAGGTGATTTAGCTAGACTTGAAAACAAATGGTGGTATGATCGAAGCGAATGTAGAAATGGTGATACAAAAGTAAGTATCTATTTTGTTTTTGAAAAAAATGTTTTAAAGAAAAATATGCTTACGTTATATAAATTCATAAGTTTTAAAATAATATTACATAAGACTTTTCTCCAATGTAAAGCGTTTAATATTTTATAGGAATAAGATAGGTCCTGAGGAATATTTAGTAAGAGGGTAGTTAGTTTCGAAGGCTTTAAGGTTTCATAAAATCTCCTAAATCAATTTCGAATTTTAAATTATAAACTTACGTTAATTCCGCAATTACAAAAATAAGAATTAAGTAAAAAATGAGTTGAAGTAAAAGGAAATCTGAAATATGTACCAATTAATTAAAAAAAATATGTACCAATGAAATACGTAACAATTAATATGCACGCAAAACTCGGTAATTTATACCTATTTTGGCGTTTTATACACCTCAAGAGTTTCATTTTAGGTTTCTGTATACGAAACAAGAAACATTTTATTAAAAAAAAAAATTAATGATCCCATTCTTGCTTTAAATTTTAGCACAATTTGGACATTTTCAAGTTTTTGATTCAGAATTTTTTATTTTTTCCAATCACAATTTTATTATAAAACTACTATCCCCTTAAGATATACATATATATATATATATATATATATATATATATATATATATATATATATATATATATCGTCCGCAATTAGGGCTAGGCATATGCATATAAGATGTTTAAAGTAGCATGTATATTTAATACTTTCTAATTAATATCAGCTTACTTCTTCTTACAAATAAACCCAAATCTAACCTGAATAGATAATTCTCCAATTAAATATATGGTTGGAGAAAGACATTTAAAGGACTTCGTTTAATCCAGAGGTTAAATTTTCAATAAATCCGAAAATAACGAGTAGCAGCAATCAAACAGGAGAATATCTATGACACATAGTTTGACATTTGAACGTTATTTTAAAGACCATGAATGCTATTTTCTGTTTAAAATAATTGATTTTTAAATGCTTTATATATAATAAGCGTATTAAGAAATTGATAGCAAAATAAAATTTTTCGGTCAGTAAAATTCGGACGTGTTTTTGTATTTTAACAGAATTTATCTTGGCTTAACTTTGGGCAAAACTTTAGTTTGGAGGATGAATTTCTCTTACATAGCACCAACTCTTTTCTTGATACTTCCTTATTTTTAAATATTTAACTTTATTGACTATTATTATAAGTGAAACACGTGTTGAAATAGTCTTGAAGACAGTATATGGGTTATTCTCACGAAATATGACAATTTACAGTCCCTTGCTCCAAGATTCAATGCTATGCTACTAAAAGAACTTTTTTAAAAAAAAAATTAATAAATAGCATTGCTGTTAGCATTTTAAAGGACTTGGCATTAGCATTGACTGTTTTGTATATTCAAGAAATTCAGTTAAATTTCAAAATGTCATTTTCCAGATATGTCGCAAACAATAATAACTAGCTTCAAAACTTCCCATTAATTATTCAATATCTAATTTTCTTATCTCAACCGTTGTAAGCATTTCTAGAATATACGCAGAGGGTATTATTTACAAAAACTTTGTTGAAAATAATTTTTTTTGTCAATTATTTGTTTGTCACACGAAATCCTGCCAATTTTCTGACTACTTTTGTTTAGTGATTTATAACCAAAATTGATAGCGCCAGCAATCAATATCTTATGTTAATAGATTGCTTAGAGTATCATTCTATCTGAACATGTCTTATTGCATGAATAAAGAACCAACTTTCTGGTTCAAAATCTATTTCAAATAATTTTTCAAGGTGAGTAGGTTTTTATGTTGTCATTTTCCTGTCTTCCTGAAATAATTAATAACAGAAACTACATAGATTTATCTGAGTTATTTCAAGAAATCCTGTTGTTTTCAGCCGAATGTAAACGCCTTAGATCAAAATGATGATAAATTAAAGTAAAGTTAAATGCTAAAAAAGGGCAAATTTGTCATTATCGTGACTGTCATTTTCCTGGCTTATGAATCACTGGGCATAAACGTGTAACCAAAAAATTTTATAAACAGTATATAGTAAAAAGGGAAAGCAAATATTAACCTAATACCATGTTTATGCAAGATTGTAATATGCTTGAATGCAATCAAAGTTATTTATTTATTTAATGATTGATTATTTACCACAATTTTACTCTGTACGTATCAGCAGCAAAAACATTTTTGATTCTTTCTACAGTGGATGAAAGAATTAATTTAAGTAATTCATGGTCCATCAAACACAAAGGTTTAAATTGAGTTGCTTACTATTAAGCTTAAAATCACTGTTTTTTAAACTTCTAAGTTAATATTTCATTTTCCTGGCATTCAAAATTAAATGAACTTCTATTTTATTTCATTTTCTTGAGCAAATGTCAATAAACTACATCGCTGTCTGTAAGATATTACTAAATGTAATCAAATAAATATACAGAAAAAAATTTAGATTATTTTGAAGTCTTTAAATTTGAAGAAATTTTTTTCCCGAATTGTCATGCTTCTAGAGAATCACCCATATATTTTTTTCATTTCTTTCTTACTTTTTATTTGTAAATATATTAGCTCAACAGTGAAATTGAGCAATCAATTAAAACGTGTGGTTTGCGCACGAGTTTAGGGGGAGATTTCTGAATTCGGACCGTTGTTTAATTAGAACTGCGTATATATAAAATAACTAGACTAAGGTATTGAAAATGAATGCCAGTTGCGTGAACTGTGAGTAATTAATTTTATTCTATTGTGATATTCTACTCGATTACATCTCTAAAATGAAATTATTTATTTGGTTTATTAATTGAAATTATTCATATCAGTTATCGATTCAATCATGGAAACAAAATATGTAGAATATAAATGACATATTCTTACGAATTTTAAATTATATTTGTACATTCTAACAATTGGAAAACTAATGTGTTTGGATGTAATATAACTTATTGATAATATGCTATACTTAATATTATATTAGATATCTAATAATGTCTTCATCTTTTTATCAACTACTTATTATTTGAAGAAATTCTTTAAGAATGTTTTATTTGAGAACTTGGTAACAATCTTCATTCAATATAGCCAAAAATATCCCATTTTGAAAGCTCAGATATTAAAAGTTGAATTTAACCGAAAATCGCAGAACATATATAAAACTATGTCCTTCAAGACGATACACTTTTAGAAATATCATTCATAAAAGTGATGTTTGAAAAGTATATTTCGATTTTATGTTTAAAACTCCTTTTGAGAGAGGGATTTCGAGCATTCCTATATGCTTATAATTAAGAAATTGTGCATATAACTAGGCTCTATATATATATATATATATATATATATATATATATATATATATATATATATATATATATATATATATATATATATACAGTGGTGGTCAAAAGTGTGGACACTTTTTGAAAGTTTCATGTTTTTCAAATTTGTGTGCTTGTAGAATATATTAATTTTCACTTAAATACAAACGTTTATATATCAAATTGAAGGTAATGTAATGTAGAATTTAAGAAGAAATACAGTATTACAATATCTGTATTAAGAAAAAAGTTATGCAATTAATAGTAAGATCTATCTTAGATTTGCATTTTTTTAAAAGTGATACTTACACAATCGATACTTAGTAGGATAACCTTTAATTTTTAAGACAGCTTCACAGCGTCTTTTCATCGAGTGAACGAGTGCTTGGAGTTCATCTTTCGTAATCACATGGTGCCAAGAATCAATTATAGCTTCAATAAGTTGTCTTTAATTGGATGGACGTTTTTTTCGTACAAGGATTTTCAAACTTCGTCACAAATTTTCAATTGGATTGAGATAAGGGCTGTTTCCTGGCCATGGTAATATATCTATACCTTTATTTTGAAACCATGCTTTGCATACTTTTGCTGTGTGGCATGGAGCAGAATCCTGCTGAAAAATAAATGGTGCGTTGTTGGAGAAGAGATCCCTGATGGAAGGTATCAATTTTGGTTTCAGGGCAGTTTCGATGTATTTTTTGGCATTCAGGATACCATCAATCACTTGAATTCGGCCCACACCATCTGCAGATATACATGCCCAAATCATGACATTTGTTGGATTTTTAGTAGTTGCTTCAATGCAATCAGGATGAAGCGCTTCACCTACTCTACGTCTCACGTATTTTCTACCATCACTTCCAAAGAGCGATATTTTACTCTCATCACTCCAGATTACTTGCTTCCATTGATTTTCTGACCATTTAATTTGTTCTTTTGCCGACTTAACTCGTTTTTCGCATTGCTTTTAATTTAAATATGGTTTTTTCCTTGGAATTCCAGCTTGTAGTCTAAATCCTGATAAGCTTTTTCTTATTGTTCTTGAACTTACTGTAATACCAGCTGCATTCATTTCACATCTAATGGCATCTGATGACATTTTTCTATCTTGAAGGCATAGCCATTTAATTTTTCTATCGGTAGTAGCACTTGTGCATTTTTTTCGGCCTGATTTGGCATCCTGAAAGCCAAAAAATACATCGAAACTGTCCTGAAACCAAAATTGATACCTTCCATCAGGGATCTCTTCTCCAACAACGAACCCTTTATTTTTCAGCAGGATTCAGCTCCATGCCACACAGCAAAAGTATGCAAAGCATGCTTTCAAAATAAAGGCATAGATATATTACCATGGCCAGGTAACAGTCCTGATCTCAATCCAATTGAAAATTTGTGGCGACGTTTGAAAAATCTTGTACGAAAAAAACGTCCATCCAATAAAAGACAACTAAGGGAAGCTATAATTGATTCTTGGCACCATGTGATTACGAAAGATGACGAAAGAACTCCAAACACTCGTTCACTCGATGAAAAGATGCTGTGAGGCTGTCTTAAAAATTAAGCGCTATCCTACTAAGTATTGATTGTGTAAGTATTACTTTAAAAAAATGCAAATCTAAGATACAGTGGCGCTCACATATTTAAGGACATGTCTTTATGAAAAGTAAAATCCAAAATTTAATGCTCACGCATAAGTTTATTGAATTGATAATTATGTACTGGAACAAATAACTTATGTTTAACATATTTTCACAATGAAAATCATTTATCTAACTGTTATACTTAAATTATGTAACATTTTAGAAAAAATATGCATTCCTCATACTTAAGGACAACAAAATAAATATTTCTTAATCGCTAATAAAATTAATAACAATGTAAAAAATGTAACACAAAATAAAGATTTGGAGCTAGTATTTAGTCGTAATGCCTTTCGCGGCAATTACTGCTTTACATCTACGAGGCATCGAATCTATTAATCTTTGACATCGCTCAGGAGGTATAGCTGCCCAGCCTGTTTTGGACACATTTCCATAAATCACCTAAATTTTTTGGTTCTTGCTGTTTCACATATTTATCCATATCTATCCACAGCATCTCGATCGGGTTGAGGTCTGGTGATTGGGAAGGCCACTGCAAAATCTCAATTCTCTTGCTTGACAAGAAGGCCTTCGCAGTTTTGCTCGTGTGCTTTGGATCAGTATCGGTTTGCATGATTGCTTTTCTTGAACGAAGTTTCCTGTAATGAGGCAGAAAAACAGTCTTGATAATGTCCACATACACATGCTGATCCATGATGCCTTCGATTTTGTGAATTGGACCACATCCTGAATGTGTCATGGCGCCCCACACCATCACCGAGCCGCCTCCACCTTTTCCAGTTGATTTTGTACACCGTACATTAAATTCTTCACCGACTTGACGTCTCACATAACTTTTGCCATCTGAGCCCATTCTGTTGAACTTCGATTCGTCTGTAAATATAACTCGATTCCAGTCAGCCGATGTCCAGTTTCGGTGTCTTTTTGTAAAAGCTAATCGAACTGCTATATTCTTCTTTGACGTCAACGGTTTTTTTCTACATACGCGACCCATAAGCCGAAGCTCATTTAAACGCCGTTTGATGGTATTATTGCTTACGTGCTTGCCTGTTAATTCAGCGAATTCTTTTCTGATGTCCGGGGCGGTTTTGTGACGATCAGCTTCAGAAATTCGATGAATAATTCGATCTTCTCGTTCGGTAGTTTTGCAAGGACGTGGATTTCGGGATGCTTTTTCAATACTTTTGGTCGCTTGAATAGATTTCAATGCTTGGAAATTTGCTGTTTTTGATAATTTTAACCGCCTACCAATTCCTCGAATGCTTAAACCTTCTTTTCTCAGAGTATCTATTCGACATCTCTGTTCATTGCTAACATTTTTACCTTTACTCATAATAATGTTGAAATTTGTACTAAAATATATTAAAAAATGTTTAATATAATGTTTTAAAGCATCAAACAAAGATAATGTAGTAAATTACGCTTTCGTTGATCGATAAATTGATTGTAATCATTCAATAACTCATGATTAGACAAACTGTCCTTAAGTATAAGAAACTTAACAAAATACTATATTTTTTAAATAAACTTTTATGAAACACTTTTGAATGAATTATTTGAGGACGACTGAATTATGAATGAATTATTTGAGGATTGAAGTTCAACTAAGGTAGAATTCGCCATTATAGATATCTTGATCAAAACATAATATTCGTCCAATATAATGACGCATTTAATTTGAAAACACAGTCCTTAACTACGTGAGCGCCACTGTAGATCTTACTATTATTTGCATAACTTTTTTTGTAATACAGATATTATAATACTGTATTTATTATTAAATTTTACATGAAATTACCTTCAATTTGACATACAAACGTTTGTATTTAAGTGAAAATTAATATATTCTACAAGCACACAAAAATGAAAAACATGAAACTTTCAAAAAGTGTCCACACTTTTGGCCACCACTGTATATATATATATATATATATATATATTCCTCGGGGTAAATATTATTTAATTAAAAAGTATAATGTTGAAAATTAAAGATAATTAAATTATCAATAAATCTAAAAACAAATTTTATTCTAAGAGTATAATTTTTTTCATAATAATGCAGAAATAAGTTAGCTAAGACAAATGAATAATTAGATCCTTGTAGTATTCCATTAATTTGAAGAAAACTATGCCTTCCATTGTAAGTAAGGTTGAACTCCGACCCACCCCAGGGGGGTATACGGAGATAAAAGTAAAATTATTACAATGAAATTTCTCTAAAAACTAAAGTTACAGTAAAATTTCGCCAAATGACAGTGGTGGTGATCAGTTAAAAGTGGATTAACAATAAAGTTTGACAATTAAAAACATGTGTTAAAGGCAATGAAACCCAAAAGCGCCGTTGTAAATGTCGAGAATTAAATGATTATAATAATAAGGAAACAAGAGATAAAAAATCTCAAAACTAAAATCAATGAAAGCTAAAAGTCCAAATAGTAAATGTCTAAAAGTAAAAGTCTGACTAGAAGTCTATGAAGTCTAAAATCAAAAGTAGATAAAAATTCAAAATGTAAGGCTAAAAGTTGATTAGTAAAAATTAACGATGACATGCTCTATTGTTGGTTCATGACTGGGGCCAGTTGATCTGGGGCTAGAATGTCCTCGAGGGTTTGTTTAATAATTTGAGTCACAATTTTCCTGCAGGTCAATATAGCGAAGAATTGATGTTCCTCTTCGCATGTGCCTTCCATTGTAAAGATAATTCAAAGATAAAGATAATTCAAATTGTAAAGATAAAGATAAGACAAAAATTAGTAAGAATTTCCCAATAATCAAAATCGCAACAAAGGATATTTTTAAAATCATAGTAATAATTCAAGAGGACATCTTTTAGTTTAGAAAAGGGAATGCTATTGAAAAGATCCTGGGAATCAAAAGTCGCATTAGAATTAATTTTATTATGTTTAATGAACTCTGAAATCGGTTGATTATTAGTGATAATCCAAGAGAAACCGTTTTTAAAAATGTTGTTAATAATTTTATTTAAGTAGTTAGAGGAAATGGTGCCAGGTTTAGTTAGATTAGTATTAGATCCACATGTGATGGTTCTAAATTTTACAGGAATTTTATGAAATTTAGGACTGATAATTAATCAAGGAAATTGTATATTGCTAATTTTAATTTTCAATCTCTTATATAAGGCTAAAATTTTTTTAATGACAATATTATTATTTAAATTACTAAGTTTAAGATGTTTACTATTTCTTAATTCCGTATTTAAAAGTTCAACATAGAATTTTTTTACAGAAGATAGCATAATTATTGTCAGCTTTGTCTATGGGGGTAATTACAAAATTTTTTTGAAGTTGTTTAATCGATTGAACAATTTTAGAAAACTTTGATGAATTGTTACTGTTATTTAAATTATCCTTTTTATTGTAAACAAAGTTTTTTAAAGTAATAATAAACTCCTCATTTCCATTCTGTTAGCATACCTAAAGGTAAATAGAATCTATTTGATATCTTTAAACAAAAACTTTTGAGATCATTAAGAAAGTATTTATGAATTTTATTGATCGATATATGGTAAATGGTTCAAAATTTTGTGCCTTTTATCATTAAATTCCTCTGTCTCTGTAATATTTAAATTACCAGTAGTAATATGTTTATGATGTTTATCAGCAAAATCAAAATATTTCCCTTTCCTCACAGTGACATTCATAATCGGATATATTTATCCTCCCTAAATTTTTGCTCATATCATTATAGTTAAATATAGTTCTACCAAGAGATTTATTATATTTAAAGCTTTTAATTATGTTAAAATCTTTTGATGGGAAAAAAGTTTTAAAATTTTCAAAAATATTATGAAATTTGATCTTATCGAAAATGGGATTTTGAAAGTTAATAACGAAATATACATCATCCAAATTTTTCTTTTCATTTGGCAAAATTTTACTCATTTTATCTTTTATAAGATCGAAACAAAGAATTTTGAAACGTAAATTAATAAAAGAAAATTTAATAATAAGATCGTGAAGCTTATATACATCATAATTCTTAAGGGAGAAACAAAAATCTTTAATTGGTTTAATATTATAATGTTTATTAAAATCTTTTCCATATTAGAAAGAAAATTTTTATTTAATTTGTCATTATTAAGAGAGTTTCTATAACTTCTTGATCTCCGTTTACCTCGATTTGTACGCTTATCTTTAATATGAAAAAGTGAATAAGTTGAGGAGTTATTAAAGTTAATCTGTGTATGTTGGAAGGTATCGTTCAGCCCATACGGCAAAATTGTTTTGTATAAAAGCATGTAGTAATTTTCTTTTCGTAGTCTTCAATCTAAATCTTCTACTATACCTAAAATATTAATTTTGACATTGTTAAATTTATGTACTCTGAACTGCTTCAAGTCTAGGTTATTGATAATTTTATTACTGTTTATACCAGAACGGTGCTGATTAATTCGAATGTTAAGTGAGTTACTGGTTTGTCCAATATGCATCATATTACAGAAACCACAGGTTAACATATAAATAACATTTTACTAAAAGATTTGGATCTATCATTATTAAGAAATGTATGTCTATATTAAGGCAAGTTTTACATCTTTTATCACCCCAAGCTTTATAAGACGGTAAAGTATCGGGCAATTCAAAAGATCTTGTGCTTTCAGTCGATCCGAAAGGTCCCCTCTCAATTAGGCACAACATGAACAAGAATTTAAATATTGAACATATTTTTTACTAGGAGCTAAATTGTTAGAACTGTTTATATTCATAAAAATAGGCTCACAGAGCAACCTCCTAAACACACGCAACGTCCTAAGGACAGGAAATTAGAAAAAAGAAATCAAAACGAAAACAGAAGGAAAACGAAAGAAAGTTAATAGTAGATAGTATTAAGCACTAAAGCTGCATTAAATATGATCACTAAAAGATAGCATAATAAATTAAAACAAAAAAAACACGAAGAAAATTAAGAAAAACAATAAATTTTATTTATTGCCCATAAGCTGCTCCTTTTTGGAGATATAATCGTGTGAGCTGATGGAAAGATTGTATCTTTTATTTTTCGGATTTTTTTAACATTTTTGTCCTTTTTTTGCTATTTTTCTTTTTATTATTATTTTTCTTTTTTTTCCCTTATTTCATTAATTTTTCCCTTGTTTTCTCTGCCTTTTGAACTATATATATATATATATATATATATATATATATATATATATATATTAATTTCATGTACTATATATTATATAAAATTATCATGAATCAACGATGTATAATATCTTATAAATCATGTGAATCGTTAAATAACGTATCTAAAGTGTCGAAATTTCCCAAATAGTTTTTTCAATAATTTTCTTTATTTTATAATTTTCTAAGATTTACTCAACAATATTTCTAACTTTTGTTTACTTCACTACTTTTTCCTTTAATTGATACGAATACTATATGAAAGTGTATCGCAAAACTGTTTCCTATTTGCATCCACACTTAATAATTAAATGAAATATTTATTAAAATAAATGTTTTCGTAAAAATGAGTATAAAAAAATATATATTTTAATTATTTTAGGAATCATCTCAAAATGAACTTACTCTTAGCAATGTAGCTGGATGTTTTTATATCCTAATAGGTGGATTGGTTCTGGCGATGATAGTTGCATTACTTGAATTTTGTTACAAAGCTCGGCTGGAAGCAATAAAATCAAAGGTTTGTGTATATTCCTTTTATTCTTGCGAGACAGTGTGTTATGTTAACCAGTTGTAGCTCTTTTCTATTCTTGCTGAAAAGTTGCATTTCAGAAAAAAATATGATTCTTGTCTCAAAATTATATCGCTTATTTGAGCCATAATGTTATGCACACTTCCTGAGGGCTTATTAAGGTATTAAATTAAATTACGTTAAACTCAAATTGTACCATACTATTAGGGATAATCAAATGTAAGAATGTAAGGATTTACTGTAAAAACTTTCGGACTGAATTTCAGTAAAAAGCACTAAGGATGCCGGAACTTTTTGCCCACTTTTTGTAAATACCCTAAATGACGGTTTAATATTTTACTGCAAAAATGGATTTTAAGATATAAATGGATTTTAAGGTAAAATGGATTTGATGCACCCAATTCGACATTACTTTATATTGCAATTTTATACAGTAAACTTGCACAGTTCAATTCAATTAATTCAACTCGCACGTGCACAAGATGAAAGAAAAAAATACTTGAATAACTTTTGTTCGATTAATCAGCTGGAATATTAATGAAATAGGGATGCTAAATAATTTGTGCTCACGAAATGATAGGTTATTAAATAGACCGAAATAAAACACAAAATTAGAAATAAACATCGCCTCTTTATCAGTAGATTAGATTTTTTACAATCATTGGATTTGTATATTTCGTACTCTCTCTTTGAAATCATTAGTTGAATAAAAACGTGTTTGCTCACAATTGGAAAATTTATATGTTCTAAGATATCTACGAAAGAAGAGATTTACGAAAGAAATACTTTTCTATAATTATTTATTATGTTTATATTTAATTTACAAACAATTTTCATTGAATGGCATTTTTAAGTTATTCATAAATTCGCAACTCATTACAATTGATTCATAATGATATTCATAATTTCATATATGAGACACAATAGGTTATGCAATGGTAACAAAAAAGGATAAAATTCAAAATTTTTAAGGAATCGGTTGAAATAATTTGTACCAATAAAACTTGCTACATCGTTAAAATATGAACTGTGTGAGCTATTTGCGAATCTTGATCCCCAAGTCACAATTTTTCTCACCAAGAATATAACCACTCTTTAAATGTTAAATTAGTCTTTAAAATAGTAGGGGAGAGTGGGGTCAATTGTAACAGGGTACGATTGTAACAGAACAAAAATTTCGAGTGTCGGGTTCTAGATTTGGTTCTTAGGTGGCTCACAAGGTGTATTTAACAAATCTACATGTACACCCCTGATGGCAACCATTTTTATGTACTTTTGAAAGAGTTACATCACAAAAAATATTTTCACGCCACGCAAGTATTTTTTTTGGTATTAGAATATTATATTGTAACAAAGTAATTTTTTTTAAACAAATAGAAATTAGTAGCCGAATATGTAAGTGGACACCTTAATTAACATTTCAATAAAAAAATGATTAGTTTTGCTAATTAACTAGCATTGTTTTTTACAAATGAAACTGAAATGGCGTCTTGGGGACAATTGCAACTATAAGTAAAGGGACGATTGTAACAGCTGAAAATAAATAATCTTATGTTTACAAACCATTACTTAACTCTTTAAGAACCACCAATAGTTTCCTATAGCATTTATATTATGTTGCATGTGCATTAGTTTATTTGTCACCTTTTACAGCATAAATTAAAATTTTTAACCCCTTAAAGTTAAAAATTGAACCCTTTAGGTCTCTGCTCATTATTATTTTTACTCCTAAAATATCACAACTATTTTGATCAATAAAAAATGTATCACAACTATGATAATATGTATAATTAACTATGTTTTAGTTGAATTTATGAACTGTTACAATTGACCCCGTAAGTGGGGACAATTGTAACAAGTGCACGACTGTCAAAAATTGTTAATAACTAATATAATAATATTTTAAATCAGGTATTTATTTCTTTCCAGTAGAGGATAGTCTACTTTACTCGTGTCTCAACTAATACTAATAATATAATGGATTTTTTGTTAGTTAAAAATAGTTAAGTAAAAAATGTTACAATTGACCCCACTCTCTCCTACCTACTATATTTCATAGCTTTCGAAATGCATTAAAATTTGATTAGCCATCTTGACCATATCGATGCTTCCACAAAAAACTAGGTCATTGATATAAATTATTTCAAACACATTTTTATTGAAATAGCACGTTGCACCTAAAAGTAAATAATTATGATTATAATTATCTATAAACAACTGATCGCTTATTTACACAAAATAAAGCATGCGGAAAATATTAAAAATAATTTAGAAATAATAAACGGTTCAATTTTCAGTGTTTGAGGCGACTGTTTTGTTATTTTACAGCGTACTGACAGCATTGAAAAGTGCAGTGTAATTCTCAAAGAGATGGACTCTTGACTGTCCCTCTTTAATCGACTTTACCCTAACAAAAAATACATTGATTAAAAGACTGACTTGCATTTTTGTCACTAATTATGTTAGTGCATAAATCACCAATTCTAAAGGTACATAAACTAATTATTTTATAGATACATAAATCTCAACACTGTTAAAAATTTCGAGCCATGTTACAACAAAAATTGGTATTCATTTGCTGGCTACATACAATGGAGCTTGATTTACCATATTTTGATATTTTCACTAACTCCAAATATCAGTAGAAATTTTCACAAAAGGCAGATGTTTTGAAGAAACAAAACACCTACCGTAAACCGGGGCGAGTCTACCCATCCAGGGGCGAGTCTACCCATTTTAGTTTTATTTAATTTTCACTATTTTAAATTGCAAATAAATTTTTTTTTACCGACGGAGGACTTAGTTCAGACTGTAAGGAAGATGAAGCTGTAGTAGTTTGATCCGTTTTTATTTATTTGTCGTCTTTTTAACCGACCTATTCAAACGTCTTTTGAGAGATTTGTATTGAAAATCAGCAAACTTTTAGTTGGTGCTCCGTAAGTATATTATTATTATTACTATTTTCACTTTGGTTAAGTGATAAATTTATCTAAGACTAAGATTACATTAATTTTATATGAAAAAAAACAAAAAGAATGTAAGTTTTGCTGTTGTGAACAAAAAGCCAGAATTCGCGGGGCGAGTCTACTCATTCGTATTTAGTCTTAATAAAGCATAATAATATAATTTAGAACTTTGTTTATATTAAAATTAAGTAATTTTAAATGAATTTGAGTATATTATTTTAATTCTGCATTGATAAATTTATCATTAATAAATTTATCATTAATAAGAAAATTTATAGGTTAAATATAAATGTAAATATAAAATATGTTTATTTTACCTATTTTTTCAATTTTTATATTACAAAATTAACTTTTTTTATTTAATATTATATTTCAACGAGAAAACATTGTAAGAAAAATCACACCTCCCAAAAGAATGGGGAAAGGATTTTTCATGATTCCCAATGTTTGAATTTCGATTTTGTTAATAATCTTTAATTATTATTATTTATTAATTATTTAATTGTAAATTTATATTAATTTTAATTTATTTTTATCAACAATAATCAGAAAAAAATGTTATTTTATAATGTTAATGATTATAAAAACAAAACTGTGATCAAAATGTGATAATCGATCAAATACTCAATTTGTGTTATTTTATGAATAAAAAAATGGAATATATAATAAAGTTATGAATTTTACTTCATACATATACCATATGGTAACTAAAATAACAATTTAATAGTAAAATTTGATTATTTACAATGTTTACATTCATTTTAGTAGAATGGGTAGACTCGCCCCAT
Organism: Parasteatoda tepidariorum; assembly: GCF_982258835.1. NCBI lineage: Eukaryota > Metazoa > Arthropoda > Arachnida > Araneae > Theridiidae > Parasteatoda > Parasteatoda tepidariorum. The sequence continues at coordinate 6,465,674 of NC_141765.1, forward strand.
ACGAGAGATTTGTCAGCAGTTCTATAAAAATATACAGTAACAGCGTAACTGTTAATATTTTCTAAAATCGATTTCACAGCTTTAAAGAGGGATAAATAGCAATTCCGAAACACCTATTAAAAGCCCTTTTTCTTTAATATTTACAAAAGTTTGACCACTTGAAAGTTGACAAACTGAAAAAAATGGGTAGACTCGCCCCGGTTTACGGTATTTTCATTTCTTCACATTTCTATTTTTTCTTTTATAAAAGCAAAGAAAGATTGCACCATTATTTGGTATTTTTAAAGTGCTCAAATGCAGGCCAAGGTAGATATTTACCGTAACACAACTGTTTTCCGTAAGAACTTATTTTTTGACATACCTCTAACCATTTTATACCTAGCACCAAATTTAAAAAACCAACATAAAATGAAATAAACTTTAATGAATGCAAATAAGCCATTTACCTAGCTAAATAAGTAGAAACTTAAAATAATATTCATTAGTCGTCTTGGTACACCGAGACCGAGTTGTAAAGAAAAGACCGAGTTGCAAGATATATTTTAAAAGATGGCGTCGTAAACAAATATCGTTCAGTTTACAGTCACCGCTAAAGTTTTGTGTCTTTTACCAAATTTTGGTGCCGTCAGTTGCACAATGGAAGTATTTCTCGATCATACTTCCCAATTTATGGTGTAACTGATATCTTACATTTAACTCAACATTGGGATAATGACAAACTTTGCACCAAATGCTGGTTAAAGATTTACCTAGTTTTTTTACAGTGTAGGTACATAAATCATTTATTCCTGAGGTAGGTAAATCACTTATTTTCTAAGTTCATGATCACTTTATGCCTTGGGTTGCAAACCTAACTAAAAAAATAATTCTAAGTTATTAAATTTTCCCAAAATGGATCAATTAAATTTGTATAACGATAAAGCCAATGAATAAATTTTTTTAATTAACTTAATCATTTTCTATTTATTAGACGTAATTTTAAAAAAAAAGTGGTTCTTCAAAAAAAAAAAAGCGATTCAATTTTCCCTTTGAAATTCCTATTTTAATGGCAAAAAACTCGCAACTAAATATTTATATCTTGGAAATCATCTTAAAATAAAATAATAAAAATACAGAAAAAAACAAATGTATAAAATAATTAGATGGACCTATTATTTTGAAATTACAAAAGAACAAAACGATATTATTTATCTTCTATAGATTATTATTATCGAAAAAAAGTATCGATAGTTGAAAACGAAGATTAGGTTTTCTCTTACTTGGAAACTCTTAGAAAGATAGAAACGTAATCAAAACTGATTTTTATTGCTTGATAAGGTCTAAAAGGATTCGGTTTTTTTTTAAAGATCTAGATTCCAATCTTTTTATTTCAATTTTGTAATTTATTTTCTAGGAATACATTCGTTTTTCTCGACTTCTTACATTATTTTTTCCATTAATTCAAAACTTCGAAAATTTCTATTCGTCTTGAGTTTCTAAAAATGGTTATTTTTCTAAAATCATTTCATCTTTCAACTGTGGGATATATTTTAAAACAATTGAAACTAATTTCCTTTTACTGTCACGTGGAAACGTAATATTTTTTATTAAATATGGAATTTATTTTTCATAATCTTAAAATTTCAGTAATAAACATTTAAATTATAGTATTAATATGTTTAATTATTTTATGCACCAAACAATACACTTGTGTAAATAAATTTACAGAACTGATTTATAGTTCATTTATTTAATATTTCTGAATATTTTACTCTAAGTAGCATTTAAAAGCGTCACGGAGTATTTTTTTATTATTATAATGAAAAATAACCTAAAACTGCTAATATCACATGCGTATGGGTTATAAAAGATATTTTTGAGATATTAGAAAAGCGTGTGTTTAGTCATTTAAAAAATATCTTTAATTAGTTTTCATTGTAAAGACATGTCTCTTAAAAATCCATTAATCAGTAAAATGAATTATCAGTTATTTGGAACTGCATGATTTAAAGAATTAAATTGTTCGACAAGGTTTATTTGCAGAAAAAAATAAAAATCTGATTCATCACACTCAAATAAAAGTTCAACTTCAAGCACTCTCTCAACTATATCTACAAAACTATAATCCAAATAATTTAGAATTATTACTGTCGTATTCAAGTGGCTTACAAAGCAACTGTTCTTAGACTAAATGAAAAGCTGAATTAAACATTTCGCGATTTTAGTATGTTTTCGTTCGAAAACTCTACAAAATAAATATAGAAAATTATACATGATATAAACATTTAAAATTGAATTGGAGAAGCATGAGAATTTTTATTCAATTTAAGATTGGTAAATAGAAATAAATTTTTTGGTGAAATAAGTTTAATAGCATTGGTTGAAAAATAAAATAGTCATTCAACAATTATAAAGTAAAAATTATTCCATTAGCAACAATAATTTTGATAACAAATTTAGAATTAACAAAGAATTTCAAGTTTTAGTTTCTTGTATAATTTTTAAGATTTTAATTTTATGTATTTCATAACTAAATACGTTTCAATACTGAAAAGAATTACGATACATATTTATGCCCTGGAAGAAAAATATTTCACTGTTGTGAAGGGTAACTATTCTTGGTACTGATTTTTGGAGATCCATACAACATAATTTCCTGTGAATTTAAAATTGTTTTTCCCCTCACTTATATATATATATATATATATATATATATATATATATATATACAATAAATAAATACAAAAAGGACAAAGAGAAAAAAAGAGGAATTGAGAATTTTGTTTTCTTCCTCGAGAATAATGATGTATATAAGCTTCAAGATCTTATTATTAACTTTTTTTTCATTAATTTACACTTCAAAATACTTTGTTTCGACCTTGTTAAAGCTAAAAGGAGTAAACTTTTCCCAAATAAAAGGAAAAAAATATATAATTTATTTTTCGTTATTAACTTTCAAAGCCGTATTTTCGATAAGATCAAATTTTATAATATTTCTGAATATTTAAAAAATTTGTTTCCATGAAAAGATTTTAACATAATTAAAAGCTTTAAATATAATAAATCTCTTGATAGAACTATATTTAACTATAATGGTATTAGCAAAAAATTAGGAAGGATTAATATATCCGATTCTGTCACTGTGAAGAAGAGGAATATTTTGATTTTGTTGATAAACATCAGAAACATATTATTACTGGTAATTTAAATATTATAGAAAACTTATGAGTTTAATAATCTCATTTGTAATAAAAAATATTAAAGAAAAGAAGAAGATTTTAACTTAATCACTTCTCTGTCGCCATTGCATCTCATATATTCGGTGTTTTCTTGCCAGTATAGGCAGCGTCACATGCCATGCGACGAAAAGAAAAATTCCATCCCTGAAAGGGAATTCATCACTAGATGCTTGATATTAATACAATCTCGGTATTTGGCCCGAAGGGCCACTAGCCGATTCGTCGATTCTAGTTGACATAAAACTGGAAGTCATATGTAAGTAAAAGTGCTAAACTGAGAGTTCAGGTTTGAGTCCATGATGTGGTGAGGCATGGATTGGTAGCAGAAAGACATCAGTTTGATGGGGTGTTCCCCTGGATTAGAGTCGTGAGCAGCTGAAGTACTTCTTGATTTTTCAACAAATCTTTGAGTTCACTGATTAGACTAACTAGTCTATGGGCACTGGAGGTTGGAGAAGAGTCTTTGTTGTTTGGTCTCCTTTTACTGGGGCGGGCCTCGCACCCAGTAAAGTTTGAAGTATGATTTTTCTGGCAATTGCAGCACTTAGCCTGTCTCTGGGCTTTTGGCACTGGTATGAAAATACCTCTCGGCACATTTCATGCATCTGGTTTCTTTGGTGCAGCTACGTTGAGTATGCCCAAAGCCCTGGCATCTAAAGCACTGTGTGGGTCCTCTTCCTCCTCTGTACTTCTCCACGGCAATCGGGATCTGTTTCAGGCTTTCAATGTGATATATCTTGGTTTGGTTGGCCAGTAATGGAGTGACTACGAGGTAGAGTGGCCTATAGGCTCCTCCCACTTTCTTCTTAAACTGCACAACTTTGGAAGCCTCTATGTTAGATTTCCCTAGTTCTAATGATATCTCATCTGTACTGAAATTATCTGGGAGTCCTCGGATGAGCACTTTCTCGTTCTTTACAAGTGGGACTTTATCATCTGTGGGTGAAGTCTCCATGGCATGGGTGTTAGGCTCTACTGGGATCTCAGAAGTTCTCTCCGGCTGTGGAGGGGAAGCAGAGGTGGGAGTACAGTTGTCAGGCTTTGGCTTGTCTCTTCTTCCTCTTTTTCCTCTTTTTGGCAGGAGGTTCGGTGATGTTTTCAGTATCCGAGGCCGTGGCCCCAACACTGAGTTCCATATTTTCTACCACTGGGGTGGAGGTGATCTCCGTTTCCGTAGTGATGGTCTCAGGAACTAAAGTGAAAGTTTCTTGGGTTTGCTCTTGTTCCTCTTTTTTCTCCTGTTCTGAGGAGTAGTTTTCCCTCTATGGACGATTTTCACAAGGGTGCAAAGTTTTTTGAAGTGGTCGTAAACTAGTCCATAATCACAAGTTCGAAGAAGTTCAATAAACAAGGTTTTAATAAGAACCAGGTCTTCTAAGCTGAATTTAGAGTAGAAATCTAAAGAGTTGGTTGATGAGTCGGGCGGGAGGAATTCCTTATTGAATTCGATGGCATCCTCAATTGATTTATAATCATAGAAGTTTCCGTATTCCTGGTCCGATTCCGGTTCAGGTGATTTTGGGCGGCTAGGTGGTGACACCTTTCCGCCGCGAGCTATTCGGTTAATCGACATTACGGAGCTGAGAATAAACACGTCTTGACTCGAACAAGGCTTGAGCTGATCTCGGAATTCATCACTACTTACACGTCTCTTTAAATACTACGGTTATTTTTGTATTTCTGAATATTGCTAAGAGATGGTGCAATTAGTCCCACTTCTTTCACAATTCCCGCCTTGAATTGAAATCAAAATCATTTTGTACTTTCCATAACTTTGCATGTCAAAATTGTTATGAAGTTTAAAGTTGGAAATTAATTTTCATCTAATTTTAAAAATTATTTTATGCAAACACCATAAAGCAATAGAGTTAATATATATGTCCTCATAGTGAATTTTCTTATGGAATTATGGATTTAATCAAGGAAAACGAGAAATCAGTGGACTGGAAATTACATATTTCACCACCAATAGGCTAAGCAAAAAATTGTTTGCTGACAAAAATATTTTTCATTTTCGAATTTAGCATAGAACATATATTAATTTTCATCAATAAAAAATGCTTTCATTGGTCGGAAATTCAAAAATAATCTGACAGCGATGGGGGTAAAAACAAAAGTTACGATAAAATAGTTGAAAAATTTAGATCCTACAGTCCCTGGCCACATTATTAGACGTACTATAAGATTCTATATAAAATTATATCTATCAGGTGTTACTATACAGCTGTATTGTTTTTATTCGGATGAAACCATTTTGCATTTGTTACGCTCCTGTATCAATTGGTTAACATTGCAATCTAATACGTTAAAAATGAATACAAATAGGAAGTATATAAGTATATAAAAAATCTCCTGAATAAAACCCATTGCATATATGCTTAAATATAAAAGTATTGCATATAAACTCGGGCAAATCATGTCATTATTTAAAAACTACAGTGAGTCTAATAATTTGATCTAAATATTATCATATACTAATATAATGCTTGATATAATAAATATTCCATATTTATATAATATATCGTCTAAATTATCCTATTGTCAAATTTATATTATATATCGCCTAATTTAACCAATTGATGCACTAGCGTAAACAAGTGCAAACCGGTTTTAGTCACATAAAAACAATAATTTGGCCAGGTCTGTAATGAAATGTAATAACAATATGATGCCATGAAGACAGACATTAATAAATAATTGTTTTTAAAGTTAAATTCATTGAAAAAAAAACAAATCTTTAATATACTATTTTGCGAAACTTCTTTTAAATGTCGTCTTGTTTTTAATCACTATATTTTTTGTTTTAAAATAATTCTATATATTTGATCTAAGATTTCCAGTACTGTTTAAGAACACATTTTTTCTAGATCAGCATTATTTTATGATCACTATAATTGTATATGTAATTGTATGAGCGTATATATATTTACAGATGAGTATATGTGAAGCTATGGCAAGCAAGGTGAAGATGTCTATAACAGGAGGTGGAGACAGCGACCGAGCTCGGGTAATGAGCGGATCTGTCTGATTGGTATAAAAAAATATAGTATATTATTTTGTATCCTTACACGAAGTACAGAATACTTGAAAAAAGTAGAAAATATCCCATTTTAGTACGAAAAGTGAAGTACATGTGAACTAATTAAAATAGTTTGAGTTAAGAGACATATTATTCTTGATGTAATCTGCTACAATAATTGAATTCAAAACTGAAACATTTAAATGGAATATATCAGACGCCATATAAAGACACTCTATCTAAAAAACGTTAAGAGTTGCAGCGAGGAATGAATTATTATTTTTTTTAAATCAAATACAATGTTACTTTTGAAAGAAAATTTGTAGGGAATGCTTCCTTGAATAAAATGGAAATAAGTTTATTTTTGCGTTGGATTACATAGAAAATCTCTATAAGTTACATATTAGATAAAACACAGTAAAATTGGCTCGTTCTTAGATAATCTTCTGATTTATAGTTCCGGTTTATAGTATTACTCTAACAACATTTTTTAAAACTTTTTTAAAAGAAAAAATTGTGCATAAAAGAGTCCTTCTTATGATAGTTTTTAATGCATTATAGAGATAATGATCAAATCCAAACAAGAAAAACTTTTTTTAACTTATTTTTCTCTTATATTGTACGTTAGTGCAATATTTTGATATTGGTACCTTCAGGTTGTCAGTGTTAGGTTATATAGTAGAATCTAACATTATGAATAATGCCGTAGAATTCTTTTATTTTTTATGAATACTTTATTTTTCTTTTCTTTTATGTTATTTTATATAGTAAAGTTGAAATTATTAGTATAATCTTGGAAAATGTTGAAGAATTACGAACAGCTCTTTAATTGTATGCATAACATCGATTGTTTAATACATATATGAAATATTCTTATTTCAAATAACTTTATAAATGCATAACTTATAAGTATGATATAATTTATCTTTCTAGCCACAATATTATCTACCAACTGAACCACTTGTGAGTCCCGAAGGTTTGTGCGAACAAGTAAATTATCATACTATGGTCTAAAATGGATATGTGCAAGAAACTTCTAAAAGTAATGTGTGTAAGAAACATTTTAAATGTACCACTTCCAAATAAACTTTTCATCACAACATTTTTTAAAGCATTTAAGAGATGTTTACAGATAATTAGCATTAGCAAACTTAAGACTTTCATTTGCTTTCACATTTATTATCATTATGGTAAATCAAATTATACTTTTAAGTTGTTTTTAATGAGACATTTAATAACAAAAACCAGGTTCTGATAAAATATTTTTTTCTCAGTTGATTCCAATTCTGTACCCTCATTTTGATTTCTTAATAAGTTTTGATTCAAAGCAATTCATTTTATTTTTTTTTTACCTTCAGGCAATAAGACCTGCCGGAATTTACACTAAAACTTCCATTTAATACTATAATTCTATTAAATTGAATTGGAAAAAGAAAAAAAAAAACAACAAGATCCATACTCTTGAAGGATTATGTTTTTCCAAAACAAGTTTATTTTTCTACTTATCTATAAATAATTGCTAAAAAAAGCTTTTATATTTATTTATTTTATACAGAATGTCCACTAGAAAACTTATTCTCCGTCTTGACTTTCAAATGGATTCAACTGTAATAAAAAAATAGTGTCAGGGTATCGTAAAGTGGTTATGAGTTAACGTTCTTATTTTGAAAATGATGAAGATATGGAAAAAATAAAATTGCTTAGTTTATTACATTGTTGACTTATTTACGATATTTTAAAGCAAACAGAAATTAAAACTTGGAAGGTTCAGTAGTTTGTTCATGATTTCTCACACTAGGACGTAAAGAAACGATTTGAAGAAGCAGATGGCTATAACACAACGGAACTATTTTCAATGTTAAAATTTTTCTTACGCTTTGCACATCAAAAATAAATTTATTTTGCGTTACCTAGTAGTTTCTCTTATTTCTAAATCGTTTCAACGCGTCGCAATAAAGGAAATGTCAAAAACCAGCTGAAGTTTTAAACGTTTTTTTTAAACACTAAACTACATAATGTGTCCATATGTTCTACATCGATGATCTTTTTTAACTCTGTAACTTTCTTGTCCCTTTCTTGAGGTAGAAAAGTTTACTCCGCCTTTCCCTCCAGATGGCTCATCAAGTTGTATTACTTTTAGCCCACATTTCGGAAATAAAAGGGTGGATACCGATTATAATTTGCACTTCATATAAATAAATATTATATATTTTACTACTGAATAATTTTGTTACACTTAATATAAAAACATATTTATATTGCAATTTAATTTATTCATTTTTAATTATAATAGCTCAATAACAAAACAAACAAGTATCATCTACTTTTGTCAGCCAAATTTCACAAAAACAATGCGGTTTCAAATTAGCAAAGCCAGTTCATTTGGAAAAAAATATTTATAAATAAATTTCATTGAATACCATCACGTGCCTTATGTTTAGTTTGAAATTTTTCGAAATTTTTCAAATACATATATCCAATTCCAAATTACTGTGTAAGTGATGTATTTAAATTTTAAAAATAAATTATCTGTCTGAAAAAAATAAACATTTTAATCATTGCCGTTTTGTTTTTTGTTGATTTTTTGCATGTAATTATTTATTTAAGTTATTTATTTTTCTCTTTATAGACTTGATTTAATATTATAAGAATGATGTAAATAAAAGTCTAAAGTTTAAATGCATTCTGTAAGCATATTTGTCATTAAAGATTCGATTCAATTTTCGAGAAACTTAAGATATTGAGATTTTCATTTTTTTCATAAATCGATGTTTTTTTCTTATATTTTCTGTAATTATTCATTGTCAAGAAAGTGTAGAGAATCAATGCAAGCCTTGTGTGTAGAATCATAAAAATAATATGTTTTTAAACAATACAATTTACATTGTAGAAGAGAACTTTCACAAAATGTAAGAAAAATGTTTGAAAGATTATATAGAAAAGTACTTTGATAATATCCTTAGTACTTTAGTTGGATAAGAAGCTTTTCATGGAAATGCATATTGCTAAAAAATATAGCTTTATCAAAATTCTTATCTTGAATCTTATCTGCAGATATTCAGTTAATAATAGTCGCGTTTTATAAATTCCAGGATTTCAATCGTATTAAAATTCTAATAAAGGAAGGTCTCTCAAGCAGATGCAATAATTGCATTGGCTTAACATTTGGTATATAGGGTGATAAAAAGTGAGATTTAATAAAAAGTTTGTAAAATTATGACGATTTTCATAAGATCCAGATATCATGAGTAATATACTTTTAAGACAATAAGCGGTTAATAATACCTCTAGTTTAATGCTTTATTTGGTTCGAGACTGTTACAAATTTCACTATACTGAAATATAATGATGATATGAAAGCCCTTTCTTTACAATTGTTTGCCAGCACAATTTTTTTGTACCCACAATAAAGTCAATAAATGCAATTTATTGCTCATGCGTACCTTATCAAAGTTGGCTATTGAAACTTTGATTGGATAAAGAAAAATTGATTTCCCCAAAATATTTGACGAGTGATATGAATTACCATAGAATAAAATGTCTTATCTCATGTCAACCAGAACAATAAAAGTTTTATAAAACTTTTTTTTTATTTCCTGTAGATAAATAGATTTTGATGCTTGTTTAGTAGATGTGATGTACTTATAGGGACAACTGAACAAAACATATATGTGCCAAGAGTAATTGTATTGTCCGCAGTTAAGAGGGACCAATTTATTTATACAAAGGACCTTCTATGACTTACGGATGATTACTTTTACCAATCCATTGAATATCAATGAAGCGAAATTTAAGAAGGTGCTAATCATCCAATATCACAGTAGATTCTCCTATTTTAGGTGATCAAAGTCATGCTTTGAAAAATACATTATTCACATTTTCTACCAAACAACATTCTGTTTTTTTGCAAACAAATTGTTTCCAAAAACTAAAATGAATGGAACAATAAAAAACCTTACGAAAAAGTGAAATTTTGTATGCTCTTCATCAGAATAAAACGTGAATGATGAAAATAGTTATCAAAAAGAGAAAGTATCTGTGATAAAGCAATCAATATAAGACATTAAAAATAAGAAATCTAAAAAAGAGACTGTTACTTATACAGAGACGACCGTAAGCAGAGAAAAATATCAGTAATGCATTGGTGGTGCAGAACTGAGATTGTTTACTAAATAGTTATTATAGTGAATAGATTGTTAAAAATTAGCCTTAAATAAAAAAACGTAACTAAAAAATGTAAACACATAAACATGAAATTAAAGCAAAACTAACTAAAATATTAACGAAATAACATTACTAAAAATTTGTTAAGGTATTTGGGTTTACTGAAATGTAGAACATCAAAAATGTTTTGCGCTTCCGGTATTAAAATAATACTGAGGTTTCAACAATGGACAGCAATTAAAAGCTTATTGATTTAATGATCGAGACATATTAAGAAATCACCATTGTTTGTACTTATTTAGCTACACACAAAGAGCAGAACGTTTTTTTTAAAATTTCATTACGAAGGTCTACCCGTGGCCCACAAAAAGAAACATGACATAATTACCTTTAAAGACAAGTTGCAAAACATGCAAAAATATTTCAGTCACTTCTAAACATAAGAATTACCCGAAATGAGACATTCGCTATATCGGGGGATAAGTTTTTGCTGTTCAATATTGTAGAAAAATTTCGCTTAGAATTAAAGTCTTCACGTCTTCTTCTGTAGGAATAAGAATTTCTTCAAATGAAAAAAAACGGGTGGCAGTTGCTTTTAGAGAGATCGGTATTATAGGGTAGATGGTCTATCACTTCCAAGCCAAGCATCTGTAAGCTGCACGTCTTTGTATGGAGACAGGGATTACTGCAGATATTAAGCTAGCCAGTTTCTTTCAATAAAATCAGTACTATGGGGTAGATGGTCTATTACTTTCAAGTAAAACATCTGTAAGCTGCGTGTCTTCGTCCGTGAGATCACGGATTTCTTAAAATGCAAGACTAAACAGTTGCTTTGAGCAAGATCGGTATTATAGGGTAGATGATATACCTCTTCTAAACAAAGCTACTGTAGGTTGCACGTTTTCGTGAGTGGGGTTAGAGATTTCTTGAGGTTCAAAGCCCAGTTGTAGTTGCTTTCAAGCAAGATCGGTACTATAGAGTAGATGGCCTATCACTTCCAACCAGAATTTCTGCAGGAGATTTTATGTAGCATTGTCGCGTTGCAATACAACCCCAACACAGAGCCTCTCACGACTCTTGTTCTGAATGACTTACTCCTGTTCCTGCACCCAAAAAAATTCCTGTCTTGTACATGAGGAATGGTAGACAGCTGTGGCACATTGCTTTAATTCTTAGGTGGCAGATTTCTTGTGATACTGTACTGCAAAATTTATCCCATGGCATGAAATTGTTATTCCTGTCTTTTTTATGTTGAGAAGTAGCTGAAATATAGTTGTATCTTTTTCAATAAATCTTTCCTGGTTATTATGTTTTTTCATTGACTTTTTCTGATGATTCTTGCATATACAGTTAATGATTTTTTCTCACTTTCCCTTTCTATTCATTGGCAATTTTCCTTTTCTGCTATCTTCACGTTTTGTCTTGATGTAGAGTGTATATGCAAGCTGCATACCCATTGGATTAAACTGTAGGAGAATTTTTAATTATATTATTAATCAATATTATATTATATTTGTGTGAATCAAATTTTAAAAGAATCATAGCTAGAAACTAAATCTTAAGAATAGAAAACCACAACTATTTTTGAGTGTATCTAAAAATACTAAAAGTAGAGCAATAATAGTGTATTGCAAAAGAGAGTTATAAGCATAATTCAGTCGTTTTAGTTTAATTATTATTTAAATGTTAACAGTGTTTGTTTGAATATAATTACAAATTTATTGTATGTGCTCTATTAATCAATTACATTTTCTTGATTAATCCATTGAAGTAGCATGGGTACTTTATAGTATCACATTAATAATCAATTAAAGAAAAGAAATTACTTTTACTTCATTATATTAGTTACTAATATCCATCTCGAAGACCATTTTCAAACCTTCACTGTGTCTAAGAAATATATTAAGCCTAATATTGCCAATTTTTATTAATTTAAAATTTCTTAGAAAATCTTCGATTATATAGGTAAATTCAATATATAATTTTATTATTATACAGGAAGTTTATCATGCAAATAAAAGACAATTTCACGATAATAAAAGCACATTTCTGACGTTTCGTAATTACAGAATATGAATAAAAATAGCAATTAAACACGCTTCAAAGTCAAAGGAAAAATGATACAAAAAAGTCATTTTTACGTTATATTCCACTAATTCTTTACTAAAATAAACTTCTTGTGAATAAATTTTTAAATGCGTATTGAGAATATACAATACAAATAATAATAATATGGAAGGAAGAAACTGAAAAAATTGAGGTTGAAAGTGTTTACAGCAATAAGGAAATTAATAACGGAACTTTAAAATGCAGCTGCTCTTCGCCAATTTGTTTTTCAAAAATTTAGTTTTGCTACTAGTGGAGCTCATAAAAAGCGTACACTCATATCATACACCGTAATATTAAACGGTTAATTATGCTTTGGAAACTATTTTTGCATGGCTTGAAAAATGTCCGCCTCAGCCATTCTTTCAAAGTAAAATGAGTTTCCCTTCGTTTAAGGCAGAAATTGGATTATTTATCCTTAATTACTGTTGTAATTAAGGTAACAACTTATGAAACGAATGGTTTTATTCTGTTTAGAAATCATAATTAGCAAATAATGCCATATTGCAGAATATTTAGTTTTAAATTCCTTTTTGGCTATTTGTCTAAATTTGCTTTTGTGGCTACAATTAGCTTGCAAAATCTTCTAGTAATATTTGGTGTTTATTCCATACTTAAAAAAGGAAGAAAGAAAAAACAAATAACGTTTTTTTCTCAATTACAGATGGCATCTATAAAAACAATAGATTTGCAACTCAAACATTTTTGTTAAATGAGTATATATTTTGACATCAGCTTATATGTTGTATGATATGCTCTCTTTTTACCAAAAAAAACAGTTCTATAATATTCTTAATATTAAGAGCAGTAAAAAAAGAAAATTTTAATGTTAATTTAAAGTATAATAACATTTAAAGAAAAAGAATTCCAGTTACGTCATTTACTCGATGCATATCTGAATTAACTAATAAAATCAATCTGATAAGTATTAAATGCACTGTTAGAAGTTTCTCGGAAAAAAAGTTAAATAACAATGTATTTAATTTTTATTTTATCATATTCAAACAAAATTGTCAAATGACCATAAATAAGGTGTTATTTAAACTTCTTAACTGTGTGTAAAACCATTTATTAACTGCTTTCACTTAATACACTTAAAGAACTAAAATTTTTTCGCAACAACTAGGCTCACCTAACGAAGCCACTAATTTCCTTGTAGTTGTGTACGTATTAGGGGGCTAATCTGTCAATCCGAAAAAACGACGGTTCGAGTCCTAGCATTGATGCCACAGTTTTTTCTCTATATCATTCAGCGCATGAGGTGTTTCCCGTATCCTGCACTCTCTAATGCCCTAACGAAAAGCCTAGCTTAAATGGAAAGGTAAATTTCTTCTTCACGATTTCCAAACCATGCTAGTTATAAATGGTTACAAAACTGTATGTTTTTTATTCTTGGTTTTGTAACCAAACTAGTTGTAAACGGTTTCACAACCGTAAAGGTAAAAAAAATGCTCCTAACAGTAAAATTTACAGTTAATTGGATAAGCAGACTGCTACCGGTCATTTTACCATAATTTTAGAATGAAAATTCTAACAGTGTAGAGTTTAATAATTAAAAGAACACATACGGTCAAAATGCAATAAGCACAGATTATCAATATCATTTTCAATACTTGTTGATTGTTCAACAATTAGTTACAACTTAAAATTTTAGAGATTTAAAGTATTACTAATTTTCATTATCTTGCATTTCTGAGCTTATTTGAGATAACAACATTTTACATAATTTATTCTATTTATTATGAATTTAATGTCAACATGTTTTAAAAAAGCTAGACTGACGCATATTGCATGTAACAATTTTCATTTCTGATTGTTATATCATAAATTTCTTAAATAATCTTTGCATTTAAGTTTTGAATTGTATTAATGAATATTACCGTAAGAACTATCATCATGGCTCTGATGTGAAATATTGTGTACCATGTTATGAAATTCTTTATGAACAATGTGCAGTTTTGAAATATATTAATTAGTATGTTCTTATACAATTATCTATGATATGTAATGAATGAATATTTTACTTTTATGTATGCAATCACAGTCATTGTAATGTAAGATATTAACTTTCATTATAATGGTTAATAAATAAATTTATGATAAAAAAGCTTACGTTACAGATTTTATTCAATGAATATTTTAAACAGTCTTTTCGTTATAGTGTATAAATAATAAAATATTTAAACAATAGTAACAAACTATAGATAAATAAGACGCATGTTGTTTTTAAATAACAATATTCAGAGAAGGAATTGTTGGATACTGTAATGATTCCTAATCACTTTTTGTTTCTCTTGATTCTGTTAGAACCAAGTAAACAAGCCAAACAAGATGGAAGCTTGATTCAGGATTTCACCTTTGCTGGTATTCTTTAGCACACAGATTTTGAATAGGTGCAGACAGCATTAAGGTGACAAGAGACTTTCAAATAAGCAAAAATTTGTCAAAAAAAATCGATTAATAAATCGATTTTCGATTTTTTTTAACCTTTTTTATTTTTGAAATCTAGCCATTTAATTGAAAACTTAAAAAAAAAAATCTTGAATTAGAGCAAATTGACGAAGTTGTGGTCATTTCTGTTTTGACCACGCCCCTTTGACGCCCTGCAATGAAAAAGTATTAAAAGTCATTTTTCTCAAAATGTCTTTTTTGATAAATTTACAAATTTCAAACTGTTCCAGAGAAATGAATTTTCATTCTATTGACCTAAGAATTTGATGCTATATATTTATGAATATTATTAACATTTTTTTGGGAAAGTTTTTTGAATTAAGCTAATAGTATTATTTTTTACGTCATATTTTATAGCAGTATGATGATTTTTTTCCAGAAATGCTGGTTTTTTACTACTGTTTTACTTTTATTTGTTTCAATAATAAAAAAAAACACTCCCAACAATTTTTATTATGTTACCTTATATTTTATATTTTAAAAGAATTTTGTCATTTTAACAAAATTTCAGAGGCGAGGAATAATATAAAACAAACAATAAAAATTCGAAATTTAAAATTTTTAATTTCTTGAATTTTAAACTATTTTTTGAAATATTGTGCATAAGTTGCTTTTAGCAATATAAATGTATACTGAGAATTTCAAGCCCTTGATAATTTCTAAAAAAATATTGAAAGTCCTTTGTCTCCTTAACAAAAGTTGATTGTGTGCGATGTCAGAAAAATAAAACTGTTTTTTAGTTTAACTGTTTTTGTTTTAACTGTTTAACTGTTTTTAGTTTTATTATGCATTTTCATGAATGTAAATTATTCTTGTATAAAGATGTATTTCGAAATAAGATTGAAACAGTTCGTGTTAAAATGAATTGTAGTTCATTAAAAAACTAAGAATAGATTTTCTAAAGCATTAAATTCATTACCCATCTTAGTTTGTATGCGATTTCCGCAGTCTTATTCCTATGCTTAGAGTCAGGCAACACATTAGTTTTACAATATCACTAAACTTTCGTATCGTAACAACTTGTCATTATGTCATATTAGATTTGCAAATTTTGGGAAAGAAATAAAATACAATAGTTATTAAGGAGGTTCTGCAGAAACAACAAAATACGTGTATCAACTAACACAATTTAATTTCAAATTTAACAAGAATCATTCACACATTTTAAAAATAATGTAATTAATGATGATATGCGTGATATTCAAAACAAAATCATTTTGACGTTTTCACTAAGTAACAAAGGCATGAACACTTTAAAAAACTCCAGATCAAGCACTTTTTTTATAAACGTCGATGAACAGCCGACCCAATTTTATGAGTTAAATGTTCAACTCCGTAGCCTTGTAATTTTGAACGCAATCCAGAATACAAGGGAACTCCTGGATCAAGTTTTGGGAGAAATTTGACTTCGTGGAGGACTTTCTGATGGAGCTAACCCGCATTTGCGTTACATGGAGAAGAAGACCACGAGAACCTCTCAAGGAGACTCTAACCCATGATCTGTCTACTACTGAGGATATTTCACCTCAGCACTGTGGTCGGTGCAAGCCGGATACGGAATTCGTATCGACTGGCACTTGAACCCGGTTCGCCTCATTGAAAGGCGAACGCTCTAACCCCTGAGCCATCGCGGCTGAGATCAAGCATTTTAAAAAATTCACTTTAAAAGCTTTAATTCGCACTTTAAAAAATTCCAGATCAAATTACGGTAAAAAGTACTAGGACCTTGAGTGCAGCATATCTATAATATCAATTTTACCTTAAAATCTATTTTTACCGTAGAATTTTATACAGCAATTTTTACAGTAATATTTATTTAATGACAGTGATTCGGCGATTTTGCAGTAAATATTACTATACACTTTACAGCATTTCTTATTCTTTGTTTCGTAAAATTGTACAGTAAAAATGGATTTAAGGGGAAAAAATACTGGCACCCTGGGTGTTGGTACGGGAATTTCATCCAGAATCTATGAAAAGCTCTACTAAAACTTCCTATGAATTGTGTCATAAACTGGAACAAAAATTGTAAAAAAAACTCTTTGTGGCAAATATGTAGCTGTAAACCAAAAACATTTCCCATTCAGCAACTTAACTTGCCTTTTAATATATAATTTTTGGACGTAAGTTCAAATTGAATTCCCATATTGGAGGATTTATTATAATTGTTGACAACTATTTTTAACTACGGTAAGTAAGCGCTATTTAATGAAAGGAAATACTTGTTTTAATTCTATTTTCAAATTTCAAAAGAAATATTTTCAAGGAAATGTTGTGTTTAATTTAGTATAAGTGATAGTTTCTAATAAGATACTAATTGGAGTTGAACATAAATACGTAACAATGAATTTTATAAATATCTTTTCGGATTCATAAAAGGTTTATCGCTTAGTTAATAAAATTTCGGTTCCTAAAATATCTTTTCGATAAAAAAAATTGATTTAGCGGCGTAAATAATTATTTAATTATACCCTTTGGGATAAAGACCGCGGGAAATAAATTCTATATTACTGATTAGAAAAGTTTAGTTACGTTATTTTTTTATGTCAAATATATTTGGCTTGTTTTTTATGTTAAATATGTTTAGACATTTCTTATTTTAAGAATAGCTCCATTTTCAGTCTCATTCATTATCGCTTTTTCTAAAATAAAGGAATTTTATAAAAAAAAAAAAAAGTTTTTTTTTTTCGAAACTTCAACAGAATGAAATTGATATTATGCTCAATAGAATAACCATTTTACTTGAATTTAGAACAAATTTTGCAAACTTCTTCAGAACTATAATCAGATATATACTATAAACTTTTTGTCACACTTGAATGTATTATAATCAACATTTCAAGAATTTGTTTTCGATTTTACATTAAAATTTACTGACACGTAAAAGTTAACAATGCCTTTTCTTTAACGGAAGTATTAAAAAAATCTATAATTTTAGCGCAATTTAAAACGAAAAGTGATTTCACAATCACTTAAATATTTTATTTTTTTTAAAAACCATCGTTAAACAGCTCACCCAATTTTGAGTTTTTGACTACCAATGTTTAACTCCTTAGCAACTTGTAATTTGTCCAGAAGACAAGAACACTCATGGAACAAGTATTGGGAGAAATTCCCCTTCGTGGAGGATGTTTTGATGGAACTAACCAGCATTTACATGACATGGAGACCGTTAAACCCTCCACGGTTAGCCTAACGGCAATATGATTCATCTACCTAAACTATGATCCATCTACCACTGAGGATACTTTACCTCATCTGAAAGCAGAATATTGCTTTTTGACTGGGATTCGTACCCGGGTCACCTTATAGGAAGGCGATCCTTAAAGCCTCCACGGCTTCATTATTTCATTGTTTGAGATGCGATGCCACGGTGGAAAAGGCACTGAATTGTCATTCTGAAGGGGTGAGGCTTGAAACTCACTCAGCCTCAGGTTGAGGGGTACTATCTTTCATTGGAAATAAAAGCGGTCTGCACGCAATGCTGAACAATTTGCCACCATTAAGCAGTTCGCCTCGTAATTGCAGACCCTTCATATCGATAACTACTTCTGTTGACTTATTGGCTGTTGCAAGTTGCTTTTATTAATTATATATCAATTAGCATACTTAATACAAATTGAGATTTAAATTTGCACGTCATAAAGAATAAGACGATTACAGATTTCAATTTTAATTGAATAGTGTTGATTTTGTTGATAATATTAATGAAAAGTTAGCTTGCATTCTAACACGGCAGTAAAGTAATTTTATTAAATCTTTTAAAATAATTAAATTGGTTCAGGATCTAATGTCTGATGCATTGAATTGAATAAAACTTGTAATGTTTACTCATGTGATTAAATAACTTATTGTGTGATTTTTTACTTTTATCCATGCATAATTTAAATACATTATCCTAGCGTCTCCTTGTCCTATCCTTGCGTTAGTTGCTACTTTCTTTATAATGTACTTTACACTTAAATTTTTTTTTTAATTTCAGTACTTATAAGCTCAAAGAATGTTAAATCACAGACAACTTTTAATTCTAATATCGAAATAAAATGTAAAACGAAAATATTAACTCAGACTTTTATATAATTCTGTATTTTATTTCTGAAAAAAATTAAAAGTAAGTTAAAGCTATTAATCGTTCAACGAAAATACATTATTAATCCGCATGGCATTAAATATTTTAATAAATGTGTTCAAACATTTTTGAGATGTTTAAATAATGACGAAAGCTTCTTTTTTGTAGTTACAAGTATTAATTCAAAGAGTGCTGCATTTTTAATTCCTGTGAGTAAAACGTTTTCTTCAGGAAAAATGCCCATGCACGTAATTAAGTATATTTAAAGAAAAAAAACTTCGTTTAAAAATAATGTTGCTTTTCCTTAAATATAATATATTTTTCCTAGCTGCACAAAGTTTAAGAATTGAAAAATTTTCTTATGAAAGTGTTGAGAAGAAACAGTGAAAACATTATAAATTTATTACTTTTACGCCAATTCACATTTGGCTCGTTATAAAAAATAAAACTTTTTGCTACGTATATTAATACGAGAAGGAAAGATATGAAAGAAAAAGTTTACTTTCGTTTACAATTTGACAATAAGAGGGCAGCACGGCAGTAAAAAGTTATTTATGCCAGTGGCATGCATGATTATTTTAACGAAGGAAAAAAAATATATGTCTCTTAGTTTCTATGGAACATAGCTTCTATGATACTAGTATATTTCACTCTCTCTCCCTCTTATATATATATATATATATATATATATATATATATATATATATATATATATATATATATATATATATATATATATATATATATATATATATATATATAAACTACTTAAAAAACTGTTCGTGTGGGTTACAAGTTTCTGCATTGGAATTTTGCGTATCGTAAATTATGATTAAAATACAATCAACAGCTGCTTTCTTTTTAAAGAGAAAATACTGCTTAAAGTAATGTTTGGGACATAAATATGACAGAATTGCTGTATTGATTGTGAAAGATAAACGATTCAAAAATTGGGAAAGTATATTCGACACTTTATACCCTAAAAAAGGAATGCAATGAATATATGAATATTTAATCTTGTTTTCTGAGCTTATCTGGTGTGTAGCCTTTCGGAATCTTAAATTTTGACTCTTACGAAGGAATTTTTTGTGGCTAAGTTCAGTCGTTTCTTAAAATGTGTACATATTACATATTTTTAACTTAACGTTCTGGAGATTTTCATTTCTTAAAAACATTGATGTGCATTTTAATGGAAATCCTTTAATGGATATTTTCAAAACATACTTAAAATCAATAAACTAAAAAGTAAAGTTGACAGAGTAATTGTAAACAGAGATTAAGAGCGACAAAGCAAGAAAAACAAGGTAATCTTATTAGGTACTATTAACTTTACTTTTAAAAAAAATAGGGTTTCAGTATTCTTTAATAAATCCAATAATTTTCTTTACCTAAATATTTTTATGGGTGAAAAATTGTAAAGCAATATTTATTTATATGAAGTGAATCCGTACTATTTATTAATTTATTGATGAATGATATAATTTATTAATTATTTATTATACAGTATGTGGGCTCCTTTTGAATGATTATTTTCTAAACGAAATTTCAAATTGAATGTAAAATTTGTAAAAAGTACTTATAAGTAAAGTTTTTATTAAACGAAATCAATATTTTATGATTAAATTTTTAGTTGCATTAAGTTACATTTAAGTTTGTGTAAATACATTTTCGGGTGTAATGTTGACAAAAGATTTTTTCGTACTTAATAGCAATGATTGAAAAAGAGATTTCTGTGAGTAAAACTTTTCTTTCAGGGTATTACATTAAATTACTTTAAGTTACATTTAGGATTAAATTTCAACACGGGCAGGTAAAGAAAAAGACTTAATCATAATTTACATTTGTGATTTATCTCTGTAAATTTGTGTCCTATAAAAGAATGTTGTTTTTCTTTAACAATAGCTTTGTGATTAATTATTTATTTGAGTCGGATTTTTCAATATAATAGATAAATGACTCAGTTCAAAATAAAGATGCATTAAATAATTTTTGATATTATATTCTTCATATTTATTAAAAGTAATCTGCTTAAATTATTAAGTTCTCAAAAATATTTTTAAATGCTTTGATATTTTTAAATGCAAAAATATTTTTAAATGATATTTTAAAATGCTTTCCATGTGTAATTTTATCATTTTAAACACAAAAATAAAGCTTACGAGGTTAAGAATTTTTTTAATATTGTTTTCTTAGAGTTTCCTTTTCAGAGCATCAAAATTTTGCTTTTTAGAAAATGTGTCAAGCCCTATACGATAAGTAAAAAATTTAAAATGTAGTAGAATATTTACTCCGTATTGCTAAAAATAGCTAAGTATTTCACGTGAGTGTGTTGTACGTGTTACTTAGGAAGAATCAAGAAGCTACATTTACCAGAAAAAAAGGATAAAAAGGTCAGGACGTGACTGTTATTTCATTGATTTTTAAACAAAATTTTGATTTTTTTTGCTGTTTTTATATATATATTTCATTTAAACTTTACAAAATTGAAAGTAATAATAGTAGAGGGGAAGTGTATACTATACGGTGAAAATAATATATCCGATAAATAAATGCAATAACTTAGCTATATACGCAAATCAGTGGGTTGAAAGTCTGGGGTTCGATCCTCAGTGGTGGTCCAGGGATCCTCAACTCCTCCCAGTTTCAAGCAAATGAGTACCAGCTTGTCTGCGGTCGGCAACTGCGCAGTGCTGAGAAAAAAACGTTGATAAAATAACAATCAAATATATATATATATATATATATATATATATATATACACATATATATATATATATATATATATATATATACATATATATATATATATATATATATATATATATATACACATATATATATATATATATATATATACATATATACAGTGGCGCTCACATATTTAAGGACATGTCTGTATGAAAAGTAAAATCCAAAATTTAATGTTCACGCATAAGTTTATTGAATTGATAATTATGTACTGGAACAAATAACTTATTTTTAATATATTTTCACAATGAAAATCATTTATCTAACTGTTATACTTAAATTATGTAACATTTTAGAAAAAATATGCATTCCTCATACTTAAGGACAACAAAATAAATATTTCTTAATCGCTAATAAAATTAATAACAATGTAAAAAATGTAACACAAAATAAAGATTTGGAGCTAGTATTTAGTCGGAATGCCTTTCGCGGCAATTACTGCTTCACATCTACGAGGCATCGAATCTACAAATCTTTGACATCGCTCAGGAGGTATAGCTGCCCAGCCTTCTTGGACACATTTCCATAAATCACCTACATTTTTTGGTTTTTGCTGTTTCACATATTTATCCATATCTATCCACAGCATCTCGATCGGGTTGAGGTCTCGTGATTGGGAAGGCCACTGCAAACACTCAATTCTCTTGCTTGACAAGAAGGCCTTCGCAGTTTTGCTCGTGTGCTTTGGATCAGTATCGGTTTGCATGATTGCTTTTCTTGAACGAAGTTTCCTGTAATGAGGCAGAAAAACAGTCTTGATAATGTCCACATACACATGCTGATCCATGATGCCTTCGATTTTGTGAATTGGACCACATCCTGAATGTGTCATGGCGCCCCACACCATCACCGAGCCGCCTCCACCTTTTCCAGTTGATTTTGTACACCGTACATTAAATTCTTCACCGACTTGACGTCTCACATAACTTTTGCCATCTGAGCCCATTCTGTTGAACTTCGATTCGTCTGTAAATATAACTCGATTCCAGTCAGCCGATGTCCAGTTTCGGTATCTTTTTGTAAAAGCTAATCGAGCTGCTATATTCTTCTTTGACGTCAACGGTTTTTTCCTACATACGCGACCCATAAGCCGAAGCTCATTTAAACACCTTTTGATGGTATTATTGCTTGCGTGCTTGCCTGTTAATTCAGCGAATTCTTTTCTGATGTCCGGGGCGGTTTTGTGACGATCAGCTTCAGAAATTCGATGAATAATTCGATCTTCTCGTTCGGTAGTTTTGCAAGGACGTGGTTTTCGGGATGCTTTTTCAATACTTTTGGTCACTTGAATAGATTTCAATGCTTGGAAAACTGCTGTTTTTGAGAATTTTAACCGCCTACCAATTTCTCTAATGCTTAAACCTTCTTTTCTCAGAGTATCTATTCGACATCTCTGTTCATTGCTAACATTTTTACCTTTACTCATAATAATGTTGAAATTTGTTCTAAAATATATTAAAAAATGCTTAATATAATGTTTTAAAGCATCAAACAAAGATAATGTAGTAAATTACACTTTCGTTGATCGATAAATTGATTGTATATGGATTATATATGGATTAATATTTCCAATATTTCCAATTGATTGTATATGGATTAATATTTCCAATAAAGCCATATGTAACAACAAATTGATTGTAATCATTCAATAACTCATGATTAGACAAACTGTCCTTAAGTATAAGAAACTTAACAAAATACTACATTTTTTAAATAATCTTTTATGGAACACTTTTGAACACGAATGAATTATTTGAGGATTGAAGTTCAACTAAGGTAGAATTCGCCATTATAGATATCTTGATAAAAACATAATATTCGTCCAATATAATGACGCATTTAATTTGAAAACACAGTCCTTAACTACGTGAGCGCCACTGTATAATGCAAAAGTAATAAATACTTTTGTATTAATAAAAGAATTAAAACTCTTTCGGTTTCATAAAATGTCTTTGTTAAAGAGTAAGCGTAGTGATATTCTATTTTGGGAATTCAAGGCTGAAAACATACCATTGAATAATATTTAGATTTATATTTCAAAGGAAGAGTTATTTTTAGTATCTTATCCCTCTTTCACTTCCATTTAAGGAAGCATTAAATGATTTTCCGTAATGCGTAGAGTTACAAAGGTATGTACGACTGGAAACTAATTACATCATTCTCTGTAGTATTTAATGCGAGACCGAAGGTTTTCGCATGTCTCTTGCTGAATAACGTGTTCCATAAAACATCTGCCGGAACCATCTGACGTCTTGTCCACACCCCCTCCCTTGTGGAGTGGGGATGTGAACTGTTTCAACCACCAGCCTATAGTTAAATAAATCTTTTTATAACGTATTATGGCTTTTGACTGCATTATTAAAGATGAACACAACAATGATAACAGGGATGTAGCCCTGTTATTATATATATATATATATATATATATATATATATATATATATATATATATATATATATATATATATATATATATATATATATATATATATATATATATATATATATATATACACCGAAGAACCATTACATTATGATAACCCTCAATCTATAACAATGGGCTTTCCCAGGTTTTCATGGTTTCTCACCCAGGAACAATGTTTTCATGGGACACATTAGGACCCATAATCCTCATATAACAATCCCTGACGTCTGCAAGCTACTTGAACATAGTTGCAGACCAGGTTCACCCATTCATGGCAACCGTTTTTTCTGTTGGGGATGGTGTTTACCAACAGGATAATGCACCGTGTCATAAGGGTAGAATCTTGGAGGAACATTCCAGTGAATTTCAAGTCCTGTCTTGGCCCCCAAATTCACCTGACTTTAATCAAGTTGAGCATTTGTGGTCCTACTTGGAAAACCAAATTCGTGCTGCCACGCTATCCCCTCGCAATGTGAGAGAATTGCAGGACCTGTTGGTGAGTGCTTGGTACCAGATACCTCAGACTACCTATCAGCACCTTGTGGAACCAATGCCACGGCGGGTGCAAGCAGTTTTGAGGGCTAAAGGTGGTCTTACTTGTTATTAGCAAGCAGGGTGGTCGAAATGCAATGTCTCTTCGGTATATATCATCCCATGCTTACATCACTATCTTCAATTGGTCAATATATCTTACAACCACACCTGAATATTACCTTATCAACATAATTTGTGCCTAGTTACAAGGAGCGAATTTATAGCGCTTATGTCAAAAGTAATCTGGTGATTCGTAATTCTTTTTATCTTCACGGCTATTTCATACCAGAGGAGAATGCTTATCTGTGAATTTGCAATGCTGCGAAAACTTATGGAACTGGTTGAACCTTGACCCTGGAATGGTTTACGATGATCTATTTAGATCATGGGTCACCAAACTTTTTTGATCATCGACCCCTACGTAATTTTTCGAAATCTCCATCGACCCCCATAAAAGTAATTTTCTGTTAATTAAAAATAAACCCTATTAGATACTGTGTTTGTGCATTTATTTTATGATTTTAAGCATTTATTAAAGTAATAGTACATTGTAAAACACAGTAGTTTTATAAAAAATACATTAATGTTGAAATTTAAATACCTTAATATTTATTAAATAATAAGTAATTATAAATAAGTAGAAATAATAAGTAAAGTAACTACAGATTTATTGCTTCTTAATCAATGAAATGGGTGTGCCTTGTGTTTTTTTTTTTTTTTTTTTTTTTTTTTTTTTTTTTTTTTTTTTTGCAATGTTCGCTATATTAGGTTCAAAATTGGTCAATTTTAATCTTAAATCCCCTCGAAACTCAACATTTAATTTATTTACGTACTTAGTAAAGATTGAATTTACGTGACTGAAACCGGCTTCCACCATATAGGAACTTGGAAATGCTAGCATATATAGCTGATTTTTTTCATAAAGATTTCCATATTTTCGCATTATATTTCTATTTGTCTAGAATTTGCTTATTGTTGAATTTTTAAAAGCGTGCTTCAAGATCCGATTATAATTCAGCAAGCTCATCTTGCAGGTTGATGTCCACGTTTTCAATTTGAGCAGAAAATGGCACTCTAATCCAATCAGGGATGTCTATGTTTTCCAAATCAACAAAGCGCAGTTTTAAATCGTCGCTCAATTTTTGAGGATGACCTGTATATATTTCCAAGTCTTCTTCTTTTATTTCTAATAGTCGTAGATTTGAAAAATACTGATAATCCCTGCGTAGCAATGAGGATCTAAATAAATTTAATTTTACTTGGAAGCCTAACAGTATTCTTCGAGCTTCGAGCTGGTTGTATTTTTTTACGAAAATTACAAAATTTTTGAAGATATTATTATTTTAATTTGATATGAGTAGTTTAATTTAATTTCTAGTTAGTAGTAAACAGCAATAATGTTGTTTTATTGCTGTTTACTGCTAACTGGAAATTAAATTAAACTTATTTCATACAAAATTGTTATTCTTAAGAACAGTTAAAGATACACATCAGATTAAAATAATAATATTTTCAAAAATTTTGTAATTTTCGTAAAAAGATACAAAGTGTGCTATAGTTTTGTCGCAGGCTGTACTAATCCATATTATTAATGCTTACCTTCTTTTTTTACATGTATTGATAATTAAAATTGATATCTAAACTAAACGAATGGTTTTATCGAAACAATAACTAATTATCCAAAACTATAAAAGTTTTAATAATGAAACTGTTCAATACTGTTGTTCAATACTGTTATAATATTCAATACTGTTCACAGTTTGCAAAGATAGCTGAAACTGAATATGATATTTGCGTTTGTAGCGTCAATGCTCGTCACACGTGACATTTGGACAACCGCACATATGTATATGACTTAAAACCCAGAAGTGCAGAGTTCGTGTCACTGCGTGCTGGTACGTAAATACTTGTTTCACCCGAATAAATATACGTTTATTAATTTATGTTCTATAAAGAAACTTATATTAAGTCAATTATAAAAAAAATCCTAAATTTTACATACTTAATTAGGTATGTGTGATTTGCGTATTAAGAACTGTTTTTTCTTCGACCCCCAATCGAGCCTTCCGATTCGGATTTACCCCCATTCGACCCCCTGGCTCAGATCGACCCCCGCTTTTGTTAAATAGACCCCTGGGGGTCTATATAGACCACTTTGGTGACCTCTGATTTAGATGTTCAACTCAACTGGAAAGAATAATCTACTTCAATGTCTCCTTAACTTTCTTTGTTAATTTATGATTCATCATAAAGAAGAAACTAATTTTTTTTTCCTTTTTAATTCTCACCTTTGCTTTTGGAATTTGTGTTCATGGAATTCATCGAACGTTCTTTAATTACGTATCCTTTGTAGTATTTATTACAATTCTTTATATTTTAAATTTGCAAAATTTATTTGAATTTATATCTTAAAATTTTTTGCATGACAAATTGATAAAGCATTCATATCAATTGACTAAAGAAATTTTTTTCAAACAGCTAAAAATAGAATGACAAAATTTGAATTTTATTTATTTACAATCTGTAATTTTGTAATTTATCCAGTTAAACGGCACATTTTATTTTATTATTATCCTTTTTGAGATGTTGATACAGTTGAAGAATTTATTGAAAATTGAATTATTATGATGATGAATTGAGTTATTAAAATGAAGTGAATTTTTATCGATGCAGTTAAAAACAAAAATAATAGCTTTTATCTTCTTGAATATAATATACTGCCATGATAGTATAAATGTTAATACAATGCATCATGTATGCAAAAATTCAGGTTAGAATCCTGATCACAGGTTTTCTAGATCATATTAGTTCAATGGTAGAAAAAGTTAACAATAAAATAATAATTAAAAAAAATGTGCTGCATTTTTAGATAATTTTGCCTCTGAAATAAAAGAGATGATTTTACCCCTTGCAATATAAGAGATGAAAATTTTTCCCTTTAAAGAAAAAAAAAGGATGACTAAACCTAGGTAAATAAAATAACAGTCTGATTAACTGTTTATTTAGAGCTAAAATAAAAGCTCATATATTTTAGGATTATATGCTCATGCTCAGTTAATGTTATTAATAATAAATAAACTAAAGAATTGTATTGACACTTATAATTACTTAAATATTTGATATTATCAAACATTTTATTAAGTTAAAATAAGAAATATCTAATATGCTAAGATAAATTGTAGTTATATGTTTAAATATTATATCTGTATATCAATGTGGAAAAGTATTAATGATAATAAGCAAATTATTTGTTAAATTATTTAATTTTACAAATCATGCTTCTTTTTAATGATCAAGTTTTCTCAAATTCGAGAGAAATTAATATAGTCTGTCCAGATGATGATGACAATGCTCAGCTAATGTAGCATTTTATAGCTCAGAACATTTACAGATTATATTTAATAATTTGATTGTTGAAAATATAAAGTTAGAACTATAACTGCATGTTCTAAAATTTTTTTTGAATAATAGTTTGACTTTGATATTTATTTATACATAAGTGTATATTTCATATTATGTTAAACGTATATATTATGTTTCAGTGCATAACACTTTCTTGTAACATGGGGGAGATCCATTAATTTAGTAATATATATATATATATATATATATATATATATATATATATATATATATATATATATATATATATATATATATACATATTTTTTTCCTGTGTCCAGCGGGGATATATATGATGCCACATTTGGCATTTCATATTTATTTCCTATCCTTTAAAATATATTCAATTACTTATGGTCACTTTATTAATCGAATTATATTTAAAATAAATCAAAGACTTAAGATTTTAAAGCGAACATAAAATATTTATTCTTTTTATATAGATCAATGTAACGGATACTTTTTATTTCAATACTAATGCAGACTTATTAATTCCTGTCGCGCCTAATCGAAAACAAAAATCTATTTATAACTTTCAATTATAAATTTCTAACCGCTAAATGTTACAGTTGCATGGTTGTAATAATTCTCCTAAATTTGTTGGTGACTCGTGATCGCCCAGGTAGTTTTTATACCCAATATTGATATGCACTCTGTTTTGGCTGTTATATTTTGATAAATTGCCAATTTTTGATCTCCTACCCAAGCTTCTCTAGTGTCCGTTAGGAACAATTGTATTCACTTTTAATTTCAAATTTGTAGCAACTTCCCCAGTCTCAATTTCTAACCGTCAGAAATGATATTATGGTTGTATGATCTCTCGATGGGAGTGTATTCTGATTTGATCCTTTTAGGGGATTTCCTATTTTTTGGCCATAATCTCTCACACCAATTCTGTTTAATAAATAAATTTTTCTCTAACCGATTACTTTCCTGGAGACAAGCATTTTTGTTTCATCTATTTATTAACGGCAAAAAAGAACAATAATTATTATATTTCCACTATCGATCACCTCCACCAAAATAATATTTTTAACAAATTATATAAATATATCGATTTATAATTTAGATTAAATTGTAAAAAAATTAGAAAAACTATTTTCTTAGGTGATGAAAAGTATATTTATTTTTAAAGCGAATATGAGATTTACAAAAGAGATTATTACAAAACCGAACATAAGAATTACTAACTCAAACAATTGGGATAAATTATTTTACTTCAACGGCAGTGAATATATAGCTTTTTGTTTAACGTGACAAATAAATAAAATAATTTGATTCCTATTGAAATACATTTTTCAGAAAAATACACTTTCCAATATTTAAATTAATTCTTTTTTAACCAATTCTTTTTCAAATGATTAATTATATCATCAAATAAACTGTCTTTAAATCTCATGGTCATCTACGAAATTAAATTATAGACCCAAATAAGAAAATAAAGTCATCAAAATAATCTCCTTTTAAGATCTCATTCATAAATCCCTATTATCTTAAAAGTTTTATTTATAAATAAATTTTATGTTTAATATTTTTTTTACCTACTAAAAAATTTATTGATCTGTTTTCCCTTATTTTTTTCTTACTTAGTGTTTTGTTAAGATGATAATTTTGAGTATAGTTTTAAATTTTGATTTTTGAAATAATTAAATTTTAAAAATAATTTTTAATTTTTAGCATCGAAATTAATTACACTTATGAATTAGTTTAGTTTAGTCAAGAATTTTACAACTTGATACTGTTATTATTGTATATATATATATATATATATATATATATATATATATATATATATATATATATATATATATATATATATATATATATATATATATATATATATATATATATATATGTATGTATACTCTCCTAAAATGAACGAGTGAAAATAACTCAACTTGAGTGCGATTTAACTCTTTCACCTAGAAAAAACCGGCCTTCTCATCTGGAGTTAAAATCACTCAAGTAAAAGAGTTATATGGAAATAGCTCAATTTGAGTGAAAAAAATTTCACTCTAACTTGAGTTATTTTCACTCCAGTTTGAGTGATTTTCAGTATCACCTGAGTGAATCGTTTTCACTCAAACTTGAGTGATTTTAACTCGTGTTTGAGCGATTTTCAGTATTTCAGATTGTAAATTGCAGTCAAAATTTTTACTGTTAATATTCGAAATTTTTGTATTTAGTGGTGCCATCTATCGTAAGCGATAAAAAATACTATAGTTTTCGTTTCAAAAAAATTCCTTTTGATAGAGAAGGCCTTAGATAGGAATTTTTTTTATCTTAACGTTTGTTGAATTTAAATATCGAATTAGATAATATAGTACTAGTGAAAGTTTTCGCTGTGAGCATATTGACACTGGCTGGGATTCGAACTGGGATTCGCCTGTCGTGAGATTGACCGATTAACCATCTCGGCTACAGTCCTGTGTCAAGACGGCTACAAAAAACTAATTAGTTTCATGAGCTGGATCTCGTTGGCGAGTATAAAGTTTTTATTTGTGAAATCAAATAAGGTGAAAACACAGTTAAAAAATTTTTTCAGAGTTAACAGTTTGAATAGCAGCATTTTGTGGTTATCCAATTATTTTGATTGTATACGGTAAAACAACAATTAAATGAATTATTACTTAAGAGTTTTTTTTATGAAAAATTCCTAACCATTGTAGATTTGAGTTTTTTTTTCCTTTCCCCTAAGTTACGTCATTTTTCTTTCAAGTTAAATTTTTAAAAGTAAGGAGCACTAAACGAATTTTTAAAGTAAGCAGTTTTATAAATATTATACTCATTTAGGTTCAATTGAAAATACTATGAGTCATTTTTTTCGAACAAATTTATTCGTTTAATTTATAAATCTTTATTTTCAAGCAATAAAAAAGGTATAGTGCTTTAAATTGCCTAAATTTTTTTAAGACAAATTTCTGAAACTAAGTGAAATTAATAAATTTTTGAAGAAGACGTTAAACGCTAAAAAATCTGGATTAAATACCCTTTTTCAAGCTCAATTTTGCAAACTCTTTTGATATAAATTTGTTTAAAATCCAAACTATATATTTGTTTTGATTAGAAAAAAAATAATTATAATTTTTGTTCTGCAATAATCCTAGCTTAGTATGAATTCGAATAAAAAAATTAACTAATTTACATTAACTACTTGACTTTACTTTAAATTGTTTTTACCATAAACTTTGCTCAAACATAGTTTTCTTAAGTCAAAAAGAAATAAATAATAAAAATTAATGAAAACGACATTTTTAATAAAATTACTAAAATACAGAAATATTTAAATACCTAATTTTAGGCACATTTTAATCTAATTAAATTGTATCGCTTCTGAATTATAAATAATTACAATTAAATCAAGTATGTATTTGATGAATTTTAACTATTATGAATATAGATAGTGTGCGTTATTTCCGTTATCAATATATATGTTTAGAATTTTTACCTAATTGTAAGAAATTAATATATAATCAAAAAGGAAAAACATTATAAAAATTAAATATACCAGCCAGGAAAGCAAGATTGAAGACATCAAACTCCTTAAATTTTACAACAATGCAAAGTAACTGCAGTTTTCCTGCAGATTCATCAGACTTCTGAAACAATGACTGCATAATTACTTCAAATTTACTGCAGAATGACCACGGATTTAAAATTTCAGTTTTTTCTAAATTTATGATTTTAAAGTGACCTCACTTAAACTACAGTAATTTTGTAGACAATAGCTAAAATTTTTTCGAAATAAATTACTGAGAAATTACTTCGCATTAGCTGCAAAATAACTGCAGTGTTTTTACAGTTAAGATTGCACTACAGAAAATTTGCAGTTAACTCTAGAAAAACTACGAAATTACTTCAGTTCTGTATAATAACTACAGTTTATTTTCAGCTGGGATATAGGTATATAAATTCAAATTGAACTATATCTCATAATAAATATTACTTTTAATTTTGTTCCTATTTTTTTACTATTAATCTATAACTATTGTAAAATTCAAATTTATTTGCATTTTCAAATACTTTAATTAGCATTGTACTTTTAATTAAATATTAATTCTGCATTTTCAATTTTGCCTCGAAAATTGAATTTGAAGAAAAGTGGTAAGAACTTTTATGCTAGCAACAAAGGAAAAATAGTTTGTATAATGTGATAAATACTTTATGAAATAAGAAGATAGTATTAATTCTGAATTCCAATTAAATAAAAGCTAAAAACAGGATAAAAACAGAAAAATTCGAAATGCTGCTTAATTTTTTTAAATATAATATTTTCCACTTTTTCTTTGAATGATATATTTATAATAAAATACATTGAACATCTGAAGATTCTGATTTGCATGAATGGTTGTTGCAGATGTGAGCTTTCATAAAATAAAGACAGTCAACTTTATTAATAGAAAGCAATTTAAATAACAGCAATTATAGACTGTATGACCAATAAAGTCGTAAATATCTTTTATAAAAGAAGTATAGAATGATATGAAATTAATTATCCAGAAATGTTTTGTACAAAAATTATTCATCAAAAAAACTAAAACATGGATATAAATTTATTATATTAAAATAAAATGTTAAAACTTTAATATGAAATCTGAAAAAATTCTAAAACTCTTATCAGATATAATATATTCCCACATGCTTTGACAAAGATTCTGCCAGGGAATCATATTTTTTTAATATTTCATAATCATCCACATTTAACACTTTCAATTTTAATAAATTTTTTTGACAAATAATTTAAAAGAATAGTATATTTTATTAAAAAACGCTGAAAAACAGATAATTTAAATGGAGTGTGTATATAACACATTCAAAATAAAAACAACAAAGTATATCTACTTACTGAAAAGTAAAACAGCGTCTTCTTCAGAAATACCGCTGTGAACTAAAAGTTGTTTTAATTCTTCTTAATTCATAATATTAAATGACATATTCTCCAGAAAAAAAATTAAACGTAAAATAAAAACGAAGACATAGTCTATTTAGATCACAGAACATAACAGTTTTATTTAGATTTATTATCGTTTGCTTTTTAAAATAAAACGATCGAAATTCCAGCTTATATCTCGCACACAATTAAATAACAAATAAATCAGTCAAGTTTGAGCTTAAAGCACTCGAATATTGCTTAATAAATACCACTCAAGTTTGAGTTAATGCAAAGCAAGACTTTCGCTCAAATAAGAATGTATTTCACTCAAGTTGAGTTAAAAAAATTTAACTCTTTTTTGAGTAGGGGAAATAACTCTTTCATTTTAAGAGAGTATATATATATATATATGTATATATATATACATATATGTATATATATATACATATATATATATATATATATATATATATATATATATATATATATATATATATATATATATATATATATATATATATATATATATATATATATATATATATATATATATATATATATATATATATATATATATATATATATATATATATATATGTTACGGTGAAACACCGAAATCTGGAGAATGTCAACAACCACATAGTCGCTTTGGTGAATGTCCGAAATATTTGTTATTTCCAATTTTATATTAATTTATTCGTTAATATTATAATATTTATTTGATATATTTATATTTATTCTAGATTTTAATTCCTACTGACAATAGATTAGAAGAAACACCATTGTTTGGAGTATCGGGCAAATATATACCGGGCAATGGCACTTGACCTTAAAAAAACATCAGTGTAGGATATACCGGGCCAATGTATATCGGGCAGTAGCACTTAACCTTAAAAAAACATCAGTGCAGGGTATACCGGGCAAATGTATACCGGACAGCGGCACTTAACCTTAAAAAAACATCAGTGTAGGGTATACCGGGCAGTGGCACTTAACCTTTAAAAAACATCAGTGTAGGGTTTACACAGGGCTAAAGAGAATAGAAGGGCTGGTTCACTCCTTTGAAGTATCTCTTGCCGCGCCGAACCTCCGACGTCACTCTAGTGACGTCACTTTGGCGCAAAGCTCGCACTTTTACTTCAAGAACGGAGCGTTTGGCCTTACTAGCTCTAACTAATATTGGATCATTTCTTTTTGCGAGATATTCTAAGACATTAGTTATTTTCTATAATGACTTTCCTCAGTTTTTGCAGTGAATTTACAAGAATTTAAAACTATTATCGAAATGTCAGTTTGCGCGATTGCAACTTGCAAAAATTCTGATATAAAAACAAAAGGAAAAAGTATAATTTTTCTCGTGTTCCCTAAAGTAAATGAACAACTATGTAAAGAATGGATTCCGAAATGACACAGTTAATATAAAACCGCAATACGTTTATTCTGTCGTAAAGAACTTTTATAAAAATTCATTATCTAAATAGAAACCGCCTCGCTACTTCATAAAGAAAGGCAGGTGAAAAGAATTAAAAAATAGATAAAGTCAAAGAAAATTAAAATTTAAGTAAAAAGTATAAATAAAATATATAGTATATAGTTGAAATTCTCCTAATTTCATAACATATTTTTTAATGTAGTTATTCTAAATTAATATTTATGATTTTTTTTAAAAATTATATTCTCTTCAATTTAAATATCTATATATTATATCATCGTAAATTTAAATGTCTATAAACAATTGTAAAATTTCTGATGTCATTATGAACCTAAATTATTATTTTGTTTCAGTAATTAGCGTTTAAGGTTGATGTTTCCTAATGATTAAGTATGAACAAATTGCTATTAACGACATATTTTAAAATTAGGGATTCTAAATTTAACTTAACTTATCCTTATAAAAGAATATGTAGATAAAAAAAGTGTCGATATATGCCTTCATTTTTCTTAATAGTTGAAGTCAAAACTGAACTTTTTAAAATAAAGTATTTATCGTGTCATTTTCACCAACTAGCAAAACATTTTTATAAGTTTAAAATGGTATTTTTTTAATATAATAACCAAGAAAGTGTTTTTTAACTATGTTTATGAACGGAAATAATGTGTTAATTACGTAAAGTTTGAAGGATAATAACCAGAAAA
This sequence comes from Parasteatoda tepidariorum, assembly GCF_982258835.1. Taxonomy (NCBI): domain Eukaryota; kingdom Metazoa; phylum Arthropoda; class Arachnida; order Araneae; family Theridiidae; genus Parasteatoda; species Parasteatoda tepidariorum. The sequence continues at coordinate 6,500,819 of NC_141765.1, forward strand.
AGTCTAACTTATTTTTACAAGAGAAAGATGCAAAGTTATCATATCTTTGCTTGCGATCTCCGAGATCTGTAGACACAGTGACGTCATGAGGAGGGAAATCGTAGCTTCAGCTCTAAGAGCGGAGTGAACTAGCCCTTGTATTCTCTTTAGCCCTGGGGTATACAGGGCAAATGTATACCGGGCAGTGGCACTTAACCTTAAAAAAACATCAGTATAGGGTTAAAATATCGAATAAATGTAATTATATCCACGAATAAATTCATATCAAATCGAATATAATAAATATTTCGGACATTCACCGAAGCATATCTGTGATTGTCGACATACACCGGTGAGGGTCCGAATGTACAAGAATGTAATGAAATATTCGATCTCTCACCGACGTATTTGGTGTTTGTCGACACTCACCGGTGAAAGTCAGCAACCACCGATTTCGGTCCTTCGGTCCTTATATATATATATATATACTGGTTCTGCATATATTTGTGTGTGTGAAAAAATCTTCAAAAAATAATTTTTTAGCTTTTAAAAATGTTGAATGGATATTTACAAAAATGGCTTTCCGACTTAAGAGAATTATTTAAAAACGCCAAGTAAAGTTTCAGTATTTTGAACTAAAACATTTTTCTCCTTTCTAGCACATTCTTTTAATTGGATGTGCTTGAATTCCAATAATATGAAGGAAGTAAAAACTTATCGGAGAATGTCTTGAAGATTCTTAGAGACTTTGAAGTTTATTATAATTAAGGAATTAAATTCATTAGTAATTCTTCAAAAAACATAGTTTAATTCTAGGATAATTGAATATCAGTTGAAGTGAAAGGTTTTGGAAGAAAATAATGACTTTAAGAATATTTATAATCAAACGGTCTTTCTTGATTTTAACTGATTTAATTTTTTATAAACATATCTCCCGCTTGTAAAATTTGAAATATTGTACAGTAAAACTAAAAAGTTCAATAAAATCAATAACTAGTAAATCCATAAGTAATAAATTCATAATTTTATTATGATGAGTTTAAACTCATTTGAACTGAGAAAAGTTTAAATATGATTTATTTAGTAATTCCAACTAAAACATTTTTTTACATAAACTTTGTTCTTAATAAATTATTCTACTTAAAACAAGCGTTTTGATTTAATAAAAGTTTTGATTTTTTGTGATTTTTTAACTTAAATAGAATAATTTTATTCAATTTCATTTGATAGATTATACAATCGTTTATGAAACTTCATTATAAACATTTATCTAGATTTTTTTTTTATTCTGTTACGTTGCGCGGAAAAAGATACAAAAATTATTCAAATATCTTACACAGGAAATTTTTTTAAGAGAAAATTAAAAACAAAAATGTTTGTGTTTTTAATATAACTGAAAATAAGTTTCAATGCCAATTTTTTTTACTTTACTTCAAATAAAATTTTGCTATTATTGAGGAAAATTTTTTTAACAAATATTTTAGATTAATTTATTTTAATAATTTTTTGATGCAAGTTTGGCTAACAATTTTACAGAATACAATGAATTTTATGTTTAGAGAATGTGAAGAACTTGTAAGAATAAGGAAAAGTGTTGTACATTGAATCGTATGTATCTCAAACTGGTGAAAATATTTCGCATTCATTTAAGGTACTTGATATCTTTATCGAAAGGTACTATGCGCTGTATTATGAAACCACCATAACCTTTACCATTTTACCATTTTAAATTATCTAGGCATGTGAAATTGAACTTGGTTTGATGTTTTAGTCGATGTATAAGTTTTTATCCATTGGTTTGATTTGAAAATAAACGAGCTTCAATCAAACAATCCATTTTTAGGGTAGAATTCCAGAATTAAGGTAGATAAAAGGGGAAAATTGAAAAATCAACTTTTTAGAAGAAATGAATTTTTTACTTTCTTAAAGATTCCAAAAACAATGCATGCTGTCTATGCCGGGAAAGAGTGCCAAATTTGAATATTGAACTGGAACATGGTACATACTTAATTCTGCACATATGTCGTACATACTTCGTTAAATTCGATTAAATAAACTAGTTATATATGGCATTTTTGAAATAACGCTGAGAATTAGGGAAATTTTTATAATTTTGATTTTCGAAATATTAATTTAAAATTTTCGTTTATTCATTACTGCCACACATAAGAAAACAAAAGCCTCTCTGATATTATTAAAATATTTAAATGAAATGGTCTTAAAATGAAGCTTCTTTAACAATGCATCATGTTACATACATCGTAAAAATTTAACCTGGTTAAATTTAATAATAGCTGAAATATTTATATGTAAAAACGTAATATGGTTGAAATTTGTGTGTCCTAAGCTGGTTTTTGAAAGAAAAATATTTATTTCTGTAAATGCCTTTGTCGAGTTGAATAAAACACGATGAGGCTGCGGAAATTGAGAAAAATAGGTCACAAGAAAGTGTTGTAAATGCAAAATTTGACTTAACTAAAAACATTTCGTAGATTTTCATACGAAATAACTAAAATTTCTTTTTTTCTGAAGAAACTAAAATTCTTATTTTACTGAAGAGCTACTGAAGGACCTTGTCTTATCGAATTTTTAACATTATTTAGTTTGTTATAATTTAATTTATTCGAAATTGGATTCTTAGTTAATGGGAAAAATGACCTATGCCCATTCGTGCTTAGCATTCTAAAATTAGCATATTATTATTATTATTTTTTTTTATGTAAACAGATATTTTTTAAAAATTTATTTTCAAAATATTTTTTTTGCGTTTATTTCTCACAAATTACTTCATACAAGCAGTACTTTTGTTGAAAAAAAATTTAGGCATAAATGGGTTAATTTACACAGATCCTAAAAAAAGGGATAGCTACAATCAGGAAAATATGATCCTAATTATTCATTACATTCAGCGGTAGAAAGCTTGGGCTTCTTAATAATATTTCTTTCTTGTTTCGTATTTCTCCATAGGTTAGGAATTATTTTAAATAACATTTTTCAAGCAAATAATAAAACTTTTCTTTTCTTTTCACGAAAAAAGTTATTTTTTAGGATTATTTATTATCTTTTATTGTTTAATTTAAAATACGTTGAAATCGGCTTCAGTATTAGGTAACAGTTTAGATATTTAGAAAATATATGTTTCGTTATTGTGTCTGATCACATAAGTGAAAATTACGTCTTCACTAATTAATTAACACGGCCATTAAAACTACGTTTTAAGCGTAAGAACTCTAAAGGTTGATAAGTTATTTGTCAGCAAGCAAACAACAATGAATTCCAGTAATTGTTCATCAATTACAAGGTTCAATTTAATTGTTATTAATATCAGAACGTCCACAAAAATTTTAGCTACAGTAAAATAAATGTTCCATATACATATGTGGCATTTAAAATTGCTTTATGTTATCATTAGGCTGCTTTATGATGTTTGCTTAATTGTATAGATAAATCGCCGATTTTCACTTGATTTAAACTCTTAAAAGTAGCAATTTATTGTTTAGGAATGATATTGGAACTTTGAACTATAGTACAGGGACTGTGACGCCACAATTGGCATTACATATTTATTTTCTATCCTTTTAAAATATCTTTCATTACTTAAGCTTTTCTTTTATTAATAGAATTACATTTAAAATAAATCAAAGACTTCATCTTTTAAAACGAACATAAAATATTTATTTCTTCTCTTCTTGATCAATGTAACGGTTACTTTTTATTTCATCACTATGCAGACTTATTAATTCACTGTCGCCTCTAATCAAAAACAAAAATCTATTTATAACTTTTTATTCTAAATTTCTTATCGCTAAATGTTTCGGTTGCATGGTTGTAATAATTCTCATAAATTTGTTGGCGACTCGTGATCGCCAAGGTGTTCTTTTAAACCCATATTGATATGGTAGTTGCGTTTGTTTTGGCTGTGATATATTATGATAAATCGCCAATTTTGGATCTCCTACCCATGCTTTCGATGTCCGTTAAGAATAATTATATTCAATTTTAATTTCAAATTTGTGGATACTGGGAGTGCCCTTAGGGGCCTCCCTAGTCTCAATTTCTAACCGTCAGAAAAGATGCTCTGGTTGTATGATCTCTCAATCGAGAGTATTCTGATTTCATCGAGAGTATTCTGATTCTGATTTTCCTATTTTAGATGAAGAAATGGCCATTCTCTATCGCCTATTATGCTTAATAAAGCTAATTTTCATTTTAACGAGTTATATATTGTTTCCTGGACATTATCCATTTTGAGTATTTTCATAATCAAAAATGTATTTTTGTACGGCTAAGTAAAAATCCGCGATACGAATATTGGCGGCTAATGACGGAGAATCAAACCTCAATTTTTCAAATTTTTGTGAAACAAAATTAGCAGTTTAGTTACTATCCCAGTTCAGTTTAGTTACTACTTTAGTTAACTATCTGTTCATGAAGAGAAAAAAAATAATGGTCAAAACTACCAGAATACGTTAAAACTTATTGCATTTCTGACTGTATGGGAACGCCAAAAAGCTCGGTAATTTTTATCGACGCGCTTCAGTAATGATTTGGGAAAAATTAACAATAAAAGATAATGCTATAATACGTGATAAAAATTGATTAATGAAATAAATTCGCTTATTTTTTATCATGATACCTTAGAGCATGACATAAAAAATCATTTAGTTGGTTAAATTTACTTTTTACTTTTGTATCTTTTATTAAATGTGAGGTAATATTAACTATAATTTCGAAAACAAAAATTTTTTGTAAACCGCTAACATACGAACATGAAAACATACTAAATTTAATGATTCAATTTACTTAATTTTGCTTTTTTGTACCAGAAACATCATTACCACCAGTACGGTAATTTTATTAGAATTTTTATTTCTATGTGTACTATTATCTCGGTTGTGTTTATGTAGACTGACCATTTTTATCTCGATTCTTCGAAAATTTCTTGTACATAGGTATTTTCTTTAAAAAAATTTTTAATGCTGAAATTTTTACTTAATAGGACCACGAATATTGTTTTATACTTTTCATCATCTGAACTGAATTAAAAATTTATTTTCTTGATTATGTAAAGTTGTTTATGTATTCAGTTTTTTATTATATGGAATAAAAATTTTGAAATTAATTTTTATAAAACTGCTTGAGAGTAGTTCAATATTTATATATATTTACAAGCATGCTTCTTAACTATTTATATATATATATATATATATATATATATATATATATATATATATATATATATATATATATATATATATATATATATATATATATATATATATATATATATATATATATATATATATATATATATATATATATATATATATATATATATATATATATATATATATATATATATATATGTATATATATATGTAACATAAAAAGCTTCTATTAATCTTTTTATGTTAGTTTCTTTGCTATAAAACAACTCCTAAGTTATTACTAATTAATTATTCAAGTCGAACTGCTTTCTCACACTTTTAAAAGCCACATCCTGTTTCTAAATCTATTTTTAGCAAAAGTATGCATAAATTTAAATAAAAACATTCTTCCCTTTTAAACTACGTGGGAATCACTCGAGCTAGTTCTTAAACCAATAGTAATCCCTGGGACTTCCCTTTTCCCCTCAAATATAACAAAATAGAGGGAAATTCCTTTGCTACTTTCCCTAGGATAAAAACTTAAGCACGCAGTTTTGGAGTGCGAATTTGAGCTCCGCCTTTGCTAGAAAATGTCTTAAATATACTACGTGAAGCTAATAAAATATTTTTTGCCTTCCAACTGCTATCTGCATGGCCTAACAACACTCACCATGACTGCTACCTTTTCAAGCCTTGCAGGATTTTTTGCAGTTGGTTTGGCACTTTTTTTTCACTGGTTCCATTTTAAAAATGCTTTTTTCAAATAAGTAAAAAAAAAAATGGATATAAATATAAAAGAAAAGAAGAAAACAATCGAATGAAGTTCTGGGAGATGCCGGCGTTGCTCGTGAAACAAATATTATCCTGACTAAAAGAATATGATGCCAAAAAATTAAAAGAAGAGAATTTCGGGACTTTCCTCCTTAAAGGGTGCAGACGTTGCCTCTACCGTTGTACCGGAATCGCCGTTAGAGAATTGATGTCATCGCTGTTTTGTTTCATTTTCGCCTACCGTGTGTTATCATCAACAATTAGCCTCTTGCGGATTTACAGCATGTGCTTGCTGTGTTGCTCTACTTGCTTGCTGCTTGTAGGTCTCACTGAGGGTTGATAAAGGTTCCGCATATGATCGAATTGATTTCGTTTCCGGGGATTTCCTCGAATGTTCTTCTGTGTTTCCTCGAACGGAAGATGACCAAAAATGTGATCTCGAGTGGTGACTATGATTCCGCTCGCGTGTGCGCGTGATTTATCAAATATTTTAAGTGATTTATTGGTGATTAAATACAGATGTGATTGGTATTTACTCTCAAAATTTTCTATACCAGTCGAAAGTTTTAGACGTAAATACTTTTGAATCATTGACGCTCATATCTTGAAATAGGAACATATAATTTAATATATATCATATAATCATATAATTTAATAAGGAACATATAATAATATAATTTTGTTCCAGTAATTTTATATTTATCTATTGATATTTATATTTTGATAATATTTCCATTTATTAATATTATTATTCAATGGTTTATCATATTATTTGTTTAAATTAAATGGTAATATTAAAATTTAGTGTTATCACATATTTTTTTTTTCACTTTTGATTCAGTATGATTATAGTTTTAATTATTATTTAAGGAATCACTTTTTATATTGCATTATATATCACAGTGTATATTATATTGATTGTAGAAGTAAAATTTAAATTTTTATTTTACTATCAATAACTAAATATAACCTTCTAAATGTTATATTTAGTTATTGAAATTTATTTTGATTATTTGAATGCCCTTACGGAGTGGAAAAAATTACAAATTAAAGATGGTAATCAAAAATAGTGCAACAAATAATTTTGAAAATCATTACAAAATTTTTCAAAATTAGAATTTAAATGAAGTTAGACCCGGAGAAGGTTCAGGCAATCCCATTAACAGATCAAGTTTATAAGAGAAAGAGTCAAATCCAACATAAAGTGACCAAACCACGAATTGACAATGAATAGTATCCGGATACACTCAAAATACATTCAAAACAAAAATAATAAAAGTAACAACTACCCGATGGTGACTAAGAAAACTATCTTGCTAAATACTAACACAGGTGGTACTTTAAAAATAAACCCAACAAATATTTTCGAAAAGTTATGTGTCCAAAAAGAAGAAGAAGAAAAAGATCGATGAAAACAAACAAAAAGTAATTTGCAAATTAACCTAACTTGCATTTCAAATTGAAAATAAGGAAAATAGCTAAGTCAGTCAAATTTTAAAAAACTGATTTACCTAATACCATATTGAATTTGAAAGCTTTGTTTTAGATTTCAATTAATAATTAATCGTGTTGAACGGGTTGTAATGTAAATTCTGAGGAGACTGATCACCTTTTCTGATTGTAAAAGCAATTTGTTCTTACACATTTTTTTTCCTGAAATCCTGGTTAATGTTTGCAATAAAAAAAAATAAAAAATAAAAGTAGATACAAAAGAAGAAAAAAAATTCAAATCTAAGGAGAAAAAAAAAAGAAAGGAAGAAAATAAAAATTTGAGCATAAAAAAGAATAGTAAAAATAAAAATTTAAACAAAATGAGTTCAAAGAAAAATAAAACAAAAGATGGACTAAATATAAAGATTCAAATAGCAAAACTGAAAATAATTTTGAATTTTCAAATATTCTTGAGACTGAATGTGATAATGGTGCGTAACGTTGTCAAAATTATGTTGATGGAACTATGCAAATTCAAGATCATGAAAAGAATTTCAAGCTTCAGGAATTTTCAGATATTTTTGCTAAAAATAAATAGTTTATAGAGACAATAAAAATTTAACCTCAAAGGGTAAAATAACCATCAAGTTTACCAGTGTCAAACTTTTTATTCTCTCATTGAAATAAAAATACTGAAGTCTTAAACTTCAGATTAAAGACCATTGTGTCAATTTTTTTTTCATTTTATATTGAAATTTTTTTTTTGATAAAAAGTGTCAATTTGTATTTTTATATCTCATATCACTTGCATTTTCATATTTTTTTTTATCTTTCATGTTGTTGAATATGAAAATTTTTATAGATTTTCTTGTTTTAAGTGAAAAGATTATTTTAATTGTGTTAGTATGAGGAATAACTTTATTTACTGTGATCATCAAGAAGGACTGAAAAAACTTAATCACAAAAAATTATTGAAAATGGAGATCTAACACTTCATTTTGATAGCAGAGTTACTTCAAATTTTTTTTTTCCCTATAACACTTCATGAAAATTTTTTTTACAACATAGTGTGCAAATATGTTTTTTTTTTTAAATTCATGTTACTTTATAACTTGTTGATATTACAAATATTATTATTATTAGTAGTAGTAGTATTTTAATTGTGTCATCATAAGGAAAGTTTTGCAAAGGGATAATTTTTAATATTTTCAGATGTCAGTTAAAATTTTTCGGCGAGGGGTGATGTAACATAAAAAGCTTCTATTAATCTCTTTATGTTAGTTTCTTTGCTATAAAACAACTCCTAAGTTATTACTAATTAATTATTCAGGTCGAACTGCTTTCTCACACTTTTAAAAGCCACATCCTGTTTCTAAATCTATTTTTAGCCAAAGTATGCATAAATTTAAATAAAAATATTCTTCCCTTTTAATCTACGTGGGAATCACTCGAGCTAGTTCTTAAACCAATAGTAATCCCTGGGACTTCCCTTTTCCCCTCAAATATAACAAAATAGAGGGAAATTCCTTTGCTACTTTCCCTAGGATAAAAACTTAAGCACACAGTTTTGGAGTGCGAATTTGAACTCCGCCTTTGCTAGAAAATGTCTTAAATATACTATGTGAAGCTAATAAAATATTTTTTGCCTTCTAACTGCTATCTGCGTGGCCTAACAACACTCACCATGACTGCTACCTTTTATATATATATATATATATATATATATATATGTGTGTGTGTGTGTGTGTGTGTTTGTGTGTGTGTGTCTAATATAAATTCTCTCTGCTCTACAGAAACATGGATTTATATAAAAAATTGAAAGCGTGGTTCATGATATTAAAATTAAATTTTCAAAAAAAGAGGGAATCTTTGAAAAGTTATCATTTAACAGCACGGCGGGAGATTTTTTGTTTAATATGTTGTGCTATACAAGTTGCTGAATGACACGTGTGCATTATTTCGAACATAAATTATTAACCTCTGCGTTTTTTTTTACACTGCACAACAGTAAGAAATTTTTTTCCAATAAATATTGTGAATAAATATTTTTAAGAAAAATAGCTAGTTATTAAAATATCATTTAAATTAAATTTGCTTAGATAAATTATAAATGTAACGTTTAGAAACATAAGGTATTCGTTTTAACAAAAAATGCAATACATTATGCGTTAAAGAAAGACCAGCTATAAAGACTTTGTAAAATTTTTGGTTAAATAAGACATACCATTAAAATCAGTATTTTTTAAAATAGATTTTACTTCAACATTATTCAAATAAATTATGTCATATAATGTCAATGAAATAAGATAAAAAAATAAATAAATAATTTAAAATTTTAGAAAAATCAATAATCAAAATATTACTTATATTTTAAACGTAAATTTAAAATTTTACTTATATTTTAAACGTAAATTTAAAATTTTACTTATATTTCTTAATATATTTTTAAATATTTCTATTTTAAGAATCAGTATGGAGTACCGGAATGTATTTTCTGAATTCCATCAATAGTTATTTATTTTAGTTTCAAAAATTTTTCTAAAAATGAATTGTGTTTCCGTAAAAAATGCGACTTCCATGTAAACAATTAAAACAATTTTATAAAATACAAATTTGTTTCGAAATAAATTGTTCATTTGCGCTTTAATGAATATTTCTTTTTCTAAATTTGCAATCGGAATATAATTTGAGCTTCACCAGTAAACAAGAAAACAAATAATGCCGATAATTCATTATTTAACACTCCAATCCTAACATTAAAAACTCTCGCAAATGTTTTGATACATTTTACTTTTGTTTAATTGCTTCTCTTTCGCTCTCTGAGTTTAAGACAAAAAATAACCAAAAAATATCTATTTAAATATAAGATAAAAATTGCATTTCTCTTTTATAAAAACGACTCTCTTAAAATGATTTTTCTAAGTCTGAGGGAATATTGAAAGAAACTTATCAAAGGCAGTTTCTAACAAAACTTCATTAGCCGTTCTGGCTGAATTCATTTTTAAAAGACACACTTTTTATTCAACGAAAGCTTTAAATTACCGGAGGGCAAGAAAAGCTTCAGAAAGTAGCAACTTTTTTGAAATATATTAATAAATAAACATACGCTTTTAATAGTTTTTAGTTTGTGGATTAAGTAAATTCTAGAGCTATTTGGTGAATTAAAAAAAATTGAATAAAAGTGTCTGGTATTTTATCAATTTTTAATACATTTTGCATTAGCAATAAAGTTTTATTTCTTAAAAAGACATGGACATAGTGATTAATTTCAAATGAAGGTGTTACTTTTCATATAGTTTAAAACAACATTCCTGCTATAATCGAAATTGAATAAACTATAATAATATAAATGTTTCATGCTAGCTGATATTGTGTTAAAAATTTTACACACACACACACACACACACATATATATATATATATATATATATATATATATATATATAGATAGATAGATAGATAGATAGATAGATAGATGGGTGATTCTCACGAAACGTGACAATTCACTGTCCCTTGCTCCAAGATCTAATACTATAATACTAAAAGAACTTTTTTAAAAAAAAATTAATAAATAGCATTGCTGTTAGCATTTTAAAATGACTTTGTACGAGCATTGACTGTTTTGTATACTTAAAGAATTTAATTGAATATCAAAATGTAATTTTCCAGGCATGTCCCAAACAATATTTCCAATAATAACTAGCTTCAAAACTTCCCCTACAATTTTCAAAATCTAATTTTTTTATCACATCCTATGTAAGCACTTCTAGAATATACACAGAGAGTATTGTTTACTGAAATGTCGTTTAAAATAATTTTTTCTAGCAATAATTTGTTTGTCTCATGAAAATCTGTCATTTTCCTGGCTACTTTTATTTTAGTGATTTATAACCAAAATAGATAGCGCTAGGAATCAATATCTTATGTTCATAGATTGATTTGATACCCTCCTATCTGAACATGTTTTGTTTCATGAATAAAGAACTAATTTTCTGGCTCAAAATCTATTTCAGAATATTTTTCAAGATGAGTTGGTTTTCATGCTGTCATTTTCCTGGCTTCTTGAAATCATTAATAACAAAAACTACATAGATTTATCTGAGTTATTTTAAGAAATACTTTTGTTTTCTGCAGAATATAAACGTCTTCCGCTAAAATATTAAATTAAAGTAAAGTTATATGCTATAAAATGGCGAATTTGTCATTATCCTGACTGTCATTTTCCTGGCTTATGAATGCCAGGACATTGAAGTGTTACCAGAAATTCTTTTTAACTGCTAATACTGTAAAGAGTTAAAGCAAATATTAACCTAATACCAAGTTTTTATATGATTTTAATATGCTTGGATGTAATCAAAGTTATTTATTTATTTAATTATCGATTATTATACACAATTTTATTCTGTACATATCAGCAACAAAAATTTTTTTGTTTCTTTCCACAGTGGATAAAAAGAATTAATTTAAGCAATTTATGGTTCATCTAACATAAAGGCTTAAGTTGAGTTACTTACTATTAACTTAAAATGACTGTTTTTTAAACTTCTAAGGTAATATGTCATTTTCCTGGAATTCAAGATTTGGTGAATTTCTATTTTTTTTTCCTCGAGCAAATGTCAATAAACTACACTGTCTATAAGATATTAATAAGTGTATCTAAAGAAGTATACAAAAAAATTGTTAGATTATTTTGAAAACTTTAAATTTGAAGAAATTTTATGGTCCGAATTGCCATGTTTCGTAAGAATCAAACATATATATATATATATATATATATATAGTGTGAAGGAATATCGGCTAGCTCAAATTAATTGTAAATTACGACAAAAGTGACTAAAAGTACACTTAATAAAGAATTTTAATTAATAGCCACAAATACAGACATAAATTATATTTGTACAAAAGTAAAATAAAGAATTAAAATTTAAGAAAACTCGGGGATAGGGGAAAAGTCATGTTTGAGGTTTCATATCTGAACTTGAACTGAGTCTCGGTGGTGGGGACATAGGTGGCACCACAGGGAGTTGGTTTGTTGCTACAGATAAACTACCCGTTACAACCTCCCCCTCTGACTTCTTAGACGTCTCGGCAAGGAGTCAGGAACATGTCTATGGCTATTCAGAGCAGAAGGAGGAGATTTAGTTGGAATACCGGTAGCTACTTGAACATCTTGTATGCGTTTTGGGCGCCCTCTTTTTCTCAAGGGAGCCACGGGAGTTATCTGATGTGCAACACGAAACTTATTCTGTTCTTGACATGGGGTTAGGGCTGATACATGATATTTGCCCAGAATCTTATCTGGTTCACTGGGTTCAGCAATATCAAGTGTTGTATGTGATCTTATAGCAACAATGACGTAAGGACCATCCCTCTTTGGCATGAATTTACTAGTTTTCTTTAGATGCCCCTTGCTAACAGGATGGAGGATAACCCAAACTTTGTCTCCACAGCTGAATATAGGATTTTCTCGGAGTCTCATATCAGCATATTTCTTTTGTTTATCCTGATGTTTCTCAACTCTCTCCTGACCTTGGTGTACAGTTCTGGCAAAACGCTTCAAATAAGGAGTTATTTCCGGAACGAAATTATCATTCTCAATAACTGCTATTATATCATGTTTAACATCATCAAGTGTTCGTAATTCTCGTGCAAATTGGAGAAAGGAGGCAGATTGTCCTTTTGATTCGCATTTGGCTGTGTTTAAGGAAAACCTTATGGATGGCAACTTTTCTTTCCATGATTGATGGTTATTACCAACAAGTATGGCCAAACGAGTTTTTAAGTCTCTGTTCTTTCGTTCCACTGGGTTAGACTGAGGATGATAGACAGGAGTCAGACATTGGCCAATATTCAGGGAATAGCATAGCTGTTGCATGACAGCACTTGTAAACTGAGCACCGTTGTCACATATTATTTTCCTGGGTAACCCAAATCGAAGTAAGACTTCTTCCATGAGAGTTGTGGTACACTCTCTGGCTGTTGCTTCCTTTAACGCAAATAGTTCTGTCCACTTTGTAGCATAGTCCGGGGCAATAAAAATCCATTTCTCACCAGTTGGTGTTTCTGGAAGAGAACCGAAAAGATCAATTGACAGAGTCTCAAAGCGTTGAGCATAAACAGGAGTTTGAAGTAAACCAGAAGGCTTTTGATTAGATGGCTTGTTGCGACAGCACTCAACGCAGCTTTTAACATAGTCCGCTATATCTTTTCTCATTCCAACCCAGTAGTATCTTTTGGCGATACGGTGAAATGTTCCTTCAGATCCAAAGTGACCTGACATTGGTGAATCGTGATATTCTTTAAGGATTTCTGTTTTTCTTTGTTGGGGTATGACAAGTTGCGCCTCTTCTTCGTCTGAATCTGGTGAGTGCCGGTATAGCACTCCTCTGTTCATGATGTAACCACGACCAGTCCAGGTGGCAAAGTCTACTCATTTCTCAGGTTTCTCAAAAGCTTCAATGATTTTTCGAAGTTCATCATCTTCCAGCTGTGATTGACGTAATTCGGCTGGAGTAGTAGTGGGGATTTCAATTGATACGGCACAGATTTGGCAGGAATCTGTACTTGAATGCTCACAAATGGGTCGAGAGAGCAAGTCAGCAATAAAGTTGGAACGTCCGGGAATGTAATTGATTTCCAGGTTGTAAGATTGGATTAGTAATGCCCATCTTGCGAGTCTACCGGTCGGTGACTTTAGCGTCATCAACCAGTTCAATGGTTGGTGGTCAGAAGTGATTGTGATGGACTGGCCTTCAACGTACCCTCTAAACTTGCTAAGTGCCCACACTACTGCTAGTGCTTCTTTCTCTATAATAGAGTAGTTTCGTTCTGAAGAGGTCAGCAATCGACTGGCATATTCTATGGGATGTTCTTCATTCTTTTCCCCTTGAAGCAACACTGCTTCAATAGCTACATTGCTAGCATCTGTCCGAATAACGAAAGGTTTTGTACCATCAGCTTGCTTAAGAATAGGAGGGCTTGTTAATTTCATTTTTAGATCTTGGTAGGCATTCTCTTGTTCGGCCTCCCACTTCCAAAATGCTTTCTTCTTTGTTAAATCGGTCAGGGGTTTAGCTATTTGCGAGAAATTTGGAATATAACGCCGATACCAGGAGCACGTCTGTACAAACGACTGTACCTGTTTGACAGTCTTTGGTGATGGCATGTCTGCTATGGCAGCAGTCTTCTGAGGATCGACAGATATTCCTTCCTTGGTTATATAATGGCCTAGATATTTAACTTTTTCACAACAGAAGTGGCACTTTTCTCGATTAGCGGCTAGTTTGAATAAAGAAAGTCTTTGAAAAACTTGTTCCAAATTTTCTAGGTGTTCTTCAAAACTTTCTGATAGAACTATTATATCATCAAGGTAAGATAATATTTTCATCTAAGAGTCTATCAATTTCATGCTTCATAATTTCTTTTCCTGCTGGGGACACTCGATAAGGTGGCACAGATACAGGTGGATGGTTTTGTGTATCAATGTGATGTTCAATCAAAGGAGTTGCCTCTCCCCCTAGACGGAAACTACTTTCATATTTAAATAAGATTTCGTTCAATTTCTTCTTCTGGATAGCATTTTGGTCGGAACCTTCATCTTCACGTAACTGTTCAGGATGATCTTTCAGTTCAAACTGCTGAATGGAAGTCAGATGAGCATCTTCTTCTTCATGCAAGTGATCAGGGTGATCAGTTTCTTTTACGGTTAACGGTGCAGCCGTTTGGGAGACACTCGAATCTTCAGCATTGCAGGACTGTTGAAACTGTTCTACAGAATGAAATTGACGTTTAGGCTGATCATTAAAAACCCAGGTTTTCCTTTGCTGTTCTGTAAGTTCTTTGCCTTCATCACTTCGAAAAGTTATAGGAGATAACATTCCAAGAACTTTAACTTGATTGGATTTCTCAGAAGCAGTACTGGATGCATATTCTGCATTCTAAGGAGGAACTTCATTGAATGGATATTGCATACATGGATTTTCATGGAAATACCATGTACCATTAGGCACATTCAAAACGATTACCACAGCTTGGAGAAAGTCTATGCCTAAAAGCGTTTTATTTCCTTTAGCTTCAGGCAAAACAATTAGATTTGTTGGTACCACTTTGACTTCTACGTTAAAGTCGACAACAGTAGTCAAAGCATCTACGTTGTTTTTGTTCCATCAGCAAGTACCAAAGATATGATCTTGGATCTAAATTTCACTTTTTCTTCTTGTAATCGATGATATAACTTCTCTCCAGCAATTGAATGAGATGCCCCAGCATCAGCACAGACTGCAGCATATGTTCCAAAGATTTTTAAGAATATCAAACTGGGTGGTGATGTTGATGATTGAAATGCATACAAATTAACATTATTTGCAGATACTTTTGCTTTTCCTTTGGGCTTTGAGCAGGTAGGACATTTTGATTTAATGACACCGACAGCTCCACAACCATAGCAACTTAAAGGGCTTCTGTCTGGTCGGGCATTATAAAATTTCGAACCGTCAAAATTCGCATTTTTAGTTTAGAAACTCTCTCTAGGATTAGGAGATTTAAATTGCCTATCTTGAACAAATTCGGCGTTTTCTTTAAAATATGATTTCTTAGCAATGGGGGGTCAATTTTTCTTCATGTTATATTTCATATTTTCTAAATAATCAAGCTTATTGGCTAAAATCAATGGATCATTCAGCTCTGACCAAGTATCCAAAAAATCTTCCTTGACATCAGAAGGTGTCTTTTTCTTTTTTTGATCAGCAATGATCAAATCTTGAAGTTGATCGAATTTGGAGATGTTCAACTCGGTAAGCCATCCTTCAAAATAAGATTTCAGTTCAAAAGCAAAATCCTTATATGCTTTGTCTGCACCTTTATTGTGTTGAGAAAACAGTTGTCGAAATCTATCAGCTGTCAGTCTACAACGCTTCAACAGCATATCTTTCACCTTTGCGTAATCCTTTGAATCCTCTTCACTTTCTCTAGCAACTAGTTTATTTATTTCTGGGGGTAATGAACCAATCAGATATAGGATCCAGTTTGTTTCAGGTATGTTAACAAATTTCAGTTGACGTTCAAAAACAGTTAGGTAAAGACCGATCTCATCGTCTTTTAGGTTGAACTTCGGAAGTATGCGACTTAAATCAAACTTCGGTTACTCTGCTTCTTGAGAAACAGATGGTCTCTGCAAATTCTGATTAACTTCTAGTTAAAGTTTAAGTTTTGCCAATTCGAACGTGCGTTCTTTATCCAGCCTTTCTAGTCGTTACTAGGATTACATTCAGTGGCGTAGCGAGCTTAACTCGCGCCCGGGGCACAATACCTTTTCAGCGCCCCCCCCCCATTCGAAAACCATATAATATTATATGTAAAATATACTCCCAAATTAATAAATAAATAAAGTCATAGGCTCAAGCTAGGCTTTTAATTTGAGACAAAAAATGCCATTGAGAAAATAAGACTAGATTCTGAATTGTATATGATCATCTAGAATTAGTTCAAAAGATACCTATTATTTATTTTACATATTTATAAAGAAATATTTTAAAAACACGCAGTTTTAAAACAATAAAAAAGTAAATATTTATTATCTCTAAGGGGATACATATATTTGATAATAATATGATTATAATACATTAATAAAACTAATTACTATGTATAAATTTTCCTTGCTTTTCATGAAGCAAATTTATCAATAATATCATCAAAGTTGATCATTTCAAATTTTTCTCTTTCCACACGTAATGCTAGGTCACTTAGGCGATCTTGTCCCATCGTTTATCGTAGATATGTTAAAATTAATTTTAATTTGCTGAATGAACTTTCGCAGCTAGCAGTTGATACTGAGATAGTCAGGAGTATTTGAAGTGTCACTCTCAGGTTTGGAAAAACATCTTCTCCATACGAGATTATAAAAGTACGAAATTCTAATGGCGTTTTAGGTTCAATTTCTTATCTACTGCGGAGTAACATTTTGTAATCACATATTTCGATAAAGAGTTCTATTCCATTGAAATCTGTATAATAAAATTCACCCAAATTTGTACAAATTTTTTCAAGGTCGTTATCAACATTATCCTCGTTTAATAAATTTTCAATGTCTAGTAGAATTCCAAATTTGAATTTAAGGTCACTTAATCGTGTACGTACATATTTCTTGTTGGAGGCGATCAAGAACGCTTTTCATAACGCGAGAAACTTCATTTTCTGTGGAAAGACCAACATCTCTAGCCAATTCTCCAGGCATTTTGCGTCGTCTTCTTACACGTATTGTTGTATCAATATCCCATTTTTCACAAAGAGACTTCGCTTTTTCTATTACCTCTTCACGGAGCTTGTCTCAAATTTCTGGTAGTTCAATCGCTAATGATTCAAGATCATTGGACCCTTCTCTAAAATTCATTCTCGGATCTTGTAATCTGAGCTGCACACGATCAATCCTCCTTAGGAATTCATACCAGAAATGAACTAAATTTATGAAACTGGAAGTTAGTATATTTTGCAACAGAATTGTAGCTTCACTTCTGGTGTCACTTGTAGTGGTAATGTCCTCTGCTAATTTTTCTAATTGTTCTACTATATTCTCTAGCCCAGTGTTTCCCAAAGTGTGGTACGCGTACCCCAAGGGGTACGGGAACAGTTTAGCGGGGGTACGCGTTCTTATGCGAATATCTTACAACAAAAGAACATTTCAAAAAAATTTTATTTAAAAACAAAGCTCTCCTTGAAAATTTACAATTTAGTATTTTTCAATTGGCTATTTTTCGCTGAGTTAACAGTTAATAATTAGTATTGTCAAAAGCCAGTTGTAATTTTTAACTTCTGTGCAATTTTTTTATAGTAAAATCTGCATTAATTTTATTAGGGTACACAGCGTTACGAAAAATTTATAAAGGGTACACAAAAGTCATAAGTTTGGGAAACACTGCTATCGACGATAACGCTAGCTGCTTGTATTCGCCGATCCATCGTGTTTCAGATTCCCGTTGAACACTTTTTGTTAAAGCATTTTTTAATAATTCCCATCGTAATGTTGAACGTGAGAAAAACAGATATATGTTTTCAATTATTCCAAAACATATGTCACAACGATTTGATCTTGTTTAGCTGTAGTAACTCCAACGTAAATTCAATGAATGGTTATCACAATTTACAGATAATGCTTTATGATTTTTCTTCCACTATTCTTTGTTGAACGCCAGATGTGTGACCTGCCATCACGGCAGTATTATCGTAAAATTGTGGTCTGCAGTTTGTTAATGAAATTTCATCGGAATTTAATTTCTCTGAAATTGTATTTTCGATCGAGGCTGCATCTTTAGCATGTATTTCAATAAAACTCAAAAAAGATTTTTTGATGGAAACTTTTTTATTCATAAAATCAGCATCTACATACCTAACGACTTGGGACATTTGTTCTCGATGAGAGATATCAGGAGTTGAATCAAACAAAAGTCCATAATATTTATTTCTTTTGATATAGTTTATTAGTTGATTTCGAACTGTAGATGCCAGAAGATGAATGAATTCATTTTGGATCTGTGTTGACAAATGTGAGACAGTTTTTAGAGCTTCTATGGCATGTTTAAGATGATTTGCTAGTAGCGGATCAAACTGAGCTACAAGTCTAAGTAAAGATAATAGGTTTCCTACTTTTGTACCAACTTGAAGTGCTAGTTTTTAAACATGGCTTCATTATTTGGTTTATTACTTACCAAGAATGCCTTGAACTTGAAAGGTAGTAACACAGTGAAATATACATTAGAATTACTAACATTACACATTTATTAGAATTAATACATTAGATAACATTAAATTATATAATATAATATTATATAATATTTAATAATATTTCATTTTTATTATAAGCAGAGCGCGATGACAAGGACGCAAAACTGAAAAATACACGCTCAAAATAACTTAAACGTTAATATTTCGGGATTTCCCTAATTTGTTGCCGACTTCCACAACCTGTCGTAAGTGTCTAAGATACGTACAGTCACAGAAAAAAGTATCCGGAAGGTAACAAATAAGGAATCGTTTATTTTTTAATACTGATATTTCTCAGGCACACAACAAATACGGCGTTTGTGTCCTTTCCTAGAAACGGCAAAACGATGTATTTGTTGTGTGTCTCTTTTCGATCCTTTAGTTGTTATTTTTCGGCTACTTTTTTCCGTGTACATATAAGTACATTAGACTGTACATATAAGTACATTAGAGTGTTATTGTTATCGTTTTAACAAGCGTAAGCTACATTGCGTTTATGGAAATAAAAATATATATTGTCCTGGAAGAAAGAATGCTTGTACTTTGTACACTTCAAATATTTATTATTACATATTATTTTATCAGACAAATCAAGAAAGGAGATAATTTATGTAACTACACAGCGTAGATGCCATAAAAAAGTGCTGACAGACACAGGTCGAGTCAGCCCTGCTAGTAGAAAAGACGTGCCATTTCTATTATGAATATATTATTACAGTTTGATTTAGACTATTAATGTTCCTTTTTATTTACAAATTAACATTTATTATATTACACTGGCACTAAAATTAAAATATGTTTTCCAGAAATAAATTATAATAAAAATAAAAATTAAACAGCAATTTTTTGCTTTGCCGACCATTTGGCGCCCCTTTGTGAGTAGCGCCCGGGGCATGATGCCCTCCCTTGCCCACCCCTCACTACGCCACTGATTACATTATACAGTAATAAAGAAATACTAGGTTACTAATAGTAACCTAGTATTTCTTTTATGAAATAATTTAAACGACATGGGTCAAGTTATCTGGAATGTCAAGTTATCCGAGGGTACTGCGTTTTTTAAATGAATAAATATGACGTTTGCCAGTTCCACAATCAAGCCAATGTTTTACAGAGGTTTCTGAACAGAAATCTGAAAGGGGTTTTCCATTTAGGTAGATGCTCGTAATTGCTTTTAAAGTTTCTTGTTTCCAGTACGTATTGTGTTTTTTTGTAAGTTTATTGCTGCAAAGCCCCTTTCAACCGCTGCAGTATTCCC
The DNA here is from genome assembly GCF_982258835.1 of Parasteatoda tepidariorum. NCBI lineage: Eukaryota > Metazoa > Arthropoda > Arachnida > Araneae > Theridiidae > Parasteatoda > Parasteatoda tepidariorum. The sequence goes on from NC_141765.1 coordinate 6,521,159, forward strand.
AGACAGAGAAAACATCAATATATGCGCAGTATGTTGCTGTATTGTGGGTCATTTTGCTGCCTTGTAACTTACAAGACTCTTGTAAGATAACAAAAACTGAAAATGTATCACGAGCATTAACGGGAAAATAGCCGTCCGCGCGGACGTCGGATTCGAGACATTCGTTGTCCGCGGAGAATTTTTGACCGTCGAGGACGGGCTGTTTTTCGAGCCCTGTCTTCAGCTGTTTTTTTCTCAATCTGTTTAAGTCTTTCTTCTTCTTTTTCGGTTGCTAAGCGATCCTCCAATATAGTATCTAACATATTTCTCGTAAATTCCTCATTGTATGAAGTAGAATTTAAAATCAAATCTCGCAATTGAATTACTTTCAAATCTTCGGTAACTTGTAACCCAAGCTCTGATGCTAGTAATTTCAAATTACTCTTACGACCCTTTCTTAAATAGGACATCCTGAACAGGTAATGAGTTTGAGTTTATTTCGTATAAAAACAGTTTCTTCAAATGGCCATCGGTGCAACTAAAATGGATTAAGGGGGGAATGGGGGTACTACTAATAACTTGTATTAACATACAATAAAATACACCATTTTTCTATTAAAATTGCAAAAAAAGAAATAATATGCATAATAAAATTTTTATAGATAAAATAATAATTAAAATGAATATCATGAAAATATATTTTAATTATTAACACTGTATGACGGAATATTTATGCTTTGACAGAAACAGAATATTTTTAAGTTAAATAAATATCAATAAACAGCTCATCTATATTGATTTGAATTTCTTTTAAATATTAAACATTCTTGTAATTCACAGAAAAATATTAATCAGATGAACCATCATATTCTATTTATCACATCGCAAAATTTATTTAAGAACAAAATCTTTTTCTTATTTGAATAGCATCAATCAATAAGCAATAAAATGACCAATTTATTAATCTCTCACTTTTAAAGTGAGTGCATATTAACCACAAAACCATATAAAAGTTAAAACAACCATATAAAATATTCAGCGAAGAATAATAAATCACTAAGTATCCTTTTTCGAATTTAAAACATTTACATTAATCTTTTTCAGAGTCATCACTTTTCTTTATTTAAAGAATGAATAAGATATCAACAAAACAAAGCAGCATTTCGTTTACTAGACGCCATTCAAGGTCATTTCTTTTGTAGAAATATTTCTGTTAATTTCGCTTATAGTTTATAAGTAAAGAAAATTGTATTTCTAGCAAAAATGATTTTCATATAAAATATATATATAAATGATCGCTTATCAATTCAGAACACACAACAAAATTATGCTTCTTTAAACAATTGAAATTAAATCTATAAACAAATCTATCTTACTAAACAGAACAACACATGTTCAATATATGTTTCTTCATATATAAACTGATAATATGTTTCATATAATTATTTTATTCTTATTCACAAAAATATCATAGGTTTCGATATTTAGTTAAGTAAACATTTGTATCAGTTTCGATATTTAATTAAATAAACAATCAGTTTCGCTTAGATTATAGTTTTGTTTTGAAAACAAAATTTCCACAACATAAATTGAACTGATGTCAAAGAAACTATGAACTAAATATTTAATTCTTTAAATTTTCGATGAAACATAAATACTCCTTTGAAAACTTTTGGAAATGAAGATATATTTAGAACAAGGCGTTCTCTCTACAACGAATATTTAATATGATACTGATGAATCAAAATTATGCTATTCTGATAAATCAAAATTATGCGATTCTGATGAATCTAACCAATAAGTTAAACAGTAACTTATAATTTTCATACAATATCAATTATTCACAGTTCCAAAAGTTAACAAGGCTATAATAATTCGCACATCATAATAGTTTTCATCTCAATAATTTTTTTTAATCTTGTAACAAACCAATACCCTGTGGTGCCACCTATGTCCCCACCACCGAGACTCAGTTCAAGTTCGGATATGAAACCCTAAACATGACTTTTCCCCTTTCCCCGAGTTTTCTTAAATTTCAATTCTTTTTACTTTTTGTTCAAATGTAATTTATGTTTGTATCTGTGGTTATTAATTAAATTTCTTTATTAAGTGTACTTTTAGTCACTTTTCTCCTAATTTACAATTAATTTGAGCTAGCCGATATTCCTTCACACTACACAAATGGCGGCCCAACTCGTGGCTGTTTTAAAATGTAAGTCATGTTTCATATCAGAACTCGAATTCAATTTTCTCCTTAGAATCGTTGTGTAGTGAAATCTCCATCCTGGAGCAGCAATATTTTGTGTTTTAAGGAAAATAGCTTCATCCAGAAGCAAAAGTGAGAATCTCCACCCGGGAGTATTATTTACGTGCATAATCTTCAACCTGAAGAAAACGCAGTAAGCTATTAGTTATGATTTTAATAACTTAAGATTAAAAGAAGAAAATTAGTTACAAAACTTAACAAATCTAAGTTTAAAACCAGATAAATTTCGATGTTTCAATCACGAAACGCTTATACCTACTTTTGGTTTGATCAAAGTGATAACATTTACTTTTGTTTTCCATTTTGCATATTGTTAATTGTGAATTTGTATGAATAAGTAAGATTCTATTATGATGTGCAAATTATTAGCCTTGATAACTTTTGGAACTGTGAATAATTGATATTGTATGAAAATAATAAGTTACTGTTTAACTTATTGGTTAGATTCATCCGAATCGCATAATTTTGATTCATCAGAATCATATTAAATATCTGTTGTAGAGAGAACGCTTTGTTCTAAGTATATCATCATTTCCAAAAGTTTTCAAAGGAGTATTTACGTTTCATCGGAAATATAAAGAATTTAATATTTAGTTCATAGTTTCTTTGACATCAGTTCAATTTATGTGGTGGAACTTTTGTTTTAAAACAAAAAGAATAGATGCGTCAATCCAAGACGATAAGTAGTTTTATATTTAGTTTATTAAATATAAATTTGATCAATCCTGATCATAAATAAATATAGATTTTAACCATCCCGGTTAAAACGTTTAATATTATCGTTCGTTCAGAGACCGTCCTGGTCATTTCACAACATTTTGATCAACCTGATCACTTTATTATGTTTTTATGTATTAAGATTATCCTAATCTTAAGAAAACTTATTTTTAATCAACGAAAATATATATTTACTGTGTTTATATCTGTATAAAAGCATAAAGTTGCAGTTTATTCTAAAATCTATTGCTTTTTAAAGATTTTAAAAAGAAAGTTAAGCATACAAAGTGAAACTTATTTTCCGAAAAGCGGAAGTAATGGATTAATTCGTTTCTTAGTTGAAGAAATGTTTATACTTTAAAAGAGTTATTTATGACTTTGGAATTAGTAATTCTGAAATATTGTATAACTGCTTTTAATGATGGTAGATGTTTAAATGAAATCTTCTCCTTATGATTTATTAAATATTAAATTATATCAGTAAAATTTATATGTTTTCTGATTTTATATTTGGCATTCTGTTTTATGATTAATGAAAAAAAAAAGAGGTCTAGTAATTGAAATGCTGTTTTGTTTTGTTGATATCTTATTCATTCTTTAAATGAAGAAAAGTGATGACTCTGAAAAAGATTAATGTAAATGTTTTAAATTCGAAAAAGAATACTTAGTGATTTATTATTCTTCGCAGAATATTTTGTATGATTGTTTTTAACTTATATGGTTTTGTGGTTACTTGTACATTCACTTTAGAAGTGAAAGATTTAATAAATTGGTCATTTTATTGCTTATTGATTGATGCTATTCAAATAAATAAAAGATTTTGTTCTTCAATAAATTTTGCGATGTGATAAATAGAATATGATGGTTCATCTGAATAATATTTTTCTGAGAATTACAAGAATGTTGAATATTTAAAAGAAATTCAAATCAATATAGATGAGTTGTGTGTTGATATTTATTTAACTTTAAAAATATTCTGTTTCTGTCAAAGCATAAATATTACATCATACAGTGTCAACAATTCATGATATTCATTTTAATTATTATTTTATCTATACAAATTTTATTATGCATATTAATTCTTTGTTTGCAATTTTAATAGAAAAATGGTGTATTTCATTGTATGTTAATATTAGTAATTAGTAGTACCCCCATTCCCCCCTTAATCCATTTAAGTTACACCGATGGACATTTGAAGAAACTGTTTTTATACGAAATAAACTTAAACTCATTACCTGTTCAGGATGTCCTATTTAGGAAAGGGTCGTAAGAGTGATTTGAAATTACTAGCATCAGAGCTTGGGTTACAAGTTACAGAAGATTTGAAAGTAATTCAATTGCGTGATTTGATTTTAAATTCTACTTCATACAATGAGGAATTTACGAGAAATATGTTAGATACTATATTGGTGGATCGCTTAGCAACCGAAAAGAAAGAAGAAAGACTTAAACTGATTGAGCAAAAAACAGCTGAAGACAATGCTTTAAAGATGGCCGAAGAAGAAATGTTGGATAAAGAACGTACTTTCGAATTGGAAAAACTAAAACTTCAACTAGAAGTAAATCAAAATTTGCAGAGACCATCTGTAGCTCAAGAAGCAGAGCAACCGAAGTTTGATTTAAGTCGCATACTTCCGAAGTTCAACCCTAAAGACGATGAGATCGGTCTTTACCTAACTGTTTTTGAACGTCAACTGAAATTTGTTAATATACCTGAAACAAACTGGATCCCATATCTGATCGGTTCATTACCCCCAGAAATAAATCAACTAGTTGCTAGAGAAAGTGAAGAGGATTCAAAGGATCACGCAAAGGTGAAAGATATGTTGTTGAAGCGTTATAGACTGACGACTGATAGATTTCGACAAATGTTTTCTCAACACAATAAAGGTGCAGATAAAACATATAAGGATTTTGCTTTTGAACTGAAATCTTATTTTGAAGGATGGCTTACTGAGTTGAACATCTCCAAATTCGATCAACTTCAAGATTTGATCATTGCTGATCAAATAAAGAAAAAGACACCTCCTGATGTCAAGGAACATTTTCTGGATACTTGGTCAGAGCTGAATGATCCATTGATTTTAGCCGACAGGCTTGATTATTTTGAAAATATGAAATATAGCATGAAGAAAAATGGACCCCCCATTGCCAAGAAGTCATATTTTAAAGAAAACGCCAAATTTGTTCAAGATAGGCGATTTAAATCTCCTAAGAGAGAGTCCCCAAACCTGCCTTAGAGAGAGTCCCCAAACCTGAAATTCCAATTTTGAAGGTTCGAAATCTTATAATGCCTGACCAGAAAGAAAAACTTCTATACATTGCTATGGTTGTGGTAATCCTGGATTTATTCAATCAAAGTGCCCTAAATGTAAAAAGTTTAAAGAAGAAACAAAACCTATTGTGAACTATATTAACCTGTATGCAGTTGAATCAACGAATTTGCCGTCTAGTTCAATCTTTTTAAATGTTTGTGGAGAGAGAGCAGCTTTTTGCGCTGATACCGGAGCATCCAATTCTATTGCTGGATAAAGATTCTATAAACTGTTGAAAGACAAAGGTTTTATCTTTAACAAAAAGAATATTACGATGGTATTTGCTGATGGTAGAGAGAGAAATGTCCAAGCTTTAACTACGACAGTTAATCTTAATGTAGAAGGAAAGATAATCCCTGTGGAATTCATCGCTTTGCCAAAAGCTAAAGGTAATCGAACATTACTAGGGACTGATTTTCTGCATGCTGCTGGAATAGTGCTCAACCTCCAGAATGGCACTTGGCATTTCAGCGAAAATCCTGAGAAGCAGTATCTCTTTTACAAAGAACCATCTGTAGGTAAAGTGGCCCCAAAGGTAATAGCATCTCAGAAAATAACATCTCCAGAGACATCGAAGTCCACAGACGATCCTGTTGCTAAATTAGAAACATCTGATGCCGTAAAATTAAGAGATGACGAAGGAAAGCACTTATCAAAAGAGCAACAATATGAAATAAACTCCCTGTTAGAAGAATACAAAACTATCTTTCAGCCAGGGGGAGATGCCACTCCTTATATTGAACACAGAATTCAAACTGGAAATAGCTTACCTGTTGCTGAACCTCCCTATAGAATGACCCCTGCTAAAAAAGAATTGTTGAAGAAAGAGCTAGATTCATTACTGACTGAAGGTATTATTGAAGAATGCGAATCTCTATACGCTAGTCCAGTGGTGTTGGTTCCTAAACCTAACGGTTCAATCAGACTTTGTGTAGATTACCGGAAACTGAACTCTACTACCATTCCCGATACCTATCCATTACCAAGGATGGATGATTTGTTAACTGATGCCAAATCAACAAAGTTCATGTCCACTATAGACCTAAGAGCGGGTTATCATCAGATAAAGGTCAATGATGCAGATCAAGGGAAGACAGCCTTTATTTGTCCATTTGGTACGTACAAATATTTGCGAATGCCTTTTGGTTTACGCAATGCGCCTGCCACCTTTCAACGTCTTATTGACAAATTTCGATCTGGACTGAAAGAGGTGTTTGCACTATCGTTCCTAGATGAAATTATAGTGTTATCTGAGACTTTTGATGGACATTTATCAGATTTACGAAAAGTGTTTGAAAGACTTTCTATGTTCAAACTCAACTCTAACAGGGGCAAGTGCCATTTTGCTTGTGACCGAGTTAAATATTTAAGTCACTGGATAACTCAAGATGGTGTAGAGGTTGATGGCGATAAAGTATCTTCAATTCAAAGAATTCCTGAGCCAACCTGTGCGAAGGAAGTTCAGTCCTTTTTATAGACTTGTTCCTGGTTTCGTAGATATGTCCCTCATTTTTCCGAAGTAGCAAGACCCCTAAGTGACTTAACAAAAAAGAATAAACAATGGACATGGGGTGAAAATGAACAGAAATCATTCGAGGAGTTGAAGAGAAGGTTGACTTCACCACCTGTGCTATCTCAGCCTGATGGAACTAAACCGTTTTATATTAAAATTGATGCCAGCAATTATGCTCTTGGAGCAGTTCTCGTCCAAGGCGAAGGCCCAGAGGAACATGTTATGGAGTATGCAAGTCGGTTGCTAAGTTCAGCTGAAATAAATTATTCAACTACCGAAAGAGAGGCTCTTGCAGTAGTTTGGGCCCTTGATAAGTTCCGTGGCTATGTGGAAAATCAAGAAATTATAATTGCATCAGATCACCAACCCCTCAAGTGGTTAAGGAGTATCAAATCACCATCTGGTCGCCTGGCTCGATGGGCTCTTCAAATTCAATCATATCATCCAAAAATTCTTTATACTCCTGGGAAATCGAATGTAATAGCAGACCTTCTTTCTAGACCAACTTATGAAATTAAAGACTTAATTTGTGAACATTCAAGTACAGATTCCTGCCAAATCTGTGCTGTATCAATTGAAATCCCCACTACTACTCCAGCCGAATTACGTCAATCACAGCTGGAAGATGATGAACTTCGAAAAATCATTGAAGCTTTTGAGAAACCTGAGAAATCAGTAGACTTTGCCACCTGGACTGGTTGTGGTTACATCATGAACAGAGGAGTGCTATACCAGTACTCGTCAGATTCAGACGAAGAAGAGGCGCAACTTGTCATACCCCAACATTGAAAAACAGAAATTTTTAAAGAATATCACGATTCGCCAATGTCAGGTCACTTTGGATCTGAAGGAACATTTCACCGTATCGTCAAAAGATACTACTGGGTTGGAATGAGAAAAGATATAGCGGACTATGTTAAAAGCTGCGCTGAGTGCTGTCGCTACACGCCATCTAATCAAAAGCCTTCTTGTTTACTTCAAACTCCTGTTTATGCTCACCGCTTTGAGACTCTGTCAATCGATCTTTTCGGTCCTCTTCCAGAAACACCAACTGGTGAGAAATGGATTTTTATTGCCCAGGACTATGCTACAAAGTGGACAGAACTATTTGCGTTAAAGGAAGCAACAGCCAGAGAGTGTGCCACAACTCTCATGGAAGAAGTCTTACTTCGATTTGGGTTACCCAGGAAAATGATATGTGACAACGGTGCTCAGTTTACAAGTGCTGTCATGCAACAGCTATGCTATATCCTGAATATTGACCAATGTCTGTCATCCTCAGTCTAACCCAGTGGAACGAAAGAACAGAGACTTAAAAACTCGTTTGGCCATACTTGTTGGTAAAAACCATCAATCAGGGAAAGAAAAGTTGCCATTCATAAGGTTTTCCTTAAACACAGCCAAATGTGAATCAACAGGACAATCTGCCGCTTTTCTCCAATTTGCACGAGAATTACGAACACTTGATGATGTTAAACATGACATAAAAGCAGTTATTGAGAATGATAATTTCGTTCCGGAAATAACTCCTTATTTGAAGCGTTTTGCCAGAACTGTACACCAAGTTCAGGAGAGAGTTGAGAAACATCAGGATAAACAAAAGAAATGCTGATATGAGACGCCGAGAAAATCCTATATTCAACCTTGGAGACAAAGTTTGGGTTAGCCTCCATCCTGTTAGCAAGGGGCATCTAAAGAAAACTAGTAAATTCATGCCAAAGAGAGATGGTCCCTACGTCATTGTTGCTATAAGATCACCTACAACGTTTGATATTGCTGATCCCAGTGAACCAGATAAGATTCTAGTCAAATATCATGTATCAGCCCTAACCCCATTTCAAGAACAGAATAAGTTTCGTGTTGCACATCAGATAACTCCTGTGGCTCCCTTGAGAAAAAAAGGGCGCCCAAAACGCATACAAGATGTTCAAGTAGCTACCGGTATTCCAACTAAATTTCCACCTTCTGCTCTAAATAGACATAAAAAGGTTCCTGACTCCTTGCCGAGACGTCTAAGAAGTCAGAGGGGGAGTTTGTAACAAACCAATACCCTGTGGTGCCACCTATGTCCCCACCACCGAGACTCAGTTCAAGTTCGGATATGAAACCCTAAACATGACTTTTCCCCTTTCCCCGAGTTTTCTTAAATTTCAATTCTTTTTACTTTTTGTTCAAATGTAATTTATGTTTGTATCTGTGGTTATTAATTAAATTTCTTTATTAAGTGTACTTTTAGTCACTTTTGTCCTAATTTACAATTAATTTGAGTTAGCCGATATTCCTTCACACTACAATCTTAAGTTATTAAAATCATAACTAATAGCTTACTGCGTTTTCTTCAGGTTGAAGATTATGCACGTAAATAATACTCCCGGGTGGAGATTTTCACATTTGCTTCTGGGTGAAGCTATTTTCCTTAAAACTCAAAATATTGCTGCTCCAGGATGGATATTTCACTACACAACGATTCTAAGGAGAAAAATTGAATTCGAGTTCTGATATGAAACATGACTTACATTTTAAAATAGCCGCGAGTTGGGCCGCCATTTATGTAGTGTGAAGGAATATCGGCTAGCTCAAATTAATTGTAAATTACGACAAAAGTGACTAAAAGTACACTTAATAAAGAATTTTAATTAATAGCCACAAATACAGACATAAATTATATTTGAACAAAAGTAAAATAAAGAATTAAAATTTAAGAAAACTCGCGGATAGGGGAAAAGTCATGTTTGAGATTTCCTATCTGAACTTGAACTGAGTCTCGGTGGTGGGGACATAGGTGGCACCACAGGGAATTGGTTTGTTGCTACAGATAAACTACCGATACATATATATATATTTATAGATAGATAGACAGTCAGTTTTATATAGAGATAGTTTTAAAATGGGATTTCAAAATATTTGTTTGTCGTAATACTAGTGTAATAAAAATATCGAGATTTTAAAAGTAATGTCAAAATGAGTACAAAGCGAAAATACTTGTATTAACTATTGAAAAAGTGTTCAGAAACTAATATTGGCTTACGATGTAATTGTTGTGAATCAAATTGGTAAAAAATGATAACTAAAATAACAAACTTTGCTAGCCATAACATCGTTTTGAAGATACCGGAATTTAAAAAAAAAAAAAAAAAAAAAAAAAAAAAAAAAAAACAAGTGGAAATGGCCAAAAACCATCAAATAGCTTTTCGAAAAAACGATTTAGAAACGATGTGGATATACAATAGAAACAAAAATTCGAACGTCGTAAGTACATCACATAAAAAATTTGAAAAATTCTGCGAAAATTATAAATAACTGCCGAAAAAAGTATCATCCAACAACTCAAAATTACAATGGAATCGTCGCGAATGAAACGCGTCAAAAAGTGATAACTCAAGCTCAAATGCCGTAATAAAATTGTATTAAAAAGATCGAAATTTAAAAATCTGTGTGAAAAGAACTGGTATAATTACAAATAACTTCCGAAAAAGTCCAGTACGGACAATTGCCGATAGCGTCAGACATATATAGCTATATGAGTATATCATAATATATATCGTAACTCAGATAGCTTGGCCTAGTGTTGTATCGGAGAGAATCTAGGACGACTAGGGGTAATTATAGAAAAATGGTAGCTCAGGAGATAGAGCGAGGTAACTCGGGTTTGAAAGAAAACGATACAATACGAATTTCGACTCGAACCAACCACAGTGCTGACGTAAAATATGGTAGTGGGTTAGAGTACCGTCAGGCTAACCGTGGAAGGCTTTAATGGTCTCCAAGTGTCGCTGAATAAAGAAATTCCTGTTGAGAGCATTGTTACTAAACCTTTCCATTTTATCCTTCAAATGGAAAAGAGCAATTTGCGATATTTTTTAAGTGTAGCCCAAATATCTAACTAAACTTTTGTTTAACAAACAATTATACCATAATTAAATTGAAATCTCTTTAGACGTACTTTTAAAACAAGTTAACCCATTATTTTTTATAATAAAATTTATACATAAACGTCATAAATAAACTACCGCGAAGCAAAAGGATTTTTCAGACGTATTTCTTTAGAGAAACAAGTTTATTTTAAATACAAAACAAAAATTGTCCTATAATTTTGAAAAGATACAAAATTTTCATAAAATAGCAAAGTAAAACATCTGAAATATTTGTCGAATAAATTTCAAAGTATTTGTTTTGCAAATATAAAACAGAAAACACTGACTTTAAATTTATACATTTTTTAAAAGCAAGGAAAAAAAAACATTTGTTTAGATTCTTTTTCGTGATTTTCGATGAAAGATAGTATAGGTATTCGAAAACTGAGAAATATTCAAGGAGAATTCTTATTTTACTTTTTTATTTTATATATTTTTTTAGTTTTTTATATTTCTTATATGCCAATATACGTGTCATTTTTTTTAATATTTCAAACATACACTGAGAAAAATGATTAGTCAAAACTACTGGAATTAGGTGAAATTTATAGTGTTTCCTGATGCATGAGGACACAACATAGATTGGAAATTTTCACAAAAAAATTTTGGTAAATTACTTTTTCTAATTATCAATTAAATATGGATTTCGAATATGTGATAAATTTATCATGCTAAATTATAGCAGGTCATAGAAACCATTTATTCTGTTAAATTTACTTTTCAGTTTTGTATTTTATAGTAAATGTGTGATAAAGAATTAAAACTTTGAAAACCAAAATTTATGGTATTAATTTTCTTTTTTCTAAATTTCAATATGTGAAAGCAAAATTACCAAATGAATGGTTTAAATATCATATATTTTGGCTTTCATTGCCATAATTAAGGTTTTATTTTTATCGGAAAATTTATTACCGTACAGTGCTGTAATTTTACCAGATTTTTCTCCCTGTAGCACTGCTTATATAAATAATCAGTATGCATGTGCTATATATTTCGTCGAGGACACAACACAAATTAACTTATTTAATAAAATATTTAATGCTTTTTTTTTTGTTTATGCATGTAAATATATCTCACAAAAGCTCAGTGTTCTTAAGTCAGCAAAGATCGTTAGTCAACAAGCACATTCCTCTTTGTCTGTAAAATACAAAATAGCATAAACCAAAATAAAATAATTGAACAATAAGTTCTTTCAAACAAAAATATCTGCATTAAAATTTTAATATTTTCAAATTTACCGCTTATTTTTAATTTATGTTTCGGAAATGACTTTTAATTTTGTGTTTGATCAAAATTTTTTAAACAGTGACAATTTTAGACGACGCAGCGACATCGAACAATTGATTTAAACAACCAACAATGAGGTATCTGAAAAGACATTCGCCATTTTCAAGCTATTTCATATAAAATAATAACAATATGACATAATGTAACTTAAAATTACAATATGTAAATTATATTTTTTAGATTTTGCTGTAGAAATGTATGTTAAAAGAAATTTTTTTTAACATATTTGAATAGATATCTTTATTTGAACTAATCCATATTTGAACTTATCCATGATTTGAACTAATCCATCTCTTTACTTGAACTTCGTCAACACTAGCTTGAGCCGGACTCTTCGCTTTAAGTTTATTGTTGTTTGATCTGAGTGCACTTCTTAAAATCGTGTCGTAGTGGTTTGGGATCAATTCCAATGTTATGTCCCCGACAATTTTAGAACCGTAAAAGAAAAGATAGGACTTTTGGGAACGTAAGCAGGTGATTTCTACATTATCAGCAGTCCTATCTAAATTGTAGTAATGAAAGTAGTAGTGCTTATAAGTGTCAGAATTGTCCTCAAATCATAATTAAGGATGAATCATATACCGTCACTACTAGCTCATTAGTATATTTTCAGAGCGACTCCAACAATTAAACGAACTCTTTTTATTATACAGTTAAAATTTGTTATTCTGTGATCTGAGTAAATAAAAAAATTTTACAAACTAAATTTTAAGCTAGCATATGTATTTTTACCAATCGTAAAATAAAACTGTTGAGGTTTTTATTTATTTTTATTTAATACATAAACGTTTGATGGCAATTATCTCCTAACTGGTAGGAAGTAGGCAAAAACTTTCCACGCAATCGTGTGTCAATCCGATATCAGACAGTACTTGCATGTAAGAATTAATGTACTTAAACTGTGATATTCTAAGTAATTTCTAAGAGTTAGAGGCTCAGGCTTGATGAAATTAACATCTTTAGAAATTTGAAAATAAATATACATATTTTCTTGATTTTCTCTGGATCTTGACTCTCATAATTTGCAGCACCATATATATATATATATATATATATATATTCTTAAGAAATACTATCTTACTTACGACTTACGAATGAATGGTATGAGTCTATATTATATCGCTTTTTATTTATTAAATAGCAAATTATAGTGAGTTTTTGAAGGTCATAAAAAATATTCATGCTAAACTAATGTTTAACAATGTATCATGCGCTATAGTCATTTTTTTATAACCGTCGCTGAACAGCCGACCCAATTTTGGGTTTACGACTACTAATGTTAAACTCTTGCAATTTTGAACCAATCCAGAAGACAAGGAAAATCCTGGATAAATACCCCCAGAGGTATTGATTTGTTACGGGAACATGAAAGACTTTGCAACTCGCAGATTTAACGTGCATGCGTCACCATTTACTACACGGGGAGTCTTCGGCAGGTGAGGATCGAACCCAGGAACTCTTGGACATGAGCCCAGGGCCCTACCAAGCAGTCATTTGCTATAGTCAGTTCATAAAATCACAAAAAATCATGGAATAAGTTTTAAAACATTTACTTAGAATGATGCTACAAACAGATTAAAAAAAAAACAATGCAAAGAAGTTCAGGACCTACTCTGCAGACAGGGATGAGGATTCTAAAGGAATAATTTGCATTAAGAATGAATTTTCTTCTTTATTTCTTCAAGTCATAACCCGTTCAAGTATTGTGAACATTTGAGCTATGAGTGTAGCATTCGAACTCCCCCTCCCTTGTGAGTAAATGTTTGCTATTTCATTGCAACTGAATGAATCGGAGTTTTGTTTTATTTAATTTAAATGTGATAATTAATATCTGCAAGATGGTGGTCTGTGAATTCATGATAAATTTCACTTGCTTGGCATAATAATGCTAAATTAACCTCTTCCATGTGCTCAATATAATAATCAAGAAGTTCGCAATAAATTGGTAAGACCTTCCATCTTTGTCTCAATATTTGGTATAATTTTATTTTAACAAGCATATTTTATTATTTTAAAATTCATTTCTTTAGGGAATCTTAAATTTTATCTTACTGCCATATTTTCTTTCTACTAATTAATCACCCGCACAAATCATGCGGTAAATTATTAATTTATCCTCATTATGGTTCAGCAAAACAAGAATGTTTGAAATATGAATTATTAATTTTAGCACTGGTAAATATTTGATATCATGTATACTTTAATGGAAGTAAATAACTCTACACTGATTGGATTTTGTTCTAATTCAATTTATCGTATCGTATGTATTTTCAAAGTTTTAACTGATATGGGTTATTATTTTTAAGCATAACAATTCGGACCAAAAAATTTCTTCGAATTTAAAGTCTTCTGAATAATCGAAAATTTTTTTGTATACTTCTTTAGTTACGCTTATTAATATTTTACGGACAGCAGTGTAGTTTATTGACATTTGCACGAGAAAAAAAATTAAAAAAAATTCACTAAATCTTGAATGGGAGGAAAAGGACATATTAGCTTAGAAGATTTAAAAGCAGTCATTTAAAGTCAATAGTAAGTAACTCAACTTAAGCCTTTATGTTAGATGGACCATAAATTGCTTAAAATAATTATTTTTATCCACTGTAGAGCGAATCAAAAAATTTTTTGTTTCTGATATGTACAGAATAAAATTTTGAATAATAATCAATCATTAAATAAATAAATAACTTTAATTACATCCAACCATATTACAATCATACATAAACTTGGTATTAGGTTAATATTTGCTTTTTCTCCTTACAGTATAAGCAGTTAAAAAAATTTCTGGTAACTAACACTTCAATGTCCTGGAATTCATAAGCCAGGAAAATGACAGTCAGGATAATAACAATTTCGAAATTTTATAGCATATAACTTTACATTAATTTAATATTTTGGCCTAAAACGATTACATTCTGCAGAAAACAACAGGATTTCTTAAAATGACTCAGATAAATCTATGTAGTTTATGTTAATTATGATTTCAAGAAGCCAGGAAAATAACAGCACAAAAACCTACTTATCTTGAAGAAGTTTTTGAAATGGATTTCGAGCCTGAAAATTGGCTCTTTATTCAAGCAACAAGACATGTTCATATAGGAGGGTATCTAATCAATCTATTAACATAAAATATTGATTGCTGGCTCTATCTATTTTGATTATCAACCACTAAATAAAAGTAGCCAGGAAAATGACAGATTTTCTTGGGACAAACAAATTATTGACAGAAAAAACATTTTTAAACGAAGTTTTTGTAAATAATACCCTTTGCGTATATTCTAGAAATGCTTACATCGGTTGAGATAAAAAAAAAATTAGATATTGAAAAATTTATGGGAAGTTTTGAAGCTAGTTATTATTGGAAACACTGTTTGGGACATGCCAGAAACATGAAGTTTTGAAGTTCAATTAAATTTTTTAACTATACAAAATAGTCAATGCTAGTGCAAAGTCATCTTAAAATGCAAACAGCAATACAATTTATTAATTTTGATAAAAAAAAAAAGCTCTTTTAGTATTACAGTATTAGATCTTGGAGCAAGGGACAGTGAATTGTCATATTTCGTGAGAATCACCCATATACTTGATAATAATACTCAAGTTGTACAGATTTAGCACCACCCCGAGTGCAGTGATCTAAGTTAAACTGTGGTACTATAGCTCGAGCTCAAATAAAACCAGACATTTTATAAGTTGAAATATATTTGTTTGTTTCATATTGCTCTTTTGAATTACTATTTTTAGCACAAAAATGTAACTTAAGTGAGCATTTCAAATTTTGTTCCATAATTTTGCATCTTCAATTATAATTATTATCATTCAATTTAATAACATACACAATAAACATTTATTTTTTAATAATTTTAATATACATATTTTTAATATACATATTATTTTAAAGATACATATTATCTGAACATTTAAAGATTATAATTAAAATTCTGTTTCACTGATTGAAAAATTGTATCACGTGTAAAACTAGTGAAAATGAGAGAGTTTGTTTTAGTGAGATCCTCATATGAGATAATCTTTAATTAGGAAAAGACAACGTGCAGAATTAATTGTTGCTTGAATTCCATTCAAAACCAAACTTAGATAAAAGATCACATCCCAGATTACAAGTTGGTGGTTTATTCAAAGATCTCAAGCTAATTAGAGCAATAGCAAAGATAAACATTCCAAATTGTTCAGTTAGCATAGCTAAAGGATATAACTTCTGGCAGGCAATAAATTTCAATACAATCGATGTTCGTTGCTAAGGAAGTAATTCTTTGAGTTTTGATCTCTCGTGTTAAAGAAGAAATCCAGATACTCTGTGATTTAAGAATAATTATTTTTAACTGAAGGAAGACATAAATCTGGTATTAATGTACTTTCAACAAAAATTTTAATGCCATTATCTTACATTGATTTTGTCAGTAATTTTAAAAAAGGATCGGCTATAAATTTCTCAGAAAGTCAATAAAAGGAAATCTATGGTGTCTTTCATTTACTAACAATAATTTTCTATAATATTTTAACTATGGTTCGAAGCATATCAATACAAGATAAATCCTTTCGTTCTATTGAAGAAGCATATTTAACAGGATATTTAGTTTTAAGAAGAAATTTGAACGTGGATACGTGAAAATCTCGATAGTGTATATAGAAAACTCAAAATTTAGATTAAAACTCAAAAATAAAATCAGCTTTATTAGACTTAAAATATATGTTTTAGCTTAACACTAAATATATCAACATATAATATATAGGGGAGAGTGGGGTCAATTGTAACAGGGTACGATTGTAACAAAGCAAAAATTTCGAGTGTCGGGTTCTAGATTTGGTTCCTAGGTGGCGCACAAGGTGTATTTAATAAATCTACATGTACACCCCTGATGGCAATCATTTTTATGTACTTTTGAAAGAGTTAGATCACAAAAGATATTTTCACGCCACGCAAGTACTTTTTTTGGTATTAGAACATTATATTGTAACAAAGTAATTTTGTTTAAACAAATAAAAATTAGTAACCGAATATGTAAGTGGACACCTTAATTAACATTTCAATAAAAAAAAAGATTAGTTTTGCTAATTAACTAGCATTGTTTTTAACAAATGAAGCTGAAATGGCGTCTTGGGGACAATTGTAACAATAAGTAAAGGGACGATTGTAACAGCTGAAAATAAATAATCTTATGTTTACAAACCATTACTTAAGTCTTTAAGAACCACCATTAGTTTCCTATATCATTTATATTATGTTGTATGTGCATTATTTTATTTGTCACCTTTCACAGCATAAATTAAAATTTTTAACCCCTTAAAGTTAAAAGTTTAACCCTTTAGGTTTCTGCTCATTATTATTTTTATTCCTAAAATATCACTACTATTTTGATCAATAAAGAAATATATCACAACTATGATACTATGTATAATTAACTATGTTTTAGTTGAATTTATGAACTGTTACAATTGACCCCGTAAGTGGGGACAATTGTAACAAGTGCTCGACTGTCAAAAATTGTTAATAACTAATATAATAACATTTAAAATTAGGTATTTTTTTTTCTAGTAGAGGATAGTCTACTTTACTCGTCTGTCAATTAATACTAATTATATATTGGATTTTTTGTTAGTTAAAAATAGTTAAGTAAAAAATGTTACAATTGACCCCACTCTCCCCTACCTATTTCTACTATAGCCGGTCAAATGACTGGACTTTATATTTCTTGATTGAATGTATGAAATATGGATGCTAGGAAGGAAAGAAACTAAAAAACTTTATTGTAATTCAACAAAATTGTATATTGGAAATTTTTATCTATTGCAAACACAAAGAATAAAATTTTTTAATTCATTGCTTAAGGCAATTTTTACAAATACAAGGCGTTTCCATTGTACATTTTCTGCAAACATATTTATTATTTCTATAATTCTTATAATTATTCTTATAATTATAAGAGTTATAATTGTCACTTTTTCTTACACAAAAATGGTAATCTAAAATTGTAGATATTTTCTTGAAATTTGAATTCACAGTTATTCAGATTGAACTAACTGCGCAACAGTCTTTGCAGAAATGTGCAACTAATCGAATGCAATACTCATTACACCGTAATTTCTGATCCAATAACCTTATAAAGCAATAAATTGTTCTCCCGGTCGAATGACCGTTTTGAGTAGAACGACAGGTATTATTCAAAACAATCAAAATACAAAAAGCAAATAATAATAGAATATATAATTGTTAGAAAAAGTCGATTATGCGATAACATGATGTAAAATTTCTGTCATTTGACTGGTATGTTTAGTGCTAAAATAATATTCTTAAGGCAATTTATTTTATATATTACGATTTCATCCTATTCTTAAAAGAGCTTTGTAAGGCATTCTGTTTAAAGATACTTGAACTAAAATTTGTTTTAAATTAAGGTTGTATTCAAGAAATGGTATTTTTAAAAACTTTTATTTTAATAATTTCATATGCTAATACTAAAATTTCATTAACTAATTTACTTGCAAGATGGAATTTTATCGATCATAGGTTAATTTCGTTGATTTTTAGATAATATTATTAGTGCCCTCGGGCAGAAACTTGTATAGTCAAACGATACTTTACTTTTAGTCGTTATTGCCGATAAAATTGTTTCTCTACAATTCGGATCTCTGCCCGAATTTCTCGATTCCTGATTAACTTACGAATGAAATAAATTATTTTTATTCTGTTTTTAAAAGATTTATTACTGTTGTATGAATCTTTAATAAGCAAGAAATTTAATTTAAATGCGAATTGAGCCAATTTATTTCAAAATCATGATTATCATATGTATACCATTATCGGTTGCATGAAAAGGTATAGTTGTTTTTAATTTTAATCATAATGGATATACTAATAATAGCAGCTCTGGTGAATCTTTTGCGATTTTTTTTATTAATAATGGAAACTTCTAATTAATTTGGCTTTAAAATACCTTTACCCTCATGTTTTCAGCTAAAATATATTCTAATTTGATGGGATTTTTAAAGTTTGAAAATTTGTTATTTTTGCTCTATATTTTCTAAAACTGATTAAAACTCTATTATAATATGTTCATTTTCTCCAATTTTTTATTTGATTAGATCAAAAAACGCTTGAACTAAGTAACCCATGTATTTTTAAAATTTTAAAAATTTGTTTCATTAAATGTCATCCTTCTTGCAAGCATCATATACTAAAGCTACACTGAGTACGAAGTGATTCTATTCAACTTCCTTTGTTCCATAATAGGTTTCTAAGAAAACAAACTTTTGCCATGGCTTTCACATTGTGTTGTGACTCTTTATATTGCATATTACACCGTATAACTATTGAATATCGAGCAATTATTAATATTTGAAATTATTATAAATCTACTATAATTATTATATTATTCATTTAATGGATACTGATTATATCCAAGTAATTATTATTTCATACATATTGAATTAAATTATATTAAATATATTAAAATTTATTACTGATATTAAAATACTTACAATATGACACTAGTTGGCGCCTATCTTATGCTGGCGAAAAACAATATACCCGACACTGACTAATGCCCCCATTATTCTTTTTTTTTATCAGAACTCCTTTAATTTTCTAAGTTTTTTAAATTTGCATTGGAATATGTCATTTTTAACATCACATTGTACTATTATATGTTGAATTCCATGCCAACTGAAACCAGTAGTGAATTTTTAAAGTTTAATCAATATCCTTGTATTTGATATCATTTTAAAGGAAATTTGTTATTTTTTGGAGTCATGCATGATTATAGTAAAATTTATCATAAATAGAGAGCATTCATGATTTTGACGCATTCTACCAAAAAAAACTGTCTACTTTAAAGAAGAATAAGTTATTAAAGATGTTACGATTTTACATATAGTTTGATTTGTATTGTAAAATAAACTGTTGTCGAGTCTAATTATGCAGTGATTATCGTCAAAAATTTTTTTTCCTTATTTTTTAAGTCAAAAATTATCTCAAATACATACTGTACCCTCTGTTACAATTATTCTTTTAAGTTTATTTTATTCATTACACAAAAAACTTTTTAACTTAATATTTGGTTTTTACAATAAAGTCTATTAATACAATCATGGTATGTAATATTTTTGTAAAAAAATTTCAAAGTTTCTCATATAAGAGAGGGGACGTAACAGAGAGGAGGAAACTAAATATCCCCTCAGTCACACAGAATCGATAGGTTGACCATTAAAAGGAGTTTTAGGAACGTAAACAAGTGCTAATGCATTCAAGTAGTTTAAACCTCCACTATTGGAGAACACTTTTTATACAAATCTGTGCCATTTTTATTTAATAGTGTGCTTAGTTTATAGTTAAAAGTTTTTTTAAATGAGTAATCAATATGAGGAAAACAGCAGTATAAAGAATGAGTGAGAGAACTGGAATGTTCCAAAAAATATATATATTTCTAAGAAGAAAGATAAAGAATATAAAATGAAAATTTGTGATAACAGAAGTATTTTGAAGAAAAAAAACAGCCTTAATAGAGAAATAGATAAATTGAAAAAGGAGAAGACAAAGAAAAATAAAAAGGCACTGATACAAGCAGTAGAAATTCAATAAGGATATTATCTTTATAATATTCCTCAGGCATTGAGGAAAGCTATTAAAAAAACAAACCATGCATTACCTGTATCTCCAAGATAACGTTGTACTGTTCTATGCATACTCTCTAAACTTACTAACAAAACAAAAGACATAGCCTAGTAACAAAGTTTCTGTTGAAGCAAAAAAACTTGTAATAAATTTCTACTCATCTGATAAACTTTCTTACCTGACTTCTGGTAGAGCTGAGTGCGTGATTGTCAAAGAAAATGGACAGCTAGTCCTCAAAGCCAATTGTGCACTATGGTGGAAGCATATCAAATATCAGAGCAGATGCATCCAAAGAAAAAAAATGGTACATTGGGATTAAAACACTAGGATTCTTTTGATGTTGCTATAGATATTTTTGCATGAGTAAAAAGTTCTAGATAAAAATTGGGTAGTTAATTTTGTTGCCCAAATAATTGAAGTTGAGAAAGAAACAAAAAATGCACTTGTTTTTTTTTAAACCGGGTCTAGTAAAATAAAAACTCTCAAATATAACTACAAAGATGTAGCACTGGCTTCAATTATAGCAGTGTTGCCAACTCCAACTTTAAATAACCGAAGAGTTACTTTTAACAGTGATATTTCCCTTTAACTTTTTGTCAAATTTGTAAGACGTCCCCTCTGTTACATTCGATGTCCTCTCTGTTACGATGCTTTATTTGGACTTAAAAAAAGGGGGTTGGAATTTTAAAAATCTTATAATAATTGACAATTTAAAAACAAAATTACAGATAATGTTTAGGATGGTCCAAATCACAGAATTTAGCATAAATAACAGTGCATGTCAAAAATGTGGGATTTTTTTTGTCCCCTCTGTTATATTTAATTAACGTGCAATTTAATTATGAGGCTCTTTTATTGTTTTATGTCAATTAATTAAACATTTCACCCTAAAGTAGCATATTCTAGAAGAATTTCTGCTTTCAAAAATATTTAATGTATTTTTTAGAATAAAATACTTGTGTGATTTCCCCTCCGTTGCGCTTGAAATTCAACATATGCAAAACCTTGTCTTGTATCACATACTTCTTTACAAAATTTATCCACATCTTTTTTAAAATTTTAAACTTAGACTTAACATTACGAAAATATCTATAACCTTCTCAATTTATCATAATCTTTACTCTGATACCAAAATTTTAAAAATATCTCAGTTTTTATTCTTAATTTATATGTTAACAGTATATAGTTTAATAAATGGATGAAAATAAAGTTTAGTCAAAAGTCAAAATTAAATATTGATAAATTTAGATTTTTGATTAAACTATATTTTTTCTGTTAAAAAAAATATTAACTAAATGAACAAACACTACTTTAGTATTAATTTGAACCACCCTCTAATAATAATTTAGAATATACTCGACTCTTAACTCATCCCTTGGCAATCGATTCATTAGATTTTGTTGTTTTAGAAGGTGCAATGAAATCTAGAGTAGAATCGAAACTTTTATCAATTTCTGAGTTCTTTGAACTGTAATGATATTTCAAAACTGCAGTGATTTCTTTGTAAGATTTGTCTTCCGTTAGCAGGAGTTAAGTGCTCTACTATCTTATTCATACCGAGTCACTGAAAAATGACATGATTTAAATGAAATTTTTTGAAAATTTTATTGAATGCTTGAAAAGTTTAATGTTTCTTATAAGATTGAACTCTGTATTTTCCATTGTTACAGATACTTTTTGGATATAAATCCCTTAAAAAGATCTAAAGCTTCCTCTGAAGACTGCCAATCCGAAAATAATGTCTTTAAAGAAGACCTTTAACGAAATTTATGATTTTTTGTTCCTAATTTAAACGATGGGTTTTCGTTTTGTACCTGCCTTAGATATGACATGAATAATTGTCACTGAGATGTTTCTTTTATGTTATGTTTTTGTGATATGTTTTTTTTATGCTACGTTTGTTTATAGCAATAGTGCTGAAAAATTTGTTTTCAATAAGTTTCGCTTAGTTGCTCTATTACTCTCTAACTTTTAAGTACTTTGCTTAAATATTGGAATTGTATTTTTTTTATAATTTACAACAGAAAATAAATATTACATCAGGCTTCAGTAGTGCGTTAGTACTGTATTATGGGAATAGTATTTTTTTAAACATTCTTTAATTTCAGTTAGCTTTATTGGATAGTATTGATCTGGTGAAACATCTATGAAATTTCATATTTCTAACTCAATCAAATGTGTTAATTTTGTAATTATACAACGAATCTGGTTTTTGAAACTTTTAATTTGAAGTACTCATAAAATACACTCATGTCCATAAATTAAGGATAATTCAGAATCACACGGAAATCAAACTCTAAAATTAAAATTTCACCTGTAGAATTATCACATACATGCTGAAGAAGAATATGCAAATTACAGGAAAGCACTAGATGACGCTTGTAGTACGTCACAATGACGAGAGTGTACAAGAGGGGTATATAAGGAATGGTGGCAAAGGAGTAAAATTGTTCAAAAGCGCTTTAAAAGCCTTTCAGTGCAATAACCGCATAGTTATGGCACAAAGGAAGCATTTGGATGATTTTTTACGTGGCAGAATCATCGGACGACTGGAATGTGGACGTACCCAGCTGGAAGTATCCGAGGAACTTGGAATCACCCAGAGTGTCATCTCCAGGCTTTGGCAACCATTCCAAGATGATGGTAATGTGAGTAAACGTTACAGCACAGGTCGCCCCCGAGTTACAACGCTGAATGAAGACCGGTATTTGGCAGTTACTGCCAAAAGAAACAGACGGAGCACAGCATCAGACCTGTCTCGTCAGCTCTCTTCAGCTACCGGTACGGCGGTTTCAAGGCAGACCGTGTACAGACGCTTAGGTCACATTGGTCTATATGCTCGTAGGCCTGTCAGATGAGTTCCAGTAAAAATCGCAATTTTTATTAATTATGTCAAACATATATCATCTTTTTTGCTCTTTACCTTTTGTTTAATACATAGACTTCACAAATAAGTCAAATTTGCTTGGCTTCTGTCTCTTTCTGTGCCTGAACTTCATTATCCTTAATTTATGGAAATGAGTGTGCAATAGTGTCATTACGATGAAATTGGCAGTATTTTTTCTTATCAATAGGGTTATAAAATAAGAAACTGTTCGAAATTTATTGCAACAATTTTTATTCATTTACACAAATGATCAAGTTTTTTTCTCCTTTGGATTGTACAAAGGATACAGGTAAAACAAAATAGTTATAAAATTTTTTTCTGGTGTTACACAAAATCAAATTTGTATTTAGTTTAAATACACTTTTTTTTGAAAGTTTGACAAGATTAGAGAAATTCTTTTCTTCTCTTCAGAGAAATTCTTTTAGTTTAACAGGATAAGAGAAATTCTATCAATTTAGCAGGATGAACCTTGTAATTAAAAAAGTCGATAAATTTAACAGGATTTCCGTCTCCATGCTACAGAGAAAGTATTTAAATTGATCAGGATTCTCCTATCTATACGCTTAATGAAAATGCAATACTTGAATGGTATTTATCCTCCATTTATTTAGGTAAGATATTAATTTTCTAATTCTATCAAAAAAGAACTTTCTATGCATTTTTTTGTCAAATTAATAAGCTTACCTGACAAAAAATTAGTCATCCTAGTGCGCCAACACAAATGAATCATTAGGTTTCATTAGATAACTCAGTGGTCAAGTGACGTGCTTAACTGCATGCGCTCTATCACAATGTGATCAAAGGCAAGTAGCAATCAGTGAAATATTTTTGTTTTAAGCTGAAATTGTGGGTAAATTTGGGTAAGTGTAAGGATTTGATAGAGTGGTAAAAAAGGACAGTTGTGTTTCGCCGTGACAATGGTCATACGGTGAAAGAAGTTGTTGGATTTGTTGATGTTTCGATGCAGACTGTGTCTGTTATACTCGTGTTCACGAAAGACGATGTCAGATTTGTGGTCGGAAAAATATCATACCTAGAAGACATAGTTTCCAAATCCGATTGGAATTACTTCAGTTAGTGAATGAAGGTCCATCCCCACTTGTTAGCAAGAGAACATTGCGACGGGAGCATTTGGACGGGAATGAGCATTTGGAGTCGAACACCTAGTTAGAGGCCATTGCTCACACAGGTACCTAAAGCTGTGCGACTTCAGTGGCCTAGAAGTCAACGAACGTGGACTGTTGCTGACTGGTGGATATATATATATATATATATATATATATATATATATATATATATATATATATATATATATATATATATATATATATATATATATATATATATTGCAAAAATTTCATATTAATGAGGGGAAGAGCAAATAAAATCTCCTTTTATTTTTGGTGAAAAAGTGATAATTTCTAAAATTTTTTCATTATTTTTAATGTATTCGAATAACCTCATAAATATGGTCTCCGATTTAACTGACTGTATTTGGAAGTTCGAATTTTTGTCAAATTCAAGCGAAATTCCTATCAAAATAAATGTTGGCAATATTTTTTACTTTATCAAAAGAAGTTCGTTTTTGTTCAAATCTTATCTAAATAATTGAAAGGTATCCCAGTAATTAATAATTCTCTCAGAGTCTCTTTAACTGCATTTCTATTTGAAGAAAAATTTGTTATGTATACAAAGAAAATCCGTGCTTGTTAGCAGGATTCTCCTGTCTGTGCAACAGTGAAATTCTGCTTTTTACAAAAAACGTTTGTATTCACCCTTAATCTACATTTTTTTTGGGAGTAAGTAAAAAAAACGTGAATGAAGAATAAATATATATGTAATGTACACACATAGACATACTTTAGTTTTAATTGTATAAACCTTTCTCAATGTCTAAAGACAAAATGACGGTAAAGTTACGACTGCCAAGTTGCTTAAGCCAGTAAGGGAAGGAGCCTGGAGGAGATTGTTTTCTATCATTCTGTTTTTAGAAGCTGTGTTATAACTATTTGTGTATCTTTATTTGTGATTTGTTCACGTGTTTCGATTTATTTGCTTGCATGTGGTTCTCACACCATTACCTTACATATCTCACCATCCTCTTTCTATTACCCTGTTCAAACCTTTTCCTTTTATCTGGCCAAGCCATGTTTTCTTTAAATCGACGTGTTTGTCTTGTGCTTATTCTATCAATTTATATTTTGACACTAAGGACGGTTTTGTTTATAGAATCAAAATAATAATAAGTTCACTATTTGCTCTTTATTCACCTTTTCTAGCTTTATTTGATATTATCGAGATTTTTGATATATTAGTCTTTTTTTATTTCTTTATTGACAGTTTTATAAAGTGTGCTATTTGCTTTTAAATTTTTTCATGACATTCAAGAGTAGTGAACGTATAAACTATAAATATAATAAAAAGTGAACAAGGTTCAAAATTCCTCATCTACATAAACACTCAAAATGCCCTCTAAACTTATTCTGAAGCTTTGCTAATCTTTCCAGAAATATTATTTTTAAAATCTATGTTTCTAACATACCCTGAAGTCATGAAAGGAAATCTATTGATATATTAAATGAGAAATGTTTTACAATAAAGAGTGAGTAAAATGTCAGAAAAGTTAAACTGTCATTGTTCGAGTCCCAAGGGGCAAAATAGCCTGTTCTTAAATTGTAAATTTGTACTTGGTTGATATTTTATTAATTTTTTATTTTATTTATTAATTTATGTGAAAATTAAAATTATTGCTCCCATCTATAACTAATATTAGCGGTACCATTTCATTTTATATAAAAGTGTAATTAAATTCATACAGGATGCTTCACAAAATTTGGCACGATACACTGTTAGAATTTTCATTTTAAAATTACGGGAAAATAACCGGCAGCAGTCTGTCCATCGAATTAACCATTGAGTTTACGGTAAAGAGCAAATGTTACTTTCATGGTTTTTAAACCATTTACTCTATATATGGATAAAAAAAAACTATAAGGTTCTTTAACTATTTTCAACTAGCATGGTTTCAGAACCACGAAAAAGAAATTTATATGGACATTAAAATTATACTATTCGTAAGGAAATGGGCAACGGAATTAAGTTGTGGATGAGTTGTGTTTTATGAAGTGAATCGTGGAATGTGGTGTCAGTAGTTTATCTGGTTTTTCATCTATCGTAAGTGATCGGAAATACTAGACTGTTTTGCGATAAGTAGCTTTATGGTGCTGCCCTCCGTGCGTGAATGTATATAATTTTCTTATAGTTTAGGGTCACAAATTGAGAATCTACAAACTCTTCATACGTTAAATGTCCTCGTCTTCATACGCTAACGGGATTCTCTCACCACCCTTCTGTCGGTCATGAGAGTGATCCTCTCGGCTATAATATGTCTGCAAGGAGCTTCAGGTGGTGCGATAAAATTCTGGTAATTTAACTGTATTAGGTAATAAACCGTTTTTTTTCACAGTTTTAATACCATCTTATTTATGAATCTTTAACGATTCTGTTTGAATATAGGGAAATGAAGATTAAATAAATTGATATTTTACCATTTTTTCTCGAAATTTTTAACAGTATATTTAAAGATATTTTCTTAGATGCTAAAATGGTAACTATTTTATTTCAGAAAGATTTCATAAGAAACTACAATCTTTACTAAAACATTTAATAATCAATTTTCATTGTAGACATTATCTAGGGTAAGCGAAACTAGTGTATAACCCTTTTATATAGCGGGCATTCTTCCGATGCAAAGGAAAAAAAGAGATAAAATTTATGTAAGAACACTAGGCCTTATCATCTTCCTCACAACAAAATGCTTTTTTGTCCATAAATAAATGCATTTTTAGAGCAATAGATAGATATTTTATCCTCAAATCTTTTATTAAAAAAAGTATCTTTATTATTTTTAAGCGAATGTTTCGTGTCCATAAGGGAGTCAAAATTCAATAACTGGAAAGATTCCAGAATTTCCCAAAATGCGTAAAAAATCGTATTCCGGTAAAGTAAAAATGTAGTTTTCTGATAATTGAAATCAATGTCGTTTTTATTTCCCAAAATATAGAGTAATGCGTATAGCTGATATCCTTTTAAAAAGTTTTTAATTCAAAACCTGAGAATTCATCATTATTGTAAAAGATTTGGTCCAAATAATCTGACTCATTTGTATTTGAATCATTATTTTTTTTTCCAAAATTAATAACACAAATATAAAACCAATTTATATATAAAAAAAGCAGTAGTTACAATGAAATGGCAAATACTGAGAATAAATAAATTATATCTTCATTTGGTTTATTTGAGGAATTTTAAATGTGTTTACTTATTTTGGTTATTCTTAAATATACACTGTTAAAATTTTCATTCTAAAATTATGGCAAAATAACTGTCAGCTGTCTGTCCCAACCGATTAACTGTAAAGTTTACGGTAAAGAACATTTTTTTCCTTTATGATTTTAAAACCATTCACAAAAAGTATGGTTATAAAACCATTAAAAACTTTTTTTAACCATTTTCAACTAGCATTTTTCAAAAACTTAAAAAGAAATTAATTATTTGACTAGACATAGGAGGTAGGCTTTTAGTAAGGTAACGATCATTGGAGAGTGCCGGTCACTGGAAATTCTTCATGTGTTGAGGAGAATGGAGTAAATATTGTGGTGTCAACACCAGAACTCGAACCCCAGTTCAACCGATCATGAGATTAACTGATAAGCCCGCTCGGCTATGATATGTACGTAGTTCCAAAGAACTAAGTAGCTTTATTTGGTGGTTCTAGTTGGTGCAGTAAAATTATGGTTGTTTAACCGTATTAGGTGAAAGCAGTTAATACACAGTTTTTTCAAGCTTAACAGTTTGATTACCATTTTATTTATGGTTATTTGACTGTTTTGATTAAATATGGTAAGATAACCATTCAATAAATTTTCATTTAATCGCTTTTTCAGAGAAATTTCTAACAGTGTTGATTATTTCCTAAGTACTGTAGAAGAAAACAATGAAAAATATGAAAAAAATGATTAGCATAATAATGACACCGAAGCTGACGTCGTCAGTGGGTACCAGCCCCGTAAGTTATAAAAATGCAGAATCTTTTCTATCGAGAGAGCACGACAAATGTCTAAAATTTTCACTTTTTTACCCCAAAGGCTTTGAAAGAAGTGCAGGAAAAGAGAAAAGGAGAATACAAAATACAGAAATAAAATACATACACTATTTACAAAAGGAAAAATGATTTTCAAAAAACCTACTTAAAAACATATTCCTTTGCCAAAACAAAATTACACCACATTCAGAAACAATTTTTTACACGATTTATGATTTCTCTTCTTTTATTATTGTAATTTTCCATTCTGGTTTAAGCTGCATTCAGGTTAATTGTACTTTAAAATAATTGTCTAATGGTTTTGCTTAAACATTTTTTTCATATGGTTCAGTGTTTAATTCACAAACTTGTTTTTCAGCATTCCGTCGAAGTAATCATCGTATCAATCGTAGTAATCGTCCCACATGTTGTGTGTGCGTTAGAAGTAAGACTGATTTTTTTTTCACAGGATCGAATTTATGGAAAACTATCGAGATTCTACTGTAATTGAAATAATTAAGGAAAAGCAGTTTCAAACGTTATTTTTGTGCCCAATATGGGCAATTAATATTTCCTCTCTCTCTCTCTCTTAGCAATCTTGACTTTGCTAAAGTAAAGGGGGCAAATGAGAAAAATATTATTTTTTTTTTAGATTTATTCTAATTTACGAATTCTGCCTTTTTTGTGGCATGGTAACTGGTCTAATTAGAAAAATTGTCAAAAGTTGCATTTGATTATTAACAACATATCGAACCAGTTATAAAAATCGATAAAGATTTTACGTATAATTTTAGACCTATTACCAATACATATTTTCTAAACGAGATATTACTTTATCTAAGGTAATAAATATTGTTCATCAAAAGTCTGGAGAAAAATTTTCCGAAAGCAATAATTTAAAAAAATAAAGTACAATCTAAGATTCATATTTTCAAGCTTTCGCTTTGATACTTTTAAGTATGTGATTCAGCTCCAGGTTAGGTTCGTTTTATAGTTCAATTTATACATCAAATGAAAATTCTTCATAGTAGAAAAACAGACAAATAACTCTTCTGTCAATAGTTAAATAGTTTACTCTTAATAATAATTTTCAAGTCTTAAATTTCTTTTTATTTCTTTAAGAAAAATTAAAGCTTTAAATCAATTCAAAAATTATTTACTATAATTTAATTTGTTAATGATTATTGACAAAAACTTTGATGTAAAACTTTTTAATAATTTACTTGCAACCGTATACCAATTCATCAGTTTATATTCGGTTTATAATTAGCATTCACTTTTTACTTTGATTTGAAGAAGATAGAATGAAACAATGAAATATGAAAAAAAATGGATAAATATGACAACCGAAGTTGACGTCTTCAGGGGGTACCAGCTCCGGAAGTCATAAAAGCAAAACCTTTTCTTACAAGAGAGAACGACAAAAGTCTAACATTGCTCTCTCTGCTCCCCAAAGGCTTTGCCAAAGGCCAGGAATTGAACACAATATAAAATACATAAAGCAAATACAGAAGAATATAGAATTAGAAGAATATAGAATTAGAAGAATATGGAATTGGAAGAATATCGAACATAGAATTCTCACTTTTGTACACTGTTAGAAATTTCTCGGAAAAAAAATGGTTAAATAACAGTTGTTTGAATGCTTATTTTACCATATTTAATCAAAACAGTCAAACAACCATAAATAAAATGGTAATCAAACTGTTAAGTTTGAGAAAAACTGCTTATTAACCGCTTACGGTTAAACAACCGGAATTTTATTGCACCAACTGAAACCGCCTTTGCAACTGCGTACGCATCATAGCCGAGCGGGCTTATTTGTCAATCTCAAGACCAGCAGAGCTGGGGTTCGAGTCTTAGCGTTGACACCACAATATTTCATCCATTCCCTTCAACACATAAAGAATTTCCAGTATCCGGCACTCTCCAATGCCCATTCATTACCTCGCGATAAGCCGAGCTTCAACGTCTAGTTAAATAATATAGAATTTTTTGCGTTTTTGAAAAATGTTAGTTGTAAATAATTAAAAAACCGTATAGTTTTTTATGTATTGTTTTGTAACCATACTTTTTGTAAATGGTTTAAATACCATTGAGGAAGATTTCCGTAAACTTTACGGATAATCGGAAGGGCAGACAGCTGCCCGTTATTTTACTATAATTCTAAAATGAAAATTTTAACGTTTCAGAGTTTTATCTGAACTTTCCGATATTTTACATTGACATTTATCTAGGCAAGAATTTATTTATAAAAATAAGAAATTATATCTCATTGCGTAAGCAAGCTGAATATATATAGGTTAAATATATCCTTAAAAGAATGTCTTTGAAGCGCTGAATTGTTGATCTAAGCTTGCATTCGGGATCAATCTTACATGTATTTGATTCCCCAGAGAATCTTCCTTGTTGACTTTATTGATATGTTTCTTTCTGCACATGCATTTCAGTCAGAATAGTAAAAAGTTATTGTATGATCTAGAACAATAAAATACTGCTGATTAAAATGGTTTAAAGGTCTGCAGAAAACAATGAAATTTTTGCCGTTATTTCTAATAAATATTTTTTTAGATATACAGATGAAAGTATTTTACTACACAGGTTTTATATCACGTTGATATAATTTTTATGATTTGATTTCATTTCATAAAGTTGATTTTAAAACCAGCAATTATTTTGAGCCTATTTTTTTCAGCATTTGAAGAGCTTACCTAATATTAGACTTTATACAGTCCGTGGCCAAATTACTAGACGCACTATAAGATTCTAAGCAATTATTAGGTGACACTATATAGCTTTATTGTTTTTACACCACTGAAACCTGTTTGCACTTGTTTACGTTCGTGTAGCAATTGGTAAATTAGACGATATATAATATAAATTCGATGATTGGATAAATTAGACGATATAATATAATACTAATATAAGACCTGAAATATAAATATAGAATATTTATTACATCAGGTATTATATCAGTAAATTGTAATAATTAGACCAAATTTTAAGACACACTGTAGTATTTTATTAATTACTTGTTTTGCACGAGTTTATGTGCAATACTTTTTTCACTTAAACATATACGTAATGGGTTTTTATTCAGGAGATTTTTAAACTACTTATATACTTCCTTTTTGTATTTATTTTCGACGTATTACATTATAATGTTAACCAATTGATACACGAGCATAAGCAAGTGTAAATCGTTTTCAGCCGCTTGAAAAACAGAAATGCTGTATAGTATCACTTGATAATTAAGATTTTACTTAGAATCTTACAGTGCGTCGAATAATTTGGTCAGGGGCTGTAAGCAATTAAAACATAAAACAACTTTCCTACATGTTTTCTCCCCTTTGAAGTTGAATTATTTTTAAAAACAAAAATATATATATATATATAAATATAATAAAAAAGGAAATTATTTTAGAAACGATTTAAAAGTGTTTTTAATTATTAGTTTTTGAGTTGAATTTAAAATAATTAATCCATTACTTGTTTTTTAATCTGATCAAATCAGTTCTAATAGAAAAATGGGACAATATTCTTACTCTTGCTGTTGAATTCCTTGAATAATTTTTCATCACCGTAGTTATCCTGGATACGAACTTCTCACCTCATAATATTTCGCCCCCAGAAATTACGACAGTACTCTTACGCAGTTTATTACATTATAACTTTCAATTATTTATTTTTTATTTGAGAGATGATTTATTGCACTGTTAATAAATTACATTTATGACACTAGTATTTCGATCGAGTTTATTTTTACACCCTTATTTGCTTAAAATTACTAAATAATTTGCTTAAAATAAATTATTCAAGATACATGATTTAATGCATTTATAGTATAATAGTAAGCGGGATTCCATCGCATATCCTTAACCTTAATACCGCTATCATTAAATAAATGGAATAAGTTTAGATAAATAATAAAATTTAATTTTTTCCTCGTTTTAATTTTCAAAGAATAATATGTTTCGATCAATCAGATTTCATTCTGGAAATAGCGAAATAATTGAGTAGGTCCTTTGGAGCAATATCATTCTTATCCTCTTTTGACGAAATATAGGAAAAATTAATTTTCACAGTTTCTGTAAAAAGTATGTTAGCCTTCTTAACACGTTTTTTAAATTTTTTTTGTATTAAAATAAGTTCGGAAATTGCGTATTATTTATATCATTTTTTAAAAATAAGATGACTCTGAAATTTGCACGGATCGGAATCTTCTTACAAATTTCAATTTTTAGTATTTCCTGCTTAACATAAGGCATTTTCTTGACAAAAAATTGTACTACAATAATATCTTGGGAATCGTGTTAAAGTGAAAAATTAACAAAAATAGTTTAGTATATTATCAGGAAAAAAATCTACTTGGTATCATTAAGAAAGAGTAAAAGATCTAATGTAATAATTAGTGAATCGCACTTGGTCAGATAATAAAAAATGTGCTTTCACGACTAAGACGTTCGGACGACATTTAAGATACTGAGATATTTCAAGGCGCTTAAAAATGTGGCTACGTAATCGACAGGTGTGGCTACGTAATCGACATCTTCGGTATCGTCATACTCTTTGTAATGACTTATAAAACATCAACACTATTTTAGATAATCTATGTTGAAGTCACAAGAAACAGAAAAAAAAAACAAAAAAAGAAGACAGCCAATAATTTATATTCTTTTTTTTAAAAAAACATAGTATTCTTAGTAAACAATCAGCTGTTTTGCATTAAATAATTTTAAACAGCGGACTGTTTTTAATTTCTTAACAAGGTTTTATTCTTATCTAGCAGACAATAATTCTTTAACTTGACTATAATTTAAAAAGGAACTTACCTAAATTAAAGTATTAAAAAAATCTATTAGTATATTAATGAAGAAATAATAAATGTGAAAGGGTAAAGAATAGGATTTTTAAAAATGTTAAAATTTAATTAAATAGTTGGTAAAATAGTTCTGCGAAACACTTCCTGAAATTTCTTTTAAGATTAAGACGATATAGGGTAAACCAACCAGTGAAGGAACTGGTATGTTCCTTCACTGGGAATAGATTTCCCAGTGAATGAACAGTAAGTGTGAAATATGATTTTACATGGGTAATTAGTAGTTCTGCTACATAGAGAACTCCTAAAATTCAGTTAAATGTTGTATGAAATAGTTCCTATACAATTTAACTTCAAAATTCAAATTTTATTGCTAAATTTATTTAAAGAATTATAATAATAATTAATTTATTATTTATCTTTTTAAATATAGTGATTAGTTATTACATCATACCTTAGACACCTTAATAAACTATGTTTACTGACAAAATATAACAACTAAATATAATAATAAAAGCTTGAAAGGAAATTTTCTTTGCAGGCTTTTGTGGCAACAATTAGTTAAATTTTTATCTTCTTGCGGTCTTTAATGTCCTGACGGGAACTGATAGGAAAAATCTATTTAAAGACAATCATCCAGGAAAAAAATGGGTGAAGTTTTTTTTAAGGCGACGTCCACCGATAACTCAGTGCAATGCGAAAATAATTTCAAAAAGCAAAACTTACGTTAGAGAATATTATTCGAAATACTGGTTATAAGAACTTTAGAAGAATCTTCAGGAGGGAAGTAGCCCTGGCGTCCTCTTTGAAAGTGATTGCATTTTCAATGCGAACGAAACAAGAGTTGAAAACTGCCCTTAAACGGGAAAAATCTTTGGCCCTAAAAATTATAAGGAATTATATTCTAAAGTACCCAGGAAAGAAAAAGTACCTCCATTGGTAGTTTTTCCTTACTGAAGAATTCTTTGAGATGTTACAGAATCTGTCCCTGCTATATATTTCATTGGAAAAAGCGATTCATGAAATGAAACGATGACCGCAGCAACATTTTACAAATATATTGCAAATGTCTCTACCCATGACTAATTAAAAATGTTATCAAATTCCCTATTTTGCTGGTTCTGGATATGTATAAATCTCATATCAATTTGAAACTGAGCAAATTTTGTTCATCAAAACAAATTTTCAGGTTTAGTTTTCTACCTAATTCATGGAAATCTCCGGTTGGATCTTGAAAACAAAAGAATTGTAAAACAATATGTAGAGAAAATTTTACATCCATTTTTAAATAAGATTTTGAGGCATCAACTGATGAAGTTAAAATGCTTTTATGAAATGCGATATTTTTCAATTCGATGTAGAAAACGTTGACTTTAACAAATGCATGCAAAACAAACACCAAGAGTTAATGAGCGAGACAGCTTATTAACAAAACACATGCTTCGAGACTACGATGCACTATTTCTTCAGTAGCTTGAGAAGGAAATCTCTCAAGTTATGTTGTAAATTTTTAAAGTAACATTGACAGAAAAGTTTAATCTCCCAAGTTTCCAATAGCCTGTGCTTTTCTCAATATTGAAGAATTTCTTTCAAAAAGAACATTTGGTTAATCAAATTTTGGCACTGAAGCTGATACAACTAACATTGATAATGAAAGTAAAGAAAACTGATTTTGAGATAAATCTTCTTGAGGCATTATTAGTTGCAAAAACGATTGGTCCCATAAGTAAATGGTAAGTACTGTTGAACACCCAGTAGATATAAGTCAATGAGAGATGGAGTTTACTCAAACTTCGAAACTCCTTTTTCTCATTTATTATCCAGTGAGGAATTCTAGAAATGGTACTGGAAAATCATAAGAAATTTCGAAGATGCATTTACATTGGCCAAACATTGGGAAAAAAGAGGAAGGTTAAATCAAAAGAAAAAGAAATGAATTACTTTTTTGCATTAACTTCAGAAAAAGAACGAAAATTTAAAGAGCTGGAAAAAAAGTTAAAGCAGAAAGTATGACGAAGAGAAAAAATTTTTTTTTTACGTAATTTGCATTTAATAACAAATATATCGACACCATCATTTAGCTAAAATTAAAAATTTTGAAATTTTTATGATTTTTTTTAAAGTCAAGCTGAGCTTAAGTGTTCCTTCATTGGTTAGTTTACCCTATAAGATGTTGTGAAATTTGTGATGTCGTGAGATATGCTTAAAAATGTTGATTACGTATTTTTATTAATATTTATGAAATATATATTCAAGAAATTGACAAATGTCTTATTCCAAATCTATGCATACGTATGTATATTATTGAAATTGTATCAGTTATTGAAAAACAAAATAAAAAATAATAAATAATCACATTAAATTAGCACACTCTGGTGTATAATCATATTCTATCAGAGGCACGCTTTTATAAAACTAGACATTCGTTGAATAAATTTTATTCGAAATGTTTTATTCAAATTTCTTTACTAAATTGCAAATAAATTATTAAACGACTAAAAAATATAATATGCAAAAATATAATATGCAATAATATGCATCCTGTTTTATAGTTTGAAAGAATTAAAAATAAAAAGATTAGCAAACGATTTTTATCGAAAAAAATATGAATGAAATTTTACGCTACACGCGCGAAGTCAAGTTCCTCGCAAGTATATCTGATTTTAATGTTAATCGCCCCATTTAATTATTTCTTTATTGTCGCCAAATTATTTTTTTAAAATAATTAATTACAATTTTTCTCAGCTTCTAATAAATAAAAACAGTTGAAACTTTAGATTTTTCAAATGAAAAATATGAAGATTAATACGGTATAAAAAAATTCATGCCTTATAATTCAAAATTTTTTCATCCTCAATTTAATTAAATAATAAAAAATATTTAATAATTATTAAAAACTATTTTTTTATGAAATTATCTTTGGGTAATTGAGTTTTATGAGTAGGTGTAATTTTCTTTGAATTGCTTTGATAGTTTTAAAAATATGACTAAAAACGTAAAAAGTGAAATTAACATTAAGGGGTACGAACTTTGGATCGCTCTCCTGACCAAACTATGGGGACCATATTTCCCAGTTTGAGGCTACCCCCTATATTTTGAAGGTTTAGAATCCAAATACCTGTATGCAAAAAAAAGATTTTTTTTTATTCAGACAAAGTACGTTTTTGTGTCTGATTTCGTAATTTAATTAATAGTTAGCACTTATTAATTAGCATATTTGAGGTCAACCCCAGGAACACTTAGATTGACACTTAGTTCGTGAAAATCTGATCATTAGAACGAAAGTTATTCAGGGTGATTCGTTTTTCTTTGAGGACTGTACATTATCGTCTCCCTCTATTTCTTTTTTCGTTTTTAGTGGGTAACAAAAACTTTTCCTCACACCATTATAATGATATATTTTGCTTTGGTTATTTTAATATGAAATAAGAAAGCATTATTTTTGCAGAAATAATGCTTCTTGTTGCAAATTTTTTCTTCTAATTTTTTTTTCTAATTATATATTGCCAGAAGTGATAACGCAATATATTATATTCCATATTTTATTTTACTTAATAATATACTTAAACTATCTGTTGAATTTCATGCCAACTGAAACAAGTTGTAGAATTCCAAGCGTAACAGAGGGGAAATCACACATCATAAAAAATTTATTAAATATAGGTGAAAACAAAAAATTTTGCAATAATATGCTACTTTAAGGTGCGATGTTTAATTAAAGGGCATGATATTTCCCTGTAACTGTTCGTCAAATTTGCAAAATGTCACCTCTGTTACATTGCATTTTTTGAAGTTAATGAAAATGTGCAAGCAATTTAAAAAGTCTTATAAATAATTTATTTTACCTTGAAATGTGATAATTAAAAAAAAATTACAAATAATATTTAGGACGTTCTAAATCATAGAATATAGCGGAAATAACAGTGCATGTCAAAAATGTGGGATTTTCTTTGTCCCCTCTGTTACGGATGCTTTAAATAACCTGACAATTAAATTATGAGGCTCTTTATTTTTTATGCAACTAAGTTAAACATTGCACCTTGAAGTAGCATATTATTTCACGATTTTTTGTTTCACAAATATATAATACATTTTTAGGATAAAATACCTGCGTGATTTTCCCTCTGTTACGGTTGGAATTCTACATCCTTCCAAGTATATAAATTTGACAACATCACCCATGTTATTCACCCAATTCAATGCTATGTTGTAGACCGAGATCCATGCAGATTTTAATTTATTTTAGTTTATGCGATCAACCATTAAATTAAAGTTATTTTGGAAAACAATGGGAATCACTGTTCACCACACTAAATAGTATGATGAGCAGTGATTCTCACTGAGATATCATATATAAGATATCATATATAAGATATCATATATAAGATATCATATATCAGATATTATATATTTCATTAAGGTATCATAAGAATCCATTTTATATCTGCGTAAATATGTATAGATATTTTAAAAGAACTTTATGCCATATAATTGCGGAAAAGAAATAAATGTGAATTGTTTATAAAACCAGTTCAAATTAAAGGAAAAACTTGACAATTATAAAATCAGTTTCAAAGTACCAAATTATATTCGAAAATCAAAATTTTAAACAACAGCTTTCTAAAAAGGTGTATTTTAAATAATTATTCTGTGTTATTTATTACAATTTTAAAATAATTCTAAAACAATTACTGCAAACAATTTTTACTACAATTTAAAAATAATAATTGAAATTCTTAAAATATTGATGTTTTTATTTAAATAAAAGCTAATATTATTGTCAAGGTAATATTTTTAATCATAAGACAACATTTAAATTACCTATTATTTCATTTGGATCGAAAAAATTTGAAAGATGATATGTAAGAAATTTCGATTCTCTCAAAATGTACTTTTCAATCTTAAAATATAAAATTTGCAAAAAATTTGTTTAACAGCTCTTGAGAAGTAAAAAAAATCATATATGAGAGTTATAAATGTTTATACCTCAGAATCTAATTAATGAATTTTGCTCAAACTTTATATTACACCTTTTTAAACGAAGTAGTTCGAAATAGTAGTTTTAATAATTTACATTATTCAAAAGTTAATCCAATGCCATCCACATTATCCATTGTTATTAAAAATAATCAAAAAGAATAATAGACTACACACATGTTCAGCGATTTTTTTAAAATTTTTCTTTAACCAAGTTTCTTCGATAAACCAGCCCCGGAACACCCTTCAAAATATCGATCCTTGCCTTGGGGATATGATTGCCCAAAAGATCAGGACACGGAGATATATACGGATGGCTCTAGGATGGAGACAGAACAACCTAATCACTATAAGACAGCCTTTGCAATGATTATTAAACAGAATGGTATCACAATACATAAGGTCACCTCCAGAGTCACCGACAACACAAATATCTTTTTAGCAGAACTCATGGCAATTAAAACAGCTCTAGCATGGATCAATCAACAACAAATCGAATATGTAACAATCTATACTGATTCCATGTCCTCCTTACAGGCCCTGGCTGACCCAGAACCCAGTTCAAAAATTATTGAAGAAACAAGACAACTATGGCACAACAACATTAAATTTAACTGGGTCAAAGCACATGTGGGGATCCAGGGCAATGAGGAGGCAGATGAGGCAGCTAAAAACGCCATTTGTTCTAGCACAATAGATCTCCAGGTACTGAGGACCCCCAAACAGGTTAAAACAAACATTAGAAATCTCTTATCTTCAATATGGAAGAATTAATGGGAGAGCAGTAATAAGGGTCGTCAGACATTTAAATTTATTAGGACCCCGTCAGTTAAAAGATTACAAACAAATTTTTATCTGAGCCAATATTTGACGGGGCACGGAGTGTTCGGGGTCTACCAAAAAAAGTATTTTAATAAAAGTGTTACCTGTAATAACCAGGGCTAAAGAGAATAGAAGGGCTGGTTCACTCCTTTGAAGTATCTCTCGCCACGCCAATCCTCCGACGTCACTCTAGTGACGTCACTTTGGCGCAAAGCTCGCACTTTGACTTCAAGAAAGGAGCGTTTGGCCCTACTAGCTCTAACTAATATTGGATCATTTCTTTTTGCGAGATATTCTAAGACATTTGTTATTTTCTATAATGACTTTCCTCAGTTTTTGCAGTGAATTTACAAGAATTTAAAACTATTATCGAAATGCCAGTTTGCGCGATTGCGACTTGCAAAAATTCTGATACAAAAACAAAAGGAGAAAGTATAATTTTTCGCGTGTTCCCTAAAGTAAATGAACAACTATGTAAAGAATGGATTCCGAAATGACACATTTAATATAAAACAGCAATACGTTTATTCTGTCGTAAAGAACTTTTATAAAAATTCATTATCTAAATAGAAACCGCTTCGTTACTTCATAAAGAAAGGCAGGTGTAAAGAATTGAAAAATGGATAAAGTCAAAGAAAATTAAAATGTAAGTAAAAAGTATAAATATAATGTATAGTATATAGTTGAAATTCTCCTAATTTCATAACATATTTTTTAATGTAGTTATTCCAAATATTTATGATTTTTTTTAAAAATTATATTCTCTTAAATTTAAATATCTATAAATTATATCATCGTAAATTTAAATGTCTATTAACAATTGTAAAATTTCTAATGTCATTATGAACCTAAATTATTATTTTGTTTCAGTAATTAGTGTTTAAGGTCGATGTTTCCCAATGATTAAGTAAGAACAAATTGCCATTAACGACATATTTTAAAATCAGGGATTCTAAATTTAACTTAACTTATCGTTATAAGAGAATATGTAGATACAAAAAGTGTCGATATATGCCTTCATTTTTCTTAATAGTTGAAGTTAAAACTGAACTTTTGAAAATAAAGTATTTATCGTGTCATTTTCACCAACTAGCAAAACATTTTTAAAAGTTTAAAATGGTTTTTTTTAAATATAATAACCAAGAAAGTTTTTTTTAAACTATGTTTATGAACAGAAATAGTGTGTTAATTACGTAAAGTTTGAAGGCTAATAACCAGAAAAAGTATAACTTATTTTTACAAAGAGAAAGATGCAAAGTTATCATATCTTTGCTTGCGATCTCCGAGATCTGTGGACACAGTGACGTCATGAGGAGGGAAATCATAGCTTCAGCTCTAAGAGCGGAGTGAACTAGCCCTTCTATTCTCTTTAGCCCTGTGTAATAACTGTGATAACATTCAAACCATTGAGCACCTACTCTTTCACTGCGACAGATTCCGGACACTCAGAAAAAACCACTTCCTCGGGAGAAATGAACAACAAATTTTCGCGAGTAATACATGCAAATCCATTATTAAAGAGATCATTAAAATTACTCTCGAGGAGATGCTATCCCAAATTAACAACTAATTTGCTCTCCCCAACAAACATAGTTAAATACTCCTTGGACCACTTTATTTAATAATTTTACTCGTAGTATTTTAAATTTCAAACTTTTAGCATATCATATTTTAAATTTTAGACCTTGTATTTACATTTTTCATGTTTTAAGCATCGCTTTCCATTTTACTCAACACTTTTTAAATGTTGCTCAGCTGGTTGTTTTACACTGGTATGATACTGATTTTAACTGTTAATTATTTAATTTATAAATGATTTTTATTTCAATTTTTATACACAATTAGCTTTTATCTTTGATTTTGTATATCACTATTTTTGGTATTCGTCAAAACATGCTTTTGAATATTGATTTGCAAACATTTTTAAATTTTAAATGAATTTTATAGCATTCACGTCCCTTTTGGACAAATATACATTAATGATTTTAATCTTAGGGTATATTTAATCTATTCTTGTTAATTTTGTCTTTTTACAACTTTATCCTATCTTTTATCCACAAATAATTTTATACCTTGAAATTTTATGCATGTCATGAATGGCTTTGTACAGTCGACTTCTTTTTTTAACATAGTGTTTTAAAATTGTAATGTTTTTACAATTTTCATTTTTACTGATTTTACAAATTTTATGTCCTTTTGGACAGGCTTGTACTAATGTGTACTTTTACCTTGTGTGTAGTTTTTAACTATTTTCTTTTACCCAGCAACTAGCTCTAGCTCTCAATTCGATTCTATTGATACCTTTATTCAAGTGTAGTATCTAATAGGTAAAAATGGGTTCGTGATGTTAGATATTTTTCGTTACTATAAGGGTCTGTTGGCCTGAACGTAACAACACCAAACATGACCAATTTTGCTTTAGTTTATTTTTATGTTATATTTTTGAGCGATATGTTAAATTATAAGGGTCCGTTGACCTTCTTTCTGGTGTATTTCAATGTTTTCGAGGCTTGTTGCCATTGTTGTTCATGTAAAATTTTTAACATTTTATTTCTATTTACTTGCTGTTAAATTAAAAAATTGATGTTCCATTGTATTCGGCGAATGGGCCTATAGGCCTAGGCCGCTGTAAAATTTCCCTTTAACCAAGTTTTATGCATATGAGCTATAATTTTTCTATTCATGATATTATTGCCATTCATGATTATATTGCGATTCATGATTTTCTATTCATGAATCACTGTAAAACATTTTAAATCAAATTGCGGTAAAAAGTACCGGCACTTGAGGTGCCGGTACCTTTTAAAATGTTACAAACCAAAAATATATGATATAGCATAGTTTTTACAGTAATATTTTATGTGTAATCTGGGAAAATAATACTATAAAAATTACGTTATAAATTTTTTATGGTAGAAATAAGTTTGCGATAAATAAATTTTACGCATGATGCATTTTATGATACGGAATTTTTTTCAGAGTTGAGTTGTCGCTAAATGCATAAAAAATAAACACACCATCAATGGTGACTTGATTGTGATGAACTTCTATATCGTGAAGATCAAAAATCCTAATTCATCGAGTTAATGAAAGACAATACCTATTTGTAGCTTATTTCTTAATTTAAATTATAGTTTGTATTTTGAAGTTGGTTCATCAATTCATGCTGTGAAGATAAAAACACATTATGTAAAAATTAATCCGTAAATTATGAGCTATTCGGGGTATGATTTTCCTTCATATCTTAACATTTCCGAGTGTCTCAAGTCAGGATATCGGGTCTCTCAAAAATCATTGACAATCGGAGACCAAAAGTGGAAACAGGCATTTTACTGTGTAAACCAGAAAATTTATTGACGCAAAATTTTACATTTATTTTAAAATGTCAAATAGATGGCATTGCTGTCTTAGAAATGCTTTTTTACTCCTTAAAAAGAAAATACAACGTATCACAACCTGATTCTAAAATAAACAGCTGCCCGTGTACCAATTTTGTTTGGAATTGTTTAACATGTAGAAGGAATAGTTAGTTTTTTTCCATTTGGCAGCTCTATCAGTTAAAGAAGTTTTAAATATTGTGAGAATAAATTATATGGTTTGAAAGCAGCAAACCATACGTTCGTATCGTCTTACGCTTTCTTAAAATTGACTTCATAAGCCATCGGTCAATTTTGAGACGATTAGTTGTTATCTGTACAGTGCTCCACAGAATAAAAACGGACCGAACTGAATAACTTTTGATCTAATCATCTGACCTTCACTTTTTAAACACAATTTTTAACTTTTTAACTGATCATAACTTTTTAAGCGAACTTTAAAATTTTGCACCCAAGAATAAAATGTATTTATCTAAAGATAATTCCATGCAAAAATAACTTTCAGTAATTATTTAATATTTTTTTTATTATTTTATGTAATTATAGTAGAAAAATTGAATTGTAAGATATACAATTTTTGTATAATTTTAAAGAATATATTTCTGCATGGCAAATTTGAAAATTTGAGCAAAATCGGTGTAACAGTTTCAGAGAAATTGGATTCAAAAAAACCAAATGCTTGAAATTCAATGATATCTCAGGAACTATTTGAACAATTTCACTCAAATTTTGTATTTCGTCATGCGTTTCTGTGATTTTGTAACTTAAAGTATCGTCTGCGCTTATTTTTTACCATACTTAAAGTCGCCCCCTCAAACCATTAAGATTGAGTCCTAGGACGTAAAAATCCGATCATTTCATCAAAAGTTTTTCAGGGTGGCTCTTTTTCAAGCCTTTTGC
Organism: Parasteatoda tepidariorum; assembly: GCF_982258835.1. Taxonomy (NCBI): domain Eukaryota; kingdom Metazoa; phylum Arthropoda; class Arachnida; order Araneae; family Theridiidae; genus Parasteatoda; species Parasteatoda tepidariorum. The sequence continues at coordinate 6,564,644 of NC_141765.1, forward strand.
GCACGTTACATATAAATTTAAATGTATAAGGCACTATTATTAATTTTGTTATTTATTTTGTGGTATTATATTTTTCTCTATAAGAGATAGAAAAAAAACTTTTCTCTTAATCCAATATTTTGCTTTCAAACAGTAATTATTTAAACTGTCATGAATAATATTTCATCCAGTATTCAAAAATTCATTTATTTTTTAAAGTTGATTCATTTTTAATTATATCTCTCATAATAAATTTTTACTCAACTTTAAAAATGACTTCGATGGAATTAGATAAGAAGAGAGCATAAGACAATGTTCCTTCGGGACATAAAAATTCTTTCTTTATTTCATTTACAACAACAAAATAAAGCTTATCAATAAATTATGTTTTTTCCTACGCTTGAGAGGACCTTTGACTTCCTGTAATATCTAAAACAAATACGCAGAATCCCTTGGAGGCAAATTTTCGAAATGATGTGATCGCCGAGCATTACAAATTTTTACCAAAAACTTCATAAACCAAGTTTTTTTCTCCAGCGTCTCGCCCTCGGGAGTCATCATTCAAAGTTTTCGTTGATTTAAGTGATTTTTAGTCGCCAGAGAAAAAAGAAAGTAATAAAAAAATGATGTGAAAGAAGGGCAAATAAATAGTAAAATTGTTCACAAAAATACTAGAGAAAAAATTAAATAAATTTGGAAGTAAACTAGAAATTAATAGAAATTAAGTCCTCTTAAATAAATCTTAATTAACATAACACAATAACATTATGGGTGAATATTAAAACTTTAAGTATCAGATTGTAAAAATAATAAAACTATAACAGTAAATAAAAAGAAAACATTTCGAGTCACCTTATCCAAAAATTATTAAATACAATATTCTGATATGCAGCTCATCGAAAATCAGGTTAAATCATGCTTTTTTTCCAAATTTTTTTAAACATGGTTATAATTATTTTTGTAAAGATAATATTATTTTGAAATGCAAAACTATTATTTTTTTAAAAAAACACTCCTTTGAAGTAGTACTCCATTTAACAAAAATGAACTAAATTGCTATAGGAAATAACAATATAAAATCAACTTATCCAAAAAAAAAAGAAGGAAAGTAAGGAATTTATTGAGAATTGAAAATAGATTGAAAGAGATTTTGTGGTTTGCTGTTATTAATTAATGTATGAAAGTCATTAACTAATGTATGTCATGAAAGTTATTTTAGTTTTTAATATTAACTATACAATTAGTGCTTAAGGTATAATACCATAAAAAATATTTTTGTATTAAATATAAGAAACAAATAACTATAAGATGCAATTCAATTGACATTATTATGCAGAAATATTCAATTTACACTGTTCCGTAAATAATATAGCAAATTCTTATTTTTCTAAACTGTTTAATTGTCGTTTTTTATTGCTTTTTAGCAAATATGTTTGCTTAAAAAAAAGGAATTTAACAAGCCTTGAAGCAGTTATCATTTGTTTTGTTGTTAATAACTAATAATAGAAGATGCCGTTAAACTAATCTGTTTTTATTAATACTTGTAACTATAATATGTTCCAAGAATATAAATCTGTGATTTTTTTCTTTAAATACAAGAAATAATAAAAATTAAAATACAATGTAATCATTGAATTTTTAATGAAAAGATATTTATTTTGAATGAATGTCAAAAATTTGTATTAATTGTAAATATTGAAGTTTCTAAATTTTCAAACTAAAATAATTTTTACGTAAAACATAATAGTTATTTTTGCAATATTAAGGATATGATTTAAAAAGATGCTTTAAGAAAATGCTGCCACTAAAAATATGCAGCGATTTATGAATAAATTATAAAAACTATGGAAATTTTACCATCTGGACCTTTATATACACCTCGATTATAATGCAAATTATAAACTTTGTTCGACAAAAAGCATTAAATAAACTCATGCTTCACATGATTTATTTTATGCTGAAAAATCAATTCTAAGATTATGGATTTTACAAGGTAATTTTATTTCGCCCATTTTCTCATGAATGTTGAAAACAATCAAATAATGTTGTGGTGATCATGGGATCACCACAATGTTTACTTTTCATACTGGGCTGTCTCCAACAGGAGCGCCCTCTTCATTGCCTTTGCAGGATCTCTAGGGCTCGACTCATAGCTCGTCTTTAGAGATTCTCGTAACCACTAAGGAGGGGACGCTATCTTTTGGAGATAGACCAGCATTCCCCGTGGATATTTGACGTGTGTAGCTGCTTCCTTTGTGAGATGCGTTTTTTTCCCCCCTGTGTGCTCCACGCCGTTATAATTCATCTTAAGTTTATTCCTGTCTTAACTCCATAAATTTAACCTATAGCAAATCATCTATTTTGAGAATTTTACTATTATCTAAAATATGATATTAAAATAAATTTATATTTATACTCCCTGGAGCACACAGGGAGGACATAGTCCACGTGTTGAACTTGATAATGCTTCTTCCTATAATCCATGAACTTCACTTAAAAATGTACGATGTACATCACTTGAAAATGTGACGATTAAATAAAAGTATCTATGGTGTAGTCGATGTCTAGAAGTCTTTTAGCTACGCCACCCTGAAATATCTCCCATAAGAAGTAAGTTAAACGCTGTTCATGATCGACGCAAAAGACGAGGAACCACCTGCCCTGGCGAGCAACATCTACTCTCCAATATGCGCAACAACATGAAAATATGGTGCCGTGAGCAGGATCCTAGAGTATCTGATGATAGTGTAAAGATAAGTGTGTGAATAGTGACTTCACGTATTCGGAATCTTCCCGACAGAAAGATACAGTGAAATTGTCTTCGATTATAAGTCCAGTAAGTGGTTGTTTCAACATTATTATGATGAAAAGAGACAAAGGATGAAGAATAGTTCATTGTGGTTTTCAAGCGCGTGCAAAGTGACATTATAACTGACTGCAGTGTTTATGAAGGTTTCCTCAAGTGAGTATGATAATATTCGAAGGATGGTACTTTTGTTTATAAGTGATTCTCAAGTTTAGTGCATTTTTTACATATTTATTGATATGTTTGATATTTACTGCATTTTATTGATTACAATAATTTGTTTCAACCATTTAAGTTTGATAATAATATTTGGGTATTGTGAGTTGATTGGTTTCATAAGAATTAAATTAACATGGTAAATAGTTCATTGATTTTAAACAAATTAATATGTTGTATTCAATTATAATTTTGCATTTTTAAAATTAATTTCATATTCAATGTGCCTCATTATAAATTTTATATAGATAACTGTTTTGTTATGAAGGCATTTTCATTTGGCAAAACCTAATTATTTGACTGTATTTTTTATTGTATTTCATTTTAATGCGCACTAGAGCCCAAGCAATGGCTGATGCTAAAAATTTTAACCTAAACATTCAAGCATTTTCTGGAGATGAATCTATTGCTTGGTTTCTGGAGCAGATTTGCCAGATGAAAACATTGTTCGGCTGGTGGGAGGAGGTTGCTTTACTTTTTTTAAAGGAAAATTACAGGGTGTTGCTCAAGATTTTGTGGCCAATAATCCTAAATTCATAAATGCTAATTTTGAGTTAACGTGTAAGTTGCTCAAAGAATTTTTCCAAAACGATGCAAACCCTACTAGTAATCTGATAACACTTAATAGTATGTTTTTGCTGCCAGGTGAATCGATTCGAAGTTTCGCACATAGATTCGAGTCCCTGGTTGCAAAAACATTTACTTCAGTAAATGATAATGAGGCATTAAACCAGATCAAAGCCCTCCAGCTGATCAATGGCCTACCCATTGAAATGAAAGAGTCATTGGTTTTAGAGGATTCCAGTGATTTTGAGTCTCTGGTAACCAAAGCCAATAAGTTAGCTATGGCAAAAGCCGCCGTTCAAGTACTAAATTTACATACTACTACAAATAAATTAGATAATGATACTTTAAAGAAGCTGGAAAGCCAAATACAAACCTTAACATTAAAAGTACAGGAAATTTCCTGCCAATATTGCTCAAAGCCACATGCGTTGGCCAATTGTGAAGAGTTTAAATTATCACTAACCCGACCAAAAGAGGCTTCAAATATGCCTAGACAGGAAAGTTTAAACTATTTAGATAACACCCATCAAAAATCACAGCACATCCCTCATTACAATTATCCCAATAGATATGATAGATTTCAAAATTCTAATTCACAAATCTATAATGCAAGGCAATTTAACAATCAAGCGAGATATAATTCTGAACAAACTATACCCAAATCTACCTACAAGAGTCATTTAAACTTAAGACGAGGCCATTAAAGGGTGGCATAATGTCCTCACTCCCACGTACAAGTTCACCCAAGCAAATACTTATTCAATACTTAAATTCTAAGATGAATTCTGAACAATTTGATACGGTTAGAGATTATTTTAATAGTTTTAATGCAGAATCTAAATTAATTTATATCAATAATGTTTATACCAGTAAGAATTTACCCATAATAGATATTAAGTTTGGCAATCAATATTTTAAATTTTTATTGGATTCAGGTTCAAGTGTTTCACTCATGGCAAAAGATGTATACTCAGCAATAAAGAACTATAACAAAACTAGATTTCTTTCGAGCAATGTTCAAATTCGAACTGTTAATTCAGAGTTGAAATTTTTGTTTTGCTCTGAAATTTCTTTTAAAATTGATAAGCAACATTTTAAAAACCCTTTTTATATTTCTGAATTTGCACATGGCAATTTTGATGCTATGTTGGGCTATGACTTTATTTCCAAACATGATATTAAAATTTTCCCCCATGAAAATGTTGCTGTTTTTCAAAATTTTAAAGTTAAATTAACTGAAAAATGTGAAACGCTTTGTAATTCATTTGCTGACTCTAAGGCAATTGTAAATAGGAAAATAGTAATTGAGCCTAAACAATCAGCTCAAATAATTTTAAAAATTAAAAATTTTAATGATAAAGACAATACTTTCTTATTTGAACCTACCTTTAAAAATGCAAATATTGAAATATTTCCCTCTTTACATGATTGTGACAAATCTAAATTTATTACTGTTGTTAAAAATATTGGCGAACAAACTATCCATATAAACAAAGACACTAACTTAGGCAATATTTTCTTTAATCCTGAATTTGAAGAGAATTCTTCTCAGGAAATTATTCAAAATTTAGAAGAAGATATGGAATTTTGTAATTTGATATCTGCTACACAAGAGATTTTGGATTTGAGGAAAATTGAATTAACTAAGGAAGATTTTGACCTTGCCCATTTACCATCTGATAGGCAAGAAAAATTATTGCAATTGTTTACTTCAAGATATGCTGCTTTTTCAAAATCCCTTAAAACTTTAGGGCACTCAGATATTATTAAACCTCAAATTAAGTTTAAATCAAAAAATCCTATGAAGTGCCAACCATTTACAATTCCCTATGCCATACAAGATCAAGTAAGAACAGACTTAATGGAATTAGTTGAAGCAGGCATAATAGAATGAAATATTTATTCTTGGTCTTGCCCTTTAATTGTAGTTAAGAAAAGACCTAATCCTAAAGACCCTAATGCACCTACTAAATTCAGACTAGCCCTTGACCTGCGTTTAGTAAATACTATAATAGATTCTGCAACTTATCCCTTACCCCGCATTTCTACTATAATTAATGAAGTATCACGATTCCAATTTTTTTCTACCATGGACATGCCCCATGCATATCAACAATTAAATATTTCAGAGGATCTTAAAGATATTCTCACATTTACCACACCTTTCGGAACTTTTGGTAGCAAAAGACTGGTTTATGGCTTAAAAACAGCTGCCAGTATATTTCAAGCTATTATAGACACTATCATAGATGAATTAAAGAATTTAGGAATCACTGGCATATTTTCATATCAGGATGATATAATTATAGGAGCTAATTAATTTGAAGATATGTTGAAAAAAATTCAAGCAGTGTTAGATATTTTTATTAAGTACAACTTAACTTTATCCCCTAGTAAATCTGATTTCTTTAAAACTGATACTAATTATTTAGGATTTAATATTTCCCATAAAATTGTTAAACCTATTTCCACTAACATTGCAAAAATAATGAAATTTGAACCACCTAAAAATCATGACCAAGTTAAATCGTTTTTAGGAGTCTGCAGCTTCTACCGCCACCTAATTCTCAAATATGCAGATATAACTGATATTTTATGTAAACTCAGTGCTAGTAAATCAAAATTTGTATGGACGAAAGAACATCAAGATGCCTTTGAATCTCTTCAGCAAATATTTTTTTCTGAACCTTTTGTCAATTTCCCTCAATGGGATAAACCTTTCCTCTTGAACACTGATGCCAGTAAACAGGCAATTTCAGGTGTTCTTTTACAAGACTTTGATGGTGTCCTTCATCCCATCTCATATTATAGTAGAGCACTTTCTAAGTCTGAACAAAATTATCCGGCCATTAAATTAGAACTCTATGCCATTTATAAATCTGTAACATCTTTTAAGGAGTATCTTTACAACCGAAAATTTACAATTTTAACAGACTCCAAGCCCCTATTCCATTATAAGAAAATTACTTCACCTGCAAATTTAATTACTCGTTTGCTACTAGAACTGTCCGAATATTCCTTTGAAATGAAATATATTCCTGGAAAAATTAATTTTCTTTCTGATTATTTTTCTCGAAGAGAAAATCCTAGTAATTGTGCTCCTGCTTTACAGTCCCAAAATAATGAGCTAATACTTCCTTTTGTTGATCAAGATATAGAATTGGAAGCTGTAAATATTATTCAAAAACAGGACCCTCAAAATGAAATATCTAACAACACCTTTTATGAAGAGCAAAGGAAAGATCCAAACATAAATGAAATTATTGATCTGCTTGAGTCACCGTCTTTAATTAATGCACATAAAGTTAAAAATTTTATTGTTGATCCTGATACTAAACTATTAATGTTTATTACAAACAAAAAAGATTAGTTAAGTTAATTGTTGTTCCAAAATCATTACAGAGCAAGGTATTAAAAATTAGTCATATCTTACATTTTGGCTTAAAGAAAACATATGAAATTGTTCAAAAAATTTATTTTGGAAAAATATGTCTAATGATACAAGAAACTTTGTTTTATCTTGTGACTCATGCATACGCAACAAATCCTACAACATTCCCAAAGCACCTTTGCAGAATGTTCCTATCCCTAAAGTCCCAGGAGAATTTATTTCAATTGATATAGTGGGCCCCATTAAAAATTGTGGTTATACATTAACCGTGTTGGATCATTTTTCCAAATTTCTGACTTTATACCCTTTAAGAAATTTAACTACCGAGACTGTATCACAGCATCTAATTGAATATATATCGATACTTGGTAGACCAGCCATGATTTTGACAGATTTAGGCACACAGTTTAATTCAGAGGTATTTCATTGCATCAATAAAACTTTAGGTATATTTTTAACCTATACTTCTTCTAAACACCCACAAGCTAATGGTGCCACCGAATCTTTGAATCGTGCCATTAAATCATCCATTTTGACTTTGCACGAAGCAGGTGTATCGTTTAAGAATTCATTACTTATTCATCAAAATTTGTACAATAATGCTGTTCATCCCAGCACTAGTTTTGAACCTGTATATTTACATTTTGGTAGATGCCCTCCCACTATGTTCGATACTTTTGATCCAAATGTAGAGCCTCAACAACTTGACAAGGCTTCCTTTAGTCAAAATTTCATATCAGATTTAAGGATAACTTATGATATAGCATTTAATAAACTGAAAGAGTAGCAGATCTTACAAAATCAAAAACAAATTCAAAAGGCTAAACTTCGAAACTTTAATGTAAACGATATTGTGTACATGAGATCAAATGATACCTTTAAACAAAAATTTTTGGGCCCTTATGTTATAGTAAAGAAGCAAAGTGATGTAAATTTTAAGATTAGACCTTTAGACACACCTTCTCATAAAGGTTTTGAAATACATAGTGATAGATTAAGACTTGCACCCCGCCGACTTTCTCACTTAGATCTTAATTATTCTACGAGCCCACCAATTAATAATCCACTCCATGGATATAACCTTCGAGTACGATAAGATAAATATAATTTTAATAGATATTGCTGTCATACATGAAATTCCATGTTTTGGTTAATTAGCTAAGTTAGTAAATAAATAAGTAATTAAGGATTATTTTCTTGTGAAATATTGTTAGTTTCTATTGCTGGCAATAGTGAACAGGTGCGCAACTGTTCTTTACATAACAATATTTTAATTTGAAAATGATGTGTTTATATATATATATATATATATATATATATATATATATATATATATATATATATATATATATATATATATATATATATATATATATATATATAATAAAAAAAATAAATAAATAAAAATTATGGGTGACAGCAATACTTTCTTGGGCGTGGCTGTGTGGACATTATCAAACTCTGTACATTATCAAACTCAATTAACAGTATATAACTATTTCATTTAACAGTATTTAGTAGTAAGGAATTAAAATTAAATTTAACTCTTACTTTCAAAAAAATAAAAAAATAAGTAAATAAATAAATAAAATTTATGGTAACAATTTTTTGTTTAAAATACGTACAATTACTAAGTACTGATTTATTCCACTGAGTTGATTTTTCTCAATTTAACAAGTGGGTATTTTTAACAGGGTTTACAAATGGCAAATGTATCAAAATTGTTCAATGTTGATATAATTTGAATATTTTATTTTTTACTGTATGTGATATGTTAAGGATATGTATACCATGATTTATTTAATACGATTTGTTGATCATTTGTTGAAATGATCATACTGTTTGTCTACGATAGGTACTCTGTCCGCCATTCGTCTGGAGGGGTGGCGGGGACTATGGTAACGAGGTATAATTATTTCAAGTAGGGGTGCGGGGTCCCTCTTTAAGACTGGTTTCGGTGGGAGAAAAGGAGACTTCTTTGTTCGATCTATTGTATTAGCCCTAGAGTTAAGAGAAATGAGCATTCGCGCCTGAAACATCGTTTAGAGCGTGTGATTCCTTTTTTTTAATCTTTTCTCTTTTTCAAAAGCTTCTGTTTTAGAAAAAAAATTAAAAAAATTTATATGTATGTATGGAATATGTATGGAAATTGTATAAAATTGTTTAAAGCAGCTCAATGTTTTATTAATAAATAACTCATCTATAAATTTATCATACATAGTAAATTGGTTATTAAGAAACAAATAAATTTGCTAATAAAAACTGTTTTTAATAAATAGTGAAGAAAAACTGTACAGGTTACAATAAAATATGAATAATAAAACGCAATTTAAGCAACAAAAAAAAAACAGATAATTTCAGATGGTTTGATGGGTGCTGATAAAAATCATCGTTGATAGTTTTAGATTTCATCCTAGTTGCTGTCACTTGCTTTCAGTTTCAAAAATAAATAAATAAATAAAATATTTAAAAATTAATAATCAAAACAAAGATATTTAATATTTCTCCGGCACAGATAACCTGAACTATTTTTATTTTATTTATTTCTATTTATATTTTTAAATCAGAGTTATTAAGTTTAAGCTCTTCACTTTTTCCAGAAAATTCAAGTAATAAAAGAAATTAACTGCTTTAAAAAATGTGCAAATTTAGAAATTAAACCATCTAACAATCAATGAACATTCATAATAAATATCGTAAAATTAAAAAGTAATATTAAAAAAACCTGTACTACCCTTAATGTCAGAATTTGTTCACTTTTTTTCCTTTGTATTTAAAAAATAACAACTGATTGAATCGAGAGAACTATTTTAAGTAAGAAAGAAATATTCATGCGAATCTTAAAAAAGTTCTTGAATCAGATTAAATAAGTCTCCTACTGGTGGCTGAGTCAGCCAATCTGGTATACTCCCCATACAAGCTATCATCGAAGGCGAAAGAAAAGGAGACCTCTTCATCGAAGCCACCCTCACTAAAATGCTCTCTTCTTGTTTCCATAGCACCAGACTGCCGCAGACTTTGTGGCGGACAGAGTACCTATCGTAGACAAACAGTACTTGTTTTCATAAGGAATGAAAATGTTTTACAAGTACATAATTAACAGGGTCATTCTTTTTACGTGTGATATTTCTCTTAGAATTGGTAATTGTTACATTTATGAAGAAAAATGTTAGTATTTTACAAACAAATTAAAATTTTAGGTTCTTTTAAGAGAAAATTGAATATCACGATTTAATTTTGATTATCACACTGAATACTCACACGTATTCACCTTTATGGTTATATTTATTTATCCAAGTTTTTTTTCTCATTTATTTTAGCTACATAATTACAAACATTTAATAATGGTGGTTATAATTACTAATGCATAAGCATTTTATAGTTGACTTTCTTGTCATGAGTCTTGGCATTTCTTTATCAAAATTAACATTCGTCAAAAAAAAAAAAAAAATTATTTCTTTTTATGGAATTGGCATTTTTTCTTAGGTTTTTAAGAGTTATTCCATAAGGTGACAGAAATGTATTTGAATGACTTCCAATGAGAGTTTTTAAAGGTAATTCCAATTTGTTTTAATATGATTGAATTACTTATAATGAGAGTTTTTGATGTTATTCCAAGTGTAGCGAATGTATTTACAGTGAAAAGTGCATTTAATGTGTCAAAGTTGTTATTATATGTGATATTTACTCATACTTGTAATGTCATTTTACTTTTCGTCAGAGGTATAACCTCACCTTGTCATCCCATCTCAACAATTATGGTTTGAATTTCAAGAAAAAAAGGCAATTATTGTATAATTGGCCATCAGGACAATTGAACTCTTTTTCAGGGCACCAGCCAAATTGTCTTTTACTGAGGACACTTATGTAGCTCAATATTTTTAATGCATGTATTTACTCAAGATTTTTTTATGTTGAACATGATATGTATGTATGATGTTTTTTTATCTTTATGATTCGCATTTTATGTTAACGGTAACTTAAGTTTTTTTGAATTTAACTTTTACATTTTAATGGGGTAATTTAAACTTAATTTTTTCATTAAAGGGGTGGTTATTAATTTTTTCCCATTCAAGGGGGGAATTTGTGGTGATCATGGGATCACCACAATGTTTACTTTTCATACTGGGCTGTCTCCAACAGGAGCGCCCTCTTCATTGCCTTTGCAGGATCTCTAGGGCTCGACTCATAGCTCGTCTTTAGAGATTCTCGCAACCGCTAAGGAGGGGACGCTATCTTTTGGAGATAGACCAGCATTCCCCGTGGATATTTGACGTGTGTAGCTGCTTCCTTTGTGAGATGCGTTTTTTTCCCCCTGTGTGCTCCACGCCGTTATAATTCATCTTAAGTTTATTCCTTTTTTAACTCCATAAATTTAACATATAGCAAGTCATCTATTTTGAGAATTTTACTATTATCTAAAATATGATATTAAAATAAATTTATATTTATACTCCCTGGAGCACACAGGGAGGACATAGTCCACGTGTTGAACTTGATAATGCTTCTTCCTATAATCCATGAACTTCACTTAAAAATGTACGATGTACTTCACTTGAAAATGTGACGATTAAATAAAAGTATCTATGGTGTAGTCGATGTCTAGAAGTCTTTTAGCTACGCCACCCTGAAATATCTCCCATAAGAAGTAAGTTAAACGCTGTTCATGATAGACGCAAAAGACGAGGAACCACCTGCCCTGGCGAGCAACATCTACTCTCCAATATGCGCAACAACATGAAAAATGTTTTTATGCACTAACTGAATTGATTTATTAAATATGAGTAATTAAAAATTCAATGAGTAAATCTCTTTTTCCTTACTTAATCGTCCTTTGAAGTTGTATTTGCTGCAAATATAATTAAAAATTAACTGGCGTTAACATTGACACATTCTGTTACATTATCATTCTAATATTGATACATTTGTTATAAGATTAAGAATTTTAAAACTAAATGAAAATTAGTATTTATAACTTTCTATATTGTAGTTTCAAAGATTATGCACTAATAGGTTATTTTTAGTTCTTCCTTAATTTCAAAGGAAAGTTTTCAATAAATGAGATTTTTTATTTTCTAGTACTTTTGGTTTTGGAAAGTTTTAAAGTAATTGTTCTATTAATTTTAACTACGGTGTACGTAGTAATTTAAATTGCAGGACTATTAATAACTACGTTAGGACAGAACTCATTATGCTATTCAGCATTATAATTTCGTATTTTAAGTGAATGGAAATACCTTTATTTCCTTAAGTAAAATGTTAAACTCATTTTGTTCTTTAATGCACTTACTATATTTCTATGTTCGCTGAAATGCAATTTTAATTTTGGCGCTGTTGTAAGTAACTTGAATAATATAGTAATGCAAAAATTTGAATGAATGAGTATGTTTTGTTGCTTGAATACTGTTTCTCATTTTGGTGAACATTTAATAATATACTTTTATAAAAAAATTTCATTTGAACTAATTGGATTTCCCATTTTCGGAAAGAAAATAATCTAATTTTCTATAAATTCCTTCCGAAATTCTGGGAATAAATAATGTGTCTGGGCATTAATTATCTGGTTTTATATTTTGCGTTACTAATTTCTTTCAACATTTTAACTCTCGGGGTATTCAATATCATTTTATTAATTAATTTAAAAAAAATATTAATTAAATTAGGATCACATGTTCTTCCTGGGGTGGTAAGAAAAATGAAAAAAAAAATCATTTTTGTGCGTGTAAATAGTGCTTTATTTAAAGGGTAATTAATATAATTAAAGGAAAGCTAAATAACAAGTTTCTACGCTGAGAAAAAAATTACTCAAATTTTCATTCTGAAATTACGGTAAAATAAACGGCATCAGTCTGCCCATCCAATTAACCATAAAGTTTATGCAAAAAACATTTCTTTACCTTAACGGTTTTGAAACCATTTACAACTGGTACAGTTAAAAACCGTGAATGCAAAACTATACGGATTTGTAACCATTTACAACTAGTATAATTTCTAAACCATAAAAATAAAACTTAAACGGACATTTAAGCTCTGTGGATGTTGCTCCATTTATGCGTGAATGATAGTTTCGAATTCTAATAGTCTAGGCCCTAGACTATTAGAGGTCACCGATTAAAGGGTACAGGACACTTTTCATGTATTGAATAAAAGTAGTAGTATCAACTCTGTGATTCGAACCCCATTTCAGTCGGTCATGAGATTGACCGATTAGCCCTCTAAGCTACAGTATGTACCCAGCTGCACTGAACAAAATCATTTCATAAGGCAGATCAAATTGACGCGTATGGAATTCTGGCTGTTAAAACGTATAAAGTAGAAACAATTAATAAACGCTTTTTCTCACACTTAACAATTTGAACATCATTATTTTTATAGTTACTTTGCTGATTTCACTGAATATAGTGATAAAACAATCAAATAAATTGTTATTCAACCATTTTTATTGGGAAATTTCTAACAGGCTGGGATCAAAGCTACCAAAATATTGTAAAATTTGCCGTGTTTCTGGCTCTATGGAAACGCCAAGAAACCTGGTAACTTTTAAGGAAGCACTTTGATAATGATAGTGGTATAATTAGCAATATATGGTTTTATAATTAGTAATAAAATTTAGTAAATGTGTTAATTTCATCTGGATACCTAAGAACACGGTAACAAGAACAATTTATTCAATTAAATTTACTTTTCATCATTATTCTTTTTACTAAATGTATGATAAGAACTATGGTTTTAAACAACAGTATTTCCTATAAGGCGTTATTAACTGAAGTAAAGAATTACCAAATGAATTGTTTAAATACCATACATTTCGGTTTTATTAACCAGAAAATTTTTTTTTTTTTTTTTTTCCTTTTTTTTACTGGAATTGTCATTACAGTTCGGTAGTTTTACCAGCGCTTCAAGTCGCCTTTGGATGATCGAATCTTAAAAACGACAGCTCAGTGTCTTAAACGCACCACTTGAGTCATCACATCGTTTTATTATTTTACAGATGCATTATCTGTAAAATAATAAAAACAAAAATGAGAGCACACCATTTTAGAAATGGTGCTTCTTTTCATTATATATATATATATATATATATATATATATATATATATATATATATATATATATATATATATATATATATATATATATATATATATATATATATATATATATATATATATATAGATAGATAGATAGATAGATAGATAGATAGATAGATAGATAGATAGATAGATAGATAGATAGATAGATAGATAGATAGATAGATAGATAGATAGATAGATAGATAGATAGATAGATAGATAAATAGATAACCAATATTCAATTTCATTCAAAAATGTCGTAACAAAGCATCATTTCTCAAATTGTATTCTCTCTCTTTTGTTTTTATTCTACAGATAATTGAATAAGAATCATATCCGTTTCGAATCTTTCTAGAGAATTTATGAAAATATTTTTTTCTTCGATTGAAATATGTTACAAGAAATAAATATTATTAGATGTCTCTATAGAGGAGTGAAAAATAATTCATCAAACATTCCGAATGCATCAGACCTTTTTTTTTCTGAAAATATAGACTTTCGAATCTCCAAATAAATTATTTATCGTTTTATTTTCAAGAAAGCTAAAAAGCTACTTCGTGCATCATAAAAGATGAAACATTGTTAAATTCCAGTTTCAAAACTATTTCTTTCTTGGGATTTAATGATAAAAATTTCACGTTTTCTTTAATAGGGGAAGGTATTTTGACTGTAAATTCTTTATGAGGAACGAAAAATGCAATCAAGGATAATTCATTTTAAGAAAACTTCATTAGGTTGTTTTTGAATTATTCTACTCTGACAAATTACGCTAATTAACTTCTTGTTCGAAGTTTTCATGTTGTATTTAAAAACATGTCTTAAATATCATTTTGAAAGAAAGTATTTTAAGTTGAAATAACAAGTTATTTGTGTTTAAGCTTCTTCTCCACATTTAAAATACGTAATTCATACAAACAAGTTAAATAATTTTTTCTTTTATGTCCTTTTAAAAGATAAATCATTAATTCAAGTTAGTTAAATATACTGCTTTCTCCGATTTTATTAAGTAGGCAATAAGAAAATATTTTCTGATTAACTAAGCTACCTTTCACAAAATCTTGAAAGATAAAAAGATATATTATTTTCCGACTTCTGTATATATAAGCTTTAATATCTTTTAGTTTTTATAAATATTCTTTTAGGTCAATAATAAATAATTATTTTTAATATGACAAAATAATATAATTATATAAAAACTGCTTTTTGATATACTAAGTTAGCTTTCGTATAATCTTGAAGGAAACAAACGGTAAATTCCTGCATATTTTCTTCAGTTTTTTTAGCTTTTTTGTATATAATTACAGTATTAGAAACATTATTTAGTGCTTTTTTTAAAAAAAAAATACAAATAAATAGACTGTAAAGAAACAAAATTAAGTATTTAAGGAAAAGAACCATATTTCCAAATGGTGATGGTGGTAAAATTTGGTACATGCAAACAGGAGGCAGATAATTCGATTACTTTTAGGCTTTTTTTATTTTTCATTTAAGAAACATTCTTTAATATGTCAAACAAAGCCTCAATAAAATCTCTACTGAAATGTTTTCATTTGGTTATTTAAAAATACAGTTTCTACTCGGTGAAAAAAATGTAGTAATATAAAGACATATCTGGCTAAAACAAAAAACCATACTTCTGATTTCTAAATCAAAATGTATGATATCTAAACCTTTTATTTTATAATATTTCCGTTCCTATGGTAACGATTTGCTGTAAATTCTATTTTTCAAAGCTGTTGTTACCACATATTTAGTGAAATTTACAAAATAGAAATGTAACCGAACAAATGGTTTTTATGCCATGCTCTAAGACAGAGGTTCCCATCCGTCTGTTGCTCCCCTCACATTTATCTATTTTTAATTAAAAATCGTTGCATTTGAGCATCAATAAAATTGAATATATGCAAAATTATACCTGATTTTAATTTAAATTTAAATGTAAATAATGGAGCAAGTTTATTCAGTCACTTTAGAAATTTTTAAAAAAAAATTCCCTTTAACTTTTTTTTTATAAAAAAGAGGAGATACTTGAAACGAAAAAATTGAAGCAAGATTAATGTTTTCTAAATTAATTTTTTTAAATGTAATCTGGAAAAATTGAAAATGTTAGCAACTAAAATGAGAGAAAAAACTGAAAATTCAATTGTTTATTATTACCTCTTGCCTTGTGTTTGTTAGATTTCAGTTAAGGTAACTATCTGACTAGTAGTGAAAAACAAGTTATTGGACAAAATGTTTGAAATTGAAATAATTATAAATTTTGAATGTCTCTACTCTTAGCTTTCAAAAAATGCTTGATCTTTGCTTGTTCTTCATTTATTTACGAAGTTATAGCAGTTTTTGTGCAAGGTGATAACAGGAAATAGACTAGTGATTTTAAGCGTTTAAATGCATTTATCTCAAAATCAAATTTTATCACATTTTACCCCACCTTCAGCACTATATCTCATGTTATTTTTAAAATAATTTTCTACAATTTTTCATGAGTGCTTATGATGATGGCAGACTTGTTTTCAACTACAAACTAAGAGCAAAAAGTAAAATGTCATTTCTTACACATGTTTTTTTCGCAAAGTACAAAAATTGATCATTGATCCCTAACTCAGTACTATATAGGGGAGAGTCAGGTAGCCCCGCCCACTGTCAATTTCATATGTATAGAATATTTTTTCAAATCAATGGGCCATCGGACATTAACTGTTATATTAAAAAAGATTATTTTCAAAGTTTCAAGTATTTATGCAGCTGTTAACATGGTAAACAATAGTTCTGAAAATATGTTGAATACAGTAGTCATGAAATTAAGAAAAATTGGTTGAATATTTCGATTAAACTTCATTTTAATACTAAAAAAATATTTTTTTCTATACATACAGCATTAAAGTATGTAGTCTTAAGTTTAATTTGTGCGAAGAAAGAAGTTTATATGTGAAAAATTGTTCGAGTAATTACAAATTTACAAAAAAATTGGATTTCGGGTAGCCCCGCTCACATGAATGTCGGGTATCACCGCCCAATTTTATTTCGTTGATAAATGTGCGGTAGCAGAGATTATTACTTTATTGTTTCAAATTTGAATGTTATATGCATTTTTAACAACAATTATTATTGTTATTAAATGATAGAATTCACTATAAGTATATAAATATGTAATAAGTAAAATAATTTTGAGATAAAAATGATAAATGAGGTTTATCTATTGTCAATACATTGGTCACTTTCATTTACACCTGAAAAAACAGTCAAAAAACGCAATTTTTGTAACTGGGCGGGGCTACCCGACACATTTTGAAAAGAGCTGAAAAACATGTTTTTTTAAATTTTTATTTTTTTTTTTAGGTTAAACTACTCTATTCTTGATTTATTCTTTTTGCATTATTTAATTAGATGGTAAAACAATAGAAACATACAAAAATATTGATTTACTCAATATTATACAGAAATATAAGCAATACTCTTTAAGTGGGCTTCTACCCGACTCTCCCCATCACTTACTTTTAAGATAATAATTCAAAATAAAGTTGATACCCTCTTTAATAAAAATCTTCAAAGGATTTTTTATTTTGAGCGATCGAAATGTTTTTACAGTGCTTAGCGCAAATGCAAAAAATGCCTTTTTTGACCTAAACATTGCCATCTAAAAAACAAAAAATAAAATAATAATTTTTTTTTACTGGTTATATATGTTTTTATACATAATAAAAAAAAATAAACTAGTCTTATAAAATTTTATATTAATATTTTTTTTAAAAAAAAAGTTGTCGAAACGAGTCGGTTACCTTAAAGCTAGAATACCAGGCTTTATGTTTGCCAGATTTTAGCATAGGTCTCCTTTAAAGTAAATGTTCAACCAATTTCTTTATTTTTTGAGAATCTTGACTACTGAATTAAATGTTCTTTCTACTAATTATGTAGACGAGATGAGAAGCGCTTGGTTTTTTTATTATTATTAATTGCATTTGTTTCTTCTATTGAATCGCCCCTGATCACCCACTCGAGGATTATCGCCAACTTTAGGGTGATAGGTTGACAACCACTGCTCTAAAGTATGACGATAAAAATATCTAATTTTACTTTTTTCCATCAGTCTTTCTGGATCTGTTGGTTAATGATTGATATAATGTTGGACTGATTGACGTGCTGACTGACGCACGCTTTCAATGTCGTCTACCATTTCTTTACTTTTAATAAAAAATATCATCGTCAGCATATTTTAGAGCAATTTTTATTTTTTTTAGAAGGAAATAGCTATATTTTTTTATTTTTGTGTATCTTCCATTATTTCAATTTGTTTCCTTTTATAATAAGCAACAGCATTTGTTTTTACTTGTATGCGTTAAACTCTTAGAATCACAAAAGAATCTTACAACTTCTGAAAATATTAGTAAGAATGAAATCATGTCGAAGATATTTCTACTCGGTTATGCATACAGCTTTTATTCAAAACGGTATTCTATTCCAAGATATAGTTCAGTTTTGCTATCGAATTTCCTAAACAACTTGAACCCAAATGGCACTCCTGAAATATATAAGTTTCGTTTACCTTGCATGCGTGCGTGATATTTGCTTTTTTAACTTATTTGGCATAGCATGATTCAATTTTTTATGCATGAAAGCTATTCTATCTTTCGAACAGTAGTTTCTGGAATAAAAATAGTAGAAAATTTGAATTTTTCTTCACTTCTCCTCCTCTAGGTATTCTTGGAAACTTAAAATAAGAAAAATATTTTATAGAATATAAATCCTTTAATTTCAGATTTTAAATAAAAAATCTGTACATGATGAGTTGTAATCTTTTTCTTCGTATATGATGTTATGCCAGTACATCAAATTTTTAACTTGTTCTGAAAAAAATATTTTTCGACTCATTGCTCTAATTATTTATCATATTTGAAATTTTATAAACGGTTACTTTTAAAGGAGCGATAGAAAAATAAATTTTCTTATTGGTAGCTAGTTATGAGTAACAGTTATTTTTAAAGATTTATTTTTTGTATACCTTTTATTTTATTTATTAATGGTTTATTTTTACGTGCAAATGGTTTATTTTTATGTATACATGGTTATTTTTGTAGGAGTTGGAGAAAAAAAATTTATATTGAGTAGCTAGTTATAAGTTAATATATTTTATAACCTCTGATACATTTCACAATCTTTACCAAGTAGATGATGTAAACAATAATCTATTGAAATTTGGACCATTTGCAGAAAACAAGAGAAATTCTGAGTATATAAAGAAAATTTTTCTATTGTAGATGGGTTTTTTTGAGAAACACAAAGCTGCATTCTTGATACAGAAAAAAAAAATATTTTACTGTTACTCAATTGTCGAACAACCTTTTCTCGTTTTGTTTTTTCTAACAATGAATAGACTTTATCAACAAACCATGTATTATTTCTCTTTTGACGGTTACTCACTTGTCTAACCACCTTGTTTCGATTGGTTTGGCTAACAGTGAAAAGAATTCGACATCAAACCGTAAACCATAAACAGTTTCTGCAGACATTTCTTTTATCAAGATCACTGCAGTAAGTGCAGGACTTAATCGAAATGTTAACATGCGTACTAAGGACTAGATTTTAACTTCGATTATCTTCATCAAAGGTGAGCATTCTTTTCTTATTTAAATTATAAATTTTTCTTTTATGGGCGAAACGATCAAATTGTATTTTTAAATTTTATACTTGTTTAATTTTCAGTTGTAATTAAAATATCTTGCATCACCCAGAAGACGTGCGTGAATCAAATTTAGATAAGAGTATGACAACAAGCAGATTAAATGAAATACAATAAATTCAAAATATCCCTTAGTAGTTAAGGTTGGAAAAACTACATGGTTGATGAGGTTAGAAAAAAAACATGGTGTTCGGTCTTAAGCGAAACGCCATCTGTTGTAATTGTTTCGAACTAGTCAGTTGCTCTTGAATTCTTGTTTGAGTCAGTCGTGGTTACCATTGCAATAGTGCAATGATTTTGGTTTGATTATTTACAATTGTTAAATAAAGGATTGTTTGTTAAACTTCTAGTATTCAATGAACCAGCTCATTGTGTACAATCGTGTACATAATAAAGTGATCCTAGTAAAGCCGGAGACGTCGTACTTTCGGCTTGTTGTGGAATGCGTAGTTTCATTTCGTTTTCTTCATAATGAGCAGAACTGATGAAGAAGACAAGAAATCTGAAAAGACTGTGCTTCGTCGCAGAAAGGGTTATTTGAAAAGTCAAATAATCAAATTAGAGCCATTTGTTCGTGAGAAAGCCGAAACAGCTGGACTATTATTGCTTCAATGCAAATTAGAAAACGTTTCGGATACTTGCGATAAACTAGAGAAAATAAATTTTGATTACTATACCACCCTCGATAAAAAAGATTTGCCCAATTATGAAACTGAAACGGACAGTTTAGAAGAATCTATAGAACATATAAAGGTAAGCTTGCAAACCCTTATACTTAAGTTTCAACATAATGAAGTTAGAGGTAAAGATTCTATTGTAACTAAAATGAATTTGATACCAGATATTAATTTGCCTACATTTAATGGATAAGTTGAGCATTGGTCAAGCTTTAAACAACAATTTCATAGTTTATTTCAAGTGGCAGAGGTGAATTGACATGTTAAAAAGCAAAAACACAGGAACAAAACAAGAAAGTAAAAGTCATTTCCTCAGGAGCGCTCTTGCTTCCCAATATCGCTCGGTAGACGACGAGGGCCCTGCAGCACAGACTGCCATCCAAAACAGCTTTACAGAGGTGTTTTGCAGCACAAAAAACAATAGGGATCAGGTGCCAGTCCTAAACGAAACAGGTTTGCGGCTAGGCAGTCATGTCCGGTATATAGTCGAAACTGAGCCACCGCTTCGCGGCGCGACCAGTCTGGAATGGTGTTCTGTCGAAGATCTCTCCACACTTTGATTTTTACCCTTTCTGACAATTGGTGATGGAAATACCCATTGATTTTTGATCTAACAATCCTTTTTAAGGTTGAAAAGGGGACTGGGCTACTAAGAGCCTGGAGAATTCTTGTACCTCTCATTGCCAAAACATCAGCCCTCTCATTTTCTGCAATATCACAGTGCACGGGAATCCATTGTAGGGCCACAGTTTTACCAAATTGGTGGAGTTTACGTATCGCATCCTGACATTTTAGAACGTCTCAAGTGGAAGGGCAATGCATAGATTCAATCAAGCAAAGCGCCGCCTTCGAGTCTGAAAGGATTACCAGATTTGAAAAAGTCTCAATAAAACAAAAAAGCTGTTCGAGAGCAACACAGATAGCAACAACTTTCCCGTCAAAAGCAGATCTATATTGGCTTTTGATAGTTTGATATCTAATAATTCTTCATTGTCTGATTTACAAAAGTTGATTTATTTGAGATCATCGCTTAAGGGCGATGCTAAACATATAGAAACTAGTGAAGATTCATTTGAATCTTTAATGAAAGTTTTAACTGATAGATATGAGAATAAGCGTATTGTGGTAAATAGTTATATTTCTAATATTTTGAACTTAGAAAAGTTATCGTATGATTCTTTAAAGACATAAGAAATCGTATCGATGTGTTAAACCGTAATTTAAGAGGTTTAAAACTTTTGAAATTAGAAAGTAACGAATCATGCTATCAATTGCTAATGAATATTATTCAACAAAAAGTAGATAAAAATACACGTAAGGAATTCGAAATGTCTCTAACAACTTCTGATTTGCCCGAATGGGATAAGTTTTTGGACTTTCTTCATAAAAGAGCTCAGTTATTAGAGAATTTACAAGGCATGCAGCTAAATAAATCGAAACTCCATCGCGTAAATAAAAGTAAATCCTTTATTCTAGAATCTAGTTAGAAATGTTTGTTGTGTAAAAAACCGCATTAACTGCATAATTTTCTTTTATTTTTGGATCTTTCCCCCTTAAAAAGGTTTGAAGAAGTTAAAAAATTAAGGCTTTGCATTAATTGTTTTGGTAGTAATCATAAACTTTCTAATTGTTTTTCGAAAGTTTGTCGTAAATTTTATAACTGTAAACATCGCGATTTACTTCATAGAGATAATTCTCGCCCGCTTGAGACAATTAAATCAAGTTCAGATATGCCAAAACAATGCCCCACCCTGGCGCCAAATGTAATGAGTAATATTTCTGAAGCCGGTGAAATTGCTGACTCGGAGAAATCGAAAGAGACTAGCGTTTCCCACGCATTCTCAATTCGTAGTATAAATAGTAATAAATTAGTTCATTTTATCTACTGCTTTAATTAACATCTGGAGTCGCCGCTATCACCTAACCCAGCGGTCGGCAAACTTATTAGCCAAAGAGCCAAATATGAACATTACAGCAATTTTTAAAAAAATTGGGAGCCAAATCTGCTTGTTTAGTAAACTTTTATTACACTAAATAAGTAGTATACTAAATAAAACTAAATTTCATACTTAATAAATATTTATTAATGCGAACAATGTGCTTGCATCTCCTTGGAATGTTTGAGTAAGTCAGGTTTGTATGTTGTTGTTTTTAATTTTAGGCATGATTCCAAGTTCTCATCAATAAGACGACTTCTCAGTTTACTCTTGACAATGTTCATACTTGAAAAAGTTTCTTCGCATATATATGTAGAACCCAAAAGGGAAAGAGCACCAAACGCAAGCTTTCTCAGCTGATCGTAAGAGTAAGGAATACTATTTATTCCAAGCGTTGAAAATGATCGTGTCTTCCTTCTCCAGGTCATTCAAAGCAGACCACTTGTGCTGTGAACTAAGATGAAATTTTTTCATCTCCAATATTTCCATTTCAACACAAAAACGTTCGAATTTAGAGAGCCATGTATCTCCTTATTTTTTAAATTCAGCAATTGTGTTTCAAAGCTACCAATGTCAATTTCAAACGGAGAAAATTTCAACTCTGTTATCGTAGCATTAAGAGGATTTTTGACAAATGCTAAAGTTGCTCTGCTGTTTTTAAATTCCTGAAACCAGCTGAGAAATGCTTCCCTCATATTTAAAATTATTGTTTTAAAATGGTGTTTATCAATAGAGGAATTATTTTCTTGGCAATGCTTCAGCAGGCTCGGAAAGTGAAACGATGTTTCCCTTTCAAAATCCAGAGCAAAAATGGATAATTTGTTTTCGAATGTTATTACTTCTTCTAACGTCGAAAAAATCAAGTTTCCTTTCCCTTGTAGTTTACGATTAAGCTGATTTAGATGAGACGTAACGTCTACCATGAAATATAAGAATTTTAATTTATCAAAATAAGAAGTAATTTTTTCTTACCAAGTTTTTTTTTAAATGAAAATATTATTGCTCCTTCCGTGGATATTTGCGCCAGAGCCGCACTTAAGGAGCTAAAGAGCCACATGCGGCTCTGGAGCCGCACTTTGCCGACCACTGACCTAACCGCTTAAAAATAAATATGTTTTAATTAGAGCAGTGTTGGACAATGGCAGTTAATCGAATTATTTAAATTCTGATACTTGTTTTGATTTGGGGTTGAAGCGAGAAAAAATAAACATCTCTGTTAGTGGATTGGGAGAGAATAAAATGAATGTTAAGTGGAAGGCGACTTCTTTGATTTGTAATAAGGAATTATCTTTTGCTTCGCAGGTTGAATTATTAGTAGTTCTTAGAATTACGGGCTTGATTCCATCGACTCCTATTAAAATTAGTGAGCATTTAATTCCTGATCGTGCGTTATTAGCTGATCCAAATTTTGAGATACCGAGTATAATAAACATGATTATAGAAGCTGAGCTCTTTTATGATATTATAAAGGAAGGAAAAACCAGAGTTTCTCCTAATTTGTTATTCCAAAATTCTGCTTTTGGTTTCATAGCAACAGGTAAGGTTCATGAGAACAATTTAAATTCCTTTTGCGGTTTAACATATACCTCTGAAAATATTGAAAGTTCTCTTCAGAAATTTTGGGAAATCGAAAGTGTTTCGTCAGATATGCTTACTGGTGAAGAAGAATATTGTGAAAACTATTTTTTAAAAACTCATTATCGCAACGAATGTGGTAGATATGTGGTTCAAATGCCACTCAAAAAGGATCCCCAATGCTTAGGTGATTCAAAGAAACTAGCTTTAAATAGATTGAATAATATACAGGGTGTCTATAAAAGAACTCCGGGGTTTTAAAAATTCATATCTCACTAACTATAAAAGATAGCAAAATTTAGTCGATTTCTCTGAAAAGAGTAGCTCAAAAAGTTTTGCTCATACCAATTGGGAATGTTTGTATCAAGTGTTGGCGGCGCTACAGGACGTTGACCTTGAAATGACGTCGCGAAATTTGAAATGATGGCGACTCCGCATCAAAATGCTCATTGTGTTATTTGGCTCATAGAAACGAAGTCTTTAGTTACCGTACAAAGAAACTTTCGACGTAACTATGGTGTTAACCCGCCTTTTGACAAAACCATTCGTCAATGGTTCGGTGCATTTAAGGAAACAGGAAGTGTTTTGAAGCAAAAGTCGCCGGGTAGGCCGAGTGTGTCTCAAGAGAAAGCGTTAAAAAAACTTGAAGTTACTAAGTGTTAAAAAAAACTTGAAAATGTAAGCTTTTCAGTCATGTATAAAACATGTATGTATGTTTTTTATTTCATTAAAATATTTTGCCTCAAAACCCCGGAGTTCTTTTATAGACATCCTGTATATAGAAAGTTAGACTCCAATCCTGAACTTTGCAACTTATATAAAGACTTTATGCTTGAATATCAAAATTCAGGACATATGCAAATGGTTGATACCGATATTAATGTAAACGCTAGTTATTATATTCCCCATCTTGGCGTACATCGCCCTGACAAAACTACAACAAAATTGCGTGTTGTTTTTGATGCTAGAGCGCAAACATCGAGTGGTGAATCACTTAACTCAGTACAAATGAAGGGAGGCGTGCTTCAGGATGATTTCTTTTCAATTATGTGTAGATTTAGGAAACATCCTGTAGCCGTTACGGCTGATATTAAAGGTATGTTTCGCACTGTCTTAATTGATGAAAATCAACGAGACTTACAAAGAATATTGTGGAAATTGAATAAAGATGAAGAAGCTAAAATTTACAAGCTCTGTACTGTTACCTATGGTACAACCACTGCTCCATTTTTGGCAATGCGTGTCTTAAGACAAATTTCGATTGATGAAGGGAAGGATTTTCCCATTGCAGCTCGTGTCGTCCAAAATGATTGTTTTATGGACGATGTAGTCTCGGGGGCTCATGATATTTCTTCTGCCTTAGAGTTAAAGTCAGTTAATAAACCTTCTTCATCGGGGTGGCAGGGATTTACACAAATGGCCATCTAATGAACAGTCTTTGTTAGAAAACTTACCGTATGAAGACCAAGAGTACCATTTCGATATTAAAAGCAACGTTAAGACTCTCGGTGTTATATGAAACCCAAATGCAGATTTGTTTGAATTTTCAATTTCAGATAGCACTAATCAGATGAACTGTACTAAAAGAACAGTTTTATCTTGCATTTCAAGACTGTTTGATCCATTTGGCCTCATGGGGCCGGTGATAGTGAAGGTCAAAATTTTTATGCAAAAGCTCTGGCTACAAGAACTCGACTGGGACCAGGCACTGCCAGACTGCAAGGTTAAGGAGTGGGAGAAGTATGCTTCCTCTCTTCTCTGTGTGAAAGACATTAAAATAGACCACTGTGTAGCGAATGGAACTGTTGCCTCCTTAGAAATCCATGGCTTCTGCGATGCTTCGCAAGATGCATACGGTGTAGCGATTTATTTACAATGTAAGAATAAATTAAATAAAGTGACTATTAACTTACTGTGCAGCAAGTCACGCATAGCGCCGATAAAAAAGTTGACGCTTCCTCGTTTAGAATTTTTATCGGCTGAACTAATGTCCAAACTTCAACAGAAACTGTTAAAAGCTCTTCAAATGGATATACAGAATGTTTACTTGTGGCCGGATTCAACCATAACTTTGGTGTGGATACGAACTGATCCATGTTTGTTGAAAACCTTCGTATCGAATAGAGTGACCAAGATTCAAGAAATCACTAGATTACTTAAATGGGGACATGTGCCTTCCGAAAGCAGCCCTGCTGACTTTATTTTGCGTGGTGTTACTGCAGACAAAATCTCTGAACTTTGGTGTCATGGCTCTTCTTTTTAAACGTCTGAGGACTATAAGCAATTCGAACATTCTCCTTCTTCCAGCAATGAATATATGGCTGAACTCAAGAAAAATTTTGACCTTAATTTCACTGTCTTTGAGAAAAACACTTTTATAATTGCTTTTTTGAACAAAAGCAATAGTTATATAAAACTAATCAGAATCTTAAGTTTTATTTTCAGATTTGTAAGAAATGCAAAAAACTCAGCAAAGAAAACTACGGGACCGATCTCGAGGGATGAGTTAAAATTATCCGAATTGTTTTTGATTAGAGAAGAAAAGAGGGATGAATTTTCTTCTGATATTGCAAATATTCAGAAGGTTACAATTTCTTCTAAGAGTAAGATTAAATCACTTAACGCCTTTGGTAAGACTCAAAGTACAGCAGCAAAAACATGACATGTTGTCTTTATGAAATTTTATTGAGACAAGGTAAAGGTATAGATTACACACAATGGTTATATACGAGTTTCAGAGCCATCTATTGGCGTTAATTTGAATTGAGGAATATTAGTGACGGAACATGCCGCCCACCTTGAAATTGTATTTCAATAGTGCTTGAATACAAAATTTGAATATATATATAGAAAATTTAGCTTTTTAAGAATACAAATAACTTTATACACAAAACAAAAAACATTTATTTATGACAGTCATATTGGCAATAAACATAATTTTGTGACATTACGTTTATGAGTCCCATCAGAGGTTTTTAGAGTTTCTACCCTGACTATGTTATCAAGACCAGGGTGCAATTGTAGGATTCTACCCATTTTCCATTTAGTTGGGGGCAGGTTATCCTCCTTAATGAGACATAGATCATTAATTTTAAAGTTCTTTGTTGGCGAAAGCCACTTTGGCTTTTGTTGTAATCGACAGCGATACTCTCTATGCCAACATTTCCAAAATTGCTGAACTAATTTTTGTATTTGTTGCCATCGAGCTAGATACGAAATATTTGTATCAATGTAACTTGGCTCAGAAATGCTAGTTAATGCTCTACCAATAATGAAATGACCAGGTGCTAAGGCTGATAAATCATTCGGGTCATTAGATAAAGCAGTTAACGGTCTAGAATTTAAACACGCTTCCATTTGAGTTAAAAATGTTTCAAACTCTCCATAAGTTAATTTTGTTTCTCCTATTACACGTTTTAAATTAAATTTTGTTGATTTTATTCCTGCTTCCCAGAGGCCACACATATGTGGCGCACCTGGAACATTTAGATGCCATTTAATACCAATATTAGATAAATAATTATGAACATTTTGATTATAGTTTTTTGATTTAGCAAGTTTTTTAAATTCCATTAACTTGTGTTTAGCTCCAACAAAGTTGGTGCCACAATCACTATATATGTCATTACATGTACCCCTACGGGAAAGGAATCTTTTAAGAGATGCGATGAAAGCATCTGCAGATAAATCAGTCACTAATTCTAGGTGTATAGCTCTTGTTGTGAAACATACAAAAAGAGCTACATATGCTTTAAATTATTTAGAACCTCTTCCTTTAATTGATTTAATTTGGAAGGGGCCTGCGTAATCAACTCCACATCGCAAAAATGCGGATGCAGGGGTGATTCGAGAAGATGGCAAATCGCTGATCATTTGATTGGCTATAGAAGCTCTTAATTTACAACATTTTACACATTTTCTAATTATATGTCTTATTAAATCTCTTGCACCTACAATCCAATACATTTCTTGAATAGAAGATTGCACAAGTTGTGGACCGGCATGCAAGAAAGTTTCATGAAAATGTCTAACAATGAGATCAGTTAGAATGTGCCGTTTTTGCAATAAAATAGGATGTTTGTGACCGTATGCGAGATGTAAATGTCGCAAGCGACCGCCCACCCTGAGAATTCCTGAATCATCAATAAGCAGGTTTAAAGATAAAATTTTGCCATTGCAAGATAAAAGTTGCCTTCTTTTTAATGCATTGATCTCACTATTAAACTCATTACACTGCACTAATTTGATTAAAACATTTATAGAATTACTTAATTCCTTAGTTTTTAAAAAACCAGTTATTTTGTTGCCAGAATTTCTACAGTTGTAAATAAATCTTAAACATAAAGCTGTGATTCGTTTAAGTTTAGAAAGAGATGAATATCTATGAAATATATGTTAAGAATTGCCACGAGGCGGCGCTCACATCATATAACACATTATTAATCAGTTGCTATTCAACTCTAGCATCTTCCTGTCACTCAAAATGATCTTGTCCAATTTTATGTTATTAAGTTTCTAAATAAATGTTTTATGTTTGTAACAGTCCGCTATTAATTGATCAATATATCACGAACACTAAACAAAAAGTGGTCATCGCCGAGCACGAAGACAAACTGAACGCTTGTGGAAATTGAGTACGAAATCGAAACGAACAAAGGCTTTGGAGCAAATAACAGTATTTAACCGAAAGCGGGGTTATATACGAGGACAATTGACAAGGATTGAAAATGCACTTCAGCAAAATACTGATTTACCTGCGGACAATGCGGACATCACTCAAAAATTATCAACTTTGGATAAACTTAGAACAAAATTAGAGGATCTACGCAGCGAATGCTATTCTACTTTGTCGGATGAGGATTTGCCTGATTTTGAAGAAAGTTTAGATGGGCTGCAAATTGACCTCGAAACATGCGAGGTAAGCTTTCAAAAACTTTTAAATCCTAATTCTAATTCAAATGAAAATAGTTCGTCCTCTAGTCTAGTTCGTCAATTAATCTTCCCGAATTTTCAGGTTTATATGTCGAATGGTTGTCATTCAAAACACAATTTATGTCTTTAATTGAAGATATCAAACAATTGTCAGAACAACAAAAATTGTTTCACCTTCAGTCGGCACTTAAGGGTAACGCTAAACAATTAATTACGGTAAATGATACGTACAACAGTTTATTCGAAGCTTTGAAAAAACGATTTGAAAACACACGCTTGCTAATTATGAGTCATATTGGTGAAATATTTAATTTTTCTAAAGTTAAATGTGAATCTGCGTCTAGTTTAAGACAGATGCTCGATAAAATTGAAAGTAATTTGCGATCATTAAAACAACTAGAATTAGAAACGAACCCTCTTTGCGAAGCAATATTAATTTATATAATTATTCAAAGAATTGATATTGAGTCACGTAAATTATACGAAATGGAATTGGGTTCGGAATTACCGAGTTGGGAAAAATTTACGGAATTCTTAACTAAAAGATGTCAAGCACTAGAAAATGTAAACAGAAATTCAGGCGAATTCAAACGGGAACCAACCCCAAAATTGAAAACTCTAATGGTGAAAAACGAAAACAAAAATAATTGCTTATTAGGATGCATGGAATCCCACCCTATTTTCAGATGTAAGAAGTTTATCGATTCTAATACAGATGATAGATTAAAATGAATTGTAAGGAATAAATTATGCTTTAATTGTCTCGGATTTCACACAATGTCTAAGTGTAAGAAAATTCATTTAAAATGTAAATCTTGTAACAAGAATCATAGTACAATGATACACGGCGCGAACTTTTTCTTCGATAGACAAAATCAAAACAAAAATGCGGGTGTGGCGCCAATGAGCAGGGAAGAAAGAAATAATTCAGTTTCGGAACAAGAAGTTACGCAATCACAAATGCAAAATGGAATTAATAACAAACCGCAAGAAGCACCATGTTTATATTATTTTAATGTAAATAAAAATGTTCTTCTTTCTACAGTGAAAGTTAAAATATTGCAATCGAACGGAAAATATTTGCATTTGACAGGGCTATGCGATTCTGGAAGTATGAAATCTCTTATTACAGAACAGGCAGCTAATTTATTGGGTTTAAAAAGATCGCGTTGTAGGTCAAATTTAATTGGATTAAAAAATACAGTATTTCCGATAACTGAGAAGATTTATTCGCGTACAAGTAATGATGAGGAATCATTTAGTAATGAACTCGAATTGTTAATTTTGCCAGAAATAGCCGGAAATATTCCTTCGGAAAAAATAAACATTTCTAATTTGAATTTACCCGAAAACGTAAAGTACGCTAATCCTAATTTTTATTTACCGCAAAAAATATCGATTCTATTTGAAGGTGACGTATTTTATGAATTGTTAAAAGGAAATCAAATTCGATTAAGGGGTCATTCTATTATTTTAATTGAAACAGTTTTCGGATGGATGGTTACAAGTTCGATCCCCTCTATACACCCACATGATTCCAAATGTTATTTCATACAGGACAATGTTGATGAAGGGTTAAATAAATTTTGGGAATTAGAGTCAATTGGGATAGTTCCAAATGATAATTCAGATGAGGAAAGTACTGCTTTAGCGCTCTTTAAAAATTCTGTAGATTACAAAGAAGGAAGGTATCAAGTTAGGCTAACATGGAAACGTGATTTTAGGGAATTAAACGATAACTTAATAGTAGCCAGAGGACGGCTAGATCATTTGATTAGAAAATTTGAGAGACATTCAGAACTGTATGAAGATTATCGTGAAATTCTGAAAGACTATGAAAATCAAGGCATCATAGAGAAGGTCCCAAAAGACAAAGTACAAACAGATAAACCGCTATTTTATCTACCATTTTCCATGGTTTACAGAGAATCAGTCAGTTCCAGTAAACGAATAGTTTTTGATGCCAGCTCACATGAAGAAGGTAAACTGTCCTTAAATGACTGTTTATATGCAGGACTTAGCCTAAATCCTCTGATATTTAACATGCTTATATTTTTTCGTTTGAATGCTGTGGTGATCTTGGCAGATATCGAAAAAGCGTTCCTTCAAATATCGTTGAATGAGACAGATCGAAATGCAGTGTGATTTCTTTTTCCAAGTTCGAACCCGGCCATAGGTGAGCAGTATGACATAAATATTTTTAGATTTTGCAGAGTTCTTTTTGGTGTCAACGCCAGTCCTTTCTTGCTTTCTGCCACTATTAATGAACATATAAAAAAATATCAAGAGTTGCATCCTGCTACGGCGAATATGCTCAATGAATGTCTATATGTCGACGACTTCATAGGAGCTCTCGACGACGTGAAATCTGCCTTTCAGATGTCGGACGAAGCCAAGAAAATTATGGCAGAAGCAAGCATGAATCTGTGTAAATGGAGTTCAAACAGCAAGGAACTGGTACAATTATGGAAGGATTGCGGGTTCGAAACCCAATCCTACAGCCAATTTACACAAAGTTCTAGGACTGCCATGGCATGTGCATGAAGACTACATCTCTGTAGAACTGAAAGACTTGCTTAAATTCGATGGAAAAGAAAAAGTTACTAAAAGAATTGTTTTAAGAACTATCGGAAAACTGTTCGACATATTGGGTTTTCTTAGTCCGTACACAATAAGAGTCAAGTGTTTACTCCAAGACTTGTGGCTTAGAAAGTGTCCGTGGTATACGGAACTTCCACCAGACATTCGCCAACAATTTATTCAGTGGAGGTCTGAGTTATCTGTCATTTCGAAATTACAAGTTCCTAGAATGATTCTAGACCCCAGTCTAGATGATGCCAAGGTACTTCAAATTCATGTATTTTCGGATGCCAGCCAAAGAGCATACGGAACAGTAGTGTATCTAAGAGTGAAGTACAGTGACAAAATCACAGTTAATCTTATCGCATCAAAGAGTCGTGTTGCTCCATTAAAGACACTGACTCTTCCAAAACTAGAACTAATGGGTGCATTACTTGCAACCAGACTCGCAAAAGAAATAGAACAGATTGTAAAACGAAAAGGATCCCCCACAGTTCATTTTTGGACAGATTCCCAGATCGCATTGTTCTGGATCAAAGGACCTCATCATAAATGGAAACAGTTTGTTTCCAATCGAGTGAAAGAGATTCAAGCCCTTAGCAATCCTGAATCTTGGTCACACGTTCCCGGTAAACTCAACATTGCTGACATTCTTACGAGAGGAGTTAGTGCAGAAGTTCTTCTGAAAAATGAGGCCTGGTGGTCAAGTCCCGAGACTTTAAGAAAAGATGAGATTTCAGTGTTTGAGTGCACTAATTCTATTGCTGAAAACTCTTACCTTTCAGAGTTAAAAAAAGGTTCCTCTGTTGAAGAGGATATGTGTTTTGCTTTAACTAATCAAAATGTTATGTTTTATAATTACCTACTTAAACTTACCAATAATTTTTCTAAACTTGTTCGTATAGTATCATATATTTTTAGATTTATCTATAACTGTAAAAATCCAAAGAACAAGGCAGGTAGGTATTTAGATTCTGAAGAATTGAACAAATCCGAAACTTTTCTCTTAAAATTTGCCCAAAGTGAATATTTAGAAGAATTGAATGCTTTAATGAAAGGTGAGAATGTGAAAGGTAAAAGTAAATTGTCTTCTCTTAATTGTTTTATTGATAAAAAGGGTCTTATACGTGTTGGAGGTCGAATTGTAAATTCAAGTGTTAATGATTATACTAAACATCCAATTGTCCTTCCAGCAAAACATCCCTTAACCTATATGATTGTACATTATTTTCATTTGAAATATTTACATGTCGGAGCACAAACTTTGATGTACTTAATACGTCAAAAATATTGGCCTGTGAACGGCAGAAATTTGTGCAGGTTGGTAATACACAATTGTGTTACGTGCACAAAAAACAAACCAGTTTTAGAGCAACAATTAATGGGTCAGTTACCTAAAGAACGAATCGAACCTTCTCCTCCATTTACCATAACAGGTATTGATTTTTGTGGACCATTTTATATAAAATTTAAAGGACAAAGGAAAGGTGTTTTAAATAAGATATATGTTGCAATTTATGTATGTTTCTGTACTAAATCAATACATTTAGATTTTGTGAGTGACTTAACATCAACAGGGTTTATAGCTAGCTTGAAAAGATTTTTTTCTAGAAGAGGTAAGGCCTCTAAAATTTTCACTGACAATGGACGAAATTTCGTTGGTGCAGATGCTGAACTGAAACGGCTTTTCAAAATTATTAATTCACCAGATGAACCTTTGGCTCAATATTTCGCCGAGGAAAAAAATGATTGGCATTATAACCCCCCAAGATCACTCACTCAAAATGATCTTGTCCAATTTTATGTTATTAAGTTTCTAAATAAATGTTTTATGTTTGTAACAGTTCGCTATTAATTGATTAATATATCACGAACACTAAACAATATATAACCAGAAGTTGACGAATGTTTATCTGTTGTAGTTGTTTGCATACAATACCTCTCTTCAGGCACATGATCAGCTGAACGTTGTTCTTCCTGAAAAGAAAATGAGTTATGTAAAAGGTTTGGACCACATAGCCAAAGGGACGTTATTAATTCTGGTGACGATACTCCACGTGTAGCCAAATCGGCTGGGTTTAAATCTCCCTTGATGTGATGAAACTGAGAAAGAGAAGATAGAGTTTGGATTTTTGCTACTCTATTAGCAACAAACACTTTCTACCTATTCGCTGGGGAATCTATCCAGGAAAGCACAATCGTTAAGTCTGTAAAAAATTGAGAATTAGATATGGGATATTTCAGAGCATTGCAAGTTAGGCTCATAAGGTTTGTCAAGAGAAGTGCTCCACATAGTTCAAGTCTAGGAAGGGATATGGTTTTAAGAGGAGCAACCTTAGTTTTAGCTATCACTAGTTGAACCTTGATGTCACCATTATGTGATTTGGAGCGACAGTAGATAGCTGCAGCATATGCCTTTTCTGAAGCATCACTGAAGCCATTCAGTTCAAATTGATCGTCTGATTCGAGATGTTAAAATCGAGGAATTTTGATGTTCTGAACAAACATAAGATCTTTCTTTAGTTGTTTCCATTTATCTGCAATGTCTGGTGGAACACTATCATCCCACTGCAATTGGCGTTTCCATAGTACTGTGTGTTCCAAACTGTGGGGCGCGCCCCCCTAGGGGGGCGCGAGACTGTTGCAGGGGGGCAAGCAGCTGATTCCAAAATATCATTTTCGAATACAAACCAAAAAAGTCGAATAGGTGTCAAAAAAATTAATCAGAAAAACGGTTATACGTAATCCACAATCCTCGCCGCGAATTTCTCGGGTATAAATGCTAAAAAATCCATCCATACTCTTGCTGGAACGAAAACATCTTGCTTTCCCGTTTGGAGCCGAGCGCGAGGAAACACTAGACAAGCACTCGGATCATCCCGGGTATTCTCGGGGCTACTCCCGCCAAACTTCAGTAAACAGAAGCAGGCAGCAGGCCCCGACAAGGCTTATGAGCCAAGGTCGTCGTTAATTCGACGACGTTAGAGCTCATTACATCTGGTGTGGAACTATCATCAATTGCGCGCGACTGCGGGGTTTTTCAAACTCGGACGACGCGACTACACCTGGATGCGTGCGCCCAGACGAGAGCAGACACGCGGCATTTCGTTAAGAAACGTTGGTTAAACTCGACCGTTTCCACGCAGATTGTCTACAAACTCGCTTTGGTAGACTTCTAAATTAATATTGAGGTAATTTTCAAAACTGTTATAAAGTATTTTTATTTGATTTAAAATAATAACCCTTTTAGATGGATAAATACGTAACTGGGTTGAAAAGAAAATTGAATGAAGCAGAAGCAGACGGCAAAAGAAGAGGTAACGAAAATAGCGGAACATCTTCCCAAAATAGTAAACCTAAATGTAGAAAATATGATCCAATGTACTTATCATTTGGATTTACTTGTAAAGTCATTAATGGCCAAGAACGACCAATGTGTTTGCTGTGTCTGAATACTTTGGCCTCAGACAGCATGAAACCAAATAAATTAAAACGGCATCTCGAAAACGTGCATGCAGATCACGTTGGCAAGACAATAGAATTTTTCCAAAGAAAATTGGAGAATTTAAATAAACAAAAAGAAATGTTTTCATAGACCATGTCTGTTACACAAAAAGCATTGCTTGCGTCTTATAAGGTTTCTTATAGAATTGCTAAATGCAAAAAACCCCATGTAATAGGAGAAACTTTAGTGCTACCTGCAGCTATTGACATGGTAGCTACGATGCTAGGTGAATCATATGCTGATCAACTTAAAATCATTCCACTTGCAGATAGTACGGTGGGAAGACGAATATCCGATATATCTGAAGATCTTTGCGATCAATTAATAGAAAAAGTAAAACGATCTTCTTTCGCGTTGCAAGTAGATGAGGTTACAGATGTTCTTAAGGAGGCACACTTGATTACATATGTAAGATATGTTGTGGAAACTGATGTTAGAGAAGACATGTTATTCTGTAAACCTATTGAAGGCAATACTACAGCAAGTGAAGTTTTTAATATGATTGATAAATTTTTCAATGAATATAACATTCTGTGGGAGAACTGTGTTGGACTATGCACAGATGGAGCTCCATCTATGGCAGGAAAAAACGCTGGTCTACAGGCACTAGTTCGAAAGGTGGCTCCTCGGGCAAGTTGGACGCATTGCATGATTCATAGACAATCACTTGTTTCAAGAGATATGGGTGAAGATTTACTAACAGTATTTCAAGTTATTATAAGAGTTGTAAATTTTATCAAAAATAGCCCATTAAGAGGAAGGCTTTTCGCAAAATTGTGTAATGACATGGGTTCAGAATATACATCACTTCTATATTATTGTGAGGCACGTTGGCTTTCTCGTTCCAAAGTACTTCAAAGGGTGTTTGAGCTAAAAGAAGAGATCGCCATATTCCTTACTGATAATAATAGAGATGAAGCAAACTTGTTTTATGACACGAAATTCCTTGTAAAACTTGCGTATTTAGTGGATATTTTTCAAAGACTCAGTACTTTAAATAAATCAATGCAAGGGCCTCAAATTCATGCTTTTGTCCAGAAAGACAAGGTTACTGCATTTATGGGAAATTGGAACTGTGGATAATAAGTTTGAAAAATAATAACTTTGATATGTTTCCCACTTTTAAAATTACCTGTCTTGCAGATGAAATAGAAGAAAGTAAAGTTCTTATTAATAAACACTTGACCAGTTTCAGGGAGCAATTCTCGCTTTACTTTAAAGATCTTGACATGTCCAAATATGAATGGATTAGAAACCCGTTTGTGATTGAAAAATATGATGATTTTGGCCTTACGACAGCAGAGCAGGAAATGATAATTGACTTATCTAGTGACAGCACATTAAAGCAGATGTTTCAACACGAAAATAATATTGTCACGTTTTGGTTACGAGTAAAGGACGAGTTTCCTACTTTAACAAATAAAGCTTTAGAAATTTTATTGCCCTTTGTAACATCTTACTTATGTGAAACTGGGTTTTCTGCAGTAGCTGTCTTAAAGACAAAGTATCGATCTTGCTTAAAGATTGAAAAGGAACTGAGAACCGCGATATCTTCAATGATACCACGGTTTGACGAAATTTGTGCTGAAAAACAAGCTCACCCTTCACATTAAATTTTTATAATGTTGTATTAATGTTGAATTCTATTTTTTGTACTTTTGTAAGATTTGTTTTTATTACATTATATTATTATTTCTTAAAATAGATAATTATTTTTTATGTATTTTTATACATAATATTGTATATTATTTTGTAGCCCATTAAATAAATTACAATATCAGATAAGTGTTTATGAGATTGGATTGTTAGAAAAATTAAGGGGGGCACAAAATTTTTTTTTCCAAAGAGGGGGGCGCAGGTACAAAAAGTTTGGAAAGAACTGCCATAGTATTTGCATAATTAGCTTGAACTGAATTGTGATTGGAGATAGCCATCCAAGAGGATCAAATGTCTTTGCTATCGAGGAAAGTAAATGTCTTTTTGTTATTGGAAGTTCAAGAGATGATTGATCAACTTTGAAAAGGAATACATCTGCTGCGGGATGCCACAGGATACCTAAAGTTTTTATGATGTTGTCATCATTGTCTATGCTCAGGGACGTCTTTGATGAACGCAAATCCGGATCAATTTCGTTAATGAATTCTGCAGAGTTAGAAGCCCACTTTCTTAAGTTGAGTTCAGCATTTGACAACATTTCAGTCAATTGTCTATAAAGTTCGATTGTCTTTGAGATTGAACTGGCTCCTGACATCAAATCATAAAAGTAGAAGTCTTCAAGAGCTGCTTTTGAAGCTATTGGATATTTGTCTGCTTCTTCCTCTGATAACTTCTGCAAACATCTCACAAAAAGGTACGGAGCTTGTAATATTCCTTCATGAATATTATGTGGTTGGTTCTCATAAATAACTATCACTTATATAGACAACACTGTTTATTATTAACATATATAAAAATAATATAAAAAGAAAAGGTAAATTAGTGACATGATCTTATCTGACTTCGCAAGTCAGTCCCGAGAATGCTTCTCTCCCACTTTAATTAATTACTTTTTCGGAGGTGAGTGTGCGAAGCGCCCTCTGGAGAAGATGTCCGCACACTACACCCCCCACGCAAGATTGAAGTATCTCCCTTGATACTTAATCTGACAAAACATATAAATTGATAGTAAACAACCATATCGTAAATATATAAACTAAAATGACAATTAACATTCATCACTAATATTAATGAATATTTCAAATAATGCAAATAATGTATTTAAATTCAAATAATAAAACATTTTCAATAATCAGGTAATGCACTCAATTATTTAACATAACGTAGCATTAAACTATTAAAATTTATAACTTGCTTATAAAATCAAAATAATATATAAATCAAAAAAAAACTTAGTTCTTTTAGAGGAGGCCAACAAAAAGCGCATCCATTGGCCCTTAGCTAAAATTGTTGAGATTCTACCCGGAAAGGACAATGTGATTCGCCTTGCTAAAGTTAAAACAGAAAACAGTGTTTTCCTCCGTCCAGTACAAAGACTCTACCCTCTAGAACTTCAACCTCTAGAATATGTTCCTAGAACCATCGAAAGAAAGGACCCACCTGATTCAACAATTCCTGTGAGTGACCAGAATGATGGAGCAGCCATTCAAAAGTCTGATATCCCGAGTGACGATTGAACCAGCTACCCTATCACTTTTCCAGTGACCAGAGTTGGACGAGCTATTAGACCACCACAACGTTTGAACTTGTTGAGCTCTTCAATTGTTTCAGACCTCAAGGTGGGAGAATGTTACGAACTGCAACCGTAACTCCTTATGCTGTCGAACTGCAACCGTAACTCCTTACGCAGAGGCAGATATGTATATGTACTCAGGCAAGGAAGTCGAACTTTCTCATCATCACTGAACTTGTAGACATTTCATTCATATTTCATTTTCATCGTCATGATTTGTTAATTAGAACAATAAAATGTTCTATTGTTATTCAAATTGGCTGTCGTCATTAGATATTTATCATTAGGTATATTGACGCCAACCCCGGACCTATATATAGAAAAGGTTGGTCGTACTGCTTATACATATAGAACATAGCAAGGTAAGTGATACCTTTCAATGATTCATTTTTGGAAGTTCGTAGTGGGACCTTCAATC
Source organism: Parasteatoda tepidariorum (assembly GCF_982258835.1). Taxonomy (NCBI): domain Eukaryota; kingdom Metazoa; phylum Arthropoda; class Arachnida; order Araneae; family Theridiidae; genus Parasteatoda; species Parasteatoda tepidariorum. Next base: position 6,603,206 of record NC_141765.1, read on the forward strand.
AAAAGTAACAAACCAAATGCTTCGCTTTTAACTGAAAGTTTAAGATATTGTAGTTTCTGGCTTTTACTTAAGTTATCCTTGTCTCCTACATAAGCTGAAAATAAATCTCTAAATGAAATCCAATCTGTGAAATTTGAAGTAAAAATTGGTAACTCAACTCGTGGTAATTTTACATTGTTTTGACAGTTTGAAGTTGAATTATTTAAGGATATGTCATTGTTCGATGCAGTATTGTTAATAGTTGTACTATTATTTTCGTTTAATTTTATCATTTCATCTTTTAAGGTTACTTTTAATTTATCTAGCTTTAAAAAGATATCATGCATTTCCTCTTCATAATTGTTATAATCTGTATCTTGACATGTACTTAGTATGACAATATTCAATTTATCGATTTCGATGTTTAATGTGTTTACGTTATTTTCATAGACTTCAATTATTGAAGTAGAAATTGTTTGATTGTTAAGTAAGTCAATTTGATTAGTTAATCTAGTTAGCTTACCTTTTAGGATCCTTTTTAGCTGTAGTAATTTATCCATTGTGTTTGTGACCTTCTCAATTAACGAGTGCGATGGTTTCGCTTTCGATTTGCTATGATGCTTAGCGTTTTTTGTTGTTGATGAATTTGAGCTTTGATTGCGTTGTTTGACTAATATATTTTGCTGCTGTAATCCTAGTTATCGAATGCTGGTTGTAAATACTCCTGCCTAGAACGGACCATAATGATAGGACTCAAAGTACTGCAGCAAAAACATGACATGTTGTCTTTATGAAATTCTATTGAGACAAGCTAAAGGTATAGATTACACACAATGGTTATATACGAGTTTCAGAGCCATCTATTGGCGTTAATTTGAATTGAGGAATATTAGTGACGGAACAGCCTTTTTAGATGCAGATGGAATATTGAGGGTGGGTGGTCGCTTGGCCCACTCGCAGGTAAGTTTCGGTGCTAAGTCTCCTATTATTTTGCCTGCAGGACATAAGCTTACATATTTAATTATGATGTATTTCCATTTAAAAGATTTGCATCTTGTTCCCCAGGCATCACTTGATTCTGTTCGCCAAAGGTTTTGGCCAATTCACGGAAGAAATCTTGCCCGAAAAATAGTGCACTAGTGTGTTACTTGTTTTAAATTTAGACCTGTAACTATTGATCAATTAATGGGTAACCAGGTGTGTTACTTGTTTTTAATAAATCAGGCTTAGATTTCTGCGGCCCATTTCATGTCAAGCAAAAGAATTAAAGAAAAGTAAGTCTTCAAAAAATATATGTAGCAGTTTTTGTGTGCCTTTGCACTCGGGCTGTACATTTGGAAATTGTCTCGAACTTAACAACTGAGGCCTTGATTGCCACATTAAAAAGGGTTTTTGCAAGAAGGGGTAAAGGTTCTATGTTAATGAGTGATAATGCGAGTAATTTTTGTGGAGCTCGGAACGAGTTAAAGCGGTTATATAGTTTGGCTCAATCCCCGGAACAAGAATTAATTGATTATCTGTTAACAGAAGAGGTCACTTGGAAATTTATACCACAACGCCCCCCCCCCCATTTCGGGGGTATTTGGGAAGCGGCTGTGAAATCCTTTAAAACCCACTTTAAAAAGACTGTTTAGACAAAACTAACCTTTGAGGAATTTTTAACCCTTGTTACGCAGATAGAGAGAATTTTGAACTCTAGACCAATTACTCCATTATCTATAAATGTAGATGATATGAACGCTCTGACGCCGGGTAATTCTTTAATAGGGCGTCCAATAACTGCTCCCATAGAACCCGATATCACTCAAATTCCAGATAACAGATTGTCTAGATGGGAACAAAATTGACTCAAAATATTTCGAAAAGATGGCAAAGAGATTACCTGTCTAATTTACACGAACGAACTGAGTGGCAATTTTCCAAGGATAATGTTACCCCTGGTACAATGGTTCTAGTTAGGGAAGATAATCTTCCAGTATATCATTGGATAATTGGTAGAATTGAAGAAACTATAGCTGGCAAATATAAAAAGGTTAGGGCTATTTTAGTGCGAACTCCTAAAGGTTTATTTAAAAGACCAATTCATGAATTGAATATTTTACCTATTGAGGACAATAAATAGTTTGGCAATATTGTAACCTCATTAAATTAATTTTAGTTTATATTTGCATTGTATCATTGTTTTTTAATAATTTCCGTTAAATTTAGAATTGTGCATTCATTTAATATTGAAACAAATATTTTTCTACAGTCCATAATTTTATTCTATTAATTGAAATCAAGTATTTCTAATAGTAATTTTATTGTGGTTCTTGTAATTTCAATGCACATTAGTTATTGTTGAAATATGTTAAATATTTCAGGGGGTTAATATGTTAAATATTTCATGTTCGATCTTAAGCGAAACGCCATCTGTTGTAATTGTTTCGAACTAGTCAGTTGCTCTTGAACTCTTGTTTGAGCCAGTCGTGGCTACCATTGCAATAGTGCAATGATTTTGGTTTGATTATTTACAATTGTTAAGTAACGGATTGTTTGGTAAACTTCTAGTATTCAATGAACCAGCTCATTGTGTACAATCGTGTACTTAATAAAGTTGTCCGTCGAGCCGGAGCTGACTTTTAAAACGTCTATGAAAAATAAAATTATACTCAACTTAGCTTTTTATTCTTAAATTCATATTTTTTTAGATAAAAATGAACTTATCTTTACAACTTTATTTTGCGTTTTTCAAATTTTTTTGCTCCAAAAAATTAGTGCACCATCAATTGAAGGATGTTTCAAATTTTTTCAAATAAAAAAGAAACAACCCTGATTGTATTTGTACACAGTTAAAAATTTATCGAAAAAATGGCTAAATGACAATTTATTTAAATGTTGTTTAATTATATCCAAACAAAGCAATCAAATAAAAAGAAATAAGATGATATTTAAACTATTACTTGTGAAAAAACGTTTTATTAGCTGATTTCACCTAATACGCTTAAACAACCAGTCTCATGACCGTCAGAAATGGGGTTTGATTCCCAGCCTTGAAAACACAATATTTCCTCCATTCACTTCACCACGTGAAGAGTTTCCAGTGTCCCGCACTCTCTAATTTGTGACTCTGGACTATTAGAAAACGATAAATTCAGAAAGCATAGACGATAACACCATTAAGCAGCTTAACGCTAAAAGTCCAGTATCTTTCGCAATAGGTGAAATAACCACATAAATAAATCTGATGACATTCCACGGTTTATTTGATAAAAAGTAACTCAACCACAACCTAACTCTAATCCACATTACCTAGCGAAAGGTTTGGCTCAAATGTTCAGTTGAATTTCTTTTTTTGTGGTTTTGAAACCGTGATAGTTATAAGAATTCGTAATCTGAAAGTATTCATAATTTCAGATCTTTAAAATTAATCATGTTACATTTTCCCTCACGTCAGTTCCAAATTTTATATTTACTTTAGAACATGCAATCAAAATAGAATGTTTTGCCTTAGTGTACGCTTAAATGGTAATCATTGGTGTATTTTTTTCACAAAAAATACTGAACTGAATTTCAAAAACTACTTTTTTACTATCCTTATTTATTTATATTTGAGATTTCTTTTGAAGTTATGAGTTTTTTTTTCGTGATAAAAAGTTTTTAATTTACTGATTCCAGATAAATTTTGAAAGTTAAAATTCAGTCTTGTGTGGAGAGTTGTTATCGACCATGTCAACCTTCATCTATGAAAAGGTACCCCAACATAAAATCGAGTTAACATGTCTTATATATACTAGTGAGTTGGAATTGTATTTTGATAGTGGTAGATACACTACAGTACTCCCCCACCAGAATTATAGCATGGAGATCGAATTCGATAACAGATACCATTAGTTGATTCACAACTGCTTTGTGAGAGGCCGAGAGAGTTGCGTATTAAGATCACCGTACTATGGCTCATAGTAAGAGCTGTATTATGTTCACAGTAGTGTTTGCTCCTGTGTTGCCATTAGCAGTCGAGTGTATGCAGGCCGACATTGTGCGTAATCGAGACTGAGTAGCAACAGCGCGAGGAGGTAGATAATGTAGCAGTCACAAGTAGCAAGCTAATGTGAACAAACCATCGAAGTAGGCGTGTTCAAATCGAAGAGGGAGTTTCTGTCGAGGTAAGCGTGGTCACATCACGTCCGAAGGTCACCAATATGAGAGAGTTGTTATCGACAAAGTCAACCTTCATTTATGAAAAGGTACCCCGCCATAGAATGGAGTTAACATGTCCTATATACAACGAAGAGCCATTACATTATGACCACCCTCCATCTATAACAATGGGCTCACCCAGGTTTTCATGGTTTCTCGCCCAGGAACAATGTTTTCATGGGGCACATTAGGACCCATAATCCTCATAGAACAATCCCTGACGTCTGTAAGCTACTTGAACATAGTTGCAGACCAGGTTCACCGATTCATGGCAACAGTTTTTCATGCGGGGGATGGTGTTTACCAACAGGATAATGCAAAATGTCATATTTGTCGAATCGTTATGTATTGGTGCGAGGATCATTCCAGTGACTTTCAAGTCATGTCTTGGCCCCAAAATTCACTTGACCTTAATCCAATAGAGCACTTGTGGTCCTACTTGGAAAACCAAATTCTTGCTGCAACGCTACCCCCTCGCAATGTGAGGGAATTGCAGGACCAGTTGGCGAGCGCTTGGTACCAGATACCTCAGACTATCTATCAGCACCTTGTGAAATCAATGCCACGGCAGTTGCTGGCAGTTTTGAGAGCGAAAGGTGATCCTACATGATATTAGCAGGGTGGTCATAATGTAATGGCTCTTCGGTGTATACTAGTGAATTGGAATTGTATTTTTGTAGTGGTAGATACAGTACAAGCCTCTTCAATAACTGAATCTAAATAAAAAAAAACATGAGATTCAAATCATAAAAAGTCTAAGAATCAAATCGAAAACAAATATGAGAATCAAATTGAAAACATAAGAGAATCAAATAGAAAAATAGTTCAACGTGTATTAAATATTTTCTGAGACCAAGTACATGGAAGTTCATCATTGCATATAACATCCTAGTCTCCTTAACGTCTTCTATGTAGAGTGTTAATTTTTTTTTTTTTACTTTGACCCAGATTTAAAGATTTAAAAGCAACATTGAATTAGCTGATATTACTCATTCATTAAATAAAGTTAAATATTTCTGTTTTTGCTGATTTCTCGAAATAAAAGGAAAGTAATTGTTATATACACGAAAGTAAATAAAATATCAAAAATAAGTTACATAAAGTTAATTTTTAGCAGATTTAAAATTATAAAGATTGTAAAGCTTCATTATTAATTGTTTTTATGAAAATGCGATATCTTTTTTTTATTATACTTGTTAATTGTCTATTAAAATGTTTCTTTATTCATTTCCATTCTAGTTTACCTTTTTACTAATATTCAAGTTATAATCTCTCGATTGTTTGCCGATTCGAAAAATCTCCTGTTTAATCTATACAGCGAAATAATTTATATTTATTTATCAATTTTAGTTTCTGAATACATCTCAAGGACACGAAACTAATATGACAAACTTTTCCATATTATAATTGAAAAAACTATGGATTTTGTTTTAATTCCTGTTTCTATCTGTCTTCTATTTCTGTTTAATTCTGTTTTACACCTTTAGCAAGCAAAATTCAACAACAATTAAATTGTTTGAAAGGTATGAAAAATAAATGTAATTAAAATAAATATTTTATTCACGTTTCAGGTGAAGAAATATTCAAAAAATCTTAAATTTATTTCTTCTTTTATGTTATTCAAAATATTTTCTGTTTCTCTTTACTTGCATTCTCTAATAAAAATTAATTGCCAAGAGCCTTTATAATCAGAATCAAATCTTAGTACTTCTCTATCATTTTACGATCGAATTAATTACAGGTAGACTTTGACGTCCTTTAGTATTTATAGAGGCAGAAAGTTATTTTCTCTAAAGTTGATCTGTTGTCGATAACATCATAGGAAGACTAGTTTCCCTGTAAAGGATGTAAAATAAAGTCTCTGTAATGATTAAATTTATTACAGTTTCTGCTCGTGAAATTTCTATTAGTGCTTTAATGCTATTGACGTCACTGGTCTTGAACTTTATCGTCAGAAGTTTCCTGTTAAAGCCTGTCTACGATATCAATTTTCCCAATGAAAGTTTTAGAGAAGAAAATCATATCCTATTTTAAATTAAAATTTTTATTCCTATTAAATAATATTAACTGAGCTAGGAAAAATTAAAGACATTTCTAAGATAATTTCAGTAGATTTTAAATATCAAAATTTAGAAAATAAAAATATGTGCTAATCGAAAATAAAATCTGACACTCTATGGTAATGACTAATCAAAAAAATTCCTATAATTTTTGGTTAGTAAAATCAAAATATACGGTATTTAAACCGTTCTTTAGGTAGTCTTTCCGATTATATTGTAATGATTGACCGGGAATTCTCATTTTCAAAACTCTAGTTCTTAATACCACACATTTAGTAAAAAATACAAAACTGGAAAGTAAATTTAACCGAAAAAAATGATTTTATACCATACAATAAGTATGATTAACTTACGAAATTTTCCTATACATACCAAATTTTCCTTCTATTGTTAATTTTACCAAACTAATAACCGAACAGCATCGGAAAAATTCCCGAACTTTTAGTTGTTCCCATAAAGTTAGAAACACGGTAAAGCTTACCTTATTTTATATATTTTGACATACTTTTCTTCCAGCGTAATTAGCAACCATTGTTTTAAAATAGAGCATGAAAACAGTGGGATATAATATTAAAAAAAAGTCGTTTTTCTACGTATTTTGTATGTATAATCAGTATAAGGAAAGTGATTTGTCGCTGTGACCGCGTTGCACAGAGGGTTCAGACACAAGAGTTTTAAAATCATGATCATAGTTAAATTTCTTTAAAAATCGTTAACACCAATTAACAATTTTGTAACACTAAAAAAATGCCGATTATTTTTTACATTTCAGGCTTATAATGCTTGTTTGGTGTTGAATTACCGTTTGGCGAAATTGTATTGTGCCAGCCATCTTTCATCATAATGTAACCCTTTGAACTACACACTCTTGTTCTTGTTGATTGAATTGTTAAGAGCGTATGGTCGCTCTCTAATGCAAGTTCATGCGTGAACTAATTAATTACATTTGTTAAATAAATATTTGTCAATTATTATACAGTCCACATTACCTCCACTTTTTAACTATTGAGCTATCATGGGACCGTACAGTTGGTCCTATGCAACCGGAGAAGAATATGGCTTCTTTGATATCGTTGAACAGCCAAAGAGGCGTAATTAAAGTAAAATTAGGAAAGTTGTTAACATTTCTTGATGAATTGAAAGCCGATGAAGTGGAACTGAATCGTGAAGTTATACTAAACACAAAACTAAATTCGTTACTGGACCTACAAAACATTGCAAAGCAATTGATAGTTGATTACACTCAACTTCCAGAAGATATCGATTTGAAGGATAATCTTAGTTTAACTGAAGAACTAGACGAGAAAATAGAAGATTTAGAAGTAAGATTTCGAATTTCTCTTTCTGAATGCAAAATTAATGATAAAGATAAAACTAAAGAAGCAAACATTATTTCTAATTGTAGTTATAAATTGCCAGATTTATCCTTACCACAATTTTATGGAAAATATGAAGATTTCAAAAACTTTAAAATGCAATTCATTTCAATTATCGGTAACAAACAATAAAGAATTGAATGATACACAAAAACTTATTTTATCTCAAAGCATCTCTTAAAGGAGTGATACACCTATTGATATCACTTTAGTATGTATCATGTTAATTTGAGTTAAAAATCTAATAAACATATAAACGTTAAATTAAGAATTTAATGATTCAAATTATTCTTGAATACATATTGATACCTTAACATTAAGTAATACAAAAGGGGAAAGAATCTAGGATTCACTCACCAGGGCGTCATCTCTAAAAACAGGTCACCTTCCAACACTCAGGTACAGCTTCAATTGATTCCTAAATGGGTGCAACCCCTACAGCTAGAGGGGACTACGCCAAACTCACCCTTTGGCTCACTTTATCGATGTTTTTAGCGCACTTTCTATTTTGGGACTCCTTGCTCTGCATCAGGAGAAGAAGAATTGTTGGAATCTTGTCAAGACGCGTTTTAATCTCTGTTTTCTGCACTTAATAGCAGGTATGAGAATAAAAGAGCAGTTGTGGAAGCTTTTATCAATAGCTTATTAAATTTTGAAAAAATAACACAATAACACATCACAATTACGGGCATTATTTGACAATGTAAAAAGATGCTTACGATCCTTAACAGTACTAGAATTCGATCGTAATAATTTGTCAGATGTTTTAGTTTTAAATATTTTATTACATAAATTAGATAAAGAATCAAGAAAAGCTTTTGAACTAAGTGTAAAATTTAATAAAATCCCGAAATTAGATGATTTTTTAAATTTTTTGGAAGAAAGAATTCGAATTCTTGAAGAAATAAATAGAAATAGTTTTCCAAAGCAGAACAATGTTGTTAAACTATCAAATCAATTTAATCGTCCTAAAAATTCAAAAACTTTCTTCACCAAAACCAATACTTATCGAAACTGTATTTTGTGTAACGAAACACATCCTATTTATCATTGCCCTTCAAAAGCTTACCAGTTTCGGAGAAATTTAATTTTGTAAACGAAAACAAACTCTGCATTAAATGCCTTTCTCAAACGCACTTAATAGCTCAGTGTAAAGCTAACAGATTAGTTTGTTTTGTCTGTAAAAAAGATTCTCACCATTCACTATTGCATAAAAATGAAATTTTGAAAGAAGGAGAAGTAGCCTTGAAAAATAATTCTTCGTCGAACGAATTCGAACAATCCCCTGCTCCCACATTCACAACTTAGATGGCGTCAGGAAAGAGTAATAAATTAGTATTCATAAATACTGCAGTTGTTTATCTTCGCGATGCCTGTAGTAATTTGAAACCGTTTCGAGCGGTTCTTGAATCTGCTTCATCTTGCAATTTTTGTACTTCTGAGGTCATGAATGTATTAGGATTAAAAAAAAAGAAAAAGTTTTTGTTCCAATTAGTGGAATCAGTGATGTTTCTTTAAATGTAAAATCGCAAATCAAAACTCGATTGTCGAATTTAGAAAATGACTCGGAATGGGAAGTTGAGTTACTTGTTGTTCCCAAAATAACTGACAAGATGCCCCCCAAGTCAATTAATATTTCGATTTTGAATATTCCTAAAGGGATCAAATTAGCTGATGACGAATTTTATATAGCGAAAAAAGTGGATTTGTCATTGGGTGCTGAACTATTTTTTTAATTTTTTGAAGAATGATAAAATACGTTTGTTCCCGCGCCAAATTAATTAAAAAAAGATCAAGAGATGGCGCTGGGAAGAGTCATGTGTGTTAAGTGAAATAGAAATAAAAAAGATGGAGGATGAGCAAGTCGTGTGTCCTTTATTGTGGTAAAAAACAAAAAAATGAACCAGCTAAAAAGTTTCTCTGATCGAATATTGTTCAGATGGTCCGTTGTCAGCCTGAAATTGCATATTTTAAAATGGACGCATTAAAAATAAGAAAAAAAGTTTTGAAATCCGCTTTAACGCGGCATAAAGATAAAGTTGCGTCCACGTTAAAAAGTGTTGATAGTATACAATTAAAACTTTCTGAAACTAAAACTAATGAAATTTCAAATGATTTAAAATTAGTGTTTAATGGAAGTTTTGAAGCTTGTAGTTCGGACGAGTTAGATGGTTATATGGAAGAAAAAGATAATATTGATGATTCTATCGATGAATTAAAAATAATGATTAACCGTCAACTGTTCGAAATCAAGGGCGAATCTTTGAATTTAACTACACCTGTAATAAGCGGTAGCATTAATGATATAAAATTACCAACACTTTCGATTCCAACCTTTAATGGTAAAATCGAAAATTGGATAATGTTCAAAGATATATTTAAAGCTAGTGTAATTGAAAACAAATCCATTTCTAACGCTATGAAATTGCAATATATTAAAGGTAGTTGTAAAGATGAAGCAATAAGGGTAATAAATTCAATTTCCATTTCGGAAGCAAATTTCGATATCGCGTGGAAATTATTAGAAGAAAGATATTCGAATAAACGTGAGCTATTAAATGCTATTATTAAAAAACTTGTGAATCAACCGAATATCCCTGAAACAGCTAGTTCGATTTTGAATTCAATAGACATAACAAACGAGTGCGTTAGATCGCTAGATGTGTTAGAAAATAAAGTGGAAAATTTATCAGAAACAATGATAGTTCTCATAATTGTTGAAAAATTTGATAAGTCGCTTCGTTACTGGTGGGAAAAAGAATTAAAGAATTCCGACGAATTCGGTACACTAAATCAATTACTTTCTTTTCTACAAGGTCAAGCTAGAACCCTTCAAAATAGTAAAATGAAAGAAGGGAAATTAAACCGCAATTCGCAAAATAAAATTATGAGTATGGTATCAACAAACGAGAAAAAAAATAATTTACGATGCATTAAATGTAATCGAGAGGAATTACACGGATTGTATAAATGCCCTGAATTTATTTCTCTTTCCGTGCATGAAAGATACGAATTTGTAAGAAAGAACAATCTTTGTTTTAATTGCTTAAAACGGCATTCAGTTAAAAATTGCTCATCTATTTATCGCTGTCAAAAATGCCATAAAAAACATTCCGTGATGCTTCATTTTGAAAATTTCAAACAAAACGATAATGAAGTCAAAACAACTGGTGATTCATTTTCGATTCCGAACTCACAGGAAATGTTGGCGCCGTCGAAACTTAATCCAAATGCAGATAGTTTCAATTCTTCGAATAATCAAAACACATTTTCTGCAACATCTGTGCAGAGAATGAATCATGAAAAAATTGTTTTTCTTTCGACCGCTAATTTATTCATAATAAATTGTTGTGGAGAATTAATAAAGGTTCGAGCTTTATTAGATCAAGGGAGTATGTCATGTTTTATTAGAACTGAGTTGGCAGATTTATTGGGCATAAAAAAGGAAAAGGTTTCTTTTACGGTTTCGGGTTTAAGTAATGCTAGAATAAATGTAAAATCTAAAATAAACGCAGTGATTTCTAATGGATTTGGTTTCAATTTTTCATTAGAGTTTTTATGCGTATCTAGCATATCGGATGCTATCCCAACTAATCGTATTGCATTTCCAATTAGCTGCATTCTCGAAAATGTAAATTTAGCGGATCCCAAATTCTACCAACCTGGAAAGATCGATGTTTTATTAGGAGCTGAGATTTTCTATGAAATATTAAAATTCGGACAAATTGAAATTCCCGATACGAATTTAAAATTACGAAATTCTGTTTTTGGCTGTATGGCCACAGGTACAGTTTCAAGGTCTGCATGTGAGAATCCGCAAAAAACTCATTGTAGACTAATTTACGATTGTAATGATTTAGAAAGCGATATTAAAAAATTTTGGGAACTTGAATCAATAGGGATTAAGGAAGATCCTGGGTTTAATAAGTTAGAGCAATTCTTAGAAACCTTTGAAAAAACTGTGCGGTATAAAAATAACCGGTATGAGGTAGAGTTACCTTGGAAAAGAGATTGGAGAGAGCTCAATGATAATTTTAAAGTTGCGGAAAAAAGATTAAATTCACTTATGAAAAGATTTCAAAGAGATTCTGATCTCCACTTAGAATATTCGAACACTTTGCTTGAATATAAAAATCAGAACATTATTGAAAAAGTTTTACTGAAGCAACTAAACCTAACGATAGAGCTGTCTATTATTTACCACATCAACCGGTTATCAGAGAGGAAAGTCAGACTACAAAATTGCGCATAGTTTTTGATGCGAGTTCGAGTAAGGATTTCAAAAGTTTAAGCCTGAATGACTGCCTGTGGGTTGGAGAAAATCTTAATTCCAAGATTTTCGATATATTAATAAGCTTCAGGTTGAACAAAATCGCCTTTATCGCCAATATTGAGAAAGCTTTCCTACAGGTATCACTTTCTGAAAAAGATAGAGACGCTGTAAGATTCCTGTGGAAGGAAGATGGAATTCTTCAAACTTATAGATTCAGTCGAGTGCTCTTCGGTGTAACAAGCAGCCCGTTTCTTCTTTCTGCGACAATAAGGAAACACCTGAAGTTATTTCAAGACATGTATCCCCTTACTACAGACTGTTTGCGTCGATCCTTTTACATAGACGATTTCATTTCGGGAGCTGACAGTATGGAAGAAGCTATAACTGTATCAAAAGAATCTTTAAGTATCATGGAAAATGCTAGTATGGTATTGCGAAAATGGAAGACAAACAGCGACATTTTGTGGCAACTGTGGAGAAATGAAGGTTTTCAAATTCAAAGTGATCCAAACAACTTAGAAACTCATCCAACTAAAGTTTTGGGGAACATGTGGAGCATTGAGAATGATAACTTCATTTTGGATATGCCGAGCATATCAGAGATACCCTTTCAAGAAAATACTAAGCGATCGCTTATGAGAATGATAGGGAAAATATACGATCCACTGGGGTTGCTAGTTCCATATACCTTAAGAATAAAGTGTTTGATGCAAGAATTGTGGTTAAAAGGTATATCGTGGGACGACGAACTTCCACTTAACATCAAGGAGCAGTTGGTTCAGTAGTGTTCTGAGATTCCTGTTTTAAAAAATGCGAAGGTTCCTCGATATGTGCCGAACTCTTGCGCTGATGAGGAAAACTCAACATTAGAGATACATGGATTTTGCGACGCGAGTGCAAAAGCTTATGGCGCGTCAATTTATATTAGATTTTTAAAAGAAAATACCATAGAAGTAAAATTGCTTACATCTAAATGCCGTGTTGCGCCCTTAACCTTCCGTTAGTCGCGCGCACCTCACAGGTGCATCCCTACTGCACTTCCACCTCCTTTGCCGTCAATAGATTTTTCCGGGGGTCGAGCCTAATGTTATGTTCCTAACTTTGGATTACTCAAATGTCCGTGTAAAACCGACCTTAGAACATGTCGATGGAGAGTTGGAACAGCTCAAATCACCCCTCTGGTGCAGCGCGACCATTGACGCAAGTATTATGGATATAATATTTTTATGAATTAAATATATATATTTTATCTCATTTTCTGTCCTACTCAACGTAGCAGGTATAAATGGTCAAGTTATATACACAGAAAATGGTTACGGAGTAAAAAACAGCAGAACCTTCTTGCGTCAATCGGTTGAGCATCTTGTGATGGAGGAAGAGATCCGACGCGGGAGCAAGAAAAATTTATCTTCGGTACTTCGCTAAATAAGTTTTTTGATATTTATCTCTCTAAAGAGTCTTAAATTGGTAACAATTAACTATTTAAACTAGACCAAATTTCATTTGGCTTTCAAAAAATCAGAAACACCTCATAGGTGCAACGCGATTAACCATGTCGGAAACAAGTGCGCGACTAACGGAAGGTTAAGAAAAATGACTTTACCGAGATTGGAGCTTCTAGGTGCCTTATTGTTAGCCCGATTGGCTAACAAAGTAAAACAAATGATGGATCAAAAACGAATATCGGATGTTTTTTTGTACACCGATTCAAAAATAGCTTTATACTGGATTAAAGGATCCTGTAAAAAATGGAAATCTTTCGTAGCTAATAGAGTTACGGAGATACAAAAACTGACTGACACCAATTCTTGGTCGCATTGTGCTGGCAAGAACAATCCAGCAGACTTTGTGACTAGGGGTACTTCTGCTGAATTTCTTCTTGGCAACGATGTGTGGTGGAATGGCCCTCAGTTTTTGAGAGACAAAACTGATCTTTCAACAGATGGTGATCTGATGTCAGTTTCAATCGATGACATTTCAGACGAACTAAAGAAAAATAATGACATTGACGATTTTCAATTTAATTTTACTTGTCTTAATCATGATTCCATTATTGATGATATTCTCAAACTTAGTAATAATTTTATAACTATTATTCGTGTTATGTGTTATATTCTTAGATTCATTAATAATGTAAAAGGTAATAATAGGATTATCGGACACCTTACGCATGAAGAACTAAAGAAAGCAGAGGTAAAAGTTCTTCAAGTTGTTCAACAGGATCATTTTATGCAGGAAATAAAAAATCTCAAAGAAGGTAAGAGTGTTCCAAATAATAGTAAGGTGAGATCCTTAAATTGTTTCTTGGATAATAACTTTATTTTAAAAGTGGGTGGAAGATTAAAAAATTCTAACTTAAGTATGAATAAAAAACATCCCATAGTATTGCAAGATAAACACCCACTTACTTCGATTATTGTAAGATATTATCATTTAATCTATTTACACGTAGGTTCTAATACATTGTTCTATCTTTTTAGACAAAAATTTTGGATAATGAATGGGCGTAACATTTGTAGAAAAATTGTACACGAATGTCTTGTTTGTTATAAAAGTAAACCTGTATTGGAGAATCAAATTATGGCAGATTTGCCAAAAGAAAGAGTAACCCCTAGTTTTCCCTTTATGAATGTGGGGACCGATTTCTGTGGTCCGTTCTATGTAAAATTTAAAAACCAACGTAAGGGACAATTGAATAAAGTATACGTGTGTATATTTATATGCCTAAGCACTAAAGCCATTCATTTAGAATTCGTAACAGATCTTACATCTGAAGCATTTATTGCATGTTTAAAACGTTTTTTTTTGTCGTCGTGGCAAATGCTCTAAATTGTTTAGTGACAATGCAAAAAATTTCGTTGGTGCTAGTGTAGAACTTAAAAAACTACATAGAATGGTTAAGTATCCTGATGAGATCTTAGCAAAATTTCTTTCCAGTCAAGAAATTGAGTTTAAATTTATACCTCCGAAATCACCAAATTTCGGAGGAATTTGGGAATCGGGTGTAAAATGCTTTAAGCATCATTTAAAACGTGTAGTCGGAAATTCTCATTTAACTCTTGAAGAGTTCGTTACAATAATTGTGGAAATAGAAAGTGTTCTTAATTCAAGACCACTTACTCCGTTGTCTTCCGAGTTTGATAATTTTGAAATTTTGTCCCCCGGACATTTTTTAATAGGCCGCCCCTTAACTTCCATTGTTGAGCCTCAAATTGTTGACATTCCTGAAAATAAACTTTCTAAATGGAAAAAAATTACTAAATACAGTCAACAAATTTGGAAGCTCTGGAAACGAGATTATCTATCCCATTTGCAACAACGGGGTAAGTGGATGTTTCCTAAAAACAATGTTAAAGTAGGTTCATTAGTTTTGATTAATGCCTAGTACCAAATGGTTGACTGGAAGAATATCGGCAATTATTTTTGGTAAAGATGAAAAAGTACGAGTTGTCAATATAAGGTTGACCAATGGCAATTTGTTGAAAAGAAATGTTCGTGATATTTGTCTATTGCCTATCAATGATAATTAAAATT
Source organism: Parasteatoda tepidariorum (assembly GCF_982258835.1). NCBI lineage: Eukaryota > Metazoa > Arthropoda > Arachnida > Araneae > Theridiidae > Parasteatoda > Parasteatoda tepidariorum. The sequence goes on from NC_141765.1 coordinate 6,618,607, forward strand.
TTGTTATATTTTACTAATTTACTTGATTGTGTGAATATTGTTGGATTTAAATGTTTTCCATATATTGCTTATTTTGTATTTTATATATCTTTGAATCTATATGTTATCATTTATTTAGTTTGAAACCCTTAAGGTTTCAAGGTCGGGAGTATGTTCCCGAGCCAAATTAATTAAAAAAAGATCAAGAGATGGCGCTGGGAAGAGTCATGTGTATTAAGTGAAATAGAAATAAAAAAGATGGAGGAAGAGCAAGTCGTGTGTCCTTTATTGTGGTAAAAAACAAGAAAAAGAACCAGCTAAAAAGTTTTTCTGATCGAATATTGTTCAACGTTTAAAAGATAGCGAATTATTGCTTCAAAATAGCTGTTTTGGATATTTGATTTCAGGAAGCATTAGAATTTTGAGTAATGAAGCTAAAGATTTTAATCGTTGTTTTTTGTCAACTGAGGTTAATTCGTTAAACAAAATATTGAAATACAAAAACTCCCTTCAGTTCAGAATTAAATTATTGCAACGAACTGTTTGAAAATTCGTTTTATCGAAAAACTAATGGGAAATATGTAGTTGAGATGCCATTTAAGAAGGATATTAGTGAAAACATACCGTTGGGAGATTCAAAACAAATTGCTGAAAAAAGACTTAATCAATTATGGAAACGTTTGTCAAGTAATCCTGCAATGAGAGAATTGTATGTTTCGCTTTTAAAGGAATATGAACTTTTGAACCATATGGAAAGGATAGAAGACAATTCTGATTTTGATGACAGTTATGAATATTTCCTTCCTCATTATGGTGTCTTAAAACCAGACAACAAAACTACTAAACTTAGAGTGGTGCTTGATGCAAGCTCCAAAACTACGAATAGCTGTTCCTTGAATAATTTTTTATGCAAGGGAGGAGTGATACAAGATGAAGTGTTCTCTATTATGCTTCGATTTAGAAAACATATCTATGCCTTCACCGCAGATATTGAGAAAATTTTTAGACAAATTGAAATACTGCCTTCACAAACCAAATTTCTAAAAATACTCTGGAAAAATCACGAAAGTAAACCTACTGAATCCTACAGACTTAAAACCGTAACATATGGCACAGCATGTGCTTCTTACTTGGCACAGAAGACTCTTCAACAATTAGCAAAAGCTGAAGAGAAGGATTTTCCTTTGGCATTGAAAGCTGTTATAAAAGAATTTTATATGGACGATTGTCTTACCGGTACTTCTAATTGAAATGAATGTATTAAGCTTCAGCAAGATTTAACAGAACTACTTAAAAGAGGAGGAATGAAATTACACAAATGGTGTACTAGCTTTGATTCAACTATTGCGTTAGCGTGGATTAATACTTCGCCTTACCTTTTAAAAAGCTTTGTGGGTAATAGAGTCTCACAAATTCAACAACTTACGTCTAATTGTAATTGGGGACACGTATCTTCAGAAATGAAACCTGCAGATATCATATTCAGAGGCTCAGACGCTACAACCCTTGGATCAAATAAATTATGGAGGACAGGTCCCAATTTCCTAAATAAGGAAAATTTTCAAGTTGAAACTCACTTCAATGATGAACTCTTTTCTACCGAACTAAAACCAATAGCAACTTCATTAATGACTATAAAAAATGATTCATTTATTGATAAATGCCTAAGTGTTACAAATAATTTCCTAAAATTGATAAGAATTTTTAGTTTACTTTTTAGGTTCTCTTACAATTGTAGTAATCCATTTAATAAGGAAACAGGCACTATAGCCATAGATGAAATGGAAAACGCTAGAAATCATCTTCTTAAATTTATACAAAGTAGGTATTTTTCAGAAGAAATTTGTATGTTGAAAAAAGATTTGCCACTGACTCCAAAAAGTAAGTTAAAATATTGTGATCCATTTTTAGATGAAAAAGGTTTAATTCGAGTTGGCGGTAAAATAACTAACTCAAACTTAAGTTTTAATCAAAAACATCCCATTATTTTGCCAGCTAAGAATAAGATAACTGAACTTATTTTTAATTATTATCATATTAATAACTTTCATAATAGCCCGCAAGCGTTGCTAAATGCTGTCAGACAAATTTATTGGCCACTTAATAGCAGAAATATAGCTAGAAAAATTGTTCACAAATGCATTATTTGTTTTAAAGCAAATCAGTTAATTTCTCAACAAATAATGGGTGAGTTACCTAGTGAAAGAATAAATGTTAATTTTACATTTAATTGTTGTTCTATTGATTATTGCGGCCCATTTTTGATTAGATACAAAGGCCAACGTAAAAGTTACTATCACAAAATATACGTTTGTATTTTTGTTTGTACAGTAACGAAAGCAATCCTTCTGGAGATAGTTAACGATTTAAGCACAGAAGCATGTATTGCTTGCTTAAAGAGGTTTTTTGCCCGACGAGGCAAACCACAAAAAATATTTCGTGATAACGCTAAAAATTCCGTAAGTGCAAATTCTGAAATTAATCAATTAATGAATATTTTTATTAAACATAGCAACATTTTAGCCAATTTTCTAGCAGATGAAAATGTACAATGGAAATTTATTCCGCCTAGAGCACAAAATTTTAATGGTCTATCGGAAGCAGGAGTAAAATCCTTAAAATTTCATTTAAGGCGAACAATTGGAAATGCGACATTAACTTACGAAGAATTTTTAACCATTATTACTCAGCTTGAGGGAATTTTAAATTCTCGCCCCCTAGGATGAGAGAATTTCAGATTCTCGCCCCCTAACACCATTAACTTCTAATATTGATGACTTAAATGTGTTAATTCCTGGTCATTTTCTTATAGGCCGACCAATAAATGCAATTATTGAACCTAACTTATTAGATATAGATAATAATAGACTTAATTTATGGCAAAAAACTACTCAAATGGTTCAAAATATATGGAAAAATTGGACTAATAATTATCTCAGCACATTGATACAGAGAAACAAATGGATGTTTATAAAACAAAATGTTAAAATAGGAGATATGGTAGTACTCAAGGAAGAAAACCTTCCTACATGTAAATGGCTATCAGGTAGAATTATTGATTTATTTTGTGGAAAAGATAACCGTGTAAGAGTTGTTTCAGTAAAATCAAGAAATGATGTTTATAAGAGAGCAATTTCAAAAATCGCTGTCTTACCTATTAAGAATTAATTTTTAATAATTTGTATTTGGAAAACTGAAACTTTGTTTATTTGTGGTATTTTTATAACGATTTGTGCATTGTATTAATTTAAATTGTGTTAACATTACATATAATTTTATTTGTTTCTATTTGATTATTATTTGTTGAAATTAATATTTCAACCCCGGCGGCTATGTTTGGTGTTGAATTACCGTTTGGCGAAATTGTATTGTGCCAGCCATCTTTCATCATAATATAACCCTTTGAACTACACACTCTTGTTCTTGTTGATTGAATTGTTAAGAGCGTATGGTCGCTCTCTAATGCAAGTTCATGCGTGAACTAATTATTTACATTTGTTAAATAAATATTTGTTAATTATTATACAGTCCACATTACCTTCAATTTTTAACTATTGAGCTATCTCGGGACCCTACAATGCTAAATAACATTCTTTCCATGCTTTTTTCTATGCTTAAAAATATAACGCAACACAATGATATTTTTACGTTTATGCAATTTTTTGTGTACGACCTTTAACTATCATTAAGCTAATTTTAATAAAGATATAAATATCTCAAATGTACCATTTTACTTGAAACATTTAGATATATTGAAATATGCAATGAAATAATAGTCCCAAATCACTCATGAATAAAAGCTGCCCGTAAGCAACGTTTGAAATCCTACCTTTTTAAAATGCAATTACTAAATTGTATTTTTTTTAGAATAGCATTTAGTTTTTATCAAAAGTTTTGACTTTATATCAAAACAAATAAATATAAAATCAATTGAAATATATTAAGCAATGAATTATTTCCTTTAAGTTTCCATTTTGATTTAGCAATCAATTGCTCCTGATAAATTTTGCAAATTTTCAACGAGTAAAAAATCTATGACTTTACTTTACTACTGACGGTCATATTATTCATAATTAATGGTATGTTTTAAAGAAAAGAACTTTTAAATAAGATTTTTTTCCGTTTAAATTCTAGTTGTCAGCTACAAAATATGCTAAATATTTCATAAGATTTGAAGGATTAATATCAAGAAAAAGCGATTGTTAAGTTAATAATTTTTGACCAGACGGAAAAACTGCTCTTTAAAAGATTCAAAGACTAAAAGATAAAATTATAAAATTCCTTCTTTTCTTTTATTAAATGTTTTATGGATTTAATAGATATGAAAGATGGATGAAGATGTAAAGCTTTTTAATAAACATGTAACTTAAGATGGAGTGAAAAATATAGATTCAGCTAAAAGCAAATGGAATTTTAATTTAAAAGCAAATGGAAGCGAGGGAAACAAATGCAAGTTTATTTTAAGGAGTTTTATCTTCAAACGAAAACAACTCCGTAGTTTTTTTTTTATTTGAAAGATTTAACCATTACTGTTTTACATGTAAATTGTATTGTTGTTTTTAATAAGAACAACAATAATGTATTTTATCATCCCAACAACTGTGACTACATCTGCTTAAATGACAATTAGTTTTGATATGAATACTCTAAAATAAGAAAAAGTTCGTGAGGAATCAAAACAAAATGAATATTTACGAAAATGATTTTAGATACATTAAAAATTTAACATGGTACAGTTACGAGAAGTATATTTTAATTGTTTGGTACCACATGCAGTATAAATTGCCAAACTGATGAATTTTCGTAGAGCGTCGATGTCAAGTTTCCAGTCCAATGAGAGGATAGTACCACAACTACAAATTAATTTAAAAACAAACAATTTTGGCAGAAAAGAAAATTTTAACAAACTAACGTAAAAACAAGCAAATTTGGCAGGCAAGCAAAATTTTGCAAAGTAATACTTAAAAAAAAAAAAAAAAAAAAAAAAAGAAAGTTAAGCAATTTCACAGACTGACGGATTTTCTCAAACTTTTACAAAAACAATCAAATTTGGCAGGCAGACAGACAGGTTTTCACAATGTATTATGAAAACAAACTGAAACGGATTTTCTAGTTGCAGATTTTTCAGAAATTATGCTTTGAAAAAGTAAACATCCAGCTTTAAGGGAGAAAATAAACACTTTTAAGGAAAATTTTGAAATATCTTTTTACAATGAAAATTATAAACACATCTATTTGTTTTCTGAAATAATTAGGGATACTTGAAATGTTATCACAGAAAGAAGTTTTGTTTAATGCATAGAAACATCATAAAACATTATCAGATGTATGGAGAAAAATTTAAAAAAATTATTTTTATGCATTTTCAAAAATTAATTTTAAAATTAACTGCTATTATTTACCATGGCAATATTTATATTTTGTTTGTGGTTTAAGGTTTGTATTAAATTCGTCGTTTTTAGAAACTTCTGTGAGAAAAGAAAAGAACTCGATGCATGATGTAACGAAGTTTATTCTAAAAAAATCATTTGAAAAAATTTTAGAAAAAATTTGTTAAAGAAATAATAATTTATAATTACTTTTTCACTGGCAACATTTTTAACATTGAGATGCACTTGGAACGAAACTCGTTTTTTTTTTAATGATGCGACGCTCAGTGCTAGGCTATTTCTCCCTTTTAGTTTGTCTGTTTTATGTCGTTTTAGTCCGTTTAAAGCAATAATTTTAAGAATATTTCCATATATTTACATGCATCTAAATACATTTTCTCTGATTTGCATTTTTTCAATTAAATAACTACGATAAACATTGGTTTTTATTTCAATGATACGACGCTCAGTACTAGGCTATTTCTCCCTTTTAGTTTGTCTGTTTTCGACCTTTTAGTCCGTTTAAAGCAATATTATTAAGAATATTTCCCCTATATTTACATGCATCTGAATACATTATCTCTGATTTGCATTTCTTCAATTAAATAACGACGATAAACATTGGTTTTTATTTCAATGATACGACGCTCAGTACTAGGCTATTTCTCCCTTTTAGTTTGTCTGTTTTCGACCTTTTAGTCCGTTTAAAGCAATATTATTAAGAATATTTCCCCTATATTTACATGCATCTAAATACATTATCTCTGATTTGCATTTCTTCAATTAAATAACTACGATAAACATTCGTTTTTATTTCAATGATACGACGCTCAATACTAGGCTATTTCTCCCTTTTAGTTTGTCTGTTTTCGTCATTTTAGTCCGTTTAAAGCAATAGTTTTAAGAATATTTTCCATATATTTACATGCACCTAAATACATTATCTCTGATTTGCATTTTTTTAATTAAATAAGTACGATAAACATAATTCTTCCGTGATATATCTAGTTTACAGTTACTTTTTACATCCAAATTACTTTTTGGAATTTTAATGTTGCAAACTTCAGTATTTCAGCTGAAATATTGTGAACTTTGATTACTTTAGTTTGAAATTATTCAACAATTCTTTGGAATTAAAACATATTATTAGGCGTTACATAGTGTGCTTCTTTTAAACTGTCTACACGCCAACGTTCCAAAAATGGAACATGGGCCTTGAGTTGGAATTTAATGAGCAAGTAACGTCTGGTTAATATTATTTTTCCTTTATTTTAAAATTACATTATGAAGTATTTTTTGCATTTAGTTTAGTTCCGTATCCGAAGTTAATTGGCTTTTTTATGAATTTTAGAAATTTGACATGATTTGTAAAGCTTCATCCTGCTTACAATGTAATTTACCAAAAATCTAATTTTTATAATATAGTCGTATTTTTAATAATATATTACTTATAAGCTATTAAAGGGATAATATGTTAGGTGTCAGATTGGAAATTTTAATATAAAATTTGTAAAGTCAAAACATAAGTTTAAAACCTAATATTCCATTTAAGGAACGTTGGAGTTTCAAGGCCTATATTTTTAGATTTCGATGGAGGCATTGAATTATATTAGGTGCATTTCATTCAGTTGGTATTATGACGCTTAATCGAGATAAAAAAAAATGTTTGAATAGAAAAAGGTGTGGTGTACGTGGTTAGGTTCAATTTCTTTTGACATGAATTTGCTGGTGATTGATAGAGTACTTAGAAAGTAATGAAAGATATGCAAACTTTCATACTTAATGTTTCTTTAAAATTGTAACTCTTGAATAGAGATTATTTCTTATTTATTCAAATCATAAGGAAATCTCCCAAAGTCATCCATCACACTCTCCCACATCCAGAGTTTTTGATAGCATGAATGATATATTCAACGGTTGGGACTGGGAGACCCGTAAGGGCACCCCCAGTCACCACAAATTTGAAATTGAAAGTGAATAAATTTATTTCTAACGGACACAAGAAGCATGGGAAGTTTTTTATAGCTTGAATGATATTTTAATGATTGGGACTGGGAGACCTGTAAGGGTCCCCCCAGTTGCCACAAATTTGAAATTGAAAGTGAACAAATTTATTCCTAACGGACACTAGAAGGATGGAGAGGAGATTCGCGAATTATCAAACTATAACATAGCCAAAATAAAGCCAACCCCGCATAATCAATATTAGGTTTGAAAATACCTTGGTGATCGTGAATCGCTTACAAGACTGTGAGAATTATTACAACTGAAACATATTTCCAGTAAGAAATTGATAATAAAGAGTTATAAATAGATTTTTGTTTTCGATTAGGCGTTGCAGTGAATTAATGAGTCTACATTAGTATTTAAAAAAAAGTTAGCCGTTACATTGATCGATAAGAAAAGAATAAAATATTTTATGCTCGCATTTATAAAGATTAAATTATTGATTTAAGTTGAATATTATTCGATTAATATAATTAGAAAAATAAGTTTAAGTAATAAAGATATTTTAAAAGGTAGGAAATATGTAATGCAAATTGTATAGCATCACAGGCTGTTATACTTTTCTTCTGTTATTTGACAATGATAGAGTTAAAATTTAGCATCAAGGGGGCTTCATTACGTTCTCAAAATTTATGTTCTTGCTATTGATAGTTTTTCCCTTTTGATTTATGTAATTTATTTTACTTCTGTAATAAATTTTGTTGTTACAGAGTGAGTCCTATGTCCTCTTTTATTTTTCCAAATTTATAAATTTTGCTTTTTCATGTATAAGAGATGCATAACGATACAACAAACAATGGTCTTATTACTGTCCCTGACCAAATTATTAGACGCACCATAAGATTCTATGTAAAATCTTAATTATCAGGTGATACTATATAGCTTTATTGTTTTTATGCGACTGAAACCAGTTTGAATTTGTTTACACTCATGTATCAATTAGTTAACACTGTAAAGCAATACGTTAATGTTGGCGCGCAATTCCATAGCGGAACGAGATTAAATCATCACTTCTCCTATGAGACTCGACAAACATTAGATGTGGATCTATTAAACCCTTTCGAAATCCACAATATCTCCAGCTGTTGTTGTTGTTTATACTTAATGTTGTTGTTATTAATAAAAAACAAAAAGTGCAGCTGGTGGTCCGTCGTTATTTACTAAATTATCAAGCGTGTTGGTTTTAGGCCGACAGTTAAAAATAAATACAAATAGGAAGTACATAAAAAATCTCCAGAATAAAAACCCATTACATGTATGTTTAAATGTAAAAGTTCTGTATATAAACTCGTGCAAGTCATGTAATTATTAAAAAACGACAGTGCGTCTAATAATTTAGTTCAATTATTATAATATACTAATATAATACCTGATATAATAAATATTTAATATTTATATAATGTATTGTCCCATTTATCCAATTGTCGAATTTGTATTATATATCGTCTAATTTAACCAATTGATACACGAACGTAAACAAGTGCAAACCGGTTACAGTCGGGTAAAAAGAATAAACCTGTATATCATCACCTGATAATTAAGATGTTGCATAGAATCTTATAGTGCGTCTAATAATTTGGCCAGAGACAGTAGAAAGATTTTCTGAGTTCAATTTAGATGATCTAGGTATTTGTCAAATTAAAGCCTTATGAACTAGGAGTTTAAATTTATGCAGAAAGCATAGATGAAAACAATTTAGAGCCGGTTATGCCATTCCATGTCTGTAGATATTGTTTTAAAAGTAGTATTGGAGAAGATGATGTGGAAATCAAATCCTAGAGTCAAATGAAAATATAAAAACGAAGAAGAGAAGTTCAATTAGGAAATTAAGTAAGAAAGTGAAATTTGATAAGACACCATAATTGAAAAAACCTGAGGCAATGTTTTTGAAATGACATGAATGCATGAATTCTGCACCGTATTTTAAAAACTTTTCCTAGAGAATATCTAGAATATATTGCCAATACATAATCATTTTACCAAAAATGATATTTACATTTTAATGGTCTACTAAGTGGATACAATATTGTTTCGAACGAAGCAATGCACTGGAAAGCAACTGAAGCAATCGCAAATTTTCGTTTCCAATCTGGGATCTACTTGAAATTAAATAAAAGCATGACTTAAAAGTTATTTGATATCTGTTATTCTCACGCAACTAAACACTACAATCAATCATCGCTCTAAAGGCTTTACTTTTTGAGCACTCATAAAATCTCCTAAAACTCAGTAAAAAAAGTTAGTTGTTGTCTTTTAAAGTTTCAATCTCATTGAAATTAAGTAACGGTTATGTACATGATGTACGATATTCACTATTAGACATGTCTATCGGTTTTATATTATTTCGAGTCATATGAACACTAAAGAAAAAGCGGATTAGTGACAAATTATCAATTATATTTGTGTTTTTATTCATTCAGCTTTGAATATAGAAAATATATTCCCCTGTTCACGGTGACTTTCATTTCTAAGTAATTACTTTCAAAGAGCTTTTATTAAAAAAAAATATTTATTTTTAAAATAGTTAATGTCAAAATATAATCAGTTTACTGCAGAAAAGATGTCCTTAAGTTCGTTTATTTGTGAAATAGAATTGCTTTGAACGTAGATTAATTACAATTAATAACAAAATTAAAATTTTCTTGCAAATTTTGGCTTCATTACAGTATTAGAGAAAGGGTAAATTGATTTTAAATGGCAATTGATAAATGTATACCATGTCCAATTAAAAAAAAAACTTGATACAATAATTACGTTAACTAAATAACATGTTTTTTCTCGATCAGCTAATAAAAATTACAAAAATCCCGAATGTATGATGGTCATTTGGAGAAAAAGATAAATATATGTGACACGGTCACAATTAATCGTAATTACCTGCAATTGCAAAATATACAACAATTTTTCAGCCACTTTTCAACAATAGAAGCACCAAAACTGCAACATTTCTCACACTATTGGACATAACAACTGTTGCAATTCATGTGATTCAATCGAAATACTTCCGATGGTAAAATTTTGTAGTTCAGCTTTAGAATGAAACTAATGTGCGACAGGTTTCTTCTATTTTCATCAGTGAGAAAACTGAATTCAGGTTTCACGAAAATTTTGTAGCAAAAATTTAAGTTAGAGGTATTCCTTTTTTAGTCTCTGTCTTGCTATGACCAATTCTTCAACCTCTTACTTCAACCTCTTAACTTCAACCTCTTCTTACACCTAAAGAAATTCCGATCCGGGTGTCACTATCCCACAAACGAAGACGTTCAGAAAACACTGTTTAAAATTTCTCGAAAAAAATGGTTGAATAACAATTTAATTATTTTACTATTTTCAAACAGTCTAATAACCATATATAAAATGGTATTAAAACTGTTAACTGTGAGAAAAACCGCTTATTTAAAGCTTTAACCTAGTATGGTCAAAGAACAGGAATTTTATCGTATTATTTAGGTCCGATAAATGAAGCCACTTGGTTCCTCGCAGGTTCCTCGCATTATGGCTACGTGAGCTAATCTATCAATCTCATGACCGACGGAATGGGAGTCCCATCGTTGACGATTCAACATTTATTATGACGACACAACCTCTTAAAGTCTTTCCACGACGTTTCCAGCTTTAGGCCATTACCTAACAAAATGCCTAGCGTCCAGTTTAATTTCTTTTTCATGGTTTTAAAACCGTGCTAGTTGTAAATGGGTAGAAAACAGCATATTTTGCATTCCTGGTTTATTAACCATACTAGCTGTAAACGGTTTTAAAACCGTAAAGGTAAAAAATACTCTTTACTGTAAACTTTACTGTAAATAGGATGGATAAGACTGCTGCCTTTTTTTGCCATACTTTTATAATGATAATTGTAACAGTGACGACAAACTGGTTTCATCCCTACAGCAAACACATATGATACTAGATTACAAAAACTTATCCCACTTTAAGAGTAAAGCTGATGGTAAACATCATGTTTACAAGTAGCTGAAATATTTCACTATCTTTTGTGTAATCTATATTTCCTGGCAATTACGTTTTATTTATTTCTATTGGCTGACGGATATTATTTTCGGGATTACCTTGGTATAAAATATCATGACATTTCCATCCAACTTTTTCCAATATGAAAGTTGCCAGAAGGAATTTTAAACAATAAGCAAACAATTCAGAATATAACTTTGCTCACAACAAATTCTGTAAAAATGTATATTTCCTTGAGAAAAATGCCTTTTCAAACTAAAGTTGTTAAGAATAAAATCATCCAAATGACAATTTTTCGAAGTATAATGTAATTGAGGTCAAAAGTATCAATATTAATTCCACCTTATTCCTACTAATAGAGTGTATTATTAAAACCTGCCCATTAGTAATTATTCCTTCATAAGAGGATTAAAATAGATGTATCGATCAAATAAATTAATTGAATCTTAGGAAATGATCAATTAGCAAGCATGTACAAAACATTATATTATACAGTATGGAAATTAATGCTAAACTTTAAAAGCCTGTTCTAGGAATTGAATTAATTACTTTTAATGTTAGATTATCTCTCTTTTGATGTAATTACAGTGTTTCCAACCAATACTTAGCTTTATAACTGATATGGAGTTCCATTAAAGAAAACGTAGGAGAGAAACATTACTTGTTATCAATATATTTAAATGAGTTTTATACTCTATGAACATAAAATTAATATAACTGATTTCGAAATTATTTTGAGTGTCTTTTCAGAGTAATTTCCCTTTACTATATCGGTATTAGTTTTAGAGTATCACCAAGCAAAAAATTAATTCATCCAAATTGTCTCGCTCTCAAGTTCATTGTATCATTTTATCTTTCTTTTCCTTGGTATTTCAAGCTCTCAAAAATAGGCAACCATTCTTAAGACTTGTCTGTCGTGTATGAGAAGAGGAAAAAAGATTTAAAATATAAATGCAAAGTTCCCTATCAAAAATGGGAAAAAAAGGTGATAAAAAAACTAGAAAAACCGCAATATCCGAGACTAAGGCAAAAATAAAGAGGAGAAACAGAACAAGAAAAACCACTGTGGCTGAGAGAGGCGAATCAGGGTAAAATGCATTATCACACGCTATGGAGAACTGGTGAGAAACCAATATTGTTAACAAAGAATCAGCATTCTTATGAAGGAAAAAAGATTCCAGGACATCAAGATGAGCTGATGTGACTGGGGGGGGGGAATAATTTTGGCTTGTCGAAATTAAACTCATGCCCAAGATTCTAGCCAACTTTTATTTCTTCTTATTACCTTTGGGCAAGTCTTGAAAATAAGTGTTTATTTTTGTGGATTTGAAACTTTTATTTCCCACTGCATATTGTTGAAGTCCAGTTTTTCAAACAAATCAAGTAGCATCTTACAGCTTAAATTTCGTGGTATTATTTTTTTACTCCTTAAATTGAGTATCTATCTAATCTAGCATAAATTTTTAACCAGTTCAGGACAGGCAAGGAGTGAATGAACCGTTTGCCTAGGATCCGAGAGTAAAGAGTTATAATACGTATTAAAGAGTTCTAGTACGTACTAAAGAGTTCTAATACGTACTAACGAGTTCTAATACGTACTAATGCAAAGTGCAATAAGATAATACCAAATTTAGATCACGTCCGTGTGATTATGGGCCAGTAGATACGAAAATCTTGTCTCATATATGATACCTTGGATCATTGTCATTACCTTGGTCATTACCGTGGATACCTTGGATCATTTTCATGATCATTGCCAGTCATGAAAAGAGAATTACGATATATATATATATATATATATATATGGAATCATGGTTCTGAGGGGGTTAATATGTTCTGAAAGCGTAGCAAAGCACCATTCATCTCTTGTGCTCGTAAACTTTACATTCACTTGATGTACAATAATCAGAAAAGTTATTATTTTTTTTAGTACCAAGAAAATGTTGGTAACATTAAAGTACAAAAGATGTTAAAATATTTAGGAAATAACTCTTTTTGATATCTGTTTCTGGTGAGTAAAAAAAAATAATCTTGTAAATAGTGCTATGTATAAACTGCGCTTTTAAACAGATTTTTAGTAATTAAGTTGTTCAAATTTTAAAAAGAAATATTTAATCTAAATCCCCATTGAAAAACAATACTATTTAAAATAAGCTAATTTTTAAACTTCCATCTTCGTATCAAATGATAAGTTCATCTCGCAAACTTCAATAATGTTTAATATTTCGAGACGAACATTTATTCACTTTCGAACAATGGACAGTTTATACACGCTTCTTTAAATTTAAAACTTTCTAAATTTATTCTCAAATTCTATTGATCTGACATCCGGTGCTGACTTAACGCTTTAATGACGATTCCACGAATTAAAATAGTTTGAAAATTACATTTTCCAAATCCAATTCAATGTACTCAAATATTGGAATTCAGTCAGTCCAGCGATTAATTAATGTATTTATGTCTTGCTATTTAGTATCTAATTGTATTTATATTTCATGAATATTGTATCCATATTTCCATAGTATCAATTTATGCATCTTAATCATCATCTTTAATGTTTAAAATGTGCACAGGCAGATGTTATCTTCATATTTTTATACGAAATATTATTATTTGAGAATAGTCAAGTTGCATACCTTTTATAAAGCATTGTTATGTAGTTTATTATTATAATAATATTTTAATGTCTAATTAATTAAAAAAATTTTTTCATAATGCTGATTTGAAGACGAATCCACAAAAGAATTCTGAATTGGGGACACATTTCAAGGAATTCACGTGTGTTTAACCAATGTAAGGGGTCTAGAGCACTTAAATTCTAAAATTTTTGTGGGCTTTTTTCATCACTTAAAAATGCATTTAATTCTCTTTCAAATTATGAAAAAAATATGATTTCATATCAATCAGAATTAAAAGTTAAAGTGCAATGGGACTCAATATGTGAAGTGGGCAATCGTTATCATGTCGAATAATAAATTCATTCGCAAATTCAGTATGCAGTTAGAGATCCAACATCTGTACATATCTATATCGATACCTATATACGAGCTGTACTTCTTACATTTTACTTATAATCTGAGGTCAATATTTTATGCACTTCCATAACAGAAACAGTTGGCCGTCCGGATCGCTGTTCATCTTTAAATTTATTTAATAAATCACGCAAAACTTGCGGGGAACATGGGACCGACGATGGAAAAAAATTTTAACTCTAACTTTCATTTTTGTTTTTTTTTTAGGTTTTCTACGTTGAATATCTGGAACGTCATTCTATCTTGTGGGAATTCTTTCACTTGATCGGGTGAATTTTGATCATTTTCAGTGCTTTTTTTTCTTCTATGCTTTTTAGGGTTTTTGCAAGCATTGAACGATAGAAATATCCATTTGAAACTCTGACTTTCTTTAGATCGGTAGAACAGACTGGTTGCAAAAGATCCTTAAGTAGATCCTGATTGCAAGTTAAATTTAAGTATGGACAAGATTTTTTCTATTTATAAATAGTGGTATTAGTAAGAGATACATTAGTTCATGGAAGGTAACAAGAAGTAAATAATAGCAAAGCAAAAAATAAGCATTTTTTTTAATTGAAAGCGGCAATAATAACAAGTCTGGCATTTGTTCTCTCTTGTTTTATTCAAGATCTTAACATAATGCTATGATGCAAAAGTTAAGTTTAGAATTTTTCATTATAATTTTTTTGGCATTATTAGTATGAATTGATAACATTTTTATGGTTCATTCTATCATTTCAAAGACAACTTCAGCGGCGAGTTAAATTCCATTAAAAAATAATAAATCATTTAATAAAAGTTTAAGTTTGTTTACTTTATGTATCCTTGATTTATGCTTTAATTCTGTGTCGGCATTTTCATTGGAAATCATCAACCAACATATTCTTGAATCAATAATAAAAGTTAGAAAATCTCTTTTCTTAACTTCACTAAACAAATGTTACCTATTACATTGCCTTAGTTCCTTAAAAACATAATATTAAATTAGAAAATTTTAAATTTTATTCCCAAATGTTTTGAAAGCAAACTCATCGACAGACTCATTTACATTCTGTTTATGTCTTTCATTTAGTTAAAACAATTGAAAAATCCAACTATGCTGACAAAACTAATCGTATTTCATCATTTCTTTTTCTTCACGCTCCGACAAATAATCCCGGATCTCAAAGATTTCGATTTGAAGTTTTCCAAACGGAAACATACATCGTTATTCCATTACCTGGCCGACTTATCTTGAGTATCAAATGAAGTGGAATTTCTCATTTGTAGCCTACTTAATGCTTCTCATATTTTCTCAGGAATCAGTCGTTTCGTTAACCAGTTTTCAGGCACAACATGATCCTTATAGCAGAGAGTGATTTAAGCAGTGTGATACTCAAATCTTACCACCCAAGAGATTTCAATGCAAGTTGATGTTTAATGCCTCAGACATAATGATTAGCGCCAAAACATGGCACGCATCAATGAACTATATTAAGATATATTAAGAATTGAGGTTTTTCTAACCTGCGTGTAAATAGAATTTCTTTAGAAAAGGATTTCGCGGCATATGGTTAATGGTAATAAGTAATAGATATCATTTAATGAATTTTAAAATAGCATCGGCACATTTTCAAGAAGAGGTTTCATAAGGAAATAAAAGAGATGCAAAAATATTTTTGGAACTATACCTTACAATTGAATGCAATAAATTCATAATTAAGAAATAAATTTTAATAGTTAAAAATTATGTATGTATTTAATTCTAATCCATAACCTTAAATAAAGGAATTCGGAATTGTACTGAAATTTTAATTATAAATCTCACAAAGGAAATGATTTGCTGTATGTAAAAAATATCATATACAGTCCTTGGCTAAAATATTAGACGCATTATAAGATTCTATGTAAAATTTTAATTATCAGGTGGTACTATGCAGCTTTATTGTTTTTACGCGACTGAAACCGGTTTGCATTTACTTACATTCACGTATAAATTAATTAACATTGTAATGCACTACGTTAAAAATAAATGCGAATAAGAGGTATATAAAAATCTCCTGAATGAAAACCCATTACATGTATGTTTAAATACAGAAGTATTGCATATAAAATCGTGCAGAGCATGCATTTATTTAAAAAATGACAGTGCGTCCAATAATTTGGTCGAATTATTATAATATACTAATATAATACCTGATATAAGAAATATTCTATATTTAAATATCTAGAAATATTCTAGAAATATTCTATATTAATATTCTATGTAAACAAATACAAACCGGTTTCAGTTGCGCAAAAACAATAAAGCTGTAAAGTATCACCTGATAATTAAGATTTTACATGGAATCTTATAGTGTGTCTAATAATTAGGCCAATTACTTAATGTAGCAATACAAAAAAAATAGATTAGTTTCATTACATGCTGGCAAATTTTTTTTCTTTTTTTCTTTTCTACAATGAATTAAAATTTTTTCCAGAAAATGACTTCTAGTAAGATCGTTTAATAAGAAAGAATCGATAGATTTTTAAGGGGAAATTTTAGAAAAGGATAAAACAGATGCTCAAAATTTTTATGAGCTATAGGTTACAATTTAATAAAATAAATTCAAATTTAATAATTAAATTAAAATACTTATTATTAATTTAAGTATTTGTTAAATTAAAATTTATAACCCTAAAAAATAAATAAAGTGAATGAATTAGGGAGCGTATGGAGTTTTCAGTATTAAATCGAAATCATTCTTACAAATTGAAATTATTTACTCTTTTATGAATGCAAATAATATCATCTATAATTAATGCAGCGATGCATGAAATTTAGACTATTTTTATAGCATACACGCCAAAAGACCTTTTAGAACCTACAATGCATTTCAAAATTTCTCTAAAGAAAGATTTTTCTCTGGAAAATTAATGATTTTAAGATAATAATAATTTACTTAATATTAATTACAGTTAAATAATTTTAAGATAGCATCGGGATATTTTCAAAGACATGTTTTGTAATAGAATTAAAGATATGCTAGGAATTTTATGGTAAACCAAACGCTACAATTGAATGAAATAAATTCTAAATTAATATTTAAATTAAATATTTATTATTGAATTATGAATTTTTTAAAGTCCTATTTATTATCTGAAATAAGAAATTGCTCATAATTCAGCGATGTGTAGAGTTTTAAATTTGAAGTCTAAATCATCCGTCTATTGCTCTCTTTATCTATGTATTTGCTCTCTTTCGTTTATATAAAAATAACTCTTTTAAAAATTAATGCAGCAATACATGAAATCCTAATCTTTTTATTACATAGAAGTAAATTATTTTTTTTCGACCATATAATACATTTTATATTTCAGTAGAAATTATTCCTCACCAGAAAGGAAATTAGTAATGTAAATCGTTTTATGAATCTTACAGTAACTGGATAAATTATTAAACGCACTATAAGAGTCTATGTAAAGTCTTAATTATCACGCGATACTATACAACTTTTTACGAGACTAAAACCGGTTTGTCCCTGTTTACGGTCGTGTATCAATTGGTTAAATTGGGCGATATATAATATAAGTTCGACGATTGGATAAATTAGACGATATATTATATAAATATAGAGTATTTATTATATCAGGCATTATATTATTACATTATAATAATTAGACCAAATTATAAGATGCCCTATAGTGTTTTTATAGTTACATGTTTTGCACTAGTTTATATTCTATTCGTTTTTATTTAAACATACATGAAATGGGTTTCTATTTAGGACATTTTTTATAAATACTTTCAGTTTGTATTTATTTTTAACGTATTGGAGTACAATGTTAATCAATTGATACACGAACGTACAGTCCGCAAAAGAAAAAACGAATCACCCTGAATAACTTTCGTTCAAATGATCGGATTTTCACGAACTAGTGTCAATCTTAATGGTTCCTGGGGGTGATCTCAAATATGCTAATCAATTAATGCTAACCATTAATTAAGTTACGAAATCAGACACAGAAACGTACTTTCTCTGAAAAAACATACATTTTTTTTACATATTTGGATTCTTAACCTTTGAAATATACGGGGTTGCCGCAATCTGGGAAACATGGTCTCCATAGTTTGATCAGGAGAGCGATCCAAAGTCCGTACCCCTTAATGCTAATTTCACTTTTTACGTTTTTAGTCATATTTTCAAAACTAATGAAGCAATTCAAAGAAAATTGCACCCACTCATAAAACTCATTTACCCAAAGATAATTTCATGAAAAAAATAATTTTTTATAATTATTAATTATTTTTTAATATTTTATTAAATTGAGGATGAAAAAAGTTTGAATTACAAGGTATGAATTTTTCTATGGCATATTAATCTACATATTTTTCAATTGAAAAATCTAAAGTTTCAATTGTTTTTATTTATTAGAAGCTGAGAAAAATTAAAATTAATTATCTTTAAAAAAGTAATTTGGCGACAATAAAGAAATGATTCAATGGGGCGATTAATATTGAAATGTAATAAACTTGCGAAGAACTTGACTTCGTGCGCGGAGCGTAAAATTTCATTCATATTTTTTTCGCTAATAATCGTTTGCTAATCTTTTTATTTTTATTTCTTTCAAACCATAAGATATAATGTTTCTTTTTTAGTCGTTTAATAATTTATTTGCAATTTAGCAAAGAAATTTGAATAAAACATTTTGAATAAAAAACACTTTATTCAACGAATGCCTAGGTTTATAAAAGCGTGCATCTGATAGAATATGATTTTACACCAGATTGTGCTTATTTAATGTGATTATTTTTTATTTTTTTATTTTGTTTTTCAATAACTGATACAATTTCAATAATATACATACGTGTGCATAGATTTGGAATAATATATTTATCAAATTCTTTAATATATACTTCATATATAATAATAAAAATACGTAGTCAACATTTTTAAGCATCTCTCACAACATCACAAATTTCTCAACATATTATAGGGTAAACTAACTAATGAAGGAACACTTAAGCATAGCTTACCTTTAAATAAAATCATAAAAATTTCAAAATTTGTAATTTTAGCTAAATTATGGTGCCGACATATTTGTTATTAAATGAGAATTACGTAAAAAAAATTAGATAGCTTACATAATATTGTTTTAAGCTTTTGGTGGTTTAAATAATAAGTAGTAAGATAACCAAGTGAAGGAACAGTTCTTAATGGAGAATAAACACTAAATTTTCAAGTGAATGAACACTTTGAGAATGTTTGATGCTCGTTAGGAATCCATAGGCCACACAAATATCTAAAAACAAGATTTTACTTGGAATTACAACATATAACCACAGTTAACGTGGAAAATTTTACTTTTTTTTCAGTCATGGAATGGAAAGTAAAATATGTTTGAATACATAATTTTAAAAAAATGTTTTTAAGTTTTTTTCCTCACAGTTTAATAGTCTATTCTAAATTATGAATGTTTAATTTTTTTTTTGTTTACTCTTTTCCCCATATTTTTTGAAGCTTTTTTATATCTTTTTAAGTACTTTTTTTCTCGTTGTCATATTTTCTGCTTTAACTTTTTTTCAGGTCTTTCAATCTCTTTAAACTTTCGTTCTTTTTCTGAAGTTAATGCATAAAAGTAATTTATTTCTTTTTCTTTTGATTTAACCTTCCACTTTTTTCCAAATTTTTGGCCAATGTAAATGTATCTTCGAAATTTCTTTTGATTTTCCAGTGCAATTTCTAGAATTCCTAGCTGGATAATAAATGAGAAAAAGGAGTTTCGAAGTTTGAGTAAAATCCAACTCTCATTGACTTGTATCTAGTGGGTCTTCAGCAATACTTACCATTTACTTATGGAACTAATTGTTTTTGCAACTAACAATGCCTCAAGAAGATTTATCTCAAAATCAGTTTTCTTTACTTTCATTATCAATGATAGTTGTATCAGCTTCAGTGCCAAACTTTGATTAACCAAATGTTCTTTTCGAAAAAAATTCTTCAATATTGAAAAAAGCACAGGCTATTGGATATTAGGGAGATTAAACTTTTCTGTCAATGTTCCTTTAAAAATTTGCAACATGACTTGTGAGATTTCCTTCTCAAGCTTCTGAAGAAATAGTGCATCGTTACTCTCGAAGCATGTGTTTTGTTGATAAGTTGTCTTGCTTATTAACTCTTGGAGTCTGTTTTGCATGCATTTGTTAAAGTCAACGTTTTCTACATCGAATGGAAAAATATTGCATTTCGCAAAAACATTTTAACTTCATCAGTTGATACCTCAAAATCTTATTTAAAAATGGATGCAAGATTTTCTCGACATATTGTCTTACAATTCTTTTGTTTTCAAGATCTAACGCGAGATTTCCATGAATTAGGTAGAAAACTAAACCAGAAAATTTGTTTTGATGAACAAAACTTGCTCTGTTTCAAATTGATATGAGATTTTTACCTATCCAGAACAAGCAAAATAGGGAATTTAATAGCATTTTTAATTAGCCATGGGTTGAAATATTTGCAATATATTTGTAGAATGTTGCTGTGGTCATCATTTCATTTCATGAATCGCTTTTTCCAATGAAATATTTAGCAGGGACTGATTCTGTAATATCTCAAAGAATTCTTCAGTAAGCAAAAACTGCCAATGGAGGTACTTTTTCTTTCCTAGGTACTTTAGAATATAAATCCTTATAATTTTTAGGGCCAAAGATTTTTCCCGTTTAAGGGCAGTATTCAATTCTTGCTTCGTTTGCATTGTAAATGCAATCATTTTCTAAAAGTATGTCAGGGCTACTTCCCTCCTAAAGATTCTTCTAAAGTTCTTAAAACCAGAATTTCGAATATTATTCTCTAAGAGAAGTTTTGCCTTTTGAAATTATCTTCGCATTGCACTGAGTTATCGGTGGATGTCACCTTAAAAAAAAACTTCACCCATTTTTCACCTGGATGATTGTCTTTAAATGGATTTTTCCTACCAGTTCCCGACAGGACATTAAAGACGGCAATAAGATAAAAATTTAGCTAATTATTGGCACAAAAGTCTGCTAAGAAATTTTCCATTCAAGCCTTTATTATTATATTTAGTTGATATATTTAGTCAGTAAACATAGCTTAGTTAGGTGTCTAAGGTGTGATGTAATAACTAATCACTACATTTATAAAGATAAATAATAAATAAATTATTATTATAATTCTTTAAATAAATTTGCATTTTGAAATGAAATTGTTATGGAAACTAATCATACAACATTTAACTGAATTTTAGGAGTCTTCTATGTCGCAGAACTACTAATCATTCATGTAAAATCATATTTCACACACACACTGTTCATTCACTGGGAAATCTATTCCCGATGAAGGAACATGCCTGTTCCTTCACTGGTTAGAAGTTGTTTTTTGTATTTTTAACGTAATTTTGATGTATAATGAGACAAAAGGTACAAGAAAATTAAAATTTTTATTTTATTTTCATTAACTTGATAAAATCCCAGAGAGGGAACACTTGTTTATTCATTGGTTTTTCATCGTTTGGTAATCCAGTTAATAAACACCCCCTAATCTCAGAACTTGCTTATGCTATGATGCTTAATATAAATCAAACGTAACTTCAATAACCATATTTTGAATTCTTTTTTTCACAATGAGAAAAAAAAGCATTATTATATGCAATTAATTGTACTTTAAACGGTAATTCAATGCATTGTTTGATGACTTCCTATTGTTAGATAGTAAGCTACTGTTACCAATCTATCTAAATTAAAACGCTTAAAATCTTATTTTTTAAAAATATCAATGAAATGTTCCTTCACCGAGATGTGTTCCTTCACTGGTTGATTTACCCTATATCGTCTTAAGCTTAAAAGAAATTTCCGGAAGTGTTTCACAGAACTATTTTACCAACTATTTAATTAAATTTTAACATTTTTAAAAATCTAATTCTTTACCCTTTTACGTTTATTATTTCTTCATTAATATACTAATAAATTTTTTTAGTATTTTAATTTAGGTTTTCGTTAAAGTAAAGTACCTTTTTAATTTATAGTCAAGTTTTTTTAAAAGAATTATTGTCTGCTAGCTAAGAATAAAACCTTGTTAATAAATTAAAAACATTCCGCTGTTTAAAATTATTTAATGCGAAACAGCCGATTATTTACTAAGCATACAATTTTTTTTTTGAAAAAAGAATATAATTTTTTGACTGTCTTTTTTTTTCTTTTCTTTGTTTTTTTTGTTTCTTGTGTCTTTAACATGGATTATCTAAAATAGTGTTGATGTTTTATAAGTCACTACAAAGAGTATAAAGATACCGAACATTAAAAAGCTGTCGAATACGTAGCCAAATTTTTAAGCGTCTTAAAGTATCTCAGTATCTTAAATGTCGTTCTTACATCTTAGTTCTGAAAGTAAATTTTTAATTACCTGACCAAGTGTGATTCACTAATTATTTCATTCTATCTTTTACTCTTTCCTTATGATACCAAGTAGATTTTTTCCTGATAATATACTAAACTATTTTGTTTGATTTTTTGCTTTAGCACGATTCCCAAGAAATTATTGTAGTAAAATTTGTTATCCGAAAAATGATTGATGAAAATCTGTTTGATCGAAGCATATTATTCCTTTAAAATTAAAACGAGGAAAAAATTAACTTTTATTATTTATCTAAGCTTATTCCATTTATTTAATGATAGCGGTATTAAGGTTAAGGATATACGATAGAAGCTCCGTTTACTATTATACTATAAATGCATTAAATCATGTATCTTGAATAATTTATTTCAGGCAAATTATTTAATAATTTTAAGCTAATAAAGGTGTAAAAGTAAACTCGATTGAAATACTCCGAAAGTATACCCTAAAATATATGTAGAATAAACTTTGGAATCGATACGTAAAAAATACCTTTTCAAACAACTTTGAGTAGGCCAGAAACGCTAACTTGTTTGAAATAGTTGTCCTTGTAACTATTTAATTTCGATTCCTGGTGCTAGGGAACATTTCATTTTCATATTCGACTTTTGAAATTTCAATTGTAAACGGAATTTTTTTATGTCCTTAAATTAAAATGTTAAGGCTTGCAGCAAAAAAATAAAAAAAATAAAAAATTGTACTGCATTGATTTTTTTACAAAGTAGTGAATTATTATTTTTTTCAATTTGAGAACCTGTGCCTATAACTTATTATGTAAGACTTATTTTAATATCGAGTGAAATAATTTAATATGTTGTGTAACTAAGTGGATAATCTCAAGAAACTGAATCGAAAATATAAAAACTTCATTGATTTAAAAAAATAATAGGCGATAATAAGAATAGAAATGTTTTGAGCGTCCAATAATAAAAGTCACAAGTTATTCAAGCCTGACAAGTGTTGAGAATGGGTGATTATATTTAAACGCTCGAAACATGTCGACTTTTAATTCACTCTTCATATTCCAATGCACATTCGCAAGGTTTTCTATAATTTACGATATTTCTTTTTTCTGTAACTCAAGGAATTGCTGAATGCTTAGTGGCATTTTAAAAACATTGAAATATATTATGTTTAAGAATAAGATATTGAAATATACGATAAAAGCCAGTGGAGTTTTTATCGCCAATTATACTGTTTTACATTTGGGTCTTGATCATTATTT
This sequence comes from Parasteatoda tepidariorum, assembly GCF_982258835.1. Classification (NCBI taxonomy): domain Eukaryota; kingdom Metazoa; phylum Arthropoda; class Arachnida; order Araneae; family Theridiidae; genus Parasteatoda; species Parasteatoda tepidariorum. Next base: position 6,642,536 of record NC_141765.1, read on the forward strand.
TCATAAGGATTTTACACTCGTTAAAGTAAACATATGCATTTTAATATTTTAACAGGAATAATGTGGTCTTCAAAAACGTAAGAGCATCAATGTTGTAAAAGTTATATTTAACTTGAAAATTAAAATTTTGAGACCAGATATTTTGAATTAATGAAATTAAATATTTTATCTTTTAAGTTTTTGTGACCCATTTCAGTATCTTAAATATCTTACGAGCTCTGGTTAAAAAAAGAGTATCAGATATATATAAGAAAACAAAAATAATCATAGTAGCAGTATTTGGTGGTAAATGTAGCTTATCGTAGTTGAAGAATATGCTGTGCGGCATTTTACGTTGAATTTGCGAACGTAAGTTTTAGAATGTATCGAAACATGAGGATGCTATTTGCTAATCATCTTTATCCAAGGAAAACCATATAAACTAAATATCTAGCAGAATGAAGCGATTTTTTATACAATGAATCATACAATATGCAACATATTATTTCAATATCTTATTCTTAAATATAACATATTTCAATGTTTTTAAAATGCCACTAAACATTCAGCAATTCCTTGAGTTATAGAAAGAGGAAATATCGTAAATTTTAGAAAACCTTGTGAATGTGCATTATAATTACTATACAATCTACATTTTTTTTTCAAGCACTTTTTTTCCTTCGAACTTTCTTGCCTAGAAGACTCGATTAAAGTTGTAAAAATGATTATCCTTAAAATTTTGTATATAGCTGTAATAAGTTATGTTAATTTTATTTTAGTATGAATTCCTCGAATACATATAGCAAAAGCAGCATATTCTAAATAATATCAGATAAAAAGTTTATGTATTTAAATTCTCAAAACTTAGAAAATCATAAATAATTTATAAATCGATTCAGATTTTCTTTTCAAGGGAGATTAAAAAAAAATTTCTGCTTTTTGGACTGAAATCAGCTTAAAAATTAACTATTGCCCAGAAACTTCGAGATATTTTCTATTAACAATTAATTAAACCTCTCCGAGCAATCACAAAACATTATTTAAATTTTTTCACAGTCAGAGCTTAGTTGCCTAGCAACCTAGTAAAATTAAGCATTCCTCTTTTGAATTAGTCAATGGGTTATCTTAAAATATTCATTAGCGCAAGCGACTGTTTTTGGCGGTTTTCTGGACTATCGCCAAATATATAAACCCTTATTGCGATCCACTTTACCACAAAATTGTTTTAAAATTTCGTCTACCCCCCCCCCTCATTTAAGTGTCTAGATTCCAAATATGTAAAAAAAAATCTATGTTTATTCAGAGAAAGTACGTTTTTGTGTCTGATTTCGTAACTTAATTAATAGTTAGCACTAATTATCTAGCATATTTGAGGTCACCCCCAGAAACCATTGAGATTGAGACTTAGTTCGTGAAAATCCGATCATTAGAACGAAAGTTATTCAGGGTGATTCGTTTTTTTTTTTTTTTTTTTTTTTTTTTTTGCGGACTGTACATAAGTGAAAACTGGTTTCAATCGCGTAAAAACAATAAAGCTGTAATATGACGTGATAATTAAGATTTTAAATTAAATCTTATAGTGCGTCTAATAGTTTGACCAGGGACTGTAAGTCAGAATCCGTATATCTTCGGGAAGAGTTTCTAGAAAGTTATGAAGAATATGCTCAGAATTTTTGCAAACCGTACATTATAATTAAATAAAATAAATTCTTTATTTTTAAATTATGTATTTATTAAACTTATAACCTTAAAAAAATCAATTGAGCAAAGGAATTAAGGAATGCAGTGCGTTTTAAATTTGAAATCAAAATCTTTCTTAGAAATGGTAATTATTAATTCTCTTATGAAAACAAAAAAAAAATATCATTTATGTATAATCCAGCAATATAGGACAATATGAGTAGAATCCTTTTATAAACAACATCTTTTAGATGGAAAGAAAATGAGCAGATATGTTCCAAAAATGTTTTTCATCAAAATTATGTAAAAGAAACTTTTCCATTAATCAGAAGGAAAGATCAAGTATGATCATATTTCAAATTCTAAGAGTGGTTCCCAAGAAGACCTATGCAGCCAAATTTTTAGACGCACTCTAAGATTCTATGAAAATCTTAATTATCAGTATACAGCTTTATTGTTTTTGCGGGACTGAAGCTGGTTTACATTCGTGTACCAATTGCTTAATTTAGGTGATATATAATATAAATTCTACGATTCGTTAAATTAGACGAAAGATTATATAAATATAGAATATTAATTACATCAGGTTTTATATTACTATATTGTAATAATCAGATCAAATTATTAGAAGTACTGTAGTTTTTTTAATAATTACATGCTTTGCACGCGTTTATATGCAATACTTTTATATTTAAACATACACGTAATAAGTTTTTATTCAGGAAATTTTTCATATACTTCCTATTTGTATTTATTTGCAACGTACTGCATTACAATGCTAACCAATTGATACACGAACGTAATTAAGTGCAAACCGGTTTCAGCAGCGTAAAAACAATAAAGCTGTCACCTGATAATTAAGATTTTACATAGAATCTTATGGTACGTCTAATAATTTGGTCAAAGTCTGTGCCTATAGAATCAATTTTTATATATTTAGTTACATATCCAACAGTTGTACTGATGGATTATGGGTCATCCAATCCTAACGACAACAATTTAAAAATCCAAGTGTATGAGTAGTTCCAAACAAACACGTAGAAAGGGGTCCATTATCAGAATTCGAGTATTACACAAATAATACTACCAAAAATAAAGCATATTCCTTGTTTTTAGTATTAAATTTTATGTAATTTGGTTTACAAATTAATCACCAAATGTCTGTTAGAATTTAATATGATCCTGTAACTGCAACCTTTTTTGTGTTTTAAAAAAAGCAGTTTACAGAAATTAAAAATAGTTATTCGTTTTGTCGCGACACTCAGTTATATACTTAGGTTATATGTTACATTATTGTTACAAGAAAAGAAGTATTCAGTTTTTAAAAATTGGGAAAAAATGAAATAATTGATTTAATTTAATTGGAACAGGAATAGGAATGATTAAAAAATAATAATTAAATTTATAAAATAAAAGGAATTTAAAAGCTAGGAATTATGTAATGCCTATGATGGCATTATAAGAAAATGGAACCTTCTCATAACAATAATGTAAATATAACTTTTTAGAACCTTCAGCTTTTCTGGACAAATGGTTATGAATTTAAGATAGCATTGATATATTTCCAAAGAGGGCTTTAATAAAGGAATAAGGAAGATGCTCAAAATTTTTGTGAACTATACATTGCAATCAAATAGCCTAAATTCATAATTCATAATTAAATATAATTGTATAGTGCTAAGTTATACAGGGTGGTCCCGAATTCATGGTACAAACTTTAAAGGTAGGTACAGGACATTATAACAATGAATTATTGTATAGGAATGTATAGTCGCAAGTGAAGCGGTGCAACACCTCCTAGAATGAAGGCCTCAGCACGACACACCCCTCTCAATCCTTAGTAGTCCAACGAGAATCCTTACCGCGTCTTTTCAGAAAAGCTTCGATCGGATACTTTATATGAGTTTGTTTTTAATTAGAAACTTACCTTTCAAAAAATAAAATTTTTTAAGCACTTTTCGTCTCTACTGAAAAGAATGAAATTTATCGAACATATACTAACATTCTGAGAAAAATTATTTTAATTGCATTATCAATTGAAATAAAGATATTAAAAAAAAATTGCACTCTAATATACCTTTTGTAATTTATTTAAAGGAATGAGACAATATTATTTGACAATTTATCTATGTAAGCATTTATTATTATTCTTTCATTTAAATATATACATAAAACAAGCTATATATAATAAATAATTTTATCATTGAGTAAAATTTTTTATGAAAACAAATTTTCATTTTTAAGACAGCTGATATAAAGTTATATCCTTAACTTTATTGAAATTTGAACACAATTTTAAATTAGTGTAGTATAGTAAAATTATTTACAAGTTACTAGCTTTTCACAGCTTTCAAAAATGAAAAGTGATGAAACAAGCAACAAAACTGTTTATTTCAAATACAAATATAGAAACAATGTAAGATTTCATTTTAAATCTCTTCAGCTTATTAAAAATATGACCACTTAAACATTAATTTATTAGTCTAGTCATACAAAATATTTTTCAAATAAACTCAAAAAGTATTATAATGCTACTTGTCTTAAAAGTTACAAATAAAAAACAGAAGCTGTATCAAAAATTGATTCTATATTTTAATGTTGAAGAAAACAAACAGCTCCTTTATTTTAATGTTTGTAGTTTTCTTTTCTTAGTTTCTGGTTCAATTTTAGATTGAGTTACTTTTAAGTTTAAGTTAGCTTTCTTTTTATTAAGTCGTTCAGTTAAAATTGAATCATTTAGCTTTTTACAATAATTGCTTAAAAAGGTGTTAATGGCTCGAGTTACTAAAAATTTAACAATGAAACTGGAATCATGAGCAGAGCATTGATTGTCATTTAAGAATATTTCATTTCTTTCCAAAACATTAATAGTAGTTTCAATAGCCAAAACTTTATGATTATGCATTTGTAGAAATGAGCTTTCAAACTCTTCAGAAACTAATTTTTGAACTACCACATATGCGTGCAAGATTATGTCAACAATTTCTTGCTTAGGGTAAACCAAACAACCTCTGTCTAATGTTTGAATGTAAGAGTTTTCAACACCATCTATCACATTAAATTTCTCTTCGATATCCGTTAATGTGATAGATTTCTCACAAGATGAACAATTTTTGTTTTATTTCACCAGTCTTTGGGTCAGTTTTCACCGTTTCTTTAACTATGACATCCGACGAAAAATGTTTCTCACACACCTAAAAACAAGTATACATTTTAAGTATTTTGTTTTTATTTTTAACTATTTCTTCAAAAAATATTATACTAAATACTTTATAGCTTTGATGTCATAAGCTTTTTTACATATTTGATGTAAAAAAAAAATTATGTTCTTACATTTAGTTCTCACTCTTAAAATGTTCTCATATTTTTAAACTCAACGAAAAAAAAAATTTCAGAAAAATCAAAATATTTGTTGAAAGTCATATTTTACTCAATGAAATATGAGATTCAAATTAAATTTTCAATTACAATTTCTATTTTTTCTTCACAAAACCAAGACTTCTAATGCACAATACCCAATGAAGTAAGAGACGCAAATTAAAATTTAAGTAAAACTTTTAATTTCTGGTAAAATTTTAAATTATCACTCTAGGAAAAACAATATTAAAATACTTATAGAACTGTTGTAATAGAGGTTTGTGATTTTTTTTTTGAATGATTTAAATTTTCGGTTTCATATTGTTTGAATTTTATAGCCTGCATTATGTTTTCACATTTTGTCAAACTTTCTCACACAAAAATGCAATTAAAACAAATTTTAAAACTATGAAAATCATGAAAAATTTGTACTATCTCATTTAAAATGCCTTCTAAATTTAATATATATTTTTCTCCAAAATAAAAAAATGAATATAATTTGATTTAACTACCTGAATGATTATTTTAAAAAAGAAAGTGTTGATTTAAATCAACGAACCCCGATTTCAACAGAAATAAACAATAAGTGAGAAAACTTACTCGAGAATTCTTAGTGATGATAAAATCCTTCCGTGAGAGTGCTTGTAGCCAACGTCTTTGTTGAGCTTCATCTTTGGGAAAATTAAATACGGCAACTTTTGGACCGTTAGCATAATTTCCTTTGCAGTTTACTGCACAGCAATGGTAAGTCATGACACATTAATATATATTGCAAATATGTAATCCAACAGTAGCTATCATAACTTAAAACTTCACGAAAACGAATTAAAAATAACAAAACACGTGGAAGGGGAAGAACCGGCGCCAAAGGGAATGACTGTTATGGTCACCGGAATTCCATTTCGCCAAAATCAAAGCTATGAATGACGCCAATGCTAATGGAAGAATGTGGCAGCCATTCAGGTCTACTTCGTTGGACTACCAACGGATCGGATTTTTCATTTATGTTAACCCGTGCTGAGGCCTTCCTTATTCTAGGAGGTATTGAGCGGTGAGGCGTAAACAGGAGAAATAACGGACGAAAGGAGAAACAAAGATTTTATTGAAAGCGTTGTTGACAAGTGTCATGTTTACAGTAAGTGTTCAAAATTGCGTCCACTAGAAGCGATACATGCTTGACAGCGTCGGTGGAGCGATTGGCGTTCACGTTCAAAGATGCCTGGTATTTCACGCACACCTGCAGCAGCTACAGATATGCGAGCGACGAGATCCTCATCTGAGTCAACTGGAGTCTCATAAACAAGATGCTTTAGATGTCCCCATAAAAAGTACTCGAGGCTCGATAAATCGGGAGATCGGAGTAGCTAAGGGATTGGTCCACCACGCCCAATCCATCGAGTACCAAACGTGGCATTCAGGTAATTCCGTACATCAATGCTGAAGTGTGCTGGCGCCCCATCGTGCTGAAACCACATGCGGTTACGAATGGCGATCGGAACATCATGCAGCAGTTGTGGTAACACTTCTTTCAGAAAAATAAGATAGCTCCCGCTACTGAGTCGCGTGGGTAGTAAAAATGGGCCAATCAAAAAGTCGTTCACAATACCAGCCCACACATTAATACAGAAACGTTGTTGAAACGCATGTGGACGCGTTGCATGTGGATTATCGGTTGCCCACACATGGGAATTGTGCGTATTAAAGACACCCTCGCGTGTAAATGTCGCTTCATCTGTAAATAGCACATCACCTGCGAAATCCGGCTGCAACGCACATTGCTGCATCACCCAAAGGCATAAGTTCACGCGGAGAGGATAATCTGCCGGATTCAATGCTTGTACTTTCTGAAAATGGAAGGGGTGTAAGCGATTTTCATTTAACACTCTGCATACAGTCTGATGACTTACACCTACGTCACGCGCAACAGTTCTTGTGCTTGACTCGGATCTATCAGCCACAATGTTCAAGATGCTTTCTTCCAGCCTTGGAGTGCGTACAGCTCTTACTCGACCAGCGTCATGTCTGTTGACGTCGAACGCACCTGTTTCACAAAGTTGACGATGTAACCGTTGAAAAATTCTATGATCTGGCATTCGTCGACCAGGATACTCCGCGCAATACATTCGTAACGCAGCTCTGCCGTTACCATTTGCACTGCCGTACATGTAATGCATGTCTGCTTTTTCTGCATACGTAAAGTCTCCCATCGTCTACGGCAGCACAATTGTGAATGGCGCTTTTCCCTACTGCTGCGATGCATCATTTTCAACAGCGGCTAGACATCTACTGCCTTCTGCCGGCAATGATACCAACCGATCACTCCATTTCTCTTTTCTTTTATTTCCCCTGTTTACGCCTCACCGCGTCACTTGCGACTATACATTCCTATACAATAAATCATTGTTACAATGTCCTGTGCCTACCATTAAAGTTTGTACCATGAATTTGGGACCACCCTGTATATTTATTATGTTCTTGCTCGTAACTTAAAAAAGTGGAAATGCGCAAAGAAATTCGGAAATGTGTATATAACTATATATAATCTTATAAGTGGAAATGATTTACTATCTTATGCGTATAAAAACATTCATAATTAATGCGGCAATACAAAAACTATAAACTTTTTATAACATCGAATTAGCAGACATTTTCAGAGACTACAATGAAATAAAAATTTTCTAGTAAATAATTTCGCGACATATGACTTACGATAACAAGTAATATATACTGTTTAATGAATTTTAAGTTTGCATTGGTATGTTTTCAATGTGAGGTTTTAGCAGAAAGTAAGGGATCTTACTTTTTGTCAACCATACATTACAACTTCATAAAATAAATTCATAATTTACATTTAAAATTAAATATTTATTATTCAATGATCTATTAATTAATGATTAATCATAACATTTATAAAAGCGAGTGCATAGAAACTTCCAAAAGCGTTTTCAAAAGTGCAGTTTAAATCTCGGTCGTTACGACACTATTTTCAAGAAATGAACATTTGAGTTTCACTTCGATATTCTGTGATCTTTTGTAAAGTATAGGACTGCTCGGAATCACAATAAAATTAAATTGTTAATAATATTAATAAAGAATTAATGTAAAACAAGGAATAATGATAATGAAATAAACTAATAATAAAAACTAATAACAAAAACAGCGATTTATGGAAGAGAGTTCACACTCACTCCTAAAATTTGAAGCGGGATAAAAACACAATGTAGCCCAAATTAGATGGAAATTTGCTTTACATTTTTACACTTTAAGAATGGAATCTGCCATTTGCAATACTAACGTAATAACAATGGGAAATAATGATTGGGTTAACAAGGTTGCCAGTTCTACAAGATCTCAGTTTCAAAGGTCATTTTAAATATGATTTGCACCAACATGAATCGTAAGTTGGTTACAAAAACTACTTTTCATTTTCCCGCGCTGAAGTTAATGCTCGGAGAAAAAACTTTTTGGTATAGTTATCATACCTGTATTGTAAAGACATTAGTAGTAAAATAAACCATAATTCTGATAATTAAACCTAAGTATATGGTATTTAAATCACTCATTTGGTAATTTTGCCGTTTGTCAATGGTATACTGAAATTTCTGTTTTCCAGAATTATAGTTATTATTACCATACATTGAATATTAAATACAAAACTAAAATGTAAATTTTATCAAATCAATGGTTTTAACGCCATGCTAAAAAGTATCTCGATAAAATTGCCAAAATGTTCTTTTGAACCCAATTAAACATTTATTTGGTGATGTTTACCTTGCGATACCTATGCCTCATACCAAAAGGAATAATAACTGATTACATTTCTATGGTTTATTTAAAATGGCAGTTTAATTAAATGGTTTATCGGAGTTAGATTACTGTTAATTATTTCTAATGGAATTCCTCAATTATAACAAGAGGTAAAAGAACATGAATGATGGTCTCAAATGATTAATTAATTAAAGTGTTTTAAATCTACTAAACTCAGATATATAATTTATATATTGTTTATCTATTTACATACAGATATGGATTTTGTGGAAGAACGGCTAAATGGTATATGGATATGGAAGAATGGCTAAAAACCTCTTTTTCGAAAATATTTAGTTAAAATATTTCGAAAATATTTTTAAAACAGATAGCATAATTTTGCGTAAGACAGCAATAATATACATCCAGTGCTATAGCGGGTTTAGAAACCTCTACATCTAAGCTTCAGAACGGTTAAATGAACGACAGTACTGCTCGGCAGGATGCAAGCAAAACACCTATATATTATTGGGGCCTCCATTGCCACGAGTTGCTGTTCTTTTACCGAACACTATGAGGCCTCGAGGTAGTGGGTTAAGCATCTCTGTGCTGCTTGTCTCATTTTTGTACTATCTGTTCTGTAGTTTGACACGAGACAAGCCATTCTTTTTCTTTAAGCACACGAACCTAATCCAAATTTATTTATTTACTGTTATACATCCATGGTTAGGCTTCGATTTGAATTTACTACCTCCATTTTAAGCAGAGTTTGGCCGAACAACACTTCTGTAAATTAAAAAAAACATTACTTTTCTTTAAATGTGCGTTTAGTGTAACTTGAAGGTAGCCGGTTTTAATTCTACTGTGTCCCAGGATTTGTCTTGCTGTTTTTCTCGATCTTGTGATATCTGTATTTTGACTTGGTAAGGGCATATAAGCTGGGATATGTACCGAACTTTGATTCACAAACCAGCAGCATATGTCAACGTAACAATAATTAAGATTAATTGCCTCCATACATTCATATACAAACTCAATATTGGAGAGCAACATAGTAGATATCCTCGTAGTTCACCCTAAATAATGCTAAATCCTCTACAAAGACCGATTTATCCAACCTTCTAATTAAGAAACGTGATTGCTAATAGGAATAAAATCCGCCACTATCAGGGTGAGTACAATCATTGCATTATTTTGTTCTGAAAACCTGGTGACTAGAACAATAGAAAATTTTCTGAAGTCACTCTTTTCCGCTTAATTACAGGTCATGACAAACCTGCACACACTTCTCCACTGCGTTTGTTTTGGCTTTGAATGGGATCTGCCTATTATGTTGGAGCCCCATCATCAACGGTGATCATTTGCTCAACGATTTTCGGGGTGAGATTACCGTTTACTATTAGAAAGCTCGAATTCGAATTGCTGAACTGCCCAAGACGAGTGAAAATAAATAAATAAACGCACATATAATTTGTGCATTTAAATGTGTGACTTGAGAATCTCATGAGACTATAAATTTGATTCTATTATACTTTTTATGCTAGTTGTTAATGAATTGAGTTGCTTTTTTCCACCTTATTACAGGTCATGTCTATCAGCAAGCACTTCTCCACGGCATTTGTTTTGGCTTTGAATGGGATCTGATTATTATATCGGAGCACCATCATCAACGGTGATCACATGCTCTATGATTTTTCAGGGTGAGATCACTGTTTGCTATTAGAAAGCTCAAATTCGAATTGCTGAAGTGCCCAAGAAGTGAAAATAAATAAATAAGCAAGCATAATATCATTTGTGTATTTAAATGTGTGACTTAACAAACATATGATTCTTTCATTTTAATTCCATTATACTTATTATGCTAGATGTTAATGAATTTAGATATTGATTTTTAAAGCACCACGTTATAATACCATAGCAGTTCTGCTCTTATGTCACTAGCAGTTTGATCTGGAAACAATATTTTTCTCCTCTTATTCAGGATCTGTAATATTACAACAAGCAATTAGAAATCTTTAGCAATATGATATGAGCTTTATTTGTTCTAATCTTATGATTTCTTTAGACCTCCACACGATGGGCTTATTTAGCAATTCTTCAATATTCCACAATATTGTAGACAAATTTTTACCACTATCTCTAATTTCTACTACCAGATGATGATTTAAGTGATAGTAAATAGGCAATTTACTATAACTAAGTGCAAAATATATGAATTGTGATCTTTCTGTTATTAATATAATAAACAAGGTTCTAGCCACATTTGAATACTTTTTCAAACTGCTTGAGTCTTCAAAAAAGTAGAAGTAAAAAGAAGTTAACATAAAAGTTTCTTTATAGAGATCGTCTATTTATAAGTTATGATGGTTAATAATAAAGAGATATTTATCGAGTAGCATTAAGTAATGACATTTAAAGTGTTCAGTGAAGGCAACAGCAAACTACAACATTAGTCAGAAGAATCCATTTTATTTTTCATAGTTGCTTCCCGTTTCACTAACACTCACATTTAATATCACAATTAGCTTAACAATTAAAATTATTGTGCAAAACAATTTTTCAGGTCGCTGTCGACTAATCTTGTCAATGTCATTACTTAATTACGGAAAACATGAACTAAAATAATGCTGTTACTAATCATGTTTCTAATTCATACGTGAACTAATCGATTAAGAATATCCGAAAATTGTTGTTAAACATGCAATACCGTGACTCCAATTATGGAATTATTCTTCATTTGCGTCATTTTCTCATCAATAAATTATAAAGCTTCATATCTTTTTCAATGCTGCATGACTCTTTGCAAATTTGAATTATTTATCAACTCCGTGGAAAGGGCTTTATTATGTTCAATTGGAGTCAACTTGCGTTCCGATTTTTATTGATTTCAATATCTCGAAAAAAATTTCGAATTATTACTTTTGATAGTCTTACAGATGATAAGTCTGACAAAAATGTTCATATAGTTATTTATAATCCTTTCTAGGAACAATCATAAATTCCAAATTACTGTATAGAACATTTATGGCAAAAAAAATATTGTTAAATGGATTTTTGTAAATGGTTATTCCAATGCTACGCACGCGTGAAGCATGATTTCGATTATAAATTTTCATAATTCTGTCTAAGAATTGCAGTAAACATACAGGGTGATTTCTGAAAGTAATGCTCATGATTTAATTGTGACGCGACTATCGATTGCAGCCACTCAGATTGGTCAAACAATATGGTGGGGGATTTGTCCTTCCAAACGCGCCTGGTCTCAGGTCGCTCCCAGCAGTAGGAGCGGCAGGACGTGTCTTCGCGCAAAGTCTTTTTTTCGATCGAGTCACGGCGTGCTGGAGTGTTCGCTGGAACAGCGATACCCGATAAAGTTTTGTGTGCGGCTTGGTAAGAATGCGACGGAAATTCATCACATGCTTCAAGACGACTTTAAGGATTAATGCATTTCGAGATCTCAGTGCAGAAGGTGGACCTTTAAGGAGGGTCGGGAGAAGGTCATCGACGAGTCTCGATCTGGACTCCCAACTGTTAGACTATGAATTTCAATGAACAAGGTTCGAGTAAGAGTCAGAGATCACGAGTTCGAAAAACCTCTGGAAGAGGGAGTTCGAACATTTAAAAATAATTCAAAGACAGAATTTGCATAGTATTAATTTTGAGTGTGTAAGTACCCTCATTATGCAAGTGTTACTTTGTATATGTCCCGCAGTGGACTGATCGTTAAGACACGGTTCCCAGCAGATCACCGAAGTCAAGCATCACTGGTTACGGTCAGTGTGCGGGTGGGTGACCACTTGGATCAGTCTGCGTAGGGACCGAGGGTGTGCGGTATTGGTCCTCGCTAAACTGTGCTACCGTGAAGTGCTCGACTTCGCGCGCAGGTCGTCGGGCTACCGAAGCGGGGGTGCCATCCCTTCCGCAGAGGATCAAAATTGTGATGGCATGTCTTCGGATCATCCTCCGGGATGTTTCCCAGACCGTCGCCAATAGCCCATTGTGCTGCTCTAGTGCGACGTAAATTAACAACTACAACAACTACAACTACTACTTTGTATATATATATAACAAATCAAGATTGGATTTGGGAGTTTTTGTTTCGTTTGATTTTCATGACTGTATGTTATTGAATACGTTACCTCATGTTATGGAGAGGATTGTTTTTCCTTTATGATGTTTAAGTTAAGTTATGATTTTTCTTGCTTAATAAAATTTATGATTAGTTAAAAGATGACTTTTTTCATTATGCTTGCTGGGCATTTTCTACAACGCACTAAACTCTGCCAGCAAGGTTATGGGCCATGCCTGCCCAGCTTAGTTAAGCTTTTGTCGTCTTTAGAAGCAAGTTTATTATAACGCTACTGGGGCCGTTTAGATAGATTGGAGATGGCCGAAAATGACAGCAGTTCCATATTGGGATTTAAAAAGCTAAACAGTTTCAATTACAGTAGTTGGAAAATAAATATGAAAGTATTACTCATCGATAAAGGCTCTTGGGAATTTATTGGTGGTACAGAGAAGCCATTACCAACTGATGCAACAGACAGAGACTTACGCTCTTATGAAATGCGAAAAGCTAGAAGTTACTCTACTATATTCCAAGGAATTGATGAGCAGTTTCAACCGCTGATAGCCGACACAGAGGACGGAAAAACAGCGTGGACTATTTTGAAGGAAAACTTTGAACCTACCTCCCGAGCACGGTTAGCCGGACTTATTGATGAATTCTTTGAATTGAAGTTTGATCCAGAGAAGGAGACTATTGGCATTTTCTGCAAGTTAGTAAATGAAAAAAGGAAACAGATTCATGACGCAGGTTTTGTAATGCCAGAAAAGCTCACATGTTTCCAATTAATTAGAAGATTGCCAGCAGATTATGACAACTTAGTTCAAATGCTTTATCGACTAGAAGATAAAGATTTTTCGATTTCTAATGTTGAAAAGGAGCTCCTAATCGAATCTGGAAGGATACAACAAAAGCAGAAAGACAGAGGAGAGGACATAGTCGCCGATGCTTATACTACTTCATCTACTAGAAAGCAAGCCTATCGGAAGTTGAATGGAAATAAAAGCAGTGGTCGCGTCCTGGGCAATGATACAACAACAACAATTATGTGTTCCTACTGCAATAAGAAAGGACATAGTGCGGAAAGATGTTTCCTGAAGAAGAAAACCACGAAACGGAATTCTAAAACTCAAGATTCCAAGGAAACTTTTTACAGTGATTTGACTACGATGAGAGATGCTGAAATTCGCCAAAGGAAAGACAAGCATTTTGTTGAATTCCTGATTGACACTGCCAGCACAGCTCACTTCTGTACACAAAGAGACTACTTTAGTAACTTCAAGACTTTGAATCCTAGTCAAGTACTAGTTGGAGATAAAAATAGTAAGTCTGATATTTTTGGTATTGGTGATATACATTTTAATGTTAAAGATAGAGATAAATTTGTTCCCATAAAATTAGAAAATGTATATTTTGCACCCAATATGCGTAGAAATTTAATAAGCGGTTCAAATATGGATTTAGCGGGAATTACTGTAAAATGGGGTAACAACAAAATGACTGTATTTGGTAAAAACCATAATTATTTATTTACTGTACCTAGAATTGATAAATTGTATATACTTAAAGGCTATGTTGAAAAAGTGGTAGTAACTAAAGAATTAGCGTTTAGTACAGGTCTAGATAGGGAATTGGTTCATAGACGATTTTGCCACTTAAATGTTGCAATGTTAAATCATATGAGTCAAAACAATGTTGTGAATGGTTTAGATAATTTGTGTGGTAAATTTGATGCTTGTAATACTTGTAAAATAACTAAATCAACTAGAACTAGTTTTAAAGTAAATCATGGTATAATGACTAAAAGTGTATTAGAGAAAGTACATATGGATGTTTGGGGTAAAAGTCCAGTAAATTCAGTTGGCGGAGCTGAATATTTGGTATCTGTAATAGATGATTTCTCTCGTTATGTTTAAATTTTTACTATAAAACATAAACATGAAGTTTTTAATTGCTTTAAACTGTATTTAGCAAAATATGAAAGACAATTAAATGTTAAACTTAAATCTGTAAGGTGTGATAACGGCATGGAATTTTGTAATGTAAAATTTCAAGATTTTCTTAATGAATTAGGTATACGTATGGAGAGAACTTCAGTATACACTCCAGAACAAAATGGGGTAGCCGAATCTTATAACAGAGTAGCTGGAGAGGGAATACGCTCAATGTTAGCCGATAGTGGTTTAAAAGGTAGATTTTGGGCAGAAGCACTGCATTGTTTTGTTCACGTAAAGAATCGTGGTGAACACAAACTACTGGAAGGTAAAACACCGTTTGAAATTTTCTATGGTTACAAACCGTCAGTTAAACATTTCAAAGTATTTGGATCTTTAGCGTATGCTCATATCCCTAAAGTTCAGAGAAACAAACTACAACCAAATGCAAAAGTAGGAATTGTAACTGGATATGCAGTCAATACTAAAGGTTATAGAATTTATTTGCCTAAAGATAGGAAAACTATAGAAACTATACACGTAAAAATTGATGAAAGTAAAAACGGAGTTAAAACACTATTTGGTAAACCTAGTAATGAAAACTTTTTATTTATAAATCTGAATTCAGACATCAATTTTGATGATAACAATGAAAATGAAATAGATAAGGTTCATGCTAAAACTCCAGATTTAAAATTAAAACCTTTAAAAATAACAGAATGGACTAGAGTTGAGAGACCGCGTAATAAAAGTAGTAGAATGGATGTTTACTATTACCCTCCAGGCGATAAAACTAGATTGAGATCAAACAACCAAGCTAAAGAATATTGCGATAAAAACCAAATTGAGTATGATCATTCTAAATTTAATTTTAAAGCTTTAAGCAAAACTCAAAATTTAACTTCTTCCCATAGTGACACTGATAGCGAAAGTGAAGATTCGCCATCTAATTCTTTTGTAGATAATCAGATAAGTGATATATTTGAAGGGGAGGTATATAATGTAGAAATACCGAAAAACTTTTCTGATGCACAAAAACTACCAGAAAGAAATCAGTGGAATAAGGCAATGGAAAAAGAGTTAAATATTATGAACGAAAGAAAGGTATGGGAAATAGTTGATAAACCTCCCAATGCTAAAGTAATAGGAAATAGGTGGGTTTATGCAGTAAAGAGATGAAAACAATAATGTTAAACAATACAAAGCTAGACTTGTAGCACAAGGTTTTAGACAACAGTATGGTGTTGACTTTCTTGATGTATTTTCACCAGTTGTGAATTTTTCTGTTATTAGATTACTATTTATTATTCTTGTGTCTATGTTATGTTGGAAATATGCACAGCTAGATGTGAAAGCTGCATATTTGTATGGACATCTTAGTGAGGTAATTTATATGAAGCAACCTCCAGGCTTTGAAATCGAAGGTGAAATGAATAAAGTATGTTTACTTAAAAAGTCGATATATGGACTTAAACAATCAAGTAGAGAATGGAATGCAGAGTTAGATACTATACTAAAATCGATTGGTTTCGAAAAATTCAAATGTTGTAATTGTGTGTATAAAATGAAAAATATTATTTTATTAGTATACGTTGATGACATGGTGTTATTTTGTAAGACTAAAACTATTTTAGATGAAACTATTGAATTGATTAAGAGTAAACTTGATATTCAAAATTTAGGAAAAGTCAAATATTTGTTAGGTGTTAACTTTGAGAACAAAAACGGTAATTTGTATTTACATCAAAAAACTTATATTGAAAAATTATGTAAACGATTTAATGAATTACCTAAAACTCATGTTGCGTTACCAATTAAAGTAGGTTTTAAATTGCCAAATAAAGTAAATGAAATTGTTGAAAATAAAATAATGAAGAAATTTCCTTATCGTACATTGATAGGGTGCTTATCTTTTATAGCAAATCGTAGCAGACCAGATATTTCATATGCTGTGAACGTTATGTCACAATTCTCGAATTGCTATAATTACCAACATTGGACTGTAGTTGTAGATTTAATGAATTATGTAATAAATACTAAAGAACATAAACTTTGTTTATCAAATCTTAATAATTCTTCTTTGATAGCTTATTCAGATGCAAATTGGGGTTGTCATTTAACAAACAGATTTTCTACATCAGGTTATTTGATATGCTTAGCAGGTATTCCTTTTAGTTGGAAATGTAGCAAACAAAAATGTATTGCATTAAGTAGCATGGAATCAGAATTTATAGCTTTAACAGATACGGTTAAAGAACTTTTATGGTTTACAAACATATGTAATGAGTTAAACATAATATCAAAAATTGAAAAACCTGTTTTGTATTGTGACAATCAATCTGCAATTTATTATTGTAAAAATAATGTTGAAAATTTAAAGACGAAGCATATTGATATAAGATTTCATTTCGTGAGAAATTTGCTTAATGAGGGAAAATTCGAAATTTAGTATATTAAAAGTAAAAGTAATTTGGCTGATTTTTTGACTAAGGCTTCAACTAAGACTGAATTAAATAAAATTAAAAGAATTTATTTTGAAATGTTCGATGGGGCCGCATGTTAGACTATGAATTTCAATGAACAAGGTTCGAGTAAGAGTCAGAGATCACGAGTTCGAAAAACCTCTGGAAGAGGGAGTTCGAACATTTAAAAATAATTCAAAGACAGAATTTGCATAGTATTAATTTTGAGTGTGTAAGTACCCTCATTATGCAAGTGTTACTTTGTATATATATATAACAAATCAAGATTGGATTTGGGAGTTTTTGTTTCGTTTGATTTTCATGACTGTATGTTATTGAATACGTTACCTCATGTTATGGAGAGGATTGTTTTTCCTTTATGATGTTTAAGTTAAGTTATGATTTTTCTTGCTTAATAAAATTTATGATTAGTTAAAAGATGACTTTTTTCATTATGCTTGCTGGGCATTTTCTACAACGCACTGAACTCTGCCAGCACCAACAACAGCCCGAACCGAGGAAAATGTCCAGCGATTGCGTGAAGTTTTGAAGTCAGACAGTCGGTTAAGTATTCAGGCAATCGCTAACAACCTGAACTTGTCAAAATGTGTGGTACATGAGATTGTGATGGACGATTTGAAAATGCGAAAGGTCTGTGCGAAGTTTGTGCCGATGGTGTTGACGGAGAAGCAAAAAGAGGTTCGAGTTTTGCGCAGTGAAGAATTGTTGGAATTGATGAGAAATGATCCAGGCTTTTTAAACTCTTGTGTAACCGGGGACGAATCCTAGATGTTCGAGTGCGATCCACAATCCAAAGGACAGAGCTCCGAGTGGCGCACCCAATCTTCTCCTAAACACAAAAAAGGGCGCATAAGAAAATCTCGCATCAAAACAATGCTTCTCCGAGTAATCGTACATTTTGAGTTTGTTCCACAAGGACAATTTGTCAACGCAGCTTTTTACCTGGAAGTGCTCAAGAGCCGGGTCGCGCGCGTCAGACCTGACATCCAAGACGCCTCAATCTCCACCACCTCGATGCCCCGAGCCACACGGCCTTCATCGTCACCAACTACCTGATCTAAAGTAAGACCCCCTTGGGGCCCCAGCCTTCCTATAGCCCTGACTTGGTGCAGTGGGACGTTTTTTGTTCCCTCGACTGAAAAGAGAGCTGAAGGGAAAGCTTTGGGAGTCAGTGGAGAACTTCCAAGCTCATGTTACAAGGTTCCGGAGAGGCATTCTTCTCGAGGAGTTCCAGGGTGCCTTCCAGGCATGGCAGAATCGTCCCCGCAAGTGTATTGTTGCACAAGAGAACTATTTTGAAGAATTTTAACCATTTGTACCCTTATTATCAATAAATCTATTTTTCCCAGAAAATGCGCATCACTTTCAGAAACCATCCTGTATATATTCCAGAATTTATACGCAAATTAGATTTTTTTTAAACTCTTTGACATTATTATAATTATCGATATTATATACACACATACAATATATATATATATATATATATATATATATATATATATATATATATATATATATATATATATATATATATATATATATATATATATATATATATATATATATATATATATATATATATATATAAGTGTTCGAAATGAAGATAAAACAAAGGAAAAATACAGATTAATGAAAAAAGGGGGGGAAAGAAAATTAATAATAAAAATAACAAAAACTGGGGGGAAAAATCCGAAAAAAAGGATAGAATTCTTTTAAAAAATCCGGAAAATAAAAGATATAATCTTTTCATCAGCCCACACGATTATATCAGCAAACACGAGTGCTTTCTAATATTGTATCAATATTGCCAAAGTAAAATATATCAATACAATAGTGTGAGGAGCACTCAAAGAATTTTTACAAAAATTACAACAAATAAAATAGAACACAATAAGTAAAAATAACACGTAAAAACAGAAAATAAAATATAAAGAAAAAACAAAATAAAACATAAAACATTATCTATAAAGCGAGTAGCGAAATCAAATGAACTTACATGAACGGGAAATTTTTCAAGAATGATTTAAAATATTTTCGTAGCATGATTGCCAGATTGCAAAATATGACAGCAAAAGCGCAAATTGAGATAGAGGCGTAACTAGAAGAGTTTTGTTTTAAAGTGCGTTCTTACTGCATTACTGAAGTGCGTTTGATTTGTTCGTTACCAAGGATGGGCCGGAAAATGGACGTGTGCAAGGTACTGGATTATTTAAGGAAGTTGACTATAAATAATTTTAGAAAATAAATATTTATTTAAGAAAAAAAATTGAAAAGAGAAAGAAACATGAATTGCCTGTTTTGCACATAATTTTAGCCACGGATTTGCCCGAAATGGATTTGCACATGGAAAAATTGTATAAATTAACAAAGAAATTTATTAGTAAATAATTTTAGCCATAGATTTGCCCGAAATGGATTTTCCTTTTCCAATGGATTCCCATGGATTTTCCATTTCAGGCAAGTCCATGGCTAAAATTATTTACTAATAAATTTCTTTGTTAATTTATAAAATTTTTCCATGTGCAAATCCGTGGCTAAAATTATTTACTAATAAATTTCTTTGTTAATTTATAAAATTTTTCCTTGTGCAAATCCATTTCGGGCAAATCCATGGCTAAAATTATGTGTTAATCATTTATATTTTATTTTCTGTTTTTACTTGTTATTTTTACTTATTGTGTTCTATTTTATTTTTTGTAATTTTTGTAGAAATTTTTTGAATGTTCCTACCAATATTGTATTGATATATTTTGCGTTGACTGTATTGATACAATATTAGAAAGCACTCTTTTTTGCTGATATAATCGTGTGGGCTGATGAAAAGATTATATCTCTTATTTTCCGGATCTTTTAAAAGAATTCTATCCTTTTTTACGGATTTTTTTCCCCAGTTTTTGTTATTTTTATTATTAATTTTCTTTTCCCCCCTTTTTTTCATTAATCTGTAATTTTACTACGTCTTATCTTCATTTTGAACTTATTTTATGAGTTCTATTTAGTTGCAGCTTATGCGCAATAAATGAAACTTATTGTTTTTCTTAATTTTCTTCGTGTTTTTTTGTATTTATTTAATATGTTATGTTTTTTTTTGTATTTATTAATTTATTATGTACCAAAAACAATAACTAGATCCCAAGATTCCTGGTTGCAAAAGAGATTGAAGCACATCACTAAAACAAACTTGTACAGTATATATATACTCGTACAGGGTTATTCATAATTCCCTCCGGGCAGGAACTGGACTATTGCATTGATGTATGCCGTGTGACCAAGGGTTCACACATAGAACACCTGTAATGTATGTAAGTAAAACTTGAATAGTTTCGGAATAATTTCATATGTTTCTGTTTTTTTACTATAAAGCTTCGAAACCCCGGAGGGAATTATGAATAACCCTATATATATATATATATTTTAAACCTAAACCGCGTTTTAATTCACGCCGGTAAGTTTGATTTCTTTTTACATTTTTCTTTTATTTCATGATTTTTTACAACATAAGGTTTATTGCGATATCGACACATATAAAGAATAATTTTTATCTTAGGATAATTATTCTTTATTCAGAAATATCGCATTTATAGCAATAGATGTGTCTTGATAACGACTATTTGCTTTTACCATTCTTGTTTCTCTATTTATTTTATTCATGTTTTTCATGTTAATTTGTGTATATATATATATATATATATATGTATATATATATATATATAGATATATATATATATGTATATATATATATATATATATATATATATATATATATATATATATATATATATATATATATATATATATATATATATATATATATATATATATATATATATATATATATATATGTGCGTGTGGGTGGTTTTTTTTTTTAGTTTCAAAAGCCTTTAATTTCAGCATGCTCCATAGCAAAAGTTATATTACATGTATTACAGAAAGTATCCAGTGTTAGTTAAATTACAGAAACAACATTACATAAAAAAACAGATAAAATTCAAAGCAGAAGGGAAGTAGGAAGGATTTTCATGAATGAATCTTTAAAAAATTGGAAGGCAATCAGTTTTAAGCGAAATATAAAAATCTGGTGGTTATTGTTGTCCACTTGTGGTGATATGTTTGAACAGTTCGTATCTGTGCAAGGCCAGTTCTAGACAGAAGATTTCAACAATTTGTATTTCAT
Source organism: Parasteatoda tepidariorum (assembly GCF_982258835.1). Taxonomy (NCBI): domain Eukaryota; kingdom Metazoa; phylum Arthropoda; class Arachnida; order Araneae; family Theridiidae; genus Parasteatoda; species Parasteatoda tepidariorum. Next base: position 6,663,959 of record NC_141765.1, read on the forward strand.
TTTGATCATAGATAGAGAGAGGAGAATCTATGTGTCTGAATCAGTATCGGTAGTCATTTGTTTCAGCATTTGCAGACAAAACTTGAGTTTGTTTAAAAGTATGAATTAAGTTTTGGTTCAGTCTATCTTACACTGATGGGGAAATTGTCTTTGTAACATTACCGTTATGTGTACTTAGCCTGTCACTTTGCCATAAATCTATGTTTTGGGATAAATGTTTCGTTTTATCAAAGATTTTGGAATAGATGATTGCGAGGTCTGATTCTACAGCAAGCTCATCTGCCTTATCATTCCGAAATGGCCTCTGACCCATTTAATTGATTGCGCGTGTGTGTGGGTGGGAGTGAGGTTGAATAAAACTAATTGTTGAAATCTTTTGAAATCCAATTATTTAGATTTGACTCCTAAAACTAATGAAAACACACACATTACTTTTAAGCCTTTTGACGAAAGAAATTATTTTAACTTTTCTAAAATGACTATCGATTTTAATTCCAGCTTATAAAATTAAGGTTCTTTTTCCAAGATAAGAATCAATCAGATTCTATTATATAAATAATATAAATAATTTTTAAAAAAAACTGTTAATTATCAAACATAAGTAATTATGGTAATAATTATCCTTATTCAGTCTTTCAATTTCCGTTTAACAAAATTATAAGCATTTTAGGACATTATTTTTAACGAGGATTAATTTTTTAAGATTATTTTTTTAAGTTCTGATTTATTTTTTAAGGTGAAAACTAATTATAAGCTATTTTTATAGCCAATGGACGGAACAGTTTAGATATATGTCATTTTATAATGGATATATTAATTTATTAACTAAAATATTAATTTGTGGCTTTTTTAAATAGTTTTTTGAGTTAAAATTTTTTAATATTCAAAGATTTTTCGGAAATTCTATTATTATTCTTAAAGTATCATTTTCATAGATGGTAGCACTGAACTCTAAATTACCATGTTTTTAACGATTACTTTATACGATGAAGGCTAAAAGCTCAATCTTATTTATTTTTTCTTCTCAGCAGTCAGATTAGTCAAACGATGTTCAAAGATTTTTTTTTTACTTTTCATCAGCAGAAAAGTAGTTTTCTTTATATATTCTCTTAATTTAAACTAATTTACAATTAAATTATCATTTCTTTTTTTTTTCAATTTTTTGAGGCATTGATGCAATATGAAGTTTAAGTTTCGTCTTAGATTAATTATTCTTCATTTCTAAATACATCTTTTGTAAGGGAATGCGTCCTAAGGAGAACCTTTTGTTAATTCCTTTATATTATATCTCCAGTTCTATTATGTGTCTAAGTGTCAAATTATATATATATATATATATATATATATATATATATATATATATATATATATATATATATATATATATATATATATATATTGAACGATTTATATACCGAAATTTTTGGTTTAATTAACCATAATTATACCAGACTTTTTTCTACATTTAAATTGCTAATTCTCGGAAACGCTAATTCTACCGGTAGACTCGGTTAACCGATTTGTTCATATTTTTAAATTTATAATTAAAAAATATCAAAGCAGATAAGCCAGTAAAATGCAATATATATGTTTTTAACAATAATTATACGAACTCAATGTGAATGATAAATAATCTAAATTGTTATTAATAGTTTATTCATTTAAGCCATAACTGAAAGTAATAATAAAAGAAACAATTTTTTTTCGTAAATATGACTGTCTCTTGTATGTGTTAGAAATTAGTGTGGAATATTAATTAAAATAATCAAGTATTTTAATACAGGAACACTCAGTCAAATGCATTATTTATCATAGTTAATTGCATTCTTTATCATGGCTAATACAATTCTTTATCATAAATTTTAGCTAGTTATGTAAACTTATTTGTCAAGAATACTAGAAAATTTGTATTATCAAAAGAAATTCTATTTATATTCTTCTATATGACGCTTCTTTAAGATACAAGCAATTTGTATTTTAACATGCACAGTGCAGGATGATTCTACATCGTTTTGTTTCTTTCGATATGACTGTTAAATTTATTTTATGAAAATAAATAAAATAAAATAAATTAAATTAATAAATAAAAAATATAAAAACAGTTGTATTCATTGTCATTTGTATTTGCTACGTTTGTTTAAGATTTTTTCGAAACATTTATAAAATTATTTTTCTTATACATATAAATTGATTAATTAAATTTTATTTTATTTTATAGCAGTCGTTGAACTGCAGACTCTATTCTTGGGCTTACGACTGCTAATGTCCAATTTCGTAACCTTGAAATTTTGAACCCAATCAAGAAGACAAGGAAGCTCTTGGATCAAGCAATAGGAGAAACTTGCTTTCGTGGAGGTCTTTTTGATGAAACAAACCCGCATTCGCATTGCATGGCAAGGAAAACCATGAAAATCTGCAAGATTAGCCCAACGGCAGGGGAATCTAACCCATGATCCGTCTACCACTGAGGATATTTTATGCCAGCTTTGTGGTCGGTGCGAGCTGGGTGCGAAATTCATATCAACTAGCAATCGCCGGGTTTCGAACCCGGTTCACCTCACTAAAAAGCGAATTTTTGCTAGGGATTTCTAACCGAATAAGTCAGTAATTGACTATTTACGCAGTTCAGAAGACAAGGGAACTCCTGGATTAGGTATTGGGAGAAACTCGCCTTCGTGGAGGACTTTTTGATAGAACTTACCCGCATTTGCATTGCATGGGGAAGAAAACCACGAAAACTTAACACGGATAGTTTAACGGCAAGGGGAATCTAACTCATGATTCGTCTACCACTGAGGATAGTTTATGTCATCACTGTGGTTGGGGCGAGCTGGGTACGGAATTCGTATCCAGCAGCCATCACTGGGATTCAAAACCGGTTCACCTCATTGGAGAGCGAATGCACTATCCCCTAAGCCACCACGGCTCTAGTTAACTTAATATGAAAATTCATAATATTGTTTCAAAATTCTTCGGATCATTATTGAAATTTCTCATACCGCTCATGTTTAAGAACTAAATTGGTCGCTGACCGAAATCTAGGCACAATAATTAATAGTAAAAAATAATTTCATACACTGTGTTGAAAATTATTGTTATAATTTATTTTTTTTAACTGTAAAGCAGTTTAAACTGATGCATATTATCTTAGTATAATCATCACTACAATAAGAGAAAAATCACCAATCTTGGCAAACATGTAATGATCATTTAATATTCTTCTATATTGCTTAAATATACATGAGTCATGCATTTTTAATACTCTTTCTTTCATAAGAAAAGTTATTAAAAGAGGTTTTTCTTCTTTTATGAAAGTTTTCTTTCTAAGCTTTGAGTTAGCGTTAGAGCCACGCCCCTTCCATCAATAAGTCCCATTTTCTTGCATTTATTAAATCTCAAATACTGATTCGGAATAAAAAAAAATGAAAATTCAAGGAGAGAACTAGAATCTTTGATTAATAGTGTATATAATCGAGAAATTGATAAAAATATCTCAATAAAAAAATCTATATTTAAGAACAATCTAATTATTTTTTTATTCTGAGTAGGAATTTGTTTCAGAGCTCTTTGTAGAATACATTAAATTAAATCGTAAATAATCGATATCAAACAAATGTTTTGATAAATGTGCTGTAATATATTCATAAATATTCCATTTAGATCAAAAGAAAACTTACTTATGAGTGACTAAATGGATTTTAAGATAAATTGAGAAAGCTATAATTTCAAATTGCTTCTGTTTATCGAAATAAAGATGAGTAAAATATTTTACTTTACCTTTCATTTTTAAAATGGAATTTCCCCCGAACTGAATTTCTTTTATCCCTTAAGTTAATTTATAAGTTATTTATACCAAATAATTTCTCTTTGTTGTTTGTACTAATGAACTTATTATGTTTAATACTTATAGTGATCATTGCGTTCTCTGGTAATTATGCCCAATCCCATACAGTGCAATGCGTTCATAACTACATTCAGAAAAATATAAATGGTACAAAAGTTTAGAATAAAATCGTATAAAAAAGTACAAAAAAAGTTTTTTTTTTTTGCACGGAGAAAAAAAAATTATTTTAGTCTCTAGTCATGACATTTCAGAAGGAAGAATTAAAAAAAAACATGTCTAGTAAAAAAAATGAAAACATAGTTTTGGTAATGAAAACCAAAATATTTACGCCTTTTATTGGGTAATTTTTCCGTTCATATGGAAGCGGTGTTACGGAAATTATGGTTTTCAAAATTACAATTATTCTTATCACCACTCGTTTAGCAAACAAAAAAGAAAAGAAAAATTCAAAAATGTAAAATAAATTTAACCAAATAAATAACCTTTATACCTTGATCTAAGGAATCATTATAAAATTACTAAGTTTAATTACATTTGTCAAATATCATCACAGATTAAGAAACTGTATTTTATTGTTAGTTTTATCAAAATCATTATAAAAAAGCTTCGGTAAAAATTACCGAGCTTTTTGGTCAGAAACACTAACCATATTTTGGTAGGTTTTAAAACCTTTTTTCTCAGAGTGTATTTTACAACTTAATTCCATTTTTTAAAATTTTGTCTTATTTTTATTTTATTTTATTTTTACTATAATTTCAATTTTAAATTTCAACTCTCAAATTAAAATTTCTAAATTTTAAGTTTCATTTTTGTTTCAATTTTATTTTTCAAAAATGTAAAATAAATTTAACCAAATAAATAGCTTTTATACCTTGGTCTTAGGTATCATGATAAAATTACTAAGCTTAATTACATTTGTGAAATATTATCACAGATTAAGAAACTATATTTTATGGTTAGTTTTACCAAAATCATTATAAAATAGCTTCGTTAGAAATTACCGAGCTTTTTGGTCAGAAACACTAACCATATTCTGGTAGGTTTTAAAATATTTTTTCTCAGTGTGGATTTTACAACTTAATCCCAATTTTTATTTTATTTAATTTTTATTTTTTTATTTTACTTTATTTTATTTTTACTTTAATTTCGGTTTTAATTTTTAACGTTCAAATTTAAATTTGTAAATTTCAAGTTTTATTTTTTAATTAATTTTATTTTTGTTTTGAATTTTCATTTTTTATTTTATTTTATTTCATTACCTGCGTAGATCAGCTGAAAGCATATTGGATTTGCAGCTATAAATGCTCAATCATGTATTTTTAGCCAAACCCAGAACACAAAAGAAATCATGAACAAACTCAAATATCATGGAGCAGAAATCATGGAAGATTTTTTGTTTGAACACATCAGCCTTCATGTTACAAAAAGAGGAAAACCATGAAACCAAGATTATTCCAATAGGAAAGGGATTTTAACATAAGGCCCTCTTCAAACTGAGCATGTCTTACGACAGAACTTCAGTTATTGTGAACTGGGATCAGTACATGAATTGACCATGACAGAGTTCGAACATGAGTCGCCTGATTAAAATATGAGTATTCTATTCCCACATCCGATCCTGCCTGCTAGTACTAATGAAATATTTTTGGTATGCTCCAGAAGTTTTTTAAAAGAAGGTAATATTCCGAAAAAGAAATAATTTATACCCGCATAACTTTTTCACGCAAGCATTTTATAAATATTTTTGAGAATCATAGGTGGTGTTTTCTGCGAATATGGTAATCATTCGAAATGCATTGACGTTTTGTATTGTAAAAGATGGAAAGTCACAAGAAACATTCATCTGCACATGGTTTCGAATCATTTGTTTACTTTCTAATTTATTTCATTCACGATTCCCTTTTTCGCCAGCCAAATGTTTACAAATGTATGCCTATTATTAAACTAAAGCAGTCAAAACCCAAACCTGAAAATACCAAACATAAAAACCAGTAAAGTAATTTTTATGTGTTTAACTCCAATTAGTTTACGGTACATGTACTCACTAATTCTAAAAGTAAAATTAGTTTTACGAATTAAATATACGCATAGCCCAAAAAGAATATTAAAATGATTTCGAATTAGGCTTTATAGGAAAGAACCGCATAGAAATAAATATTCAAAAATTATTCAATAAAATTGATATAAGATAAAAAATATATAATTATTCTTATTATACTAAATAATACATACAAATATTTTATAAAGGCAAATTTTTGTTTCTGTAGACGTATGGCAGTGTATAAAACACGCGGTAAAGATGAGGTGATATACACTGAGTGGCCAAATTATTATGACCACCCCTTCAGTACGCTGTTGGGCCACCTTTTGTGCGAATTCCTGCCTTAATTCGTCTGGGCATGGAGTCTATGAGATGTTGGTAGGTGGTAGAAGGTATGCCAGACCATGCTCGCTGAACTGCACTTGCCAATTCCTGCAAATTTGATGGTACTGGATCCATCTGTCTGAGCGCCCGTTCAATTTCATCCAACATATTCTCAATTGGATTGAGATCTGGGGATTGTGCTGGCCAATGAAGCAAGTTAAATTCTCCGTCTTGCTCTTCGAACCATCTGAGGACAATGCCAGCTTTATGACAAGGAGCGTTGTCCTGCTGGAAGTATCCATCCCCGCCAGAGTGCACCATTGTCATAAATGGATGCACTTGATCTGCGATGATACTTAAATACCCTTGGGCATTAAGGCGTTGCGGTACAGGAATTAAAGGACCCATACAATACTAAGAGAACATTCCCCATACCACAACGTTGCCACCACCAGCTTGAAGTGTCGTGGCAATGCAGTTAGGGTCCATGCTTTCGTGCTGTTTTCTCCATCCTGCCATCTGCGCGATGCATTTGAAATCGTGATTCATCGGACCACATGACCCTCTTCCAGTCATCTACTGTCAATGTTTGTGCTCCTTTACAAATTGGAGACGTCTGCGCTTATTTAAAGCAGACAGTAGAGGCTTACGAACAGGCCGTCTGCTTCCATACCCTACACGGCGCAAAGTGCGTCGAACAGTCCGTTCAGAGACGTTCACAGTTGCTCCTTTATTAAGATCACTTGCAATTTGTCGCACTGTTGCTCTCCTATTGCGCTGCACAACCCTGGCCAGCCTTCTCTCTGATCGAGCATTTAGTACCCTGTGACGACCACAAGTCTGACGTTGAGACCCGGTTTTTTGCTTGATTGTCCATTTTTTGTACACATTAACAACTGCTGCTCTAGAACACTTCACAGGTGCAGCCGTTTTGCTGATACCCGTTCCGACACATCTCGCACCCACAATCATTCCACGTTGAAATTCATTAAAATCACTTTTCTTTCCCATATTTGAGCAAGAAACACAGTATAACTGATGACTCACTTGTCCAGCATTCCCGTGTTATAGTTATCTTGCCCTCTAGCGGCAGCGCTGTGACGCAATTACTCATTTGCATAAAACTCTGAGGTGGTCATAATAATTCGACCACTCAGTGTATCTATTCGAAATTGATAGCGAAAAAATTGTGATTACAAGTTAATACAGAATTAGCACAAAGGGATTAGTTAAATCCTAACACCAAAAATTGATAAAGCTTTTATCAATTGGAAGCTCGTTGGTAAAGAAAGATGTGATGTTTGGAGCTTCGTAAATTTGATGTATTAATTATTCGTGCATATTTAAGCTATTAAATTTAGTGTATATTTAAACTATTTAACAAAACTCTTGTGTGAAATGATGATAGGTTTTAAACGAATAAAAAATGCTTTTGAACCATTATTAGGAGTATAAAGATCAATAAAATTATACAATTTCAAGATACTTACAAGATCGCGATATGTTTACGTGGAGTATACTGGTTAGATATGAATTCTTCTTGTTAAATTTAACTGATTAACTGGTCTATTAAATACCAAGTAAGTTTTAATTTTCTTTACTGACTAATAAAAATTATTGATAGCAGTTGATTATTTCCCAAGTAATATGAATCTTCTTCCCGGACCGATTTCACAAACTACTCATATAAACTTTTATAAAATGCATGCATGTTTTTATTTGTATAATAAAGATATTTATGCTACATAAATCTGCCAATTGTATAAAATAATTTTATAACTTTTAATTTCCATTCACATCAGAATTCATATGCTGTGCTGTGTGTATGTTTGATTAAAAAATTAATTTTATTTTGAGAAATATTTTATTTATGCATTTTAAATTTATGATTTTTGCTTATCGTAAAAGTAACTTTACTGTTTGTTACGTGTATCATCTCTTTCTGTAATTATAAATTTTAGTGTTACTGAATAACAAACATGGCGGCAGCTACTTCACACCAAGAAGTGTAAAAGAATATTCTAGGTGTTTCACTGCAACAAGAACTTTTCTTGGTTTTGGTGCATTGGAAAACTTAATGAAACTCTATTGTTACGTGAATTAGATGCCCATTTTTTGCTCAGATTTACGAAATTGTTTAACATTGCAACTACAAATTCCCGCCATTTCGTACTCGATTGAAAACAATCTACAGATGACTACCAATGTATGCCGAAATTGGTGTTTTTGAAAACAAAAATAATTCACGAATGGTGGGAATTTAGTATAAGCATTCTTCATTATTGGTGTTTTAATTTCTTTTAGAATGCATATCAACTTTCTATTTGAAGGCATATTGAAATAAAGCGATCATTCACATAAATTTTCGTAGTTTGTACAACTTTGGAGAGCTATCACACCATAGTTCTTACAATGCATGATCATTCTTGCATTAATTTTTTGAAATTGCATTAATTTTTAGACGTTGAATCATAATATTGTGCAAATTTGAAGCAATTTCATTTAATTAGCTTGTTTAGCCTTATTATTGTGCAAAAAAATCTTTTTCACACTGGATTGCTCGATATAATATAGTCCAACTTATAGCGAAAATATTGTTTCATTGAACACTTGCTTTACGGAATATTTTGGTACGTATATTGTGGTTCCATGTGGCATCTATTTTGCTGAGAGTGAGATGTTTTCTGCGATGAAATATATTACTAAAATAGTGTGAGGAGAACTCAAAATTTTTTTTTACAAAAATTACAACAAATAAAATAGAGCACAAAAAGTAAAAATAAGTAAAAATGACATGCAAAAACAGAGAATAAAATAAAATAAAAAGAAAAAAACAGTATAAAAAATGGATTATAAAGCGAGTAGCGAAATCAGATCAATTCACATGGACGGGAAATTTTTAAAGAATGATTTAAAAATGTTTTCGCAGAAAGATGGCCAGATTACAAAATATGAAAACAAAAGCGCAAATTGAGTGTAACTAGACGGTTTTAAAGTGCCGTTCTTACTGCACTGCTGAAGTGATTTGCTATTCTGTGCATTGATTTGTAAGTTACCAAGGATGGGCCCGAAATGGATGTGCGCAAGGTAATATTACACTGGATAATTTTAAAAATTGACCATAAATAGCCTTAGAAAATAGATGTCTATTTAAGAAAATATATAAAATAGAAAAGAGAAACATAAATTGCCTGTTTTGCAAATAATTTTAGCCACGAATTTGCACGAAATGAATTAGCACATGGAAAAATTATAAATTATCAAAGAAAAAAATTTTTAATACATAATTTTAACACGGATTTGCCCGAAATGAATATGCTCATGGAAAAATTAACAAAGAAAAAAATTTTAGTTGATAAATTTAGCCACGGATTTGCCCGAAATGGATTTGCACATGGAAAAATCGTATAAATTAATAAAGAAATTTTTAGCAAACAATTTCACCCACGGATTTGCCCGAAATGGATTCGCATATGGAAAAATCGTATAGATTAACAAAGGAAAATGTTTAGTAAAGGAATTTTTTCGTAAATAATTTTAACCACGGATTTGCCCGAAATGGATTTGCACATGGATTAATAATTGATTAATAGTTGATTATAATTTTTCTTCGTTTTATCTTCATTTTGAACTTATCTAATGAGTTCTGTTTACTTGCAGCTTAAGCGCAATAAATGAAACTTACTGTTTTTCTTAACTTTCTTCGTGTTTTCTCGTATTTATTTATTTATTATATATATATGTATATATATATATATATATATATATATATATATATATATATATATATATATATATATATATATATATATATATATATATATATATATATATATATATATATATATATATATATATATATATATATATATATATATATATATATATATGTAAATATATATATATATATATATTTATATATATATATATATATATATATATATGTAAATATATATATATATATATATATATATATATATATATATATATATATATATATATATATATATATATATATATATATATATATATATATATATATATACCGAAGAGCCATTAGATTATGACCCCCCTGCTAATAACATGTAGGACCACCTTTAGCCCTCAAAACTGCTAGCACCCTCCGTGGCATTGATTCCACAGGGTGCTGATATGTAGTCTGAGGTATCTGGTACCAAGCGCTCACCAACTGGTCCTGCAATTCCCCGACATCGCGAGGGGGTAGCGTGGCAGCACGAATTTGGTTTTCCAAGTAGGACCTCAAATGCTTGGATTAAGGCCAGGGGAATTTGGGGCTCAAGACACGACTTGAAATTCACTGGAATGTTCCTCGACGATTCGACCCTAATGGCAAGGTCGTTATCCTGTAGGTAAACACCATCTACCGCAAGATAAACAGTTGCCATGAATGGGTGAACCTGGTTTGCAACTATGTTGAAGTAGTTTTCAGACGTCAGGGATTGTTCTATGAGAATTATGGGTCTTAATGTGCCCCATGAAAACATTGTTCCTGGGCGAGAAGGCATGAAAACTTGGGCGAGCCCATTGTTACGGATGGAGGGTGGTCATAATGTAATGGCTCTTTGATATATATATATATATATATATATATATATATATATATATATATATATATATATATATATATATATATATATATATATAAAATTTTTGAAATATTTTATGCTATTGAAAAGCTATGAAACTATTATACTCCTAAAAAGAAGAGCAAACGCTGCTCACGTAATGTTATGTTGCAGATATATTGTTAATAGTTTCTGCATTAACTTTCCTGAATTTCGAAATTTACATTACTCAATTTATTCAAATTGCTTAAATCTTGCTAGAACTAATGACGTTGACAGTGCTGCTAACATTTTAGATACACATATAGTTTCGATCAAGAACCCACTATCTCCATATACGATAAACACAAAGACAAATTTGAAGTAATACGTCAGTTGCATCAGTGCCAAGGTGATCAGGGGTATTATTATTTCTCAAATTATAAGAGTTAAAAGATTTTATATATATATATATATATATATATATATATATATATATATATATATATATATATATATATATATATATATATATATATATATATATATATATATATATATATGTTGAAAAACACAACGCAACATAATTAACGAGTACATAATATTTTATCATCTGTAAAATATATTCACTGATTTATATCAATAACGTATAAAAGAGGAATTGATATTGTCCAATAAATTACTCATACGATTGACTTTCCTACATCTTGTCAAAAATCAATCCCTTGGTTCCTTGGTTAAGTGGAAATTTCCTGCGCCATAGATGTTATCCCCAGCGGAACTCCAAAGACTTTTACAAATGAGATTAAAGCACATCACCTGACGAAATTGGTATAAAAAATAAACAGACGGACATTGTTTTATCGATTTATTCTATTAGTCCATCATACTTATTCCGCCGTAACAAACTCAAGACAAATTCACGACAGTACTTCGGGATTTTTCTTATTTTTTACTCATCACTCAATCTAACTATAACAAGTACATAAATTGTTTATTTAGTTCCTGATTACGTAACGGTCAATGCATTATTTCTTTATTAGAGTTGAGATTGAATTAATTTTTGTTTTCGAAGCGTGGTGATATTATATTTTATCTCCCTCTGTAAATATTAAAGTGTTCTTGAAAAAGAAAAACAACTTAACTATTATAACTAAACACTTTCAATTGCATTTACAAGATTTGTTTCTTTCAAATTTCTTCGAATTCATTTTCTTGTAGTAATTTTATTTAGTTGATGACTCCATAAAACTGTGTACTTCTGTCATAAATACTTCCGAATTTAAATATGCATTAAAATTATTAGAAATAGTAATAAGGTATTTTAGAAATATATGAATGATTTTAAAAAAATCATGAATTTTTTTTTGTTTTTGTTGAGACTAAGCGGTAAAACGATTACTAAAGGTGTTTGAAGTTGCATTTAAAGAAGGTCGTGATGAGCGTTCAAGGAGTGTCGGAGGAATTTATATCGTAAATGGCAAAAAATATTGAAATGAAAAATATGATACTCCACGAGTCATAGATAACAGATATGTGCTATAAAGAATAGACGCGCTACTTGGAGAAGCATTGGCCATGCAGGTTAAGTAAATGTTTGCTCCTTCTCAAGTATAATTTGGCTGCTTGAATGAACCTCGACAGTGGTTGCCTATGCATACTGCTACCCATCGTGAACCCTGATTGACTTTTGCAGGTCTGTACCACGTGTGAACGTCCACTGAGTCATCACTCAGTGTTTTGAAGACATAACGATTTATGGACATATGGACGTTAGTGTATATAACTTGAAATGCCTGAAATCCATTACTCAAAATAATTTTTAAAAGAGACCAAGATGAAGGAAGTAATATGTTACCTAGGGAATTATTTTCTTGATATTTGATTTGGTTCACTAATAATTGTGGAAGACACTATGAATCAACATAAGTACCTGTCATTGCTGACTAATTCACAGGGATGTATTAATTACCGTATTATAGCAGGGCAATGTTTTGAATCTTGCAGCTTGCACCTGAGTATGTGTTTTAAGCAGCACCAGAATGTGTCTGCCATACTTTTCTTCTTCGAATCATCCTCAGGAATGTTTCCCAGACCATCGCCAATTGCCTAATATGCAGCTCTAATGCGAAAAAATAAAGTATCTACCTACATACCATACTTTTCTTGCCACCGTCGCCAAATGAGTAACAACCGTTACCATCGAGTTTCTCAAACAGAAAGATTGAGCTCAGGGGTTAGAGCGCTCGCCTTCCAATTAGGTGAACAGGGTTCGAATCCAGCGATGGCAGGTCGATATGAATCCGCGTCAGGCTTGCACCGACCACAGTGCTGACGTGAAATATCTTCAGTGGTAGACGGATCATGGGTTAGAGTCCCCTTGCCATTAGGCTAACCGTGAGAGGTTCTCACGGTCTTCCTCTGCGTGTAACACAAATTCAGGTTAGTTGCCTCAAAAAGTCCTCCACGAAGGGAAATTTTCTCCCAATGCTTGATCAAAATGACAAGGCTATGGAGTTGAACGTTAGTAGTCGTAATTCAAAAAATTGGTTCAAGGACGGTTATGAAATGAAATCCTTTCACATAGAGTAGCAGAATTGGAATAGGTTTCACGCCCCACCCGTATCATCGCTCTTTCTGCATGGTTTGTAACGTTTCAAAAAGTGGTCCTGTGCTCACTCTGGGGAGATTGAAGCTTTTTTATTGTAACCTTTTCATTGACATTACTTTTCTTTACAATCTTTTTCATTACTTTTCTATTTAATTACTTTTTTTTCTTCATTTAATGAACTAGCAGAACATCCAGATGAAGCAAAAACACAAGAATAAAGTTAAATTATATGAAGAAAGAACAATTAATCTGTCATAAACAGGCTTGTAAAATATATTTCTAAACATTTGGTGAGAATGCGTTGTTGAAAGTTAAGTAATAAGTTGTTATAAATTAATTAATGAATATTCTATAATCCATTCATCACAAGCGTTCGAAAATCTATTTTTATTTTATTTCTACATCTTGCATCATTTGAAATTCTTGAAATCCACTGCTTCTTTTCTCTTTTATATTTTTTAATTTGTTTTTTAACTGAATTTTTCTTCCAAGCTTGTTCCCCCTTTCCTATTGATCACGTTTTTCTAGTGGTAACCTGTTTGGAATTTCCTTCCATGCACTGCGTTTCTTTTTTAATTCTGTTTCTAAAATCGAATGAATAATCTGCATTATAAATTTAAACTTTATTATTAAGAATGTGTTTAATGCGGCTAAATTTGTCCTTTTTTTCGAGTATTTTTAGCTCTTTGCTTACTTCTTTCTTTTACTTATTTATTCTTACATCAATTTGTAATTTAAGAAAAAGAGAATAATTTTATTTATTTATATAAATGTACTAATTTTTAGGAAAAATTGAAATCGCTTTAGCATTGGATCAATCGTATTTGAATAATTCTTTTCGAAAAAAATGACATAGTAATCGCGCTTTCGGAGAACTAGACTAACGAAATGTTCCTATTACATAACAGTTCTGTATCATATTCTATTCAATACCAGAAACACAAATTGCTTTGAAAGTCACAGTGTTTCCTAGTAAATGTTATTACATTTGAAGAATAATGATTTAAACACGAGATAAATGATTGAGAAAAGATTATGAATCAGTTGTATAAATAACTACTGTTAATAAGTGTTTTGAATAGGTAGTTATGTATTAGTAGTTTTCTTCATAAAGAAATATTACTATATAAAAGACGAAAATAATGTCCATTTTTGAATAAGTTTCATGTTATTGGGTTAATATATTCATTTATTTCAAAATATTCTAATATCAGTATTAACTCTTTTGGCAATTTTTTAAAATTTTTTCTAGTAAAAGAAAAGGAATGAACATATGAATGAACAAATGAATGAGCATATGAATGAAATGAAGATAATTTATTTTTAAGGATTCGGTTCTTTTGAAATTTATCAATGCCAAGTGTTCGATTAATGATGTTGCTTTTTTATTAGACGGCTCTACTTGAAAGCAGTTTTCTGTTAGAAATAATGTTTGTTATTAATAATTTATATGTAGTCACTAATTTTTAAGAAATAACAATTGAAAAAAAATTTTTTTGAATCCTCCGTATTATAATTTAAAAATCTTAAATTTATTTGACTATGATTAATTTAATTGGTATTTAGAATATTTGAATATATTTAGAATTGCGTTTTAAAAGATTAATAACGAGATAATTACTTCGTATTATTTGAATATCTCAAGAATCCAAAAAAATATTAAAAAAAGCTCAAATTTTACAGTCTGTAAGTATTCATAAAAAAAATAATCGGAAATTAGATAAATAGCACAGATAGATTTGTTATTGCAATTTTAATTAATAGCACGATTTTTCTTCAATTACTTAATTTTTAGTTTCCAAATCTGAAACTTAGCAGAAATTGTAAGAAATAGTATCAAAATCATAACTTTTTAATAAATAATAAAGCTTTAAGCAGGAATATATCTTGTATATGAGTTCAATAGACTCAATCATGGGCGGCGCCTGGCTCAGTCATCAGTGGCCACTCAGCCTCATATCAACACGTATTAGTTTGACTAGAAATTAAAAGCGGTTATAGTGCAATGTAAGAAATATCATGTTAAATTTGCGGTAAAATACCCGACAACAGTCTGTCCATCCAATTAGCCTTGAAGTTAACTATAAAGCACATTTCTTACCTTTACTGTTTTGAAACCATTTACAACTGTCATGGTTCCAAAATCATAAAAAAGAAATTTAACTGGACATTGGGCTAAACTTTTTGTTATGTAGCATGCATTGGACTTAGGTAGTAGTTGAATCGTGTTTTTTTTCTTCAAATAAACCGTGGAATGTGGTTTAATTAGTTTATCTGATTGTCTCATCTATCGGAAGAGATGGTTGACTTTTTTGTAGTAAGCAGCTTCATGGTGCTGCCATCTATGCGTGAATGGTCATTCCAATAGTCCAGAGTGACACATTAGGGAGTGCAGGGCACTGAAAACTATTGCTGCATGTGTTGAAGGGAAATATTGTGGTATGGGACTTGAACCCCCGCCTCGTCGGTCATGAGACTGACAGACTAGGCTATTATTTGTACCCAGCTGTATGAAAATAGGTGGTTTCATTAGGTGGCCTTAGTTGGTACCATACAATTCTGGTTGTTTAACCGTATTAGGTGAAAGCAGTCCGCTATTTCTCACAGTTAACAGTTTGAATATCATAAAATTTATGGTTATTTTACTGTTTTGTTTGAGCGTGGAAGAAAAAAATTAATATATTGTTATTTGTCTATTTTTTTCAGAAAAACATCTAACAGTGTGCCCCATCGCCAAAATCATGCATGTAGTTCAAAAATTTGGGGTCCTTAACCTTCATAATCTCACAGCTAACTGTTGCGGTTATGCTTTAATATTTTGCATCTATTTGCCCATTTTAGAAAACGATTGATGCGAATGATTTGTAAATTAAAAATGTTAATAAAATGTTTAATTAGAAAATTAATTTTCACAGAATTTGATGAGCAGTCTAAGTAAAACAAGTAATTAAGCTTCAAGCAGATTTATTTCGCACTAAAAACTTTTTCTGGTCTCTAATTACTCAAATGAGAAAATGATACAATCTTTTTAATAAATTAGAAATATAAATATTCAAGGATCTGAATAACTAAAGAATTATAAATAATTAACAAGAAAGGAAATAAATAAGAGAAAATAAATATTTAACAAGAAATAATCTTTTCAAATTTTTATAAGTAGCATAATTTAAAATATTATGAGTATACAATATAAGTTCTATGCAAAATTAGAACTTGGCATTTACTGTGCTGGTCACTAATTACCAATTTTAGAAAATTACGCCAGTTGTTATATATATTTTTATCAAAGATATTGCAAATGAAAATGATCCAATCGAAATAAGAATCATTTTACGTTAATTAAAAAGTGATTTTTGGACTGCAATCCTATGCAATATTTTCGAAAACTTCATTGCTTATAATACTTAATTATGTGATTTTTTTACGAACTCAAATTCCTTTTTATGTGAAGGATTTGAATACATAACATACTAAAGTAGCACTCTTTTTTAAGAATAAAATATCTTTAATCTAAATTTCAAATGAGTTACCTATTTCAAAAAAAAATACTTTTTTTTAAGCTTATGACATTTTTCAGGCAGCGAAATAAACTCCTTGCGATCTATCATGCTTTTTTATTGGCTGTGACTTATGCATGGTAACGGTTAACGAATGTATATTTATGCTCTCTGACATCGCATAAAATGATGATAGGTAAACCAATGGGAAATCATGTTTCTATACCTAAGCAGTGAGATATTATATATATATATATATATATATATATATATATATATATATATATATATATATATATATATATATATATATATATATATATATATATATATATATATAGCATAATAAATAAAAACAAAAAAACATTAAGAAAATTAAGAAAAGCAATAAGTTTTATTTATTGCGCATAAGTAAGCTGCAAGTAAATAGAACTCACAAAATAAGTTCAAAATGTAGAGAAAACGAGGAAAAAATTACAGAACAGTGAAAAAGGGGGAAAAAAGAATAATAATAATAAAAATAACAGAAAACCGGGAAAAAAAAGATAAAAAATTTTAAAAAATCCGAATTTTATAAATATATATATATATATATATATATATATATATATATATATATATATATATATATATATATATATATATATATATATATATATATATATATATATATATATATATATATATATATATATATATATATATATATATATATATATATATATATATATATATATATATATATATATATATATATATATATATATATATATATATATATATATATATATATATATATATATAACTGAGGAAGAAGTTCTTAAACACATATCTCGTAATTACTTAAATTTATTGGTATACTGCTAGGTAGTGACGGTTTTTGTCTTGAGATTCACCATGTCCTGTGATATAGAAAAAGTCATCGTTTTGCATCATATTTAGTTAAAACTAGTATAACTATTTCAGAAATTGCAGAACCATACAGATATCAGCACCCATAAGATCACATTTGAGACATTCTTCCATAATTTAACTTTAAAATAATTAATTAACTATTTTTGTAGTGAAAACGAAACACAACAAAAAATTCAACTAGAACTGGTATAGATTTAATGTTTTAGTTGTCTTTTTTATCCTAGAAAAAATTTGTAATTTGCACTTTATAGGCAACTAACTTATTTTTCCGGTCTAAATCTACAGCCCAGAATTCTACGTGACTATCTCCCCAGATTTCTTTTTCCATATTTTCATTTTAAGCTATTGTAAGCGGTAACCTAAACCAGTCAACTTATCCTTCCTCCTTTCTTCTTATTATTTAACTTTCTTTTAATAAAATTAACTTTCAACTTTACCTATACTTCATATTATTTTAGCTTTGATAATATTTTTACCTCTCTTTATTTTTTTTTTCAATATCGTGTTTTTTTATCTCCTTATTTTAATTTCATAAATGTCTTCATGATATCTTCTAATTATTCTACTTTCAATATTTCTAAATAATTGTTTATTGAATAAAGCCCTGGTTTCTGATCCATATGTTATTATTGTCTTTTTAAAGGTTTTATATTTTCTTTAAATTAATTTACTTTCCAGCAATTGTTACTTATTTCTTTCAATTTTGTATCTATTTATTTATGCAGCTTTACTCTCTTAAAATGAAAGAGTTATTTCTACTCAAAAAAGAGTTAATTTTTTTAACTCAACTTGAGTGAAATACATTCTTATTTGAGCGAAATTCTTGCTTTCCATTAACTCAAACTTGAGTGGTATTTATTAAGCAATATTTGAGTGTTTTTAGCTCAAACTTTAGTGATTTATTTATTATTTAATTGTGTGCGAGATATAAGCTGGAATTTCTATCGTTTTATTTTAAAAAGCAAACGATAATAAATCTAAATAAAATTGTTATGTTCTATGATCTAAATAGATTATGTCTTCGTTTTTATTTTACGTTTAATTTCTTTTTCTGGAGAATGTGTCATTTAATATTTTGAATTAAGAAGAATTAAAACAACTTTTAGTTCACAGCGGTATTTCTGAAGAAGACGCTGTTTCACTTTTCAGTAAGTAGATATACTTTGTTGTTTTTATTTTGAAAATACTTTTATTTTGAATGTGTTATATACACATTCCATTTAAATTAGCTGTTTTTCAGCGTTTTTTAATAAAATATACTATTCTTTTAAATTATTTGTCAAAAAAATTTATTAAAATTGAAAGTGTTAAATGTGGATGATTATGAAATATTAAAGAAATTTGATTCCCTGATAGAATCTTTGTCAAAACATGTGGGAATATATTATATCTGATAAGAGTTTCAGAATTTTTTCAGATTTCATATTAAAGTTTCAACATTATATTTTAATATAATAAATTTATATCCATGTTTTAGTTTTTTTGAAGTATAATTTTGGTACAAAACATTTCTGGATAATTAATTTCATATCATTCTATATTCTTTTATAAAAGATATTTACGAAATTATTATTCATATTGTCTATAATTGCTGTTATTTAAATTGCTTTCTATTAATAAAGTTGACTGTCTTTAATTTATGAAAGTTCACGTTTGCAACATCCATTCATTCAAATCAGAATCTTCAGATGTTCAATGTATTTTATTATAAATATACCATTCAAAGAAAAAGTGGAAAATATTATATTTAAAAAAATTAAGCAGCCATTTGAATTTTTCTGTTTTTATCCTGTTTTAGCTTTTATTTAATGGGAATTCAGAATTAATACTATCTTCTTATTTCATAAAGTATTTATCACATTATACAAACTATTTTTCCTTTGTTGCTAGCATAAAAGTTCTTACCAATTTTCTTCAAATTCAATTTTCGAGGCGAAATTGAAAATGCAGAATTAATATTTAATTAAAAGTACAATGCTAATTAAAGTATTTGAAAATGCAAATACATTAGAATTTAAAATAGTTATAGATTAATAGTAAAAAAATAGGAGCAAAATTAAAAGTAATATTTATTATGAGATATAGTTCAATTTGAATTTATATACCTATATCCCAGCTGAAAATAAACTGTTGTTATTCTACAGATCTGAAGTAATTTCGTAGTTTTTCTAGAGTTAACTGCAAATTTTCCGTAGTGCAATCTTAACTGTAAAAACACTGCAGTTATTTTGCATCTAATGCGAAGTAATTTCTCAGTAATTTATTTCGAAAAAGCTTTTAGCTATTGTTTACAAAATTACTGTAGTTTAAGTGAGGTCACTTTAATATCATAAATTTAGAAAAAACTGAAACTTTTAATCCGTGGTCATTCTGCAGTAAATTTGAAGTAATTATGCAGTCATTGTTTCAGAAGTATACTTTCTGATAAATCTGCAGAAAAACTGCAGTTACTTCGCATTGTTGTAAAATTGAAAGAGTTTGATGTCTTCAATCTTGCTTTCCTGGCTGGTATATTAAATTTTTATAATGTTTTTTCTTTTTGATTATATATTAATTTCTTACAATTAGGTAAAAATTCTAAACATATATATTGATAACGGAAATAACTTAAGCTATCTATATTCAAAATAGTTAAAATTCATAAAATACATACTTGATTTAATTGTAATTATTTATAATTCAGATGCGGTACAATTTAATTAGTTTAAAATATGCCTAAAATTAGGTATTTAAATATTTCTGTAGTTTAGTAATTTTATTAAAAATGTCGTTTTCATTAATTTTTATTATTTATTTCTTTTCGACTTAAGAAAACTATGTTTGAGCAAAGTTTATGGTAAAAACAATATTAAAGTAAAGTTAAGTAGTTTATGTTAATTAGTTAATTTTTTTATTCGAATTCATACTGAGCTAGGATTATTGCAGAACAAAAATTATACTTGTTTTTTTTCTAATCAAAACAAATATATAGTTTGGATTATATCAAAAAAGTTTGCAAAATTGAGTTTGAAAAAGGGTATTTAATCCATATTTTTTAGCTTCTAACGTCTTCCTCAAAAATTTATTCATTTAACTTAGTTTCAGAAATTTGCCTTACAAAAATTTAGGCAATTTAAAACAATATACCTTTTTTATTGCTTGAAAATAAAGCTTTAAAAATTAAACGAATAAATTTATTCGAAAAAAAATAACTCATAGTATTTTCAATTGAACCTAAATGAGCATAATATTTATAAAACTGCCTACTTTAAAAATTCGTTTAGAGCTCCTTACTTTTAAAAATTAAACTTCAAAGAAAAATGACGTAACTTAGGGGAAAGAAAAAAAAACTCAAATCTACAGTGGTTAGGAATTTTGCATAAAAAAAACCTCTTAAGTAATAATTCATTTAATTGTTGTTTTACCGTATACAATCAAAATAATTGGATAACCGCAAAATGCTGCTATTCAAACTGTTAACTCTGAAAATTTTTTTTAACTGTGTTTTCACCTTATTTGATTTAACACATAAAAACTTTATCCTCGCCAACAAGACCCAGCTCATGAGACTAATTAGTTCTTTGTAGCCGTATTGACACAGGACTGTAGCCGAGATGATAAATCGGTCAATCTCACGACAGACGGAAAGCCAGTTCGAATCCCAGGATACACAGTATCGATATGCTCACAGCGAAAACTTTCACAAGTGCTATATAATCTAATTCGATATTTAAATTCAACAAACGTTATGATAAAAAAAAATTCCTATTTAAGGCTTTCTTTCAAAAGGAATTTTTTTTAAACAAAAACTATAGTATTTTCTATCGCTTACGATAGATGGCACCACTAAATACAAAAATTTCGAATATTAACAGTAAAAATTTTGACTGCAATTTACAAACTGACATACTGAAAATCGCTCAAGCACGAGTTAAAATCACTCAAGTTTGAGTGAAAACGATTCACTCAGGTAATACTGAAAATCACTCAAACTCGAGTGAAAATAACTCAAGTTTGAGTAAAATTTTTTCACTCAAATTGAGCTATTTCCATATAACTCTTTCAATTGAGTGATTTTAACTCAAGATGAGAAGGCCGGTTTTATCTAGATGAAAGAGTTAAATAGCACTCAAGTTGAGTTATTTTCACTCGTTCATTTTAAGAGAGTACATTTATTGTTTATTCCATCACCGAGATAAGTAAAGATATCCTTTTATCATCAATGTTCAGATCTTGTCGTCTCTCTTTCGACATACTTATGCATCTGATTTTGTTAATACATTTACCTCTCTCTGAGTTATTTTATAAGTTGTCTGGTTTTAGTTCGAGCAATAATTATTTTACCCTATGCTCAGATTTATTGATTTTGCGAATATATTTCCGCTCCTGTGATTTGCCAAATGCAATGCAATATTGAGTTGCACTTTCTGATAACTATTCACATTTGTTTAACACCTTTGTTAACCATAATACCTAGATATATGACACAATAAGTGATGTTAACATTAACTGATCCAAACTTTAGACCGCTCCCCTGTCTCACTTACTGTGCCTATATTTTCTTTTTGTGGCAACTTCCTTATTTTCAGGGTTTGGAAAAAACGTATTTTTCTATGATTTTAATCGTGAAATATCGAGCGTCGAAAATTGGATGAAATTTTAGGTTGATCCATTAAGATTGCGTGTTATTACATGAAAATCCAAATATTAGTTCAAAGTTACTCCGGTATTCCTTATTTTTATATTGCCTACTGAACAAAATAGTCCAAATGACTATTATCATTAAGACGAGGTCATACAAGAAATAAAAATTATTTTGTGAGTTTTCGATTTCTGAATAATACTTTCTTCTTTTTAAAATCAGATAAAAATCAGATATCAGATAAACATATTTTCCATTCCTAATTTCAGTGTTGTTTTAATAGTTCGATATTTATTTTAATGAAGTTTAACAGACGCAATGTTTTAATAATTCAGAAATTCAGTTGTTTTAAAAATTTAAGAAGAATATTATATTAATATTTTTTTGAAAAACTTAGAAAGTATGAATCTTTTTATGATCTATTAGCTAAATATGCGTTAAGCAACATGGAGTCTTTACATGATTTTTCGGTCTCTGGAAACAAAAACGTACATTTAATATTTTCGCAATCTTTGACAATATTTCTCTTAAATACAAAATATTTTAT
Source organism: Parasteatoda tepidariorum (assembly GCF_982258835.1). NCBI lineage: Eukaryota > Metazoa > Arthropoda > Arachnida > Araneae > Theridiidae > Parasteatoda > Parasteatoda tepidariorum. Next base: position 6,686,924 of record NC_141765.1, read on the forward strand.
CTTTTTACTACATTTATAATGTTTTACAATATCTTTATTATTTACAGAGATCTTTTATTATTTACAGAATTAATATGTTCAAGAAGTTTTCTTCTATACAATTCTGTTAAATCAGCATGGAATATGGATTATCATGGCGAAGACATGAACAGTTGCTTAGATATAGCAAAAACTATGTATAATTTAGGTCACTTGCGTTATTTTTAATTTTATTAAACAAGGAAAAAATGCCCATTTTTTCTCATTAAAATACTATGTTTATGTTTTTGTTAATAAAATAATTAAAAAAAACTGCCCTTACATCTAAATTTTGTTACAAAACGAAATTCCTTAACAAATAGAAAATTCACCTTAAAATATTAATTTTTTTTACTTTTGTTTTTTAGCTATTATATTCTTCTTCTTCTTTGAAAATACTTATATTTTAACATAAGGTAAACAAAAAATGAACTAACCATGCAATCCATAAATTCCTTATTCTTCTTTTATTAGTGAAATGTAAAGCTCTCTTCTTTCTTTGAATATTTTTTCAATCGTGTTTAATACACAGGGTGATGATGATTTTGCTGTGATAAATTTTGAAAGACGCTCAATTATATTAAGGTGCTATTTGGTGCGAGAAATAATCAGCCCTTTGTTGTCATGTCATATTAGTTGTCTCGTATTAAATAATTTAAAAGAAGTCTTGAATTATGGATAATTTTGATGCTCATTTATTGATGCTTGAATTACTTCTGAAGTGGAAAAAATGGAATGTTAATAAGCATCTTCTTTGTTACAACGATTCTTTTTAAAAGTAACTTTTCAGATAATGTTAAGACTCTGTTTAAAAATCTTTTTAAATATTGTAATTGATATCTTTTTAGTATATTTTGAAATGCTGAATAAAGAAGCTCAGATAAAACACGTATAGGAACTCTTTACAAAGGTCCAAAAATTTTCTAATTTTAAATATATTAGACAGTTGATTATACATTAAGTTTCGTTACTCATGCAATAAATGTATGCATTTTGTATAGCATTGAAAAAAAAATAATTACAAATGAGAAAAATCAAGAAACATTTAAAAAAAATCTCCCAATGCATGAAAAAAAAACAAAAAAAAACAGGAACATTCCCGAACCAAAAAAAAAACAGATCATTGAAAAAAAGAGACAATAAAGTGTAATTTCATAAAAACCATAAGAACATTTCCAAGCGCCTTTTTCGATTGTAAATATCATAAGCGAAAGTAAACTAAAATAACACAATTCAAATACAAAGGCCATATTATATTTCACTATATTGATTTTTATTTCTTCCCCGAATAATCACTTTTACACGATTTGAACATTTTGGTGCGTGGTAAACCATATTATAAATCAAATTTGCTGAGATCTTAATATGGTGTTAAGTTAAGAAGCACATTTTATTATTTCTTGAGCTACATTATATGATACTTTTGTGCAAGTTGAATTGGGACGTATTCTAATTTAACAAGTTGCAAGGTACGCAGTATCACTCATTACAAAGGATGTAAATTCACTTTTTATTGTGGTACAACACTGTAAAATATTGATACTCAAATTTCACGAAACTTTCTTCGTTTTTGACGAAACCCTCTTCCTTGTACATGCTCCAAGGAAACATTTCGTCAAAGTGACGAAATAACTATTGTCACGTATTCGAAGAAGCAAATTTCATCAAAATAAAAGAAATATTTCTTAATTCCATTTTTTTCAAAAAAAAAAAAAGAAAGAAAAACTCGAAGGGCCAAGTGTATCTAACTTTAGTGTATTCAACCTAGTGGATCTCAATTCCTGTTTGGACGCCAAAGCCTTGACCACCATAGAGGCAAGTTGACTTGCGTCATCATTTTATTTTCGATAGTGTAGTCTTTATTCTAGTTAACAATCTCCCATAATGCCCTGAGATGATGTTTCGAGTTGAGGAAACATTTTCGTCGTATATATGAGCCTTTTGCCACGAAATGACTCTCAACGTGGCGAAATGATTCTCAAAATTAACAAAATATAGCTAAAGCATTGCTGAATCATCAAAAATGAGAATTTTATTTCAAAGGGGGAAGATACCAACATAATTGTTCCATGTTGAACCGATATTTCTGAAATTGTATCTTAGTTTAAAATATTGAAAAAAAACAATGAAGTATTTTGCTAATAAAATTATAATCACTTAACCTAAATCTTAAAGAAATTGATTTCTAACAGTAAAACGCAATTGTAGTTAAAGGTACTAGTCCTTTTCAATTAAAGGAAATGTGCCCAATTTTAAAGCTGATTTAGTTTTCCATAAAATTTACTTTTCCATTACATAATTCCATAATTTCTTACAAATTAGTATCTGTACTAAAAGGTAAAAAATAAAAATAAAAAGTTCCAATATGAAGTTAGGTAGGAAATTTTCAAACACATACCAACTTGACCTATACTCCAGAACTCACCAAAAGAATCGTATATCATTTCAGAATTCGACTCTAGAGGTTGCTATTTTGACCTTTAACTGCTGTTCTGCGATCTCTGAGTTGAATCTATAGAACGCCAAGTCTATTTATTCTCATTGCTTTAACGTGAAGAGAAAATAAAATCGTATTAAGCACATCAAGTGTAAAACGCTATTTCAAAACCTCAATCTTTAATTTTGCAATTTAGCTTTTCTCGTTTTGCTTTATTACCAGTGCTAAACAACCTACCCAATTTTGATTTAACGATTATCAATGTTTAACTCTGTAGCTTTGTAATTTTAAACCCAATCCAGAAGACAAGAGAACTCTTGAATAAAGCATTAAAGCAAAATAGCCTTCCTGGTGGTCTCTTTGATAAAACTAACTCGCATGTGCGTTACATGGAGAGGAAAACCATGAAAACCTCCCCCAGTTAGTCCGATGAAAGGGGATTCTAATTCATTATCCATCCTCTCCTGAGGATATTTTAAGTCAGCACTGCGGTCAATACAAATTCATAAAATGTCTTTGTTCTGATCTGTTTCATAAATGTCTAAATGTTTCATAAAATGTCTTTGTTAAAGAGTAAGAGTATAGATATTCTATTTTGGGAATTCAAGGCTGAAAACATACCATTGAATTATAATTAGATTTAAATTTCAAAGGAGGAGTTATTTTTAGAATCTTTTCCCTCTTTCACTTCCATATTAGGAAGCATTAAATGATTTTCCATAATGAGTAGAGTTACAAAGGTACGTACGACTGGAGCCTAATTACACCAATCTCTGTAGTATTTAATGCGGGACTGATGGTATTCGCATGTCTCTTGCTGAATAACGTGTTCCATAAAACATCTGTCGGAAACATCCGGAGTTTCGTCCTTACCCCTCCCTTGTGAAGTGCGGATGTGAGCTATTATAACCACTAGCATACCTTTAAATAAAGCTTTTTATAACGTGTCATGGCTTTTGACTGCATTTCTAAAGATGAATACACCAATGATAACAGGGATGAAGCCCTGTTATTATAAGACGCCAGGATAGTTCCTTAGCGGAGGAAACTTACGCATTTCTATCTCAGAAACTAAGCTTAGCGGAGACCGGCTGTGACTTACTTTGAAAATCCCCATCCCATCACCCACCGGGGGAAAAAAATTTCTGCAATGAAAAAAGCGTAGAAGGAAAGGAAGGATGAGGTTGTCTTTTCAAGTACCTGTACCTCATCGCTAGTTGGAATGTTGATGTTGGATCGAGCTCGTCTCCTGAAACCAGTTGATGTGTGTCCTATCCATAGAGTTCCGATGTTCCTTAGTGCAAAATCCGATGTTCCTTAATGCTCAAAAATGTGAAAAAAGTGGAAACACGATTAAAAAGAAAAAAAAATGATATTTTTTTTTCTCTTCAACATAAAAAAATCATGAAGGTTGAAGAAAATCGAAAACAAGAGTAAATGTAGATATATTTTTTTCGCTCATATTTCTCTTTCTCACTCATATGATTAAAAAAATTATTGATATTAGATATAAGTCGTGATATAAAACTTTTTATTATGAATAATTGAATAGAATATTATTAAGAGTTAAAGTGCATTTCTTGTGTTCATATTGCTTTTTTCTTTAAAAATTATGATATAATATTGTTATTTATCGTGTATTTAAAATGTTTTTAAAGGAATAAAATGTGATTCAAACGTCAATTAAATTAGGGACGGCAAACAAAATTAAGTTATTGTTTAAACTTTTGTTTCCAAATGATTTTTCTAGATTAAACCGTAACAAAATTCTAAATTTTTCAGAATTTTCTTTTGAACCTAACGATGAAGAATTTTCAAACAAACTGAAAGAAATTTGTAATACTTTAAATTTTTCGGACTAAGTCAAAATTTCAGATAATGAGGGAAATAAAAATGAAATTGCCAAACACATCTTAACTTGTTTATGCGATTTCAATTTTTTTAAAAATTCTATAGTAATTGAAAATCCCTCTGAAGATGAGGAGGAAACTAATCAGTTTCAATGTAAATTAAATCAAACTGATTTTGAATTACACTTACCAATTAAAACTTGTGTCAGTCAATTTACACAAGTTAGTTTAAATACTAAAATACATGCTGAGAAAGAAATACAAACTCATGTTTATACTGATAAAGATATGGCATTTTATAGTCAAAATTCTAGTAATGGTATAAATAATAGAGAACCTGAAACTAAATTAATAGCTAATTTCGCTGATGTTGAAGCAGTTACCCCTATGTTTAATGGAAAATGGCATGAAAATATTAATTCTTGGTTTGAAAATTTCGAAACTCATGCTAATTTATTTAAATTGTCTGATAAGCAAAAATTTTTATTTGCTAAAAGATGTTTGAAGGGTAATGCATTAACTTTAATTAGAAGTGAAACTCATTTAAATTCTTATGAAAAATTAAAAAATATTTTGCTTGAAGAATTTGGACTTAGTTGTAATAGTGCAGAAGTACATGCAATGTTGCAAAAAAGAAAGCAAAGGTATAATGAAACACTTCAAGAATATTTCCTAAAAATGAAAGAAATTGCCACTCAAAGTGATATTGATGATTTAGCTCTAATCACTTACATAATTCAAGGAATACCAGACCAAACAAATAATAAATCAATTCTTAATGGAGCCAATAATCTTTTTGAATTAAAACAAAAACTTAAAATTTATGAAAAAATTAAAAATGACTTAGATAAAAATAAATTTCAAAATAATAAGGGACCATTTATGAAGAGAATGGAAAACCCAAAATATGACATTAAGTGCTTTAAATGTAATGCACCAGGACATAAAGCTCCGGCTTGTCCTAAAAGAAAAAAAGAGTAACCCCGAATGTGACATAACCCAAAGTACATCATACAACACAGGAGATCCCAATAAATCAGTGTAAATATTATTCGAAGAAAGGACTTTTGAATCAATTTCACATGGGCTCCTCGTGTGTAAATAACCCTAATAATGAGGTTGAAGTGAACGTTCAAAATATGACAAGTAATCAATAGCAATTACTAATATACGGATATAAAGTTGAAAATAAATGCGTAAAGCAGGAGTTGCCAAACTTTTGTGATAATCGACCCCTGTATAATTTTTCGAAATCTCCATCGACCCCTACAAACGTAATTTTCTGTTAATTAAAATAAAACTCTATTAAATACCGTGTTTGTACATTTATTTTATGATTTTAAACATTTATTAAAGTACTAGTACATTGTGTAACAATAGTTTTATGAAAAATATATTAATATTGAAATTTACAAAAATTGGTCAATTTTGTAATTTTCGTAAAAAAATACAAAGTGTGCTATAGTTTTGTCGCGGGCTGTACTAATCCATATTATTAAAGCTTACCTTCTTTTTTGTGCATTGATAATTAAAATTGATATCGTAATCAAACGAATGGTTTTATCGAAACAATAACTAATTATCCAAAACTATAAATGTTTTAATAATGACACTGCAAATATTCAACATAGTTTGCAAAGATAGCTGAAACTGCGTATGATATTTGCATTTGTAACGTCAATGCTCGTCACACGTGACATTTGGACAAGGGCACATATGCATATGACTTATAAACTGCGCTGAGTTCGTGCCACTGCGCGGTGGAACGTAAATACTTGTTTCACCCCAATAAATATACGTTTATTAATTTATGTTTTATAAAGAAACTGATATTGAGTCAATTATAAAAAAAATTCACAAATTTTACATACTTAATTAGGTATGTGCGATTTGCGTATTGAGAACTGTTTTTTTTTAAACCCACAATCGACCCTTCCGATTCGGATCAACCCCCATTCGACCCCCGCTTTCGTTAAATAGACCCCTGGGGGTCTATATAGACCACTTTGGCGACCTCTGGCCTAAAGGGATATCAAGTGGAAAATAAATACCTAAATAGATATAAAGTAGAAAATAAGTACCAAAAGGGGCGTCCAAAACAAAATAAAAATGTAAACAAAGAGATGTTATTGAATGTTGATACCGGGTCAACATTGAATATAATACCAAAAGATTTGGTGTTAAAATTAAATATTTCTATTAAAAAATGTGAGGAATTAAAAGTTATCCAAACGAAAGGACAATTAACACTTAACAAAATTTGTGAGTTTCCCCGTAAGATAGGCGAAATTGTTAACTCAGCTAAGATTTTTATAATTGATACTGATTTACCATATGCTTTATTAGGGTTGCAGACTTGCAAAGATTTTTGTCTGTTTATTGACTGTGTCGGGTCAGTTGTTACTTAATTTTGTAAGAGATTGATCACCTCTGCTAATTCTAATAGTGACAACTTATCTTTGCACATTAGACAGCAAAATTCTCGAAATGTTAGGGCTAAAAATGTTGAAAAAATAAAAGTTAAAGATGTTTCGGTAGAAGTAAACATTGAAAAAAATAAGGTAAAAGGTAACAAAAATAAAAGGAAAAGGAAAAATTGGAAAAAGAAAGAATGTCCAAAAATTTCAAATGATTTGAAGATAGATCTAGGTAATGAGTGCGCGCATTATCAGGCTAATGTCGACGAAAAAATAAAAAATGAGAACGAGATAAAAAATGTGTACTCAAAAGAAATTTTAAAAAGTTATGATGATGTTTTTGCGAAACATAAACATGATGTAGGAGAAATCAGAATGGAACCCCAAGGAGTCAGGTTAACTTCAGATTTACCTATATCTCTAAGGCCTTGCAAAACATCCCCAAAACAACAACAGGAAATTGATTTACAAATGGAAGAATTGTTAAAAAGTAACATTATAAAAGAAAGTTCATCCCCTTATGCTGCCCCTGTCACTTTAGTTTCTAAAAAAGATGGAAATAAAAAGAGTCGTTTATGTGTTGACTTTAGGAAATTAAACCAAATTACAAAAACAGATTCTGAACCTCTACCTTTAATACAGTCTCTAATTGAAAAATTATCTTACAGTAGTTATTATTCTCAAATAGATTTATCACAGGGATATCATAATGTTCGTATTCATCCTGATGACACTGAGAGATTAGCATTCGCTACTCACAATGGTCTATTTGAATACTTAAAATTTTCGTTTGGCTAGAAGAATGCCCCGAGCATATTTCAACGTACAATTCGTAGAATTTTAAATAAACATAAAATTAAATTTGCAGCAAACTACTTTGATAATATCATTGTATTTTTAATTCTCATGATGAACATTTAACCCCTCTTAAAAAGATTTTTGATATTTGTAAACAAGAAAACTTAAAATTAAAACTTTCAAAATGTTCATTTTTGCAAAAACAAATAGAATTTTTAGGATATGAAATTAATAATGGAATTGTATCACCCGATAACCATAATATTGAAGTGATTAAAAAATTATTTCCCCCCTAAAAATGTAAAATCATTGCAAAGATTTCTCGGATCAATAAATGTTTACAATAAATTTATTGATAGTTATGCAAGTATTCGACATCCTTTAAATAACTTGTTAAAGAAAGATATAAAATGGGTGTGGTCAGAAAAATGTCAACAATCTTTTGAACTTTTAAAAAATGCTATTATTTGTCAACCAATTTTGAAAATTTTTAATCCTAATCATGAATGTCATCTTTTTGTTGATGTATCGTGAGTTGGAATTGGTGCTGTATTAAAACAGACAGATGAATGTGGTGTATTGCATCCTGTAGATTTTCATTCTCGTTCCTTAAGGGACTATGAGAAAAACTATGCAATTACAGAACTTGAATGTCTTGCTATTGAAGATTCTTCAAATAAATTCCATCATTATCTTTTTGGCCAAAAATTCACCATACATACTGACCATGCTGCTTTAGTTTGGCTAAAAAATGTTAAAAATTTAAAAGGTAGATTATTTAGATGGTCATTGTTGTTAATAATGTATGAATATGATATTAAATACACAAAAGGTTCTACTAATTTTGAAGCAGATTGACTTTCTAGAGATGCAACACATTCACTTGTTAAAATTGATTGTAAAAATAATAATGTTCATGTTACACATTTGAATTGAATGAAATAGTTGAAGCTCAAAGGAAAGATAACTTACAAGGTAATTTTTCTGATGTCAATAATGTTTTGTGTGTACGTAAGAAAAATTTTACTAAAATAGTTGCTCCATTTTCGTTAAGGTTAAAACTTCTGCAAATTGCTCATGATAAATTTAATCATCCAGGAGTGCAAAAGATGATTAACTTAATAATCCCTGTTTATTATTGGAACAACATAACTTCAGATATAACAAAATTTTGTAAACATTGTCATACGGGCCAACTAAATAAAAAACCGCGACAAAAAAGATCTTGATTATTGCAATCCTTACCCCCTCTTAATCAGTCTTTTGACTTGCTAGCAATAGATAGTGTTGGTGGATTGAATTACCATAATTCAACAAAACAATATTAAACTTTAATTATTGACCACCACACAAGATACATTTTGGCTTTTGCATCAAAATCCATTAGATCAGAAACATATACAAATTATTTACATCAAATTTTTCAAAATCAAATTCCTAAATCCTTGTTGAGTGATAGAAACGCTGACTTTACTTCTTCTCATTTTAAAAAGTTTTTGAAACATAATAAAATTCAACAATTATTGACAGCTGCACATCATCCGCAGTCTAATGGCAAGGTAGAACGCCTTGGTCAAACAATAATTACGAGTTTAAAATGTAAAATCAATAAAAACCTACTAAAACTCCCTGGCCTACTTTGTTAAAAGATATAGTTAATACTTATAGCTTAACTCCCCATTCTGTAACAAAATTTCCACCCGCATACCTCATGCATGGTAGACTCCCCTATGAAAATCCCTTAAATGAAGGAATCTATCCACCTGTTGAGGAAGCTAAAAAAATAGCAATTCAAAGAACTAAGGAATATCATGAAAGAAATAAAATCTATTACGATGCTAGATTTTTAGATATAGATTTTAAAACTAATGAATTAGTTAGGTTTGAAGAATTTACTTATCCTAATACGAGGAAGTTGTTACCTCCTTTTGGTGGACCGTATAAAGCTCTTCAAAAAATTTCAGAAACTAATTACAAAATAAATAAAAAGAATAATTTGAGTAAACAAAGTTTTGAAATAATGCATGTATCAAAGGTTAGGAAATATCACAACCCGCACATTTTGAAATTAAATCATGAATAGAGTTCAAAGGAAAAGAATTTTTTTTTTACTTTCTTCAAAGGAAGAAGTAATCCCTATATTTTGAGAGATCCGAATCACGTATGGAGATGTTTACCTCAGCATCATTTGGATGTGAGGGCGAGGAAAATTGAACTTTTTTTTCTCAAAGGGAGAAAAATATTATAAACTATTTTTGTATATGTCCAAACTGGATCTCTCAATTTCCCGCTGCTTCATGACATTCTGTTTTCCTCCATTTTAACGGGGAATACAGATTTTCCTCAAGAAAATAACCCCTTTGAACCACACAGAATCTTAAATTCTGAATAAATGACACTTGTTGTCCAGTTCGTTTCAATAAAAAGTTGTATATTTTTGTGTGAAAATGTTTTTTTGAAAATTTTAGTAGAATAGTTATATAAATACACAGTCCAGTCACATTAATGTGACCACCTGTCAAAAGCCAGAATAACCACCTTTGGCAGAGTGGACCGCTGTGAGACGTGCAGGAAGAGAGTCAGCTAGGTTTCTGAAGGTGTTCACTGGGATATTGAGTCATGCCGACTTCAGTGCCATGGCCAGCTGCGCTAAATTACGCTGTTGAGGATATGTGGCGCGAGCAACCCGATAGAGGTGGTCCCACAGATTCTCGATTGGGTTTAAATCCGGAGAGTTTGCTGGCCAGGGAAGTACGGTAAACTCATCCTTGTGCTCTTCGTACCACGCACATACACTGTGAGCTGTATGACACCTCGCATTATGCTGCTAGATGCCATCATTCTAAGGAAAAATCATTCGCATGAAGGGGTGGAGATGGTCCGCAAGGGCAGATGCGCACTAGTGCTGATCCATCGCTCCTTCCACAATGATGAGTGCACCCAGTGAATGCCAGTAAAACATTCCCTAAACCGTAATGCTCCCTCCTCCAGCCTGGATCCTCTCGGCAATTGTTGCAGGGTGTTTGCTTTCAGACGTTTCATGCTGTATACGCCAGCGTTTATCCGTCCGATGGAGAATAAAACGTGATTCATCGAATAAAGCCTCCTGTCGCCACTCTGTGGACGTCCAGTTGCGGTACTGGCATGCCAATTCCAGCCTTCGTCGCCGATGAACAGCAGTCAGCATAGATGCATTAACCAGGCTTCTGCTACGGAGGCCCATGCGCAGCAACATTCGCTGAACCGTTGTTGAGGATACACACTTGGTAGCCCCTTGGTGCATCTGGGCGGTCAGTTGCTCAACAGTTGCACGTCTATTCACCCGAAAGCGTCTCCGTAGCTTTCCTTCGCCTCTGCCATCTATAGCCCGTGGTGCACCGCATGTGGCACGCCGCTGATTTTGGATAGTGCCATTTTACCATGCACGGTATACTTTCAACACGGTGGTACGAAAACAGTTCACAAAATTGGCCGTTTCCGAAATGCTTCCACACTTGGCCCGAAAGCCAATAATCATACCCTTTTGGACGTCGGATAAATCGCTACGTTTTTGCATTACGCCAACGCTTGAAATGCTTTCCGATGCCCTAGGACATCCTTTACATGCACTCTACTGTAATATGCTGCCACCTGCCTTCTGTGATTGGTTATTTCACGTTGACGTCGAAGATAGGGGGTGGTCGCATTAAAGTGACTGGACTGTGTATGTTTCATTTTTCTTTCTGTTTAGTTGCCTAAACAGATAAATTGCATTATCATGGTTTTATGTTTATCATTGTAAGTAATTGTTGTTTTTTTACGTATAATTAATAAAATATTATTTGTAGTAGGGAAAAGGAACAGTCGTACCAACCTAAAGTTTAAAAATTTAAAGTTTTCTAAATTTTTTTTGGCTTACCAAAATATTTTTTTTGGGGGTGGGGATGTAATACAAAAATAATAAATGCTTTTGTATTAATAAAAGAATTAAAACTCTTTCGGTTTCATAAAATGTGTTTGTTAAAGAGTAAGAGTAGATATATTCTGTTTTGGGAATTCAAGGCTGAAAACATACCATTGAATTATAATTAGAATTATATTTCAAAGAAGGAGTTATTTTTAGAATCATGACCCTCTTTCACTTCCATATTAGGAAGCATTAAATGATTTTCCATAATGAGTAGAGTTACAAAGGTACGTACGACTGGAACCTAATTACACCAATCTCTGTAGTATTTAATGCGGGACTGATGGTATTCGCATGTTTCTTGCTGAATAACGTGTTCCATAAAACATCTGTCGGAACCATCCAGAGTTTCGTCCTTACCCCTCCCTTGTGGAGTGCGGATGTGAACTGTTATAAGTCCAGCATACCTTTAAATAAAGCCTTTTATAACGTATCATGGCTTTTGACTGCATTTCTAAAGATGAATACACCAATGATAACAGGGATGTAGTCCTGTTGTTATATATATATATATATATATATATATATATATATATATATATATATATATATATATATATATATATATATATATATATATATATATATATATATATATATATATGTAATACAAAAATTAAATACTTTTGTATTAATAAAAGAATTAAAACTCTTTCGTTTTCATAAAATGTCTTTGTTAAAGAATAAACGTCGAGAGATTCTATTTTGGGAAATCAAGGCTGCAAACATACCATTGAAATATAAATAGATTTATATTTCAAAGGAAGAGTTATTTATAGAATCGTGCCCTTTTTCACTACCATATAAGGAAGCAGAAATGATTTTCCTTAATGCGTAAGGATACAAGGAATGTACGAATGTGCCTTTTTACTTCAAATCTAGGTTGGTATAAAACCTGAGAACGCATTGTTTTGCGTGTCCTTTCATCATAATGTGATCCTGATAAGCTGTTCAGGAATTGCCAGAAGTCTTTTCCATTCCCCTCCCGTAGGGAGTGTGGACGTCAACTGTAATCAATACCAGCTTATATTTAAATAAACCTGTTTAGAACGTCTGATGGCTTATGACTGCAATTATTTCAAGCTAAATACAACACTAATAACAGGGTTGGAGCCCTGTTATTACAAGTCGGCAGCATAGTTGCTTGCTGAGGAAATCTTTGACCGGCTGTGACTGCTAAGTTGAAATTTTCCATCACCCCCGGAGGAGAAAAAAATCGGCAGTGAAAAAAACGTCGAAGGAAGGAAGGATGGCGATTTTCCACCCGTACTACTGGTACCTCGTCGCGCCTGGAATGCTGGAGAGTGTCCCCCTGAAACCAGTGAAAGTATCCCATCCGATGACCCTACAATTCCATAGTGCCACAAAGTTGGAAGAAACATCAAACATGGTAGTGATTCGACACCGAGTGATCCTACAATTCTTACTACTCAAGTTGTGAATTAAAAAGTGATATATTTTGTGTCTCTCGTCAAAGAAAAATAGATGAAGGTCAAATGGAAAGGATTGACTGTAGATATATTTTTTTTTTCCTCTCTCATTTTTTTTATCTGTCTCAATGTTATGCTTAAATATTTTAGTAATATTGGATATGAGTAGTAATTTAAATATTTTATTTTGAATAATGGAATCGAACATTATTAAGAGTTAGCTTGTATTTCTTGTGTTTATATATTTTTTTATATATAACATTATGATATAGTATTGTATTTATCGTGCATCTAAAATGTTTTTAAAGGAAATAAATGTGATTCAAACGTCAATTAAATTAGTGACGGCAAACAAAATTAAGTTATTATTTAAACTTTTGTTTCCAAATGATTTTTCTAGATTAAACCGTAACAAAATTTTAAATTTTTCTGAATTTTCTTTTGAACCAAACGATGAAGAATTTTCAAACAAACTACAAGAAATTTGTAATACTTTCAATTTTTCGGACTTAGTCAAAATTTCAGACATTTTAAATATTTCCAGTGAAGGAAATAAAGATGAAATTGCCAAACACATCTTAACTTGTTTATGCGATTTCAATTTTTTAAAAAATTCTTTAGTAATTGAAAATCCCTCTGAAGATGAGGAGGAAACTAAACAATTTCAATGTAAACAAACTCAAACGGATTTTGAATCACATTTACCAATTAAAAATTGTGTAAGTCAATTTACACAAGCTAGTTTAAATACTAAAATGTATGTTGATAAAGAAATACAAACTCATGTTTATACTGATAAAGATATGGCATCCTATAGTCAAAATTCTAGTAATGATTTAAATAATAGAGAACCTGAAACTAAATTAATAGTTAATTTCGCTGATGTTGAAGCAGTTACTCCTATTTTTAAAGGAGAAAAACACGAAAATATAAATTCTTGGTTTGAAAATTTTGAAACTCATGCTACCTTATTTAAATTGTCTGATATGCAAAAATTTTTATTTGCTAAAAGATGTTTGAAGGGAATTGCATTAACTTTAATTAGAAGTGAAACTCATTTAAATTCTTATGAAAAATTAAAAAATCTTTTGTTTGAAGAATTCGGACTTAGTTGTAATAGTGCAGAAGTACATGCAATGTTGCAAAAAAGAAAGCAAAGGTATAATGAAACACTTCAAGAATATTTCCTAAAAATGAAAGAAATTTCAACTCAAAGTGATATTGATGACTTAGCTCTAATCACTTACATAATTCAGGGAATACCAGACCAAACAAATAATAAATCAATTCTTTATGGAGCCAATAATCTTTTTGAATTTAAACAAAAACTTAGAATTTATGAAAAAATTAAAAGTGACTTAGACAAAAATAAATTTCAAAATAATAAGGGACCATTTATGAAAAAAATGGAAAACCCAAAATATGACATAAAGTGCTATAAATGTAATGCACCAGGACATAAAGCCCCGGCTTGTCCTAAAAATAAAAGTGTAACCCCGAATGTGACAAAACCCAAAATACATCATACTACACAGGAGAACCCATTGAATCAATGTAAATATTGCTCAAAGAAAGGACTTTTGAATCAATTTCACATGGGCTCCTCGTGTGTAAACAACCCTAGCAATGTTGTTGAAATGAACGTTCAAAATATGACAAGTAATCAATAGCAATTACTAATATCCGGATATATAGTTAAAAATGAATACCTAAATGGAGGTAAAGTGGAAAATAAATACCTAAAGGGACGTCCAAAACAAAATAAAAAAGAAAAAGTTAACAAAGAGATATTGTTGAATGTTGATACCGGGTCAACATTGAATGTAATACCAAAAGATTTGGTGTTAAAATTGAATATTCCTATTAAAAAATGTGAGGAATTAAATGTTACCCAAACGAAAGGTCAACTAATACTTAACAAAATTTGTGAGTTTCCCCTTAAATTAGGCAAAATTGTTAAGTCAGTTAAGTTTTTTGTAATTGATACTGATTTACCATATGCTTTACTTGGGTTGCAGACTTGCAAAGAGTTTTGTTTGTTTATTGATTGTGTCGGGCCAGTTGTTACTCAATTTGGTAAGAGATTGATCACCTCTGCTAATTCTAACAGTGACAACTTATCTTTGCACATTAGACAACAAAATTCTCAAAATGTTAAAGTTAAAAATGTTGAAAAAATAAAAGTTGAAGATGTTTCAGTTAAAGTAAACATTGAAAAAAATAATGTAAAGGGTAACAAAAATAAAAGAAAAAGGACAAATAGGAAAAAGAAAAAATGTCCAAAATTTTCAAATGATTCGGAGATAGATCTAGGTAATGGATGCATACATTATCAGGTTAATATCGACGAAAAAATAAAAAATGAAAGCGAGATAGAAAATGTGGACTTAAAAGAAATTTTAAAAAGTTATGATGATATTTTTGCAAAACATAAACATGACGTAGGAGAAATTAGAATCGAACCGCAAAGAGTCAGGTTAACATCAGATTTACCTATATCTCTAAGGCCTTACAAAACATCCCCAAAACAACAACAGGAAATTGATTTACAAACAGAAGAATTGTTAAAAAATAACATTATAAAAGAAAGTTCATCCCCTTATGCTGCCCCTGTAACTTTAGTCTTTAAAAAAGATGAAAATAAAAAGAGTCGTTTATGTGTTGACTTTAGAAAATTAAATCAAATTACAAAAACAGATTCTGAGCCTCTACCTTTAATACAGTCTTTAATTGAAAAATTATCTAATAGTTGTTATTATTCTAAAATAGATTTATCACAGGGATATCATCATGTTCGTATTCATCCTAATGACACTGAGAAATTAGCATTCGCTACTCACAATGGTCTATTTGAATACTTAAGATTACCTTTTGGCTGGAAGAATGCGCCAAGCATCTTTCAACGTACAATTCGTAGAATTTTAAATAAACATAAAATTAAATTTGCTACAAACTACTTTGATGATATCATTATATTTTCTAATTCTTATGATGAACATTTAACCCATCTTAAAAAGATTTTTGATATTTGTAAACAAGAAAACTTAAAATTAAAACTTTCAAAATGTTCATTTTTGCAAAAACAAATAGAATTTTTAGGATATGAAATAAGCAATGGAATTGTGTCACCCGATAACCATAATATTGAGGTTATTAAAAAATTATTACCCCCTAAAAATGTAAAATCATTGCAAAGATTTCTTGGATCAATAAATGTTTACAATAAATTTATTGATAGTTATGCAAGTATTCGACATCCTTTAAATAACTTGTTAAAGAAAGATGTAAAATGGGTGTGGTCAGAAAAATGTCAACAATCTTTTGAACTTTTAAAAAATGCTATTATTTGTAAACCAATTTTGAAAATTTTTAATCCTAATCATGAATGTCATCTTTTTGTTGATGCATCGTTAGTTGGAATTGGTGCTGTGTTAAAACAGACAGATGAATGTGGTGTATTGCATCCTGTAGCTTTTCATTCTCGTTCCTTACGGGACTATGAAAAAAACTATGCAATTACAGAACTTGAATGTCTTGCTATTGTAGATTCTTTAAATAAATTCCACCATTATCTTTTTGGCCAAAAATTCACCATACATACTGACCATGCTGCTTTAGTTTGGCTAAAAAATGTTAAAAATTTAAAAGGTAGATTATTTAGATGGTCATTATTGTTAAGTATGTATGAATATGATATTAAATACACAAAAGGTTCTACTAATTTTGAAGCAGATTGGCTTTCGAGAGATGCAACACATTCACTTGTCAAAATTAATTGTAACAATAATAATGTTCATGTTTCACATTTGTTAAAATTGGATGAAATTGTTGAAGCTCAAAGGAAAGATAACTTACAAGGTAATTTTGTTGATATCAATAATGTTTTATGTGTACGTAAGAAAAATTTTACTAAAATAGTTGTTCCATTTTCGTTGAGATTTAAAATTCTGCAAATTGCTCATGAGAAATTTAATCATCCAGGAGTGCAAAAAATGATAAACTTGATAACCCCTGTTTATTATTGGAATAACATAACTTCAGATATAACAAAATTTTGTAAACATTGTCATACGTGCCAATTAAATAAAAAACCGCGACAAAAAAGATTTGGATTATTACAATCCTTACCCCCTGTTAATCAGTCATTTGACTTGCTAGCAATAGATAGTGTTGGTGGATTGAATTACTATAATTCAACAAAAAAATATTTAACTTTAATTATTGACCACCTCACGAGATACATTTGGGCTTTTGCATCAAAATCCATTAGCTCAGAAACCTATACAAATTTTTTACATCAAATTTTTCAAAATCAAATTCCTAAATCCTTGTTGAGTGATAGAAACGCTGCCTTTACTTCTTCTCATTTTAAAAAATTTTTGAAGCATAATAAAATTCAACAATTATTGACAACTGCACATCATCCGCAGTCTAATGGCAAGGTAGAACGCCTTGGTCAAACAATAATTACGAGTTTAAAATGTAAAATCAATGAAAAACCTACTAAAACTCCCTGGCCTACTATGTTAAAAGATATAGTTAATACTTATAACTTAACTCCCCATTCTGTAACAAAATTTCCACCTGCATACCTCATGCATGGTAGACTCCCCTATGAAAATCCCTTAAAGGAAAAAATCTATCCACCTGTTGAGGAAGCTAAAAAAATAGCAATTCGAAGAACTAAAGAATATCATGAAAGAAATAAAATCTATTATGATCCTAGATTTTTAGATATAGATTTTAAAACTGATGAATTAGTTATGTTTGAAGAATTTACTTATCCTAATACGAGGAAGTTGTCACCTCCTTTTAGTGGACCGTATAAAATTCTTCAAAAAATTTCAGAAACTAATTACAAAATAAATAAAAAGAATATGTTGAGTAAACAAAATTTTGAAATAGTACATATTTCAAAGCTTAGGAAATATCACAACCCACAAATGTTGAAATTAAATCATGAATAGAGTCCAAAGGAAAAGAAATTTTTTTTACTTTCTTCAAAGGAAGAAGTAAACCCTATATTTTTGAGAGATCCGAATCACGTGTGGAGATGTTTACCTCTACATCATTTTGATGTGAGTGCAATGTAAGTTGAACCTTTTTTTTTTTAATTCTCAGTAAGGTGAGAAAAAATTTTATAAACTATTTTTATAATGTCCAATCTGGATCTCTCATTTTCCCTCTGCTTCATGAAATTCTGTTTTCCTCCATTTTAACGGGGAATACAGATTTTCATAAAGTAAATAACCCCTATTAACCACACAGAATCTTAAATTCTGAATAAATGACACTTGTTGTCCAGTTCGTTTTGCATAAAAATTTTGTATATTTTTGTGTGAAAAATTTTTTTGAAAATTTTAGTAGATTAGTTATGTAAATATTTCAGTTTTCTTTCTGTTTAGTTACTAAATAGATAAATTGCATAATCATGTTTTTCATATTTTTGTCATTGTAAATAATATTTTTTCTTCTCATAATTGAAAAGATGTTGTTTGTAGTAGGGAAAAAGGAACAATCGTACCAACCTAAAAATTTTAAATTTAAAGTATTCTAAATTTTTTTTATTTTGGCTCACCAAAAATTTTTTTTGGGGGGGATGTAATACAAAAATTAAATACTTTTGTATTAATAAAAGAATTAAAACTCTTTCGTTTTCATAAAATGTCTTTGTTAAAGAATAAACGTCGAGAGATTCTATTTTGGGAAATCAAGGCTGCAAACATACCATTGAAATATAAATAGATTTATATTTCAAAGGAAGAGTTATTTATAGAATCGTGCCCTTTTTCACTACCATATAAGGAAGCAGAAATGATTTTCCTTAATGCGTAAGGATACAAGGAATGTACGAATGTGCCTTTTTACTTCAAATCTAGGTTGGTATAAAACCTGAGAACGCATTGTTTTGCGTGTCCTTTCATCATAATGTGATCCTGATAAGCTGTTCAGGAATTGCCAGAAGTCTTTTCCATTCCCCTCCCGTAGGGAGTGTGGACGTCAACTGTAATCAATACCAGCTTATATTTAAATAAACCTGTTTAGAACGTCTGATGGCTTATGACTGCAATTATTTCAAGCTAAATACAACACTAATAACAGGGTTGGAGCCCTGTTATTACATATATATATATATATATATATATATGTATATATATATTCCAGCCTGTAATATATTGTCATTTTAATTTGGTTGCAATAAAAAATATAATAAAAATGTGTCTTCCAAAACAGCCTTCCTGAACCTTTGATTGCTTCAGTTGATAAAAAGTTTGAATTTACTTTGAATTAGCTGCATTTTGAATTAACATTTTAAAGTAACAAGGTTATTTTACAAGAAGCCAAAAAGCAATATTTTTTTTTTTTTTAAATTTTTGAATAATTTAAGTTTTAACAGGAAACGCAAAAATCATTGAATATGGGAAAGAACGCATGGAATTTTATTTACACCAAATTTGTAATTTAATAATTGATTCGTTACCTTGAATAAATAATAGTAAAAATTTTTCAATAAAAAAACCATTGATACTTTTAAATGTGCCAGTTACAAAAAAAAGTTAAGTAGTAAAACAGCGCCCATATTCTTCACGTAAAATTGAATTTTTACTTAATACACATGATTTTATTTTTATTACAAAAGTCTTAGAGTAAAATAAGAGAAAGACGATAAAAAGAAGATAATTTAACATATTGATGACACACAGAAGATAATGAAAACATTATTATAACAAACTGCCTCCTGGTGGACAAGCGGTTAGCGTGCCTAACTGCGAAGTCAATGGCTGGGGGTTCCAATCGCGTTTAGGGTACCCTCCATTGCGAAGATCGATAAGTTCAGTGCCCGCCGTTAAAAGAAAAAAAAACATGGCTTAATTTTTGTCAATTGATTTTAATTTTAAATTAATCTCTGATGTTTTATTTATTGCTTAAAATATTTATGCTTGTTTTGTATTACATAAAGTACTGAATAATTTAGAAACCCGAAACATGATACATACTATATCTTTCCGAATTTTAGAAACATAATTTTATTTTTAACTAAATACAAATTGATATTGACCTCTTCCGCATGTTATTGTGCATTTTTATTGAAAACAAGTTTTAATTTTAGTTTTAGAGTTAAAATTAAATTAAAAATAGAAATTAATGTAAATAATAAATACTGTTGGTTAAAAATTCAGTTTTTTTTTCTCTTTAGATCGTTTGTTTTTTAACTAACTGTAAAATTAAAACAACTTATTATTCATGAATAATTTCAGCTAGATAATTTCTGCCAACGAAGAAAATCGGAAAATAATATGATTTGTAGATTCTACAACTTTTTGGCATCCATTGCCAAATTAAAGAAGTGCCTAAAGCAAAATAAAATAACTAAACATTTTACTGTATTTTGTTTTAACATGTTCTACCTATGTACACTGAGATATACAATTAATAATGAACATAATTAGAACTGTTGTTGGAATTTTTCGTTTAAAGAGAACCTATTATGGCAAGAAAAGACTTCAAATAATTCAAACGATGGGACAAAACAAATTTCAAATCTTTCAAAAGTTGTTTTAATGCAACGAACAACTATAAATATTAGTTCATTAATATATAAACAGTATCATACGTACTTATTATTCATTTAAAATCATTGCTGGTGATTTAAAATAGTTTTTTTTCTCGCTGTTTGCAATTTATTTGAATTTAACACTAAAGATGCGTAGTACAAATTAAGAAGAGAGTATTATATATTCATGATACACTTTGTATCAGATGGACTTTAATACTGAGAAATTCACTTAATAATGTATATTGTTCCAGTTTTTGTTAGTACTTTTCGTTTAAAAAGTATTGACCCTCCAATATTGAAGG
The DNA here is from genome assembly GCF_982258835.1 of Parasteatoda tepidariorum. Taxonomy (NCBI): domain Eukaryota; kingdom Metazoa; phylum Arthropoda; class Arachnida; order Araneae; family Theridiidae; genus Parasteatoda; species Parasteatoda tepidariorum. Next base: position 6,707,680 of record NC_141765.1, read on the forward strand.
AAACCAGGCTTCTAATCATTCAAATGATACAATAAAGCAAATTTCACAGTTTTTATAACTTGATTTTGTGTTGCTAAAATTTTTGAACAATATCATGCGATAGATTTTAGATAATAAAAAACATTGTTAAACGTACCTATTATTGGAAAAAAATAAAATAATTGTTTTTGTAAAGTTAGTACTTTTGCTTTTTACTACTTTGCAATATGTTCGTATTTAACAATAAGAGACGCAACACGTTTAGTACAAATCAAGAAAAATAGTGGATGTTCGTGATAGACTTTGGATCAGAGCCAGGAGCAACTGTTGATTTACGGGTCGATTCAGGAAAGGGGGATTGCCGGTCCCTTTTTCATCGCTCTTTGTAGTTGCGGGGGTCAGTTTATTCTTACTAAGGATTTTGGCTAAAGTAACTTTCTAAGCTGAAGATGGCGTTTCAGTCATTTAAGGCGGGATTCAAAATATGTCGTCACCGAGCGATTTAAACGCACGCATGCGTACTAGATATAATCGATGTCCGAGGCTTGGTCTTTTAAATGTAGCAGCCTGGCGGTCAACTGTTTGGCATTTATTCGCTTTCATGAAACTAAAAACGGAACTTTTATTTTTAGGAATCTTATCCTGAAAAGATTTGTCGTTTTGAAATATTCTGAGCTATTTCTTTTCTGTCTTATTTTCAAATACTTATTTCGTACTTCGATAAGATTTTAGAGATTTCTTATTTTTTTCCTTTCCGTTTTTAGAGAAGTGATTGAAGTTAAGTGTAACAAATAAGACAGAAAAATCTTAATTATTTCATTTTTCCAAGAAAAAGCAAGATTGTTTAGCTGATGGAAAGTGTCTTAATGTATATAAAATAATTAAGGCAATTTTGCGTATTTTTAATTAAGCACTTACTCTCTCAACAAAAAAGAAATAAGAATAAAGTAAGGTCTGACTCATTTAATAATTTTAAACATAAATAATCAATTTAAATTACTTCTACTTCGGTAAAGCAATTGAAAAAATAAATTATTAATATTTTCCGCAGTATAAAAGGGGAAAATAAAACTTACGAAGACTCTTTATTTCAAGGTGAGAAACACAGCTTAAATTTTATGTCAGAAAGAAGTATTGAATGAATTGTTTTTCATTAATGACAAATTATTTAACGTTTAAAAAATATGGAAGAATTAATTGAAAAAAAAATGTTTCAAACTCATTTTTTTTTAAAAATTTTTTTTATGAATTAACGAATTATAGTGGGTTAATGTTGGAACAATATTATGTAGTTATTTTTTTTTAAATTGACAGACTGTGCGTCAAGTTTTAAATAACTTAATGTAATATAATTTATAAACAAACAGCGTTGAATCGATATTTTTCTTAAATATGAATCTTAATCTCATATTTTTTCTTATTTTCATGAAATCTAATTTGATTATTTTGTTTAATGTCTATGTCAACGTCTTTTATTTCTGAAATTGATATTTTAGTTTAGTTTTAAGAAATACTTGAATTAATCTCTCAATCTTCTTTTTTCAGAAGTGAAATAAATGCATTTTGCAATTTGTATCTTTATTTGATTGTGGTAAATGTCATCTTAAATATCTAAAGAGACTATATGGGTTTGAAAAGGGAGAAAAAATTTTTTTTCTATGCAATTAAATAGTTATGTTACCCAAATTGTAAGCGTTTGAAATAACAACATTTGAAAAATATTTAAATTTTCATCAAAAAATTTTGATAATGTTTCTGTTTCGAAATTATTTTGAGGAACACATGGAAATTTTTCTTGTGCTGGTAGCATTTTCGAAAAATCTATTGAAGCAATATTAATCAATATTTATGAAAATTTTTAGAGATTTCTTACAAATAAAATTGAAAAGTTATTGAAATTAAGATTTAAAAAAAATTGAATAATTTCTCAAAAGTTTAATTCAAAAGAATAAAAACACGATATCTATAACGTTTAAATTATAATTTGGTAATTGAAAAGGAAGTCTAAGAAAAAGAATTTAAGAAAATACTTAGTCAATTCTAATAAAAAAAATGTGTTTAGTTTCAATGTAATAGGTACGTCAGATTGACTCTAAAAATGGAGTTCTGAACTTATTTTTTTCCAATTTTTGGCTCTTGCATTTAAAACAAGTATGATCAAAACTATCAGAATATGGTAACATTTACCATGTTTCTGGCTCCATTGAAAAACCAGAAAGCTCGGTAATTTTTATCGAAGTGTTTTGGCTATGATGTTGAAAAAATTAACTGTAAAATATGGTGTCATCATGTGTGACATGCAATACAATGCAATAAAAACTTATGACAAAAACTTTTTATTCGGCTAAATTTTATTTGGTTCAGTTTTCTATTTTTTATTCAGTTTGGTTATGTATTTTTTACAACATGTGTAATGAGAAGGATTATAATTTCGTATAACAGAATTCTCGGTAAACCGTTACGATATGAACAGAAAAATTACCAAATGAATGATTTAAATTCCGTATATTTTGGTTTTGCTAACCAGAATTATTTTCTTACCAGATATGTCATAACCATACAGAGCACTAATTTTACCAGAATTTGATTCTCCGTGTAGAAAAAAGAATAATTCAATGTTAATCCCAGGATGGTTAACGATATCTTTGTACACTGCGCCAAATACAAAACAGAACACATGAACAACTTTTGAAACGAAAGATTGGATTTTCATGCACTAAGATGCAATAGTAATGACTCGAGCGTCAACTTTAAATATACTAATTTAATTGATAAAATAATACTGTTCTGTGTATTTCGATGTGTTTGGAACAATTTAATGACCCAATTAAGGTTTCCTCGCAATCATAAAGCTCGTTTATTCAAAGATAATTTTATGATATTTTTTTATTTATTGATTTTTACTAAATTACAAAAATGATTAAATCACTTTTGAATTACAACACGAATACTTACGCAATTCTAGATATTTTACTTTTAAAAAGATAAATAATATAAATGACAGTATGGTGTAAAAGAACAGAATCAAAATCTTAAGATAAATAGGCCCAAAAGTTTCTGAGCAAAAAACATTCATTTACATAAATACAATATTTAAATAAATAAGTTTAAGTACACGTAACTTACTTCTTAAAAATCAAATTTCAATGAATGTTAATTCTCTATATGAGTAAAGCCTTACACAACAGCTACTTTGAAAGGGATAGCAACAGTACTAAAATATTTCTAGGTAACTAATTAAAGTTTTGAAATAAGACTAAATATTTAATTTTAAACGGTCATTTGCCTACTGACATATACAGTCATAAATACATTCCGAATATATATTCTTTTTAAAAAAAATTCAAAGATTTTTTAGATAAATTTTTGACTTTCTTCAGCTATTAATGTCCAATTAATGTTCTTCCTATTTACATTTTGAAATGATATCAGGTAAACTCCCAAAGTGTACCTATGCGTAATTATAGATGCAAGTATTTTTCATAAGAACAGAAAACAGTTGCATCTATTTTTAAACATTTATCAACTCATTTGAAAAATGATTTTTATGTGTTGCACGCAGTTTAGGAATGCTTTTTTTAGCGCTATCAATAAAACATATCCCAGAGTTGTTTAAATATTTAAATCTTGACTTAATTTATTCGAATAAAAATAAAATAAAATAATAGATACTGATTTAAAAATAAAACACCATAGAGCATGTAAAGAAAGTATTTTTTTGTATAATAGGACAAACGTCCATTAGAATATCATTGTTCACACACGTACGAGATGATTTGATTTTCTGCTGTCAGACAAGAGAAAGAAAACATCGTTTCAGAAGCTCCATGACAACCATGACCGCTATGATTATTTATCGGGTAACCAATGCTATGAGTGATTGAGTGGACTGCTAAAGAATTCACTACTATCAATGGAATAGGATTATATTGCAATTGATTTTTTTTTATTATTTTAATTTGGTATTAATTGACATTACTTAGATCAAGGACTTGTAGTTTTAACTAAATATTTTCAATCATTTATTAAAAGTTCTACAATAAGAACACTTAAGTAAATAAATATTTTAAAAATAAATGTTAAAAAATAAATATATTAAAAGATAGAAGATAAATATATTAAAAATAAAAGCAAAAATTGTATTATTAAACTTAAAAAAAAAAACAAAAAATAAGTAAAGAACAAAAAAAACATTTCGTATATGAAAGAAAGTCGCAGAGCAATCTAAAGGACATGTGTATCAGTAAGAGTTTTAAGAGATCAATGTAAGAAAAGCAATTTGGTAGCCTTTATACCCCGGAATATTCATATTTGGCATATGCAGTTGACTGATATCTTTGACTTTTTAGCATTCTATGAATGAATTTTTAGTTCTTTCAAGACAAGTTCTTTAAGTTAAAATGATTCGAGTCTAGTTTATATATATATATATATATATATATATATATATATATATATATATATATATATATATATATATATATATATATATATATATATATATATATATATATATATATATATATATATATATATATATATATATATATATACTCAGTCCAGTCACATTAATGTGACCACCTGTCAAAAGTCAGAATAACCACCTTTGGCGGAGTGGACCGCTGAGAGACGTGTAGGAAGAGAGTCAGTTAGGTTTCTGAAGGTGTTCACTGGAATGTTGAGTCATGCCGACTCCAGTGCCATAGCCAGCTGAGGCTAGATTACGTGGTTGAAGATATGTGGCGCGAGAAACCCGATAGAGGTGGTCCCATAGATTCTCGATTGGGTTTAAATCCGGTGAGTTTGCTGGTCAGGGATGTGCGGTAAACTCATTCTTGTGCTCTTCGTACCACGCACATACACTGTGAGCTGTATGACACCTCGCCTTATCCCACCATCATTCTAAGATGCCATCATTCTAAGGAAAAATCATTCGCATGTAGGGGTGGACATGGTCCGCAAGGGCAGATGCGTACTTGTGCTGATCCATCGCTCCTTCCACAATGATGAGTGCACCCAGTGAATGCCAGGAAAACATTTCCCAAACCATAATACTCCCTCCTCCAGCCTGGATCCTTCCGGTAATAGTTGCAGCGTGTTTGCTTTCAGACGTTTCATGCCGTATACACCAACGTCCATCTGTTCGATGGAGCATAAAATGTGATTCATCGGAAAAAGCCACCTGTCACCTCTATGTGGACGTCCAGTTGTGATGCTGGCATGCAAATTCCAGCCTTCGTCGCCGATGAACAGCAGTCAGCATAGATGCATTAACCAGGCTCTTGAAGCTTGGGCCAATGCACAGTAACATTCGCTGAACCGTTGTTGAGGATACACACTTGGTAGCCCCTTGGTTCATCTGGGCGGTCAGTTGCTCAACAGTTGCACGTCTATTCACCCGAACGCATCTCCGTAGCTTTCCTACGCCTCTGTCATCTATAGCCTGTGGTGCACAGCATGTGCCAAGCCGCTGATTTTGGATAGTGCCATTTTACCATGCACGGTATACTTTCACCACAGTGGCACGCGAACGGTTCACAAAATTAGCCGTTTCCAAAATGCTTCCACACTTGGCCCGAAGGCCAATAATCATGCCCTTTTGGACGTCGGGTAAATCGCTACGTTTTTGCATTACGCCCACGCTTAAAATGCTTTCCGATGCCCTAGGACTTCCTTTATACACACACTCTACTGTAATATGCTGCCACCTGCCTTCTGTGATTGGTTATTTCACATTGACGTCGATAGTAGGTGGTTGTCTCATTAATGTGACTGGACTGTGTATATATATATATAACAAAATAAATAAATACAAGAAAACACGAAGAAAGTTAAGAAAAACAATAAGTTTCATTTATTGCGCATAAGCTGCAAGTAAACAGAACTCATTAGATAAGTTCAAAATGAAAATAAAACACAGGAAAATTATAGACATATGCAAAAGAGGGGGGGGGGGATAATAATGAAGAAAATAACGAACAACTGATTTAAAAAAAAAGAAAGAGATTAAATTTTTTAAAAGAACCGGAAAATAAGAGATATAATCTTTTCATCTGCCCACACGATTATATCAACAAAAAAGAGTGATTTCTGATATTGTATCAATATAGCCAAAGCAAAATATATTAATACAATAGTGTGAGGAGCACTCAAAAAATGTTTTATGCAAAAATTGCAACAAATAAAATAGAACACAATAAGTAAAAATAACACGTAAAAACAGAAAATAAAAGAAAAGAAAAAAAGAAAACAGTATAAAACAAAACAAAGACTACAAAGCGAGCAGCGAAATCAAATGTACTTACATGATCGGGAAATTTCTCAACAATGATTTAAAAATATTTTCGCAACAAGATTGCCAGATTATAAAATATGAAAACGAAACCGCAAATTGAGTGTAAATAGAGGATTTTAAAGTGCCGTTCCAACTGCATTGCTGAAGTGATTTGCTATGCTGTTCATTGCTTTGTTAGTTACCAAGGATGGTCCCGAAATTGATGTGCGCAAGGTAATATTAAACTGGATAATTTAAATAGTTGACCATAAATAATATTGGAAAATAAATATTTATTTAAGAAAAAATATAAAATAGAAAAGAGAAACATGAATTGCATGTTTTGCAAATAGTTTTAGCCAAGGATTTGCCCGAAATGGATTTGCACATGGAAAAATTATATAAATTATCAAAGAAAAAAAATTTTAGTAGATAATTTTAACACGGATTTGCCCGAAATGAATTTGCACATGGAAAAACTAATACAGAAATTTTTAGTAAATAATTTTACCCACGGATTTGCCCGAAATGGATTTCCACATGGAAAGATTATAATAATTAACAAAGAAAAATAATTTTAGTAGAAAATTTTAGCCACGGATTTGCCCGAAAAGGATTTGCAAATGGAAAAATTGTATAAATTAACAAAGAAAATGTTCAGTAAATATATCCACAAAAATATACGACTAATCCAATGATTTTACATAAAATTTTATTACTTTAGTAGGGTATCCATTGTTTTTTACAAAATTTTGAAAAAGTTTATCGATTTGTTTTTTGGATAAATAAATATTACTACAAATTATTTTAATTCTGTTCATTTCATTAAAAGTGGTATTCAAATAGATGCTCCTAGAAACATTAGAATTCCAAGTAATTAGTTTATCTATATTAAAATTATAATAATTTCTGTTATCGTATAAATCAACAAAGCAGATATTTTCAACTTTAATAATATCCAAATCCAAAAAATTTAAATTAGTATTATCATCATGATTACGAAGCAAGATTAATTTCTCAGGGTAAATATCATTTAATAAAATACTATAATCTTGAAAATTAAAGATAATTAAGTCATCAATGTATCTAATAACAAATTTAATACCATAAATACACCATTAAATACACCATTTTAAAATCATAGTAATAAATCAAAAGGACATCTTTTAGTACAGAAAGGGGAATGCTATTGAAAGGATCCTGGAAATCAAAAGTCGCAATAGAATTAATTTTATTATGTTTAATAAAATCTAAAATCGGTTGATTATTAGTGATAATCCAAGAGAAACCTTCTTTAGAAATATTGCTAACAATTTTATTTAAGTAGTTAGAGAAAATGGTGCCAGGTTTAGTTAGATAAATATTAGATCCACATGTGATAGACCTAAATTTTACAGTAATTTTATGAAATTTAGGACTGATAATTAAGTTAGGAAATTGTATAATGCTAATTTTAATTTTTAATCCCTTATAAAAAGCTAAAATTTTTTTAATGACAATATTATTATTGAAATTACTAAGTTTAAAATTTTTACTATTTTTTAATTCCATATTTAAAAGTTCAGCATAGAATTTTTTAAAGAATATAGCATAATTATTGTTAGCTTTGTCTATGGGAGTAAAGCAAAATTTTTTTGAAGTTGCTTAAAGAACCCATACAATACCAAGAGAACATTCCCCATACCATAACGTTGCCACCACCAGCTTGAAGTGTCGTGGCAATGCAGTTGGGGTCCATGCTTTCGTGCTGTTTTCTCCATATTCTCATCCGGCCATCTGCGCGATGCATTTGAAATCGTGATTCATCGGACCACATGACCCTCTTCTAGTCATCTACTGTCAATGTTTGTGCTTCTTTGCAAATTGGAGACGTCTGCGCTTATTTAAAGCAGACAGTAGAGACTTACGAACAGGCCGTCTGCTTCCATACCCTACACGGCACAATGTAGGGTATGGAAGCAGACGGCCTGTCTGCTTCCATACCCTGTATTAATATATCCGATTATGAATCCCTGTATTAATATATCCGATTATGAATGTCACTGTGAGGAAGAGAAATATTTTGATTTTGTTGATAAACATCATAAACATATTATTACTGGTAATTTAAATATTGTAGAAGACTTGGAACTTAGGAATTTAATGATAAAAGACACAAAATTTAGACCCATTTACCATATATCAATCAATAAAATTCTAAAATACTTTCTTAATGATCTCAATAGCTTTTGTTTAAATATATCAAATAGATTCTCTTTACCTTTAGGTGTGCTAACAGAATGGAGATGGGGTATTTATTATTACTTTTAAAACTTTGTTTTCAATAATAAGGATAATTTAAATAAGAGTAACAATCCAACAAATTTTTCTAATATTGTTCAATTAATTAATTCCAGTACCACAACGCCTTAATGCCCAAGGGTATTTAAGTATCATCGCAGATCAAGTACATCCGTTTATGTCGATGGTGTACTCTGGCGGGGATGGATACTTCCAGCAGGACAACGCTCCTTGTCATAAAGCTGGCATTGTCCTCAGATGGTTTGAAGATCATGACGGAGAATTTAACTTGCTTCGTTGGCCAGCACAATCCCCAGATCTCAATCCAATTGAGAATATGCGGGATGAAATTGAACGGGCGCTCAGACAGATGGATCCAGTACCATCAAATTTGCAGGAACTGGCAAGTGCAGTTCAGCGAGCATGGTCTGGCATACCTTCTACCACCTACCAACATCTCATAAATTCCATGCCCTGACGAATTAAGGCAGTAATGAGCGCAAAAGGTGGCCCAACAGCGTACTGAAGGGGTGGTCATAATAATTTGGCCACTCAGTATATATATATATATATAAGTTATAAATTTATTTCAACCATGTAATATGGCGTAGTTTGAAGAATTTATTAAAAACAAATTTTCAAATTAAATATTAAATTTTTAATGTTTGTTTTTATTAAATTCAGAGGAGTGGTGCATTGAGCCACAACCTCAGTCATATTTAATGTAAGTATAATCTGGAAGAAAAAAATAAGGAAACATATAAACTTTGATCAATAGCCGCATTCTCTCCAAATGAGGAGGAATAAAAATAATTCACTCTTCTTTTTAAATCATAAAAGTTAAATATAGTACCCAGCATATATAAGTATGATTAAAATAAAATAAATCTATAGCTATTAGATTCGGTGAGTGAAAATTATTGTCAAATTTTCATTCATTTTAATGTTTCAAATGGAATTATTTTTTCTAGAAAGATTTAAATATTAAAAAAATATTCCTTTTCGTAGGTAATTTAAAGATTTAATGATGCTTTACAGTTACAGTTAAGTCGTATTTTACTTCACTTTTAAGATCAATTGAAAGAATTATGACAGTCGAGAAGTAAAACAGCTAAGATTTATAATGATTTCGTCTCTTTAAAAATAGCTTTTCACTCGACTCAGTAAATACCTTATTTAATGATGGAAACAGAATTCCAACAAACAATATTACAACATTATTCTCTGAATAAATTTTATAGATTTCAGAATTTATCTAAAATCTGTTGTGGAATTCAACCAAATTCTTTAATTCTCGTAAAGGGGAAATAAAATGTTATAGATTTTTATCCTTACCATATTTCATGCATTAGTCACGGGAGTGAAATTTTAAATTGCTCTGACAGGAACCATACCTTTTTTTGTTTAGAATTCAAAGATTTCTATTTAAATGCTTAATATTTAAAGTTGAATTGAAAAAAAATGTAACAACTGTTAAAATTATGTATTTTAAATTATAAACCTGTTAAACTGTAAAAACTTTCGGCTTAAATTGCGGTAAAAAGTAGGGTACACTTTGGGTACATTATTAGTAAAATACATTTTACCTTGAAATACATTTTTACCATTAAATATTATACCGTAATTTTTACTGTAATATTGATGTAATTAGTACGATTTTGTGCGAATTATTATAGTCCTAATTTTCAGTATATCAGATTGTACCGTAACATGTTCCTGAAAAAAATGGATATCCCAGTAAGAAGTACCGTCACTTTTTACCGCAGTTTGTTCTGGCATTTTTTATAGTGTTTAGTATGAATTAGGGCAATCTAATATATATTTAAATAATAAAAAGCAATAAAATTTTTTACCAGGTTATTAATACAAAAATGATTAGGAGTATCATTTTGAATTTCGAACTTCTGCCGTGGTTCAAAGTTTATTATCGAACTCAATTTTGGAGCTATGCTTAGAAATAAGTTAGCAAAGACAACTGAAAATGACTAAACAACCAGCTCCCAAGAAGGGCTGGTCACCTTCTCGCAGCATCCGGGTCACCAGGTTAAAGTTATATATCATGCTGGTTAAATGTAAGAAATCCTATCACACTGTTAAAAAAATCCTAAAAAACTGCCGTAAAATGAATCGGCACTCAGGGTGCCTGCATTTTTTCCCCTTAAATACATATTTACCACAAAACTATACTCGCTAAGTGCGGGTACATTTTACCGTAATTTTTTAGAATATATAAATATATATATTTTTTAACATGCACTTATATCAAATATATGGTTTAAATGAACAAGAGTGCATACATATTTATGAGTTCCAGAAAGGTTAGGATGTTTCTTTATATCCACCGTTGAACAGCCGGCCCAATTTTGGGTTTACGACTACTAACACTCATCTCCGTAGCCTTGTAATTTTGAAACAATCCAGAAGACAAGTTATCTCCTGGATCAGTATACGCAGAGTTATTGATTTGTTATGGGTTTATGAGGACTTTGCGACTTGACAGATTTAACGTACATCAAACACCATTTACTACACGGAAAGTTTTCGGCTGGCTGGGATCGAACCCACGATCTCTTGAACATGGGACCAGTGCCCTACCAAAAGGGCTATCATGGCCTTAAATGGTTTGGATATCATGATAAGTCTCCCTGTGGATAAATTTCGTTTGAAGCACGTTTTTCACTGTTAGATTCATCGTTTCATATGAAATAAAAAGCTGACACTATTCTAAATACATCCTGACAAGTTTTTATTATTCTATCAACGATAAGAATTGCATGTTTTATGTAACAAAAGTATGTGTTTGGTTTTGCCGATAATGAAAACTTATTTTATGGTTGTTTTGTTTTGTCAATAAAAGAAAAATGAAGGAAGGTTTTTCCAATAAAAGAAGTTTTAAATGACTGTTTGTAACGTGAAACGGTTCTTTAAGGTTAAATAAATTTAATTTAATAATATATAAATTAAATTAAGCAATTTTTTTTTTGATTTTATGAAGTTTGTGATGTATTGATTCTCGGATAAAATGGCAAAATACTAATAAGCTTACCTGACAAAAATTAGTCACTCTAGTGCGCAAGCACCGATACAGTGATCAAGTGACGCGCTCAACTGCAAGAACACTGCTTCAACGTGATCAAAGGCGAGTACTTATCAGTGAGATATTTTTATTTGAAGCGGAAATTATGTGTAAATATGGGTAAGTGTAAGGATATATGATAGTGTGGCAAAAAAGGGCAATTGTGTTTGGTCGTGCCCATGGTCATACGGTGAATGAAGTTGCTGGATTTGTTGATGCTTCAATGCGGACTGTTCAACATCTCTACAAGCAGTGGTGTAATACATGTGGTCTCAAAAGACGATGTCAGAATTGTGGTCGGAAAATGATTCTGCTTGAAAGGGACCGGAGACATATTTCACGACTTGTCAATCGAAATCGCTTTCTAATCTAACAGGAATTGCTTCAGTTAGTAATTTAAGGTCTAACCCAACCTGTTAGAGAGAGAAAATTGCGACGGGAGCTGCAAGCAATTAGCATTTGAAGTCGAACATCTCGTAAGAAACCATTTCTCACACAGGCACATAAAGTTGCGTGTCTTCAGTGGGCTAGAAGCCTCCGAACGTGGACAGTTGCTGACTGGAGGAATGTAATATGGTCTAACAAATGACGCTTTTGCCTTTATTCAAAGGACACATGTCGTCGAGTGCAACGAAGAGCAGATGAAACTTTTCCGTTTGATTGTAGGCAAGGTCAGGTTCAAACCGAAGGTGGATCTGTCATGATTTGGAGGTGTTTGTTTTTAATATGGATTGAGCCCCCTCACTGAGGAGGCTACTAACCTGAACCAACATGTTTATTTGAACATTCTAAACGATTATATGTTGCCTTTCAGTCAATATCTACATGAAGAGCGCGTTTTCGATACCTCTATCTTTCAAGATGACAACAGCAATGTTCATCTAGCTGGAAGAATATGTGACTGATTTTATGAAAACTCAGACACTCAATAACATCTCGACCGACCTGCAAAATCACCTGAAATCAACCCCATTGAAAATCTGTGGGCCATATTGGAACAACGGGTAAAATGACGAAATCAGGATCTTCGAAATTTGTGCATTCGTGCGATCAAATCCTCAGCGAGTGGATTAACTGGATTCGACGTACCTGCAAAACCTTGTGGACTTACTTCCTAACCAAATTCAGGCTATTATAGAATCCAGAGACGGTGTTACACACTAATAAATGATGTTTTTCATGATTTCTCTCAGGGTGCTGGTTTTTGTCGGGAGCGCTTAGATGGCAAAATACTATAATTTAGAATTAAATTTCTTATTAATTTGAGATATCCCTTTCCTATTTTTTATGTTGTATGTATCAAATTATGAGGCTTTTCAGAAACATATGAAATTCGAAAAAAAATATATGAATTAAAGACAATTACGGAGAAACAGAAGTATTATTTATAAAGAAAAGGAAATTGTTGTAAGAACTAAAGTGAATTAGGATTTGTATAAGACATTATTTTTTTTTAGTTAAAGCAGTTTACTAGTTTGGAATCTTCAAATTATTTATTTGTACACAAATAATGCTTAAATATATTTCATTTAAATCTGTTCAGAACACATGGATAAAAAGTGATTTTTAATTGATTTTCGTTCATTCAGCTTTTGGTTCAGGATTACTAAATACATTGATTTTATACATTAACATTAGGTATAGTAGATAAGTGTATGAGAATTGTTAATTTTCAGTAAAACAAAACTATGTTGATCCCTAGTGAAAGTTATTTCATATGCAAATATTTACAAATGAACGGAAGCAAATATTAAATATTTAAAAAAAAAATTTTTCGGTGAGTATTTAAATCTGTCTGCACACAGCTCGAATTGCGTGTTTACGAAAATAGACATAACAAAAAGAAAAATAAACAATGATAAAAAAAGTTTGACGTACGGAATCAAATGCTATTTCCATTACTTTAAATGGTTATATTGATTTTCTTAAACACGCATTTCGAGCTGTGTGCATTTTCCTAAGCACACATTTCGAATCGTGTCCATTCTCATACACATGCAATTTAAGCTGTGTTCATTTTCGAAAACAAGCATTTTGGCCGCCTTTATTTTCACAAGCACGCATTTTAAACTGAGTCCATACATAAAAAATCACCAATAATTTTTAATTTTTCTAACAATTTATTTCTAAATTTAAAAATCAATAACTATATGTAACATAAATAAATTACTCATGAAATTAAGGAAATCATTTTTCAGAGAATAAAATGCATTATTTTAAACATGCGTCAAGGTTTCAGCATAATCTAAAGCGAAATATTTCCTTAGAAAACCTTCGGAAATGAAATTCAGAAAATAAATGACTTGTTTTTGTTAGCAGGTGAAAGGTTTAAATAGAAAGCTCTAAGAATTTTATTTTTTCGAAGGTAAGAAACATGAAGTTTGGGATTTGTTTTCTCTTTGTATTTTTAACAGCAAACAAAAATTAACATATAGAATAGCTGTGATAATATTGAGAAGGAATTCAAGGGACGAAAATCAGAATATCATTGCAAAAAAAGTTTAGTTTTCAGTTTAGAAAAAATGCATCGCATTTGGAAAAAAAAGTGTAACCAGAGAAAACTGTTTAAAGGGTATTACAGAATAAAAGCTATTCATTTCAATACATATACATTAGACGGCAAATTTTTGCGAAACTATTATATTCTGTTTATTTGAATCAGTATTATACAAATTATTCTGAAAGGACTATTATTATTATGTTTTCTATTATTTTACTATTCATTTTTCTATTATTATTTATGTTTTAATAAATCAAAAGATTTTGATCACTACTTCAATAATAAATTATTAGCTACATTTTATACCCTTAAGTTAATAATAATATTTTCTAAGGCTTAATATTTACAAGTTTTTAATTGGGGATTTTAAATTGGGGATTGGAAAAATGCAAAATTGACTTTAATAAATCCGAAATTAAATTGCTCTCCAGACTAAACTACTATTGTCACAAGTTACCGAATATGACAATCTCCTAATTTCAAAATTTACAAATAAAAAACTATCGATCAAATGGTATGATAGTTCAGACAACATAAAATTTTCTGTCGAATTTAGTTTCTTTGTTAGTGTTATGATTACTCCAGGTAAAGTAGTAAAAAGAATGCAATGATAAATAAATATAGTTTATTTTTTTTCTATACAGCAACACAGAGAAGAAAAAAACAAAAGTGCTCATGTATAACATATTCTGTTTCTAAAAGCAAAATAAGCGCCTTCAATTCCAGCTCAATATTATTAACATACACATGATGAACAAACAGAATAATGAAAACATTTTATTATTCTATGAATGCTAAGTTAAAATAATAATGCAATTTGAAGTCAATGAAATTCATAAAAAATTTTTTTTAAACAATTCATGCAAGCATATAATGAATGCAGTAATAAATGCAAGATATAATAAATGCTTTTTTTTAAAAAGATACTAAGGTATGAGATTTCCTTTTATAAAATACATTTGTTTAAATTTTTTCTATATCTTCAAACAAATTCTCGTAAACCAATTATCTCTTAAACCTGATTATGCAAATGCAAAGTAATGTATATATGTATATATATATATATATATATATATATATATATATATAAGTTCATAACGAAGAACAAAACAAAGAAAAATAATAGACATATGAAAAAGGGGGGGAAATAATAAGTAAAAAATAACAAACAACAGTTTATTAAAAATAATAATAAATAAAAAAAAAAAATTAAAAAAATTTAAAAAAAAATTAAAAAAAAAAATCATGAAATGTTAATTAAAAAACCGGAAAAAAAGGATATAATCTTTTCTTCAGCCCACACGATTATATCCGCAAAACAGAGTGCTTTCTGATATTGTATCAATAAAGCCAAAGCTAAATAAATTAATACAATAGTGTGAGGAGCACTCAAAAAATTTTTTTAAAAAATAACAACAATTGAAATAGATCACAAAAAGTACAAATAAGTAAAAATAACATGTAAAAACAGATAATAAAATAAAATAAAAAGAAAAAACATTAAAAAGGGGAGATATATATATATATATATATATATGGGCAAATCTCAAGAACCTTTAAGTTATGTGTCTTCAAACTTTTCTTATAAATATATAACATAATAAGGGAAAATTAATTCTAATAAAATTACAGGAATAACTATGCATTACTAACATTAAGATACGTTTAGTTTTGATCGCGAGTGACTTGCCTTTGGCTTTCATTTCTTACTTCAATCCAACATTTGAGAGCTTTTCATGAGAGTCGCTAAGAGTCTTTAACATACTTTTAATTTTTTTTTCAATATGTATTCTGTTTTAAAAAAAACTGAAAATCACTAAAAACATCATTTAGTAACTCAGATGTACTTTCATATTTTCCTGAATGATATTTTTCGTGAATATTGACGTTTGCAAACACTTAAAGTTTGTCGCCAAATTTTGGCACTTCTAACCGTAACCATCGAAAATTGAAAAAAAAGGTATACAATCCAATTCTGCGTATTTTATGTTAGTGAAATTCCAAAAGCTTATTTAAAGTAGAACAAACTTGTATCATTATTATAGATAAAAAATTTTATTTGTTGTGATTATAAATTAATCGAATATATCACAAACAGTCATTCGGTGAGGTAACAGTAACGATATCAAGACCGTAACCAGTCGCAGATCTAAAATGAAAATGTTAAGATCAATCAAAATTTTGAGCACACGTTTGTCATTGCCCAATTTATTTTCTGTGTTGTGTGCATCGCATTGCGTTGCATCAGAGTAAAGTTTTCGTTCTATTCCCTAGGTTGTCCAGACCGTAACCCTGTCAAACCGTAAACTTAAGATTAATTAATTGAATTTAACAAACCAGAAATTAGTTTTTTCCCTATGTTTTACTAATTGAAGATATTTTTGGACTGAAAATTATTAAAGAAAGCCTTTTTATACATTTTATGGCAATTTAACTTAATATTAAAATTTTTCAATTTATTTACGATACTTATAATTTTTGATGAAAAATAAAGGGTAAATATGGAAAATTCAAAAATTTTAATTTTTTATTTATACTTATAAGGGCATTAAAATTTTATTACGATTATTTTCTCATTTTTCATGCATTTTCAAACAATTCTGAAGGTGTAAAAATCGTGTGCCTATTACTTTCTCTAATTTTTTTTTTATTATCAAAAGTTAAAG
Source organism: Parasteatoda tepidariorum (assembly GCF_982258835.1). NCBI lineage: Eukaryota > Metazoa > Arthropoda > Arachnida > Araneae > Theridiidae > Parasteatoda > Parasteatoda tepidariorum. The sequence goes on from NC_141765.1 coordinate 6,724,455, forward strand.
GTTCTAGAGATTTGCCCATATATATATATATATATATATATATATATATATATATATATATATATATATATATATATATATATATATATATATATATATATATATATATATATATATATATATATATATATATAAAACACGAAGAAAGTTAAGAAAAACAATAAGTTTCATTTATTATAAGTTTCATTTTACTTATTGTGTTCTATTTTATTTGTAGTAATTTTGGTAAAAAAAAATTTTGTGTGCTCTTCACACTATTGTATTAATATATTTTGCTTTGGCTATATTGATACAATATCAGAAAGCACTCTTTCTTGCAGTTATAATCGTGTGGGCTGATGAAAAGATTATATCTTTTATTTTCCTGTTTTTTAAAAAAACATTTCTTTCCTTTTTTTTTTGTAATCAGTTGTTTGTTATTTTTTTTGATTGTTATTTCCCCCCTTATATTATATTATATATATATATATATATATATATATATATATATATATATATATATATATATATATATATATATATCAACGAATCATTTTAGAAAATAAGCACTATAAACGCGCATTAGAGTTTGCTAATTAATTTTCAAATCGAAATTTCCGACGGTAAACAAACAAGTATTCATATTCTGCACATCTACCTTCCTTTATAATAATCTGTCTGGTTTTTATCGAGCTTTTGTTTTTACTTGTTTACATAGGAATTTACGATCTTTAATATCGATACATTTTTTTTCATTTTTGGCAACGATTCAAAAATATATTTGAAAGGTGGTTTTTATGGATAACCAATATAATTTTAAAAAAATGGAAATGTTTGCTTATTTTGTACTGAAAATATATACACGTGTTTTAGGAAGCATATTCTTCACCACAATGTTATCTTTAAGATAATAATACAAAATTGAGCTGATCAAAAAGTAATATAAATTTAAATAGTATGTATATTTTACATAACTAAAAGAAGTTTTGTAAGTGTATTATTATTTAAGTAAGTAATTATAATATCATATTGAATATATGTATTTATGTATTATTATTATAATGCATTTTAATTTAGTTTGTTATTGTAAAAAATTGTAAAAGATATTTGTAATGAATTAAATGAAATAATGCGAAGTTTAATTTATTCAAGCTAACTTTATTCGCGTAACTACTTTGGCAGTTTCATTTCCTACAAAAATGTAATATTCAGTTTCAAAACAAAGAAAAAAATCTGAAAAGTGTTTCCAGTTAATCATTTATTTTAAAAAATTAACAAACTTTTCTTGAATAAGGAATGTTTAAACTATTCATTAGTTTAAAATATTTCTTATTTCAAAATGGTCTAACGTCTTCCCCAAGCATTCTATTACTCTATTTGCTAAGCAAAATGTTATGTATTTTTTGCAGTTCAGTATTTTTCCTTCTGTTGTACATAATTGTATATTGTACATTGTGATATGAAAAATTTGGTGGATGTTAATTAATTCTTGCAGGGCTTATTGTTTCTGTATTTAATGGTATGAATTTATTATAAATAACAAGATTTAATGACATAATTTTATAAAATAACTATATTAAACATTTATGAAAGTTGAATTTTTATTCCAACATTTGATAAACCCTAACATTTGTTAGAATAGTATTCGAAGACCTTAAGAGTTAGAATAAGATTCTAATCCCTTAACAGTCAGATAATTATTGAAGCTAGATTTTCCTATCAAATGAATATGATAATATATTTTTTTACCATAGATAGTTACACTGTAAAAACTTTGGTGTAATACCCATACGAATCTGGTGTTATATAAATGATTATGGTGAAAAATAAATTTTGTGTTGAAAGTTTCGACTAAATAATTTCGATCGTCTTGTTGGATTTATTTGGCAAACTGCTCATACAAACAGTTATGAAATGTATCATTGTTTCTAGTTGTATAATAAAGACATTTATGCTCTCATACGATTTACATAAATCTGTCATTTGTGTAAAATAATTTTATAACATCTATATATTACTCAAAAAATAATAATAAAATTATGAACATTTAACTTCTATTTGCATCGGCTTTGTACGAATTCATATTAATATTCTGTCTGTGATGTGTATGTTTGATTAAAAAACTAATTTTTTTAAGAAATATTGCAGATAAGAATCCTAAATTTATGATTATTACTTTTCGTTTATGGTAAAAGTAATTTACTGAATCTTGTGTATCAAATCTTGTGCATCTGCAATTATAAATTTTAGTGTTACTGTATAATTAACATGGTGGCAGTTACATTTCACCAAGTAATCTAAAAGAACAGTCATAAGGTGCTTCACAATACCAGGAACTATCCTTCGTTTTGGTGCAGTAGAACACAAAGTGAAATGCAATTTCAAATCATCTATTTAAATAAATTGAAATAATCTATTTGCATAAAAAAAATTTACTCGGAAAAAAATTATTTAATTACATGTATAGAAAATAGATTTTAATATGTCACTTATATAAAATAATTTTATAACATTTTTCTTTCAGTCACATTAGTTTTGTGCGAATTCATATTAATATTCTGTCTGTGATGCTTATGTTTGATTAAAAAACCCATTTCATTTTTAGAAATATTAAGAATCTTAAATTTATGATTATTGCTTTTTGTTTATCGTAAAAGTAACTTTACTGAATCTTGTGTATCACATCTTAATGTAATTATAAATTTTAGAGTTACTGAATAAGAAACTTGTTGGAAATTACTTTTCGCCAAGTATATCAATCTATATATCACTCAGTCAAGGTATTTCACAAAAACCAGGAACTCTCCTTGGTTTTGGCATAGTGGAATACTTAGTGAAACACTACTTTGATTTTAAGTAGTTACCACCATTTTTTGGAGTTCAGATACATGAAAATTGTTTACAATGTAGAATATTCTATTTTTGAAAAAAAGTAAAATTTTGAAGTTATTTCATCTGTTTGCATAAATATTAGTTATTTGTATTGATCAAAATATCTCAAGTGTAGTTTTATTTGATTTGGAATTTTAAAATCCATCTTATACTTTGGGAAATTTTTAAATTTTGTTTAGTTGACGAATGCAATTACCGTTAATAATCTTTAAAATAATAATAATTTACTTTCTTTTTCCTTAACTTAAAAAAAATATCGCATATAACATACAAGCAAGAAAATACGTATATATTAGAGTTAAAAAAAGTTAATACAATATAAAGTTAAAATTACGTACCTCTAAATATCTATTGTTTTAATTTCATACATTCATTTATCATTGTTCTGGATTAAATTTTAATTTGCATTTCTGTAGTTTCTTTGAATTATTAATAGTATTTTACATAATTTTTTAGAACATGTTTATTGTTTTTTCAAGAAACTTCATTGTTAAAAACTTCATGTTTAATATGAGAATATTGTTAAAACTAGTTAATTTTATAGATAACTATGTTAATATTCCAAATGTAGAAATTGATAAATTTATAATTTTTCTAATTAAGTAAAAAAATTGATGCATGTTACAAACAACACATTATGAGAAAGTTAACACAGGTTAAGCATGCGTGTCAAATTTCAATTGTTTTTCTTATGTCGTGTAAAAGTCATTCTTTTGATAAGCACATTGATAATTGCAGTAAGAGCAAAATTTTTAAACGAAAAATCTAAATTTCAGTTTTGCATCATAACGGATGAAAAAATAAATTTTAATTAACATTTTAATAAAATAATTCTCGGTTTTCTTTTGTTTGTTGTTGTTGATTTTTCAATTTTTATTGCATCACACTAACATTTGTTTGCTTAACGTAAACAAGAACATTTGTTTAACATATACAAGAACATTTGTTTAATATAAACAGAACCAATTGAAGTCTACGTACATCACATATGAAATGCGATTAAACTGTGGAAATGAAAAAAAAAATCATATCAAATCATTGGATTTAGAACTGTTTTTCATTTTTATGCATTTAAATAAGCAGTTTTACTTTAGCTTAAAGTTAGTAAAATATACAGCAATATTACATTTATTTATGCACTAACCTATAGTTGAAAAACAAGTTGCTTCTGTTTAATAAAAATTCAACTACTTTTCTATTTAATGAAATCCTTTCCCATGAAAAAGTCCCTGTACTTAAACTCAATTGCTTTGTAAATTATTTGTTAGTTTTTAAAGCCCGAAACTCAAACAATAAGGATTAGAAATAACTTGAATTACACATAAACAGATTCAACATAAAACTGGAGTACTCTATCTTTTTTCAAACAATAAAATTGCTGCTTAAAATGTGTGGATATGGCGAAAAAAATAATTAAAGGCTTGCTTTACATCATAATTATTTTAATTTTAAGATAACTCTGATACCATAAATATGCCGAAATATCAATATTTATTTTAAATTGTTCAATTTTAAATAAAAAATGTGATTGAATAAATTGAGTAAAACTTTACATAACAAATATATCTGATTTATGTTTTAAAAACATTTAAACTTGAACATGACTTATTTACCTATTAAAGGTATTTCAGCAACATGATCATCCTGAAATCATAACGTTGAGTAGAAAATGAAAAAACTGTGATTTTTAAAAGCATTTGCCGCCGTTGTATATAATTAAATCACTATCTCTTATTAGCTGACGCGAAATTAAAAATACTTGAAAGAAAATCACAACAAATATACACAGCTTCGTTTCTTAATTCATCAAATGAAGAGGAAAGAGTAATGAAGTTTTATGTTAATAATAGGCATTCGAATCTTAGTCACAATGTTATGTATTATAAGAGAAGATACTCATAAATGTTAGTTGTCAGATGGATTTTAATTATTTTAAATGTTATTATATGTTATTTCTGGTATAAAAATATTCTAGGTATTATTATAATAATACGAGCATTTCATTACTTTTATTTATAATAAGACTCTTTTTATACAAAGATTTTGATTTCGAATATATACGCTGAGTACGAAAATATGGTTAAAATTACAAAAATATGGTTAAATTTACCGTGTTTTTGGTTGTATGGGAGCACCAAAAAATCTCCGGTAATTATTACCAAAGCGCTTTGGTAATTTTTTCTGAAATATTTCGGTTATAATTTTGGTAAAATTAATTATAAACAAGGTTTTATAACACGCTATAAAATTTGTTAAATGTAGTAAAATTTGGTAATTTTGTCAAGATACCTTAGAGCAGGACATAGAACTATTTATTAGTTAATTAAGGTTAAATTTACTTTTCAGTTTCGTATTTTTACTAAATGTGTAGTTATAAGAATTATAATTTAGAAACTCAGAATTTTTTGTAAACGGTTACCTTATGAACAAAAAATAAATAAAGTATATTTAATACCGCATATTTCGGTTTTATTACCAAAATCATTTTTTTTTCTTTTACTAGAATTTTTAATTTTACTCATTGTAATTGCAGTATGAGAAATATATTAAAAAAATCAACACATGAAATAAGTTTGTTTTATAAGAATAACACAAACCATTTACGTTTTTAGCTTTCTCAGAGACATCAGGAGAAGTATAAATTTGTCATCTTAAAAATCCATTTTCGAGATTTAATTTTCTCATTTCTTTCGTTTGAAATCTTTATTTCCCAGCATTTTTCGTTAATCTTCTAAAAGTTTCACTTTTAAGCACTTTATACGATAATTGACTTAATTGAACCACAGATGTGCATTTAAATATATCTGGGGTTTGCGGGATTAAGCTGGAAATTAATTCTTTCAATATTTCACTATTTGAATACTTTATTTTAATTTTGTTTCAAGTTGCTGTCAGTAGCTTTAAACTAATGTGACTTTGTTTCAGTTTGAAATAAATTTTTAATGACACTTTATATGCAACAAAAGATTTAGACGAAGACAGTTTATATTTATAAAAAACTGGAAATATAGCAACAATTGTTAGTAATTATTTTTTATTCGGCTGTTCTTTTTTACTTATTTTCTTTATTTTAACATATATGCTAAAAATTAATTGAAATGATAAACCCTGATAATTAAAGTTATTATGGAATCAGTCGAGGAAAATAATCCTTCGATGTAAATTCAAGATATAATTTTAAACAGTTTTTTCATTTTTTTTTAAATATCCGTAGTTGAACAGCCGATCTAATTTTGGATTTATGACTACTAATGTTCAACTCCGTGGCCTTGTAATTTTTGAACCAATCCAGAAGACAAGGAAACTCCGAGATCAGTACCCCCAGAGGTATAATTTGTTATGGGAAAGTGGAGGACTTTGTGATTCCACAGATTTAACGTGCATCAATCGCCATTTACTACACGGTGAGTCTTCGGCCGGTGGGGATCGAATCCACGAACTCTTGGACATGGGCCCAGCGCCCTATCAGCCAGGCTGTCACGGCCCAACATTTTTTATTCGAAAACATTAAAAAAAAAAAAACATTTTATGAGCCTAATCCTACAATATTTTCTTTTAATTTCTGGAGAAGAGAGAATAGTAGCCAAAAGTTAGTCGTCGTAAAATAATCAAATGATGATTGGAATACTGACGTTAAACATGGCCGCTTTAGTTCAGTTCGTTTTACAACATGAAACTTCGGTTGGCGAAGTCTTGGCGCTGTTAGAATATGCTGTATTTACAAGTTGCTAAGCAAGCGGCAACCCTAAGGAGCTCAGTGTTGGTTGATTCCCCTAAGTGTTCGGTTGCCCCGGTCCTTCCCGCCCTTCCATATCGCATGTGCGAATGCCCGCGCTGTGTGTCCTAGTGGTAGCAGTTCGTAGAAGCAATTGAACTGATAGGGCGCTTTTCACTGCTTAAAGCTGGACAAAGTTTTGCGGCTTAAAATTTGTGAGAGGAGACCTTCAAAACAAGGAGACATGCGGTAGGAGGTCAAAGGTAATGTGGGTGGAAGCAATCGCTTCGGCGATGATAAGAGTTTGGCTGTGTCTCGTCCCCGTCCTCTTGACGGTGGTACCGGGACCAGCGGCACCGGCTGGTCCGGCGACTGGGTGAGTTTTATATTTCTCGCATATATGTTGATTGCTTACACTAAAGTCTTTTGCTATTCACCCTAAAATTTAAACAAACAGAAAAAAAGAATCATTCAAATATCTGCTTCTTAAAAAAAGCGTTATTTAAAGTCAGTTTAAAAATAATTTTAACACACATACTTATCCCATTTTCCTTTGTTACAACTTGATAAAGAATTTTGGCATGTATGCAAGTAACAGTAGTGCCATTATCAGTATTAGATTTTATTTCAAAGAAAATTCTACTTGCTTTCTGAAGCTTCTAGATATAAGTAGTTTATAAGATTCAAAAATTATATAATAAATAAGGAAAAAAATATTGCTCTATATTTTGATGTTAAATGTTTAAAATATATCATGGTCGTTAGCAGTTTTTACAGCTTATATTTTTATCTTTAAATTTATATTCAACTTAAAATATTTTTTTTGATTATTTTAATGTTGTTGAAATCTAATCTAACATGCTAACTCTATTTTAAACGAAATACAAGCTATACGCATATGTTGAAATCTCGTAAAGAAATTAAATTAAATTACATAATTGTTTGAGACGTTTTAAATAATTTGAAAATAAGAACAACATTTAAAATTTTATCTCAATTTTCTCTTTTAAATTGACCAGTTCTGATTTTTACAACATATGCTTACTTTTATCATTTTGATGAAAATACACAGTATCCAATTTTATATCAAAAGTATAATTAAGAGATAATACAATAAATAAACAGATTTTACAACATTTCACTCGAAACAATTTTGCATAGAAAACTACTAGTATTATGGTATTTCCAAATACTTAACAAGTTTACATAAAAGATTTAAAACTTCAAAGAGATATTCAACATTTTGTTGCCACAATACAACAGCCTATAATTTTTTATTGAAAAAACTCTTTATTTTTCAAAATTAGCCTATTAATATAATATGTAAAAGTATGTTAGTTTTAGTAGCGATTTTTAAATTCAAACTTAGGAAATCTAAATTGAAACTGAACCTGTTACCTATGGCACATATATATTTTGATTAAATTTGATTAAGGTTTAGATTGTGTTTGGATAATATATTCAGTTTTTATATTTAAGGTGTATTATACGTATGCTGTAGTAGTTGAATATTTATTGCATCATTTTTCTAAATTTTTGTATTGTTATTGAGTTTGTGGCTCAATTCAAAATACAATGATTAATTCAATGTAAGTATTTATTTATTTAATTCTATAATTTTGTATCAAAATTATTAAGATAATAATAAATAATAATAAAAGTCAAAGGATTTTTTGAGTCAAAAGTATTCGGAATTTTAGGATTTCCAGTTAACTGGTATATTTAAAATTTTTTTAATAATATCCTTATTATTGAAACACAAAAAGTAAATAATAAACAGGTAAATTATTCCAGCAGTTAAGAATAAAGTATTAAATAATGATTTAATTATTCTTTTAATACTTAGAAGTAGAAAATAAAATTTTATTTTTGATACCGATTGCTCTACAAAAAGCAAACTCTGCGTTCAATATCATTGATACTTTTTTATTTTTATTTAAAAAAAATTGCATTCAGCTTTTTTCATTATCTTGTTTTCAACTTTTTTTTCTTTTAATGCATAATTATAAAGCTTTTTTATAAAAAATATTTTTTCCTGCTTTATTCTTATGTTGCACTTTTATTATAGTTAATTCTTATGTTTATATTTTCTTCACAGTTAAAAGATGAATTCTGTTGTAATGCTTTTATTTTGTCGCCGGAAAGAGTTTGTTCCTTATTTTGTTATTTATGTATTTCAAATTACTCAAAATATTAATAAAAATGTGCTATTTATAAAACTGAGTTATGTTACATTATTATGAAAAAACACATAAATCTGAAATCAAACAATATCAAACAAATATAATCAAAATCTAAACAATTAAAGCAGCTTTTAAAACAATTAAAGCAGAATAGGTATTAGAATTATTAAAATATGTTATGTAACATATATTTTCTTAAATCTGTGAAGAAAAAATCATTTTTGTGAAATTTGTATAATTTTTTTTAATGTATAATAATATTTTCGACAGTGCATATGCGCACTCGGTAGTTGGCTTTGTACTGAAAAATGTTTCTTTTCTAAGAACTGGAAAATGCTCTTTTTTGATTTTGAAATTAAATTGCTAACTACCTCACTATATATGTATATGGGCAAATCTCTAGAACCTTTAACTTTTGATAATAAAAAAAATTGGAGAAAATAATAGGCACACTATTTTTACACCTCCAGAATTGTTTGAAAATTTATGAAACATCAGAAAATAATCGTGAACATCGAAAATTTTGATGCCTTTATAAGTATAAATGAAAAATAAAAATTTTTGAATTTTCCACATTTACCCTCTATTTTTCATCAAAAATTATTAGCATCATAAATAAATTGAAAAATTTTAATATTAAGTTAAATTGTTATAAAATGTATAAAAAGGCTTACTTTAATTATTTTCAGTCCAAAAATATCTTCAATTAGTAAAACATAGGGAAAAAACTAATTTCTGATTTGTTAAATTCAATTAATTAATCTTAAGGTTACGGTTTGACAGGGTTACGGTCTGGACAACCTAGGGAATAGACCGAAAACTTTACTCTGATGCAACGCAATGCGATGCACACAACACTGAAAATAAATTGGGCAATGACAAACGTGTGCTCAAAATTTTGATTAATCTTAACATTTTCATTTTAGATCTGCGACTGGTTACGGTCTTGATATCGTTACTGTTACCTCACCGAATGACTGTTTGTGATATATTCGATTAATTTATAATTACAACAAATAAAATTTTTTATCTATAATAATGATACACGTTTGTTCTACTTTAAATAAGCTTTTGGAATTTCACTAACATAAAATAAGCAGAATTGGATTGTATACCTTTTTTTTTCAATTTTCGATGGCTACGGTTAGAAGTGCCAAAATTTGGAGACAAACTTTAAGTGTTTGCAAACGTCCATATTCACGAAAAATATCATTCAGGAAGATATGAAAGTACAGCTGAGCTACTAAATGATGTTTTTAGTGATTTTCAGTTTTTTTTTAAACAGAATACATATTGAAAAAAAAATTAAAAGTATGTTAAACACTCTTAGCGACTCTCATGAAAAGCTGTCAAATGTTGGATTGAAGTAAGAAATGAAAGCCAAAGGCAAGTCACTCGCGATCAAAACTAAACGCATCTTAAAGTTAGTAATGCATAGTTATTCCTGTAATTTTATTAGAATTAATTTTCCCTTATTATGTTATATATTTATAAGAAAAGTTTGAAGACACATAAGTTAAAGGTTCTTGAGATTTGCCCATATATATATAGTATATATATATATATATATATATATATATATATATATATATATATATATATATATATATATATATATATATATATATATATATATATATATATATATATATATATATATATACATACATTACTTTGCATTTGCATAATCATTTTTAAGAGATAATTGGTTTACGAGAATTTGTTTGAAGATATAGAAAAAATTTAAACAAATGTATTTTATAAAAGGAAACGTATATATTGACGTATCTTTTTAAAAAAAAGCCTTTATTGTATCTTGCATTTATTACTGCATTCATTATATGCTTGCATGAATTGTTTAAAAATTTTTTTCTGTGAATTTCATTGACTTCAAATTGCATTATTATTTTAACTTAGCATTCATAGAATAATAAAATGTTTTCATTATTCTGTTTGTTCATCATGTGTATGTTAATAATATTGAGCTGGAATTGAAGGCGTTTATTTTGCTTTTAGAAACAGAATATGTTATACATGAGCACTTTTTTTTTTCTTCTCTGTTTTGCTGTATGGAAAAAAAAATATTTATTTATTATTGCATTCTTTTTACTACCTTATCTGGCGTAATCATAACACTAACTAAGAAACTAAATTCGACAGAAACTTTTATGCTGTCTAAACTATCATACCATTTGATTGATAGTTTTTTATTTGTAAATTTTGAAATTAGGAGATTGTCATATTCGGTAACTTGTGACAATAGTAGTTTAGTCTGGAGAGCAATTAAATTTCGGATTTATTAACGTCAATTTTGCATGTTTCATTTTTTTCCGAAAATCCGCAATTAAAAAACTTGTAAATATTAAACCTTAGAAAATATCATCATTAACTTAAGGGTATAAAATGTTGCTAATAATTTATTATTGAAGTAGTGATCGAAATCTTTTGATTTATTACTGTTGAAAGAGCTATTTTTGTACGAAAAAACATAAATAATAATAGAAAAATGCAAACACAATTTGTAATTTGATTTTACAGGAACTAATTAATCGATTTCGCAATGAATTAGGATTCTTGTTTGTGAAATGCCATGAATCCAATTATGCAAGTGAATCAGCTCGCATCTTTTTTTAAGATTTTCTTTTAATCACTAAATTTGTTTTATTCTTATAAAAATACATTTATATAATTTTTTAGGCTGATTTACAACCGTGCCTTGATTATACGACTGCAATTTTTTTTTATATTTTGAAAAAAATACATTTTTTAGCTCTGGAGGTATTTCTTCATTTTCATTTCTTAATTTTTTTTATTACTTGAAAAGTGTAACTCTACATCAATGTATTCATTCTGTATGTTATAAAACCTTTATAACAGCGAAATTATTAATAGCCTATAAAATGCTATGTTGATGCCTAATATTGACAAAACTTTGCAAGCGGAATTAGCAATATAGGATCACCTAAAAGGGGTAATTTTTTGGCTCCCAGAAAGAAACATTTGAACGGATAAAAATCATAAAAAAATGTATACTCCAGTGGTAAACATAGGCTCTAATACACAAAGATATAAAATTTTAAAGAATTTAAATTTAACACATTTGTAGAAGATTAAGGAAACCAAAACTAAACATATCGCTCATGGGCTGCAATAGCGGCACAACTCAAAAAATCATTGAGATAAGTGGGTTCAAAGTTTTCATTGCTAAGGAAAATGCATAAGAAATGCTTTAGTTTGCTTAGACGAAGATTACCTCGAAGTTGATTTATGAGTTGTGCTAGTATTGCCTGCTGAAAAGAATGTGTATTTTCATATTTACAGCAGTTTCTAGTCCAAAACGCGTGTTTTTTTTAGTTGTGCCACTATTGCAGCCCATCAGCGATATATTAAAAATAATTATTTAATAAACTATGAAATAACCAACAAAAATATTTTATGTGTTTCTGTGGTATAGAAATAATGTGCCTGTAAGTTATGATGTCTACCGTAATCTTAATACATGCTTTAAGCATCAAATAATAATTTTTGTATACACAGCGATTCATAACCAAAAATTGTATTTTTTTAAGTCTATTGTTATGAGCACAAATTTGAAATACATTTTAGAAAATGTTAGCATACAATATAATAATTTGGTTGTAAAGAATGTTTGAGGTTACAATACATTTTTTAAGCTACTTGATTAAGAAAACTTCTTCACAAACATGGAGTAGAGATAAAATGTGATATATTTTAAGCACTCAAAATTACGATTTTCATTTTCAAGACTTGTCACAGGTAAATGCGATTTGAAAAATGTGATTGTGACTGAATGCGATTGAATGTGAACGTGACTGAAATAAAAGTTATTTGAATTATAAAACGTAAGTTGCTAACGAAAAAGGGAAAATGAAAGTGCAAATGAAAATTACAATTACCGCAGTAGCCGAAAATAAAACAAAAATTAAGATGAGTAAGTTAAACCACTGTTGTCGAGAGGGGAGAATCAGGGTAAAATGCATTTTCATGAGCTATGAAAAAGTGGTGATCTCGTTAACAAAGGAATCAGCATTCATATGAATAAAAAAAGATTCCAGGGAATTAAGATGAGCTGATGTGATTGAGGAGGAAATAATTTAAGCATTGTCTAAATAGAATGTACACCCAAAATTTCAATGACGTGCAACAATTGATGATTTATTGTATTTTTGATAAAGGAAATATCTATCGTGTTCACTAAGTCTAAATTTTAAAGCGTCTCTGGTGTTATCCGATGTACTCAAGGTAGGCAATGTAGACCAATTATTACAATGTAGACCCAAAATTACCATACATTTAGTCAAAAGTACGAAACTAAAAAGTAAATAATATAATAATGAACAAATGTTTTATGCCATGCTCTAAGATATCATGATAAAATTGCCAAATGTTAACCACATACTATATCAAATTTTAGCGTTTACTATTAAAATATATTTTTTTGTAAACGCTACTAAAATTCAACTAAAGCGCTTCTGTAAGATTGCTGAGTTTTTTTATGTTTCTATACTACCGGAAAAATTTTTACCTTTATCGTATTTTGGAAGATTTGATCATACATTCTTTCTCAGTGTAAATAATAGGTCTCTATTGTTTTGAACCAAGTTCATTGATTTAATTGATTTAATTTATTGATAAAATATGGAATTAGAAATAATCCAGAAGTCATTTTTCGATCGCTTTTCGTACAAGAATTACAATACTCGATTTTTGAGGCATAATCATCCTGTCTACGTGTTTTGTATTTCAACTAAAAATCTTACAAGGATTTAATTACTTAGTACTTACTTGCTGTCAGTATAAGTCATTAATAACGGAGAATTTGAATAACTTAATATAAACTTCTACTTAATATATTTTCTGTAAATCGACAGAAATTTGAGTTTTTTGCCTATTAGTTTAATCTCTCGATAATTTTTAGAAACCTTTGATTTTTTCGTTCATTTCCTCAATGAGCGAATTTATTTTACGGACCTTTTTTCAGCTGGTAAAAAAAATGTACATCATCAATAAATTATGTTTATTTATAATACTCATATTATAAACATATGCCTCTAAACTTTTATTTCCAATGATAAGATTTTTTTACCAATTTTTAATAACTTTAGGAAATGATTCTATCTTTCTTTATTATTTTTTTCCGATAAACTATATTCTTCTGTGATGTTTTGTGTTTAAAAAATAATAAATTTTAGTATCTATTCGGTTCCTTTAAAAGGGTGAAAAGCATCTTATAAGGTAATTAAAAACAATGACATAAGCGGTGACATGAGATTGGTAATAGGTTTACACTAGACGTTTTTTATTCGAAGGGTTTGATCCGCAGTGGCTCAAATTATAGAGCGCTCGCTTCCCAATGAGGTGGCCACGGTTTGAATCCCAATGATGTCTGGTTGACATGAATTTCGCATCTAGCTCTCACCGACCACTGTAAAAATATCTTCAGTGGTAGATTGGTCATGGGTTATTGTCAGGCTAATCGTGGGATGTATTCCTGGTTCTCCTCTCCCCATTTTATGCGAATGCTGTTTAATTCCATCATAAAAGTCATCCACGAAGGCAAATTTCACTCAATATTTGATCCAGGAGTTCACTTGTATTCTGGTTTGTGTTCAAAATTACAAGGTTTGGTGGTGAGCATTGGTAGTCGTAAACTCAGAATTGAGTCGGCTGTTCAACGCCTGTTATAAAATATAAAAATGATAATTAAAATCGAATGGTTTTATAAATATTTATTATTTTGTAGAAATAGGGAAATATAATTTTTTCTCTTCACTTGTTAAGGAAAAAATAATATTTATGTTTTCATATAAATATTTATCGAGAGTTAGATCAAAGTAAAATTTTTATTCTTCACGTATATTGTTAGCATTTTTACAAACAAGTCAGATTTGCCTGAAGTATAATTAATAGTATAGGAAATAGTTATTGCTTTTAAAACTATGACGAAATCTCTCATACTAATATAAATTCTATAATTATATCAACAAAAAATAAAAACATTCAACGCTTAACTAAAGTATTGTTTTTTTTACGCATAAAAAATGTCAGTATTTCCCGCAAAAGAGAAATTTTTTTCGAAAAAAAGCTTCAAAAACAATAAATGTTCAATTTTCATTCTAGTATAAACGTTAGAGTGAAAGTCTTTGGTCATAAATCGGATACCAATACCTGGCATTGAATCCCGGAAGAAAAGTTTTGATGTCAATGCGGAAAAAAAAGATAAAATACGAAAAGAAATGTTATGTAGCATTGTTCAAATGTAAAATACGATACATGAAAACTGGTCGAAGATTGTCTAACCACATAACGAGTGATCGATTGTTCTGCTAAATCGATATTCGAATAAATGACATTGGACTTAATAATGCTCCTAAGGAAAGGAAAAGCAACATTTTACAAAGCCATCGTGGAAAAATTTAGTTAATGTGTTGTATCAATGTTAAATAATATTTGAAGTCTCCACTAATAGGAAGTTAGAGGCCTCAGTTTGTTACTTAGAATCCGTGATGCTGCTTTTAATGTTGGTAATAATGCGTACGTGGCTTTATGTAGAAAATAGTCTCACCAAGTTTATTAAGAATCTTTCTCTTTTAAATATTAGAGGAAAAAAGTTGTTTAGTTTTTGCTTAATCTTAGTGTAAGCTTAATCTATATATATATATATAGTTACTCCAAGTTACAGTAATTACTCTATCTCATCTAACAGTATGGTCAAAGCCCTAGTCAGCGCCCTACACTTTTATTAGCCCTTTCTCTTCTTACTAGAAAAAAAAAATTAATCGAACTTATAGGAAAACAGCTTTAATAGCACTGCTTTAGGTTTCTTTTTAAGTTTACGTCAGTAGCTCTCAAAAATCTGAATTTCCAATATAACGACCATATTGAAACCTCTCTCTTTGACTAATATAATCTTTGCTGGTTAGAGAAGTTTTCCAAAACTGCTTAAATTCTCGTTGCAAATGTTGTTGCTGTATGGCGATACATTTAGTAGCTAAGTGCTATTTCTGCTTTCAAATTATATTTTATCTGAATTGTTTGTCTTTCTGAACTTAGACTAAGTAGTGATAAACTCTTAGCAAGGAAACAGAGCCAATCATCACACTGAGTTCGCGAGAGTAAATTTTAGTGGTATTTTAAACTAGTCCATTAATTACTTTAATATAAGTTTCAATAAAAGTTTTTTTGAGTAAAATATGTACTTTTTTATTGGAGGAATTTTTCTCACACTCACATTCCTATACTAAAGATTGATTTGTTATTGGATAACTGAAATTTCAACTACACTCATCAACATCAAATACATCAAAATAATTAAATGTATATGTATATAAACAAACATAGTTCATGGTTAGCAAGTTAAACAAAAATTTCATCAAATAAGTTTTTTCAAAAATTTGAACATACGCTGTTAAAAAATTAGTATTCATTGTTCACTTTAGTATTCATTGCCATGTTGCACCAAAAATTATTATTCATTTGCTGCCTACATAAAATGAGGCTCAATTTTACCATATTTTGGTATTTTTACTAGCTCCAAAAATCAGTAGAAGATGGCACCCAAAAGTAGGTGCTTTGAAGAAACGGAACACCAATTTTTATTCTTTCTTTATTTTTTCTTTTGTAAAAGTAGAGGAAGGTTGCACCATTATTAGGTATTTTTAAAGAGCTCAAATGCAGGCCAAGGTATAGCTATTTACCCTAACAAAACTATTTCCGTAGGAAGTTATTTTATGACATACCTCTAACCATTTTATACCGTCAACCAAATTTAAAAAGGCACCATAAAAGAAATGAACTTTAATTCATGTAAATGAGCCTTATTTAACTAAATAAGTAGAAACTTGAAACAACATACATTAGTCTTCCCGATTCACCGAGACCGAATTGAAAAGAAAACATGGCGTCGTAAACAAATATCTTAGTTTACAGTCAACGTCAAAGTCTAGTGTCTTTTACCAAATTTTGGTTTAGTCAGTTGCACCGTGGACATATTTCTCGATCATAGTTCACAATTTATGGTGTAACTAAAATAAAATGGTCTTTCACTTAACTAAACTTTGGAACAATAAGAATATTTGTGCCAAATACTGGTTAAAGATTCACCGAGTTTTTTTACAGTGTATTATTCTGGATCAATTTTTTGTTGTTTTATGTTAGTGCAAGCATATTCGTTTATTCATAACAAAACTGATTTGAGCTTTAATTATGTAAGACAAACTTTTAATACCGAAAATTTATTCTAGATTGTGGTTTATGAAGGAGTCAAATACTGAAATTCGAATGATTTTAATTAAAGAAAATTTACTCGTAAATTAAAATGCGTGTTTAACTAATTGTCTGGTAAAAGTAATCTTGCACAATGCTATTTCAATTCAGTGGAGGAATTCATGGATGTGTTACATCTTTTAACTACTTAAAAAATACATGCAATTTGATTTGAAACTTTAGCTTTAGTGTAGTATTCGTGCAATTTAGTGCAGTTTTAAGAATTTCGAAGTATTGTATTCTTCTAACGTTATGTATTAATTTTGAATTTCGGTTTTCTTATCTCATTCATAGATGAAAATATTAAAACACGAAGACATTATGTTTTTTAAAAAAGGGTTGTTGCTTTATACAGATACACGTATTCATCTTGGAAATGCATGAAACATTTTAAAAACATTGAAAAAGTTTTTTTTCCTTTCATAAAATTTGCATTTTTGTTACAAGTTTTCAAAAAAGTGTACTAATATAGTTATTTATTTTCAATAATTATCTTATATATATATATATATATATATATATATATATATATATATATATATATATATATATATATATATATATATATATATATATATATATATATATATATATATATATATATATATATATATATATATATATATATATATATATATATATATATATATATATATATATATATATATATATTACTCATACATATATATATATACATATATATATATACATATATATATATACATATATATATATATATATATAATACATATATATATATATATATATCACTCAAATGCAACCCAAGGTATTGCTATTTACCATAACAAAACTATTTACCGTAGGAGGCTATTTTATGACATACCTCTATTTTATTCCTCCAACCAAATTTAAAAAGGTAACATAAAAGAAATGAACATTAATTCATGGAAATAAGCCATTTATATAACTAAATAAGTAGAAACATTGAAACAACATGCATTAGTCGTTGCGATACACCGAGACCGAGTTGTAAAGAAAACATGGTATCGTAAACAAATATCTCTAAATTTACAGTCACCTTCACAGTTTCGTGTATTTTTACCAAATTTTGATGCAGTCAGTTACACCTTAGAAATATTTCTCGATCATACTTCACAATTTACGGTGTAATTGAAATAAAATGATCTTTCATTGAACCAAACTTTGGGAAAATGCGAAACTTTCACCAAATACTGGTTTTAGATTTACCTGATTTGTTTGCAATATCTAAATAAAATAAAATAAATAACTCTTTTCAACTTTGTTAAATTGAAACATTAATTTTATTATGATTTAGAATAAAAATATTAGCTTTTAACATCAAAGTTGCATTAGTAGTATAAAATGAAGTATGGAAAGCTGCCATTGGTAAAATTTGTACAGCATAAATACATTCTAATTTCTTAACCTTAAGATAATCAGTAAGGCCCGGATTTTGATGACATTTGCATTTTATTGCATTTTTTGCATTTTTGGACATTTTTTGTCTTTTGGAGCATTTTTTTAGATTTATAGGGCATTTTGCTTTAAATTTTGGGGCGTGTTTTGCATTTTAATGCATTTTTTTAAGTTTTTTGTTAATTTTTTCCAATCTTTACTATTTTTTAATCAATTTTCATTATTACACTGGCTTCCAAACAATGAAGAAAATCTATGGAATATTAACAGGTGAGGCAAAATCTTTTCAAATTGAAGAAGAATTGTAAGTATGTGAGACCGTCTTTTTCAAGTACGCACCTATAACATCAGTAGACGTTGAAAGAAACTTCTACAGGAATGAAAATTTACTTTCAGACAAGAGACGTTCGTTTACATTTCAAATTATCAAAAAACATTTAATAATCCAATGTAATTCTGATATTTAGTAATATTATGAGATGGAAGTTGTTATATCCATTAAAGTTTCTATACAAAATAAAAATATTTTGGTGTCAATATATTTTCCTTTTTTTGTTATTTTAGGATATAAAACATATTTTTTAAACTTTAATGAACGTAGAACAAGTATTGCATTGCTTTATATTTTTTAAATGACTCATAATAATTTTAAAGACCGAAATATTTTTTAATTCAATATTTTTACTTTATTTAAGGCATTTTTTGTGCAATTTTTGCATTTTTAAGGGCATTTTCGGCACTTTTAAAGGGCATTTTTTGCACTTTTTAAGGGCATTAGTTGAGATTTTTTAGGTCATCAAAATCCGGGCTCTAATAATCAGTATGGTTTTCTTTCGTGGAGAAAAAATGAAAAATTGTTATTTTATTTATAACAGAGATATTATAAGAATATTTGTACGGTGTAATTAATATTGCACGTTCAAAATTAACTTCTCCTTAATTAAATAACTAAATAAAAATTTTCGGAAAATTCATATCAAGATAGATTTTACAAGTTAAAATATAAATCGAGATCTTCACCTCAGTACGTAATAATTTAGAAATTCACTAGATATTAGCTAACATTTTGTTTAATTAAAAATAAAAATTTTCTTGCGTGTTAGTTTTCCTTGAACATACAATAAACAATATATAAATTCAATATATTCAAAGAAAACCTTTAAAACAATATTTTAATTCAAATAAGTACTTTGAAATAAATAAAAAATTCAATGTCATAAATTAACGTGAAATTTTTTTTTGGAAACTTCTGATTTTGGATATGGCAGATATAAAAGGCCATTTAAATCGCAGAATTCTTCAGGAAATTGCGCTACAAAAGTTTTTTATTTGTAAGACCTATAAAGATCTTTTAAAAATCATAAAAATATGTATAGCCATAGCAAAAAGTATTTAATAAAGTACTTAATAAAGTAAATTTACAATGAGTGTGCATTTGATTCATGCAGTAAAAGCATCATTTGTAATAACTAAGATATTTGAGTACAAATCTTTATTACGTTTAAATCTGAAGCACAGTTATTAGATAATTGCAAATAGTTTTTATCTCGTAAATTTAAAAATGTAGGTAAAAACTAATTTCGTTATGCTTAATTTGATCGATTAATGTGTAATGTAAATTATGTTATATAATTGACAATAGGAAAAAATAAAGCTAATTTTGTCAAAGAATATCACTATTGTTGATTTAAATTAATTATATGCCTGCTTCTCATAAACTGAAAAGTTTTTATCAATTAATTCATTCAATTTTTTATGTATTTTTTATGTTATCCGTTTTCTTTAAAACTATTTCGCCAAAATCTCTCTATTTTATCTTAGTTTTCTATTTATAAAGAAGTTTTTATAAGTATTTCAAAAAAATATTGCATCTCATTAATTTTAGGAAAAAACATTATTGATTTTTGGGAATAAAAAATGTATCTTTTGCATGGATTAAATATATGTTAATGACATGATACTTGCTTAATTCATCCTTGTCATAAGGATTGTAATTTATTTAACTTTTGAAAGTCTTATTAAAAAAAATATTATTTTTGCAGAAATATGCATATTTTTTTTATAACACATGTTTTAGATTTCAGCCGTAAACTAAAAATAAATACAGAATAAAAAGTCATTATATATATATATATATATATATATATATATATATATATATATATATATATATATATATATATATATATATATATATATATATATATATATATATATATATATATACATATATATATATACATATATATATATATATATATATATATATATATATATATATATATATATATATATATATATATATATATATATATATATATATATATATATATATATATATATATATATATATATATATATATATATATATACATATATATATATACATACATATATATATATATATATATATATATATATATATATATATATATATATATATATATATATATATATATATATATATATATATATATATATATATATATATATATATATATATATATATATAAACTCAAGCAGTTATGTTAAATACAGGAATAAATTGTACCTTGAATGTAATGAGTAAACCTATAGATATCTAACGTTTATACCTTTTAATGAATTCATTAACCATTAATTAAATAAGCATTACCCAAATTAATTTAACTTTGGCCAGTGTTTTTAAATTCATTCAAACCTTAAATATCTTCATATTGGAAAAATGGTCTTCTTCCCCTTTCAAAGAAAACGTCAATTATTGCTGCATTGATAATTCGTGACGTGAACTTTTAATTCTTAGGAAATTTATTTCACTTCAAGTTATTTAACAAAATAGATATTAAACTATTCTTTCATTTCAGGTGTGGTTTTTCTTTCTTAAAAGCAAGTTAGATTTTATCTATGATGTAATTGTTGTTACATAATAAAAATAAATCAACTTTTATATTTCAGATTGGATAACATTAACATCACAAAAATCCTGAATAGTTTCTTCGACCAAGGCTATGATAAGCGC
This sequence comes from Parasteatoda tepidariorum, assembly GCF_982258835.1. NCBI lineage: Eukaryota > Metazoa > Arthropoda > Arachnida > Araneae > Theridiidae > Parasteatoda > Parasteatoda tepidariorum. Next base: position 6,745,906 of record NC_141765.1, read on the forward strand.
GTAAGACCTAATTATGGAGGTAAGTTTATAAAATATATGTAATATTACGTATTATGTTGTAATTAAAATTAACTTTTTTATAAGAGAAGTAGCTTGCATAGACCAACGACATGCTCTATAAATATACAGTAAGACGAATATTTTAAAAGTTTAATTAAAAGCAAAGAATATATATGTAATGAACGTACAAATGTAATCATGTACAAATGTAATATGTACAAATGTAATCAAAATCTATACAAGATCATTGATTTTATTGCGTATTAAAATTAATAAAAGTATATATTTAACTAAAAATCTATTAGTTATCTAAATTAATATTTTGAATTGCTCAAATCCAATTCAGGTAATTCCGAAGTTAAAATACTTTATTACTGACGAACATCCTCCTCCTATATTCAATTCAATAATTGATATTATGCAATTAATGTTAATTATTTCAATTAAAACATCGAATTAGTATTTTGTATTAAAATTCAATTCGACATTTTATTAATTATAAACTTTGAATTATGCAATATAATATATCACTACCTTGCGCAAGTCTAGTTTTTGGGGCAATCAAAAGCAATTTCTGGGCAATTAAAAGTAATCAAAAGTCTTAATTTCAGTATGAATCGCTCCTTAAAATATATCTCTTTACCACATATTTATGCTTCATTTTCGTTTTTTGTTACTAGCAATTTTGTTACAAATAAAGTTTTATATAATTTTGCGAGATGTTCGTAAGTACATGACAAACGTTTTCCTTCCTCGTTTTAAATGTTTTCATTTGTGTTCCTATTATATATTTTTCTTGTCTTTTGTGAATTTTAAGTTTATAAAATTTATTTTAGAAATTAGTTTCTTTCTTTTCTTTTCTTCGGTTCTTACACTATTATATTGATATATTTTGCTATTAATACAATATTAGAAAAAAAAACTACTACTGCTGTTAGAATCTTGCTAATGACGGGATTATTTCCTTTAATTATATATATATATATATATATATATATATATATATATATATATATATATATATATATATATATATATATATATATATATATATATATATATATATATATATATATATATATATATATATATATATATATATATAATTTCTCAACATATAGTAAGAAATAATATTCGGGTTGCGTGTTACATTGGAAAAATTCAAAACAGTTTCTAGTTTTCAAAATTTGCAAAACAACGAAATTTTAAAGTAATTTCATTGTCCGCTAAATTTATTTTCAAAGCACTTACACGAGACTAGAAATTTTATTTGTTTCATTGGAAAACTCAAAACTTAGGTAAAAAAGTTCACAGAAATCAATACTATAGCAATATTGATATTTTCATCATATATAAAGTCAGGGGAAAAATTGCTTTCCAGAGAATACTTTAGTGAATCTATCAGTTATTTGAATAATTATATGCAATTTTTCTGAATGATCCTGTTATCGTTTACTATTTTGTACTTTAGGGATTGTTTAATGGTATATTATTGTATATTGTTCTGATATATTGTTTTATTGTATAATTTGGACAAAACGTCCACCTTGATAAGCGTAAAATTGAGAATGATTATAAACTGAAGTTTCTATTGATAGAGAAATATTATAATTATTTACAACAAAATAAAATGTTTTATATTTATCAAAATTACTCTGAAATATTGGAGGACATGTTTTTTTTAAATTTATTATAGATTTGAATAACTTTAACATAAATACTAACCCTAATAATGAATTGATCTTGGTAATAATGTTGTCAGGGTAACAGTGAATAAGTACAAAATGTCCTTTTGTATTTTTTCATGTTTTGTGAACAACTTTTTTTTTCAATAAAATGTATGCTCCTTAATCATGTGAGTAAAATTAAACTAAATTAGTGTTTGCAATAATTTTACAATTAATCTAACACTTATTTAAGATTTTTTGAAAGTTTCAGCTTTAGATTTTATAGGGCAGTTATTCTTTTGTGTTTCTTATTCGGTTGTATCACACAAAACATAAATGTTCCCATGAGTATTTATTTTAAACGTAAAACATTTTAACAAACTGTCCTTTCTAAAGAAGAGAAAAATACTGTGCTTCAATAATTAAATTATATATATAGACGAAAATCGAAATTCTAATCAAATTATATTTTCTGTATTTAAAAGATTGTAGAATTTCAAGTTTATATTGAGTTAGCAAACGTATACTTGTGATGATTTTGAACAGACGCTTGTGATTCAAATTAGAACAATTTATCATTATTGCGATAAAACATCTTTATATAAATACCTTAAGACAAAATTTGTCTTGTAGATGTTTTCTTGTTTCTCTTGTAAAGTTCATATCATAGTAAAAATAATATTTAATGAAATTATGATGTAATTGATAACTCATATCTTGGTTAGTATCATAAATATTTCCTGTATGAATACTCAACAAAATATTATAAACAAAAATGTCTGGAAAAATGAGTAAGTAACGAGATAAAAAAGACGTAAGCACTTCTTGAAAATAATAGAAAACTGTTCTCAATATTAGTAAATAGTTATTTCTAGAAAATTTAGTTTGTGATATATTACTTTCTGAAGTATGGTGAAATTTTGCTATAACTTATAAAACGGTTTGCGTTTACTTAAAAATAAGGAATGATATACAAGTTTTACAAAAAATTGATTTTGCTTCGCGTTCACGAAAAATGCAAAAACAATATTAAACGGTAGACTTTTTTCTGTTATATTTATAGAGTGTTATGCTTGTTGAGTTACACATTATGGTTTTGAATTTTTTTCTCCGTAATTTGTATATTTTCTTTGTTCAGAGAAATACTGTACATAACTTTGCTATTTATTGAATCCACTGTTTAGAACGAAACTGACGAGAAATGACAATATCCTGTTCAATTTTCTCAAATATATTGGTTTGTAAAAGGTGTGTACGTAAAAATGTCAGGAAAATTTTATAATAGAAAAATATTGCTATTTACTCAAACATATACTTAACTTTTTGTTGCCTCTTTATAATTACGAACCAGTAAATTCAAAACTGCTAGCAACTGTATCTTCACACTTTTGTCTAACTTAATTATTATGCATTTATTTTCTGGAAGCAGCTGTTGAAAGCATTTTACTGACAGTATAAGCCTTAAGTTTATAAAAAAATATTTATATAAACATAAAGGATCAAGATTCAACGCGGAAGTTTTATTGTTATGACCTTTATAATTTTTTGAACAGTTTCTTTCAGAGTTTTACTTTTTAGCCTTTTCATTAAAAAAATAGACTTCCATTTAATTAAAAGGAAAATTTCATATGTATAAGTCTTGCAAATGATTTTTTTGAAGTATTACTGCCAATTTCTTTTTTTATTACGACGAAATTTTTGTCATTTAAAAAATATATATGTAGGAAAAAGTATGAAATACGAAGATATGTATTTCAAAATCTTTTAATTTGAAAGCCCCGACTAAAGTAAAACTCTTAGGCTTCTGAAAAAAAAGTAATTAATGCATTTGAAATTTTCACACGTAAAGGAATTTCGTGTACGGAATTTGATAAAGTTTGTTGTATCATTAATTATAAGGCATTTTAAATATATAGTCACGCATGCTACATGGTTTCTGTCTAAAACAGAGATATTCATGCTTGCTTTCATTCAATTTATTAGATTTCATCTAAAATTTCCTTAATTAGAAAATAAGTAACGCGTTATGAAAGGATTATAAGGGAAGTAAAATATTTAGACACTTTTTAGTAATATACACCTAACATAAAACTCTTTTTTGTCAGTATATCTTGCATATTTATAAATAGACTAAAAATAATATAAGTACGGAATTTTTTACCTTTTTTCCATACTCTCGAGAAGCTATATTATCTTATATCCATTAGAAATTTCATTTGAAGCTGTAAAAATTCTGATATTAACTGCTAATATTAATTGCTGAAGGGATTGATTCAAAGTAAAGAATAGCTTTTATCTGCTTAGAAAAACTGCTTTTCTTTATATTGATCAAATAAGGAACACGAATATATTTACATAGAAAATTTTATTAATAATTATTTAAACTAAAATATCACTTGTCAATTTTATTGTTTTATAAAAAGCCTTGTAAGAACACCATATTGAAGTTAATACTGAGTTAGAGAAAATATATTCATCCTTATCTATTTATATTTTTTTCTATATCTATTTATAGAAAAAAAAAGTTCTAACAAAAATAAAAATACAAGATTGCTTACTGAATATTTTTATTGCATTATGAAAAATTTTTATGCATAACAAATTATTGTGATGATCTAAAAACATATTGGGTTTCGTTTCTGCACATATATGAGATTTAGCACATGATATTCAGTTTCCATAAAATAATAGTTAAACATATTTGCATAGTTTTTCTAAACGAAAAAAGGAATTTTTAAATTATAAAATTACTATTATTTCTAAAAGAATTCTAAAGGACTGATATCTAGGATATATATACATATCAGGATTTTATACACATAGGATTTTTATAAAAAATTTTAGTGACATTTAGCCACTTTTATATATTTATTGATTTCATTTTTGTTTGTAAATTTCGAGGGAATTTTTTATTTATTTTTAAAATTTTGTGCTAATCTGATAAATAGTAAGCAAGAACGTCAAATATCATACATTTTCTAGTACATCTAATTCTTAGACAATAACTTCGTATTTATAAGATGAAATAAAATGTAAAAAAAGAAAAGATCCCATAGAATTACTGAAAAATTTATAAAAATAGCTTAAACAAGGATATTTTTTGAAGAGAAATATTTTTCTACTTTTTATCAATTTTCTCATTTCCTGCAATCTGTTATTTTCTCATTTAAAGATTTCTAGAAACTCACACGCAGGTTATAAAGATTATTATTACTTTTATATATATATTATTCTAAAGTGAAAAATAAAAATCTCATGAAAAGTAAAATGAAATCATATTTTCTAAATTTTAATCTAAATTGATTTTATGTAAGTATGTGGGTTTAATAGTTAATAGATAGAGAAGTATATCATCGAATAGATCTAGACGGGGTAAACAGAATCAGCTGTAGAACCTAAGGAGAAGAATCAGTACTTTGAAAATGTACTTTTTAGAATTCTTATCACATATATAAGGGTGTTTCTTTTTAAACATGACAATTCGGACCAAAAAATTTCTTCAAATTTGAAGTCTTCAAAATAATCAAAAAAATTTTAGTATACTTCTTTAGTTACACTTATTAATATCTTACAGACAGCAGTGTAGTTTATTGACATTTGCTCGAGAAAAAAAAATAAAATAAAAATTCACTAAGTCTTGAATGCGAGGAAAATGACATATTGGCTCAGAAATTTAAAAAACAGTCATTTTAAGTTAATAGTAAGTAACTGAACTTAAGCCTTTATCTTAGATGGACCATAAATTGCTTAAATTAATTCTTTTTATCCACTGCAGAAATAATCAAAAAATTGTTTGTTGCTGATATGTACAGAATAAAATTGTGTATAATAATCATTTATTAAATAAATAAATAAATTTGATAACATCACACGATAATACAATCATGCATGAATTTGGTATTAGGTTAGTATTTGCTTATCCTCCTTACAGTATTCGCAGTTACAAAAATTTCTGGCAACACTTCAATGTCCTGGAATTATAAAATAAGCCAGGAAAATGACAGTCAGGATAATGACAAATTCGCCATTTTATGGCATATAACTTTACTTTAATTTAATATTTTGGCCTAAGACGTTTACATTCTGCAGAAAGCAGCAGGATTTCTTAAAATAACTCAGATAAATCTAAGTAGTTTATGTTACTAATGATTTCAAGAAGCCAGGAAACCGACAATACGAAAACCAACTCATCTTGAAAAATTTTTGAAATTGATTTTGAACAAGAAAATTTGTTCTTTATTCATGCAACAAGACATGCTCATATAGGACGGTAACTAATCAATCTATTAACATAAGATATTTATTGCTGGCTCTATCTATTTTGGTTATAAACCACTGAATAAAAGTAGCCAGGAAAATGACAGATATACTTGAGACGAGCAGATTATTGACAGAAAAGATTAATTTTAACGAAGTTTTTGTTAATAATACCCTCAGCGTACATTCTAGAAATGCTTACACCGGTTGAGATAAAAAAAAAATTAGATATTGAAAAAGTTACGGGAGGTTTTGAAACTAGTTATTATTGGAAACATTGTTTGGGACATGCCAGAGACATGAAATTTTGAAGTTCAATTAAATTTTTTAATTATACAAAATAGTCAATGCTAGTGCAAAGTCATTTTAAAATGCTAACAGCAATATAATTCATTAATTTTATTTAAAAAAATTTCTTTTAGTATTATAGTATTAGATCTTGGAGCAAGGGACAGTGAATTGTCATATATCGCGAGTATCTGCCATATAACAATATGCTGCCTGTAACATAAGATATATATAATTTTTTTCTTATTTTGAAGGCAATAGCATAGTATTAAAACGTTTATTAAAGTGATCGTCTAGGAAGCGGCAAGATATGCCGTTAGTTATCTCGCCCGCAACATAAGATCCTCAAATCAGAAACTGCTAAGACTCAGTATCGACATAAAATCTTAAATTTTTCGGCACCGATACGGATAAAAAAATAATGGTATGTTGGTTATTTTTCAAGGAAAAAATTGATTTTTCTGAGAAGGATTCTTCTGAGGGAACGGCATGATGTATTTGAGCATAAAAGAGAAAATGATAAAGTTTTTTCAGTATTTTATATGCTGTAAATAAATAAAACATGATTTAGAGAATAAGCATGTAATTCTGAAAGAAAAATAAACATTCTGATTATGCTACGAAAATCAATTCAAAATTAAAATTTTTCTTATTTTTAAGCAGTTATATATATGTGGGTGATTCTCACGAAACACGACAATTCGGACCAAAACATTTCTTCAAATTTATACTATTTATTTACCCCAGTATATTTTATGTTTGTTTTACAGCCTACGAAAAAAAAAAATCAGGGAAAGTGTCCTTCAGAATGCAAGCTAACAAAAGAATAAAAATAAAATTACCAACTTTTATTTTTTATTTATTTTAGGTAATTAAAATATACCAATATGTCATTCCCTCACTTGTCCCCACTGCTGAGTTAAAAAAAGAAAAAAATTGTTTCTGAAACAAATTTTTTTTTTTTTACAAATTCGTGTTTTTTATTTCAGAATACTGAAATATAGAATTCAGAAAATCAATTTTAAATTTAATTTCTGATAAAAATATTAACACAGCACTATTTTAAACTTTGTCCCCAGTGTTTCACGTCATTCCCTCACAACAATGTTCTTATCACCTGCAATCTTCTTAGAATAAAAATATTTTAATAAAAACTTCAGAAATTAGCAACTGGAATTCATAGAACAAAATTTCAGTATGTTTCCATCTTCCACTTAAAGAAGCTTTGCTCTGGAATAAATTTGAATGAATCAAACCAGGTAAAATTTTTTACATTTGTCATTCCCTCATATCATTTTTTAGAGTAAAATAAAATACAACTTCATCGAGAAAGTGGATAATTATATGTTGCCTTCTTGTATGAATATAATTGTATGTGATTGACTTCAGAAATTAATTAGGCCTAACTGTTATTTTCACATTTTATTGAATTCGTCATTCCCTCACTAGTGTATAAAGTGAGGGAATGACGCTGGAGTGAGGGAATGATTCAACATGAGTATATTATTAAATTTTTTTTTGTTCAATCGTGCCAGCCAATTTTATTTCTCAAACCTGTAAAAACTATTTAATATATAAGACTAAATTATAATAAATATTAGACATACTTAGTATGTTATCATTTTCAAACTTTAGGTAGATGTAACTTAGATAAAAACATGTATTAAAATAAAATATAATTCCCTCACTATTAGTGTCATTCCCTCACTTTTTAAGGGGACACGGGACCTTGTAATCATAAAATTTTCAAAAAAAATTTTTTTTGTTAAAAATGTAAAGATAGTCAGCCTGAATCACGTGTTGTTCAACTTTTTTTTGATACGATGATTTTTTATGATTTTATAGCTATTTTTCTGAAAAGTGGGCGTGGCACTTTTGACGTTCCATAAGCTTTCTGTTTGTTTACATTGTAGTTATCAAGCTTATTTTGATTTTTTTTTTATGTTCAAATCAATATTTCTATAAAATATTTTTTAATTAGTATAGCATATAAATTAATTAATTAATATAGCATTAATAAATTAATTAATTAATATAGCATTAGTATATAAATTTTCTAGCATGTTATCGAAATTCTGCAATATGCCTTTCCTATGTCAATGTCAATAATTTTTTTATTTATCTGGTATCAAATATATTATTTGTTTTATTAAAATTATAGAGAATAATGTTTTTAGTGTAATTTTTATGCACACAAAAATAATCTTTTTTCTTTGTTTCAAGGTTACATATGACATATTGATATGATGCATAACGAACAATATTTTTATGTAAAAATCGTTTGTATTGGTAAAAATTTAGCATTTATTATATTAAGAATACATCGGAAGTTCTTTTTATATTTTAAGCATGATATTATAGCTATTACAGTGAGTTTTATTTAATTTACACAAAAAAAGTAGTTTTTCTCCGTTAACTTTTTTTGCATAATTTACTTCTATAATTTGTCCCTTGTGTCTGAATATTTGAAAATTTTGCCTGAAAATTTTTCATATGCTTCATATGACTGTTATAAAGACAATGTAGCATTGTTTTCGCGAAATATTAATTATAAAGTTTTTTATACAACTTTAACTGTAGGAGGAAATGAAAAATTTCAAAAAAAAAGCGTCGGAACTAAAAAAAATTCTTTTTCTCAAAACCTGTTGAAATGAAACAATAACTGATGCTAGAGAGTCTTTTTATCATCATTATCTATCTATAGAAAAAATTTTAAATTATTTGGATGAAATTTCAGACACAAGGGACAATTTTTGTATTTTTTAAAATTTTCATATTTTATTAAATTTTTAAAAAAATTTTGACCAAAATTGTTTTTACTTGGCCTATTTCCTAAAATATGCTAAAAAATAAATAAATTATGTTCATAATAGTAAAATTAAATTAAAAAACAAGTTTTCATAAATTTTCATTTGAAAGGTCCCGTGTCCCCTTAAATAGTGAAAATAATTAATTTACTTATTAATTAATTTGAAAAATAAATTGAAAAATTAATAAATTAATTTATTAAATTAATTAATTTATTTATTAAATTAATTAATTAATTGTTGTAAATTAATTAATTATAAATTAATTATTTAAAAAATTAATTAATTTAAATATTAAGTATAATTTATAGGATATATACTTTCTTTATAGTGCCATTACATATTTCTATTCATATAAAAAGTTTCAGAGCTTTTTATTCACTTTACTTTTTTGGGATTTTATGAACTGAAAAATGACAGTTTTCGTGAGAATTACCCATATATATATATATATATATATATATATATATGTATATGTTTTATGTGTGTGTATGTGTTTGTGTGTTGTTGACAATCACATAGTCGCTTCGGTAAATGTCCGATATATATACTAGGTCTAGTTAAATGCCACTGCCGGGTATACATTTGCTCGGTATGCCTAGCATTAATGTTTTTTAAGGTCAAGTGCAACTTCCCAGTATGATTTAACCGGTACTCCAAACTCTGATGTTTCTCCTAATCTTTCCTCAGCTAATATTAAAATATCGAATAAATATAATAATATCAATTAACAAATTAATATCAAACATATATAATAAATATTTCTTACATTCTCCAAAGCGACTATGTGATTGTTGATATTCACCGGTGAACGACGACATTCTCTTTATTTCGCTTATTCAAGGTAACATATGTATATATAAAATTGATAAAAATAAAATAAAAATTATTCAAAAGTATTTTAAATAAAAAATTATTAATAATGAATAAAAAATTTTGTACAGACAAATTAACAATGAAATGATATAACCATTTTATCAACCCACACGGTTATATCCACAAAAAATAGCGATTATTTCTCATAAGAACAAAGAAATATATATATATATATATATATATATATATATATATATATATATATATATATATATATATATATATATATATATATATATATATATATATATATATATATATATATATATATATATATATATATATATATATATATTTATATTTATATATACAAATAATCCTTCTATATTCTATATTTCGGGACCTGTATATAAAACATGTCACCATATTATGAATGCCGGTGGTGAGAAACGAGTGTTATATACCTCCCACCATATTTCAAATAAGTATTAAGTAGTCTCAATTTTGAAAGAAAAACAAATCTAGGAAGGAATTTTTAGGTCTAAAAAAATTTCAAGAAAAATGACATTGATGAAAAATCTTTCCTGAACACGCATATTGCAATATTTTTTCTATTAATAACCCTACCGCTATAATATTTTTTATCTACTATATTTTTAGCGATGAATTCACAAAGTGGTTTTAGACAACGAAGTCCGTGTTCATTTTAAAAAGCTGTTGACATCTTCATCTTCAAAAGCAAGGATTTTAAATATCGATTATTTTGACTCGATTTTTCAAAGAAGACTAATCTTGGTGAAAGCTTTTGGAAAAACTTCGAGTTCATAACTCAATTGAGAAATATGTTTTAGTGAGGAGTTTTCACTAATGTAATTCACTGCAAAAAATATGTTTGAATAGAGTATTTTGAGTCTATTTTTAAAGTTTAAATATTTCATTTTTTTTTCAGTTGTTGAACTAAAGAGTACGTCCTAATTGATATATCTTTAATGAGTATGGTGCCCTTTTGAAGGACTTGGCTTGAAAAATTCTAACAATCATGCAGGCTGCAATTTATAACTTAAAGATGAGATCTTGCTGCGTTTTTGTTTCAAAATGCAACTTGTTAACTATCAAATCAATCCTTTAAAACGAAACATTGTTTAATGGTAATAAAAAAGGCAACTAAAATAAATATAATGAATTTTGATTATTGCATTTTTCTCAGAATATTCTAGATCATGTAAATAGTGAAGGTAATGAATACATACTAAAGCGAAGAACATTCTTTATTCATTGGAATTATGGATCTATCTATGTTCAAATTTTCATTTACTAAACGTATTTAAAATAATTATAATTAATAAAATAGTATTTACGGATATTATGTATATATATATATACATATATATATATATACATATATATATATATACATATATATATATATATATATATATACATATATATATATATATATATATATATATATATATATATATATATATATATTTAAAGTTCAAAATGAAGAAAAAACAAAGGAACATTACAGACATATGAAAAAGGGGGGGGGAAAGAAAAATAATAATAAGAATAAAAATAACAAAAAACTTGAAAAAACAATAATAATAATAAAAATCCGGAAAATAAAAGACATAATCTTTTCATCAGTCCACACGATTATAACCGCAAAAAAGCATAATTAATAAATACAAAAAACACAAATAAAATTTAAAAAACAACAAGTTTTATTTATTGCGCATAAGCTGCAAGTAAATAGAACTCACAAAATAAGTTCAAAATGTAGATAAAACAAGGGAAAAATTAGAGAACAATGAAAAAAGGGAAAAAAAAGAAAAATAATTATAAAAATCAGGAAAATAAAAGATGTAATCCTTTCATCAGTCCACACGATTATATCCCCAAAAAAGCATAATAAATAAATACAAAAAACACGAAGAAAATTTTAAAAAACAGTAAGTTTTATTTATTGCGCGCAAGCTGCAAGCAAATAGAACTCACAAAATAAATTCAAAATGTAGATAAAACAAGGGAAAAATTAGAGAACAATGAAAAAAAGGGAAAAAAAAGAAAAATACTAATAAAAATCCGGAAAATAAAAGATATAATCTTTTTATCAGTCCACACGATTATATCCGCAAATAAGCATAATAAATGAATACAAAAAACACGAAGAAAATTTAAAAAAACAATAAGTTTTATTTATTGCACATAAGCTGCAAGTAAAAAGAACTCACGAAATAAGTTCAAAATGTAGATAAAACAAGAGCAAAATTAGAGAACAATGAAAAAAGGGGAAAAAAAGAAAAATACTAATAAAAATAACAAGAAACCGGCGGAAAAAATCCGAAAAAAGAACAAATTTTTTTTTAAGAATCCGGAAAAAAAAAGATATAAACTTTTCATCGGCCCACACGATTATATCCGCAAAAAAGAGTGCTTTCTAATATTGTATCAATATAGCAAATGCTAAATATATCAATACAGTAATGTGAGGAGCACTCAAAAAATTTTACAAAAATTGCAACAAATAAAATAGAACACAATAACTAAAAATAACACATAAAAACAGAAGATAAAATTTTTAAAAAAAACAGAATAAAACATAAAACATATTCTTCAAAGCGAGTAGTGAATTCAAATGAATTCACATGAATGGGAAGTTTTTGAAGAATAATTTAAAATATTTTCGTAACAAGATGGCCAGATTGCAAAAAATTAAAACAGAAGCGCAAATTGAGCTAAAAACGTAACTAGAGGAGTTTTGTATTAAAGGGCGTTCTTACTGCATTGCTGAAGTGCGTTTGATTTGTTAGTTACCAAGGATGGTCCCGAAAATGGATGTGAGCAAGGTAATATTAATCTGGACAATTTAAAGAAGTTGACCATAAATGATTTTAGAAAATAAATATTTTTTAAGAAAATAAATGTGTATAAAATAGAAAAGAACGAAAGTCGAAATGCCTGTTCTGCTCTTAATTTTAGCCACAGATTTGCCCGAAATGGATGTGCACATGGAAAAATTATATGAATTAACGAAGAATTTTTTTAGTAAATAATTTTACCCACGTATTTGCCTAAAATGGATTGGCGCATAGAAAAATTATATAAATTAAATAAATTAACAAACAAATATTTTTAGTAAATTATTTTAGCTACAGATTTACCCGAAATGGACTTGCACATGGAAAAATTACATAAATTAACAAGGAAATTTGTAGTAAATAAATTCGGCCGCGGATTTGCCCGAAATAGATTTGCGCATGGAAAAATTATATAAATTAACAAAGAAAATTTTTAATAAATATATCTACAATAATATCCGATTAACTCAATGATTTTATATAGAATTTTATTACTTTTGTTTACATCCATTGTTTTTTATCAAATTTTGAAAGTGTTTATCGATTTGTGTTTTGGATAAATAAATATTACTACATATTCTTTTAATTCTATTCATTTCATTAAAAGTGGTATTTAAATAGATGTTTCTAGAAACATTAGAATTCCAAGTAATTAGTTTATCTATATTAAAATTGAAATCATTTCTTTTATCGTATAAATCAACAAAGCAGATATTATCTTCTTTTATAATACCCAAATCCGAAAAATTGAGATAAATATTATCATCATGATTGCGAAGTAAGATTAATTCCTCGGGGTAAATATTATTCAATGAAATAGTATAATCTAGAAAATTAAAGATAATTAAATCATCAATAAGTCTAAAAACAAATTTAATACTGAGATTATAATTTTTTTCATAATAATGCGAAAATAAGTTAGCTATAAGTTAGCCATAAATGAATAATTAGATCCTTGTGGTATTCCATCAATTTGAAGAAAAATATCCCTTCCATTGTAAAGATAATTATTATGAAGACAAAAATTAATCAGAATTTTCAAAATTTAATCAAATTATTTACTAAAAAAGTTCTTTGCTAATTTATATGTTTTTTCCATGTGCAAATCCATATCGGGCAAATCCGTTTCTAAAATTAAGTGCAAAGCAAGAAATTTGACTTTCTCTCTCTTTTCTATTTTATATATTTTTTTTTCTTAAATAAATATTTATTTTCTAAAATCATTTACTGTTAATTTCTTTAAATTATACAGTATAATATTATCCTGCGCATATCCATTTTCGGGCCCATCCTTGGCAACTAACAAATCAAACGCACTTCAGTTATGCAGTAAGAACGCACTTTAATACAAAACTCCTCTAGTTACGTTTTTAGCTGAATTTGCGCTTTTGTTTTAGTTTTTTGCAATCTGGCAATCTTGTTACGAAAATATTTTAAATCAATCTTGAAAATCTTCCCTTTCATGTAAGTTCATTTGAATTCGCTACTCGCTTTATAGAATATGTTTTATTCTGTTTTTTCTTTTTATTTTATTTTCTGTTTTTACGTGTTATTCTTACTTATTGTGTTCTATTTTATTTGTTGTAATTTTTGTAAAATTTTTCGAGTCCTCCTCACACTATTGTATTGATATATTTTACTTTGGCTATATTGATACAATATTAGAAAGCACTCTTTTTTGTGGATATAATCGTGTGGGCTGATGAAAAGATTATATCTTTTATTTTCCGGATTTTTAAAATTTTTTTTCTTCCTTTTTTCGGATTCCTCCCCCCCCCCCGATTTTTTGTTATTTTCATTATTTTTTTCCCCTTTTTGAACTATCTATCTATCTATCTATCTATCTATCTATCTATCTATCTATCTATATATATATATATATATATATATATATATATATATATATATATATATATATATATATATATATATATATATATATATATATATATATATATATATATATATATATATATATATATATATAATTATTTATATGAATATAATTATCGGTTAATACTCGATTAATTTATATGCATAATAATATATATATAAATTAATTTTAATGACATAAAATTCAGACTTTTAATTTTTTTCTTTATGATGATTTTGTTTTCTTCATCTTTAAGTACCATAGAAAATAAATTCTTCTTTAGTTTTAGTTTTCATTCTAATAATTTAAGAAATCATTAAGTGAAGGAAAAAATGAATTCAATTATTTCATTTGCTTTAACCTCCTTGTTAAAACCTTTCAAATTCTCTCAATAAGGATTTTTACGTTGTTCAATATTTCTTTCCTGTTTTTGAGACTTAATTCTCTTCAGAAAGCTCTCAACAGAGCATGTTGAAGGCAAAATAAGTAGAATTTTTTAGATAAGAAATATTTTAATTGGTAAGAAATTGGCTTTAGGTAAGAAATATTTTAATTGACATGGCAGTTTTAGGAAAAATTATTATAGCTTAGATATAGAAAACATCAATTAAACGTATTTGACTTGAGAAATAGGAGAATTCTTTTTTTTTTTTCAAAAAAAATTTTTTTTTTTCAATTTTTAGCAATAAAATTTGCTACTGTCTGACAAATAATACCGGTTACTCGGAAAACTTTAAACTTGGCATCCATTTTTTTTTATAGAAATGTTTAATGTATTCTTTTTTCTTTAAAATTTTCAGTGGTCATGAGGTTTTTAATCAGAATCAAAGACTTTCTGAATTCATTAGGGTATTTGCAATTGACTTAAAAAGACGAAATATTGAATGAAATTGATGAAATTTTAAATTCTTTTAAATTGAAGTTAAGAAAAAAATTATGAATTATTTTAAATAAAACAATCTAAATGTGAAAGGTTAAAAAAAAATTTAAAGTTAATTATTTTTTGCTTAAATAGTTTTTAAATAATTTTTTAATCTGACAATTTTTTCATTGAATATTCGGGCCATTGTTCTTAAATACTCTTGTTAGAATATATTATAACTTTTTTTTTTCCTTTTTATAAAATTTTTAATTTTTAATTTAAAGTATTTAGAATTTATCGTATTATAACAATTGAACTTTTTATGTCATATTATCCCTACAACTATTTCTTTTTGAATTTTTATGATTTTTAAATTGACAATAATTTACAGTAATTTACAAATTGACAATAATTTGTAAAATTAAAAATTATATAAATTTAAAATATTTGAAGTGATATTTAATCAAAATTATAATTTTTAGCATTTGAAGAAGTAAGAACTTGTATTCAGTCAGAAACTAAAATTATGCAACGTAAAAGCAGACTCCTTCGTGCATTCAATTAGAAGGAGCTTTGAAATTGTATTTTTATTTTGTTTTCAGAATCATGAATTGTCTAAAAATAATAATTCGGTATGGGAAAGGTATAGAAACAAAACAATTGAGAATAAACAACTTTTATTTAATATCATTTTTTTAAAGCATAAAATTTTTATTCAGTATTTCATTCGACGGATTATTAAATTGACAAAAAAATTTGATTGTTTTTTATTTTTCTAATATTAACAGTGCCTATTATTTCTATTAACTATTCAATACATCAAAGCCGGAATTTCTAAATAAATAGCTAAGTGAAGAGAGAATTTGCATTTCCGAAGAGTGCAAATAAAACCTTACAGTATTATCCCTCAACAACTGGATCAAATTATTTTTTACGATCTCTCTTATTGTACCGTAAAAATGACTGAATTTTGTGTATTTTCTTAGTTGTTAATAAACATGCATAGAATATATGAGTAAAATTTAGTTTATTGAAATGCTTTTGATTTGATGTTCGCCTATTGGATTACGTTTGAAAGTGTTAGGAATAGTCCAAAATCAGCAAAGAAAGTTTAAGGAAATTTATAACAAAACTGTTTACAGAGAATATTAATTATTTAGGTAATCAACATGAGGATTATTTTTATAATCATTTACACTAAACAATCTTTTGAGTTGACAAAACCTTCCATTAATGCAAAATCTTCAATTTCTTTACTTTACTAAGGCAGTTTTTTGTTCTAGTAAATAGGTTTGGGCACACAAATGTTAAAATTAATTAGAGTTCATTCTTACATTAAATTGTGATGGAATTAAACTTCAAACAAAAGCTGAAAACTTATTTTGTTATGTTAATTAGAAGGCTGTATTTTGTTTTCTCTCATATTAAACTTCTAGTGATCTTAAGACTTTGAAGATTCATTGCACCATATCTCGCCTCACTTTTTTTCGTCCATAAAATGATGTGTTTCAAGACCTATTAAAGATAACCTAAAGAAATATTATACGTTCAGCAAATTTTCAACTCACTTTATTTACTCTGTCTGTATATTTCAAATTTCAAAAAAATACTCTAGATAAATAAAAGTATGGAGATTTAAAACAATTAAGTAAAAACCTTCAATAGTTTTCAGTAATTTAATACACATAATATTATTCTTTTAAAATTGTTAATTGTTTATAATCAATGAAGAATTGTTTAAAAATTGCTTAAAAAATGAAGAATGGTGGATCTGTAGAATAAAGGTAGAAACACTTTTAACGTGCTTTTTTTTTATAAGAGTAGAAATAACTTTTATGTATAAAGCTAAGTTTATTGCAAGTAGAAATTACACAAAAGTAAAAACGAAAAAATAATAAGTTTCAATTTTACGTACTGCTGTAAAATGATGAAAGTACTTACTTTTAAATTAAATGTTACATTCTTTTTTAAAATAATTTTCACGGAATTGATTTAATATTTCTGTTACTATGAAAACCAAGCAGCAATGGAAATTACAACTTTAAATGCTTCATATATATATACTTTATACTTTATTACTTTATACTTTATTATTACATTTTACAAAAAAAAATTTTTTTTCGTACTTTTGCTACTTTTTTTCAAATGCTTGAAAAACATTCAAGTAACTTAAATTTAAAAAAAAAACTATCTATTGTAAATGTTTCTTTACAAAAACACTCATTACTTTTTGAGTTATCTTTATCTGTTATTAAATTGATATTTTTTGAAAACCAATAAGAATACAATTTCTTTCTTTATCTGAAAGTTTTATTTATTTTTGAAAAACGTTCTTCTACTGCGTTAAGAGCACAATAATAATTCAGAAATCACGCAAAGCTTTCGTGTTTGTGTCAATGTCTTTAATATTATTTATTTAATTGACTTTTCTCCATACTACATTACTTAAAGTCAATGTAAAGCGGTAAAAAATCATGATTTTGTCAATCTTATCATGCCTTTTTTTGTGCTTGATATTGTGTTAAGTATAAATGATATTTGTCGAGCACAAAACGTTATTATTTTGCTATGTAATGTGTGAAATATAAAAAAAGTAATGTATAATGCATAAATGAAATTTATGCGTCATAAATCATTTTTACATGCTACGGAAATGGAATAATTAAATAACCTTTAACTTAATATCCAATAAGAAAAATTCTTAATGCTTCTATCGACTAATCTTAAATACGCTAAAACATTTGTCTCGTTGTTAAAATTGTTTTGAGACGTGTAGACTGCCGTTTTAAGGCGTATAAGACAGACGTGTTGTTTTAGGTTATGACTTAATGTACTTTTTTTATCAAACAGACTTTTTTTAAGAATTTGGATTTTTAACTATCGAAATATAAGGGTTAGCTGTAATCTGGAAAATATGTACCCATTTAACATAATTTAAACAGGAAATGGTCAAATGTTTTGGTCTCTTAAACTCATTCCACTTTTTCCGTATTTTATCAAATCTCTGGATCAATTTATGTAGTGTCCCAATAATATTTTGCTCACAAATAAGAGTCTCTTTCACTCAAAGATATATTTATTTAGAAATTTTTTTAGCACTTATTGATTACTTTAAACTATTGATTTTAATAACAGTATTTACTTTTAAATTATAAGAAATTGATCATATATTTTTACTGAAATCTGATTCTATTCACCATGAAAGGAAATAATTTATTATTTAAGGATTTAAAATTTTAATCGCTTAATTATCTGTTGAATTATTGAAAGAATATTTTACAAATTGTGGCTTACCTTAATTTTTTTTTGAGAATGTCAAAAATCTAAATGTGTCGAAAACATGGCATGTTTAATCAGAGAATGTAAACTTCCGTATTTGATTTCATAACTTTAACCATCGTCTGCCCCCTTCGAAGCTTAAATATTTCCTTTTAGTAAATGGCAACCCGATCTGTAAGCCAAAAAGTATTTAGATGCTTTTAATTTTGTTCGCTGCAAATAGCGTAGAAAACAACATGTAAAACAAGTTTGAATAAATTTTAAATACTGCACTCGCAAAAATGAAACTCTCATTTTTGATGATTCAGCAATCCATGAGTCGTATTTCGTTAATTTTGATAAGAATGTCGTCATGAAATCACGTGATTTGCGTTAAAACGTGAACTCTCAAATAAATAACGAAAAATTATCAGAAAACTTTGATACATTAGGGGCTATGATGTTTATTTTTTTCTGGAAGTAATGGAATGGCGAAATATTTCTGTAATTGTGTAGAAATTCGTTTCCTCGAAGAAGTGATACCAGTAATTTCGTCACTTTGACATATACTAGGTAATGGTTTCGTCAAAAACAAAGAAAGTTTGGTAAAATTTGAGCATCCATCCATTTTTCCCAGTGTATCTGTCGTTTTGTTATAATGACTATCATCATTTCCAAGGCATTTTGTCTCCTATAACTGATAAAAGTGCAGGTTAGAAAATTTAAAATTTGATATATTTTTAGTATTTCAAATAGATATTTTAAAATATTTTTACACTTTTTATGAATAAACTATTCATGTTTAAAATAGCATAACAAAACTTAATGAATAAATTTTTGTCAAAAATTGTACAAACTTGCAATATAATTTAGTTTCAAGCTATTTTTACAACCTGAATGTGTTTATCAAAAGTCAAATAATATTCTTATAAAACTAAAGAAGCAATAAATGATATTACGTTGCAAATAATATTTATTTGTTGTTTACTTGTTGTAACATGAGATTCGTAAGAAGAATTTGTGCAATTTTGTTGAAAATAAACAATTCGGGAAATAGAATGAGGTTTTCAAAGATTGCTTTGAAATATTGTTTCAAAGTGTTTTAAAGATATTTTGCAGACATAAAATAGAAAATTTCCAACATACCGAAATTACACACTTTTGCCGCGGGAAAAAGAAAAAATTTTGCTGAATTTGAAAATTAACTTCAATCATGAAAGAAAAAAAAAAACAAGAAAGTCAAAAAATCTCGATTTTGAAATACTTTTAATGAAATCTAAAGGGAAAGTCTTACCCATGGGTTCCATGATTCACTCCATTAAACTTCAAAGTGGATAAAAAAAATGTCATTCCTTTAAGAAACTTAAATTCTATCAATTATAGACCACTTTTAAAGAATTTAATTTCAGGCCTTTTTTTTTCTTTTTTGTAGAATAAGTTCCCAAAAGAGAACATCTGTATTAACGAATTCAGCAATATTTTTTGAAGTACGCATTACTTTTGGTTTCATATTTTAGTTCCGTTAACGTTTCAATTATTACAGATTTTAGTTGCTTTAAAAATTATAATTATTGCTTAATTCTGCATTTGAAACTTAGCTTTGGTTCTTATTGTATATTGAAACAGGGTATATTTTTGATTTCCAGCATAGCAGAAATGTTGATAAATATAATATCGGTAAATGTCCACTTTATATATCATTTTACCTCATGTGATGCAGAACTTGAGTGTACACTCTTAGAATTCCGACTCTAAAATTACAGAAAATTACCGACATCTGTCTGTCCATCCAATGAACCGTACTGTTTACGGTGAAAAAGCATTTTTTTTTACCTTTGCAGTTTTGAAACTTCTTACAACTACATGGATTTTCAACCATTTACAACTAGCATGGTTTCAAACTCGTAAAAAAAAAGACATTTACTTGACATTTGGTTTAGGCAGTGGTAGAGTTGTATTTTATGAAAAGAACTGTGGCTTGCGGTTCAATTAGTTCATCTGGATGTTTCACCTAAGAGATGCTGGACTTTTTCGTGTTAAGCAGCTTTTTAAAGTTAAATTCTATGTTTGAATGAGAGTAACGTATCCTAATAGTCCAGTATAAGTAATTGTGTAGTGACGGGAAACTCTTCATGTGTTGAAAGAAATGGAGGAAATATCGGAGACTCGAACCCCAGTTCTGTTGATCATGAGATTGACAGATTCGACTATAATATGTACCAAGGAACTTAGTGGCTTCATTAAGTTGGCTTAGCTGGTGCGATAAAATTGTTGTTTTACTGTATTAGCTGAAATAAGTTATTAAGTGATTTTTTTCACAGTTAATAGGTTGAATACCATCGTATTTATGATTATTTGACTGTTTTGTTTAAATTCAGTAAAATAACAATTAAATAAATTGTTATTTAACAATTTTTCTTAGAATTTTCTAACGTTGTAGAAATAACTAACTACTAAAATCAATTAAAAACTATGAGAATATATTACGGTATAAATTCTTAAATTCATATAACTCGAGAAATGCGTAATATATATATTTATTTAATATTTAGCAGTTAATTTCTCAAATTTACCTTCTAAATCAGTTATTTCTTTTAGCGTTATAATCATCACAGATAAAAACGTCGCTTATACGTAAAAACAGTTTTAAACACCCAAATTTGTATAATAGCTTATAAAATCCCTCGGACACCTTTAGTTTTAGTCAGTTTGAATGAGGCGATTGTCCATTAATGACACAGATGCAAACAGATTTATTCGGTAGTAAATTATTGAGCATACCTTGATATTTAATCATGACGCAGTGTTTTCATTTAATAAATATATAAAAGCACGATCTTTTGCACTTCTTAGTAGCTGCACTTTTTATAGTGAACTAAACATGTTTGTTGTGCGCCTTTCAAAAACAGAAACGTTTCAGTTGCGTTTAAAGATAAACGGACATAACTGTGTTTCAGAAAATAATTATTAACTTCTAAAAATAATATATTGGCAATATTAATGCAAAAAAAAAATATAAATTTTTTTCTAAAATTGTTTTGTGTTGTAGGGATATATTAAAGCAAATTTAATCTTAGGATTAAAGCTGATCTTAAATTATTCGATTTTATTTAATATCTGTATTGTCTGATCTGAGCCTAAGTTATAGTTTAATCACAAATATATTAACATGAATAAAATTATATTTTAATATGTTGGAACGAATATCTGATTGGTATGATGTAACTGGGGCCATTACTGTATTTACGATTCTAATCACACATTTAATTAGATTTTTTCATTGGTTTATAAATAAAAGTTATATTTTACAATTCATTAGAAAATCTTAACATAATACACTATTAAAAATTTGCTGGTAAAAATGGTTAAACAGCAATTTATTTAACTGCTATTTTACCATATTCCACCAAAACAGTCAAATAACTATAAAAAAAGATGATATTCAAACAGTTAAGTGTTAGAAAAATTGTTTATTGACTGTTTTTACCCAATACAGTTTAGCAACCCGAACTCTATGCGTGCCAAATACGCCCTCTTTATGTAGCCATCTTGTTCTGGGCAGTTGCGTTCACATTGTAGCTAAAGGAGCAAATCGGTGAAGCTCATATCCAGATGAACAGGGGTTCGATTCCCAGGGTTGATACCATACTATTTTGTCCATCACTTCAACGTATAAAAAGTTTCCTATATTCCTCAATCTGTGACCCTGAATTATACGAAGCTATTATTCACGCAACACCCCCAGAGTGTCAATGTTTGTTTAAGTATCCCTTTTGTTGTTTAGTAATTCAACTAGTTGTAAATGGTTACAAAACCGTTTAGTTTTGTATTTATGGTTTTTTAACCTCACCAGTTGTAAACTGTTTCAAAATCGTAACGGTAAAAATATTCCGAACCATGAGCTTTATGGTTAATCAGACTGCTGGACAGACAGCTGCCGGTTATTTTACCGTAAAATCAAGATGCAAATTATAACAGTGTATTATCGCGTATGTATTAATTAGGTTTATTTTCTCTACTTAATTTTCTTCAAAAAAAGAGGTTTAGAATTAATGAAAATGATTTTAAACGCTTGTTTGTAGTTTCATTTAAGTATTATGCATTACGTGTTAAATTCATTTTAAAAACTTATAGTGTTTTTACTTTTATTTTTATAGAATTCTAAATTCTGTTCAGTTGTATTTAAAATTAGCAATAATTTAAATCATTTCTTGGCAAGGGCAAGTATAATTTTTGTAGGGACAAGAAAATCATTTTTATAAAAATTCGTTGAACATTTCTAATTACACAAAGATGATAGTCGCTGTTATTGGGTATTAACTTAATTTAATAATTCACAATGAATTGGTTTAGGGTAATAATTACACAGCAAGAAATTTCTCGGAAAAAGTGGTTAAATAACAATTTATTTAATTGCTATTTTACCATATTCAAACTTAAACAACCATAAATAAAATGGAATGTAAGAAAATCCATTGATTATTTTCCTTCAATTAATAGGGTTATAAGAAGAAGAATTTTATCGTGGGTCCACCTAATAAAGACACTCTGAGTACATAATATAGCTAAGAGGTCAAATTTCTGTCACATTATCGACAGAACGGGGATTTCCTCAATATTTCCTTCACTCCCTCCATTAGGCCATAAAAATTACCGTAGGGAGTTTTTTTGGGGTTTTTTCTATGCTAAAAATTTGCCATAAGCGGTTGGCAAATTTTTTGCCATTAGCTTATGGTTAATGTTTACCATAGATATATGGGAAAAATATATGGCAAAATTTTACCAGTGTTCAAACCACTGTGGAATATCCTATGATATTTTTATATAGAGAAAATTTCGGTCAGAAAATTATGGTGTGCTATAGGCTTTGATTACATTTTTCCATATGTTATATGAGAAAAGACAAAAATTATGTAAGAAAACATAAAATTGTTACCGGACAACACCCGGATAATGTAACTCTTTGCAACAAAAATTAATTCGAAAATAATAAAGGCAGTATAAATAATGAAAAAAAAAATGGAATAGACTTACAGATTTGTTGGTTCACTACTGTTCATTAATCAAAGATCAATCACAATATCAGAAACTGAAAATTATATCGTAGAAAGGTACAAAATCTTATGTTACTTTGGTTCTAGATTATCAAGTTGTTTATAAAATGGATTTAAGTTCAAAAACTTAGAAAAATAATGTAGAAACTTGCAGGATGTTGATTAATTTCCAGAAGTTTGAAAATCGATTTAGTCAGCTATTCAAAAAAATATAATAAAATGAGGTTGGTAAAAAAATAAATAAAAGGAAAATAAAAAAACAACCTTAAGACTCTTTGGTCAAATAATGACTCGTCGAGGAATTGGCGTCACACGCATGCCTTGTCATCGACTTGTCGGCAGTGGCTATTTGGAATTGCTATTTTTTCATTGAAACATTGGAAAATAATATTAAATGACTCTAAATTTCAAAAAGGTAAGCAAACTTCATTGAAAAGTAGTATTGTTTTTGGTGGATTGGTTTAACTTGATCTGGATTGTTGCAGTAAAACAAGGCTGCTTCCTTGATTCTCCGTACCACAATCGTACCATAAGGCTATGGTGTTCCGCAATATAATACCAAACAAATTCTATGGTTATTAGAGGCTAATGATGACATTCCATAAGAATGTCATACAAATTTCCATAGTAAACATAGACGTATGGTTACCATTTACTTGATAATATATGATTTGAAATTATATATTTAGACCAATTTATACAAAGTTTCATGATATTACGTCGCCATGTCTATTTTTATTAGATTACGAATAGCAAGTCTTGAAAAATGACGCATGTCGACTGTTATTTCCTATTTATATATTTTTGAAGCAATAGAATTTTTAATCAGTTAATTTCTTTCCGCTTCAGTTTCATGGTATTATTTATTTAATATCAATTATAGTAAATAAATTGATAATTGTAAGATATTAAAAATAAACTGGAGTTTTGGTGTATTTTTCACATATTTAGGATCTTAAAATTAAAAAATTAAAAAACAACAATCCATACATAAAGAAATAGAAAATGGTAATTAAATCAAAATTTCTCTTCATTCGAGGCAAAATGTTACTTCTTAAAAGTTTACAATAACGTATTTTTTGGTTAGGTACTTAAAAGTTTACATTAACGTAACTTTGAAATCTACAAAATCATATTTGTTTCCAAAAAAAGGTAAATATATACCGAAAAGAAAAGTTTTTAAAAGAATATTATAGGAAGTCAATTTATATACAGTCCCTGACCGATTGGACGCACTATAAGATTCTATGTAAAATTATAATTATCAGGTGATACTCTCTTTCTTATGTGACTGTTCGTGTTTTCCAGAATTCGACTTCTGCCACACCCATACGTCACGCCCGTTTATAGGGCCGACATGAATTCATTCATCCACAGATCGTAATTGTGACCTGAATCAGAGAACGATCAATCTCCAATTCAGTACCCCCAGAGGTATTAATTTGTTATGAGAACATGGGGGACTCGACAGACTTAACGCGCATCAGTCACCATTTTACTACTTCAGCAGGCGGGATTCAAACCCAGGAACTGTGAGCCCAGCACCCTACCGACCAGGCTATTCCGGCCCAGGTGATTCTATACAGCTGTTTTTACTCGGATGAAATCGGTTAGGATTTGTTTAATCTCCTGTATCAATTGGTTAGCATTGTAATGCATTACGTTAAAAATAAATACAAATAGGAAATATATGCATATATAAAAAATCTCCTGAATAAAAAGCCATTACATGTATGATTAAAAATAAAAGTAATGCATATAAACTCGGGCAAATCATGTCATTATTAAAAAACTAATAATTTGATCTAATTATTATAATATACTAATATATCGTAGTTCATATAATATATCGTCTAATTAATACACTAACTTAAACAAGTGCAAAAAGGTTGCGTAAAAACAATAAAGCTGATAATTCCATAGAATGTTAGGATCAGAAATGTATATTACTCTTCAAATTCATAATAGTAAATTAAAAAGCAATGAATCTATCGAATTATGCTATTCTATTTCGATTGAATAAATTCGTGTAAGAATACAATAAAAGAGAAATCTTTTCCTGCCACCACCTGTAGCGAGTTGAGAACCTCCGCCAATCTAAAATGAATCGATTTTTCTCTCCTCGTGGTTCTAAAAATAGTAACAGCGGGTTCAACCAAGTTTTCATCTTCCATCTATTCATAGAAGCAAGCTGTTGCATCATTCAACCCATATATATCATTGCTCTATACAATATAGCAAAAGCTGTTGCAATTTATTTTATTTCTAAAACCAGTCTATTCAACCAGTTCACAGTAAAGTTTATAATTACGCTTTTGAAACCGGTATGAATTCAGAACCACGAATACAAAACTATATGACTTTTTTAACAATTTACGACTAGCATGCTTCCAAAACAACAAATAAAGAAATTTAACTAGACATTCAAGCTGAACTTTTCATTCGGGAATATGCATCGGAATTAAATTCTGGCTGAGTTGCGTTTTATCAAATGAACCGGGGAATTCCTTTGGTTGTTTCACCTAACGTGAGAGATGGGGATTGCTATTCGTGAATAAGAGTTTCGTATTATGATAGTCCAGGGTCACAAATTGGGGAGACACTGGGAATGAAGGAAATATAGTGTTGTCAAGACTCGGTCATAAAATTTATAGGTAAGCCCCCTCGGCTATAATGTGTACCCAGCTCTACACTAGTAGGGCCTAACTGGTGCTTTCTAATTGTTTACCAGTATTAGGTGAAAGCATTTAACGGTTTTTCTTAGAGTTAGAATTCCATCCAATTAAGGGTTTTTACTGTCTTATTCAAATATGGTAAAATAAACGTTTTTTCCAAAACCTTTTTAACACTGTTCAATATACTTAAATAAATTATATATCTATATTGATGGTCGTTAACACGTTTTATTATTAATATCATTATTGCTTTTCTGGATGTAATTTTTAGTTTACTTTTATTGCACGAAAAAGGAATTTAATTTCATACATAAAACATATTTTAGCACACTTTTAAAATTTTTGAACGCTTTGAACCGCAGTTTAGCCCAAATTTTTGCTGCATTTTAAATATGGTGACAAGTTGAATCGGAATATCTTTCTCATTTACTGCACTGTTTAATTCAGCAGCAAGTTGATCCAGGAAAAAGATTCAATTAGTTTCAACACTGATATGGTGGCATATTGTTAAAATTTGCTGGAGTCGGTGCCTGATAAACTTGATTATCTAACACTGTTGTTAAACTTGAAAGATGGACACCATTTTAAAGCCATATATATGACTCATGATTGAACTAAATTTTCTTATCGCTTTTAATTCCTTTAAGTTGGTTGAATTTATTTTTCCTAAAAAGAAAACTATCCGATCAATTTGGATTTTGCCTTTAAAATAATATTATTTTGGAGAATACAAGGAAATATATTTTACCAACATTAAATATTTTCGATCACAATTGAATTAAGCAATAAAGATTATTAAATAAACTTAGTGAATGAATATTAAGTAAAAATCAAATATGAAATCATCTTCAGAAAAATAGATTTATACTATTTATCTTTCTTTATATAATTGGTATCAGTACAAATATGTTACAAAAATTCAAATCGTAAATATAATATAAAGACTATAACTGAGAAGCCACCAGAATAAAGCACTATGACAACAGCCATATTATTAGACGCACTATGTAAAATTATAATTATCAGGTTATACTATACAGCTTTATTGCTCGGATGAAACCGGTTAGCATTTGCTCCTCTATCAGTTGGTTAACATTGTCAAGCAATAGGTTAAAAATAAATAAGAAGTTTCTTCTTCTCATTGGCCCGAGAGCCCAGGATGGGCCACCTCAACAAGCCAATGCCAAGACATTCTTCCCTTAGCCAAGGTTCTCCAGTTTATATCCTTAAAACGTCCTTTTCAAGGCAGTCTAATGATTTTTGGTTTGGCCGTCCTCTTTTTCTTGTACCTCTTGGCCTGGTACTGAAAACTTTTTTCCTTGTCCTGCTATCTTCCATTCTTATAATGTGGCCGGCCCATTTAATCCTTTGAATTTTGATAAATTTGATGACATGAGGTTCTTTATATGCTTCGTAAAGTTCCGTGTTTGATCTTCTAAACCAGGTACCGCTTTTCCACCAAGAATGCTTCGCAGTATTTTTTTCTCAAATCTAGCTATCATATTTTCATCTCCACGGGTCATTGTCCAGGTCTCACATGCGTAAAATAGGAAGTATATAAAGAATCTCCTGAATAAAAACCCATTACGTGCATGTTTAAATGTAAAAGTATTGCATATAAACTAGTGCAAAACATGTAATTAATAAAACACTACAGTGCATCTAATTATTACAATGTACTATATTTATATAATATATCATCTAATTTATCCTATCGTCAAATTTATATTATATATCGTCTAATTTAACCAATTGATACACTAACGTGAACAAGTGCAAATCATTTTCGGTCACGTAGAGACAATGGTATTTGAGGAAATATTTTTTACTTCATTTTTAAATGAAGAAGGGAGTTTCTCTGTTGAAAGAACTGACATTTTAAGTTTGTACACTAAAGCTGGAGTATAGAAATCAATCTATGCTGAAAATAACAAGCAGGGCAGAATGAAATAGCCATACGTCACAGTTGCCGAGAAAGCCAATCAGCGAGCTCAAAATCTCTAGGGTATACTATGTGTGTAAGAAGAGTTTACATGCGTCCGGGGTTCGATTATTAATAGGGATCCAGAAAAAATTTCTTTCCCCATCAGATCGATGCCTGAAAGTACCCACACAAAAATTGTGATAGCATTTGTGCTTCCCAGACCATCACCAATTGCTCATGATTCAGCTCTAGTGTGATCTGAATGAACCCATTATTTGCATTACGCTCTCTAGTCCGTATATGAGCCTTCACGTTAAGTACACGAGCCCAAATCAGACATTCATTTACTCTAATTGGAGTAATTCAATAAACTCATCCATCGTTAACTTCCTTTTCAAACCCTCTATTTTAAATAGAGTATGGCAGAGATGTTGTAAAAAATGATAATTACTTAAGACATTCAGAAAAAATTATTTATTTATTTACTGTTACACTTACATTTTACATTTGCTATCTTGTGTAATCATTGCAAAGTGTGATTTATTATTAGCCCTTGTTATATTGAAGAAGAAATTGCACAAATTAGAGAAATACATTACAAAGATGCATCTTTTGTAACGTGAAAGTGGCGGGCGCGAATATCACCGTGCCCCAGGCTGTATGCTTGCGCTGTCTTCTTGTATCTTGTGTTATTTGTATTTCGGCTAGCCAAGGGTGTATAAGCCGAGATTTGTGATGATCACCCAAGCCCACGTGTGCATGCGTAATAATAAATAGATAAAAATAAATAGTTGCATCTAGGTTTACGGTGGGATTCGAAACCTCTACGTTTCCATTTTAGGATGTTGGGACAGCCTTGGTGCGTAACAAATAATTTTATTTAGTTTAGCCTCTCCCAGTCATTTGTACATTTACAAGTGGACATTTTTTATAGTTTTATAAGTTGGAAGTTGTTAACTTACTACTGACATGAGAAAAAAAAAATTAACAGACGAAAAACAAAATTAACAAGTGTTTACTGAATAAAATCAAGGTTATCAAACTGAAATTTTTTTTTCTTCTCAGACTACACTAGTACCGTTAATCTTACTAACTTTTGGTTACCAAATTTTATCACCTTTACTACCAAACAATATGCTAATAAAAACTTTTTTTTGTTGCTAATTTTACCAAAAAAGCCATAACTAAAGTGATTTGGTAAAAATTATAGTGCTTTTTAGCGTTCCCATAGAAAAAAAAATCTGTAAATTTTGCCATATTCTAGTAGTTTTGACCATGTTTTTTTTCCCAGTGTAATTCCCATTGAAATCCAAGTTTTAGTTATGAGGATGTATTGGCAAAATGTTAAACTGTATTTTTTTTGTCTGAAATATGTAATAACAATGCAATAATTTTTTTTGCTTGTCCATCAACACAGTAATGACTGTATTTTTCATCGCTATTTTTCAAAAAAAGGAAAATTCTTATTAAATATGCATTGGGGAAATTAATAAACTGATTCGTTGGCAAAATGGTTAAAACCAGAAGTAATAAGAATGCCTCATAAGATTCTGTAACTTGTTCTCCTGTCAGAATTACGTGAAATGCTGATAAAATATTTAACAATGAATCAAATAAATAACAATGAATAAATAGCAATTATTCAAAGTGGAAACTAAGAACTGTATATACTTTATAACTCAAAAGCATGATTAGTTTTTTTTAAAGGAAATAAATAAAATTGTTACCTGTTTCGAGCGCTTGAAAACAATGCACAAATTCTCAAGACTCAACAGAGTTAATGAAAAAGAAAAAAGGAGATTCAAAATTGCCAACTAAAAAACTGAAAACACAATAGAAGTAAAAGAAAAAGGAAAAAAGAAAAAGCCGAGATATCCGCGGGAAGTGACGTTGATCGAGAACGGGAGGCCGAGAAATCTTGAGCGAAAGCTGAAAAATGTCCATTATTTTCATCTCAATAATTTTTGAGATGAAATTTCGAAAAAGGATATGAATGAAATTTTCAATTCAAGTATATATTTCAGTTCATTGGGATCATCCATTTCAAATGAATTCTCATCTAGCTCGAAAAGTCAACAGCATAACTATGTTTTCTATTTTTTAATTTGAGTTATTTCAGAGAACTGTCTCTGTGTAATTCGCCCAATATTTTGTTGCTGATAACTATTATTTATAAGGCAATTCGTAGAGGGGAAGGTTTTAACATAGATTGAAAATACAAATAAAACATTTCGAATCTTAGCTAAAACATTTTGAAAGATAATAAGATTTTTTAGTTAGTTAAAGATGATTAAGAGAGTAGATGATAAAATAAAATGAGACTAGATGATAAAATAAAATAAATTCAATGATTTCCTTTACTTTCAATGGAAGTTTATTTTATCGAGTGAGAGCAACTCATTACTTATTTTTTGACTTATCGTATAAACCTATAGTAAGGGATTTCCTACTCTTTAATTTTCCTACACTAAGAAAAAAAATATGGTTAAAACAACCAGAATGTAATAAAATTGACTATGTATATATTTATGGTTATAACACCAAAAAATGCAATAATTTTCACCGACACGCTTTGGTAATGACTTTTGATACAATAAAATATGGTTTTATTACCACGCTGTTTGGTAGAAAATGTGGTAATATTTCTGAATATACCTTAGAGCATGTCAAAAAAGAAATACCATTTATTTGGTTAAATTTAATTTTCCGATTTGTAATTTCACTAAATGCGTGGTAATGAAAACCAGAATTTCCAGAAAACTGTTACTATAAGAATGGAAAAATGAATGATTTAAATACCGTAAATTTTAGTTTTATTACCAGAACTACATTAACTACATTTTTTTACTAGAAATGCGATTACCACACAGGCATGGTAATTTATCTGATTTTTTTTCCCTGTGATACACTACACATTTACACTTTTATCTACCACAACAAAGATTTCTTTGCAAGATGCTGGAAATTATCCAGGAGTGTCACAAAAATTTCCTACTTTGTTAGGTAGAATTATTTTATATTAATAGCAATGTTTAATTTTAATCAAGCATAAATTGCATACATTGTTATCGATACTATCCTAGTGATACTGAAAAATAAAACAGTAAGTTTTCAGTTAATAAGTTTTAGATTTTAAGTAAAATTTATTTATTACATTTTCATCAGCTCATTTTCAAAAGGATATATATATATATATATATATATATATATATATATATATATATATATATATATATATATATATATATATATATATATATATATATATATATATATATATATATATATATATATATATATATATATATATATATATATATATATATATATATATATATATATATATATATATATATATATATATATATATATATATATATATATATATATATATATATATATATATATATATATATATATATATATATATATATATATATATATATATATATATATATATATAAATGTTTTTATTTTTTTTAAATAGAAAGAAATTGTTTATATTAACATTTTAAACTTTTGTATTATTGCATTCATTTGAATTTTAATATATTTAAAATTTCTGTTTGCTTATTTTAAATATTTAATTAAGTTTTAACCTCAAACATAACTGTATCGTAAACATAAACCGTTTTTTTAATATAGATGAAACATGACTAAATAATATTAGTAAGGAATGTGTGGTACTCATTATCTACTGTATGAAGGCACTTAATGATTTATAAAGGAAAAAAAATAAAATACTTTAATAAAAACTTCTTGAAATTCGTAAGTATTAAGTATCAAAGTCAACTAAGTAAAATTTTTAACTATGAAGTGTATTTAGTAGAGTACTAAGAGTATAATATTAATTTTAAATTAGTTATTTATTTCATCTAAGCAACTGTGATCAGATTCATTTATATCTGTTTTTAAATAGAGTAATTTACACATTTATTGCATATCCAATATAATAAAAATATTTATGGACTCTCGAAAACCTTGTTATATCAAAAAATATTTTTCCCATTGGCATTATATATCTACCTAATGTTAATTCCAGAATTTCTTCTAAAACCTAGTTATGTGGAATTCTTTTCGAAGTTTCTATTTAATGCATAATTATTTCTGTCCTTTTAAAAATAAAACTGTTATATTATAGGAAATTATCATTTGTAGTTATGTTTCATGACTCTACTTTTTAGAGTAATATTTTAGAATATATTTTACTACTTGTTAGAAAGTATTTAGTTCTGAACGAAAATTCTTTAGCGTCCCTTCAACTTTGAGTTATACTGTATTTACTCTTTTTAAAGATTATTATAAATTTCAGTTTTAAATATAGAGTTTTCAAAGAGTTGAGAACAGGATTTTATTTCACTCTTTTTAAGAAAAAAATATTTTGTTTATGGTTTCAAGATATATTTATTTTTCAAATTTTACAATTGCTTATCAAAATTTTTTTAAGTAAAAGTGCAATGTGAAACATATACAGCGCCACTTATTGCTTCGAATAAGTATTTGTGGGAAATACGTCGATTTTCAGTCACCACTGTATACATTCATTTTATATTCAGTCGTACAGCGGTTTTTCAGGCAGGCATAAAAACATCCTATATTGCAATTTTGATGCATAGAGCTTTGCATTTAGAGTTCTTTGTCTGAAGAAAAGGTAAGGCAGTATTTTCGCTATCTGAGTAAAGAAGGGGTGAGAATTTCGCTCCAACGGCATTTTGTATTCGTAAAGCATGTAGGAATTTTTCCAAGAAAATATGGAAGCCATCCATGGAAATAAAATACTTTGACGCTATAATATGAGTGTATGTAAAACTCACCACTGAGCTTAACATTTTGAAATAATATCTAAAAACATATTTATTTCGCTTTTATATAACATAAAAGTGAATGCCCTTATACGTTTGATCAGACTATACTTCTCATATTGCATGTTTCAAATAATGTAAAAAAAATTCAAATAATGTAAAATTTTGAGATATCAAAGGTCTGAAATATAAATATATTTCAAGATGAGCAATAAATATATTGATGCAATGAAATATTGAAACTTGTTTTGTATCGGCTCAAACAAATGACTTTTACAGAGTTTTGAAGAATATGTTATCCTAAATGAAATAAGGGATAAAATAAAGTTTCAAATTTATAAATTTTAGATAAAACATTTACAGGACTTGAATTCAAAATTTTTAGCATTGGTTGTGTTGTTACTAAATTACTTATTTATTAAAAATTTAATCATATATAGCTTAAGTTCAATTGCTTTAAGCCACACGTGTAAAGAGAGAATAAATCAATTTAATGTTTTAAACAGTTAAAATTTCACAACAACCTCCTATTGCATAATATATTTCATAATGTGAGTTTTTTAGTGACGCTGTAAATAATTCCAGATAAATTTACTGTAAAAAGTAATGACACCCTGAGTGCTGCATTCGTATAATTCATTTTACTAAAAAAATGTTTACTATAATTTTTACAGTGATATTTAATTAATTGCAGTAATTCAGTAATCTTACGGTAAATATTACTGTAAAAAATGCGGAATGTACAATTTTTTGTCTGGTAAAATTTTACAGTAAAAATTAAATCTATATTAAAAAAGTAACGTTACTTTTCAGAGTGTCAGTAGCCATTGCCATGTTTCCGTAATGTTTCAGAGTCTAGAGTAAATAATAAATTGGTAAAATACAATAAAATTTAATAAAGTTTCGAAGATGTTTTCATGTAAATGTGGTTTTATGACTTTATGATTGTTCCCTTTTAGTCTTTTAAACGTATTTTACTGATTTTAAGTGATATGATGTAAACGTAATATTTTACATCTTTTCTTATGGCAATAAGGTAATTTATCAGAAGGCAAACTACACAGTAAAGTATAGAGAAAATTCGTTATGAGACTTTAAATTTATTTTCTTATAACTTAAATTTCATTGCATTTATTTTTTTCAAGATGAATATTTTTTTGAGATAAACTGGGAAAGGAGATTTACAAAAAGCAATAAACTCAAAGTACATAATTTATTGTAAACTTCAGAGAATTCATTATATATTCGTGCTTAGACTGTTAAGGAAATTAACTTTGCCCTCTCCTTATATACTTTTTTTAACCAAAAAAGGTTAAAAAATTGCGAATTTTTTTACATATTTTGAATTTACATATATTTTACAGTTAAAATACACAAGAATACAATATACAAGATATTTTCCAGAATACAAGAAATTTTTCTTTTCTATATGGAATTAAATGATAAAAAATAGTTTGTTATAATATTGAAATTAAAAAATAATTATCTAAAAGCAAAATTTCAAAAATTAATCTTGGATAAATTATGATTTTTATGATACAATGGTTGGTAAAATGCACATAATAATGAGAGTCCCGAGAAATATCACCAGTTTCGCTATCTTTATTTTTTGAAATCAGAGCTGATACAAGAGTCGGAAATATTGTCAGAAATGTAACAAATGGAAAACCCTTCCCGCCAGAAAAATTTGACCTTTGAGCCACACAAAATGTTTCGAATTTTTTATATATTTTGTAGAAATATGACAACTAACGACATCTTTTAATCCAGATTTGACTAAATAATTAAAATTGACAGAAAAGCTGAAACAAAACCATGAAGGGAAAAAGAGTGGGTTGCACAGTTAAATCGATGAAAAAAATGCTTCCCCGCCGGAAATGGAAAAAAGTAGTTAATATTTGCGGAAAATGGCTCAAATTTTGCTTCTTCTGTGAGCAAATCCTTGGATCCGTAGTCATATAGTTAAAAGAAAGTAAAAAAATTATATTCTATAAAAATTGCGCATTGCAGCTTGGATGTTGTGAATGATATTCGATTGAACATGGAAGGAACTATCTAATATGATGTTCGGCCACTTTTTACGCATCTAGTACTGAGCTATTCTAAGCAGTATAATAATCAAGTTAGCATTAATTAAACGGCTAGTTTTAATCTGTTCATCTTCCACTATCTTTATTAAACATAATGGCTTTCCTTCTATCATTTGTCTGACCATCTGTTGATAAAAAACAAAAATGTGAATTACCGTCCCTCAAAGAGAGAAGGAATCATTTTCTTTTTCGTTCATTTCTCATCGACTCCTTCGTTGCGCATTATTCACTTTTTAGAAGCACAGGTGTGCTTCTACATGTTGCACATCTTTGAAATTCTCCTACCATCTAAAAACTAAATTAGTTTTACATAATATACCAAAAGTTCAATCTTAAAAGTGATTTGACATCACATATACTGGGAAAAAGGGTCGATTAAAGTGCGTATGTTTGGACAAATTTATCAGGATCCTCATTATTCTTTCTAAAAGGGTTCAACGATTCTATCAAAATGTTCTCACATTTTTGCTCACCAATTTTTCCCATTGAGAGTTATTTCTAAAAGTAAGCATTTCAGTCATCTAAATAATCTTAAACCAAATAATACCTTAATTTGTTTTGTTTTGCTCTAAAAAAAGAAAATGAAATGCGCAAAGCATAAAAGTGAATTATGTGTGAGATATTTTATTGTAACATGAAAACCGTTTCAAGCTAGAAAGCAGAAAAGCAAAGTTTTAAAATAATATAAAGTAAAGAAATTAATATTTATTTTATTCTTAATTGATTTTTTTTGGACTGCAACATCAAATAATTTTTTAAACTAATTACGATCCCTATCATACCATAGTTTTACTATACATCAATTGACTAAAAAATGATTAACAATTTCAGACTGTCAATTTACCATTCTCTATATTTACTTAGCTAATACGCTTTGTCACATTAAAAAAGTAATCCGAACGGAACTTTAGAGAAAAAGAAAAATAAACAATGTAATTATAAAAAAGAAATCTTTATTTGCAGTTTAATTTACTGTATGTTTATATAACAATTTAGATTAAATACATTTTGATTTTTTGTTTAGGTTAGTTTTGTTTTTAACTGCTCTTTAAAAAGTGCTGTATTAATTTATACACACCCGTTTTTTGATAAATTAATGAGATCGTTACTGATCTAATAAAATATAACTAACATTAGATGATTTGAAACTTAATTTAATAAAATAAATATTTAGTAATTGTGTTATGGTTTATTTGTCATATTAAGTAAGAAATAATCAAGTTGGCTTTATTTATTCATTTGGAAGTTGAGTAGAATATTTTTAAAAATAATAGTTTACAAATTGTTCATTACATAAAAGAAATGCTTTTATTTTTCAGAATTAAATAAAAACTAGAAACAGGCTTTGGCGAGACTTTTGATGAGAATAAATTAATTGTGAATTATTTCTTATATGTCACAAAATTAGCAATTTCTTAATCACATATTCATGGTTTGAGAATAATTTAAAATTCCCATAAATATTTATGTATAAATATTAAGTAAAAAAATGCTCCAATCTTTAATCTGAACTCCATATTGCGAATTAAAAGATTTTAACGTTAACGTCTTCAAATGTTTTGAATTCTGGGAAAAGCAAAATTATTGCTTTGTCATAAGTATCTCAGTTGCAATAACTTTCGAGATACTTTGACGGAAAAATTGCCTTTCTATAAATATAAACTCGTACATCCAAGTTTATTTTCTGTCTGTTTCCATTTTAAATTCATGACAATTCTTTTTCAGCAATAATAATTTCCCGGTAGGGAAAAATAAATTGGTTCATTTAAATGCAAACACTTTAAACATATCGTTTCTAAATGACTACACGTATTACAGAGAGTATTTTTTTTCAAGTCAAAAGTGTTTATGTTTTCAAAAAATCACTGTTCTGTAAGCTTTGGTGATCAAGAATTGTTCCTTCGAATTTAAGTTGACTTTTTATTTGCTATGATTGCTTTTTAAGATCCTCTTAAGTAGTGCTAAAATTCGAAATATTTTTTGCAGCATAACAAATTTACCAATAAGAATGGGAAAAGTAACATTTTTGTAAAGTCGTATTGATATTCGTGTTGTTTTATCACCGGACTTGATTTTATGCACATTTGTACAAAATTATATAAAAACGAGTTAAATTTCTGAAGTTCAAAGAAGTTTTAGTTGTTTGCTTAGGATTAATTTTAGATTAATGTCTTAAGTCAAATATATTTATGATTTTCATATCTGTATAGGCCTAAATATTGCGTTGAATTTTATGGAGTTTTCTTGCTAAATTCAAATTCTTATAACCTGTAAAAAAATGATTTCTCAAAATACCTTGTTAAAAAAAAGTAGTTGAAAACTCCATGTACTTCAAATTGAAACAGCATGTACACATTTGTATAGTGATGTGGAGGAAGGAGCATTCGAACCAAGAGGTCCTTAATCAGCTCTGCCTCACAGATTTCTCCCATCACATTACTTTTGATATGTTACAATTTGCTCAAAACTGAGTATTTGTTGCTTCAATTTTTACTATTATTATTTCCGGACCTATTTTGAAACATATTTGCTCAAATATAAAACTCTTTTTAAAAGTCTTTAGATTTATTAGTGAAATTTTGTCTCAATTATGTGACTTCTGTTATGCGAAAGAAACTATAAATAGGTTGGAATATAAAAATTATAAAACCAGTTTTCTTTGAGAAGAAGTTATTTTCTTGATTTCAATGTCTGCGTGTACAAATTTTTTTTATTGTCGTTAACACTTACTACTGTAATTTAATTTTTGTAATAACTCTAAACAGTCCCAACAACTCGTTAAATGTATTTGGTATAAATCATTTAAATTTAAAACTGATTATTGATTTTGAATCATATACCAAATCTTATGATGCTTCTATTAATAATACGTTGTAAAACCTGTGGTGTACTATTTCTCCAAATTTGATGTTGAACAACCCAAAAATTTGAGCAAAAAGATATTTTAATTCTAGTAACACTAAATCGATCTGTACTATGCAACACTTATACTGACAAATGCTTACATCGAGCCACATGTATTCTTATCACACGTTATATTATAACCATCGTTGAACATCCAACACAATTTTTTGAGTTTACGACTACTATTATTCAACTCCGTTGCCTTGTAATTTTGAACTCAATCCAGAAGACAAGGGAACTCCAGTATTGGGATAAATTGGACTTTTGAATGGAACTAACTAGCATTTGCGTTACATGAGGAGGAAAACCATGAAAATCTCCCACCGTTATTCTGATGGCAAGGGGACTTTAACCTATGACACATCTGCCACTGACAATATTTTACGTCAATACTATTGTTGGTGCAAACCATGAACGGAATTCGTATCAACCAGCCGAAGCTGGGATTTGAACCTGGTTCACATCATTAGAAGGCAAACGATTTCTCCCCTGAGCCATCACGGCTCTCGTCATACGTTAAATATTTATCTGTTCCCAATATATCTAATATATTAATTATAATTATAAAATTCTCGATGCTGCATAAAAATGCGATTTTGCATAAAATGTGTGTGTTTTTAATTGTATGATAAGAATACTTATATCTTAATTTAGAAATTTTTGTGAATTGAATGACATAATTTTATAATTATATAATTATTAGATCATAGTAAATAAACTAATCAATCATTTTTATTGTCTGTTTCTTCTCTGAAAAACTTAGTTCGAATTTGTGTTGATATTCTCTCAGTGCTACGTGTCCGTTTGACTTACTAATTTTATTTTAGGAATTTCTATACATATGCACCTTAAATTGGTGATTCTTAATTTAAATTGTCTCGTAAAAATGACTCTCATGTGTCATACTTTAATTATGAATATTTTCTTTTTTTTTTTTCAAATGACGGGCACTTGGAACTACTGTCCATTGGCCGCAGAAAGTGCCAGAACTGCTAACTCTCTTTTCGTTACCCAGTGGGCACCTGTGGCGGAGCAGCGTCGCCCACGTCACACTACCACAACCCGCTTATAGGGCGGGTCACATTCACACACAAAGGAGAAAGGACATAGAACACAGACAGAGAGAAAGAAACATCCATGCCTTGCCCGGGATTCGAACCCAGAACCTTTCTGACGCAAGGACAGTTCCCTGTCCCCTACACAGGCCGGTCGGCTTAATTATAAATATTGCTACTTTATACCAAGAAGTCACTCTTGGTGCTTCACAACACCAAGGGCTTCATTTTACTGCACTTAGGTGTGAAGTAGTTGTTACCATTTTGGTTGTTAAGATTCACTAAGAAGTGTAAAGTGCGCCAAAAAAAAAAAAAAGGCGGACCACCCTGTTTAACTTTTGGTCCAATGACCGATCTGCACATTCTAGGATTTAATCTTAATAGGTCGAGGGGGTAACTTTAAATATGCTAATTAATAATTGCAGATGATATTTTAAGTTACGAAATCAGGTACAAAAAACGTACTTTCTTTGATTAAAAATATTTTTTTATGGACGGGATTCGGACTTTTATCCGCAAAAATATTGGGTCTACCCGAAATCAGAAACCAATGGTAGAAATTGTTTGGTCAGGAGAAATCTCCAAAGTTTGGACCCCTTAATGTTAATTTGACTTTTTGCG
This sequence comes from Parasteatoda tepidariorum, assembly GCF_982258835.1. NCBI lineage: Eukaryota > Metazoa > Arthropoda > Arachnida > Araneae > Theridiidae > Parasteatoda > Parasteatoda tepidariorum. The sequence continues at coordinate 6,785,723 of NC_141765.1, forward strand.
TATTTCGCTATAACTTATTTCGCTATAATATAGAACTCATGTATAAAGTAAATTGAAAAACTTTTATAAAATCCTTTTATTCAAAGATAATTCCTTGGAAGATATAACGTTCAGTAAATATTTCTTATTTTTTATCGTTTTATTTAAGAATGGTCAAAAAATTGAATTGTATTATATATAATTTTTAGCATCATTTTAAAAAATATAATTCTGCATGCCAAAATACGAAATTTAAGCAAAATCGGCTAAATTGCTCTTGAGAAATTGAATTTCAAAAAAGTCTGATATTTAAATTTCGATTTCTCAAGAGTTATTGTACCAATTTTGCTCAAATTTCGTATTTTGCCATTAAAATTAAGTATACCTCACATTTATTTTCGTCTATTATTCAATAAAATATGTAAAAAAATAGTAAATGTATACTAAAATTTATTTTTTGTATCTTTGGATAAACGAATTTTTATAAGTATGTGCAAAAATTTTCAACTCGCTTAAAAAGTTCTCGTGATATAGTGAAATATGCAAAAAGATAAAATTAATATTAAAGCGTCCAAACTTTTGAGGACACTCCTAACCCAACTATTGGGACCTTATTTCCCAGATTGCGGCTACCCCCTATATTTTGGGAGTAAAAAGAATTCCTTTCCCAATATCTAAGAATTCGTAACTTGGATGAATACCGCTTGTACTTTATAATTATCACCCTCTCGAACCATTAAGTTCTAGAACTTGAAGATCCGATCAGTTGATCAAACGTTATTCTTGGTGTTTTATTTTGCGCATCCTAAATTTCTTACTTTAAATTGTAAATATAACTCTTATGTGCATCAAATCCGACTGTAGTTATAAATATTGCTACTTTACACCAAAAAATTCACTAAAAAAGTGTACAGTAAGAATTTCATTCAAGCAATGCTTACAAATGCTATTCATTTATATGTATCGTTACATTTGACCTGCTAGAATAGTTCTCGACAGTTTAATATTCAGCAGAAGGAAAATGAACAAACCACAATTTCTTCTAAAGAGGACTTATATTATGCTTTATTATTTAACACAGTTGTATTCGGAATTTTTATTAAATTTCTTGTAACATATTTACCATTTTAAGTCTCTTTGAAGGTTTTTCAGTACAAATTTATGAATACTCTTTACTTAAATGTTCCATCTCGCACGAAAACCATTTACACATCTTATGAAAGAAAAAAAAACTGCGTTTATACACAACAAAAGTAACCTAAACTGTAAAAAATTTCGAGCTATGTTGCGCCAAACTTTGGTATTCATTTGCTGGCTGCATAAAACGGTGCTCAGTTTTACTAGATATTGGTGCTTTTACTAGTTCCAAATATCGAGTGAAGGTTGCGCCAAAAATATGTATTTTGAAAAAATTTAAAAGCAGGGAAAAGTTGCACCATTATTATATGAAAAAAGAGAAGATAATAAATCAAATTTACATAAATCAAATTGTAATTTAAATTTTTACCTCTATAAAAATTAAAAAACTATTTTTATTTTAGATGTGCTATATAATATATATATATATATATATATATTACATAATAGTTTTTTTTAATTCTTAAAGATTTAAATAATTAAATTATAATTTGATTTACATGAATTTGATTTAAAATACCTTTTCCTTTTTTTATACATATTTAATAATGATGCTAATTTTCTCCGCTTTTTAGCGCTATAAAAATATTTTCGTTCATATAAAATTTTTTCTTTCTTCAATTTGATGTATGTAAAATTAAATTTTTTTTTAACATTTCATTCTTTAAAGCACCAACAGGTGCTACAGACTTAGCACCACTAATGTTTTAAAGAGAAAATAAAAAGGAAATTTAATATTAGGCAGAACCAATTTCTAATTACTATGTATTTTGAAAGTATTTTATAATTCAAAAATGAAAATATAACTTTCACAAATATAATTTTTTATAAAAGAGTAGACAAATACTAGATTGGTCAACCCCCATTCTCTAATTAAGGAAACAATCCAATATTAATACTTTTGAAGTAAATTAAGAAGTGTTAAAATTATAACATAACTTGGAAATATTAACAAAAATTATACAGATCCAGATCAATATTCAAACATAATTTATTCATTTACAATGACTTTAATGTTTGTTTACTTAAGCAGAATGAAATAATTTTTATGCAAAATTTTAAAATTTAAGTATATTATACTTTGTATACATATCACAGCATTCATTAAGAAAATATGAAATATTCATTCAAAAACATGATAGATAGTATGTTTTTGTTACTAAGCGAGTGCAATTCAATTCAAACTTATTTTTAATTTACAAAAATTTAAAATAAAAATTATGTTATGCCTCAATATTTAGACATTTGAAATTTGAGATCATCTGAAAATAGTTTTCAATATTTTAATAAGACTAAATTTCTTGATATACTCTGCTTCATCTGAATTAAAATCCGCACTATAGCTAAATTAATTTTTTACAAATATAATTTACTACTAGATAAAAAGAGTAAATTTTCACACAGATTGGAAAAAAATACTGTATTTTTTTTACCATTTTGTAAATAATAGTGAATATTCATTATTATAGATTTTCTGGTGTTATTACTTTAACTATATCACATTTTTCAGTTGATTGTAAAAAACACAACAAGAGTTACAAAGATTACACACAATGAAAACTTTGGAGCCTATTCACAAAATAATAATTGTTTTTCCAAACACAGGTTCTTCATTCTCGAAACTTGAAACTATACACATTCCTTGTTTGTAAGCTGTTCTTGAAACTAGAGCTTTAAAAGTAGTGAAAAAGCTGTTTATAACCTTCTGGAATTCAGGCAATTTCTGCAGAAAAAAATATTTTTATTAATAAGTTCAGAACTGGTTATAACTATATTTTTTCTTGACTAAAAGCAATGAAGTTGCTGGTACCTTGTGCTAAGGAAAGAAGAAGATTAAAAATAATGTAATTTATGCTACTGAAATGTACAGAAGAAACAAAATTTGAATCTTTACTTTTTTAAAACATAGAAAGATCAATCAAAGCAAGTCTTATTTAAATTACTATTTTTAAAATGCAATATTAAAAAAAATTGAGAAATTGTAGTTCTCATGAAAAAAACTGTAGAAACATTTCTGCACCTAAAAATATGTTTCGAAACCAATTATATATACAGGGGGGGGGGGGATTTTTACCTTAAACCTCCTTCCACCCACAAAGATCCCCGAAAGGAAAGAAAGATATTGATATTTGAAAATATTATTATTATTATTCAAATGCGCAAAAGCACCCACATAGAATTTCTCCACATGAGAAATTGTGAATTGAATTTTATGCAGAGCGTCCGCGTAAAAAATTTGCTGAAGGTACTGTTAAAATAATAAAAGAACAAACTGATCATTACTTGGATAGATGAAAGAGTTCGTGTTGAGTCTAAGAGGTAGGAATCTGGTTGCTGATAAACACACAAGCAGTATTCATGTGAATGGTATTAAAACTTCCATGTATACAGCTTGTCTTTTAACTAAAGGTCTTTTGTTTCATAGAAGCATCAATGAAAACTTTCGATTGCCTTTTCCCTCCCCCACAAAACACAAATGTGGACTAATATAATATAATGTACATAAATCTACAAAAGAAAAAAATAATAAAAAAATAAGTATCTTAAGCAAAATATCTATGAGTATCAAAGTATCTTTTTATTTATATTTAATAAAAAAAATATTTATTAACTTTTTAAATACGATATTTTGTTTCATTTAAAATTTGTTTCGCTCAGTTAAAAAATATTAATAATAAAATCTATTTTTAAAAGAAATTATAAAAAGAAATCAGCTTATTTCCAAATGTTCTAAAATAAATCTTGTTCTTGCCGGTGTTTTTTTCTAAATTTCAGTAAGATATTCTTGAAGAATAAAAAATATATAACTTTGTTTTCTTTAACTCCAATATTACCCATTGTGTTTCTCTCCTACCTCGTGAGGCTAACGAACTTAAAGAGAAACTTAGCTCCCATGACAACGGCTAGTGCTAATATGAAGTGAATAATTCGCATTGAAAATTTTACAGCAAAAGCATTTTTGAATATGTAAACCAAAATTCGTGGAATTATGTGACATTACATACGAAAATGAGCAACATTGAACATGAAAATCAAAACAAAAGCATAGATATTGATAAAAAGTTTTAATCCTAACTGAAAGTACATACGATTTTTTTTGTTTTGTTCGGTAGAATTAAATTAAAACACGAACCTAAAAAAATTTCACAGTCAGTAAATTTGGCGCAAAGCTATGCTGCTTAAAGATTGCCGTATTTACTGTTTATTTATCCCTGGTATTGCACTTTCTGTGCTCATAAAAGTAATGTATCTCCTTATTTATTGAAAAAGATCTAATATAGATTTTACACTGTCTAATTATTCCTACAATGAATATATTTTTCGAGAAGAAATTTGAAACTAACTCTTTCAGAACAAACAACAAAATTTTTAAAGATGACATGAAAGAAATGAACTGTTATTATTGCAAATAAATAAGATAGGTTTACTTACTTGCAAAAGAATTCAACGATTTCAAAGACAACTTGCGTGAGATGACAGCAAGCTTCGACAACAAAATCCGCCATTAGTCAACATCTACAAAATAAGTTATCGGTGACGGTTAAAGCTCGTGCCTGTCATAGTACGAAAGTTTGGTGCAATCGATTGCGCCATTAACGCATTTCTTGATCATATTTTCCAATTTTTGTCGCAACCTAAATAAAATAATTCTTCATTTATCCAATTTATGGTGCGATTAGAAACTTTGCACCAAGTAGTGGTTAAACATTTACCGAGATTTTTTTCAGTGTAACATATGTGGCAATCTAACATGAATGGTTAACAAGTGAACATTATTATACTAATTTTTAAATTGATAGGGTTTCGGTATTCAACGCAAGAATTAAATTGTTCCACATTCCGACTTTTGAATAGGAATATTTGAACTACACTGTAAAATATCTGGGTAAATGTTTAACCAAAACTTGGTGCAAAGTTTCTAATTGCACCATAAATTGGTTAAATGAAAAATTATTTTATTTAGGTTGTGCCATAGATTGGTAAATACGAACAAGAAATGCGTTTATGGCGCAATCGATTGCACCAAACTTTCGTACTATAACAGACACGAGCTTTAACCGTGACCGATAACTTATTTTGTAGCTGATGACTAATAGTGGATTTTGTTGTCGAAGCTTGCTATCAGCTCACGCAAGTTGTCTTTGAAATCATCTATTTCTTTTACAAGCTTTTCTTATTTATCTGCAATAATAACAGTTCATTTCTTTCATGTCATCTTAAAAAATTTTGTTGTGTGTTCTGAAAGAGTTAGTTTCAAATTTCTTCTCAAAAAATATATTTGTTGTATGAATAATTAGATATTATAAAATCTATATTAGCTCTTTTTCAATAAATAAGGAGATACATCCCATTTATGCGCACAGAAAGAGCAATACCAGTGATAAATAAACGGTAAATACGGCAATCTTAAGCAGCATAGCTTGGCGCCAAATTTACTGCTGGTGAAAATGTTCTAGTTCCGTGTTTTGATTGCATTATTCCGAACAAAAAAATCGTATGTACTTTCTGTTCGGATTAAAACTTCTTATCAATATCTATGCTTCTGTTTTGATTTTCATGTTCTATATTGCTCATTTTCGTTTTTAATGTTACATAATTACACGAATTTTTGTCTATACATTCTTAAACGCTTTTGTTGTAAAAATTCCAAAGCCAATTATATTTCCGTTCAAATTTCAAATTAGCACTTACGATTTCCAAACGGCAACCGTTGTCATGGAAACTGCGTTTCTCTTTGGAGCAGGAGGTAGGGAAAAAAAACAAAGAAATATAGTGGCGTTATGGAAAACAAAGCGCTAAATTTTTTTCTTCACCAAGAATCTTACTGAAATTTGAAAAAAATACCGATCAGAACAAAATTTGTTTTAGAGCATTTCGAAATAAGCTGATTTCTTATTATAATTTTTTAAGAAAATAGATTTTCTTATAATAATTTTTAAAAAAAATAGATTTCCTTATTAGTATTTTTTAACTAAGCGAGACAAATTTTAAATTGAACAAAAAATCGTATTTGAAAAGTTAATAAATATATTTTTCATTAAATCTAAATAAGAAAAAACACTTAAATGCTCATAGAGATTTTGCTATAGATACTTATTTTTCCATGAATTATTATTATTATTATTTTTTCGTAATTAACCCACCATTTGCGGTTTGAGAGGGAGGGAAAAGACTACATAAGCATGAAATCGAACGTTATAATTGTTCATGTAAAATATCATATGTATTCTTTATAATATTTACAGTTGTTTTTTTCAAGTAATTTTTTTAAGAAGTTTTATTTTAATTATAAAAGAATTTTTTTATTATTCTGAAATAGATTTTCGTCTATGAAACAAAAGAACTTTAGTTAAAAAGACAATCCTCAGAAACAATATACATGTGGAGGTTTAATACCATCCACATGAATACTACTTATGTGCTTATCAGCAGCCATATCCCACCCTCTTAGACTCAACACGAACTCCTTGATCTATCCATGTGATGATCATATTGTTCATTTAATATTTTAGCAGTTGACAGTACCCTCTGCAAATTTTTTGCAGGGTCGCCCTGCGTGAAATTCAATTCAAAATTTATCATGAGGAGAAATTCTACTTGGGTGCTTTGGTGCATTTTAACAACAACTAAAATATAATAATATTTTAAATATCAAAACTTTCCTTTTCATTATCTTTATGGGTGAAAGGAGTCTTAAGATAAAAATACCCGCTCCCCTATAAATAGCTGGTCCCGAAAAAATGTTTCAGATGGTGAAATGTTAAAACATTTTTCTTCATAAGAACGGCAATTTCTCATTTTATATTACTGTTGTATTTTGAAAATAGTAATTATAATATGACTTTCTTTGATTGATCTTTCGATGTTTTAAAAATGTAAGGGTTCAAATTTTGTTTCTTCTGTAAAACTATTTCAATTCCTATACATTTTATTACCATAAATTACATTTTTTTAATCTTCTTTCATTAGCACAAGGGTACCAATAACTTCAATGTTTTTAATCAAGAAAGAAGCTTAGAAAAAAATATTGTTATAACCAGTGCAAAGCCAATTAATAAAAATATTTATTCTGGCGAAATTACTGGAATTCTGAAAGATTATAAACAGTTTCTTCAAACTTCATAGGTGATAGTTTCAAGAACAGCTTACAAACAAGGAATGTACATAGTTTTGAGAATGAAGAACCTGTGTTTGAAAAGCAATTATTAATTTGTGAAAAGGCTCCAAAGTTTTATTTGAGTGTAATCTTTTTAAATTTTGTTGTGTATTTGACAATCAACTGAAAATGCCATGTACTTAAAGTAATAGCACCAGAAAAATTTATAATATTGAATATGTAATAAAAATATTGATTTTTTTCAAATACTCACAGCCATTTACTAATTTGTTATTAAATGACAGTAATTTGTTTCCAAACTGAGTTAAATTTTAATCTTTTTATCAAGTAGTAAATTATGTTTGCAAAAAAGTTATTTAGTTATATTGTAGAAATTTAGTATCGTATTAAAATATTGAAAAATATTTCCAGATGATCCCAAATTTCAAAATTCTAAACATTGAGGCATAACATAATTTTATTTTAAATTACTGTAAATTAAAAATAAGTTTGAATTCAATGCACTGTTTTAGTCGCAAAAACATACTATCTATCATATTTTTGAGTGAATATTTTGTATTTTTTTAATAAATGCAGTGATATGTATAAAAGTATAATATATTTACATTTTAACTTTTTCCATGAAAATTATTATATTCTGTCTATGCATACAAACATTAAAGGAATTGTAAATGAATAAATTATGTTTGAATATCAATCTGCGTCTGTATATTTTTTGTTCATATTTCTAAGTTACATCATTAATTTTACATTTCTTAACTTAATTCAAATTTAATATTGACAATGTATGGCGTATATACAATGTAATACTTACGCCAATGTAATTAATATTGGAATGTTTCCTTAATTAGAGATTGGTTGACCAATCCAATATTTGCCTACACTTTTATAAAAAAAATTTTTGTGAAAGTAATATTCTAATTTTTAAATAATAAAATAATTTCATAATACATAATAAGAATTTGCCTCAGCCAAAAATGAAAATTCTCCTTAAAACGTTAGTGGTACTAACTCTATAGCATCGGTTGGTTCTTTAACAAATGAAATGTAAAAAAGAATTGTAATCTAACATATATCAACTTGAAGAAATAAAAAAAAATTATATGCAAGAAAATATTTTTAAAGCTCCAAAAAGCAGAGAAAGTTAGCATCATTATTAAATATTTATTAAGAAAAAGAGAAGATAATTAAAGTCAAATTCATATAAATCAAATTATAACTTAATTATTTAAATCTATAAGAATTAAACTATTTTTATTTTAGGTGTGTTATGTAATATGTGGGTGATTGTCACGAAATATGACAATTCACTGTCCCTTGCTCCAAGATCTAATACTATAATACTAAAAGAACTTTTTTTTAAGAAAAAAAAAATAATAAATAGCATTTCTGTTAGCATTTTAAAATGACATTGCACTAGCATTTTCTGTTTTGTACAGTTAAAAAATTTAATTAAACTTCAAAATGTCATTTTCCTGGTATGTCCCAAACAATGCTTCCAATAATATCTAGTTTCAAAACATCCCATAAATTTTTCAATATCTAATTTTTTTATCTCAACCGGCGTAAGCATTTCTAGAATATACGCAGAGAGTTTTATTTACAAAAACTATGTTTAAACTAATTTTTTCTGTCAATAATTTGTTTGTCCCAAGAAAATCTGTCATTATCCTGGCTACTTTTATTTAGTGGTTTATAACCAAAATAGATAGAGTCAGCAATCTATATCTTATGTTAATAGATAGAATAGATGTCCTTATATATGAACATGACTTGTTGCATGAATAAATAACCAATTTTCTGGTTCAAAATCTATTTCAAAAAGTTTTTCAAGGTGAGTAGGTTTATGTGTTTTCATTTTCCTGGCTTCGTGAAATCATTAATAATATAAACTACATAGATTTATCAGAGTTATTTTAAGAAATCCTGTTGTTTTCTGCAGAATACCTTAGGCCAAAATATTAAATTAAAGTAAAGTTATATGCTATAAAACGGCGAATTTGTAATTTTCCTGGCAGAATTTTTTTTAAACTGCTAATGCTGTACATAGGGAAAACAAAAATTAACCTAATACCAAGTTTACGTATGATTGTAATATGCTTGAGTGCAATCAAAGTTATTTATTTATCTAATGATTGATTATTATACAAAATTTTATTCTGTACATATCCGCAAAAAAAAAAATTTCTGATTCGTCCTACAGTGGATAAAAAGAATTAGTTTAAACCAGGGGTTGCCAAACTTTTTTGATCGTCGACCCCTACATAATTTTTAGAAATCTCCATCGACCCCCATAAAAGTAATTTTCTGTTAATTAAAATAAAACTCTATTAGATACTGTGTTTGTACATTTATTTTATGATTTTGAACATTTATTAAAATAATAGTACATAGTGTAACAAAAGTTTTATGAAAAATATATTAATGTTGAAATTTAATACCTTAATATTTATGAAATAATAAGTAATTAGAAGTAAGTAGAAATAATAAGTAAAGTAACTACGGATTTATTGCTTCTTAATCAATGACATGGGTGTGTCTGGTGCTTTTTTTTTTTTTTTTTTTTGTTGCAAGGTTCGTTATATTGGGTTCAAAATTGGTCAATTTTAATCTTAAATTCCCTCGAAACTCCACATTTAATTTATTTCTGTTCTTAGTTAAGATTGAATTTACGTGACTGAAACCGGCTTCAACCATATAAGAACTTGGAAATGCTATCATAAATGGCTGAGCTATTTCGTAAAGTTGTACATATTTTTGCATTATATTTATATTTGTCCAAAATTTGCTCATTGTTAAATTTTTAAAAAGCGTCCTTGCTTCAAATCCCCATAATAATTCAGCAAGCTCATCTTGCAGGTTGATGCCCACGTTTTCAATTTGAGCAGAAAATGGCACAATAATCCAATCAGGGATGTCAATGTTTTCCAAATCAACAAAACGCAGTTTAAAATCGTCGCTCAATTTTTGAAGATTACCTGTATATATTTCCAAGTCTTTTATTTCTAATTGTCACATATCTGAAAAATACTGATAATCCTTCGACCAATCGACCCTTCCGGTTCGGATCGACCCCCATTAGACCCCCTGGCTCAGATCGACCCCCGCTTATGTTAAATGGACCCCTGGGGGTCTATATAGACCACTTTGGCGACCTCTGGTTTAAACTATTTAAGGTTCGTCTAACATAAAGGCCTAAGTTGAGTAACTTTCTATTAACTTAAAATTACTGTTTTTTAAACTTCTAAGCTAATATGTCATTTTCCTGGCATTCAAGATTTGGTGAATTTCTATTTTATTTTTTTTCTCGAGCAAATGTCAATAAACTACACTGTTGCCTGTAAGATATTAATAAGTGTAACTAAAGAATTATACAAAAAAAATTTTGGATTATTTTGAAGATTTTAAATTTGAAGAAATTTTTTGATCCGGATTGTCATGTTTGGAATATATATATATATATATATATATATATATATATATATATATATATATATATATATATATATATATATATATATATATATATATATATATATATATATATATATATATATATATATATATGTATATCGATCGGTAAAATCGATGGACTAATCGATAACTCCTTCAAAATTTGATAAAAAACAATGGATACCCAACTAAAGTAATGACATTTTATATAAATTCATTGAATTAATCGTATATTTTTGTGGATATATTTACTAAACATTTTTTTTGTTAATTTATATAATTTTCCCATTTCGGATAAATCCGTGGTTAAAATTATTTACTAAAAAATTCCTTTACTAAATAATTTCCTTTGTTAATCTATACAATTTTTCCATGTGCAAATCCATTTCGGGCAAATCCGTGGGTAAAATTGTTTGCTAAAAATTTCTTTAATAATTTATACAATTTTTCCATGTGCAAATCTATTCCGGGCAAATCCGTGGCTGACATTATCTACTAAAATTTTTTTCCTTGTTAATTTTTCCATGAACAAATCCATTTCGGATGAATCCGTGTTAAAATTATGTGTTAAAAAAATTTTTCTTTGATAATTTATATAATTTTTCCGTGTGCTAATCCATTTCGTGCAAATCCGTGACTAAAATTATTTGCAAAACAGGCAATTTATGTTTCTCTTTTCTATTTTATATTTTTTCTTAAATAAACATCTATTTTCTGAAACTATTTATGGTCAATTTTTAAAATTATCCAGTATAATATTACCTTGCGCACATCCATTTCGGGCCCATCCTTGGTAACTAATAAATCAATGCACAGAATAACAAATCACTTCAGCAGTGCAGTAAGAACGGCACTTGAAAACCCTCTCATTACACTCAATTTGCGCCTCTGTTTTCATATTTTGTAATCTGGCAATCTTTCTGCGAATACATTTTTAAATCATGCTTGAAAAATTTCCCGTCCGTGTGAGTTGATCAGATTTTGCTACTCGCTTTATAGTCCCTTTTTTATACTGTTTTTTCTTTTTCTTTTATTTTAATTTCTGTTTTTGCATGTTATTTTTACTTATATTTACTTTTTGTGTTCTATTTTATTTGTTGTAATTTTTGTAGAAAACTTTCTTGAGTGCTCCTCACACTATTGTATTAATATATATTGCTTTGGCTTTATTGATACAATATCAGAAAGCACTCTGTTTTGCGGATATAATCGTGTGGGCTGATGAAAAGGTTATATCTTTTTTTTCCGGTTTTTTTAATAAAAATTTCATCTTTTTTTTTTAACTGTTGTTTGTTATATTTTTACTTATTATTTACCCCTATTTTTATACGTCTATTATTTTTCTTTGTTTTATCTTCATTTTGAATTCATATATATATATATATATATATATATATATATATATATATATATATATATATATATATATATATATATATATATATATATATATATATATATATAAAGGCCACAGGAAGGGGCCACACATTAAAAATAAATTTAGTTATTTTTAAATTTTTATAGATATAAATAATTAAATTATAAATTGATCTATATAAATTCGATTTAAATTATCTCCTCTTTTTTTTAATAAATATTGAATAATGATGCTAACTTTCTCTGCCTTTTGCGCTTTAAAACAAATTTAATAATGGTGCAACCTTCCTCCGCTTCTCAAAACACTGATTTTAAGTGCAACTTTCACTGCTTTTAAGCTCTTTCAAAATCCCATTTTTGATGCGACCTTGTGAGATCTGGTGGTCTGGCAGGCCAAGGAAGAATTTGACAAGCTTGCAGACAGTTCACAGCAACACGTCTCGTATGTGGTCTGGCATTGTCCTGCTAAAACACCCTCCCAGGTCGCTGCAAAAGGAACTGTAGCAAAACAGGTCTTAAGATGTCGTCGACGTATCGCTGTACAGTAAGTGTGACCCTAATGGCGACCAAAGGGGTCCGGCTGTCAAAGGAAATGGCACCCAGACCATAATGCCTTGCTGAGGGCCGGTGTGGCGTGCAATAGAGAAGGCAGGATCCCCCCTCTGCCCTGTGCGTCTCCAAACACGTCTTCGATGATCGTCAGGACACAATTGGAAGCGGGATTCGTCGCTAAAGACTGACTATACGTCCCGAGTCGGCATCATTCCAGCCATGTGTGTTCAAAACAATCATGCATGCAAAATTTCAAAGCAATCGGATGATTGCTTCTTGGTGCGTCGATTTTTTTTGTTATAAAAATGTATATATATACACTCCTCAAAAGTGAAATTGCAACACCAAGAAATAATGCACGTAGCGTCATGCAAATTTCAGGAGCGATAGTAGTGAGATGGATATGCAAATGATTAAAAAAACAGACTAATAAAATCATTATAAAGAAATTTATTTAATATCTAATGTGGCCACCCCGGGCAGCTATACAGGCCTCGATCCGGCGAGGCATGCTATCAATGACTCCATTGATGGTTGCCTGAGTTAACCTTTGCCAAGCCACATCCACTGCTGTGCGCAGATCATCGACGGTTTGCGCCATTGGTCCTCTGTACATGCCACGTCCAATGAGATCCCATAGGTGTTCTATGGGATCCAGATCTGGAGAGGCTGCCGGCCAGGGAATGATGTCAAATCCAGTCAGGCTGTTAAGAGTTCGCCGTGCGACATGCGGCCTGGCATTGTCTTGCTGGAATACCGTGTTGGATGCGCCCTGCAACAAGGGCAGAACAACGGGATACACAACTTGTGTGACGTAGCGGTCCGCTGTCAAACTGCCGTGAATGTGTACCAGGGGCGTTCTGCGATCAATCATTATGCCACCCCAAACCATGATGTCCGGTGTAGGACCGTTGTGACGCTCGGCGTAATGGGCTGGTTCGTAGCGTTCTCCGGGTCGCCGCCATACCCGTCGACGGCCGTCATTTCTCCACAGACAGAAACGAGATTCATCCGTGAACAATACCCGATGCCATTGGGTGGTCCAAGTACGATGACGATGACACCACACCAGGCGTCTAGCCCTGTGTAAAGCGGTCAACGGTACCCCTGTTGCTGGTACCCGTGCACGTAACTGTACTTCGTGCAATCTGTTGCGTATGGTTTGGGTGGACACAGATCCACCTGTTCCTGAAGGCCACCGGCTTCGAATGGCACGTGCCGTGGAGAAAGGGTCTCGAATAGTCCACTGTCGAATACGCCGGTCTGTGCGCTCGGACGTGCACCTGTGCGCACCACTTCCTCTTCGGTGTGCACGTAGACCTTCCTGAATCCATCGTGTGACACAACGTTGGATGGGACTCACGTTGTGCCCAACACGAGTTGCTATTGCGCGCAGCGACAAACCAAGTTCATGGAGTTCGATAATACGGTCACGTTCCCCGGTCGTTAACTGATGGTATTGAGCTTGCCGACGTCTCAGAGGCATTTTCTACGCTTTTTCGAAAGTCGCAAATGCTGCGCACAACCTCAGATGCCGTTTATGAGAAGGGACAGTTGCTGGTCTTTATAGCCTGAATATGCGTGCCACGTGATCAGATGCGTGCGCAAATTTAATCATTTGCATATCCATCTCACTACTTTCGCTCCTGAAATTTGCATGACGCTACGTGCATTATTTCTTGGTGTTGCAATTTCACTTTTGAGGAGTGTATAATAACAGGGCTACATCCCTGTTATCTTTGGTGTATTCATCTTAAGAAATGCAGTCAAAACCATAATAAGTTATCAAAAGGTTTATTAAAAGTTATGCTGGTGGTTAGAACAGCTCACATCCGCCCTCCACAAGGGAGGGGGAGCGGACAAGACTCCGGATGGTTCCGGCAGATGTTTATTGGAACATGTTATTCAGCAAGAGACATGCGAAAACAATCTGTCTCGCATTAAATAGTACAGATATTGGTGTAATTAGGCTATAGTCGTACATGCCATTGTAACTCTACGCATTATGAAAAATCATTTAATGCTTCCTAATATGGAAGTGAAAGAGGGACGATTCTAAAAATAACTCCTTCTTTGAAATATAAATCTAATTATAATTAAATGGTATGTTTTCTGCGTTGAATTCCCAAAATAGAATATCTCTACTCTTACTCTTTAACAAAGACATTTTATGAAACCGAAGGAGTTTTAATTCTTTTATTAATACAAAAGTATTTATAATTTTTGCATTACATCCCCCCAAAAAAAGATTTTGGTAAGCCAAAAAAAAAATTTAGAAAACTTTAAATTTATAAAACTTTAAATTTATAAACTTTAGGTTGGTACGACTGTTCCTTTTCCCTACTACAAATAAAATTTTTTCAATTATATGTAAAAAAAAACAACAATTACTTACAATGACAAACATAAAAACATGATAATGCAATTTTTCTGTTTAGTAACTTAACAGAAAGAAAAATTAAACATATTTATATAACTATTCTACTAAAACTAACGCAAAAATATACAAAACTTTTATGCAAATGAACTGGACAACATGTGTCATTTATTCAGAATTTAAGATTCTGTGTGGTTAAAGGGGTTATTTACTTGATGAAAATCTTTATTCCCCGTTATAATGGAGGAAAACAGAATTTCATGAAGCAGAGGGAAATTGAGAGATCCAGTTTGGACATATACAAAAATAGTTTATAATATTTTTCTCACTTTGAGAAAAAAAAAGTTAAACTTTCATCGCCCTCACATCTAAATGATGTAGGGGTAAACATCTCCAAACGCGAATCGGATCTCTCAGAAAAAGAGGTTATACTTCTTCCGTTGAAGAAAGTAAAAAAAATTCTTTTGTTTTAGACACATTCATGATTTAAGTTCAACATTTGTGTTTTGTGATATTTCTTATGCCTTGATATATGCACTTTTTCAAACTTTTGTTTACTTAAATTTCTTTTTATTCATTTTGTAATCAGTTTCTTAGTCATTATTTCTTTTTACTATTTTTCCTTTTATTTTTTGTTTTTGTTACCCTTTACATATTTTTTCGTCGATATTAACCTGATAATGAACGCATTCATTACCTAGATCTATCTTCGAATCATTTGAAATTTTTGGACATTCTTTCTTTTTATTTTTACTAAAACATTTTTAACTTTTTCGATGCTTACTTTTACTGAAACATCTTTAACTTTTATTTTTTCGATGTTTACTTTTATTGAAACATCTTTTTCATTATTTTTAGCCTTAACATTTTGAGAATTTTGCTGTCTAATGTGCAAAGATAAGTTGTCACTTTTAGAATTAGCAGAGATGATCAGTCTCTTACCAAATAGAGTAACAGCTGGCCCGACACAATCAATAAACAAACAAAAATCCCTGCAAGTCCACAACCCTACTAAAGCATATGGTAAATCAGTATCAAGTATAAAAACTTAGCTGAGTTAAAAATTGAGCCTATCGTAATAAGGGAAACTCACAAATTTTGTTAAGTGTTAACTGTCCTTTTGTTTGGGTAAGATACAAGTTTTCACATTTTTTAAATAGGAATATTTAGTTTTGACCAAGTCCGAAAAAGTGAAAGAATTACAAATTTCTTTAAGTTTATTTGAAAATTCTACATCGTTAGGTTCAAAAGAAAGTTCTGAAAAATTTAGAATTTTGCGTGGTTAAATCTAGACAAATCATTGGGAAACAAAAGTTTAAATAATAACTTAATTTTGTTTGCCGTAAATAGTTTAATTGACTTTCAAAAGCATTTTAAATGCACTATAAAAACAATATTATATCATAACTTAAAAAACAAAGCAAAACAATATAAACACTAGAAATGCAATCTAATCATTAATAATATACTATTGAATTAATTCATAATAAAAAGTTTGATATTAAAGTTGATTCATAATAAAATTAGATTGAGCAAGGCTCAAATCTAATTTTAATAAAATATGAACAACCTATAACTCTCCGACGTCGACCTTCACCAATTTGTTGAAGAGAAAAAAAATAAATTAATGGCATTTTTACCTTCACCCTAAACACTATAGTAAAAGAAAATTATAAATTCTACTAATCAATAAATCATAGAAACTGTAACACATAAAACACTAAATATGAAAATAATTTTTCGAAACACTTTTTATGACAATCAAATCGCTGAAAATAAAAACTTACCAAGAAAAAAAAAATCAACAGTAAATACAATCAATGTATAAAAAATAATTTTTTCAATTGAAACATCAAGTATGAGAAAAAATATTTAAAGTCATTATCTATGATTTTTGTTAAGAGTACTTTTTTTTTCATCAATCAATAAAAATAAAAGAAATTATTTTATGAGAACTGCAAAAAATTAGCAAAAGGATACCAGAAAAAATTCGAACCAGTCCAAGAAGACATTCCGAAAAGTTGATAGGAAAAAAACTTTGTTTCGTCGATTCCAAAACACATTTTGAAAATCACAACATTAGATGAAAGTTGTTCGTTTCTTTGTCAAGAGGAATCATAAATTAACACCGATAGTGAAGGAGAATTTGAAGCTTATATTTCTTTGAGTTCTGAGTAGGAGGGTGGGAATGTCGAACATCTAAGTAGATCATCGTAAACCATTCGGGGTGTGAGAACAATTATTCATCGACGATAAAATGCTACGAATTCAAGAAGGGATGAGGTTTCAAATCGAAAACTTTTAACGTCTATCAGGAGTCCAATGCAGATTTTCTCTTTTGTTGAAGAAGGGAGACAAATATCGAATTCTTTCCTTCTATGCTTTCCCCCCCCCCGGTGGATGATGGGATGGGGAAAACTAGCAGTCACAGCCAGTCTCTGCTAAGCTTAGTTTCTGAGATAGAAATGCGTAAGTTTCCTCCAAAGGGATTTCTCAGCGATCCTGCTTGGCTTATAATAACAGGGCTACATCCCTGTTATCATTGGTGTATTCATCTTAAGAAATGCAGTCAAAACCATAATAAGTAATCAAAAGGTTTATTAAAAGTTATGCTGGTGGTTAGAACAGTTTACATCCGCCCTCCACAAGGGAAGGGGAGTGGACAAGACTCCGGATGGTTCCGGCAGATGTTTATTGGAACATGTTATTCAGCAAGAGACATGCGAAAGCAATCTGTCTCGCATTACATAGTACAGATATTGGTGTAATTAGGTCCCAGTCGTACATACCTTTGTAACTCTACGCATTATAGAAAATCATTTAATGCTTCCGAATATGGAAGTGAAAGAGTGACAAGATTCTGAAAATTACTCCTCCTTTGAAATATAAATCTAATTATAATTCAATGGTATGTTTTCAGCCTTGAATTCCCAAAATAGAATATCTCTACTCTTACTCTTTAACAAAGACATTTTATGAAACCGAAAGAGTTTTAATTCTTCTATTAATACAAAAGTATTTATAATTTTTGTATTACATATATATATATACATATATATGTAAAATGATGCAGTCGAACCGAGCAGGGAAACAGACACAGGATTTTAATGAAATCAGATGTATTTTATTTAGATCATGTTATATGGAAGACCAGCGAATAATGATGTTAACTCCATTCAGGATCAGTCTTTCTGGTAGGGAAAATCTTGCAAATAATCCGAAAATGTCTCTATTTAGAGAAGAAAGGGAAATCTTAGAAATTACTATTGGTTAATAAACTTGCTCGAGTGATTCCCACGGCTTAAAAGGGAAAAAATATCTTTATTTAAATTTATGCATAGTTGGGCCAAAAATAGATTTAGAAACAGAATGTAGCTTTTAAAAGTGTGAGAAAGTACTTCGATTTGAATAATTAATTAGTAATAAAGTAGGAGTTGCTTTATAGCAAAGAAACTAACATAAAAAGATTAATAGAAGCTTTTTATGTTACACACACACACATATATATAAATATATATATATATATATAAACCGAAGAGCCATTACATTATAACCACCCTGCTAATAACATGTAAGACCACCTTTAGCCCTCAAAACTGCTAGCACATGCCGTGGCATTGATTCCACAGGGTGCTGATAGGTAGTCTGAGGTATCTGGTACCAAGCGCTCAGCAACTGGTCCTGCAATTCCCTCACATTGCGAGGGGGTAGTGTGGCAGCACGAATTTGGTATTCCAAGTAGGACCACAAATGTTCTATTGGATTAAGGTCAGGTGAATTTGGGGGCCAAGACATGACTTGAAAGTCACTGGAATTTTCCTCGACGATTCGACCCTTATGACGCGGTGTTAGTTGTATGACGTTCAAACCACATAACTTTGATTTCAACTGATATAAAGTCCAAAAAATATTTTTCTTAAATGGTCATTTTATTTGTGTAAATTGAAAAATGAGCAAATGAATTACGGCCCGAAAAAATATAATGCTCTTAATATGAATCCACGCCTAAACGCTGGGTTCAGCGATTTTACTGTCTTTTGCCTAACTAGCAGATGAATTTTTTTCTTGCAAGAAAACCCTCCATTGCATGAATACTATATTTTGACAACAGAAAATGTCCTCCTAATGTCATCTCTTAAAAATAAAAACTAAATACTTACTATATAGGTGAAAAGAATACTGTAAATATGAATAGTATTCACGCGAACGTGTTTGCAAACGATATTACAGAATCGAAGCACTGTCACTTACTACAATAGAACGAAATGTGACGTAGGCTTAGCAGATTAGATGATAAGGAATTTTTCTACAAGAGGTTGCAGGCATTTCTTTAAAACGATATTTCTGTCCGCAATGCTTTGCCACAACAATTACTCATTCTTGTGTTAGTTGAAGAGCTACAAGTTAGTACCTGGCGCATCAGATAGCCTCTAATTGATAAAATTAAGTCCCTAAAGTATGCCTTTTAACATCACAAGGTACAATATAAATCCAACCCTAGCAATGAGAAATTCGAAAATATAATTTGTAGATGTTTTGTTGTGACTTTCATGTATCGCGGATGTGCTAATACCCAACATGTGATGGAACACTTTAAAGCATGTTGTGTGGTAATATTTATATTCATGTCAATTGTTTATTTTTGCATTATTTGCGCTATTGCGAAAGAGAAATCTGTAATACATTATAATATTATATTGTCAATATAATATTATAATTACATTTTAATATTATATTGTCAGTGTGTTAATAAAAAAACGATCAAAAAATTATAAATCAGTAAAAGCTTTTACGTATTGTTTTTTCAACAATATTCAACAGTTAAAAATCATTTACTTTTAAATAATATCAATTTCATATGAGGGTCAAATTGACCCTCAATGGCGGTTTTAGGTAAGCCCAATATCCGGCTTCTCTAGTAATAAATTTTATAACTGCATTCGATGTGATTTATTACCAATTCTAATAACGTAACTAGATCTTTGCATTGAAAAGATTTAAATTTTCAGCATCATCAGTTTTGAAAAAAAATTTCTGTTCAGTATACAATTTCTAATGAGTTTTGTGTATTTTGCAGCATTTACAAATTTTAAGAATGTAATAATTTTATTTCTCATAATTTTTAATCTATTATTTAATCATTTTGATAGGAATTATTAGGTCTTATGACATCATTATAAAAAGATACTGCTAGAATTATTATTCAGATAAACTAGTTTATATTTCTTATGCTGAAAAAAAGTATTTTCAAAATTACCAGAATATGGTACATTTTATTCTGCTGCTGGTTCTATGGGAGCACCAAAAAGCACGGTAAGTTTTACCGAAGTACTTTGGCAAAAAATAAAATTAGCAATAAAATTTTGTTTTCATAAATCTGAGTAAAAATTTGGTGAATATGGTAATTTTATCATGATACTTTAGAGCATGGCATAAAAACCATTTATACGGTTAAATTTATTTTTACTAAATGTATAGTAATAAGAATTATAATTTTGAAAACCAGAATTTTCGGTAGACTGTTGCCATATAGATGGATTCCGTTACCATATGGATGGTTTAATACCATATATTTTGGACTTATTATTGAAACTATGTTTCTTTTTAACAGAAAAGTGTTTACCATGCATTAATTTCATTATTTTTGTATTTTGTTAAGGGAAGCAAGACGTTTTCGATGTCGAAAAAATGATTTTTTTTCAACCATATCGACAAGCAATTTTTTCTTAATATTAAATACATTTTAAAACTCTAAACTTTACATTTATGAAAACTACACATTAATATCATTCAATAACAATAAAAAGGAATTTAAGATGTTTATAAATTTAATTTTTATAAATATTTGAAAATTTAATGAATATATAATTTTTTTTTAGCCAGACATAGCTTTCGGTACGCTCAAAAAATTTTCTACATGAAATATCAGCAAAAAATTGGCATACACTCATGTAAATATGTTTGAAAAATCAGGTGAACTAGTTTGTTTCATAATATGTACAGAATATATTATATCTAAGCAAAATAAATGTTGTATTTCTGAAAAAAATGCAAAATTTCGTTCAAATTTTGAAAAACTTCCCCTGTATAAAAAAATTATAATGAAAAAAAATACACTTTATATAGTTAATTAAATGTAAAGAAGGTATATGTACAAGCATGGAAATTTTCATAACTTTACAATGATTTGTTTTTTGTACGAGCGTACCGAAAGTTATGTCTGGTAAAAAAATTTTTTTTATTTACATTAAATTTTCAAACATTTATAAAAATTAAATTTATAAACATTTTAAATTCCTTTTTATTGTTATTGAATTATATTAATATGTAGTTGTCATAAATGTAAAGTTTAAAGTTTTAAAATGTATTTAATATTAAGAAAAAATGGCTTGTCGATAAGGATGAAAAAATCATTTTTTCGACATCGAAAACGTCTTGCTTCCCTTAAGCGTGTTATACTCAACCTGATAGTTACAATAATTTACATTTATTTACAAAATTCATTTATTATTTTTGTCCATGCATTTTATAACTTAAAAGGCAAAAATATGTGCATTACTGCTCCTTATTTCCATTTTCTTTACCCTCGATATTTAAGTGTATTATTCACAAACGCGATTTTTTAAAAGTACTTAAAATAATTAATTTATCCAAAATTAAGCACAAAAATGTTGTGTAAAAATGTTTAAATTGTTTAGCTAACATCATATTATGAAAATACACATGAGACTAAAATATTATTTGGCTGTCTTAAATTACTTAATTAGACGTTTGCATCCGGGATCAATATTATAAGCTGAAATCATTTGGATGTGATTCAACTCGATTGGAATAACATTGGATGCAACACATCAGCCTGTATTTTGCTCCGTGCCGTAAGATAATGTTTCAGTCAAGGATTATATTCGTGAAAGAGCTAAATGTTACGTTTTTGTAAAATTAACTCAAGAAAAAATGGGTGCTTTGTAAATAAATAAGCGATATTCTGTTATTATTGTTATTATTTTGTAAAAGCCAAACGAAGAAAATTTAAGAATTTCAACAAGCACAATTAGTAAAATTAAGCTAAAGATTTAAAACCATAAGAAATTGTCACGTCAAAAACTTTATTTATGTTTTCCATTGTCAGTTCTCTAGGATCGTGCAGCTAAATTTAATGCCAAAATATTTATTTCCTATACTGCAGGTGTATCTGATAAAGTTAAAATCATATTCTGGTCATTGAACTTTCATAATAAGTTTAAATTAGATAAATTACCCACTAAACCTCGAATAAAAGCACTAATCAGGTTCAAAAATTAAAATAAAAATGCTTGTAACGTCACTTTAGAAGCTAAAAAAAAGAAATATGTGAAAGAAATAGATGCAAAAAGATTCGCAAATTTTCACGGATTTGAAAAGCAGTCGAACAATTATGATCACAGTATCATATTTTCTTCTTTTAATAAAGATACGACTGAAATAAAAATTTTAATCAATCGTGGTTTCACAATAAAAGGTGTTGCTTAATGACTTTAAGTGCCTCATATGTATTCCTTAGTAAATTGAATACAACAAATATAATACATAAAAAAATAACAATCGAACTTCAAAATATGTTATATTTTGAGGGCGGCTTCATTCTATTTTTAAAATGTGATGGGAATTATAATAGGCAGTTCAATTTTTCAATTCATCATGTTTCTCAATTTGAGGCAGTTTTATATTTAAAGCAAAAAAGTGTTTTTACAAATAAAAATTTGAAAAAGAGTACAATAATTTATTACTTATAGAAATGCTGCAGTTAATATATTGCGCGTTTTATTTCAAGTAGTTAGATATTTTTAAGAACATATACAACTATATCATTAGTGAGATCCTGTATAGCTTTAAACAAATCTAAGTTTCATATATGGCTAACTTATACTGACTCATAAATTTATGTACAATTCATATATGTTTAAGTAAATTTAAAATATTCAAATAAACCTGAATAACGTAGGAAGTAATATCGTTGTGTTTGAATTTGTAAAATAAATGTAATATTACATGGCGAAATGTAAAATTTGAGTGAAATTGGTCAAATAGTTCCTGAGCTTTTTTAAAATTAGATTTCTCAGGAACTATTCGACCAATTTTGTTCACATTTTGCAATTTACCGAGCAAAATTTTATTCTTCAAAATTATATAAAAAACTGAATACCTCACAAGTCAAAACAATTTTGAGTATCATTAAATAAAATAATAAAAAATTAATAAATATCTACTGAAAGATATCTTTTTGCATAAAATTATCTTTGGATAAATGCATTTTATTATTGTTTGCAAAAAGTGTTAAATTTGCATTAAAAAAATTCGATATATGGCAAAATACGCAAGAAGTAAAATTAAAATTGAAGGGTCTACTCTTTTGTCCTCTTTGCTGACCAAACTATTATGACTTATTCCCCATAAAAACTGATACCCTCTATTTTTTGGGGTCAGTTATTCGAATCTTTCGAAAAAAAGTATGTTTATTCTGAGAAAGTGCATTTTTGTGACAGATTTCGTAATTTTAAATATCTTAGTAACTAATTAATTAGCATATCTTATTATATAGGGAATAATACTGAATAAGTAAAAAACGAAGTAAATTATGTACCACTTTTAAATCACATCACACAATAAACTGAGGTGACATAGGAAACCTCTTAATTTCGTGTCAGACCTACTCTAGCTTTCCAAAGTGCCGGGAACAAGTTTTAAGATCCCATGCGTCCATCTAATGTTTCAGGCCCAAAATCTTTTTATTCTCTTCTTGCGGTCATAATTACACCAGAAACTTTCTCAGATGAATAATTTGAACACAAATAACAGTTCTCCCAGTGCACTAACCATATACGCGATAATATTTACCTCTATATGTTTGCATATTGGTATCCCATGACATTGGTCATCTGAGAGCAATGGTTTAAAGGTCAAACGCAAAAAAGAAAACTTGACAACAAAAAAGTTATAAATTAGCTGACTTTCTTTACATTTTTAACAAAAAATTTTTTTTTTTGAAAATGTTATGATTTTAAAGTCCCCTTAAATGCTATACAAATACATACATGTTCCACTTCACTCTGAATTTCCATTATAGCTTTCTAACTTATTCTATTTGCGGCTATATATTTTGCCTCTTTATTTTTTATAATTCTTTTACTGCACCAAGTATTTTTCTACTGACCAGAGGTTTTCAATAAAAAATCTTTTTAAAAAAATATATATTTTATTCTCTGATTATTTTAGATTAATGATCATTTAGATAATAAGAGATTAAGAAAGATTATTTCCTCAGCCCAATATAAAATGTATGGGTAAATAAATAAATGTAATTTCAAGATAAGGTAAGTTAGGGTTAGTTTCTTTTTTAGAAATTCCTTTACAATTACTTTCTAATAGTTATAAAGATGAATTGTACTAATATTGTGACAAAGTATATGCTTTCTTTTTCATTGCCTTTCTTTAAATGTAATTCCAACTAAAAAAATACTGTAATTCGTGTTTTTGTTTCATTTATATGTCTATAAATCGAAAATATTGATTTCCCAATGAAAAACAAAACTAAACTGTGAAACAATTTAAAATGATGAAATTAAAGTATTAGCTTTGTGCAGTATATGATAAAAAATAGATCAGTACAATTTACGTCAACAGTACAAAGACAAATAAACAATACATTTGACAAACTAAGTTACATAAAACAATTATTTTATGTCCTCTCATGTTGCTTTTTTCTTTAACTTTAGATGAAAGCAAGATTAATCTGAGCCCTTTGAGTTCAATAATTCAACTTTACTATACATCAGAATTTTCCATATATATTGCACTTAAATAAATTTTTAGCGTCTTCTTATTGACATTGAATTAACTATCTCTATAATATCGTAAATAAATATTAAAATAATAGTATAAATTCAAACTCATACTTAGACTTTTTTTTATAAATAAATGAATAAATAATATATAGTATTAAATTTACTTATAAAAATAAACCAAATTCTAATAACTAATAGATTTATTACTTTTCTCAAAGGAAAAAAAAAATTAAAATTTAATATACCAACTTAAAACTTTGCTTTCTCATTAACCTTTTCCATTTCTTATTAGAAACGGTATACTCTTTTTCCCGAAGTTTTAAATTAAAAATTTTCAGCATTTTTGCTTTTAAAAACAATTTGTTGTTCTATTGGAAAACGCAGTCACGCCTTTATCTTTAACATAAGAATACGAAAAACATGTTAGTTTACAAAGTTTCTTCACTTTGTTTTGTTATTTTTCATTTGTAAGGAAGTACAAAAGATAATATTTAAACTTGCTTTCCTTTTTTCGATTTTTCATTACAAGTTTAGTGAATATATTTATGAAAAAAAAAACTTGTAACACATCAGTAATTCCACTACAAAAAGTTTTTATTAGTGTTCTTGCAAAACTATCTTGTTCAGATTCTTAAATTTAACGATGGTTTACACGCAAATATTTTGCCCCCAAAAGATACTGTTTTATCACGAAAACTACTTAAGAAATGAGTTAAAGAAAAAGTAATTCAAATGCGAAGAAAGTACTACAGTAGAGGAAAAATGTTTTTTCTTGATAAGAGAGAAGGACTTTCTATAATGATTTATTCTTCATAAACATTAAAATATGCAAAAGTCAATTTTACTAAATCGAATTTCAAGTAATAAAAATAAAAAATAAAATGGAATAGAAACTGTGTTCAGGAAATTGTTTAAAATATCAAGAAGCTTTTTTTTTGTTAAGAGGATATACTAATTAGATAATTAATTTTTATTAACCAAAATATGTTTTTTTTCACGTTAAAAATTTATCTTAAAAATCATGAAAAAAGAAATTATTTACTGCGTGCAGTGCAGACCACATTGACACCATCATGTCGGTCTGTCCCTACTGTGGCCCACCTAATATGGTGCCCCTAAATGAGTGGCTAGCAAAGATGTCTGTATGACGAAAAATCATTCTCCAGGTGAGAATTGGGAAATGCAAAAGACAAAAAAACAACGTTTACGAGTTTATGCGAATACACGTAAAAACAATGCGTAGATAAATTTTTAATTACTATGAAAAACGGAAATTTAATATCTAAAATGTTTAATAATTTTTTTTTCCTCGTTAGACATTCGAGGCAAAATTTATATGTGGCAGTGAACTTTTCAGTTCCCGATTAATGTGACAGGATAATTTAACTTAAGATAAGTAATTAGTTTTTTTCCGTAAAACATAAACAATTAACAACTACGAAATACTGAGAAGATAATATTTTCTTTTGTTACGTAAAAATGTTTTTTTATAAATTATAAATTTTGTTATAACTACCTAAATATTAAAATCCACTATGAAGTATTTTTTTTAGATCAAAGTATAAAATTACTTTTATAAGGTTATTTTATATTTACAAATATATATAAAAAAACGAGAGTCAAGTTTATATCAATTAAGGTTTAAGGTTAAATGAACACAAAAATTTAATAATTTAGAATTAAGAAAAAAATCAGCCCTAAGAACTAAATATGAAGTAAAAAGTACTAGAATTAAAATTTATAAAAAGAGTGCCAACATTTCATTCATAGTTTTTTAGCAAATATTGCATTTAATAAGTTTGAAAATTTGAAAATCAGAAATGAAGTAAAAATATGTACCGTATGCAAAATATTAGGAAGACCACCCTAAATATCTTTTGATTCAATGATTGGATCTTCACGTTCTAGGACTCAATCTGAATTATTCAAGGAGGTGATCTCAAATTTGCAATGCTGACGATATTTTAAGTGAATTAGAGCAGACGGCATTTCAAGTTACGAAATCAGATTGAGTAACGAAATCTGCACTTTTCTAAATAAAAGTAGATTTTTTTTTCGCATTTCATCATATCTTGAGAACAGAGAATTGAAAAGTTTTGTGCACCACCAAAAAATTCGTTTTTCCAATGATAATTCTAGGCAAAATATAACTTTTAATTCATACAAAACAAATGAAATAAAATAAAAATATGACCACCGAAGCCGACGTCTTCAGGGGGTACCGGCCCCGGTAGCCATTAAAAACAAAACCATTTCTATTTGAGGGAGAAGCAAAAGCTTAAAATATCTCCCTCAGTACCCCGATGGTTTTGTATAGAGGTCCAGGAAAAACAAGATACATTCAAAAGAATAAACAAATTACGAAAAGAAAATCAATAAAAATCATCAGAAAATTAAAAACTCACAGTCACAGGTCAAGAATAAACTTCAAAAGCCAGTGGAGGAAAAGAAAACACTAAAAACAACGCCCCCTATAATAATGCGCAGTAGAAGTTTAAAAATGAAATGAAAAAGGTCAGGAGAAGAAGATACGTAGATAAATTAATAGAATGCTTAACTGGGGCTGCTCAGTTAAGACTAGAATTGCGCCCTGTTAAAAGAAAAAATATACAAAAACTTAAAAACCATCAATCATTTATTTTGCGTATATTTGGATTAATATTGATAATGTTTGCACCACAAAGATTTATTTTTAGGAAAAAATAATGACAAATATTCAATAGCATACGAAACGCTTTGTATTAAAGTATATGTATTGTGTTAAAATATTTTTAAGTTTCTTTAACCTGTAATTTAAAAATAAAATATTAATTTGTATAAAATTTTAAATTTAATTTTACAACTTATGAAAATGTTAACGGGGAGATTGTCAATAGGTAAAAATCATTTAAAAGAATAAACATCGAATTGATATTTAATTGAAAAAAGCAAACGATTTTAAATCAAGCATGAACCACTGATACCGCCATTATTTTTTAATCGTCAGGACTTATTTTATTTATTTTGTTTTTCAAGGAGAGGCTGAAATTTAGGAAGTTGATGCTCTGACTTAAAATTGCACCTATAATTGTCCGTAAAAGATATGTTACAAGAGTAAATTTCATTGAGTTGTGTTGAATCCGTTGCAAACGATACTATAGGCTTTTGCTTTGTTCTACTTACATTAAATGTTATTTCTTTGCTGCTGATTTTTGATAAAGTTTAGTTACTTAGTTTGTATTATTTGGTGAAAAAGACGAGCAACTGGTTACTCTCTGCCTGTTCCTTAAAAATTCTTGCCCTTTTTGTCATTGTTTGTTTGAATATATTCTTTGGCGAGTAAATCTTATAATATTTGCAGCAACAATGATGTTACCGCAAATTGAATTTTTCAAAAAAAGTGATCACTTTTGTTGAATGTTATATTTAAACTCGAAGAAGTTTTGATCATTTTAAGGTTTGGTTAATAGTCATTGTATTCCTGTGATTTTAAGAAGTTTTGAGCTTTCGCAGTGGTTATTTCAAGAACAGAAAGGGATTTCTCAAATTCGTAAGTTCCGTTTTGTTCCATGGCGCAACAAATAGGGAAAAATCATACGAATGAGGTTAGTCCCACTTCTTTTGCTCTTTTGCATGTAAGCTCTTATATTAGAGTGTAAATTCAAAATTTGTGATTAGTTTAAGTAGATTAAGTTACTGTTTTAAGATTGTTGATGAAATAAAATTAACATGCTTTGAGTTAACTTTCCATTTTTTTAAGTCCATTTAATTTCTTTGTAAAAAGATTCTTTCATTTTCTTATATGTTTGGGTGTTATGCAAAATCTATGCAAAATCTATCTATGTCAATATTAATTAATTTTGAAAATATTTTCTTAGTTTTCTCTTCATTTTTATAAGGCACACCAATCAACAAACTATTTTATTGTTTTTGTTTTCTAATTCAAATTAATTGATTTTGTAAAGTAATTAATTTTTTCTGCAATTTTTTTTAATATTATAGGCTTCTTTCTTACAAGAAATTTATGAATTTACTAGAAAAAAATACATGAATTTTTGAACATTTAAGAAGTTAAAATATTTTAATTAAAAATCTTGTTTTTTTTTTAATAGCAAATGGATACTGGGGTCTTCCCAAATTATTTTAATTATTCAATTCATAATTTTCATTATGCACGACTAATTATTTAATTATTATAAATAAATAAATTTTGGGATTATTATTACTATTTTTTTTCAAAATGAACTAGGCTCATTAGAATACTTTAACAAATAATTTTTAAATATTATAAACCTATCTATCCTTGTAAACCCAAATAACTGTTTGAAATTTGTATATTTTTACAAACAGTTTTTAGAAAGTTAAATATGGTAGCTTTTTATAAATACTAATGTCTTGTTAAAATTTATTAATATTTTTTATTTCTTATTTTTATTCTGATGCAGCATAGCTACGTAGCTACGTAGCATATTTCAGAAATAAATATGTGTAGTAACACTTAAAATCTAAACTATTCTTAATATACCTTCAAGTTGGAAAGGTTTTGAAATAAAATAAATGCTCAAAACGCATTAAGAAGAAAGTTTAAGTAATATTTATGTAATTAATACTCACTTTTGAATTTCATTCGTCACTATTTGATGTCACCCAGACGTCAACATGCGACCACATTGAGACATCTAGTTGTCGCTGCAACCTCACCATGTGACGAAATTGTGACCGATTCACGCCTCACCATAGCCACGGTGTGTCGAAAATATGACACATTTTAGTCTCAATAGGGTCACCAAGGGACGAAGATGTGACATACTGACGTCTCAGCTGGGTTACCATGTGACAACTGGGTTACCATGCGACAAAGATGTGACTTATTCATGTTTCAACAGAGTCACGATTTGACGAACTTGTGACGTTTACCTCTCAATGTGGTCATCGCGTGACTATGTGAGACGTGAATATGTCATATTCTTGTCACACGATGACACCACTGCGACAATTAAGTGTCTCATTGTGGTCTCATGCTGACGTCTGAATGGCGTCAAAATGTGAATGTCCTCAAAGTTGGGCATAGTGACCTTCAAAATCTCACTCATCAAAGAGGTCAGATGTGACTTCACAAATGAAACGTCATGAGGGTCTCATTTTTGTTTCAATTTGGTCACCGTGCTATCTGAGATGTTTCACTCTTAGTTTCCCGGTACACTGAAAAAGATTGTCAATAATTCGGATATCAATAGGAAGCTATATCAATAATTTGGATATCAAAGTTGTTTGATAATTTTAATTCCTTATTCAGCATTTGTGATTTATTATTTCTTTTCGCTATTTTCCTGTCTTTAGTTTAATAATTTGTGTTCTCTGAAATGAAAATGTTTGACAAGGGTTCTTATAAAATAGATTATGCGCATTGATTATCATAAACCTAATATGATGAACATCATATTATTTAAATTATTATCTTTCTACTTTAGATGACATGATTTCGTAAAGTAGACATCTATTGTCTGAACTGAGAAGCTTATTTCAGAGCGTATTTAAATTATTCCTTCTTAATTCAAATAAGTTGTTCATAGTTGTTAAAAAAATTATAATGTAACTGTAAACTTTTTTGCTTTCGTATTAAATGATACAGCAGTTTAAAAAAGTTTGTACAATGCGTCTGAAGTACTTATAAAGTGACTGTCGCATTAATTAATTTTCACAAAAACGCATACTTACTAATCAATAGTTTATGCTTAAAAAGTAGAATATTTTATTGTACTTTTAAAGTTAAACACCTAATAAAAGCTTTACTGAAATATTTAAAACGGCGTTTTCCTACTCTATAAGGGATAATATGAAAAGTCTAATTAAAAAGTCTGTCTTCTACATGATACATATTTCGTTTAGTACGTAAACAAAAGTAATTAAAATATCCGACTAATTTTGACAACTGGTTTTTAGATATTAATATAAAATTTAAAATAAAAATTAGTTTATTTATTTTATTAAGCGTTAAAACTTATAAAACTAGCAAAAAATTAACATTATTATTTTCTTTTTATAAAGCCATTTTCAAGTAAAAATAAGGCATTTTTTTGCATATACGCTATACACTGTAAAGAAATTTCAATCATCTGAAACAAAATGAAAAAAAATTCCTTTGTGGATTTTATTTCGAAGGCTATCAATTATGTTATGAACTATTGTCTTAAAATCAAGTGCATATACTACTGAGTTAGGGATCAATGTAACTTTTTTAAAATTTCTGCATTTGTCTTAGCGAAAAAACATGCATAAAAATGAAATTCAACTTTTTTCTCTTAGTTTGTAGTTAAGAACATGTGTGCTATAATCATAAAAACTCATGGAAAGTGGTAAATAATTATTTTAAAAAGAACATGATATATCGTATTTAAGATGGCGTAAGATGTGAAAAAAAAATCGCATTTTGAGATAGCAATTTTAATAGCTTAAAATCATTAGTCTATCCACTGTTATCCCCTAGCACAAACACTGCTATAACTTGGAGAACAAACAAAAATAATTAAGCAAAATAAGTAATAAGAAAGTTAAGAGCACAGTAAGTACAAATTTATCATAAACTCAATTTTATAAATTTATAATAAACTCAATTTTATAAATTTATAGTAAACACAATTTTATAAATTTATAATAAACTCAATTTTGTAAAAATATAATAAACTCAATTTCATAAATTTATAATAAACTCAATTTTATAAATTTAAAATAAACTCAATTTTGTAAATTTATAATAAATTTAGAAAAAAACGAAAATTTGTCCCAAATCATGTTCTTGCACTAGTCAGATACCGTAAGACTATTTTAAACCCTATTTGCAAACTTTAGTACTATTTGCTAATGTAAACTCCAAACTATTTTCAATTTAATTTAGTTTGTAAATATTTCGATGAACAGCGAATCCACAACATTAAATTATGGTATTAATTCAAGAAAAATATTTCTATTCTTTTCAAACTCCTTTCTAATTAACCAGTTAACCAATTTTCCCTAAGCTCAATTTGAAAATTTATGTTTTCTGATTCCACAAAATTAACTTAAACGATGCAAGATCTTATAAATAGAAAATTACCATTTATAAACATTACAAACTTATTTTAGAATGAGAAGATTTAAAAGGAAACTCAAAGCAATTTTTTCGGGGGCATGACCACAGTTACATATTTTTTCTCTCAGTGTCCGTTTTTCTTTAATTTTTATTTAATTTAATTTATTTATTTATTTTTGTTTCTTCCAGAAAGCTTAGCAAATTTTAAATTTTTTAAGAGTAATTTAAAATTTATATCCACTGTAGTTTATATATTGTTTTCTTTCATTGAGTAATTCAACTTCAACTTAAAATGCAAATTTCACCTGAAATAACGTAATGATATGTTACAAACTTCATTTTAGTCAGATAAAGAATGCGTATTAATCTAATTCTGATCCTGACCTAAATGGTAAGAAAGAAAGTTTTTGAGTTACGGTTCATTACATGGAAAAGCTTAAAACACTCCTGTTATTTTTACTGTTTCTTATCAATGATGCATTTACAACAAGAAATAAACTTCAAGTCGAAAGCAGTATATAGGCTAGTAGTATAAACAGCAGTCAGAAATAAACTTCATCAAGGTTGGAAATCAATTACTTCAAAAAATATAAATTTTATAAAATGGATTATTTAAGGTAAAATAGGAAGGAAGGAATTTTTTTCACAAAATTATTCCCACAATTAAAGTATTTTATATCCAACAATAGACATTTGAGGAAAAAACTCAAATATTAATTTAAAAATTTGCATTAAATAGCAGAAAAATTAACTATTCATGCTTTGTATTAAAATATATTTTTAAAAGTTGAATTTATTACACAACTTTTCCAAAAAAAGTGTGTGGAAACTAAGATTGTATGCCACTTTTGTTCTGCATTATGACATTTATTTTAATCACTTCATCAAAATAAAATTAACGATGTAACCTTAGATATTCTCTCAATCGCTCTTGCTGAATGACAGATAATTTCTTTTGAATAATTAAAAGCTAATCGGCCTCGTTCTTTTAAGAAACAGTAAATATTGAATTATACGTCTCATTCCTGCTATTACGTATTAATATATGACGGAAATAATTTTTTAAAAAAAGTGTCACTTTTAGGCTAAACCTAATTTTTAGGCAACAAAAGTAATATTATTTTTAAGTAATAATCGTATTTGATTTTTAAAATGTCAAACCAATGAAATAATTATAAATAGGAGCTGAAATGGTTAGAAGCAATGATATAGTAAAAAGCTGAAATAGTTCGAGGAAATGAAATGGTTAGAAGTTAAAATGGTTAAAAGCAATTAAAAATTATCTGGTTAAAAACTTCATTAGCTGCAAAAATATATAAACAGGAAACAACAGTCGACCAGTTTCAGGATTTGCTCGACGTGAATGAGAAACAACGAAAGTGATTTGAAATATATCACAAAAAATTGCTAACGGAAAATAAAAAAATGAAGGTGAGAAACAAAACTAGAAATAAACTCAGTAGCCGGGAGAGAAAAAATAAGAAAGGCAGAACAAGAAAACCCACAGTGACCGAGAGAGGCAAATCAGGGTTAAATGCATTTTCATGCGCTATGGAGAGGTGATGAGGAACTAATGTTGGAGCTTGAAACGTGTTGACTGTTAATATTTATTTATTTTTGAAGTGAATGAAGTTTTTAATCAGGTAATAACTTACCTCTTAATTTTCTAGAGATTATTTATTTAATCAATACAATAGTTAGAAGCTGAACTGGTTTCATGCATCAAAATGGTTAGAAGCCTTGTAAAATTAAGTACTTATTCACTTTCGGTGTTGTTAATATAATTATTTTGAAAAGTCGCTGTAACTGGTAATTCAAATCAGGTAAAATTTGAAGTTTCCTCTCTTAACCTATGCGCCCTTATTTCTGACAAACCATTAATTTCAATACGAAATACCAATCGTAGTCGATAACTCCAAATTGGAACTTAGTAAATCTTTGACATTGCGAACAAATAAAATTTTTCGTATGTTATTGCAATATTTTTCCTTCAATGTATTTAAAATAGTTCTTCAATTAATGAGAATTAAAAGTAGGCAAGGTTTCAAATATTCCCTTTCACCCAATGCTCCAATTTTTTCACAACCTCTGAATTTCAATGTAAAACTAGACGGGATCTTGAACTAAAAATCAAGATGTCCGAAGAAAAATTTTTATAATCTCTGGAATTGTGATTTTTTTTTCGAATTTTATTGCAGTTTTTAAATGTTTTATTAGTTGATTTTCGAAATAATTTTTCAATTTGCTTATAGAAAACTGTAACCTTTGCGAATTAAATATGGTCATAATGGATGAAAATATCTAAATATTTTCTTAAATGGATCCAATGTTAAGAAATGGCGCCTGTCTCGTAATACTAGTTCCATCGAAATAACTTATGTTTACAACTAAAACAAGTGGTAAACCACAGCGTCAGATCCAAATCATCCGGTCTCATTTCCTTCAGGTTTTTTTTTCCATGACAGAAGCATTTTATTTTCTTTCGACGAAGCAAAAAGGTGGGAAATCAGTTGATCCAGCAACGTTGTTGTGAAATGGTGCATAGCAGACTGCATGACAGAAAAAAGTGAGAAGGTAGCTGACAAATGCTAAAATAATAATGAAAATAAATAAATAAATAAAATAGAAAGTGCTCTTTTACCAGGTAGAAAAACATAGCTTCATGCCACGTGACACTACGTCGTAGTGATTGAGTGGAGATAGCAATCGTTTTATCAAATTTAGTCTCATAGCAATGGAAGATGTCATTTTGCTAATGGACGCGGGATTGGTCGACAAAATAATGTGGTCTACGTGACCAGCACGATATGAGGTGATGTGATTTACCCACCCTAGGAAGCTTGATAAGGTTTTATGTACTTAGATCCTGGAAGAAATATATTTTTTTAGAGCTGATCTGTAACTTTTAAACAGAAGTATATTTGCAAAAAATAACTATAAATGTTACATAAACTAATAAGCTGGATTTGCAACAAATAAATAAATATTTTGTAGATATTATAGTTATTATTTAATTTATCAAAGAAAAT
This sequence comes from Parasteatoda tepidariorum, assembly GCF_982258835.1. NCBI lineage: Eukaryota > Metazoa > Arthropoda > Arachnida > Araneae > Theridiidae > Parasteatoda > Parasteatoda tepidariorum. The sequence goes on from NC_141765.1 coordinate 6,820,614, forward strand.
TATAAAAAATAAAATTAATGAATATCATTTTTATTTCAATTACTACAATAATAATAATAATAATAATAGTAATAATATTTTAACAATAATAATTTTTAATAATAATATTATTTATAATATTTTACTTAATGCTACAAGAGTGTTTACGATGCGTTTATGAAATGGCAATCATACAATGAATTAATCTTTCTGCAAACTAAGATTGATAGTTCAATCACTTTTCCTTTATATTAACTTTTAAACTATTGTACTACATAATTTTAAAACGAAATGAGAAATTAAATAGCAGGTTCGTATCAATGATTTAAAAATAATGTGGCGAACAAAAATCTAATTCTCTCGCTAGCAGTTAAAGTAACAAAAGTTTTAATTGGAAAATAAATGTTAAAGTACATCATAACAGAGTCCTGCATAATACTGTCAATTTAAAAATATTTGCCATGTGTAAAATTTAAGAAAAAAAGAGAAATGCAAAGTTGAAATTCAATATTTGGTTAAATCAGTCTTTGTCAAATCTTATTAAATTTGACGGGTCTCTATTAAATTAATGAATAATGAAATCTGGTAAATATTACCAAAAAAGTAGATTTCAAATTTCAGTCATTGAATTTTGCAATATTATTGTTTCTGCATTTTTTTGAAATTTGCGAATTTTAAGTAAGATTTATGTAAATCATATTATATTATTATACTATCTATTAGTGAATTCTTCCAGATATAGATTAAGGGAAAGTAGATTTAAATGCTTCCATTGAATTACTTCTTTGAAAACTTTTAAAAAATCTCAAGATAAGAAAAATAATAAAAAATATCTTGTTTTTCGTCACCCTCATTTTTATATAAATAAATTATAGAAAATTCAGAGTAGTTTTAAAACTCGAATTATAGTTATCACTAATTCATCACCATTACTAATCTATAGAACCATTAAGAAGAAATAAAATTTAATCAACAGATCAAAAATCTTAACAGGGATTTTTGTTTACTTAACTGGAAAAATATTCAGAACTCCAGCTTTTTAATAGACGTAATTGATATTTCGAAAATAAAAATGCGAATATCTGTAATGCAAATTTTTATACAAACTAACAAAATGTAACTTAATTCTGTTTAAATGAAAGCAAAATTTAAGCAACCTTAAATTATATTTATTTTCGTTTCAGGACTTCCAGTAAACGTAGGAGTAACTATGTATATTCTTAGTATAAGCTCTGTTAATGAAGTACAAATGGTAAGTAAATTGCATTTAAAAGATTATCTTTTTTTGCAAATTTTGCAACTTATTTTGTCACTGAATTTCTAAGCATTTAGCATAAACTGTGTTATAATCTGAAATACATTTTTGCATAGTAAAACTTACTTTACTTACTTTAAAGCTTTAATTTATATTTATCTTCCTTTACTCTCGTTTCGTACGCAGCGATTAAAATCTTACCATCTATCACAAAAGATTAAACTACAATATTGATATTTCTTACTTTAAACAGATTCAAAGGGCTTGAGATCAAAAGTTCGTAGTTTACAGATTTAAAATACAAGCAAAACTATTTTTCTGATTTTGTCTAATCCAGTCAAAATATTGAGATACAAAAAGTTGTTCTGAAGTACTTTAAAATAGATTCTTTAGATTTCCCAATATATTTGCATTGCCTACACAATTTACGTCATTCGATTAAACTTCATTGCCTAAAACTGTCTGTTTCTTTTCATACAACTAAAGTTTTAATATTGCCTTTAAAACTTCGGTTGCATCTTCAGAAATATAAGTTTTAATTATCCAATGTCATTTCTGAAAAGAGACAATTCAAAAAGGATTCTAGTTACGTGACTTTTAAAAGCATGTTAAATAAGATGAATCGATTTCAAGTAAAATTACTATTATTTACAAGTATTACAGTAAAAATCAATTGCATTTTAATGATTTGTTGAAGAGCATAAAAGAGGAGAAATGAAGTTCGGATTTCATCGTATTTTAACAAAACTTTCATTGCTTAATCTTGATTATTAAAATATGAAATCAATAAATGTATGTTATGGAAGAAGATAAATCTAGCTTTACAAATATGTTTAAAAAATTAATATTAAGAAAAACACGAACGATAAAAATAAATACGAATCGCTAATTAGAAATATTTTGAAATATTCACGGTAAGAATTGAATGTACCAGAAAATTTGGTTTTAAAAGTTATAATTCTTCTTATCACACATTTAGTAAGTCATACAAACTGCAGTTTATTTAACCGAATAAATGGTTTTTATGCCATGCTCTGATGTATTACGATAATATTACCAAATTTTATGTAATTTACTAATTTTTTTCATATTATAAAGCGTGATTTTTGGTTAATTTTACCAAAATCATTCCCAAAGCGCTTCGGGAAAAATCACTGAGCTTATTGAAACTCACATATAACCAGAAATACGATAAATTTTACCCAATTCGAGTTTCAACCATTATTCTTTTCATCTGTGTAGGTTTTACTGCATTAGCTCTATTTTCAGTTTAAAATTGAAATTTTGCTATTAATATTTGCGTTCTGACAGCTGTAGAATTCCTACAATTTCAAATCCAACAGATGTGGTAACTAAACATAGTTTATATCACTTTTGAAAAGAAAAATTAAAAAAAATTGTTTACCTAGGAAAAACTAGTAAAACGAAAGGAACAGAAATTACGGAAAATATCTGAGGAGTACAGATTTTTTAAAGAAAAAATAGCTAGCACGAAGGCAAAAATAGTGTTTACAAATCATAGAAAATCAGTTGACTGTTCAAAGCTCTTAAAACATGAAATGAGATATTTAAGAAATGTAGTCAAATTACACAGCCAATTTTCTAATTCATGCAATTATAAAAGTTTAATTGTTTTATATTTAAAAAATACAACGTGAGAAAACGAGATTATTAAAAAGAAACGATTGTATATATATCTTCTTATCTATCATTATTATATCTCCGATATTTTATTTTTTTAACAGCGAAAAAAAGGGTATCTTATGATAGCTATATTTTATTTTCCTTTTAAAAAACTGTTTTGTGACGTCACAGTGGAAGAAATCATGAATAAGCAAACACTTGTTCTTTAGGGTTATGTTCTAAGCATTAATATTTACTAGACGTATTTTAGACTAAATTGTTGATGCTCGATAACTTCGTATTTTAGTTTTTTCTCCTATCTCGTACCATTTTTGAGATAGGAACTCTTACTCTGAAGTTTTTCCCAAGGAGGCTCTGAAAATGATACCTTGTATCAAAAAACCTAGGCACTATGCACCTAAATATGTAACAATGCGCTGCGCCCTGTGTATTTGTAACAATGTAACGTGGAGGAGAGTGATGACGAAATAGAAAAAAAAAACTGTTTCATGGAAACTGTATTTAATTTTTCTGCAGAGTATGCATAAAAGTTGAAGAAATTGCTAACACAGTTTGAATTATTTTGATCCAAATTGTTAGATAAAGTAATATTTTTTAACCGCTTAAATTCCAAACTAAAAAAAGTAGACGAAATAACTTGAAATTTGATAAATTCACTACGAAACAGCATCTAAATACAATAAAAACGAAGAGGGTTTTTTAACGATGTTTCAATTTTAGAACATAGGCGTTTTTTACTAACTGAGATCGTTTCAATTGTGTTCTTATCTTCGGTTGGTGCAAAATGACATCCACTTAGAAGTCCATGAAAATGTAATATATAATTTTGGGAAATCTGTTAATAGTTTAAACTTTCCTTCATAGATAAATGATTATGTGCTGACGAGAAATTTTATATATTCTTCATGAAAAGTTTGTAAAATACGTCAAGAGATGTAAGATTCATACTCTTATTATATTTTTATGATATTAAAATTGCTTCTGGCTGTTTCAAATCTGCTGACTCATGAAATTGTACTTTCTTTTTAGGTTTTATAATTGGGTTTTCCCTTTTCTGCTTTTCATTTGTACTTGACTTTATGATCTTATTTTCCATTTCATCTTCTTTATTTAGCATCTTATTATTACCATTTTTTGATTTTTCATGTCATCTTGCTTTTAAAAAAATATAATCTACGGACAAAAAGTGGAATAATAAGCTCTATGTTACTTTAACCTGTGTTTTCAGTTTCCATTAAAAATCATGGAACATCTATCTTTAGCTGAAATATATCTTGTTCTTCCAAATCTGAATCAAAAAACGTTTCTATGAAGGCCATTGTTTGTTGTATTGTTATGTATCTCTTTGCCATGGTGTTTAAAGCTAGATGCTTAAAGCTATTTGTAAATAAGACACATAAAAAATTATATACTTTTCTTTAGCTCACTGGGTAACAACAAATTTATCACGGAATGTAAAATAAATCACACGAATCAAAAAAGAGACACTATCAATAGCAATAATCTATTCAGTACCATTGTTGAAAATACATTGAAAAACACCTTTGATATAAAATTTAGTTCTATCATTGTCAAATAATAACAAAAAGTATAACAACCCTCTCGAATCTATCATCTTAAAAAAAGAATTCTTTTCAATGGTTATATCTTCAACAAAGTATAAAAACACTGAGCATCAAAGATGGCGTATCTTTCCTTACTTTCGAAGTATTCTGTCACTACAAATTCATTCATTTGCAGTCACCTGCAAATTCATTTCAAAAGAAGTTGAACCTTAAGCACATTCAACCTGTTTTTCATCATTATTTACTATTCATAAGTGTTTTGATATCAATTCAATTGAAACGCACCAATCGTAACTCATTAACCACTTGAAATCTAATAATATAACCATTGAAACGTTGAAAAGAAGGTAAATAAATGTAGTAATATAAAACCAATATGAAGCACCTCGAAGTATGGAATTGCTTTTGAATGTCATTTGTTTTCAGAACATCAATGCGTCGAAAATGAATTATGTCCACTGTATTTGCTTTTTAAAAATTGCAGACCTTTCTGCGCTGCAAAAGATATGAAGCATCTGTTAAGCGGGAGCTTCAAATTGAAAGGCATAAGAGTTTGATAATCTTCAAGGCATGTCGGAAAGTACGTAACGTTTTATTGTGCAGTTACTGCAGAAGTAGTGTTGCAGCTCCGCGCTCACATGTCTGCGGTTGATTGCTTGTCCACTAACACCATTACAGCAGGATTACGTTGCCTTTACATGTGTCATGCGATTCAAAATCTTTAAGACGGTTGTCAATATCACCAACTGAGAAGTGCGTTCTGTACTACGGTTTTTGAAAGCAATGTGTTAAGCCTGTTGAAATTAAAAGTTAACTTCTAGAGACTATGAGTAAAATTTAATGACAGATGGAATGATGAGAAAGTGGGCTGGAGAATGTAGGATAATTAAGTGATGGTCACACCAATGTTAATGACGAATCACTGAGTGGGCAGTTTTCTATTGTCAATAATGTCGTGGCTGAAAAACTGAATTTAGAATAAGAATATTTTGTGATAAGTTACCGCCAATTTTAACAACTGTTTTGTATGAGATGATCACAAATCAACAATAAAGGGATAAACGGTGTTCAACAGTGGCTGTCATAAATGGTGACATCTTTCCTTGAAAAATGTCACAATGTTTCCATGTCAATTTTTTGCACTGACAAATATCTGAAAAACTTTGTCACTTTGTTCAAAAATAGTTACCAAAATACTCTTTCGTGTGAAAATAAATTTTGTTTTGAAAATGTATTTTTTATGCTTGTTTTTACAAAACGGTTCTTACTTTCCGGGCACGTTTCGTATCCAAAAAATTCGTTGTGCTTATAAGCTCTGATTCAATTATAAAGAAGTTTAAATAAAAATAAAAAAAATTTAAATAAAATTTAACACTAAATCCTCTTAAAAGTTTTATTCGTCTTTTAATTTTTTTAATTCTGTACCTTTTATTCAAAATGGTCACCTCTAGACTACACATAAGCTTTAAGTATTGTGGACAAATCGTCAGTTGAGACACGCACTACTTACATGGGAATTTCCATTGTTGTTTTTCTTACAAAATGTTCCAGGCTTTTAAAATTGGAATGCCGTTTTTGGTAGATCTTCAGTTCCGATACTAACCACAATTTATAGTCGGATGGATCTTAAGCCGTACTTCTAGAATGCCAATGTTTGTTTTCAATAGAGTCCCTCTCAACTACAGTAAGGCAGTCTTTGTCTATGGTGCAGAAGGTGGTTGTGTGTCGAAATGTTTAAGAGTCTTAAAAATCTCCAAAGACCTTTTCCTTTTTTGGTGCAGCGAAATAACAGCTGCATGATTCTGTTCAACTTTCATTCTACTGCTTTAATGCTCTGACTGGCTTAGAACGAAATATGTGAAAGAATTTAATGTTTTTAGAAAGGTTGTCAACTATACTGGTTAAATTTGAAATTATCTGTTGCGCGTTCAAATTTTTGTTTCAGAACTTATGGCACGACTGGAGAAATAGGGTTCAGTATAAAAGATAGTCAGTACAGAGTATGGTTTAAAACAATGTTTAAGAGTCGTCTTTTTACAAGTGAGAGTATTTAAATAAATAAAATTAATAAATTATTAATTTAATAAATAAATTAATTAAATAGATTAAATAAGTTTTTCATTCAAAATCATTTCAAGATTTTGTTTTTAAGATTAATTGATGTATTTCAAGTTTTTGAATATAGTACAATTTTTCATTTCTCATAAAAATAAAATTTTAATCAACCTAAATTCTTTATAACAAAATATACTAAATCTAATAAGCATCTCTTACTTATTTAATTGTCTCAATAGCATTAATTCTTTTGCTACCATTGCTTTAACTATACATTTTTGCTTTAATTGAGGTGCTTAAAAATTTAAATTGACTCATGTTTCTTTTTAAAAAACAATTTTTCTAACAAATTCTCACTTATCAGTAAAATTAAGACGATATTTAAAATGAAATAAATATTTACTATTCAATAAAAAATTGTTTCGCAATATAATATTAACGAATCATTTAACATTAATTTTCATATTTATGAAAATGTTTTGAAATTGCTTAGTTACACCTGGAAATTTTTTATATGTTTATGAATCGCAATTGTAATTAATTATATTTAGCATGAATTCAGGCATATTAATTTTTTTATTTAATCACAGTCACAGGTTTTAAGCTAAAATAAGTATCTTCAAAAAACAATATATAATTAAAAAAAAAGTCTTTCATTAAAAAATGAATTTAAATTTAAAGTAAAAAAAAAATATTCTGAAGTTTTGAGAAAGATTTTTCTTGTTTTCAAATTGCCTAAATATGATACCGAAATTTGAAATTAGAAAATAACAATAAAAGGAATGGCTTGTCTTTTAACTGCCGTTTTTAATACTCCATTGAATGTTTGAATCAGAATAAGTATATTGTTTATGTACAGTAAGTAAATTGAAAAAATTTATTACGTAAAAAAAAAAAATTCAAACAATTGAACGAATTAAGTTTTAAGATTTTCACTGCAAATAAGCTGATTAATTAGTGCAAATGATGTTTTAAATTGCAAAATCAGGTACATAGAAGTACTTTCTATGAATAAAGAGGCCTTTTTCTTTTTTGACGGGATTTGGATTCTTGACGCACAAAATATAGTTCTCACTTTAGGAAATGTGACTCCAATAGCATGAAGCAGGACTTGCCTAGTAAGGTTAAGTTCACTTTTTACGTACTTCGCCATTTTTGGAAGTCGTATATTTAAATATCTGTATTCTCAAGAACTATTAATTATTTCTTTCAAATTTTGAATTTTTTTTTATCTTACAATGCTTCTCACAATTCAAAACTTTTTTGCCTTTTATTAAACTAATAATAAATATAATAAATGAATATAATGATACATAAAATTATATTTCGATAAACAAGTCTAATAATTGTATGTAAAATGTTGGTGATTCGCTTTGTCAGTTCTGGAGATATGGTAAAATAGGCAATAAGTAAAATTAACATTAAGGGGCACACACTTTCCTAAAAAGTGATTTAAGTCTTCGCCTAAAAATTTTACTATACATTTGTCTCAGGGATATTACAGTATCTATTTTCTTTTGACGTAAATAATAATAAACGCTTTTCACTGACAGAATGAATTGTTGGTGAACATGCTTTTAAAGCAAATGTTTTGTTAAACAGTAACATATTAGATGTGTGTGCAAACTCTTATTTTTCATAGTTTGAAACCATTTTTCTTTAAAAAAAATTTTGTTAAAAAATCATTTTGCTCTTCTAAAAAGAATAAGTAAGCAACATATTTTTCATGACTTTTTAAAACTCGTTTTTAAAAATTCTCGAGAAATTTTCAAAGCAAAAAAAAAATTATTTTTCCAATTTTTTTGGGAATGGAAACCCCTATTAAAAAGTTTACATTCGTAATTAAACGCTTCAAATTTTAACTCAGAAGTACATTCGTAGCAGCACAAATTAACAAAATTACACAATTTAAACAAAATTTATTTATTAAACTAATTAGAATATGAAAATTTCTGAAATATACGCTATAAATGGTTTTTTTTTATCTCTATCAAAATAAAACTCTTCTCCAGATTCCTTATAAAGAACCATGATATTAAAAACTAAATCGAAATGAAAGTTTTAAAATTTTGCTCTAAAATTAGAAAGAATGAAAGTTTTAAAGTACAAAGTTTACATTTGTAACTAAACGTTTCCAATCTTAACTCTGGTGCAAATTTGGTAATTTAAACAAAAGTTGGTAATTAAAGTGTTTAGAATACATATAGTTTTAAAAAACACGCAAAAAAATATATTTTTTTTTATCTCTCTAAAAGTAAAACTCTTCTCTAGATTCCTAATAAATTTGGTATTAACCCATTAACGCCCAAATTATTTCTACTTAATATATTTCTATGAATCTTTCAAATCGTATTTATTATATCCTAATAAGAGTTTAAAACTTAAAATTTAAGCATATCTTGTATTAATTTTAAAATTACAGCCGGTCCTCATTTGAGGACACTGGGCATTCCAGTGAAGAAATTATCTCTTTTGGATTAACAGGCGAATAATGTGGTTAGTTCTAATATTAAATGTCTATTTAATTTTTTGGTATAGAATGGATATAAATTGTATCATTCCTTAAAAATAAATATAATTTAAGACTTCTGATAATGTTTGTGAACATTATTATTAGTATAATTGTTTTAAATTTTTGAATTACAAAAAAGGATCAATATGAAAATAACCAATGCAAGTAAATGAATTATGCCATGTAATTTCATTTTATGTATATATATTTAGTATATTTAGTAAAGCATATTTAAAATACCTCAGTACATAAAATAAATAAAAATATACAAAATATTCTATACATGAAAGCATTTAAAATATACACTGAATTATATACTAAATAGTTGCTCAATTTACTATGAAACTTTGGAAAACTAAGTATGCTTAAAGTTACGTGGCATTTCTTATTCGTGGTTTTGATTTTCAATTTTCTCGCTGACAACGTCTTTGCTTCTCCCTTTTTGCTTTTGTATGTTCAATAGGATCGTACTTCACTGCAGCAGTAGAAGCTGATTTTGTCATTTGCTGTCTACTCGATCTACCTGGCTTTTTTTCAAATATGCTTCGGCAATATCACGTCGTAAATACTTTATTGAAATTTGCTTCTTACTATCTTTTTCATGAAGAGTTTTATACAAAAGGAAGCATTCATTTCTGACATGTCTATCATTCTTGTAAATAAACACCAATACCCTTTTTGCCCCTTATTGTTATAGTGTGCTTTTCTAAGAATCAGCCATGTTTGATTGAAGCACATGTACTCTTTCCTTTTGTACTTTGCACCACCTCATTCTTTGCCCCCACAGGATTTATTTGTTTGAAATTCGTTGCAATTGTAACTGATTTATGGTCATTCCACCCGAATTCTGTTCATCAACCTCAGGAGGAATTGAAATGATATCTGCCTCAATTTTTTCTAAGAACAAATATTCCTGAGCTTCCTCTATTGTAAGAAATTTACGGGGTATAGAATTGCATTGAATTTTTGAAGAAAATTACGAAAATTTGAAAAATACCTAAAATGGGAAATAATTTCCTAAAATAGAGGAATTATTAATTAAAAAATATCTGCTATTTTATAATTCACTTACTATATAAAAATACATGCATAATTAAGTGAATAAAAACAAATCCTGAAAAATTCTTTAAAATTTGCTTGAAACACTCAGTGTCCTTAATTGAGGACAGTGAAATATAATGTTATATAAAAATAAAAGCAACTGTAGGACAATTTTATTTAGCATTATATGTTGAACTATACTCTTAAGAGTAAAACTGTAATAAATAAAATAATTTGCCTTAATTTTATTTGATATGACTGTATAAAAAAGAAGAGGCTTGTGTGAGGCTAGAAAAATCACAAAATGGCGATCTTAATAACAAACCAAATATAGCAGCAAATTTATTAAAAAATATGCAGATATGTTGTTAGTGCTGCCAACTATCTTTCCAGAGAAGAAAAAACATTTTTAAGATAAAAATAACAATTTTACATAATGTTTTATTGACTGTCCTCAATTAAGGACAGTAGGCGTTAACGGATTAAAAACAAAAAAGAAATGAAAGTTTTTAAATTAGAAAGTTTTTAAAATAACTTTAAAGTTCAAAGAAATCCCCTGCTTTACGTCTGTTGAAATTAGTTACTCCTACTTTTTAATTTAAAAAAAAAATTGCTCTTCATTATTTTTATTGTAGCGTTTCATTTCACAAGTTCAATAAAATGTTTCTTCATAAAGTAATGAAATTATGCATGCTATTTAATGAAATGCTATAAGCAAATGCGTAAGAGTTATATATAATAATACAAAACTTAAGTTAATGCTGTATGACAAGCATGAAGTCTGGGAAAAGCCGTAAATACCAACTGAAACTGACTTAGACAACCAAGTAGTGGTCAAAGTAACTTTCATTTTGATATCTATTATTTGCACTTTCTAGCGACTCTCTTTACCAAAAGTACTAAATACACTGGATAAAAGAAAATGCGGCCTTAAATGTAGGTGTAACGGATAGTTAATTCGTAGCACCAGATGGCGCTACCCCTCTATCCGCAAAAACAATAACAATAATCTTATTCTGACTTTATTGGAGATGACGCAAGATGAGCTCTGCGAACCATCCTGGTTCCCCTTTTCCCACTCATTTGAGTAAAACTTTAAAGTCCTTTTTATGTTAGTTAATGCTAAGTTATTACCCTTTATTGTTTAATGTGAATGTATAATTAAAATACTGAGCTCTTTATGATGGTGTGTTTCTTCCATCGTCTTGCGTCCTTACAATTGGCGCTCAACTCGTGGCCTGGTCCACTCCTAATTAATCTTTTGTTTTAAGATTTTTCAGTTAGATGTCCCCCCCCCCGGAATCAACTGAAAAAACCCCTGGGCAAAGTTCCTTGTCGAATTCCCATTTGATCACGAATGTTCGTTTGTATTGTTCTTACCCTAAGAACTGCTGGTAATTTTTTTTGAAAAAAAAAATTTGTAACAAAAGTTAACAAATTTAAGTCTACAACCTGATAATTTTCAATGTTTCAATCATGCAACGCATATACCTACTTTTGGTTTGATTAAAGTGATAACATTTACTTTTGTTTTCCATTCACTTACACTTTTCATGTTGCTAATTGTGAATTTGCATGAATAAATAAAGATTCTATTATACTGTGCAAATTATTAGCCTTGATTAGTTTTGGAACTGTGAATAATTGATATTGTATGGAAATAATTAGTTACAGTTTAACTTATTGGTTAGATTCATCAGAATCGCATAGTTTTGATTCATCAGAATCGTATTAAATATTTGTTGTAGAAGGAATATTTTTGGTTTTCTGCCATAGAAAACGTATTTAAATTTTGGTTCTCTTCCATAGAAAACATATTTCGTTGTGGGTTTTCTGCCATAGAAAACGCACTATCGTTTTGGTTTGAAAAAAGAACGTTTTGTTCTAAATATATCATCATTTCCAAAAGTTTTCAAAGGAGTGTTTCATCGGAAATATAAGGAATTAAATATTTAGAGTATAGTTTCATTTTGACATGAGTTCAATTAGTTACTGTTTCAATATATGTGATGTGAATTTATAAATATCGCTTAAAATAATATTATTTGTTAAATGGAATTTAAGTGAGAATATTTAAATGTTTTGAGTGAAAATACAATTTTATTCATTGAAATTTTGTTTAATCTTTTATAATAAGAGCACGCAGCTCTGTTAAATATTAAGTTGAAGGTCACTCATTTAATATTCGCATTTCTGTTTTGAGAATATATGTCGCTCTTCCGTTTGGCGACGTTGCAAATTATTGAAACTAATAATGAGTGTCTCATGTTACACTTTTATTTTATTTTTAGAATGGTGATCTTTCCCGTTAGATTTATTTATTTTTTTTTTTTTGATTAATGCATCTCCTGCTTCATATTATATCATAAAAGAATTTTTTTTTCTTTCGCATTAAAGAATATTTTCTCTTGTTTATAGTTTTGAAAGAATAAATTTATTTGAATTGAATATGTAATATGCTATCAAATAGGTTTTGTAATTTAAAAGTATTACTTCTGTTTTGATTTCGAAACTTGAATATTGTTTTATCATAAAACAAGATACATTTATACAAAGCATTAAAAATTATGTTTTATTCTATATTCTGATTATTATGTTCTCAACAGTGATTTTGTTTTGATTTCACGAAGTACTTTGGTATTGTTATTAACTTAAGAAGGTTGCGTTTTAATAAAATTTTGAGTTTTGAGAATTTCGTAGTTCTGTTTTAGGATTGCATTTTTAGAAGTTGTTTATTTTAAGTAGAATTGCATTTTAAAAAGAATTTTTTTTGCATTTTAAGAATTTTGTGGTATTACGTGAATACATCACAATAGGATGTTGCTATTTTTTTCTTTTGTGATAATAGCGTTTAGTTGGATTTAAATTTGATTTGTTATATGTGAATTGAATTTAAAACATATATTTCTGATACACTTTCAGGATATTTTCTCTGCTGTATTTAATTTTTTTTAATGTATCAGCATAGCAAAGTTTATCTATATAAAACTTAATATTTAATTTCTATATGTGATTACTGAAGTTGATTTTGAAAATTAATCAAATTTACCAGTTTTCCTTTCTTTTTTTTAAAAATTGGTTTGTTTTATTATGTGTCTGTTTCACACGTGTATTTCAAAGGTAGTTGTGATTTCATTGCTACTATTGTAGGGGTTATTATCTTATTGTTTTTTAAAAGTACTTTGTTATTTGATTCGGTGAATTTACAAAACAGAATAATAATTTTGTAAAAGAATCTGAATGATAGAAAGACAATATCTGAACAATTAAAAAAAAATAAATAATTTATTGCATCATTTTCCCCTCCCCCCTGACTCCACAAGTAGCCATGACTTACTTAGCCAAGGCCCGTAAAGAGGATTTGAAAACGTTATCCATAGAATTGGGTCTGGAGGTAAATGATAGCATGCGCATTATTGATTTAAAGGAACTGATCGTAAAATCTGACTCCTATGATGAAGAATTCACTAAAACACTTCTTGATACTATAATAGACACTAGGCATCAAACAGAAAGTGTTAACAAAGAACTAGAGGAGCGTGAAAGACAAGAAAGTCACCAGTTGTTGGAGATCGAACGTTTAAAGTTAAACTTGGCAGCTGCTGGCTCAAATCCTACTTTTCTCACATTTGCTTCAAACGCAACTGCTGAAATAATTTTGCAACATCTAATTCCCAAAATAAACCCTAAAACAGAAGAATTAGGGAATTTTTTTAATATTTTTGAGAGACAGGCAAAATTCATGAAGCTACCCGAGTCCTCATGGATACCTTACTTGATTGGGACCCTTCCATCAGATATTGCTTCTCTCATTGTCCGAGAACCTGAAGAAACCCAAGAGTATAAGAAAATTAAGGAAATGCTTTTACGAAGATTCAAATTTACTGGTGACAAATTTCGTCAACTCTTCGTTCAACATAAGAAGGATCCAGATAAAACATGGAGAGACTTCTTCTTTGAAATTTCTGGCTTCTTCGAAGGTTGGCTTAGCGAACTTAACATCAATGATTTTGAAAAACTAAAACAACTGATTATTGCAGATCAGATTAAAAAGAAAGTACCGCCCGAAGTCAAGGAACACTTCCTTGACATTTGGTCAGAATGGATCACTCCAGTTGATCTAGTCGAAAAGCTGGATAGTTAGGAAAACGTCCGTCCTGGTATGAAGAAATCACTACCATCTTTCCATTAAACAACCAAGTCAAGAGAGAAAACCCCATTTCCAAAGAAATGATAAGGTGAGAAAGGAAGATCCTCCTGAAGTTGTATGCTACGGGTGTGGCACGCCAGGTGTCATTAAACCTAAATGTAAAACTTGTAAAGGAAGTGACAAGAAAAATCATGGAACCCTCAGCAGTGCTATTTTTCAATCGGTATCTAGTCCATCAAGACAGTTGGCAACCCTCCAAGTGACTATTAATGGATTCATGGGTACTGCTTGCGCAGACACTGCCGCAACCCATTCAATTGCTGGTGAAACCCTTTACAATTTATTGAAAAATCAAGGAGCAACCTTCGCAACTAGTTCACTTGTGATGTTTTTAGCAGATGGTAGCAAGATCGAGAAAGAAGTCCATACCACCTGTGTGAAGATTCGTCTCGGAGGTCATACTTTGCCTCTAAACCTTATTGCCATACCTGGAACCAAGAAGAGCAACACTCTTTTGGGTGTTGACTTTCCAGAATCATCCGGAATTGTTCTCAACCTCAAAAGGAAAACCTGGTTTTTTAATGATCAGCCTAAACGTCAATTTCATTTTGTAGAACAGATTCAACAGTCCTGTCATGCTAAAGATTCGAATGTTTCCCGAACGGCTGCACCGTTAACCGTAAAAGAAACTAATCACCCTGATCACTTGCATGAAGATGAAGATACACATCTGACTTCCATTCAGCAGTTTGAACTGAAAGAGCATCCTGAACAATTACGTGGAGATGAAGGTACCCACCTAACTGCTATACAGAAGAAGAAATTGAACGAAATTTTATTTAAATATAAAAGTAGTTTCCGACTAGGGGGAGAGGCAACTCCTTTTATTGAACATCACATTGATACACAGAACCATCCACCTGTCTCTGTACCCCCTTTATCGAGTGTCCCCAGCGAGAAAAGAAATCATGAAGCATGAAATTGATAGACTCTTAAATGAAAATATTTTAGAACCATGTGAATCACCATGCGCAGCACCTGCTGTGCTCATAACTAAATCGAATGGTAGTGTTAGGTTTTGCGTGGATTATAGAAAACTGAATGCCATCTCCAAAACAGATTCCTATCCCCTCCCACGCATTGACGACCTACTTCATGATGCCAAACACACTCGTTATATGTCCACAATCGACTTGAAAGCTGGCTATCATCAGGTGAATGTAGCTGCTGTGGACCGAGACAAGATAGCTTTTACTTGTCCGTTCGGAACTTACCGCTTCGTAAGAATGCCTTTTGGATTAAAGAACGCACCAGCAACTTTCCAAAGACTCATCGACAATTTACGAATTGGTCTGAAAAATATCTTCATATTATCGTACCTTGATGATATAATCGTTCGATCATCGAATCGTCGATTAGAAAATTTGGAAGAAGTTTTTCAAAGACTTTCCTTATTCAAATTAGTCGCTTACCGAGAAAAATGCAACTTCGCATGCTCAAAGGTCAAATATCTGGGACATTTTATTACCCCAGAAGGTCTCCAAGCTGACCTAGATAAAACAGCCGCTATTCAGAACATACCTGAACCCAGGACTGTAAAGCAAGTGCAGTCCTTTCTGCAGACATGCTCCTGGTACAGAAGATTTGTCCCGAACTTTTCTGAAGTGGCGCGACCTCTCAGTAACCTCACCAAAAAGTCCTCCTCTTTGTGCTGGACAGAAAAAGAACAAACTTCTTTCAACACTTTAAAGACTTTGCTGACTTCACCGCCTGTTTTGAAGCAGTGCGACCCCAACAAACCTTATGTTATACGTACTGATGCGAGTGCATACGCTCTTGGTGCAGTCCTCCTTCAAGGAAAGACCAATGAGGATCAACATCCCGTTGAGTATGCAAGCCGACTTTTAACTAGCGCTGAACGCAATTATTCAACGACTGACCTCGAAGCTCTTGCCGTTGTCTGGGCTCTAGGAAAATTCAGATGCTACATTGAGGGACAAGAAGTTACCGTTGCTACAGATCATCAAGCTTTAAAATGGCTTATGTCTCTAAAGTCCCCTTCAGGACGACTTGCTCGTTGGGCTTTGCTACTTCAAGAGTTTAATCTCCAGATTGAGTATGTCCCCGGCAAATGCAATGTAGTTGCTGACATGCTCTCTCGTCATGTTTGTCCCCATCAAGACAGCTTGTGTGAGATATGTGTTGTGACTGTTAGCCAACCTACCGTTGTTACTATAGACTTTCTCACTAGAAGTCCTAAGGAAATCAGAGAAAGCCAACTGCAAGATGAAAATTTAAAGAAAATAATTGATAGTCTTGAAGTAGTCAACCTGACTGAAGAATACAGAAATTGGATTGAAAGAGGTTTTTTAATGAATCAAGGTATCCTCTACAGATATGCTACCGATTCCGAATCTGATGAAGCACAACTAGTCATTCCAGAACACGAAAGAAAGCAGATACTCAAACTCCACCACGATGCTCCCACCGCAGGTCATTACGGTGCGGAAGGAACTTATGACAGAATTTCAAAAAGGTACTACTGGGCAGGCATGAGGAAGTGCATAACTAAATATGTGGGAGATTGTATTGAATGCATGAGATACAAGCCCTCTAACCAGAAACCTTCTGGTCTTCTCCAAACTCCAGTTCCGTCACAAAGGTTTGAAACATTGTCAATAGATCTATTCGGTCCTCTTCCTGAAAACCATGGAAAGAAGTGGATCTAAATTGTGGAAGATGTTACCACTAAGTGTGTTGAACTGTTTGCACTAGAAAAAGCAACAGCAAAAGAATGCGCTACCACCCTGGTAGAAGAAGTATTTTTGAGGTATGGTATTCCACGCAGAATTATCAGCGACAACGGACCTCAGTTTGTGTCCGCTATTATGCAGCAACTTTGTTATCAGCTGGACATTCATCAATCATTGTATATCATACACAGGCGAACCCAGTAGAGAGAAAAAACCGAGATTTGAAACCTCGACTTGCAATCTTAGTTAACAACCGTCATGACATATGGTCAAAAAAACTTCCGTCGATTCGCTTTGCACTCAACATCTCAAAGTGCAGTTCCAGTGGAAGAACTGCTGCTTTTCTCAATTTTGGCCGAAAATTGCGCACAATCGATGACATTACAAATGACTTTCGCGGAATTATTGAAAATGACAACTTTGTAGCAGAGATGACTCCTTATCTGAAGAAATTAGAAAAATTCACGTCTGAAGCCAAGGAGATCATGCAAGAACAATAAGTCATATGCGGATCAGAAAAGAAAACCTGCTCCTGCATACTCACCTGGAGATTTAGTCCTAGTTACGAAACCCAGCCTAAGCAAGAAGAATTCTGGTGTTACGTCAAAATTCCTGCCCCGTCGTGACGGACCTTATGTCATCGTTGAACAAAAATCTCCAGTACCATATTCTGTGGCAAACACAGATTACCAGTAGGTGTATTTACCAGTACACATATTTCAAAATATTAATTAATTATTTAAAAAAGAGAAATCACGTTTATATATTTCTATATCGGTTCACATACGGAGATTCCTTTTTCTGACTGAAAGAGAGTAATTTTGAAAAAAATGAGACTTTTATATCTGCCTGTTAAGGTGAATACATAAACAAATATTGCTATTCCATCCTTTCTATAATTATATGAGTATAAAACTTTGTTTGTTACACTCATTACAGTGTTTGTGCTTACATAAAAAAAAATATTAAACTGATACAAGGAAAGTGAAATCTATAATTTATAGATTATTTTTTTCCTCATTGTTAGTATTCTTTAATATTTTGAGTACATAATAGCAAATAAAAATTTAAATTTTGTAAGAAATATTTATTAAATTCAATATTTTGACGCTTTAAAAAAAGAAATCTTTTTAAATGTGACCACGGAATAGCAGTGTGTGACTTTTACTTTTAAGGATGTTAATAAAACAATGTGTTCTAACATTTGTTGGATGTTTTTAAAACAATGTGTTTTATTAATACACAATAAATGGATGTTAAGGAAACGATATATAAATCCCGGAATAATAAAATACATTGTTAATAAAACGAAGTGTTTTATCAACATGCGTTTTATGAACACATACGTGTTTGTACTTTAATACACGGAGAAAAAATTCAAGCAAAATTAAGGCATATATAGGCATATATATATATATATGCTTTAAGCTGTAAGACATATAGCTGTAATGCATTATATATATATATATATATACACTGAGTGACCAAATTATTATGACCAAACCTTCAGTACGCTATTGGGCTACCTTTTGCACGTATTACTGCCTTAATTCGTCAGGGCATGGATTCTATGAGATGTTGGTAGGTGGTAGAAGGCATGCCAGACCATGCTCGCTGAACTGCAGTTGCCAATTCCTGCAAATTTGATGGTACTGGATCCATCTCTCTGAGCGCCCGTTCAATTTCATCCCACAATTTCTTAATTGGATTGAGATTTGGGGATTGCGCTGGCCAACGAAGCAAGTTAAATTATCCGTCATGCTCTTCGAACCATCTGAGGACAATGCCAGCCTTATGACAAGTAGTGTTGTCCTGCTGGAAGTATCCATCCCCGCCAGAGTACACCATTGACATAAACGGATGTACTTGATCTGCGATGATACTTAAATACCCTTGGGCATTAAGGCGTTGTGGTACAGGAATTAAAGAACCCATTCAATACCAAGAGAACATTCCCCAAACCATAACGTTGCTACCACCAGCTTGAAGTGTCGTGGCAATGCAGTTAGGGTCCATGCTTCCGTGCTGTTTTCTCCATATTCTCATCCGGCCATCTGCACGATGCATTTGAAATCGTGTTTCATCGGACCATATGACCCTCTTCCAGTCATCTACTGTCCAATGTTTGTGCTCCTTTGCAAATTGGAGACGTCTGCGCTTATTTAAAGCAGACAGTAGAGGCTTATGAACAGGTCGTCTGCTTCCATACCCTATATGGTGCAATGTGCGTCGAACAGTCCGTTCAGAGTCGTTTACAGTTGCTCCTTGATTAAGATCACTTGCAATTTGTCGCACTGTTGCTCTCCTGTTGCGCTGTCCAACCCTGGTCAGCCTTCTCTCTGATCGAGCATTCAGTACCCTGTGACGACCACAGGTCTGACGTTGAGACCCGGTTTTTTGCTTGATTGTCCATTCTTCGTACACATTAACAACTGCTGCTCTAGAACACTTCACAACTGCAGCCGTTTTGCTGATACTCGTTCCTACACATCTCGCACCCACAATCATTCCACATTGAAATTCAGTCAAATCAATTTTCTTTCCTATATCTGAGCATGCAACACAGTATAACTGATGACTCACTTGTCCAGCATTCCAGTGTTATAGTTATCTTGCCCTCTAGCGGCAGCGCTGTGACGCAATAACTCATTTGCATAAAACTCTGAGGCGGTCATAATAATTTGGCCACTCAGTGTATATATATATATATATATATATATATATATATATATATATATATATATATATATATATATATATATATATATATATATATATATATATATGTATATATATATGTGTGTGTGTGTGTGTGTAGAAATTATGGCTTTTCAAAGTTATGGCTCTTATTACCACACATTTAGTAAAAAATACAAAACTGAAAAGAAAACTTAATCGAATAAATGATTTTTACACCATGTTTTACGGCATCAAGACAAAATTACTAACTTTTACCTTAATTACCAAATTTTATCCCATGTTATAAAATCATGTTTCATTGGTAAGTTTACCAAATCATTAAGTACTTCGGTAAAAATCACCGAGTTTTTTGGTCTTTCCATAGAGTCAGAAACGGGGTAGATTTTACCATATTCTGGTAGATTTTAAAATATTTATTATTTAACAAATACAATTCATTTTAAGAGTAAAAAAAAATATAATGCATGGGATCATTTTCCCCACTGCTGTTATTCTTCAATAACTTGAGTATGTATTTACAAACAAAGATATACATTATATAAGTATATTTATTAAATTTAGTATTTTTAATGTTTAAAAGAAGAAATCTTTTGAAATGTGATCTCGGAATGCATGACTTCTACTTTTAACAGATGTTAATAAAACAATGAGTACATAAAATAGAAACTATGAACTAAAAGATTAAATGATTATTTTTCTCAAAAGCACTTCACGTCAAAGTAAAGTAAGATTAATGGGACGATTCTAGATTTTTTATCATAGCTTTACAGTGCATTGTTTTTTTCTATACACAGCAATTCTAAAATCTTTGTAACGCTATCTTGCGCTTCTCATCTCAGCTCGCTTTTATTTATTTCTTTGTCTTATTTTTCCACCTTCTGATTTATTTTCATCTGATATAATTTTACAAATACCCGTCGTGGGACGAAGTGATTGGCTGATTTTTTTTTCTTATCAATTTTCTCATTTATAACTGCAAACGAATTTCTTCACAATTTTGTTGAGAGAAAAAGTTTCCCTTTTCTTGTAATTTAATAACAGCTTTGCTAAATGTTTCTCATTTTAATATTTTGTATATATATATATATATATATATATATACTTAATGTGTTAGTTAAAGTAAAACAATATCCTGACAGAATGAGCAAGACTAAAAGAATAACGTTTAAAATAAATCATACAGTGAACACGCGTGCTCAGTGAACCAAATAACTTTTTATTCTATTCATCTTATTTTTAATCTTAATGGTTCAGATGATTGATCGATTTATTCAGAATAAGATACTATATTTTAAATTACATGATTTTTTGGCATATTTAGTTTCTTGTTCATTAAAAGAGTCGCTATCTGGGAATTATAGTCCCGCCAATACTTTAGTCCAGAGAGAGGTTGAAAGCCGCTTAATGATAATTTTACTTCTTGCGAATTTTAGAAAATCTGGAAGAATTTAAAGCATTTAAAACGAATCAAAAATATATGCGCACAATTTTAAAGTTCATATATCCAAACATAATTCCAAATAAAAAATAGTATTTAATAATTATTTAGTATTAAATGTCAAAGATATTTTGAATTGTAAAGTATACAAATTTTTACATAGTTTTAAACTGTGTAATTTTAAACGACAGAAGGCAAATTTTGAACGAAGGAGGTGTAATAATTTTTGAGTTAAAATTTCTAAAAGTCGTAATTTTAAATTTCCATTGAATAGATGGGATTAAAGCTTAAAATTTGGTGCCCAACCCAGATAAAAAGATAACACTTTTAAGTTGAATATTAATAAAAGCTCATTTTAGTAATTTGTTGTTAAATTTTTTTTAGAAAACGGAAAAACTAGGTTTTCTTGAAACCTAGAAAAAATGTTAGCTGGACAAGATAGCACTACTACATTTTTTCATTTAGTATAAAATTCCAACAAATTTTCACAAAATTTCTGGGTCATGACCAAGTGGTACAGTTAAACTGTCGCTTAAATATTGAAACAAAACTTTAAATGGCCCTCTGAGTTCATCTTTTTTAATCACTTGGAAAAATTTTATATTTATTTAGTTTAAAATTAATTTTAGAAAGCCAAAATATCTTAAATAAAAGGAACACTTTAATCTCTAATAGTAGCAGAAATGTAAGATTTTTTCTAACAAAAATATAAATACAAATCCGAGATCTTAATCAAATAGCATTTAACACGATTTGAATTTGAATTGATTTGCGGCTACTAATTTTCAATCCAAAGGCTTTTAACGACTCGCTTTTTTTTTCTCTAAGTTTTTTCTCTATAATAATAGTTCGCAATAATAGTGCAAATAGGTTGCAGGTTGTAATATGTCGCAATAATAGAGCAAGCTTTTATTTATTTTAAAATTTGTTATCTTAACTAAAATAAGTTCAATAACAAGTCTTTTTTGTTTAATGAAATGCCAAACTGGATATTGGGTCTGCTTAATGAAAACTGTAAAATTATCTGTTTCATTCTAGATAGCATTGCAAAGAATGAAGACTCTTCTCTTATAAAAACGCTATTTTTATTCAAAGAAAGAAGCTCTTTATTGTGTCTGATTTCATAACTTAAATATTGTCTGCTAATTAATTATTTTATTTAAGGTTAAGCCCTTAAATAATTAAAATTTAGTAACATTTCGTAAAACTCTGATCATCAGATCAATCAGATTTTGTGCACCCTGCATTTATATTTATAATTATTTAGTTTCAATTTAATACTTTTTATTTATCTTTTATAGCTTTCAATGAAACGTAGATTAATTCAATAAAAATCTTATCAACGATATACGTCCAACTCAATGAGGCCAAATTACACATGTATTTTAGTTTTATTATATCGATTTATTTTAATCTATTCAATACACATTTTTTTAAAAATCTTTCTATCATTTATTTCAAATGCCTATAAATAAATATAAAAGCATGAATAAATTCTCATTAAAAAGGAATATTTTTTTATGTTTAAAACCATACAAGCTATATGCAACCAGTTGTTGAGCTTTTTTCATGTGTTTGCTCTATCGAACGTAAACTGTTTTTGGACCACTGAAGTAAAAATGGATTTCTCATCACTGTAATACATTCCAACGCGCCAAAACAAACAAATGTTTGTATGGGTTGATGAAAATTACTCAACGCAGTTTTCTTTGAATTTAAACTTTTAAAAAAAAAATTTTTCTTTGAATTGTTGCTCCTCGGAAGTACAAAAGCAATCAAAGAATTCTTTTTTAGTAATCCTTCGCTCCGCTGACTCCATTTGTGTTGAATACGGCTGGAAATAATCGATGTAATCTCTCTAAATTCAAAGGTTTATTCGTCTCTGCGGAAGACATTTTTATTTCTTCTCCATTCCTATTTCAGTCGCCACTATCAAGTTATTGAAATAAATGTCTGCTTCCAATTTTCAAATAACAGAAAATATTTTTTTCTGATAAAATATACACTTGAAAAGAATATAAACTTACTAAATCTTAAAAAAAGAGCCAATATATATATATATATATATATATATATATATATATATATATATATCTTACCGGCAAAGTATGAAACGCCACGCCGGCATTGTATAGAATGCCTAACGTTTTAAGGCAAAGTATGAAATGTGAGATGTATTACATACTTTGCCTAGGCATTGTATAGAATACCTAGGCATTCTATACAATGCCGGATGCTATTTAGGCAAAGTATGAAATAGACGTCCTGATGAGGTTATTATGTAAATGATGTGCATGTTACTGTGAATCAGCGAAATCGGTGATTTTTGACAATCACATAGTCACTTTAGTGAATGTCCGAAATATTTATTGCATCCGATTTCATATTAATTTATTCGTGGATATAATTACATTTATTCGATATTTTAATACTTACTGACGATAGATTAGAAGAAACATCAGTGTTTGGAGTATCGGGCAAATGTATACCGGACAATGGCACTTGATCTTAAATAAACATCAGTGTAGGGTATACCGGGCAAATGTATACCGGGCAGTAGCACTTGACCTTAAAAACATCAGCGTAGGGTAAACCGGGCAAATGTATACCGGGCAATGGCACTGAACCTTAAAAAAAACATCAGTGTAGGGTATACCGGGCAAATGTATACCGGGCAATGGCACTATACCTTAAAAAAACATCAGTGTAAGGTATACCGGGCAATGGCACTTAACTAGACCTTGTATGACTAGGCCTTAGGTAAATGTCCGAAATATATACTAGGTCTAGTTAAGTGTCACTGCTCGGTTTACCTTACACTGATGTTTTTCAAGGTCAAGTGCCATTGCCCGGTATACCCAACACTGATGTTTTTTTAAGGTAAAGTGTCACTGCCCGGTATACATTTGCCCGGTTTACCCTTCACTGAGGGTTTTTTTAAGTTCAAGTACCATTGCCCGGTATATATTTGCCCGATACTCCAAACACTGATGTTTCTTCTAATCTATCGTCAATAAGTATTAAATTATCGAATAAATGTAATCTATCGTCACTAAGTATTAAAATAACGACTAAATGTAATTATATCCACGAATAAATTAATATGAAATCGGATGACGTTTTGAATTTGTCATTTTTGAATAATTTTTTGACGAATCGGAGATGTATTTTATACTTTGCCGGTAATATATATATATATATATATATATATATATATATATATATATATATATATATATATATATATATATATATATATATATATATATATATATATATATATATATATAATAAATAAGTAAATACAAGAAAACACGAAGAAAGTTAAGAAAAACAGTAAGTTTCATTTATTGCGCTTAAGCTGCAAGTAAACAGAACTCATTAGATAAGTTCAAAATGAAGAATAAAACAAAGAAAAATTATAGACATATGAAAAAAAGAGGGGGGGATAATAAGTAAAAAATAACAAACAACAGTTTATATAATATATATATTAAAAAAAAAAGGATGAAATTTTATTTAAAAAACCGGAAAAATAAAACTGGGAAATGAAAGATATAATCTTTTCTTCAGCTCACACGATTATATCCGCAAAACAGAGTGCTTTCTGATATTGTATCAATAAAGCCAAAGCAAAATATATTAATATAATAGTGTGAGGAGCACTCATAAAAAATTTTTTTTTTTATAAAAATAACAACAAATAAAATACATCACAAAAAGTAAAAATAACATGTAAAAACAGAAAATAAAACAAAATAAAAAACATTTAAAAGGGACTATAAAGCGAGTACCAAAATCAGATCAACTTACAAGGACATAAAATTTTTCAAGAATGATTTAAAAATGTTTTCGCAGAAAGATTGCCAGATTACAAAATATGAAAACAAAAGATGAAAACAAAAGCGCAAATTGAGTGTAACAAGAGGGTTTTAAAGTGCCGTTCTTACTGCACTGCTGAAGTGATTTGTTATTCTGAGCTTTGATTTGTTAGTTACCAAGGCTGGGCCCGAAATGGATGTGCGCAAGTTAATATTATACTGGATAATTTTAAAAATTGATCATAAATAGTTTTAAAAGATAGATGTTTATTTAAAAAAAATATAAAATAGAAACATAAATTGCCAGTTTTGCAAATAATTTTAGCCGCGGATTTGCACAATATGGATTTGCACATAGAAAAATTATTTTAAATTATCAAAGAAAAAAAAAATTATTGATAATTTTAACACGGATTTTCCCGAAATGGATTTGCACATGGAAAAATTAACAAAGAAAAAATTTTTAGTAGATAATTTAAGCCCCGGATTTGCCAGAAATGGATTTGCACATGGAAAAATTGTATAAATTAATAAAGAAATTTTTAGCAAACAATTTTACCCACGGATTTCGCCGAAATGGATTTGCACATGGAAAAACTGTATAGATTAACAAAGGAAATAATTTAGTAAAGGAATTTTTAGTAAATAATTCTAACCACGGATTTGCCCGAAATGGATTTGCACATGGAGAAATTATACAAATTAACAAAGAAATTATTTAGTAAATAATTTTGGCAATGGATTTGCCTGAAATGGATTTGCACATGGGAAAATTATAAAAATTAACAACCAAAAAAAATTTTTATTAAATATATCCACAAAAATATACGATTAATTCAATGATTTTATATAAAATTTTATTATTTTAGTTGGGTATTCATTGTTTTTTATCAAATTTTGAAATAGTTTATCGATTTGTTTTTTGGATAAATAAATATTACTACATATTCTTTTAATTCTGTTCATTTCATTAAAAGTGGTATTTAAATAGATGCTCCTAGAAACATTAGAATTCCAAGTAACTAGTTTATTATAATTAAAATTAAAATCATTTCTTCTATCGTATAAATCAACAAAGCAGATATTTTCAACTTTCATAATACCCAAATCCAAAAAATTTAAATTAATATTATATAAAATTAATAATATAATATTAAATTAAATTAATATTATATATATATATATATATATGTACAGAAAGCGGTTCAATGTTGCTTGTTGTTGTTGGTTGCTTGTTCTCGCAAAAACAGTTTTTTTCAAGTTCCCACTTTATGGGAAATGCGCAATTTTTGATGTGGATAAAGTCATATAGAATGACTTTTAAAACAGTTTAAAAATAAGATTATCATTCATTTCCTATTTCTTTAATATTGCAAAATCATGTCGACAGGTCATTCTACCACTTGATCACACTATGAATAAAAATAAGTAAAAATTGCTCTCAGGAATGAAAATGATTTGTATTTATAATTTTAGAATCTCGAAATAAAGAATTCCGAATATCAAAATTCAATTCAATTTTGGATTTTTTAAAGTTTTGTCTGTAGTGTATATAAAAATATATATATATGTAATACAAAAATAATAAATACTTTTGTATTAATAAAAGAATTAAAACTCTTTCGGTTTCATAAAATGTCTTTGTTAAAGAGTAAGCTTAGAGCTATTCTATTTTGGGAATGCAAGGCTGAAAACATACCATTGAATTATAATTAGATTTATACCTTTGAAGGAAACTTACGCATCCCAGAAACTAAGCTTAGCGGAGACCGGCTGTGACTTCGGAAAAACCTCATCCCTTCCTGAAAGCGTTGCATTTTATCGTCAATGAATCTCACACCCCGAATGGTTTACGATGATCTACTTAGATGATCGACATTCTGACCCTCCTGCTCAGAACTCACAGAAAAATAAAGCTTTCTATGACATAAAAAAAAGAAAACATCATCAGATTCCTGTTCGACATTTAAAAGTTTTCCAATTGAAACCACATCCCTTCCTTTCGAAAAGCGTTGATTTTGCCTATCCCAGTGCTACTCTGGATTTTATCGTCAACAAATTGTTCACCTCATTCAAGGAAATATGATTCCTCTTAAAGAAGAAATTATTAATCAACTTTCATCTGTTGTTGCAGTTTTCGGAATGTCTTCTTGGACTGGTTCGAACTTTTTCTAGTATCCTTTTACTAATTTTTTACAGTTCTCATAAAATAATTTCTTTAATTTTTAGTGATTAACAAAAAATAAGAAAATAATTCATGTAAATAACAAAAATCATAGATTATGATTTAAATTTTTTTCTCAGGCTTGATGTTTCAATTTAAACAATTATTTTTTATACATTCGTATTTACTGTTGAAATTTTTTTCTCCAGTGAACTGATTGTTTTGATTGGCATAAGAAATGCTTCGAGAAATTATTTTTATATATATCGTTTTATGTGTTACAGTTTCCATGAATAATTGATTAGTTGAATGTATATTTTTGTTTTACTATAGAGTTTAGGGTGAAGATAAAAATGCCATTAAAATGTTTTTTTTCTTTTCTCTTCAACGAAATTGATAAAGGTCGACGTTGGAGAGTAGGTTGTTCATATTTTATTGAAGTTAGATTTGAGCCTTGCTCAAAACTTTTTATTATGAATAATTCAATAGTATATTATTAATGATTAGATTGCATTTCTAGTGTTTATATTATGTTGTTGTTTTTTCAAATTATGATATAATATTGTTTTTTATAGTGCATTTAAAATGTTTTTGAAGAGAAAAAATGTGGTTCAAACGTCAATTAAACTAGTGACGACAAACAAAATTAAGTTTTTTTTTAAATTTTTGTTTCCTAATGATTTTTCTAGATTAAACCGTAACAAAATTCTAAATGTTTCAGAATTTTCTTTTAAACCTAACGATGAAGAATTTTCAAACAAACTTAAAGAAATTTGTAATTCTTTTACTTTTTCGGACTTGGTCAAAACTAAATATTCCTATTTAAAAAATGTAAAAACTTATGTTACCCAAACAAACAGACAGTTAACAATTAAAAAAAATTGTGAGTCTCCCTTATTACGATAGGCGAAATTTTTAACTCAGCTAAATTTTTGTACTTGATACTGATTTAACATATGCTTTAGTAGGGTTGTAGACTTGCAGGGAGTTTTGTTTGTTTATTGATTGTGTCAGGCCAGTTGTTACTCAATTTGGTAAGAGACTGATCATCTCTGCTCATTCTAAACGTGACAACTTATCTTTGCACATTAAACAGCAGAATTCTCGAAATTTTAAGGTTAAAAATGATGAAAAAGATGTTTCAGTAAAAGTAAACATAGAAAAAAGAAAAGTTAAAGATGTTTCAGTAAAAGTAA
Source organism: Parasteatoda tepidariorum (assembly GCF_982258835.1). NCBI lineage: Eukaryota > Metazoa > Arthropoda > Arachnida > Araneae > Theridiidae > Parasteatoda > Parasteatoda tepidariorum. The sequence goes on from NC_141765.1 coordinate 6,848,887, forward strand.
GCATCGAAAAAATGAAAGTTAAGGATGTTTCAGTAAAAGTAAGCATCGAAAAAAAAAAAGAAAGAATGTCCAAAAAGTTCAAATGATTCGAAGATAGATCTAGGTAATGAATTAAGTCCATTTAAAAAGGATAATGTAGATTTAAACCTTACACGCTTTATGCAACCAGTTGTTGAGCGTTTTCAATGTGTTTGCTTTATCAAACGTAAACAACTTTTATTTTACCACTGAAGTAACAGTAGATTTCGCATTGCTGTAATACGTTCAAATGCACCAAAACAAACAAATGTTTTTATGGGTTGATAAAAAGTTAAGTAAGGCAGTTTTCCTTGAATTTGATTTTTTTAAAGTTTTTTTTCTTTGAATTGTTGCTTCTCGGGAGTACAAAAGTAATCAAAGAATTCTCTTTTAGTAATTCTTCGCTATGCTGACGCCATTTGTGTTGGATACGGCTGGAAGTAATCGATGTAATCTCTTTAAATTCAAGGGTTTATTCGTCTCTGCGGAAAACATTTTTATTTCTTTTCCATTCCCATTTCAGTCGCCACTATCAAGTTATTGAAATAGATGTCTGATTCAAATTTTGGAATAACAGAAAATATTCATTTCTGATTAAATATATACTTGAAACTCAATAAATCTAAAAAGAAATGTAAATAATAAATAGAAACCCTGAGTAAGGCTATGAAATTTTTCAAAATCTCTCTCGAGGTTTTAAGAGGAACCTATATCATTTTATAATAATGCGTTTCACTTTTTTTAATTTAGTGAAATAGATTTTTCCGAGTAAAATGGAAATAAATATTATTTGAAGGTAAATGAGTTGAAGAAAGGAATTTATCTTGATCAAATTAACAAGTGTTTGTTTTTACAAAACCTTTAGTGGTTTAATTATTTATTTTTTATTTGTTTTAAACCTTGAAACTAGATAAACAACTTCAACTAGAAAACAACTAATAACTTTAAAATAGATATTAGGAAATTTGAGTTTTTTTCTATTGTAAAATTTCTTGCGCTAATTAAATTTCTTGCACAATTTTTATCCAATATGCTGTAATTAAAATAGCATTAAATATTACTTTAAAGTGATATTTGTTTTCTTTAAAATGTGCTGTCTGAAGTGCTTAAATTTTATGTTTTCATTAATGTACTTTCTCCAATTAAAATGTCAAATGATTTTGAAAATAAAAGAATACTAAAATCTAATTAGGGTGAAAAAAAAATGGTGAATTTGTAGGATCAACTGATCAAAAATTTCTATCCTACTGCACTGTTAGAATTTTCATTAAAAAGGATGGTAAAATAACTGCGGCAGTTTGTCCAACCAATTAACCATAAAGATTACTGTAAAGAGCATGTTTTCGCAAAACTGATATTTAACTAAACTGGAGATAGGCTTTTCATTAAGTAATAGGCATCAAAATTAGGTTGTGGTTTTCAAATAAAAAACAGGATTCATTAGGTTACCTGATTGCTCTACCTATCGTAAGAGATTAGAAATACTAGATTTTTTTGTTTTGGGCAGCTTTACGAGACTACCATCTATGCGTGACTGAGAGTATCGTATTCTAATAGTTTACAAGAAGGGGAGGGCAATAATTATCGACAACAAGAAAACAATTATTTATTTAAACAAAACAACGAGTTCCATATTATTAGGGTGGAACCCTTCAGATTATAAAGTTATACATTAGAAGACAATAAATTCAAGCCAATGCTTACTGCTTGGTAGTTCAATGTAGACTGATTATCAGCCCCCTGGTGGGGAGATTTTGAATTAATTAAATTTACATCTACATTTCTGAACACTCCCCACCTGATAATTTTAAAGTAAAAATTATCACAAAACAATATGCAATAGCAAAACAAAAATTCTACATTATATCAAACATTATTTAAACGCATTACATATTAAAACTGAAATATATCAATTAATAATTTAAAATATATCTAAAAATATATCTAAAATACATCAACTAATCAATTATAAGACAGTAAAATATTGAATAAACAGTAATCAATTATAAGACAGTAAAATATAAAAATAAACAGTAATCAATTATAAGACAGTAAAATATAGTTTGAAGCATCAAATTTAAAGGAATAGTAAATTATTAAAATATCATTAGAATGTTAATTATCTTTTTAAAAGGTTCTTTAATGCTTCTCATCAACCGTTCATAAAATCCTCCCCACCGTGGGGCAAGCTCAACAATAAATTTCAATGCAATGCCTTCAGAGGAAATGAAATTTTGATATTCTTCTCCTCTAATAATAGAAAAGAAGTACCTTATATCTCTTGAAGCAGCTTTAAAAGTTGCTGCGTTATCAGAATAAATAGTTTTACAGTTATTTCTTCTTGACATGAAACGGCGTAAAGCTAAGATAAATTTATTCGTAGACAAATCGGAAATCAGTTCTAAATGTACAGCCTGTGTGACTGCACAAGTAAACACAGTAATATAAGATTTCAAAACTTTATCTTTATGTTTTACGTAAATAGGCCCAGTAAAATCAATTCCAACCACTGAGAAAGGTGGAGACTCTGAAATTCTATCTCTAGGCAGCTCTCCAGTACGCTGATTGGCTGGTTTCGCAAAGTGTTTTCTGCAAATCACGCATCTTCCAATTATTCTTTTCACATGTTGTCTGGCTTGTGGAATCCAATAACTTTTTCTAATCTGCGAAAGAGTGACATTAACTCCACTATGAAGCAACTTTTTATGTTTTTCAGTGATCAAAAGCTCGGAAAATTTCGAATTCTTGGGTAGCAGTATAGGATTAACTGCTTCAGGATCTACTTCAGATTGAAACAGTCTACTGCAAATTCTTAACATCTGTTTTTCATCTAGGTATGGACGAAAACAAAATATGCTGGAGTTAATTTTTATATCTTCCTTCTTCATCAAAGTTTTAATTCCTTCTTGATAATAGTTATTTTGCGCCTCCTTTATTAAAATAACTTCGGCTTCTTTCAATTCTTCAGTAGTTAATGGACCTTTCAGTTTGTCATAATTTCGGCAGTTGTGGATAAACCGCCTTGACAAAGCCATAATTCTTTTCACCTTTAATAAAGAACTGTAATTTTCTAAAATCAGAAAAGTCTCTTTAGAATCTGTGAGGCAACTGTGTTGAGAAATAACGCTGTTTCTAAGTTCTAAATCAACTGAATGCTGCTGATGATTAATTTCAGTATTTTCTTGAGGCCACTTACTTTCATCCTCTATGAGCCAAGATGGCCCGAATTTCCATAAGTTATCATCAACAAGGCTTTTTAGTGATTCTCCCCGAGTTAATTTATCAGCAGGATTTGAACTTCCTGGACAGTGTTGCCAAAGTTTAGGATCTGTCAGAGCTTGAATTTCAGACACTCTGTTTTGCACAAAGGGTTTCAAAGAGTTGTTATTCTTTATCCAAAAATATGTAATTTGTGAATCTGTCCACAAATAAATTGTTGGCAAATGTCACTAAACAATTTGTGAAAATATTCATAAATTCTAGCAACAATAACAGCTGACATAAGCTCTAAGCGGGGCAATGTTAAAGTCTTGATTGGTGCTACCTTACTTTTGGACATAATGAATGAGGTCTTAACTTCGTTCGAAATATTTGCATATCTGAAATACGCTACAGCATCATAGGCTTTTGTGCTAGCATCAATAAAAATATGAACGGCAATTTCTTTCTTATTATCACAGTTATCAAAATATTTCCGTTCCATAAAAAAGTTCTTTAAATAAGGAACTTCAGAAATCCAATTGTTAAAGTCTGTTTCAATATCTAAAGGCAGAGGGTCATCTTAATCGAGTCCAGCCTTCCAAATGTTTGTTCCAAATCTTAATAACAAAGGGAGAAATTAAACCGCTAGGATCATAAATTTGAGCAGCTAATTTCAAAACAGTACGCTTGGTGCACTGAATTGACTTAGATGATGACTGCTCTAAATTTTTATATTCAATCAACGGTGCATCACTTTCTGTATCCCATCGAAGACCTAACACCTTTGCATGTGCAATTGATTCATTAATGGCAGTACCATTTTGACTCCATAATTTCTTCAGTTCGTTTGAATTAGAATTAAATTTCCGTAAATTCATATTGCAAAATATTGACAGCATCAGATGACAGTCGATATGCATCATTAACTGTATCAGCTCCCCAGTACGGATCGTCCACGTATAACGAAGAATTTAACATTCTAACGCAATCGGGTTTATCATTAGCATATTTTTTAATGTGATACTTTATTATTGCCTTCAAAATGAAAGGGGAAGTGGTAACTCCGAACGGTAACCTTTTCATATTCATAATTTTAAAACCTTCGCAATTATCATAATCAACCCAAAGAAATTTTAAATATTTGCGCTCATTTTCAACTATCTCTATCATTAAAAGCGCCTTCTCAATATCACCAGAAAATGCAATTTCATGCTTTCGAAAATTTAGTATGGCATCCAAAATATTCGGGTTTAAATTTGGACCTGACAATAACATATCATTTAAGTGATTTTAAACCAATATCCTTCGAACTAGCATCGAAAACGATACGAACACAAGATGTTTCTTTATCGGGTCTTAAAACAGCTGTATGCGGCATGAAATAACCAGAATTAACGGATTTATCTTTACATTCCTCAACGATTCCATCTCTTATCTAATCCTCCATAATATTTGCATACATGTCAAAAATATTTTTATTTTTACTTAATTTTATTATTAAATTATCAAACCGTCTTTTGGCAATAGAGAAATTACTATCAAGATCATCGGGATTTGAATTCCAAAGTAATCCGGTTTTGTAACGATTGTTTTCATATTTTAAATTGCTTTCAAATTTATCAATTGTTTCTTTTTCTTTTAGAGATAAAATCTCCCACTCCTTGGTGATACCAAAGGAATCGAGTAACCAGAATTTTCTTAAATCAAACATATCACCTGATTCAATTACACTTTTCATAACCGCTAAATTTTGTGACAATGTATGCTCCCGTTTATATCTACTTCCACTAATCACCCATCCTAGAACAGTTTTTATTGCACACAGGCGATTATTTATAGATATCTTTTCATAGAAAAGAAATTCCCAGAATAAATCTGAACCATTTAAAAGTTCTATACTCAGCAAATTATCATTATCTTCCAAATAAGAATCAGCCATATCAATTTTATTTTTATTCATAAATTCAATTACTTTGGGGTCGGGAGGTTCAACTTTAACTTCAGTAATGCATGGTATGACAAGAGTTCTAATTTTAGTTCTAAATTTCGTGTTCTTTTTGAAAATTTCGAATTCAACAACAGGATAAGCCTTTTCTGTTGCTCTTTGCATTCCAAATGAATAAACTGACAAAACTTCGTAAGCAACCGGTTTTAAATTTAAATTATTTGCAACTCGTTCAGACAAAAACGAACGCTAGCTGCCATTATCTAAAAGAATTCTTGTCAATTGAGACGAAGAATCTGATTTAACTTCAGCAGTACAAGTCTGCAAATAAACCCTTTTAGAACATTCAATATTTTTATTATTACATTGGGAAACAGAACTAATGACTTCTTCATTGGAAATACTCAATGGTGGAGTTTCATTAGAAACTGCAGCCAAATCAGAAGATTCATTTAACTCTAGCTCAGCATTTTGAGTTTTACTAACTTTAGCATTATTTATTCCCTTATTACCTCCTAAACAAATAGACCCATGATGACCTAATCCCTTACATTTATAACAAGGTAATTTATTTACACGACAATTCTTGCTTACATGAAACAATTTAAAGCACTTGAAACAACGATTAGAATTTTTCAATAATTTTACCTTGTTTTGGGAAGACATATTACATTTGAAAGCGTCATGGGGTTCATAGAAAAAAAATGCATATTGACTGTGTTATCTGTGCATTAAGCGCAGTAGCTGAGGGTGTGCCTTTATTAAAATTTCTGTTTATATACCTATTTTGCTCGTTACCCAAATTATAGCTACCTCGATTGTTACAGATAGTATTTTTATCATTTAAAAACGCAACCGATTCACGACATTCTATCTCATTCTTTAAAAACAGCAATAATTCATTAACATCGGTTTCATCTTTAGATTTTCGTTTTCGTTGAAAATCTAAAACAAAATTTTCAGGCAATAATTGTAAAATTATTGGTATCAAAAGTATACCATAAGATTCAGACTGAACTTTCATTGATTCTAAATATCTAACTGCGATGTCTAAGTCATCGTACAATTTGCGTAATGCTGTAATATTAGAGATATGTTTAACACTCGGAAAACTAAATATTTTATTAACAAATGAATTCAAAATTAAATCTCTACGACCGTATTTCTCATGTAATAATTTAATACAATTATCATAATTATCATTCGTTAAATCAAAACCTGATACGACATTACCTGCCTGGCCAGTAAGATAAGATTTCAAATAAATGAATTTTTCAATTTTAGAAAGTGATTCATTTTTATGGATAGTATTTTCAAAAGAATCCCAAAAAGAATTAAAATATTTCGGATCTCCCGAAAAAGGAACAATTTGAATTTTCGGCAATTTATTACTGGAATTGTTAGTAACTACTCTTTTCTGCTTAATTATAACAGAATCATTTTTTACAGTTTCAACTTTTTGTACATTAACCGAAACCTTTATTCCTTTACATTTTATCATTTGCTTTAATTTAGCTACATACGTCAAATATTTATCCTGATATTCTTCACTAGAAGCTAAATCTTCATCCAACAAATTAATATCAATTATATTTTCAATTTCCTTATTCAAAGCTAATAAATTTTGATTCCTTTCAATTAACACAGTAAGATTCTCATCTAATACATTTGTTTCAACATTTTGCTCAGTTAATAATTTATCAATTTTATATATTAACTTAGTAAAACAACTTCGTTCACTAGACCTTTTTCTCTTAATTCTCTCTAAATAATCTGTTTCAGCCATAATGAACGTCTAACACAAAGTCACACCCTTAACAATATAAAAAAAACAAAAAATTTACAATAATCAAAACCTCAAAACGAAAACGAATTCTTCAACAAAGAAAGATATAAAAAGGCTTACTTTGCACATACAAAGAATTAGACTAGCTGTCTCCTTGAAGCGATCATGTATCTGTCATTTTCGATTTTGCCCTTGAAATTAAAAATAACACTTTATTTTCTCTTGCTTTAAATTCCTCTAGTTCGTAAAATACTTCGTGGCCAATTGCACCATTTACAAGAAGGGGAGGGCAATCATTATCGAAAACAATTATTTATTTAAACAAAACAACCATATTATTAGGGTGGAACCCTTCAGATTATAAAGTTATACATTAGAAGACAATTAATTGAAGCCAATGCTTACTGCTTGGTGGTTCAATGTAGACTGATTATCAGCCCTCTGGTGGGGAGATTTGGTATTAATTAAATTTACATCTACATTTCTGAACAAATAGTCCATATTATTAGACCCACAACAAGATTCTATGCCAAATTATAATTATCAGGTGATAGCTGTATTGTTTTTACTCGGTCTGCATTCCTGTATCAATTGGTTAACATTGTAATGCAATACGTTAAATACAGATTATATAAAAAATATCCTCAATAAAAACCTATTACATGTATGTTTAAATATAAAAGTATTGCAAATAAACTCGTGCAAATCATGTCATTATTAAAAAACTACAGTGCGTCTAATAATTTGATCTAATTATTATAATATAATTCTTCATACAATAAATATTCTATATTTATATAATATATCATCTAATTTATCATATCGTCAAATTCATATTATGTATCGTCTGATTTGTCCAATTGATACACTAACGTAAACAAGTGCAAACCGGTTTCAGTTGCGCAAAAACAATAAATCTGTATAGTATGACCTGATAATTAAGATTTTACATAGAGTGCGTCTAATAATTTGGTCAGGGACTGTAAATTGGGGTTACATTGGGTGCAGATTACTGGAATTTCTTCATGTGCTAATGTAAATGCTGAGACCCCCGCTCTGTCGGTCATGAAATTGACAGATTAGCCCTCTAGGTTGTGCCCAGCAGCAAGGAACTAAGTGATTTCATTAAGTGGGACTAATTGGTGCAATAAAATTCTGGTTGTTTTTGGTCTGGTTGGTTGTTCTAATATTAGGTGAAAGCAGTTAGTGCTATTTCTTACAGTTAACAATTAGAATACTATCTAATTTATGGTTAATTGACTGTTTCGCCTGAAGATGCTGAAATACCAAATAAGCTTTTAGTTTTTTTCTTCGAGATATTTCTAAATGTGAAGCAGATACAAGTCTGAACATTATTGAGTTGATATTGAACAAGAACTGAACGATATTTTCCAAATTTTTTTCTTTACGACCCATTTTAGTCGAACTTGTCTTATTTTACTTGACCTAGGATTCTTGATTTTTATAATTCAAATGAACAAAATCGAAATCTTTATAAGTACCACATTTATAATCCACATTTTAATATTTTAAGCGTGTATTAAAACTGAAAAGCCAAGTATATTTTTCCAGAAATTTAAGTTTATTTTGTTTATTTTAATATAAATTTTACTTCAAATATATTGTAAAAAACTTCAGATTAAATTGACGTTATGTGTTGTTTTATTCAAATTTACTTTACAGAATCTGTAAGAATCTCGCTTCGCTGCGGTATACAGCGTTCATCACGAACTGAGCAAGAATTCTCTGTAATATCTATAAATAATTTTACTAAAATATATAGTTCGGAGGAGAAATATTTCTATACTCAGAATGAAATATATAAAACTTGTTACAGCAGGAATTTGTGTACATCATAAATTTTTAGCATAGCAGCATTATTGTATTCTAGAAAATTATTTTGTAAACAAATTCTTTATGTTTGGCAAGTTACACTTCAAATATTTTTCCCGTTAGTCTACGTAATTATAACGATGTTCAGAGACGTTATGACGTACGATTTACTCTTTCATCTCATGAAATGTTCTAAACTCAAATTTTTTCAGAATAATTAATAGTCTAATAGCTAGATTTACTGCGTTAATGAAATGCTTATTTCTACTCATAACCTTGCCTAATTTTATAAATAATAGTTTCTGATGATTATTTTTTTGTCTTTGTATAGATCGAGCAATAACGGATAAATTAGTTTAATTTTTAATTTATAAATAAAGAAGTTTGAATGTTTTGACTATTTAGACGAAATATTAAAGTCAATCTGCCTAAGAGAATTTCAAAATATGTGTTACTCGATTAAGTGCACTAATTAGTTTTTTTTTTCTTCACAAAAATCACATATAAAAAAGAAATTCTTTTATATGTATGTTCGTTGAATATAGAAAATTTTTTTATTTATTAATTAACTTTATTTTAGTCATAATTTGTCTTTCTGGCATATTGTATCCAAAATATGAAGTTCAGAGAATATTTTATAATTTTAAAGATTTATTTAGTATATCAAAAAAAAAATTATAGTGTGATCTTTCTAATTTGTGGCTTGATGCCAGAACAACTGCTGTTACTTTCGACGATACTTTATGTGATCGGAAAAAGTTAAAGGGATTCTTTTTATAAAAACATCCAACATTAAAATTAAAAAAGAAATAAATGACAGAACTTTTTCTGAGATTCCTTCACACACACTAAGTGATTGGTTTTTCAAGAATTACAAACGACTTAGTTCTCAACATTTTGGACGTTTGACATTGGTTGCTCTTATATCAATTCACAATATAAATGTTAGTTTATTTATGTATCCAAAGCGTCAGGCATTACTTGCATTCTATTCAAAATTTCTTGGAAAAATGGTTAAATGACATTTTATTTAATTATTATCTTACCATATTCAAACAAAACTGTCTAATAATCATTCAAATTCAAAATTGTATACTGTGAGAAAAACCGTTTATTTACTGATTTCACCTAATACGGTTTAGCAACCAGAATTTCATCGCATTTTATCACTTTCTTGTAAATGGGTACATATTATAGCCGAAAGGGTAACTCTGTCAATCTCATAACCGACTGAACCGGGGTTCGAGTACCTGCGTTGACACCACAATATTTCCTTCAACACATGAAAAGTTGCCTGCTTTCCCCAATTTGTTACCATCAACTATTAGAACATTGTACTCTCATCCACATGTAGATGACAGCACCATAAAGCTGCTTAGCACAAAAAAGACTAGTATTTTGCATCTTTTACGATATGTAAAACAGCCAGTTAAACTAATTAAATTACATTACGCAGTTCATTTAAAATAAGCACATCTCAACCACACAACCTAATTCCAACGCCCATTACGTAAATCTATAAACTTATAACATCTTTAAAAATCTATAAACTTATGTATTCATGATTTTATAACCATGGTAGTTGTAAGCGGTTTTAAAACCATGAAAGTTAAAAAACATGTTATTCATAGTAAACTTTAAGGTGAATTGAATGTATAGACTGTTGCTGATTAATTTACTTTAATTTATAATGGAAATCTTAACAGTGTATGGCTAAATCTTTAAATTCTAAAAATGTTTTTATTAAGAATAGGTGGGTGGACAGATTTATTAACAAGTGTTATTGTTTAATGAAAAAAATAAATAATTGAAAATCTTCAATAACATCTTAATAAATAAGAATAGAAAAACTACAAACCACGCCTTCTTATATCTTAACAATGGGAAAAAAAGAGTCATTTTTATGTCTCTAAAAATTGGTCGTCTGTCGCCTGTGACTAACATAAGTAATTGTAACAGAATATTTTTATGCTGTATGTATTTAAATAACTTTCGCTTATTTTTGTCGACACATTAATGCCTCATCATATGACTCTAAAGAAGATTTTTCTTGCATTATTTTTATTTTTTCACAGTGAAATTCAAGAAATTAAACTCTTATATTATGCTTTTTGCATTTGGAAATTTGGCATGACCACAAGAAAAAGGGACGCAAAGTATTTATTACCGCTTTAATATTTGAAATAAAATATGCTTCCATGAAAATTGGAAATAAATATAGTTTAAAAAGGTGGTCCACAATATGCCATAATACCCAGCTTCCTTATGAAATGCATTTCAAGACACAATTTTTTTTTATTTTACTTTATAACCGTCGTTGAACTGCAGACAAAATTTTTGGGTTTACGACTACTTATGTACGACTACTCGTAATTTTGAATCCAATCCAGAAGACAAGGGATTTCTTGGATTAAGTATTGTTAGAAATTTGCCTTCGTGGAGGACTAACCCGCATTTGCGTTACATGGAGAGGAAGACCACGAGAACCTCCCACGGTTACCCTGAAGGCACGGGGACTCTAACCCACTATACATCTACCACTGAGGATATTTCACGGCAGTACTGTGGTCGGTGCAAGCCGGATGCGGAATTCGTATCGACCAGCCATCTCCGGGATCGAACCCCGGTTCACCTCATTAGAAGGCGCTGCTCTATCCCCTGAGACATCGCGGCTCTTCAAGACACAATTAAAATAAATAGTCTTGAACTTAAAATAAAAGCCAAATGAAATTTCTCAAATAAGCATGTCAGTAAAAACAGTACTTTTTTTAGAGGCACTCACAGCCCTGCTAACATGTTGGAGCTTTTCCGTAGTAAGTGGTTCAACCAAAAATGTGCCCCGAGGCCCCATAAAGGGAAGACAAAATAGGAATAAAAACACAATGTCTCAAAAATTCAACCATTAAAATTAAAAAGGAAATCAAGAGAAACACAATTATACTTAAAAACACATTATCCAAAAGTTTTCTGAGAGCAGCACGTCAACATATAAGATCAACAAATAGAAAGTTGCAGTTAAAATAACCTAAAAAAGTAAATGGCCAGAAAACATCAAAGCGAAATTAAACAGTCAGTTTTTGGTACAAAAGGCATGTTGTTAGCATGGTAGAGTGTCCCCTAAAGAAGTTTTTGCTGATATGCTTATTTTTAAAATTTAGTTTGCTTTTTATTAAAGTTCTCCCTTTCTTATTTAAATTGTGTACTAAGGACAATTTTGGTTTTATGCTGCACTTTTCCATTTTCATTTATTGTATAGAAATTTTGGTCTTCATTTTTGTTTAATTCCATTTTTTTATACTTTTAATGAGTTTTTCCAGTCTTAATAATTAATCAATACGAATTCATTACACAATTTAATTTATTAAGGCTTTTAAATAACAAGATTTGTGTTAAACTACTCGCTTATATAAAGAAGTAATAGAATGAAATTCAAGTAAAAATTGCGTGGAAAATTTATAGAAATATTTTATTTACACTATTTTCAATTAACATGTCTTTCTTAATTCCATTGCAATTTTTAATTTTTAAATGTAATTTAGTGACAAAATAAGTTTTGCTTTCAGGATTTCACTTTGGATTTTTATTTTCGTCAATCTTGGAAAGATGATAGACTCGACTTTATGCCTAGACCTGGTTTAGATAATTTAACAGTTGGTGCAGAAGTAGCAGATCTGATTTGGGTGCCAGATACTTTTTTTACAAATGAAAAAACTGCATATTTCCATCAAGCCACAACACCTAATACATTTTTGAGAATCAATTATAAGGGAGAAGTTTTTCGAAGCATGAGGTAAGCTTTTCAATTCAGCTAATAAATTTATTTGGATAATCTAAGTTTGACATACATTCTATAATCATAAAGCTCATTTTTATTTTTGAAAGAAAAAGGAAATTTTATTCACAAGGATTCACAAGGATATATTTTAATTAACCACATAGATATTTTTGTTTTAAAATGTCTTGACCTCTTAATGCATTTGCCCGTGTCTGACACAGGCGAAAGTTTCCGACAAATATAAATTTCGTATCTCATGTTATTTTATTTCTAATGCCCTTCTGTTCCGTTCCGTTCTGCACTGTTAGAAATTCCTAGCCTCATGGCACCAAAAATCGGTATTCACTTGCTGGCTACATAATTACAGAGCTCAATTTTACCATATTTTGATATTTTCACTAGCTCCAAATATCAGTTGAAGGTTGCACCAAAAGTAGGTGTTTAGAAAAAACACGATTTTTCTTTTATAAAATCAGAGTCATTTCACCATTATTAGTTATTTTTTAAAAAGCTCGAATGCAAGCTAAGGTTACCGTAACAAAACTATTTACCTGAAGTAGGCTATTTTATGACAGATCTCTAACCGTTTTATACAGCCAGCCAAATTTAAAAATTCAGCATAAAAGAAATGAACTCTGATTAATTAAAACATTTACCTGAGTTGACACAACACGCATTAGTCGTCCCGAGACTGAGTTTTAAAGAAAACATGGCGTCGTAAACAAATATCGTTCAATTTACAGTCAAAGTTTTATGTATTTTACCAAATTGTGGGTGCATTCAGTTGCATCATGGAAGTATTTCTCAATCATACTTCACAATTTATGGTGTAATTAAAATAAAATGATCTTCTATTTTACTAAGCTTAGGGATTATGAGAAACTTTGCACCAAATACTGGCTAAGGTCTTACCGAGCCTTTTTACAGTGTAGTAAAAATGGATAGACTAAATTATAATTAAATTTATTTACCATAGATGACACCAATATGCAGAATTTTTCTTGTGTAAACCACATGGTGCATTTTGATCATTAGCTATTTGATACATTAATTTAATTTATTGATTATTACCTGATATTTCGATTTAATTCGATTTTAATATTTCGAAATTCAAAATAAACCTGTAACCAAATTGTTTACATGTTTCTTGTACAGTAATTTTTTTAATAACTTTTGCACTAATTTCTGCATCCTAGTCACCCCCCTCAAGTGAAATTGCAAAAAAAAAAAAAAATTACACTATACCAGTTTATTCATTTTCTGTCAAAAAGAACTCGATCATTTTTTCCCAGTTTTTGCGAAAGAAACTCGTGCCTTAAAGGGTTAAAGTAATATATTTTGAAAATGGCATTTGAAAGCCTGTTTTGAAAATTATTTTGTATGATATAATGAATAATACTTTTAAATTTTTTGAATGGATTCTGTTATGGTATTAAACTCCTTTACTACCCTAAAAATACGATTCAGCGTTGAACCTTTGTATTGCTCTATTGAACCATAATATCTTCGATATTTGCTCTCACCTTAATAAGGTTCTAAATGGAACTGTGTGTCTATACATTTTAAATCATTACATTATATATTTTTTTTTCATGCCACAAATTTTTTGCATTAATTAACATAATTGTATAATTTAATTGGCAACGTATTTAGGTTGTAGCAAATTCGAGTCATATTATGGTTGGACGTGATCCTATATTTCTAGCAATATAGTTATGATAATATAAGTGATTAGCCTTTATATTTCTTTATAAGCAGTTTTGGATACCTGTGTCAATTTAAAACTAAAATAGTTATTTCGTACTAAATCCAAGAGTGGCAAAACCTGCTATGTTGCCTGATCGCCTGAGCTCTATGTTTATTTTCCTAAATGTAACTTGGTATAAATACGAAACTAAACACATTTTGCAGATTATGAACTATGCCAAAAATGTATGATATACCCCATTGATATACTAATATACTGCACTACATATATCAAATGAATTAAATACATTATACATATAAATACATTTAAGAAAAAAGAAAATGTTTTACTAACATAAAATGTCTGCACTCTTTTTGCAAGTTATGTTCATCACAAACTTTTAGTTTTCAAGTTTTATTTTATTTCTCATCGGCAAAAAACAGCAAAGACAATTTGAATTAGGTCACAAGGGAAACGTCAATGTGATATTGTTCATCTAAGTTTTTTCATAGATCAGTGTAAAAAGGGTTTCTCAAAACTGAGAAGAAAAAAAATCCGGAACAAATGAAAATCCGCGTATTCAAAATTGAAGCTGCATTCAACAAAATGCATGCGGAGGGAGAATTAAGCGATGTTCGTTGGCAGGAACCAACCTTTGTTCATAGTTGGTTTCTCTAACCACCATTGTTGAACACCCTAGTCAAGGGAGAGTTACGAATAGTGGCCGCCTCATCATCAAATACATTCTGTTCAATTTAAAATTTTAAGAAATAAATAAATAAGAAAAAAGCGAAATTGAAACTGCCGATCTGAAATTGGACATTACTGAACTATATTAAATACTGAATTCGAAATTAGTATGTCATAATGTGTTTTTGCGGCGGTCATTACATAAAGTTTTCTAACTCTTCCTGGGCTGGGGTGAACAGTCCGCAAAAAAAAAAAGATATCACCCTGAATAACTTTCGTTCTAATGATCGGATTTTCACGAACTAAGTGCCAATCTTAATGGTTCCGGGGGGTGACCTCAAATATGTTAATTAATTAGTGCTAACTATTAATTAAGTTACGAAATCAGACACAAAAACGTACTTTCTCTGAATAAACATAAATTTTTTTTTGCATATTTGGATTCCTTATCTTCAAAATATAGGGAGTAACCGCGCAATCTGAGAAATTTGGTCCCCATAGTTTGTTCAGGAGAGCGATTCAAAGTTTGGACCCTTTAATGTTAATTTCGTTTTTTGCGTTTTCAGTCATATTTTAAAAACTAATGAAGCAATTCAAAAAAAAATTGCACCCACTCATAAAACTCATTTACCCAAAGATAATTTCATGAAAAAAATAATTTTTAATAATTATTTATTATTTTTTATCATTTAATTAAAGTGAGGATGAAAACATTTTGAATTATAAGGTAGGGATTTTTCTATACCAATTTAATCTACATATTTTTCAATTGAAAAATCTAAAGTTTCTATTATTTTTATTTATTGGAAGATGAGAAAAATTAAAATTAATTATTTAAAAAATAATAATTTGGCGACAATGAAGAAATGATTTAATGGGGCGATTAATATTAAAATGTGATAAACTTACGAGGAACTTGACTTAGCGCGAGTGGCGTAAAATTTGATTCATATTTTTTTCGCTAATAATCGTTTGCTAATCTTTATATTTTTATTTCTTTAAACTATAAAATACGATATTTTTTTTAAGTCGTCTAAAATTCTATTTGAAATTTAGCAAAGAAATTTGAATAAAACATTTTAATCAACGAATGCCGAGTTTTATAAAAGCATGCTAGTGATAGAATATGATTATACACCAGATTTTGCTTATTTAATATGATTATTTTTTATATTTTAGTTTTTTTTCTCAATAACTGATACAATTTCTATAATATACATACGTATGTTAGATTTGGAATAAAATATTTATCAATTTCCTGAATATATGCTTTATAAATAATAATAAAAATCGTAGTCAACATTTTTAAACATCTCTCACATCATTGCAAATTTCTCAACATCTTATATATCGTCTTAATCTTAAAAGTAATTTTTTAATCACCTATCCTGAAATGTTTCGCAGAACTATTTTACCAACTATTTAATTTAATTTTAACATTTTTAAAAATCTTATTCTTTACCCTACTGCGTTTATTATTTCATCATTAATATACTAATAAATTTTTCACGTCATAGATTGATTCGAGGAACATTTCAGTGAATTTTAAGTCATATCTTGGCCCCCAAATTCACCTGACCTTAATCCAATAGAGCAATTGTGGTCCTACTTGGAAAAACAAATTCATACAGCCACGCTACCCCCTCGCAATGTGATGGAATTGCAGGACCAGCTGATGAGCGCTTGGTATCAGATACCTCAGACTCTATCAGCACCTTGTGGAATCAATACCACGGCGGCTGCTAGCAGTTTTGAGGGCTAAAGGCCGTCCTACGTGTTATTAGCAGGGTGGCTATAATGTAATGTCTCTTCGGTGTATATTTCACACATTTCCTAGGCATTCTATAGAATGCCAAATGAGAAACAGGCAAAGTGTAAAATGCATTCGTCAAAATGTCATTCAAAAATGACAATTAGGTTATTTTCTTATTTTTTATATGAAAATTTTGTTTCCCTTGATAAGACAGGCATAAATTATGGCTTGCACAACTTTTTACTTTTCTTTACACATTTTGAATAAATGTTTTTTAATGGAACTCTCAGTTTTCTTTTTTCAAAATGACATTTTTATTTTTGAGAAATGCATGTTACTGTGAATGACCGAAATCTGGAGAATGTCGACTTTCACCGGTGAATGTCAACAATCACACAGTCGCTTTGGTGATTGTCTGAAATATTTTTTACATCCGATTTGATATTAATTTATTCGCTGATATAATTACATTTAATCAATATTTTAACAGTCACTGACGATAGATTAGAAGAAACATCAGTGTAGGGTAAACCGGACAAATGCATACCGGGCAATGCCACTTGACCTTAAAAAAACTTCAGTGTAGGGTATACCGGGCAGTGACACTTGTCTTTAAAAAAACATCATTGTAGGGTATACCGGTCAAATGTATACCAGGCAGTGGCACTAGACCTTAAAAAAACATCAGTGTAGGATATACCAGGCAAATGTATTACCAGGTTGTGGCACTTAACTAGACTTAGTATATATTTCGGACATTTACCAAAGGTCTAGTCGTACTAGTTCTAGTTAATTGCCACTGCCCGGTATACATTTGCCTGGTATACCAGACACTGATGTTTTTTTAAGGTCAAGTGTCACTGCCTGGTATACATTTGCCCGGTATACCAGACACTGATGCTCTTTTAAGGTCAAGTGCCACTGCCCGGTATACCCAACACTGAAGTTTTTTTAAGGTCAAGTGCCACTGCGCGATATATCCTTCACCGATGTTTTTTTTAGGTTCAGTGCCATTGCCCGATATATATTAGCCTGATACTCCAAACACTGATATTTCTTCTAATCTATCGTCAGTAAGAATTAAAATATCGAATAAATGTAATTATATCCACGAATAAATTAATATCAAATCGGATGTAATAAATAGTTCGGACATTCACCAAAGCGACTATGTGATTGTCAACATTCACCGGTGAAAGTCAACAACCACCGATTTCGGTCATTCACAGTAACATGCACATCATTAATATAACAGAATGACCTCATCAGTATGTTTTTTTTCATATTTTGCCTAAATAACATTTGTCATTCTATAGAATGACTAGGGAAAGTATGTAATACCTCTCACATTTCATACTTTGCTGAAAACACCCGGCATTGTGTAGAATGCCTACACATTCTATTCAATACCGGCGTTTCATACTTTGTCCGGTAACATATATAAGAAAACAAAAATAATCTTAGTAGCAGTATTTGGTGGTAAATGTAGCTGTAATCGTATTTGAAGAATATGCTGTGCGACATTTTATGGTGAATTTGAGAATGTAAGTTTCAGAATGTATCGAAAGATGAGGATGATATTTGCTAAACATCTTTATCCAAAGAAAGCCTTGTAACCTAAATATGTAGCAGAATGAAGCGATTTTTTAAAAAATGAATCTTACAATATGCAACATATTATTTCAATATCTTATTCTTAAACATAACATATTTCAATGTTTTTTAAATACCACTAAATATTCAGCAATTCCTTGAGTTATAGAAAAAAGAAATATCGTAACTTATAGAAAACCTTGTGAATGTGCATTAGAATTACTATACAATATACATTTTATTTTTCAAGCACTTTTTTTTCTTCAAACTTTCTTTCCTAGAACACTCGATTAAAGCTGTAAAAATGATTATCCCTAAAATTTTGTATATAGTCATAATAAGTTATGTTAATTTGATTTTAGTATGATATCCTCGAATAAGTATAACAAAAACAGTATAATCTAAATAATATTAGATAAAAAGTTTACGTATTTGATTTCTAAAAACTTAGAAAATCATAAATAATTTATAAATCGATTCAAATTTTCTTTTCAAGGGAGATTAAAATAAAAAAAGTTTTGCTTTTTGGACAGAAATTAGCTTAAAAATTGTCTATATCCTAGAAACTTTGAGATATTTTCTATTAACTTTCTATTAACTTTGAGATATTTCTATTAAACCTCTCCGAGCAATCACAGAGCATTATTTAAATTTTTTTTTTACAGTCAGAAATTGGTTGCTTAGCAACCTAGTGAAATTAAGTCTTCTTCTTTCGAATTAGTCAATGGGTTACCTTAAAATATTAATTATCGCTGGCGACTTTTTTTTGCGGTTTTCTGGACTATCGCCAAATATATAAACCTTTATTGTGACCCAATTTAAGACCCAATGTTTTCAAAATTTTGTCTTAATTCAAGTGTCTGGATTCCAAATTTGTAAAAAAAAATACATGTTTATTCAGAGAAAGTACGTTTTTGTGCCTGATTTCGTAACTTAACTAATAGTTAGCACTAATAAATTAGCATATTTGAAGTCACCCCCCGGAACCATTAAGATTGACACTTAGTTCGTGAAAATCCGATCATTAGAACGAAAGTTATTCAGGGTGATATCTTTTTTTTTTTGAGGACTGTACAACTATGGTAGATACAGCATCTTACAGCAAGCCCCTTGGTTTGAATCCTGCTCGCAGCAATGGATAATCTCTCTCACACCTTTCTCCCTTCTTATGAATTTTGCTTAAAAATGTGTATATTCTACTTTAATTTGGAATGCATGATGTATTCAAGCTATTTTGACAAATTGTTGCTCAATTTTGAAAAACTCTTTTTTGCAGCGATGAAATTTGTAAAGAGGTCAAGGGAAGAAAATCGTATAGTAAGCCAGTAAGAATAGCACATTGATCAATTAACAATCTTTAAAAACTTTTGTTTATTAAGAAAGGTAATAAAAGAATTCGTAAAAAATTTTGAAAGAAAACCACGAAATAATGTTGTCATCTAATTTCGACAATTTGCATTTGTCCTGTAAAATTATTAACAATTTTAGGATCATCGAATTTTCAATGTTTGGAATACAAAAACAGTCTTCCAGATATTGAATAGAACGGGTGTAGAAAAAATTTCTATCGTACAGACAAAAAATTTTTAAGTAAAAATCAGTCACCAAAGCTAAATATGCATTGAATCGGTAAAAGAATTTCAGTGCAATTGAGTTGGAAAACCATTAAAAATAGATATTTATTGTATCATTTTGCATACTTGTAAGAAATTGTTACTTTTGAAATCAGTTTTTTTCAACATCGGGCATTGAATTATCTTAAAAAAGAAAACAATTCAGATTAATGATATAATTGTTTGCCTAACGGGAAATTCTATGAGTCATTTCGAATCATTCAATATTTAAAAATAAGAAAAACTTATTGCATTCTACTTTTTCAAATATCATTATTCTGAAAGTTGATACTCAAACGATGCTGTTTCCGTGTTAAAAATTTTATGTAGAAAACAGAAAATAAATGTGTGAACATTAATTATCATCAATTTTTAAGGGTATAATGAACCAATATCTTAAATGAAAAAGAATTAACTTTTAATTTTATTAAAAGAATTCTAAAGAAACAAAGATCTCAGACTGTGTATCAAAATTACTTTTCTAAGAATGTCAAATTACATTTTGAAATTCCGCTCGAATCATTTAAAACACTCTCGGGAATTTTATTCCATGGTAAAAAAAATTGTTTACAAGAAGAAGACGACAAGTAAAGGTAACAATGCGTTGCAAGTAGCCATAAATTACCGGTAAAGAGCTAACCTTCAGAACAGTGGATTAATCAATTGGCTCTTTGATATGTGCGAAAGAATACAGTGAAATGGACTGCTTGGTGCTTAACTGCTGACCTTTGGGGCATGAAGGGTCGAAAAGTCCACCCAGGTCATCGATCACAAAGAGATTGCTGCTATCTGTTATCATTGCTGATTTTGGATGCCTGGATTTGTAAATACTTTATTTTCCTTATAAGACTACAAAGTAAATCATGATTAATTTTCATAAACTTAGCAGCCTTGTTTTATTTCATTTAATTCATTATTTTTATTTTTTCAGTAATTTATAAATTAAACAGTTTTGCAATTAGGATAAATATTCAAATCGAAATTTCAATATTTAGATTTTAAATTATACAAAAAAATATTGATTTTTAAGAGTTCGAAGGAAAAGTTCTAAACTGAATCAAAATGCTAATAACTTGAAGCACAATTTTCTGTTTGCAACCTTAAAAAAATATAACAATGCTCCCTTTCAAGTTGCAACATGGTTAATTTGGGGAAAATGTTTAAGGCTATTCCCGAGAATAATTCATTTGAACAATGCTTGAAAGTAATATCTCAACCCATCTAGAACGTCTTGATAAATTTTTATTTCATCGATAAACATAAATGTATGCCATAAATTTAACTTATCTCGTAAATTTTAAATGTGTCGTTTAACCAGCTTTGGCTTTGCTTTAAATTAGGAAAATTTTAAATATTTACAATTTTTTGTAATGATTTATACTGTTATAAATATAATAGGAAGTTGAAATGAAGATTTAATTGCTGTTTAAGTAGCAAATCCATCAATCAATTTTTTAATGATGTGGCGTTGACAATGAGAATTTAACATTAAAGCAATTGCTTCTTTTTTTTCTCCTTGTAACCTATTGGATTCTCCGAGAAATTGCGTGTAACCATAGATATGGTCTTAGATATGTTTAAGTTAAGATAAGCTAAGTTCGTCTTCCACTGAAATCAATTCTTTGTTGGATAATCGATTATTATTTGCAACAAAGGACTAGTTGTTGAAGAAAAAAAATAACAAAAAATTTCATCAATAAACAAATTTTCCTCTCTGAAAATATTTTGACCAAGTTATTGTAGCAAAAAAATCACTATAATTTTCTGGGAAAGTCCTTATAAGAAACAAAATGTTTTCCTTTTTTTTCTTCATCTGCCCGACATTTGTCGCTTTTTTTTCTGTCAAAACTATGAATAAATTAAAATTTTTAGTTGGGCAATTTTAAATTTCAGAAGGTAGGCAGATTTGTAAGATTATCACCTTGATTTTTTTTTCATCGCCGTGATTTGATTTTTCATCTTGAATTTTTTTCAAAAAAAGTGGTCTCAAACTTTTTCCACCTCTTAACATTATCGACTTTTAGTTTTAATTTTTATGAAGGAAATAATTCCCTTTTTCAGTTACTTTAAATGCATCCTTGAATAAATAGCTAATCTGAAGTAAAAAAAATATCAATTTGAAATAACAATATTTATACAAAAAAATATGTTGAGGTCTCAAAGTGTTTTTCAGCACTGTATAATAATTAAACAAGTTGAAGGTGGTTTAACTTGAAAGATTATATTGTTCAACTTGGAACTGCCTTATTTAGTTTATGAAAAAAAAGTATGATAGTGTGATCTAACGCGATCCAAAATTTCTAAGAATTTAGAGATGAGTTCAGGAACTATTTTCGTGAAAGCAAGATTATGAAACAACAAGCGTAAACCACTAGTCCTTCAGTGAAAAGCTTCTGAAGCATAAGTTTAAATTGCTTTTAATAAACTTTTAGCATTTTATGGTACTTACCTGACTTTATTTAACTCCTAAATTAATAGAAAAATTGCCTTGAAATAATAAATATTTTCCTTTTCTCTAGATTTGCAAATTATATCTTCATTTAAGACAGCTTATTTTTTACTTTTTTTAATGTTTTCTTAAGTGCTATACGTTATCATACAAAGAATTGTCATTTTGGCTGTACTTTATTTTAAATGTTTTATTTTTTTTTATTTTTAAAAAGATATAATTTTATCGGAAAAAAATAGGAATAAACCCATCTGAATTAAAAAAAATATTAACTATCATTAATGATTAACCTATATCAAGGGATAAGGATTTTTCATATTTAGGGGGGATTATTTTTGTGTGGACAAATTTTAAATTTTTTGCATTCTTATCTTAATTTTACCCTTATTATTTTTTGTTTCCATTTGAGTTTGTTTTCTTTAATATGGTACGACACCGTATTGCGTGCTTATGTGTGAGGAATTATGTGTATAAGGCTAGTCTAATTGTACAACGATAGTTGTTTTATTTTATAATCTAAAATTAAACTCAAGTAAGGTACAATTTTATTTGAATTCAGTAAAGCACGCAGAGTAAAAAATATAGTAACTGTCATTCGATTGATTAGAGAATACAGTTAAAACTATATCAATGGAATAAAAAAAAGCAGCATTTCGAAAAATATCTGTTCGTATCTGCCATATCGTCTTCCTGCCAAATTATTTTCAAAAACATCTGGGACTTTTAAATAATAGAATCCTTGTTTTATGCCGTAACATAAAAACTCAGTTTTGCTAATTATAAAGTGAAGTTTTCAAAGTTCTATAACTTGATAACTATTGGGTCAAATTCGAACATCATTCTTGTTTCACATTTCTTGGACAAAAAAGAAAGAAGAAATTACGAGCGTAAAGTGGTTTAATGTTTTTTTTTCTCCTACAAAAGATTTAAGTAAGAAAAGAAAAATAACAAAGCATACAAATAATAGTTTATAGATATAAAAGATATATAAGTTTCTTAAGAACTGCTATTATTTTATTTCTAATTTGGCTACTTTTGCTTGTAGTGTTTTAATCAAACAGATAGTAATCTTAAACAAAAAGAAAAAAAAAACAGACAATTTGTGGACGAGAGAGCAGGTCTTTTTTCATGGGCATCGTTCTTTGATAAATCATTGTTTTTTTTTTTTAAAATATTATCTCTCACCTTATTTTGGTTACGTATTGCATCCTAATACCCTAAATTAAACGTACAATCAAATTTAGATGAAAATATGAAAATGTTTAACGTTTAATAATTCAAAAAAATAAAGTTTATTCACTTCATCACATTTTACACTTTCAGAATTATTAAAGAAGTAAAAGTAATGTAAACAATTAAATTATTTTAATCTATATTAAGATATTTTTTAAGTTAAGGTTCTATAGCTTGCAATTTTTTTAATCAACCAAATTGTAATTTTAAGTAAAAAAAATCACACTTTTCAAAGGCTTTATTTTTTGATAAGTGACTGTTCTGGAAAAATAATGTCACTGACTTTATGTTTTTGCTTTTTACATCATAAATTTAACGTTTAATATTTTTGTAAAGTGTAATGCTATAATATCTTTCACTAATCACTTAATATCTTTTTTTATCTGTTCTATATCTTTGACAAAGAAGAGTACTTAACTTTAATAATACTTATATTAAATTAACACTTAACATTGTACCATTTTGGTTACTAATTCTTTGTACGCAATTAATATCTTAAGAACTTGTTAGCAAACTGTATTCAGGTGCAAATATAAAAAAAATATTCTCACAATATTTTTCAATAAGTAAACACATTAATAAAATGTATTGAAAACCAAAAAAAAAAAAAAAAAACTTCAGTCGATTTTTGCTTTTAAAAAGAAAACACATTTTCAAACACAAAAAAAATCTACGATTGTTTTGGCCTCCGATCTTACAAAAAAAGGAATTTTTTTTTATTCAATCCGAAATTAGTTTACATTACGCGTTTCTGTCAAAATCAACCGTTTACCAATCAGAAAGAAAAATACATATCAAAATTTAACAAATGCTAGTCGCAAAAGGCCTGCAATGTTATAAACTTATTAATATACTCTTAAGTCCCCTGATGTATCCCAGTTGATGTTTAATTTGAGTTTTAAAAAGGTGCAAAACAATTTTTTAATGCAAAGTATATTTTTGTAATGTATTAATTAAAATGTATGTAAACTTAAGTAGATATTATATTTACATGCATTTTCAAAGCGTTTGTAGTAATATATGGCTTTTTTTTGCAATATACAACTTTTTAAAAACTCTATTTCTCGATAAATATTCAAACAATTTTACTCAAATTTTTGTATAGATAGGTAAAATTACTTTCTTCAAAATGATGCAAAAAATTTTATAACTTACAATTTAAAAATTATCGACTAGTATTAAGTAAGGCAATAAAAATTTATAAATACTTACTGAAAGTTATTTTTTGCTTAGAATTATCTTTAGATAAGCGAATTTTATAGTTGTGTGAAAAAAATACCGCAATAGGTAAACTAGCAAAAAGTAAAATTTTCATTAGCTACGGGTTTTCCCAGATTAACTCCTATACATTTTGGGGGTTAGAAATCCCGTGAAAAAAATTATATACTTATTCAGGGGAAGTATGTTTTAGTGTCTGATTTCCTAACTTAAAATATCGTGTGAGCTAGTTAATTAGCAAGTTTGAGGTCACCCATCGAATTATTAAGAATGAGTCCTAAAACTTTAAGATCCGACCATTAGATCCAAAATTATTCAAAATAGTTCGCATTTTTTTTCTTTTTGTGCACTGTGCATTGCAAAATATATTGAGATTCCTTATTTGAAACTATTTAACTTGTTTTATTTATACATAAATATTTGAAATAAATCAAAAGATTTTTCAAAAAATCAAAGTTATAGGGATTACTCTGAAAATTTTAAACCTGTTATTTTTGCTTTGAATCGCAATTTTTAAAACCACTGCAGATAATTTCCATTAAATAAATAAATAATTAAACTAAAATAATAATAATAAACAATAATAGTTATAGTAAATAAAAACAATGGCATACATTTTAGGTAATGCAATGATTTATATGATTATTTTTATGATAACACAATTGTTTGTCCCTGACGAAAATGCTGGCAAATTCGACCTGTTGAGTTTAATTGATTGGGTTAATAAATTTCAGAATTTGTTTTTCACTTCGATCTAAACATGCCAAACCGTCGTCAGAGTGAGCTGATTTCATATTGTTGACAATCACTTCACTAATAGGTGATATACCGAAGTTTTTATCATTCATGTGAAGTTGAAAATAAAAAATTTATTCTTGTTGAAAACGTACATCTTGAAAAAGTTTGTTCATGAACAAAATTTTAGATAAGTTTAATCCATAAAAAAATGTGTTTGACCGAAAACTACAATATCCTTTAAAGAATACGTATGCAATAAGTCTCATTGATTTTTTTAATAAAATGTTTGACATTATTTTCAAAATAATTTAGTAAACTCTATATTTAACATATTGTCAACAATGAGATTATATATGAATGGATTTATTTTGCATCGCAAATAATAGGGTCCCAAATTTGCATTTACTACGCTGTATTTCAATGAGTTATAATTGTTTCTTACAATTTGTGTCAATTTTCCATTCATTATATTTCCGGAAAACTTTTGTCATGGCTAATTTCCTTTAATGCAATGATATATTTTCCCTTAAAATGTATAAGACTGCCTTTGAATAAAAAAAATCAAAATCGCTTTTGTGATCTATGTGCGTGTGTTAAAAGTCCTATTACATAAACGTCTATTTAGTTTAACCTGAATAACTTTACTCTATATTAATTCAATGCACAGTGTGGTTTATATTCAGACAGTTTTCCTCTGTGAATCAGTCACATTTTTCAAAATGAGGAAATAATTTTATTCTCACGCAAGACTCGCATGAGAAAGTTATCTTTAATTTAGTATTCCTTTCACTTGCGTAAAAAATCCCCCTCTTTGAAAAAAAAAAATAGCCAAAAAGTTTGGATCGTTTAGTGAAATATTCTAATAATGTGTAGTTGGGCACATTACTTGAAAAAAAAAAGACAACAAATGAGAAGAAATATTACCTAACCGTGATGTGAGCGAAAAGAATAGGCTATCTACTTCTTTCTTTGAAGGAATTTGTGGTTTTGGAGAGTTGTTGCTATGGAGATAGGGTGGAGCCTAGAGTTCGTGAGAATCATATTGGGAGGGTGTCAATTGAAGTTACTGATGTCTATTGGGGTTGCTAGTTACAGAGGAATAAATCTCCTTCCTGACAATTTGTTTGACTTCTCAAGAGAAGAGAAAAATAATCAATATTGTGATACGGTAGGGCATGACAAAAAACTGATTTGATGACCTTTGGACGAAAAATAGATTGCTTCGAAAGTAGGGAATCAATCTGTTGGATTGCGGCAATTTACCAAAATCCACCTGACCCATAGAGGTCCGCATTATAGAATTTCTCTGTACGAAAGAATAAAAATCGTAATTTATTTGGTGATGTTTATTTATATATATATTTACATATAGTCCCTGGACATATTGTTAAACGCATTATAAGATTCTATGTAAAATCCTAATTATCAGGATTTTACGCGACTGAAAGCAATTTGCACTTTTCGTGTATCAATTGGTTAGCATTGTAATGTGATACATTAGAAATAAATGCAAATAGAAAGTGTATAAAAAATCTCCCGAATAAAAATTCATTACATTTATGTTTAAATATAAAAGTATTGCATATTAACTCGAGCAAAACATGTCATTATTAAAACACTACAATGCGTTTAATAATTTGTCTAATTATTATAATATACAAACATAATACGTGATATAATTAATATTCTATATTTATATAATATATTGTCAAATTTAACTAATCGATGAATTTATATTATATATCGCCTAATTTAACGAATTAATATGCTCGAGATAGATAGCTCGATAATGTTAAAGGCATGACGCAAAATTTTCTGAGTTACAGGAAGACCATTTGAATCGCATAGTCGTATTACTTAATGTGATGCTTATGAGTTTATAGTGTGATTTAATGTTAATTTGTTTCAGTTAAATGTGATTTTGTTTTGCTTAGAATATCATCCTCAAATAGGGATGATTCACGAGTTTCTGTTAGTTATGAAAATAGGTCTTTAAAGAGGCAAATAAGTAATTTAAGAAATTATAACTTGTCCATTTATGTGTAAATTGTTTCAAACACTTGCCATACAAATTTCAACAATCGAATTTCCCACACAGTCAGGTTGATATTGATATACAATCCAGTGCATCTTGAAAAAAATATTCTGATTAATTCTATTTTATCCAAGATGAAAATAAAATGCTGTTATGCTGATTTATTAGCCTTTGATAAACTGAAATGATTAAAAGAAACCAAGCATTTTTTTTTAGTTAAGAGAAGGAATAGGTAGCAATCACCTGATACAATAAATCTATCATATTTTAAACAATGAATCTATTTATAGTATATTTCTAGTAATTTTATTGCGTTAAAAACAACATTATTTATTGCAGTGGAAAATATATTCATTATCAAAATTTATTGATCCTTTGTTTGAAACTCTTAAATGGATATTGACAAAACCTTTTGCAGTAATTGATACCAAATTAAAACAGCTTTTTTGTTTTGAAAATTTGAAAGATGTTGAAGAAGCTTATGCTTGAGCAATAGTATTATAATTTCAAATTTTATTTAATATACTTTGAAATTACGTACAAAGTTCAGAATGTATGTATTGCTATAAGCACAGTGTTTACATTCGACACTTTTGCTGTTTAATTGCATTATTTTTAATTGACATGAATCAGAATTATTTTACTTATTACAATAAGCTATGAAATGATGATTTCGTTCCCTAGATATAACTTATAATTTAATTCAGGCAAATGTAGCACTTTTTAACACCATGCGAAGAGTCATTTAAAAAATATAATTTTAAGTCTGTCATAATTCGTCAGAAGAAATAACAGAAAATTTCAAAAATTTTTGAGATTTTCAAATTTTTGTGTGATTTTTTTGCACAAGTTATGGTGACATTATACCTTGAAATACGATCATTGCATAAATTAATATTCAAATCGCATTTCGCTGTGTATAATTACTTTACTCTGATTTAATCTAAAGGTTATAAATGATACACTATTAGACACTTTATTCTAAAATTACGGGAAAATTACAAGCAGCTGTCTGTCCATCCAATTTACCATAAATAACATTTTTTTTCTCCTTTACGGCTTTGAAACAGTTTACAAATAGTGTGATTATAAAACCATGAATGCGAAACTATACGGTTTTTTAACTATATGCAACTCTCATGATTTCAAAACCGTTAAAAAATACAATTTAAAAGAACCTCGGAATGTGGCTTAATTAATTTACCTGGTTTTTTCAATTATCGTAAAAGATATAGGAGGAAATGCTAGTCTTTTCTGTGAAATTTAATTTTAAAATTACTACTAATTTTATGAAATCTCACTCTAGAACAATGGTAAAATAACAAACATCAATCTGCTCATCCATTTAACCGTAAAGCTTAGGTCAAAGAACATTTTTTAACTTTACGGTTTTGAAGTCGTTTATAACTAGTATTGTTAAAAACTATGAATAAAAAACTATACTGTTTTTTAACTTTTTTCATCTAGCATGGTTTAAAAGCCGTAAGAATGAAGTTTAACTGTACATTGGAGCTAAGCTTTCACTTGGTATTAGTAGTTTTTTTTCTTTTCTTTTTTATCAAATGTCCCTTGGAATGTGGTTGATTTAGTTTTCAGGTTGTCACATCTATCGTAAGATATGACAAATACTGAACTTTGCTTGTGCTGAGCTGCTTTATAGTGCTGTCATCTATGCGTGAATGAGAGTATCGTATTTTAATAGTCCAGGGTCGCAAACTGGGAAGCGCTGGAACTAGATGAACACTAGAAACTCTCCGTGCGTTGAAGGTAATAGAGGGAATTTTCTGGTGTAAATGTTGGGACTTGAATCCCCGTTCTGTCTGTCATGAGATTGACCGATTAGCCGTCTCGACTATAATATGTTCCCAGCTGCAAGAAACTAAGTGGCTTTATTAAGGGGTCCAAATTTTATGTGATGCAACTCTGGTTGTGTAACCATATTAGATGTGAGCAGTTAATAAACGGTTTTTTGCCCAGTTAAAAAATTGAATACCATCTTATTTATGGTTATTTGACTGTTTTGCTCGAATATTTTGAATAACAATTAAATGAATTGTGATTTAACCCTTTTTTCAGTGAAATTTTTAGCAGTGTAGTAAATATACGCATGTGACAGCATAAAAATAACAATAACTTAATTTTACTAAAAGCATCGTGAAATGTATCTCTATCTTTTAAGACAAGGGAAAGAATTTTTTTTTTCTTAAAGTGAATTTTAAACAAAAGAAGAAAAAAATAACCTGGATGCTGGGTGTATTACGGGGTGTTCTAAAGAATGTGAAGAAAGAATTCCCAGCAAAAACAATCATCTGCTAAAAATCTAATCAGTGAGGAAAGTAAAACTGCTGTTCCTGAAATATCAAACATCTTTTGAAGTTTACAAATCTAATAAATGTGTTCTTTATTTATGAAATTGAAAGGAGTAGTTTCTGTGATCAAATTTACGTTTTCTTGAAAAAAAATTATACCCAGTAAAACTTTAAAGCAATAATATTTCAATCAAGACTTGTTCTATTACTTTAATGTAACGAAAGATAAATTGATACTAAGAACTTGTAATGTATAATATTTAAATTTCACAAATGCAGTAAGAACTATCTCCTGACCTTAGTAAATATGTAGTTGTTGTTTGTTTACTTTTGTTCGTAAATGATAGTTTTTTTAAGGGCATATATCAGTACTTTTTTCTGAGAAACTACTTCTGATATCGCTTTTAAATGTTTGGGGTTATTTGAGAAAATATCAATAGTATGTTGTAATAATGTTTAAGCGTTAACAGGAATGCTGTTTGAGCTATTAAAGATTTTTTTCTCAAAAATTAGGATTTTTTTGAAAAAAATTTAAAATTTTTTTGTTCAGAATTTTTAAAAAAATATTCTGCCAGATATATATATTAACAGTTATCACAGTATAAACATGTATATGTAAATATTCTGTGAAAAAAACTGTAGCAATATCTTGTTTAGATTGTGAGAAAATGCCCTTCGAAAAAGGTCAGTTTTAAGTCCCTACTTACTTCCCTTAAAAAAGTGATTACAATATTGTCTGTTTCAACCTAAAACATAAGATTTTGTTCGTTTACTTCCTTTCCGCAAGGAACGTTTCTAAAAGAGCGATTGATATTTTTAAGAATTATTTGTTTCAACCTAAAATATAAATTTTAATTTGATTACTTCTGCTCCACAACGTCCGTTTTTTAAAATTGTTTTGAAAGTGATTACTATTTAAATTTATTTAGAAGATTGGATTAAACTCAAATCAAATATTTAAATTATCGAAATACTAGGAACTATTGTAAAGATCACTCACGCAAAAAATCATGTTAACAAAATTAATATGATTGAAATATGATAGTGTTAAAATTATATGATTTTTATTTTTCTTCCTTTCAAAATAGTGGCAAATGCTTTTTCCTTCCATATTATTTTCCAAATATTTTCAAATTGTTTGCCAAGTATATTTGAAAGGCAGCTCAATTACTTTCCATTCCTTACAACTGATGCTAGAAAAATGTTGCAATTAGGAGGTTAAATCTAATACTTGATTAATCTGATCATTTTAAATCAGCTAAGTTAAATGTCAATTGATTTCTTTTTAATCTGTTTGTTACCTCAGTCCCAGATAGCATAGATTGTCGCAGTGACATAAACAAAAGTCAAGAACTGTCATAGCAGTTACAGACACTGCTGTGTGTTAAATTGTCCCATTAAGGTTATATAGTGATTTTCATATTGCTTTATCGTGTGATATCACATAAAAGTTTTACTGATTGTGACTTTTGTCAGAGGGTAGACAAACTTGCACTTATCTGTGCTCTGCTAGAAACTTTGTCGACACTTAATTGCAACTTTGATTTCCTGAAAGTCTCACAAGAATCAATTCAGGGCTTGTTTTTCTAAAGTTATGCAACTAGTCTCACTAAAGTTCAACCAGTCACTTGAAAGTCTTGCAAGCAGCTTAATCTCTTAAAGTTAAATATGTGAATCATAATAGAGTTAGAAATGGTCATAACAATTACATTCACACGTGTGATCTATTTAAATAGCTCTAAAAGCCTCTCAATATAGTTTTGAAAGAAAATTGTTTTCGTTAACGTAGTGGTAAAAAAAAGTGTCTCAGTACAATATTGCTCTATTCTCTAACACTAACAGTCTCAGAGAAATAAATTAAATGTGAATATGTTCAAATTACAGAACAATTTTGAAATAAATCTATTTTAATAATATCTATTTAAAGAACGAATTTGGATAACTTTGAATTTGCTCACATTTTCTTTAATATTCACGTTAAAAATTTCAAATTTTTATAGTCACTATCAGTTTTAATAAGATGTATTTTATTCAAAAATATAACTGCAAAGTTTAAATAACACAGTTTTAATAAAGTAAAGTAACACAGTTTTTGAGCGAAAAATCCCATAAACTAAGCATCTTTGTACTCTGTTTTTTTGTAATCTTTTAATTTTGAATAAAATGCTTTATTCTATTTTGCCAACAACTTGACTGTTTCTATTTTGTATGACAAATATTATTGTTGTTGTTTTTTTCGAGGAGGAAGTTATGGTAGTTTATAATCCAGTTTTGTAATAACATTGAATCCAGTTTTTATGGAAGAAGAGTTATCGCAGTAGGGGTGGGGATTTTAGTTTGTTGCTATTATGAAAGAGTGAAGGTCCAGAGATATATCAAATGTTACTTTATTAGATAGAACTCGAAAAGAATAAAGCAGCCTTATGTATAATTAAAAATAAAAATAGCATAACATGATGAATGATAAATAATGGTCAGACTGCGAGCGTCCAAAATAATCCAGTTCTAACTTTTTCATCATCACTGAACTTGTAGACATCATATTTAATTTCATCGTCATGATTTGTTAATTAGAACAATAAAATGTTCTATTGTTATTCAAATTGGCTGTCGTCATTAGATATTTATCATTAGGTATATTGACGCCAACCCCGGACCTATATATAAAAAAGGTTGGTCGTACTGCTTATACATATAGATTGATAGATTTCTTATATATAGATATTTTAGCCTTTTTTAACAAATACATAACTTTTTGAACAGTTAAGAAATTAAAGTAATTTAAGATTTATTCTAAATTAAAATCTTGTTTATTTTTTTAAAAAAAGAAAATGCATACTGTTTTTTTTTAAACATTTCTAAAATTATTTTAACGTCTCTTTTTACAATTCTCACTATACACAATTATTTACTGTATATTATAATAAATAAGTAAATTTTTAACATTTATCATTACTGTTATTTTAAAATGAACTCTATACTCATTAGTACGTAATTATACAAATCTATATCTATTTTTAAGTATTAAAAACCTACATATCCTTGCAAAGACAAATAATTGTTTAAAATTTGCATTTTTATAGAAAGTAAAATATAGTAGTGTTTTATAAATACTAATTTCTTGGTAAAATTTACTA
Organism: Parasteatoda tepidariorum; assembly: GCF_982258835.1. Classification (NCBI taxonomy): domain Eukaryota; kingdom Metazoa; phylum Arthropoda; class Arachnida; order Araneae; family Theridiidae; genus Parasteatoda; species Parasteatoda tepidariorum. The sequence goes on from NC_141765.1 coordinate 6,881,900, forward strand.
GTGTTTCTTTTATTTCTATTCTGAATTATAATGTTTATTAATTCTATAGTAAGTTATTTAGTATACTTCAGCCATAAATATGTGTAGCAACAGTTAAAATAACGCTAATGGTTAAACAATATATTTTTAAAATGCTTTCAAGTTGACGTTACATGCACTGCATAATAGAATTTAAAAACAAGATATGCAATGAATATTCAGAATTTGGCACATTCAGAATATTTGAATTGGCCTAACAATAAAGTGAAATCAAATAGTTCAGCCAAATATTACAGAAATTATTTACACTCGCGATGGCTCAGAGGATGGAGTATTCGCCTTAGAATGAGGTGAACCGGCTTCGAATCCCAGCAATGGCTGGTTGATACGAATTCCGAGTCTAGCTCACACCGACCACAGTGCTGACGGGAGATATCCTCAGTGGTAGACGGATCATAGTCCTCTTGCCGTCAAGCTAATCTCGTGGTCTTCCTCTTCATGTAACGCAAATGCGGGTTAGTTACATTAAAAAGTCCTCCACGAAGGCAAATTTCTAACAATACTAGTTCCTTTGTCTTCTGGATTGCTTTCAAAATTTTAATTGTAGCTTTCACAATTGCAGGGGAACATTAGTAGTAGGACTGGGCTATAAGTCGATGTATCGCGACATATCGATTTAACGCCTATATCGGCAAGTCGATACAGCGTCTTTCGTTCCAGGCGATGCATCAGATTTCTGATGCATCAGAAATCTGATTTAAGTCTTCGAGGAAAGACGATATAGCGAAATAACGATATAGCGATCTAAGAAACGCAAGGATCTTTCCTTACTATCCGATGCCGATTCGGGGTGTTTGTTTCGTTATGTTGAAATGGCCTTGATTGATAAGCGGTAGAATCAGAACCAGAGTTTAGAGAATACTATATCGTGATCTCGCATGTTCGTTTTCGCACCTCTTTTTGCTTTGTCGCGACTTGATATCATTTCTTGTAGATTATTTTCAGTGGGACTAACTTCGTGATCGCTGCCGTTGCCTTGTTCTGAACGCAATCTATTATTGAAAAGAATTTATAAAGAGTTTCGTCATTAATTATGTAATTTTTTTTAAACAAAACTTTTTCTTATTTTTAAATGTGAAAATTATCGGAAATCTAATTATCGGAAGGCGCCCATAAAGAATTAAGTTACAAAGTAATTAAATTTGTTAGGTTTTTCCTTTTCTTTTAATTTATTAAAAACCTTTTGGATAAAACTTCTAATAATTTAATGGGTTTTTATTACTGATTTTAAATTTATAAGTCTTGAGTTTCTTTTATTTTTAGAAATTAAATTAAAACAAAACTTATTTTTTGTCATTTGGATTTGGACATAAGTCAATCAACTTCGTTTATTCAAAAAAATTTGAAAGGTTTGCTAATTTTATTCATTTTTTTCGTTTTATTAGAGAGTACAATCAGTTTTTTTAAATTTTCTTTTAATATTATTAGTTAATTAGCTAAATATATTATCGAATATCACAATTCTTTTGTTTTTATTTTTAAGAAATTAAACCTTACTTTGTTTTTCGTTTATAATTCGATCATTATTCAATTTAATGTAATTATTTATGTGAAATAATAATAATAAAAAATAGTGATTTAAAAGCGTTTTATTATTATTTTTTTTAAAATTTATTTAGCACTTTGTTTTGAACATACAAATATTTTTTAAGGAACTTATTTTTTAAATTTTCTTTCTATATTGTTAGGTAAATATATTGATAAATATCGATTTTATTTATTTTTTTATTATATATTTTTAAATTAAGAAATCTTTTGTTATTTGCGTGATCATTTTTAGAAAATATAACAAAACTTGCGTTTACTTTTTCATTTAGAATTTGAACATTACAATCGAACTTAATAATTATGTAATTATCAAAGTTATTTTTATATGGCTCATTTAATAAAATTATTTTTATGGCTTTAAACTTTTTTTTTTCAAAATTTCATTCGCTTAAACTAATTGATTTTCAAATAATTCATAAACCTATCGTTTTAAACTTTCCTTTATTTCTAGTTAAAAGCTTAGTAAAGTTACCTAAATTAATAACTAATAACTAATTAATAATTTAATTAATTAATAATTTAGGTAATTAGGTACTTAATTAGACTGCTAATACCTTATAAACGATAAAGAGGTTCAAATATTTCATTCTGTATCTACACATTTTTTCAATAAATATTTTAAGTAAGTTTTGTGCATAGTAGTCAATTTATTTAATATCTTTCTTAAGCAAAACATATATATCTTCAAACTTATAAATTGATTTAAATCAATTTGAATATGGAGTTTCGATAGAAATCTGACTTTCTGTGCCTTACAAGTAAATGAAATTCAAAAATACTATATCGCGATACATCGCTATATCGCGATGCAAAACTGACGATGCATCACGATATATAATTTCTAATATCGCCCAGTCCTAATTAGTTGTCGTAAACCCAAAATTGGGTCTGCTGTTGAACGGCGGTTATAAAATATAATAAAATAATTCCTATTTATGTACTTTAAAATACAGAATTATCATATCCATCCATAACACCATATGAAAATTAAATAGTTTTTTTAGATTTATTATAAAATTTTAATTTAAAAATTAAATTGCAATATTAGTTCTGAATGAATTAAATTATATTAATTATATAAATGAATATAAATTAAATTAGAATTGATTTCAATCAAATTAGATTAGGATTCATTAAGGGTGATTATATAGCAGAAGGTGGTATATTGTAAAAAATTCCAGTTCAAAGTACAGTATAAAGTACCGGCCCTTTGGGAGCATCACCCATAGAATCCTTTTTACGATAAAATCTATTCTTGCCGAAAATTATTTTGCCGTAATTTTTATAGTATTATTGATTTAACTAGATTACTATCTTTTTTCATTTATTTACGGTAATTATTATTATAAAATAATGGTATTGCAGATTTTTTTTGTTTCGTAACATTAACTAGATTAATATTTTTTATTTAACTATGGCAATTATTACTGTAAAATTATTTCTGATTATTTGTTCCGTAACATATTCCGAAAAAATTGATTTTACCGTAACCAGTACCGGCACTCTCTGTGGCGGTACTTTTTATCAAAATTTGATCCTGAATTTAGAAAAAAGTATAGCTAAGATTCGAAGGTCTGTGGGAGTTGAACCGTTCGACCAATGAACTGTCAGTATTAATCAAGATATTCACTATTTAAGATATTCAAAGGACAAAAATGAAACATTTAATTGTCGCAATGACGTCAGCGCGTGACGAAACTGTAACATATTCTAATCTCTGCAGGGTTCACAGCGTGATGATCTGTGACATAATTACGGCTCAACAGGGTCACCGTACGACCAAACTGCGACATATTCACGTCTCAATAGGATCGCAGTGTGACAAAACTGTGACATAACAACGTCTCATCATAGTCAGGTTGAGGCAAAACTGTTGATATATTTACATCTCAACACTGTCACTATGTGACTAAGTTAAAACATCAATATGTAACATTTTCTTCACACGGTGACGTCACTTGGAAAATTAAATGCCTCATTTTGGTTTTATGTTGAAGTTTGGGTGACATCAACGTACAACGTCATCCAAAGATGGAACCTTTTTCCTACCACTTCGCATCGATGTCGCAAAAACCACATATGACTTCACAAGCGAACCTCTCCATGACAGTCGCATTTTTGTCGCGAAAAATTCATGTTTAGAAGACACCCCATATATTTTTGTAATTTGACCATTTTTGAAGAGAATAAGTAAGACGATTGAAATCTTTTAAACAAATTACAAATCTTGAGGAGAAAAGTTTGTAAAATTAACAGTAGGTAAGGTTTTGAGAAATTAATTTGGTGAAAAATTTGGTAAATATGGTTAGTTTCGTAATTTTGGCATTATACCTTAGAACAAGAGAAAAAATCTATTTATTCGGTTAATTTCAGTTTTAAGTTGTGCATGTTTAACTAAATTTATAGTAAAATTAACTATAATTTTGAAAACCAGAATTTCAGGTGAGTCATTAATGTATGAACAGAATAATTTCCAAATGAATGGTTCATATGTCGGTGACTATTATTTTTTTAAGCAGAATTTCAGTTTTTTTTTACCATAAAAGTCTTTATGATACTTTTAATTTTAGCAGAATTTTTTCAGTGCTTTAATCTATCAAAGAGGTTACTATATATAAGCTCATTGTTGCAGAAACGATTTTAATAGTAAACATTTAGCGATTTCAGACTTAGTGATTGACTATCTTAAAGTTTACATTCGTTAAATAAATTAAAGTTCTCTGATGTGTTTCAAATAACGTTGACTAAAGCTGCTTGTATACACTCATGACTTTTGTATAAGAATTATTTTAATGAAGTGAATTCCACTTTTTTTAAAAAAAAAATTTTTGAAAAGATTAAAACTTACTATTGTTGGAACGAGTTTATAATTAAATTTCACCAAAAATAATTTTAAACCCTATATTCAATAATTAAAGCTAAATAAATATTTGAACGCAGAGTTTGATAATTAAATCACTTCTCCTTTTAATTTAAAAATGTAGGTGCTGCATTGATATCAAACAAAGTTGCAATTTAAATATTTATTTTGCTTCTGGTGACTTTTAAAAAATAAATAGATTTGCAGTTTAAATTATCATAACAAATTTTTCATTGAATTTGCGTATCTACTTTCAAAATTTATATGCGTTGCAAAATATCTATTATCTTCATCCACATTTTGTTCTTTTTTCATCAATTGAGTAATTTTCCTCTATTGTATGTTAGAAAGTCCCACAATTATACTGGGAATGACGAAGCCATAATAATTTATAAATATATTTCTTAACATTATCTAAAGAAATCACAAGATTCTTAAAATTTTATATAATAATAATTAATAATATAAAACTTCATTTCCTTCAAAAATATGAATAAGGTAGTAAATTTTTGAGTGCTCAAAAAAGGTGCATATTCTCAAAACTCGTCAAACGTGAATGAAGAAAACAAAAGTGATTTGAAAAGAAAACGCTAAAAAATTGTAAATAAAGGTGAAAAATAAAGCTAGGAAATCCACAGTAGCCGAGATTGAAGCAGAAAAGGAAAAATGAATAAAGGTGAAAAAAATAGAAAACAACAGAGGCATGGATGAAATCAGGGCAAAACACATTACCACGCTTTATGAAGAGATGATAAGGAACTCATGTCGTTAACAAGAGAATCAACATTCATATGGATGAAACAAGACTCTAAGGCATCAAGAAATTCCAGCCAGCAGTTTTTAAATTTTTTTTTTCACATTCATTTTCCAATTTTTCGTTAGAAACTTTACGTTTTCTTTATCAAATCACTTATGTTTTCCTCATTCATGACAGGCGAGTCATTAAGAAGTAAGTATATTTTAGAGCGTTCGAAACGCTTTTAACACCATCTCCATATTTTTGGAACCGTATTAGGTTGGTCCTAATACCACACGGGCAAGCCTGCTTGGTGAAACCGAGCAAATTTGAGTCAGAGCGTGTGATTCTTGTTTTTCAGTGGCGCCATCTATGGTCAAGAATTCGGCTTCTGCAACATCATACGTCACACCTGTTTATAAGGCGGACACATTCATTCATCCACAGATCGTAAATTAGATCTGAATCAGAGAACGATCGTTCGATACGATATATATATATATGCAGTACTCCCAGAGGTATTGATTTGTTAATGAACATGGAGGATTTTGGAGTCTTCGGCCGGCGGGGTTCGAACCCACGAACTCTCGGACAGGGGCCCAGCGCCCTACCGACCAGGCTATCCCGAACCTCGCCGTATTAGGCTTTACCCTATTCTATTTTGATATATTTAAACGCTAGAGTGCAAAAAATTCTGCTTGAAATACTTAATTAAGATTTATATTATGAAACTCAAATACATATCAAATGTGATTAGAGTCTGAAATCTCATTGATAGATGTAAATAAATTGATTGCATTATCGAACATCCAAGGAATGAAGATTTGGAGAAAATAAAGTAAATCAACATTAGATAGTTGTTCGATGTATCGTATAATCTTAGCCATATCTTGTGTAATATATATATATATATATATATATATATATATATATACATAATATATATATATATATATATATATATATATATATATATATATATATATATATATATATATATATATATATATATATATATATATATATATATATATATATATATATATATATATATATATATATATATATATATATACAAATATATACATATATACATACAAATTGGTGCCGTGACCAGGATAGGCAAATTTAATAGAAAGGGCCTAAATTGGTGCTGCAATCTTTTGCATTTCCAGATGCTAACATTTGACTTTTATGTGTTTTAAAGTTGTATCATATTTGAGTGTATTTATATATTCCCAGTTTTTGAAATAGACGTAAACAAGTTCGGATATATTCAATTAATAGTGTGTTTGGGAAATTTGAGTTGTAACCGAATATGTGTCCTAAAGATAAGCTTTCGCCACAGGATGGTCAAACGGGTGTATTTATACCTAGCAATTTTTCCCTTTTAACATTGCAAGTGCTCCCCACGTTTAGAGGAAGGGACTCTACAGTATCGGTGGAGGAATTTCTTGAGCGCCTACAAGCTTCCGCGTCGCAGTGGAATTGGACAGAGTCAGAAAAGTATTTTGCATTAAAAGATAGGTTGTTTGAAGAAGCCAGAGACTGTATAAATGAATTTGGGGAAGACATTGACAATTTTAAAAAGTTGAAAGATAAGTTGCTTAATCTATATGGTAAAAAGGTTTCTCCTTCAACGGCTCTTTTTGAGTTTATGGCCTTCAGGCAACCCGTAGATATGCCAGTTGAGAGATATTTGGCACAGGCCGTGCAAAAAAGCAAATTTTTGGATTTTGGTCAATGTGACTCTGAAACAAAAGAGACACAAAGAAACCATATGCTATTTAGTATGTTAAAGTTAAATTTACACCCTAATATTCTGAGAGGAGTTTTGGCTCGAAACCCGCAAAGCTTGGAGGAGTTAAAAAAGTTAGCTATTCTGGAGGAGAGTGCCTGGCTAACCGTGAAGGCCATGAATAATCCGTTTTTACAGTTCCCAACAGAGATATTTAAAGTTGAACAAAATGAGAATGGGTTAGCTGCTGTCTGTGCAAACCTGGCATCCACCATAGAGAAATTAACTGAAAAGGTAGAGAAACTAGAGACTAGAGTAACTGGAAATATGGGAAATCATGATAGAGGGGCAGTAGCGTTTAGAGATAATAGAAGTAATGAGAGGAGGATAGGTCCCTGTTACAATTGTGGTAGAGTTGGACATATTGCTAGATACTGCCGTGCCAGGCAGAGAATGAGTAGAAATGTCCAAAGTCAACCTGCAGGTAATGCAGTTGAAGACATTCGCCAGGAAAACTAAGTTCGGGTGCTTCACAGGCACAGGTGACAGCGAGTATGCCCAAGTTCGTGCAAATTTATACTAATGAAACTGTAGGGACCCTTCCCTTTATTAGTGTGACTTTTCAGAATTTAAAAGTCTTATCTCTAGTTGATTCAGGAGCAGCTCTTAATTTAATTGAGGAATCTTTCCTACCTTCTAACATTAAGCGTCAAAATTGCAATATGTGTGTTTCATCTGTGGCAGACAGTAGGATTGCTTTACAGCATAAAGTTCAAATTGATATTCAAGTTGGCTCGTACAAGTGTAAATGTGATTTTTATGTATTACCCTCTAGATTATCTAAGAATTTTTCTATGCTTTTGGGAAGTAATTTCCTTCACAAACACAGGTGCTTAATTGATTATCAATCTAATAAAATTCAAATAGGTGAAGAAATAATACCTTGGTTATGTTGTGAAGAGGGAAAGGTGATAAACGTAATTGAACAAACTTGGAAAGAAGATATTTACGGTTATTTAAATAAAAAATATACCCTTGCGCCTTTTTCTGAATCGGTAGTAAATGTGAACGTTAGGAAACATTTTAATTCGGAATTGTGTTTGGTGGAACCTATTTTTAACGACAGGGAATACTGTGTGGCGAGGTCAGTTAACAAATTTAAGAGCAATCGTAGTATTCCGGTTTTAGTGTTAAATCCCACCGGAAATGACATAAATTTATGTAAAAATACTAAATTAGTTAAGCTGGAAAAAATAATTACATCAAGTGATAGCAATCTACCTAATTTTAATATCGAGGCTCAGGAAAATTTCGGTGAGTGTGATGAGGCCGATCTTGAATTTGATCAAACTTTTAAGTTAGACCATCTAGATAATAGTACTAAAGATAGGTTAATAAAATTTTTAAAAGAAAACAAAAATGTGTTCGCGGCCTCAGTTAAAGATCTACCGGGCTGTGATACTGTGCTACACAGGGTTCCCCTAATTGATAATGTGCCGGTAAAGCGTAGAGCTTATAGGGTACCATACAATTTACGTGAGGAAATGGACTCGCAGATAAATATTCTATTGGAAGCGGGAATACTGGAACCCTCAGTGTCAGCTTACAGTTCTCCTATTCTATTGGTAAAAAATCGACCGGAGATTATCGCCTGGTCACAGATTTCAGAGCCTTGAATGCTAGGGTTGTTCCGGATTCCTACCCTATACCCAACATTAATGAGGCAATTGATAGTTTAGCAGGCGGAAGGGTTTTCAGTACGTTAGATCTGACTTCGGGTTTTTTCCAAGAAATTGTTTCACCGGTGGATAGACATAAGTTAGCAATTGCTACCCATAAAGGAATGTATCAATTTACACGCACACCTTTTGGTCTGCGAACAAGTGCCAATTCCTTCCAAAGATTAATGAACGTGGTATTATCTGGTCTCGAACCTTTGAATATTGGAATTTATATTGATGATATTGTTATTGCCATCAACGAGGTTGAGGATCACTTCCCGAAACTTAAATTGGTATTTGAAAGATTATTAAAAAATAAGTTAAAGTTAAAACCAAGTAAATGCTCATTCCGCACTAATAGAATTAATTATTTAGGGTTTGTTATTCAGGATGGTAAGGTTTATCCAGACCAGAAAAATATAGAGGTTATTAAAAATTTTAAAACACCAAGAAACAAAACCGATGTTCAATCATTTTTAGGATGTATCGGGTACTACAGAAAATTTATTCCGAATATTGGTCAACAGTCACTTAGGCTGACAGCCTTAACTAAAAGTGGCAAATTTGAGTGGGACAGCCAGGCAGAAGCGGAGTTTGTGAGTTTAAAAAAGTTCTTGATGTCTGAACCTGTCTTAATTTTACCCAACATGTCAAAATCTTTTCACCTGTATACGGATGCCAGTAATCAGGCTATAGGATAAGTGTTAGCTCAACTGGATGATGAGGGTTTTCCTCACCCTATAGCGTTTGGAAGTAGAAAACTAAAAACCACCTGAGACTAGGTATTCGGTGACCGAACGTGAAACCTTAGCAATAGTTTATTTTACAAATTACTTTAGACACTATTTGCTAGGAAGGAAATTTTTTATTTACACTGATCATTCCCCTATAGCTAATACCTTGAAGTTGAAAGATTCTTTTTGTAGAATTGCACGGTGGTCTATTTCTTTGTCGCAATTCCAGTTTGAGGTAAAATATATTCCGGGAAAGGTTAATAATATTGCAGACTTTTTAAGTAGAAATGTTAAGGAAGCAGAAACTATCGATAACAAAATTTTATTTAATGAAGTGGATTGTAATGAATCACTTTGTTCCTTGACAAAATTAATTGAAGAGCAGGAGAAAGATCCTTTTTGCAAAGAAATCGTTGAGGCTTTGGGCAAAAATGAACCAGTGCCATCTAACTTTCATTTTTTTATTAAAGACAAATTATTAAGGTGTAAGAAAAGCCAAATTGCTGAGAGTGAAAAAATTGTTATTCCACTAAGTTTAGTGAAAGACGTCTTGAACTTGTATCATAATTCTCCTTTGGTTTGCCATCCTGGGATTAGTAAGACTTTAAGAAAGATAAAGAAAATTTATTTTTGGCCCAAAATGTCTTCCCATATTGTGAACTTCATTAAGTCGTGTAATAGCTGTTTACAAAGAAAGGCTCATCAACCCAAGCGATTAGCCCTTTTGCAGAAAGTGCCACCTCCATATGGTCCTTTTGAGAAAATAGCATGTGATGTAGTAGGACCGCTCCCTTTAACTCAGGATGGAAATAGGTGTGATGGAAATCCTGTGTTAAAGAAAAACCAGTGCAAGAAATTTGCTAAATTTAATGAGGGCCCTTTCAGGGTGATTGAAGTCATATCTCCGGTCACTTTGAAAATCCAACATACAAAAAATTTTGGCTATACTAGGGTTGTTCATGTGGAGAATGTGGCAAAGGCGGAGCAGAGATTGGAAATTTTGCGATCCAGAGATAGTGGGTTCGGTGACCAAATCAGTGGCAGTGTAGATAGGGAAAGAGTAGAGACGCCTGCTCCAGGAAATCTGCTATATCAGACAGGTAAATTCGTGCCTTTTCCGCAACCTCGTTATAACTTAAGACAACGAGTAAATGGACGGGTCATAAGGAATTAGAATTTGTAAGAGGGGGGTGTAACTAAATTTTTCTTGTTTTAAATTGGGCTATAAATGTTTTGGGGTGGAATGTCAAATGTTCTCCAAATATGGAGGAGGAGTTTATATCTGGCGGTGTATATTTTGGTTACATAAGCCGGAATGTAGTAGGTCGGTGGAGACTGTTTTTTTTTCAGGTGGACCACGGTCCTTTTATGTACATAAGTGTGAAGTGTAGGTCTCCACTGGCATTTGTAATGATGTATGTAATCAGTCAAAACTGGGTTTGTCCCATTTTTGTTTTTTTTTTTAATGTTATTTTGAAAATGTAGATTATGAATGTTTCGATGTTTAAAATTTGAAAGCTGAAGATTGATAACGTTGCTGTACAATCTTTTCCTGACCCCCTATGGGCCGCTTGAAAAGGTATTGCTAAATGTAAATCTGAGTTGTAATGTTTTTTAAAGTTAAGTGTAGTTTAAACTACTTTGGCGCATATTTGATTCCTCTTTTCTGTTTCCTTGCAAGGTGCACATTGTTAGGGTCAGATTTGATTTTAGTGATTAAGATCTAAAAGTAGGTTTAAAGCCGCGTGGTGCTTTTAGAGATTTTGAACTTTAAGTAGGAATTATTCATGAACAGCTTAAAAGAAAAGGAAAAACGGAATTTTTTGTGTAAGACCAGTACTTTAGTTTTCTTGCTAAGGTGATAAGGTTCCAGGTCATTTTAACCAACAGTGCTTTAATGTTTCAAAAAATTAAAAGTATTTAAATTTTTTTCGGTGAGACGATGGTATTGTAATAAATTGAAATTTATTATAAGTTTTTCTTTTTTAATACTTTTAAAGATAGGTTATTTTTCTGTAGATGGCACCACTATGATAAAATGTAAATTCAATCATAATAATAATTTTTTTTAGAAATTTTGAATTAGTCTTTTAAAAAGGGATTTTTGGGGTGAAATCTATGTAACTAAATTTATTAATATTTATAGAGGATGGTATTATAACTTGTATAGGGTATTGGTGGATTTATGACGGTTTTTCTCAGGGATCTTTTTTTTGGTTCTGACGTCCGCCGGATGCGGGATGACTCTGGACGTGGTAAACAGGTCAGTCTAGATTCTTTCGCCTTGTTGAAGGGAGGATAAAAGAGAAGCGATGAATGTGGCAAAAAGAAGTAGCAGTACCAGTAGTAAGCAGTTAACCAGAGCAGTATCCTGGGGATACGGAGTTTGTCCGCTGAAGGAGTGGTTCGTGACAGTATCTCGGAGATGGTGGATCGTAACCTTAGGGAAAGCTAAACTGAAGTCTCTAGCGGGAAGGACTACCGGGATTAGCCAAAAGCCGATATCTTTGAGACGATGGGCCATGTCCGAAAGAATCTATGCTGGACGTCCGGTGTCCCCCTTCTACATGCCTAAGTCGCTTGAAATTAGAATAGCTGGAGCAATTTCGAGATCCTAGCCGAGGAGTTTGTCCATGAGTTCATCTACCTTTCCGGTGGGCGGTTCCAGAGGGAAAGCAGTAAATTCCGTAGGGTACTTATAAAACTTTAGATTTTATTTCGTTAAGATTTTCGAGGAATCATTTACCGTAAATTCAGAACTGTTATGGTGTTTTTTTGTGTAGGAGAACAATCAGTATTTAAGTGTGATTTGTAGATATCATAAACCAAGTCTGTGTTTTTAGTAATGTTAAATGCAGTTTTTATTTTATAAATTTCTTTTTTGAACTGTAGAAATTGAAGGTTATGCTTGAGTGTTTTAAGGTTGCATTTTTGTTTTAATTAATGTACAAATGTTTATTCCCATGTTAGCATTTGGAAATGTGTGAAATTATGTTTTTGAAGATTTAGAGGTGCAATAAAAATGAGTTTTAAATGTTGAAAGTTTTCTGTAATTCATTAGATATTTGTCTACTAAATAACCTGGGTAACCGTTACTAAATTTAAATTTTGAGATCACAGCCAAAGGGGTAACGGTACATATATATATATATATTTATATATATATATATATATATATATATATATATGTCACGGCGAAAGACCGAAATCGGTGGTTGTTGACCTTCACCTGTGAATGTCGAGAAGCACCAAATACGTCGGTGAAAGAACGAATATTTCATTACATTCTTGTACTTTCGAACCCTCACCGGTGTACGTCGACAATCACAGATATGCTTTGGTGAATGCCCGAAATATTTATTACATTCGATTTGATATGAATTTATTCGTGGATATAATTACATTTATTCGATATTTTAACCCTACACTGATGTTTTTTTAAGGTTAAGTGCCATTGCCCAGCATACATTTGCCCGGTATACCCTACACTGATGTTTTTTTAACGGTAAGTGCCACTGCCCGGTATACATTTGCCCGGTATACCCTACACTGATGTTTTTTTAAGGTCAAGTGCCATTGCCCGGTATATATTTGCCCGATACTCCAAAAACTGATAGATTTCTAATCTATCGTCAGTAAGAATCAAAATATAGAATAAATATAAATATATCAAATAAATATAATAATATTAACGAATAAATTAATATTAAATTGGATATAACAAATATTTCGGACATTCACCAAAGCGACTATGTGATAGTTGACATTCTTCAGATTTCGGTGTTTCACTGTAACATATATATATATATATATATCTATATATATATATAATAAAATGGTTTATTCCTAGTTTACATTTGCAATTCGTAGGTTAAGCTCTACAAATATTAAATATGTTAAAACATGCGTAAGGGAAACAAAAAATGATTTCGAATGATTTAAAAGGCAAGAAACATCCTTTGATTTAAAATGCGGGAACATCCAAACATGAAAATCACAGAGGCTTCCCTTAGGATCAAATACTTCTTATCACAAACATATAGCAACTATTTATTTCGTTTAAAAAATGACTAAATAGTTGTTTTTAAATAGCGCATAATCACATTTATACTTGGCTTTATGTTTGAATCACTGCTTTTGAAATTATAATTCTCTGACGCAAAAAGTATTACGTTGTGCACTTTTTTCAACTAAAAAAGAAAACAACCTTAGAGAGCGCCCCGAGTCTTCCTAATAGCTTAGTTAACTCTTATCATGTACGGTCGTATCACATTTCGGGAGCAATACAGCTTTGTACAAAGCAAATAAGACTCATTCTAATGGGACCTCGTTTTATAGAGCGAGGATTTTATAGCTCCCTCCGGACTTCCCAACGATGATGCTCCCTTGAGGTGTGGAACAAACATTCTCCAAATCGCAATCAGAAATGTAATTATGAGAAAAAAATCTCGATTCGTGAAAAACATGTGTATTTGGGGTGAGTATGACCTGTGGATGTTATGTGATTTTCTTATACCATTTATGCGGAGCTATTTTTTAACTTTAGAAATGACTGCACATTTCTTATTTAACAAGCCCAAGCAGCTTTTCTGCTATTTTTATGAAATTTTTTTTGTACTTTTTTTTCTCTATGAAATGAACGAATGAAATAGATTTTATGCATTGTGTATCCTTATTGTAATACTCTACGAGTAAGGAAATAGATAGTTCGGGGGAAATGGTCTTATTTAATTGAAAGGTTTGTCATTTAACATTAAAGGGCGATAACCCTAGAGAGGAATTTAAATATACAATATTTGAGATTAATACAATGCGTGCAACTATGGCAAATCACACGGAGAAAAAAATTCTGGTAAAATTACGGTGTATAGTATTTATTTTTTCAAAAAAAAAGACTAATTCTAGATATTAAAAGCAAAATATATGGTATCATTCATTTGGTAATTTTTCCATTCATATAGTAAAGGTTTAACTGAAATTCTGATTTTCAAAATTATAGTTCTTATTACAACATATGTATCTAGTTAAAAATACGAAACTGAACAGCAAATTCAACCGAATAAATGATTTTTATGCCTTGAAAAAATCGAAATTTGACCACATATACCAAATTTTATCACACATTATTAAAACCATATTTTATTTTTAATTTTACCGAAGCACTTCACAAAAAAATGGCCAAGCTTTTTGGTGCTTCCGTAGAACCAAAAACACTTTAAATTTAGCCTTATTGTGGTAGTTTTGACCATATTTCTTTTTTCGTCAGTGCAGCAGGAATTCCCTTTTCTCCTCATAGACTTGTTAAAAGCATCTAAACTTGTTATTCAACTAAAAAGTTAAAAGCCTACGGGTTGTGATTTTTTAAAACGTTCTTACAAGGAAGACCATCTAATCTTCTCGTGAACTCTGTTTGAACATCTCTTTTGAGTATAAAACTTTACTCTCTGCTACTTTATAATTTTTAATGATTACGCTAGTATAACAAAAAAAAATATTTGACTGAGAGTCTTAGGATTTTTTGTCTAATTAATTACATGCACAAGGTTTTGCGTTTCGATGTATATAGGAGATTATATCATTAAATATCGTTTGGTTAAAAGAAAATATTTTGGTCAGAAAGATATTTAATTTTAAAATCTTTTCCAAAAAATAATTTATAGTATTTTGAATAGCTTTGATTAAAGTAATTAAAAACCTTGAAATATTAACAACAAAAACATAATATGTCTGAAAACAAAATCAAAATTTACTTTTCTCTGTTTATTTCAATTTTAAGGAAACTGAAATTGTGATGTTTACCGTTGCCGGCTTTTATCGTTAAAAAATACAGATGTAAACAACGCAAAATTTTAGCATGTCTGCATCCACAGAGGCCGACATGCTTGCCGCTACCTGGCGTGAAATTAACTATCGACTTGATATTCTCCGTGCGACGAAGGGGGCACACATGGAAATTCATTGACAAGGGTCATGAATCTTTTTAAGTCTATCTAACCATTTATGCTATTATATTTAATCTATCTTTATCATTTTATAAGTTATTAAACATCAAAATGGGTCCGGGACTTTATAAACAACCTGTATAATTTTGTATAGAATTTTAAAATGTTTGAGTAAGTCGTCAAATGGCAAACTGAATAAAAATATAAGCTTTATGAAAAATGTTTTACTTTTATTATTCAGTAAATAAACTACAAATTATGGATCTTAACTAACCTCTCTCTTGTTCTACATGAAGCACTCAGAACGAATACCTCTGTTCAACGCATTTCAAAATGAGTCATTTTTTGTGTTTTTGGAAAAAAAAACAAGTTTTATTCTATCACTTTAGCTGCGAAAAATTTTTTTCCTTAATAAGAAAAACAATTTATTTAATTTGTTACTTTTAGTAAGAAAGAAAATGATTTATAAAATAATGTAGCTTTTATTTTATAAACTTATTTCTTGTAATTCTTTACCTTTTTTTTCAAAAAAAAAAAAAATATTACAAATTTTAATAATACAAAAAAAATTTAGTTTTGCTTTCTTATGAGATATTTTCCTTAAAAATTTAAAAATAAATAAAATTCTATTTTTTAATAAAAATGAAAAAAGATTGAAATATTTAAAAAATTGTAATTGTTCAATAAGGTTAAAGAATACTTAAAACTAATAAAATATAATCAAAACAAGTGGTTTAGGATCTGGTTTGTAAGGAAATACATCATTTATATGATATGATAAAGTAGTTTCAGTTATGTTTGCATTGTTTTTCTAATGATACATATAATTTTCCTTTGAAATGCACTTCCGAATAATACAAAAAAAATATACATATGATTTAAAACAAATACATGTTTCATTCAATCTATTTTTCGTAAAAAAATCGAAATTGATAGAGACATATTTATTTGGAATGCAGAATGTATAGTAACGAAAAGTATCAGATTTCGTTTCCTGATAAAAGAATAATTTTCCTTCAAACAAATCCTCAATATTTATTAGAAAGAAAGAGAGGAATGTCACTAAGATTTAAGTTTTTTTGAAATGTTATTTGTTTCTATATGTTTTTATACGCTTCTTATTTGTTTCTTATTTTAATTAGATTGTAAAGTTGTTTCTAAGTAAGTTCGTTTTTAAAGGTTTTGCGAATTTTAATATGTGTAGTTAGGCTTCTAAGGCCAATAATTATTCGTTTAATTGATATTATTTGAATTAAATTAAATTATTTTTAGACAGATATGAATAACAAGAGCGAATCCTGACACGATTGAACACAGAAATAGGCAAATAATTTAAGTTATAATGATTAACTCTGTCTGGAGGAGAAAGCTAAAGAATAAAATATTGAAAAAAAATTCTAATGAAAGAAAAAAAATCTCAAAATAAGGGAATGTTTTTGTTAATACATAAGATCATTTAATTTTTAAATGGAATTAATTTAGCTCGATTTATTCAAAGAAATGTTGCAACAGAATTGATAGAAGTTCTTTGCCAGGCATTCGGGATATTTTTTACATGCACTTTGGTCCGAGCAAAGCTTTTAAATATGGTTTAGAAGTCTATTTCAGAAATGTTTAGGAGCTGAAAATTTTTAAATATCCATTTGTTCATCGGAATGACACATTTAAGGAATTTTGCCTTCTATTAAAGAGCAGTGGTCTTATCTCCGGCAACTGCTTGTAACATGCCCAGCTTCAGATCTATACTTATCAGTTAGTCTAGGAAATAAAGGTGACCGATGCACAATGTTGACCATGTTACCAGCATTGCGCCATTGGTCCTCTCACTGTAAAAAGTACCACGGAACTTTCATCGTTTTTGACAAAACTTTTTTCTGGTATATGATCCGTGCGAAAATTTTGTCAAAATGTCGAAAAACTATCGTCACTATCTCTTCACTATATAGGTTGCACAACACAACAAAGACAGATTTTACAAAGAGATGAATTACACCAATTCCCGAAGCGGGATTTTAGCCCCGTTTCTTCCTGTTACGAAGACAACTCCTGACAGTTCCTTATTTTCAATTGTCCAGTCTTTATTCTAGCGACGCCATTCTAGTTATCAAACTTCCACAATGCACTACAATGAAGTTTCGAACTGAAGGAATATTTTCGTCATATATTTAACAGTTTGTGTTTCGCCATGAATCACGTCATTTCGCAATGAAATTATTCTGAGAATTAACGAAATACTGCTCAAGGATTGTTGAATCGTAAAAAGTGAGTGTTTTAAGCCTTAACATCCTTAATGATTTTGGCTGACACTGAATGTTGCAGAAATTCTTTGCCGCTTTAGTTAGTGAGCAGAATAGGAATCCGTCAAAATTTAAATTCATTTCATTCGTTTTATTATTATTCATTCATTTTATTATTATTTACAAATTAATTTATGTAGCGAGAGTGAAGTGGCAGATATTAAAAATTAATTAAAATAGTTTTTATTGCATTATTACTACAGAAAATATTAATTTTTATAGGAGAAGATAAGTAACATTTCTGTAGTTTTTTTTAAAAAATAGTACGTGGAATCATTCAATGTGAAAATTGGCTTAAATTTTAATTTAGGAACTTTCTTACAAAATATAAAACATTCTGAGAATATTTCGAGTGAGTTCTCTCAATGCTTCAACAATGTTGAATATTGTAACATAATATTAGAGTTTTCATAAAAAGTTTTATTTTATTTCGTAGCATGATTCACAATTATTTTAATAATAAACTATTTACTTATTGATGATATTGCGTATTAAAGCTCTTCACTTTCAGCAAAAACTTAAAACAATGTAATAAAAGTTTTTTCTTTTAATATCGCATGAACGGACGAAATTAGAATTGCTTTTTCATAACTGCTTTCGCTGCTTTGATTTCTCTTTATTTGTAAGCAATTGAAGGGGTATGAATTTTATTTAATAAACATTATCGGTGAAAACTGGATTTGAAGTAAATACTACATTTTTTTATAGATCTGATGTCATATATTCCAACATTTCGAAACACAATCTTCTCGCAATAGAATTCCTTTCCAAAGTTGATTCAATTTAGTTTTCATTTCGAATTTTCTTCCATATTTTCCACTTTGTCGTTCTGTAATACCGTTTTTCCCTTCATCTTATCATGAAATAAAATATCTTTTTTAAAGGATTTAACTACTTATATTAAATTTTTAATAAATATTTATGCTTACGAAAAAGCCCGCCAGTGTGGTTTTGAATATAAGTCATATTTCACTCGTTCAAAAGAAATATAGCATGTTTCTAACAGGAATGTATATAAATAATATATCAGCAATCAAGTACGAATATAATTTTAGTTGACATCATGCATTATTTAAAAATTGTCAATGGTTAGTTATAGTCTATTGTTTATATCAGTTTTTATGTTTGTTAGAAGATGGTCAATTTAGAAGATCAATTTAGAATAATTGTGTTCATTCAACTTTAGATTAGATAAAAATCGAAATATATCGATATATATATTTTTTGAAAGTTTCATGTTTTTCAACTTTGTGTGCTTGTAGAATATATTAATTTTCATTTAAATACAAACGTTTAGATATCAAATTGAAGGTACTTTAATGTAGAATTTAATAACAGAAACAGAATTAAAATATCTGTATTACAAAAAAAAAGTTATGCTCATTTTAGTAGAACAAACAAACACAAATCGTTTTGAATAAGGACGTGTTTTGTAATAAATGCGTACTAGCCAATCACAAACACTGTTCTTAGGACCAGCCAAATGTCTGTAACTATAGTTTAGATTATTTGGATGGTAAAAGAGTTATTGTTGTGCAAATATTTTGCGGAATGATGCATACTAGTACAATTAAATAGAGTATTGCTGTTTTTGAATGTTTAAAGTCCTTTTTTTAATTAAACTAATTTTAAACAATGTAATCAACAAGAAGAACTAATTGGACATCTGCAAAACGAAGCCGAATTGTCATATTGAGAGAAAATGGCCTCTCTTATGCTTAAATTGCAAGACAAGTTGGTGGTTCATTGACTTGTTCTGGTGTACGAAAGTTCCGTTTACGTAATGAAAAAAGGAAATCAGTGGAAAATAAAGCCAAATCAGGCCGAAAAAAATATACAAGTGCTGCTGCCGATAGAAAAATAAAACGGCTATGCCTTCTAGATAGAAAAATTTCATCAGATGCCATTAGATGAGAAATGAATGCAGCGGGTATTGCAGTAAGTTCAAGAACAATAAGAAGAAGGTTATAAAGATTTGGACTACAAGCTAGAATTCCAAGGAAAAAACCATATTTAAATCAAACGCAACGCGAAAATTGAGTTAAGTGGGCAAAAGAACACATGAAATGGTTTGAAAATCAATGGAAGCAAGTAATCTGGAGCGATGAGAGTAAAATATCGCTCTTTGGTAGTGATGGTAGAAAATACGTGAGACGTAGAGTAGGTGAAGCACTTCATCCTGATTGCATTGAAGCAACTACAAAAAACCCTACAAATGTCATGATTTGGGCATGTATGTCTGCAGATGGTGTGTTCTGAATTCAAGTGATTGATGTCATCCTGAATGCCGAAAAATACATCGAAACTGTCCTGAAACCAAAATGTATAGCTTCCATCAGGGATCTCTTCCCCAACAACGCACTATTTATTTTGCAGCAGGATCAGCTCCATGCCACACAGCAAAGGTATGCAAAGCATGGTTTCAAGAGAAAGGCATAGATATATTACCATGGCCAGGATAGAGCCCTGATCTCTGTCCAATTGAAAATTTGTGGCGACATTTGAAAATTCTTGTACAAAAAAACGTCCATGAAATAAAAGACAACTTATTGAAGATATAAGTGATTCTTGACACCGTGGGATTACGAAAGATGAACTCCAAACACTCGTTCACACGATGAAAAGACGCTGTGAAGCTGTCTTAAAAAATAAGGGTTATCCTACTAAGTATTGATTGTGTAAGAATCTCTTTAAAAAAATGCAAATCTAAGATAGATCTTACTATTAGTTGCATAATTTTTTTTATAATACAGATATTGTAATACTGTATTTATTATTAAATTTTACATTAAATTACCTTCAATTTGATATCTAAACGTTTGTATTTAAGTGAAAATTAATATATACTACAAGCACACAAAGTTGAAAAACATGAAACTTTCAGAAAATGACCACACTTTTGGCCACCACTGTATATATATATATATATATATATATATATATATATATATATATATATATATATATATATATATATATATATATATATATATATATATATATATATATATATATATATATATATATATATATATATATATATATATATATATATATATATATATATATATATATATATATATATATATATATATATATATATATATATATATATATATATATATAAAAGTATGGATAAGGACACCAGATTCTGGTGAGATTGACAAAGGAATATTTCTTTATATTAAGTGCTAAAATTTTGCAAATGTGACGAAATTTGATAATTTTATAATGATACCTTTGAGCAAGACATAAATACCATTTATTCTTTCAAATTTACTTCTCAATTTTGTATTATTTACTAAATGCATGGGAATAAAAACTATAATTTGGAAAACAAGAATTTCGAGCAATATATAAGGTACTTATATGGGGGAAATGATTTTGTTTCAATAGAAAAGACGGGTCCCAATATATCTCCCATTGAGCACTTTAGACTTTGGTTCTCTGCACATAATCCGTGAAATCAATAAATATAACAAGTTTGGCATTTAATTAAATTTTTATTGAGTTTGTCTTCGAAGAAACGAAGTAACTCTCCATTTTCCATCAAAAAAATACGAAGTAGCTCTCCACTTTTGTTCATGTTGTCGTGATTGGAAAACTTGGTTTCATCTGTTGAGATTTATTCTTGAAGATCTGACTAGATTTGTATCGGCTGATAATGTGCCTTAGGAAGCACTAATTAGTTGTGTACACTAATAGATGTGTCGCAACAAGTGCTTTTGTCGTGTTCCTTGGGAGCAACTGTGCTCAGTTGCATTTGTGTAGGGTCAGTTCTTTAAAAGTTTAATTAATCACCCACAACGCTCAAGATACGGTCAGCGATGCGTTTATAGTCTGCTGCATACATTCACTGGGAGATTTGTGAAGTGCTATGCTGACAGGGAATTTTGCTATTCTTTCACAATCACTTCCTCCGCAGCTCAGCTTTATTCAACTCTTTTGGCTGGGAAGTTTTTGATCAGATCTTGCGCTGAGAAATGTTTTCCGATAATTTAAATTTAATTTTGGTGGCAATCACTGCAACGGTAACGAATACGTGAAAAGTCCCGTGACCTATTCGTTATAGGAGCAGTTGGCAAGTTTGTATGAGGAGGGTATTCTAAATCTAGTTATAAGATTTGATAAGTGTTTAAACAAACTTAGCAACTATGCTGAAAAAAGATAAACATATAAATTATCTGAAAATAAATTTGCTTCTTGAAAATTTTTTTTTCGTCTTGTTTTCATTTTCAAGCGGCGTCTATTAAAAAACTATCCTCGTAAATGAAACTTAATTTCTTCACTCTTACTTTTTAACACTATTACATCGGTACATTTTGTGTCCCAGGAATATCAAAACATCACTGTTCTGTATGGGGATTAACATTTCTGTAAAAAAAAACACATAATTCTGATAAATAAAGCGAAAACATATGGTATTAAAACCATTCATTTGGTAATTTTCTATTCATATTCGGTAATTTTCTATTCATATTTGGTAATTTTCTATTCATATTTGGTAATATTCTATTCATATTGGTTTATTGGAAATTCAGGTTTTCAGGATTATAGTTTTTTTGCCACGACCTGAGTACAAATACAAGCCTGAAAAGTAAATTTAACTGAAGAAATAGTTTTTATGCCATTCTCTAAGGTATCATGATAAAATTTCCAAAATTTATCACCTATACCAAATTTTATCCTATCCAATAAAACCTTATTTTATTGTTTATTTTACAAAAATAATTATTCTTTTTATATGAATTATAGTTATTTATATTTTGAAATAAGGGGAAAAGTTGAAAAACGCAAGAATATGCGAAATATGCATATACTTTGAAAATTTAGTGGTATTTAAACAATAGTAACAACAAAAAATTTTAAAAAATCCTAAATCTTCTTATTTTTTATCTGTAAGGGACAGAGTTACCAATTTAAAAGAAAAGGAGAAAATTCGAATGTAAAGAAATATAAGCCTGTGATTTATTTTTCCTGTTTTCCTGTTCAAGAAATAAAATGGATGGGTAAAAAAGTTTTTAACCTTCATTTCTAATATGAACGCTTACGTCATAACTTGCTCCGATGTTTATTTTTTAAGAAGTCAAAAAATTTTTTTTCAAAAGAATATCCGAACCTCTTAAGCTTTTGCTTTGAAACACTGAAATATTTTTTTTTTAAATTTAGGGCAATTAATCGTGTTTATGCTATTTTGAAGAAAAAAAAAACTTTTTTGTTAAATTCTAAAAAAATGTTTCAAAACAGTTCTAGAGCTCATTTTTTGATAAGCAACATTTATTTTGAACAATCAGTAATACACTAAATTCAAGGAATTTTACCTTAGACAATAATCTTGAGAGTCATGCGACTTTGAACATCGGGATTTAGCATAATTTTTAAATCAATAGAATATTTTTTCCCCCAATTTTTTTCTAGTAATAACCATAGATTCAAACGATAATAACACAAAATAGAATGTCTGTTTAAAAACGATGCATATTTGATTAAAAACCAACTAAGTTATGTTGTTAAGTACACAACTCAAAACAATAATTTTCGATAAGAATTTTTTTCATGATGATATTGATAGTAACAATGTTAAGTTGATTATTATTTCTTTTCATTTACATTCACAATCTTTTTATGGCATATCATTACATTTTAGGTAGAATTTTGAAATGAACTTTAGTAATTTGAACTATTTATAGAGACTTACTTGTCTATGGCATTTGATTAAAGTAACTGTATATGGTAAATGTTTGTTTATTTCTACCTTCTAAGTTTTAAGTTCTTGAGAAATTTCTCCTTCCGATTGAATAATATAAGGAAAACCTGTCAGCTCATGAAAGAAAGCAAGCAGATAAAAGTTTGGAAAAATCCAGGACTAACTCTAAAAAGATAAATATTTTTTCAATTATAAAATGCAAACTAAATAGTTTGAAAAGGTAAAACTTACAATAGAAATACTTTATTAGCATTTGTTTAATAAGGATGCTTATTTTAAAAAAAACGAAAATTTTCATGGAAGCAATATTTTAAGATTTTTAAAGCTTAATGTTCAAGATTTGTATCATTTTCTTCAAATATCATGGTAAAAAGTGATTGGGTGCCATGCATTTCGCAAATTATCATCAAAAATTTCATAAATTTTAAAACTGAAAAAATGAAAAAAATTTTAAAAAAATAAAAAATATTTTTTTACATTTCAAAATAATGTATTCATATTACGTTATCATATTTCATAGCAAGTTTGCGTTATGTTATTTTATTTTATAGCATATTTACATCAGGGTAAAACAATATTTTTTGCATCTATCGGAAGCATATGAGTTTAAAATAAAAATCATTGTTTGAGAATAATTTAAGGAATTAATAAAGCAAACAAAATTTCCTCGAATTAAACTTCCTTGATACTTAAAAATATATTCATAAAAGCATTAATTCATAATACTTAAAAATACATTCATAAACGTTTTAATTCATAAAAGTATTCAAATTATTTGCATTTACTTATCATTTCCCATATAATTCAAAGGTATGTGAACTTAATTTACTTTCCTCTTCACTACTGAAGTGTAAAGGAATATAGTAAAAATAAAATACTTTATGAGTCCGAATTTCCATTTTACTGCCTTAGGTCATAATAAGACAAGCAGAATACAAATTGTACAGCCAAGGGCTAATAATTTTAGGTTCAATAAATTAGGTTCAATAAATAGGCTCAATAAATTAGGTTCTTTGCTATATTGACCTGCAGGAAAATTGTGACTCAAATTATTAAACAAACCCTCGAGGACATTTTAGCCCCAGATCAACTGACCCCAGTCATGAACCAACAATAGAGCATTTCATCGTTAATTTTTGCTAATCAACTTTTAGCCTTACATTTTGAAATTTTATCTACTTTCGATTTTAGACTTCATCGACTTCTAGTCAGACTTTTACTTTTAGACATTTACACTTAGGACTTTTAGCTTTCATTGATGTTAGCTTTGAGATTTTTTATCCCTTGTTTCCTTATTATTATAGTAATTTAATTCTCGACATTTACACCGGCGCTATTGGATTTCATTGCCTTTAAAACGTGTTTTTAATTGTCAAGTGTTATAGTTAATCCACTTTTAACTGATCACCACCACTGTCATTTGTCAAAATTTTACTGTAATTTTAGTTTTTAGAGAAATGTTTATTGTAATAATTTTACTTTTATCTCCGTATACCCCCCTTGGGTGGATCGGAGTTCAACCTATCTTATACGTGGACCTCAGATTTAATTAAGTCAAATAATGAAAATATTCAAAGGTTAAATTGCACCCAAAGTAGGAACAAACATGTATGTTGTTATATTATGGTCTATTTAAATACAATGATGAATGGATTTAATAATTATTTGGAAAAAAATGAGTTTTTTTTTTACAATGAGATGCAATACTAATGCTTACCAATGCATTACTGCATGGAATTTCAGTTTTAAAACTATTTTAGTTATGCAAACGACGCAAAACAAATAATTATTGAAAAAAAATCTAACATTAATTTAAAAAAAAAAACATTTAATTCTTAAAGGAATTTCAAATAACACACACAAAAAGTTCAAATTATAAAATATATGTATGTACCTTAATATTAATTTAAATAAACATAAAAATATTTCTAAATAGATATAAAATTGAATACTATGAGAATTCATTTGACTACTACGCTGTCATAAATGTTGCCTTACTTGCTAAGGTGGACCTGCATGTTCATGACTGTATTATTTATAAATATTAAGTAAATTCAAATTTATATGTTTTACACAGATCACTGAACTACTAAATCAAAAGAAAAATTATACTCAGAATAATTAAATTATACAATATTTAAAATTATTACATTTTCGAATTAGCGGATTTAGCATCATTTTTTCGAAAATCACTTCTGTTTATGTGAAATTCTACCCTAATGACTTACAAGTTCTGCATCTATTGCAGAATTTTCAGAAAGCTTAAATATTCCCAAATGTTTCAATGATGGTTCTTTCAGCGGTTGCTTAGAAGCGAAGGTCTACACGCGTGGACCATAATAATGAAGAAGTTAATTATACTTTTATTCATTAAAACTTTCCTTAGCGTAAAAAGCATGGTAATTTTGTTAAATAAGGGAATTTTTAATATTTCATACTTCCTTTTTCGTAGGAGACAAAAATCTTCTGAAACTGGAAAAAAGCAATGAAGCTTTAAGAAATAATTAAATATTTCTTTTCTTATATTCCAATTAATTTCACTGAAAATCATCTCTCAAAAAGTATTTTAGATTTAAAATGAAGAATATTTATTTGAAGAAGAACTGTTGTTTGAACTGTGAGACTTTCATTTCCTTAATGTGTTTGTTTCGTGCAGTCGGAAATTGGTACTATTCAATACCTTTTAGACAGAGAGACGCCGATATTGAACTGTTACCAGGGAAACTTATTCAAAAAGGTTTTGGAAGATTTAATTATTATCTTAACAAAAATTTTTGCATTTAAAATATTCCTTGCAGGAAACTAAATTTAATTCGGTAACTTATGTGTATTTTCAGTAACATAATGTCAGCTTGTCAGTTGCAAACGATTTATGTTGCTAAGTTAATATAGAGAAATTATTTATTTTGAAGTGCTTTTTATTTTGGAAAAATAAACGTAAGTTTCGTTTGCTTGTAAAAGGAATTCTGTCTTTTTCAAGAACGCCATTAAATCATTTCAAAAAAAATATTTCGTAGAACTAATAACATAGTACGTGATTTATTTTTCATGTAGGTAAATCTTGGAATTCGAAATATTTCTTTTTACTATAATTGGATTAAAAATTATTCTAATTGCTTAAAAAAGTGTTAAGAAGTGTAACGCTTAATCCAATTAATTGAGCGTTATTATATAACATAATTTTTAAACAATAAATATTTGTTTGGAATTTATACCATCATATTTTTTCATGTACAATAAAAGGCTGTATTCAATTTTAAAGATTAATTGAATTTGCGCTGTTTTCTGATGTTATTTAAGAATGTATGTTAACACGCTGCCTTGCACTTTATTCTGACGATTGTGCTCAAAAGGTGCACAATTGTGCACTAATGTGCACGATTCGAATGTGTGAATCTCAATTTTTTTCATTTTTTATTCTTACCATGTGAAATTGAGTGTCAGAGAGAAGATTATTCCATTTTATCAAAATTTTTTGATAGCTGTAATTGTTATTTACTCATCCGGAAATAATTTTATCTTCCAGAAAAAAATTCGCAATTTTGCAGTTTTCTTCGATGTATTATTAATTAATTAACAAATACATTCATTTGTACACAAATAAAAAATTCCGATAAAATTACATTAATGTATGGTAATGACAATTCTGGTAAAAAAAGGGAGAAAAAAAATACACACCATAATTCTGCATAATAGGTAAGTAGGTAGAAACTTTATTTACGTCGCACTAGAGCTGCACAATGGAATATTGACGATGGTCTGGAAAACATTCCTGAAGATGATCCGCAGACTTGCCATCACAAGCTTCATCCTCAGCAAAGAGGATGTCACCTCCGCTTTAGTAGTCCGACGACCTGCACGCGAGCACTTTATGGTAGAATAGTTTAACGAGAACCGATACCGCGCACCCTTGGTCCCTACACAGGCCGATCCATGTGCTTACTAACCACTGACAGTGATGCTTGACTTCGGTGTTCCACTGGGAAATGTGCCTGTACGATAAATTTTCTGTAGAGCAATTCTGGTTAAATAAAATAAAATATGCAGTATTTGGTAATTTTTCCGCTCATGTGATAACGGTTTACCGGAAATTCTAGTTTTCACTATTACTGAAATAAAAAGTAAATATAAGTGAATCCTGCATACTTAAACCGTTAAATATGCAGGATGGTTAAAGCCGTCGTTAGCCTACATATCGAAGAAAATCGGATGGCAATAGCCGTTATTTGAGACAACGTGTTAAAAAAAGTTTGTGTTCAATCCATTAATATTGATATTGATATAACTGTGAAGGATTTTTCCTCTTAGAAATTTTATAATGAAATATATTCCTCAAAAATCAAGAGTATTCTAAAAATAATTAATTTTTTAAAGATAAACAGAACGTAAATTTTTATTTTTCGAAATTAGTAGTCACAATTATTTTTCATCTCTCTCTCTTTTCAACAACAATAATTATTTTTCATAACTCTCTCTCCTTTCTGTCCTTGTGTTGTGTCCGCTATTTGGTGCCCACGTTACATTGATTATTATAAAGATAAGATTGATTTCCTCGAAGAAGCTGCGATAGTTATTTCGTCACTTTGACGAAGTTTTTGTTTGGAGCATATACCAGGAAACGGTTTCGTTAAAAATGAAGAAAGTTTCATGTCATTTAAGAATCCATGTTTTACTGTGCGCTGACCATGTACAAGGAAATGAGACAAAGAATGATGTTATACAAAAGATTTCCAGTCAAAGCGGGACTTCCTAACAAGATTTTGATACAGGCCCTAAATTCCTCAAAATGAACAGAATATGAATTTGCAATTACAAAATGAATGTTTAAAATAGCCTCTAAATTTTTCTTACCATAATCCCATAAAGAAGCAAAGATTTGAATAAATGATCTTCAGAAATATAAATAAATAAAAAGCTTATTTTCTTTATTAGGGTGGACCATAAATAGATATTTTGGAAAAGCGACTTAGCAAAACAAAAAGTTGTGCTTTGTCATCTTTATTTGGAGAAAATAATGAAAAAAAGTCTCCTGATAAGGCAAGGCCTTTAAAGTTTTACAAAAAAGTCAGGAAAAAAGACAAACTTTTCCTTTAAAATATAAATATTATTACACCCATTTTTTAACACTCTTATAATGAAAATTTACAATTATTTATACTTTTTAATAGTTTTCAGGTCAAGCATCAGCCATAAAGTTTTTTGAAAGTCAAAAAGTTTGATTTCTTTCGCTTTTTTGCATCGTGCAATTTTTTTCATTTATTTGTCCAGTTTTACACTTTTCGGAATAAATCTGCACTGTGCAGCTCTGCTTGTTTTTCAACTATATTTTATTTCTTTAAAAAGGTAGACATTATCAAAAGGAGGAAACATCTTTTCGAGGTCCATTCTGATCTTTCGATCAATAATTTTGATTTCCAATCACTATATGTTTTTAAACAACCATATAATTTTGGATTTAGGTTTGAAATTGAACTTATGGCACAGTTTAGGTCTTTAAATGGTTTTTTTGTATCAAATTGTTCTTTAAAATTCATCTCTTGTGACATGGGAATTTTAGGAATTTAAACTTTGGTGGTTGTTCTGTTTCTAAAAATTACAAAATACCCTTCTTCCTGAAATTTTCCATGACTGCATGTAGCTATCAGTCTATCAACTCTTCTTAGATAGCAGCCTTAAAATTCGATATTGGAGGAAGATAGATACAGAAGTCCTCTTGCCCTGAGTTAGCGTCTGAAGGCATATCTGTAAATATCAGGGAACATGATTTTTAGAAGATCATCCGACAATTTTCTAAGTCAGTATGATTTTTAATAGTTGTCTATAATTCAAAAAAATGTTTGTCTTTTATATTAAAACATGCTAAAACATGGGCTAAGATATAACAAAAATTTTAATCTCATTAGTTTGTTCAGTTAGACAAATATACAGCCACAGTTAGGGAATACTAGCAATACAGCTCAGTTTAGAAACGTCATAACTTAAAAATAATGGATTTCTTGCAATAGAACAAGGGTCAAATATTGCCTTGACAATATGCAATATATACTTTTGATAATTTCTCATGCCTATTTTTGAAACTTCAATTTCTGATAATTGAACTCTTTCAAAGTAAATAACTAAAAACTTTTCCAATAATTCAGGAAAACATATCTGAACCTGCTGTTAGACTATCTAAATGTTTAAAAAGAAGCTCATTGAAATGGGGGAGGAGAATGAACTATTTTGACCGCTATTGAAATTCATTTCAATGTTATGAACTTTCTGTATAGCTCGAATATGTCAACGACGTTTGTTTGAAATATTGATAAATATTTTGCTATTGTTATTAATTATAAAGACGTTACGAGTCTATATCATACTTTCTTACGTTGTTGAACCTGCTCTCCCTGTAAAACGGACGTATGTGTGTGTCAAATTCCACTGGAGAACAAAAAGACCCGCCTTAATGGCATACTACAACAACAATAAATACTCTTTTATCGAAGTACATTCTATCCAAGCAACCGAATTTGATTCAAATTTTGCGTTCATATATAAAAGTTCACTAATTAGCCCCACATCTTTAAAAACGCATGACATAATCGCAGTTGTTGTCCTGGCAGAAACCTTTCACTTATCATCACGTAGGCGGGTAACTTAATTTCTCTTGAGAGTTTGAAGCAACAGTTGCCATCTCTTAATTTTTGGTAGAATTAATTTTTGAGCCTCACATTTATGCGCTGTTAAAAATTTCTCGGCAAAAATGCTTAAATAACAATTTATTGAATGGTTATTTTACCATATTTAATCAAAACAGTCGAATAACCATAAATAAAATGGTAATCAAACTGTTAACTTTAAGAAAAAGCTCATAGAGCATAAACTGAAGAAACGAGAAGAGCATAGACCTTGATTTACTTTTCATTACATTGAAAACAAAGTGACTCTTAAACAAAAAGTCGATTGCTCTTATAGAGCTACATCTACAATCATCTTATCCATTATAAGAAAAAACTTCAAACCCTCTGTTTTCTTTTTCATTTCACAGATGAGCTTGCCAGTCAATTTTATTTAACTCCTCTTCAAAATTCACGTTTTCCTGGGGAAAAAAAGACATTTATACATTATGTAGACAATTTTTAAAACATAAATACTTATTTTAGTACATTCTTTTTCCAACAAACTGACAAATTAATGTTTTTTCCCCTTTTCTCACGGGTAAAATACCAACTGCTTAAGTTAAAAATTCAAAATACTTTAAAAATCCCAAGCGAAGACTTTTATAGCATATCTTTTGTTCAAAAAATAAATTATAAAATTAAATTTATATCATTATTAAAATTCAACTACCAAACAAGACAATAAGTCAGAAAAATGCATTTTATATACATCACATTATTTCCTCCTTTCACTTTAGTATAAAAACACACTATTATTTATTTATTTTACGCCCGGTGGCTGAGTGGTAGCGCTTCGCGCTCCCGTGCCACAGGTCCTGGGTTCGATCCTCGGGCATGGTTGACACAGCCTTTCATCCCTTCAGTTGGTCGATAAATGAGTGCCAAGCATGTTTGGGAACTAAACACTGGGGGTTTTGCATTTGACTGACCACCTAACCGAAACATCTGCTCCTGCACCCCAGCGCCCAAGGTCAAGAAAACTGAGATGGGCACAGTAGGCCTTGACCCTCTATGAGTTGAGCTGTCGCGCCACTGAGTTTAGTTTGAGTAGTTATTTATTTATTTATTTCTGTTTAACTCACTGAGCTCCACCCCCCCCTTCTCACTGAGAGGGAAAAAAAGATTCTAATATGCCATTGAAATACAAACATTTCAAGAAACTTGACTCAGTAATTAAAAATAAAAAAAAATTCTTAATTTTTTTAGCTATAACTTTTAAAATATTCATTAAAATTTTAAAAAAAATTGTTTTAAAACAAATTGTTTTAAAATTTGAAAAAGAACTTTTGTAAAACTGTGCAAAATATAAGTAATTGAAGTTGTTCTTTTATACAGGGCATGCGCAGAAAAAATTTTAAAACAATTTTCATAATTTTAGAGGGAATCGTCTAAATATTTCAATTTAATGAGAAAGAGTGCACTCTTTGATCTGACTAAAATTCACTTATCATACTACAAATTTCAAAGTTAATTTTATCAACATTCAGGGTTTTTTTCTTGATTCGCTATGAATTTAAAATCTTTTTCAGTTATCGAAATAAATTTAAAAAAGGAAGTTTCTGTTGTCTCAGTCATACGTAGCATATGATTTAACCGCTGTGGTAATCCTTCGGTCACGAAATATTTCATTTCCATGTATAGTTAAAATAACTATACTTTTAACCCTTTGCACCCGAGGGGTGACTGTCAGTCACCACTGTCGGCTGTAAATTACCCACCACTCTAATTGTGAAATTTTTTTCAACTTAATATTTAGTTACCTTTTCATTCAGTGATCTCCGTATTACCTAGGTAAGTTTTTGAAAACTCTTTCAAAATGTTAGTGGTTGCGTCCATTTTTTTGACTGTTAAAAGGACTTCGAGTGCAAAGGGTTAAAAACCTTAAAAAGAGGCACATTTACAGTTTCGCTCCTTCACTTTTATATAACTAATAGGAAAATCTATTAAATATGCTTACACCAGGAAAGCTTACTACACATTCTGAAGAAAAGTTTTTCTGAATCTGAATACTATGTGAGAACTGGAATATAAAAACAAAATTATTTTTAATAAATGATATAAAATACAGGGAATCCATAAATGGAGTTTACCGGCCTGATGGAGTAGCGGCCAGCGCGCCTGACTCTGAACTGTCAGACTATGGATTTCAATGAACAAGGTTCGAGTAAGAGTCAGAGATCACGAGTTCGAAAAACCTCTGAAAGAGGGAGTTCGAACATTTAAAAATAATTCAAAGACAGAATTTGCATAGTATTAATTTTGAGTGTGTAAGTACCCTCATTATGCAAGTGTTACTTTGTATATATATAACAAATCAAGATTGGATTTGGGAGTTTTGTTTCGTTTGATTTTCATGACTGTATGTATTGAATACGTTACCTCATGTTATGGAGAGGATTGTTCTCCTTTATGATGTTTAAGTTAAGTTATGATTTTTCTTGCTTAATAAAATTTATGATTAGTTAAAAGATGACTTTTTCATTATGCTTGCTGGGCATTTTCCACAACGCACTAAACTCTGCCAGCAAGGTTATGGGCCATGCCTGCCCAGCTTAGTTAAGCTTTTGTCGTCTTTAGAAGCAAGTTTATTATAACGCTACTGGGGCCGTTTAGATAGATTGGAGATGGCCGAAAATGACAGCAGTTCCATATTGGGATTTACAAAGCTAAACAGTTTCAATTACAGTAGTTGGAAAATAAATATGAAAGTATTACTCATCGATAAAGGCTCTTGGGAATTTGTTGGTGGTACAGAGAAGCCATTACCAACTGATGCAACAGACAGAGACTTACGCTCTTATGAAATGCGAAAAGCTAGAAGTTACTCTACTATATTCCAAGGAATTGATGAGCAGTTTCAACCGCTGATAGCTGACACAGAGGACGGAAAGACAGCGTGGACTATTTTGAAGGAAAACTTTGAACCTACCTCCCGAGCACGGTTAGCCGGACTTATTGATGAATTCTTTGAATTGAAGTTTGATCCAGAGAAGGAGACTATTGGCATTTTCTGCAAGTTAGTAAATGAAAAAAGGAAACAGATTCAAGACGCAGGTTTTGAAATGCCAGAAAAGCTCACATGTTTCCAATTAATTAGAAGATTGCCAGCAGATTATGACAACTTAGTTCAAATGCTTTATCGACTAGAAGATAAAGATTTTTCGATTTCTAATGTTGAAAAGGAGCTCCTAATCGAATCTGGAAGGATACAACAAAAGCAGAAAGACAGAGGAGAGGACATAGTCGCCGATGCTTATACTACTTCATCTACTAGAAAGCAAGCCTATCGGAAGTTGAATGGAAATAAAAGCAGTGGTCGCGTCCTGGGCAATGATACAACAACAACGATTATGTGTTCCTACTGCAATAAGAAAGGACATAGTGCGGAAAGATGTTTCCTGAAGAAGAAAACCACGAAACGGAATTCTAAAATTCAAGATTCCAAGGAAACCTTTTATAGTGATTTGACTACGATAAGAGATGCTGAAATTCGCCAAGGGAAAGACAAGCAGTTTGTTGAATTCCTGATAGATACTGCCAGCACAGCTCACTTCTGTACACAAAGAGACTACTTTAGTAACTTCAAGACTTTGAATCCTAGTCAAGTACTTGTTGGAGATAAAAATAGTAAGTCTGATATTTTTGGTATTGGTGATATACATTTTAATGTTAAAGATAGAGATAAATTTGTTCCCATAAAATTAGAAAATGTATATTTTGCACCCAATATGCGTAGAAATTTAATAAGCGGTTCGAATATGGATTTAGCAGGGATTACTGTAAAATGGGGCAACAACAAAATGACTGTATTTGGTAAAAACCATAATTATTTATTTACTGTACCTAGAATTGATAAGTTGTATATACTTAAAGGCTATGTTGAAAAAGTGGTTGTAACTAAAGAATTAGCATTTAGTACAGGTCTAGATAGGGAATTGGTTCATAGACGATTTTGCCATTTAAATATTGGAATGTTAAACCATATGAGTCAAAACAATGTTGTGAATGGTTTAGATAATTTGTGTGGTAAATTTGATACTTGTAATACTTGTAAAATAACTAAATCGACTAGAACTAGTTTTAAAGTAAATCACGGTATAATGACTAAAAGTGTATTAGAGAAAGTACATATGGATGTTTGGGGTAAAAGTCCAGTAAATTCAGTTGGCGGAGCTGAATATTTCGTATCTGTAATAGATGATTTTTCTCGTTATGTTGAAATTTTTATTATAAAACATAAACATGAAGTTTTTAATTGCTTTAAACTGTACTTAGCAAAATATGAAAGACAGTTAAGTGTTAAACTTAAATCTGTAAGGTGTGATAACGGCATGGAATTTTGTAATGTAAAATTTCAAGATTTTCTTAATGAATTAGGTATACGTATGGAGAGAACTTCAGTATACACTCCAGAACAAAATGGGGTAGCCGAATCTTATAACAGAGTAGCTGGAGAGGGAATACGCTCAATGTTAGCCGATAGTGGTTTAAAAGGTAGATTTTGGGCAGAAGCACTGCATTGTTTTGTTCACGTAAAGAATCGTAGTGAACACAAACTACTGGAAGGTAAAACACCGTTTGAAATTTTCTATGGTTATAAACCGTCAGTTAAACATTTCAAAGTATTTGGATCTTTAGCGTATGCTCATATTCCTAAAGTTCAGAGAAACAAACTACAACCAAATGCAAAAGTAGGAATTGTAACTGGATATGCAGTCAATACTAAAGGTTATAGAATTTACTTGCCTAAAGACAGGAAAACTATAGAAACTATACATGTAAAAATTGATGAAGGTAAAAACGGAGTTAAAACACTATTTGGTAAACCTAGTAATGAAAACTTTTTATTTATAAATCTGAATTCAGACATCAATTTTGATGATAACAATGAAAATGAAATAGATAAGGTTCATGCTAAATCTCCAGATTTAAAATTAAAACCTTTAAAAATAACAGAATGGACTAGAGTTGAGAGACCGCGTAGTAAAAGTAGCAGAATAGATGTTTACTATTACCCTCCAGGCGATAAAACTAGATTGAGATCAAACAACCAAGCTAAAGAATATTGCGATAAAAACCAAATTGAGTATGATCATTCTAAATTTAATTTTAAAGCTTTAAGCAAAACTCAAAATTTAACTTCTACTCATAGTGACACTGATAGCGAAAGTGAAGATTCGCCATCTAATTCTTTTGTAGATAATCAGATAAGTGATATATTTGAGGGTGAGGTATATAATGTAGAAATACCGAAAAACTTTTCTGATGCACAAAAACTACCAGAAAGAAATCAGTGGAATAAGGCAATGGAAAAAGAGTTAAATATTATGACCGAAAGAAAGGTATGGGAAATAGTTGATAAACCTCCCAATGCTAAAGTAATAGGAAATAGGTGGGTTTATGCAGTCAAAAGAGATGAAAACAATAAGGTTAAACAATACAAAGCTAGACTTGTAGCACAAGGTTTTAGACAACAGCATGGTGTTGAATTTCTTGATGTATTTTCACCAGTTGTGAATTTTTCAGTTATTAGATTACTATTTATTATTCTTGTGTCTATGTTATGTTGGAAATATGCACAGCTAGATGTGAAAGCAGCATATTTGTACGGAAATCTTAGTGAGGTAATTTATATGAAGCAACCTCCAGGTTTTGAAATTGAAGGTGAAATGAATAAAGTATGTTTACTTAAAAAGTCGATATATGGACTTAAACAATCAGGTAGAGAATGGAATGCAGAGTTAGATACTATATTAAAATCAATTGGTTTCGAAAAATTCAAATGTTGTAATTGTGTGTATAAAATGAAAAATATTATTTTATTAGTATACGTTGATGACATGGTGTTATTTTGTAAGACTAAAACTATTTTAGATGAAACTATTGAATTAATTAAGAGTAAACTTGATATTCAAAATTTAGGAAAAGTCAAATATTTGTTAGGTGTTAACTTTGAGAACAAAAACGGTAATTTGTATTTACATCAAAAAACTTATATTGAAAAATTATGTAAACGATTTAATGAATTACCTAAAACTCATGTTACGTTACCAATTAAAGTAGGTTTTAAATTGCCAAATAAAGTAAATGAAATTGTTGAAAATAAAATAATGAAGAAATTTCCTTATCGTGCATTGATAGGGTGCTTATCTTTTATAGCAAATCGTAGCAGACCAGATATTTCATATGCTGTGAACGTTATGTCACAATTCTCGAATTGCTATAATTACCAACATTGGACTGTAGTTGTAGATTTAATGAATTATGTAATAAATACTAAAGAACATAAGCTTTGTTTATCAAATCTTAATAATTCTTCTTTGATAGCTTATTCAGATGCAAATTGGGGTTGTCATTTAACAAACAGATTTTCTACATCAGGTTATTTGATATGCTTAGCAGGTATTCCTTTTAGTTGGAAATGTAGCAAACAAAAATGTATTGCATTAAGTAGCATGGAATCAGAATTTATAGCTTTAACAGATACGGTTAAAGAACTTTTATGGTTTACAAACATATGTAATGAGTTAAATATAATATCAAAAATTGAAAAACCTGTTTTGTATTGTGACAATCAATCTGCAATTTATTATTGTAAAAATAATGTTGAAAATTTAAAGACGAAGCATATTGATATTAGATTTCATTTTGTGAGAAATTTGCTTAATGAGGGAAAATTCGAAATTAAGTATATTAAAAATAAAAGTAATTTGGCTGATTTTTTGACTAAGGCTTTAACTAAGACTGAATTAAATAAAATTAAAGGAATTTATTTTGAAATGTTCGATGGGGCCGCATGTCAGACTATGGATTTCAATGAACAAGGTTCGAGTAAGAGTCAGAGATCACGAGTTCGAAAAACCTCTGAAAGAGGGAGTTCGAACATTTAAAAATAATTCAAAGACAGAATTTGCATAGTATTAATTTTGAGTGTGTAAGTACCCTCATTATGCAAGTGTTACTTTGTATATATATAACAAATCAAGATTGGATTTGGGAGTTTTGTTTCGTTTGATTTTCATGACTGTATGTATTGAATACGTTACCTCATGTTATGGAGAGGATTGTTCTCCTTTATGATGTTTAAGTTAAGTTATGATTTTTCTTGCTTAATAAAATTTATGATTAGTTAAAAGATGACTTTTTCATTATGCTTGCTGGGCATTTTCCACAACGCACTAAACTCTGCCAGCATGAACCAGTTGCCGCGCGAGATCGAATCCTGCTGAGGGCATGGATCTTTACCTCTCTGTATGTGCTGTTCTCTGTGTGCTGAGTGAATGTGGCTCACCCTATGAACGGGTGTGGCATGGGTAATGTTGCTCGCCTCCGAGACTTAGGTTCGCTGCTCTTTCTGCTGTTAAAGGGAAAAAATGGAGTTTTTTCGCACGTAGTGAAATAGCGTGGTTAAAAATAGCGTTAAAATAGCTTACATGCATTAATTCATACCAAATTTTATAATAAAACTAAAAACAGGATAAAAACAGAACAATTCAAAATACCATTTAATTTCTTTAAATATAATATTTTCCAATTTTTTTTAATAATATATTTATAATAAAATGCATAGAACATCTGAAAATACAGATTTTAATGGATCTTGCAAATGTGAACTTTTATAAATTAAAAAGATTCAACTTTATTAATAGAAAGCAACTTAAATAACAGCAATTACAGGCTGTATGAACAATAAATTATTTCGTAAATATCTTTTAAAAAAGAAGTATAGAATGATATGAAATTTATTATCCATAAATGCTTTGTACCAAAATTATACATCAAAAGGACTGAAACATTAATCATATTAAAATAAAATTTTAATATTTTAATATGAGATCTGAAAAAATTCTAAAACTCTTTACAGATATAATATATCACCACATGCCTTGACAAAGATTCTAGCAGGGAATGAGATTTTTTTTAATATTCCATAATCATCCACATTTAACACTTTCAATTTTAATAAATTTTCTGTGACAAATAATTTAAATGAATAGTATTTCATTTAAAAACGCTGAAAAACAGTCAATTTAAATGGAATGTATATATAACACATTCTGAATAAAAGTATTTAAAAAAAGTAATTTAGAAATAAAAACAACAAAGTATATCTACTTATCATAAAGTAAAACAGCGTCTTCTTCATAAATACCGCTCTTAACTAGTTGTTTTAATTCTTCTTAATTCAAAATAAAAAGTGACATATTCATCAGAAAAAAATTAAACTTAAAATAGAAGCGAGAATATAACTAATTTAGATCGTTGTACAAAACAATTTTATTTGGATTTATTATCGTTTGCTTTTTAAAATAAAACGATAGAAATTCCAGCTTATAGCTCGAACACAATTAAATAATAAATAAATCACTCAAGTTAGAGCGAAAACCACTCTTTCATTTTAAGAGAGTATATATATATATATATATATATATATATATATATATATATATATATATATATATATATACACCAAAGAGCCATTACATTATGACCACCCTCCATCTATAACAATGGGCCCGACCAGGTTTTCATGGGCACATTAGGACCCATAATCCTCATAGAACAATCCCTGGCGTTTGCAAGCTACTTGAACATAGTTGTAGACCAGGTTCACCCATTCATGGCAACAGTTTTTCCTGCGGGGGATGGTGTTTACCAACAGGATAATGCACCATGTCATAAGGCTCGAATTGTCGAGACACATTCCAGTGACTTTCAAGTCATGTCTTGGCCCCCAAATTCACCTGACCTTAATCCAATGGATCATTTTTGGTCCTACTTGGAAAACCAAATTCATACTGCCACGCTACCCCCTCGCAATGTGAGGGAATTGCAGGACCAGTTGGTGAGCGCTTGGAACCAGATACCTCAGACTACCTATCAGCACCTTGTGGAATCAATGCCACGGCGGATGCTAGCAGTTTTGAGGGCTGAAGGTGGTCATAATGTAATGGGTCTTCGGTGTGTATATATATATATATATATATATATATATATATATATATATATATATATATATATATATATATATATATATATATATATATATATATATATATATATACATACATATATATTTATATATATATATATATATATATATATATATATATATATATATATATATATATATATATATATATATATATATATATATATATATATATATATATATATAATAATAATTATAGTAGTAATAATAATTAGAACAATAGCATTTAAAGCTCACATATGTGTATATTAGATATTATATTTACGAATTTATTACAATTTTTAAATAATTTAAACACATTTGTAGAATAAAGAATAATGTTTTGTCTCCTAAGTCAAAAAAGAAATTCCTATAGACAAATTTTGATTTCTTGGAGCTTAAGTGATTTATTTCAGTATAAAGAGTCAAAGCTTTAATGTTTGATAAATATATATCTATCTTCTGAATCTTATTTTCGAGTTTATGTCACTGAGTCTAAAAACACTCAATGATTAAATGAGTTATATAATTATCCTATAAATTTATTCCTTTTTAGAAAATTATATCCACCAAAACGTTTCAAAATCGCTGTTCTCTTTATCGTTAATCATACACTTGGTAGGAAATCTAACCTTCTGTTTACTGTGAAACGGATATTTGCAAATTGTCATCAGTAATATTTGTCTCATTATTTAGCAAGTCTTAACTTCCTCATCAATTTTAATATGTCTACAAATGTTTACCAAAACATCAATCTATGTTGCCACTCTGCCAGTTAAAAATAATGTTATTTTGAATACATGGGAAAAATGGCTGAGATATTATGATGTGAACAGCCACCAGTTGCATAGTTTGCGTGACGTGCGTGCGAAAATACCATCAAACTACATGGAGTATGCTCAGTGAGAGGGTGGGTTTGAAATTTTTTTTTTAATATAACAAAACATCTAAAGCTCTTTCTTGCTATTAAGGGAACATATTCTATTAGATAAGGAGGATGAGGTGTTATAACTTGCATGCGATTTACTCTATTACACAACATACATCGAAATGCGGGACCATCTGCATGAGATATTGTTTTATATAAGCTCAAATTTATACATAAAGGAAACTACATTCTCTTCAGAAAAAGATAAAATTTGTATCCATCAAAATTTCATGAAAAAAATTCACGAAAGGGTATTTAAAAAAAATTTACAAAGCGAAGATATAGTATTAATTCATATTTTTCTAAAAGATACATAATAAATTAAACCATCTTATTTAACTAGAATGTTTGTTTATTTTCTTGCAGAAATATTTTGGTAGAAACTAAGGATTGATCTATGATTAACTCTCAGATGCGTCTGTTTAATGTTTAGCTACATTATCGACACCTGAAACCATGATGCTATTCAGTTCAATAAAATCTTTATGGTCAGTTATTAACTATCATCATATTTTCGGGACCATCTACGCGAGGTACTGTTTTATAAGAGTTCAAAATAATAAAATGTAGCCACATTCTTTTCAGAAATGGACAAAAGGACAAAATTTGTTTCCTTCAAAATTCCATAATAAATATTCACAAAAAGTTAAAGAAAATAAATTAACTAGCAAAGATATAGTATGAATTTCTCTTACTGTGTAAGATAAATATAAAATCAAACCATACTATTTTACTAGTATGTTTGTTTATTTTCTTGTATAAATATTTTGTTTGAAACTAATGATGGAGATTGAATTATGATTAATTCCTAGAAAAATTTGTTCAATGTTTAGCTACAATGTTTCGGCACCTGAAACCATGATGCAATTCAATTCAAGAAAATCTTAAAGAGGAGTAATTGAACATCGTTAAATCTGAGTTAAATTGAAAAATATTTCTGTTTAAGTTGATTCATGGAGTCATGCAGTTAGTTTATATGTTAAGAAGTTAGATATCACCACAGTACTTCATAAAGTTTGCAGCAGTTTTAAACGATTTAATATGGTTTAAAAATTCAGTGTCGTTTTACAAAAGGAAATGAACCCTCATTTGCGTTGCATGGAGAGGAAAAGCACGAAAACCCCTCATGGTTAGCCTGACATCTACCACTGAGGATATTTGACGTCAGCACTGTGGTCGATGCATGCCGGGTGAGCAGCCATCATTGAGATTTGAACGTGGATTACCTGATTGAGAGGTGGGCGTCCCTGAGCCATCTAATCATTTTATTTAAATTGTAAAAACTTATCCTAAATTAAAGTTCTGGTGTTAGAGTGTAAGTGTACAATTTCCTCCAAATTCGCTGAAATTTTGCTTATTTTATTGAGTTGCAGATTACTATTGTTAATGACTTTAATTTGCTGCGAATTTTCTTTGTTTTTATATCCTTATTTACTTAAAATAATACAATTTTGCACAATGGAGTCTTATTTCCAGAATGGAGTCTTATTTCCCGTCATATCTCTTTACATGTGCTTGTGTGCGCTGATGTGTCATAATATATTTAAACAAAAAGTTGGCTTATCTTTCACTAGTCTTGTCTTTGTTTCAATAAAGTAGTCAAAATATTTATATATTTTTCGCTCATCACTGGTCATTACTCTATTCAAATTATTGTATTCCTGCAAATTTAAGATTTTCTTGCAGTTGTCACACATACTTAAGTTTTGACATCAAGATAGAAGTGCAATTGGCATTTTCAATTTTTTTTCGCTGAATTCCGCAGATTTTTTTAGCATTTCAACAACTCTACCACGTGCCCCACTTTACACCATTGCCTTTTTTTCACACTATTTTTAGAAAATTTGAAAATCGTATAGATTTGAACAATCTATCTAGGTAAGAAAACACGAAAAAAAATTAATAAGTTTATCGTTTTGATTATTAGTTTGTAACTTTTATATATAAACTAATAATCATACATTATGTAAACTAATAATAATTATAACATTATAACATAATAATTATAACATTATAACATAATAATTATAATAGATTTTATAAATAAACTTATGATAATTGTATTATAACTTTTTCTTTTAAAAATTAAGAAAAAACGAAAATATTTTAAAATATTAAATACAGATGTACAAGATAGTACAATTTGTAAGGTTACGAAAATCTCCAATATGAGTTTAGATAACAAACAAAAGTTCTACTAATAATAAATATTCCTTAATACATCATTTAAACTTGCCTATTACTTTTCTACTAAAGCTATTATTAATTTTCTTAATAAGCAATTTAAAGTTCTTTATTGTTAGTTAAAAGATAAATTGTAACATATACTTTATTTACGTAGATAATTTGTAACTTTACTAACAAATACCATTGATAATGACAATGTGGTTAAGGAGAATGTCAAGTAGAGATAATGTGATCACAACTTTAATTAACATAGTGACTTCACAGGTAGGAACTTCATCATTGTTACATTAACTGCTAACTCAGTTGACATATTCCAATAGAATCAATCCCTTTCTGTTCCTGTAGAAGCATTTTCAATAACATCTATTTCCAATTTAATGCTATTTCATCTCTGAATACACACTGTTAGAATTTTCTTTCTAATATTACGGTAATATTATCAGCAGCAGTCTGTCCGTCTAATTAACCGTAATGAACATTTTTACCTTTACGGTTTTGAAACCATTTACAACTAATATGGTTAAAAATACATGAATACAAAGCTACACTGTTTTTTAACCATTTATTACTAGTATGGTATCAAAACCAAAAAATGAATTAAATTGGAAATTGGAGTCAGGCTTTCATCAGGTATTGGACATTGGAGTAAAGTTGTGGTTGAGTTGTGTTTTATCAAATGAATTGAAGAATGTGGTTTAATTAGCTTATCTGGTTGCTTACTAGAAATTATGCTAAGCAGATTTTTAGTGCTATATATCGTGTTCTAATAATCCAGGGCCATAAATTGGAGAGTGCAAGATACTCAAAACTCTTCGTGTGTTGAAGAGCATGGAGGAAATATTGTGGTGTCAAGGCTGGGACTCGAATCCCCAGAATCCAGCTGCTAATAACTAAAAGGAATTTTTAGGTTGGCGTAGTTGGAGGGATAAAATTCTGTTATTTTTTTTTTTAACTGTATTAGATAAAAGCATTTAATAAACAGTTTTTCTGGCAGTTAACAGTTAGAATACCATTTTATTCATGGTTATTACACCGTTTTGTTTTTAAATATGGTAAAATTACAATTAACCCATTAAACGCCGCCATATAAACCGTTGATAAAAAAATTGGAATTTTGGTATGTTTTAAGGTGTAATAGACATTTCTTATCATATGAGCTTTAAATTTTTAAAAAAAATTTAATTGGTTAAAAGATATAATAGGGTCCCAAAATGGGAGACTTGGCGCTTAATGGGACTAACATAGCTCACTTACACACTACGCTACAAGTTAAACGTTTAGTTTCATTACTTGTATATATTTTGATAAAAATCGCCAAATCTATTTTAATGGGATCAATAAAGTTAAATTTGAAATAAACATGCTTGAACGAAGAAGCAAAATAGTTCATAAATATTTTTACCAGTTTTATTATTATTCTTCAAATTTGCTTGTTCTATATTTTTGTATGAAACAAAATTGTACTCTTTTTGTGAAGCATTGCTTTACATTTTTCACAACACAAAGGAGTGTTCTTTTGCTCAACTCATATTTTGACTGCTTACCAGCCTGTGTAATTAAGTGATTAACTCCATCAAATCGAATGTTGGTATTTACTTGTCTATGTGGTCCAAGTCCATTAGGCAAAGTCTCCGGTCCGTCCCATGACTACATCGCGAAGAAATGACAATTTTGACATCTGTACATTAACCTCAAGATGAACCCTCCATGCTGTTACCACAGCCATGTTAAGAATGTTGGTAAAAAAAAGGCCACCACCACTTTTTACAATTTATTTTTGGTCTGTAAGAACTGAAATCGGTCAAGAATATCAACATCACCCATGTTCTGATTATATGAGGCAACTATTCCTGGTTGAGGTAAATCAGTTTTCTTCCTGGACTTTTGGCACCAACGTTTTACACGTCCTATTGGTTCAATTCCCTCGAAATTTGATGCCAGGAATGCAATTTTATTGTGTTTCCATTTTACAACACTAACACTCTTTGTTGTAACTCAGACATAATACTACAAGCACGTAAAACTACATTTATGACCTGAGAATTTATCAGTATCTAATGTTTCCATATAATGAATGCTTGCTGCACAGTTAAAAACCTGCGAGCCACTTTT
Organism: Parasteatoda tepidariorum; assembly: GCF_982258835.1. NCBI lineage: Eukaryota > Metazoa > Arthropoda > Arachnida > Araneae > Theridiidae > Parasteatoda > Parasteatoda tepidariorum. The sequence continues at coordinate 6,926,079 of NC_141765.1, forward strand.
AAAAAGTTCTTTAGAAAAAAAGAACCGCACTCACCGAACGATTAGATCAAAATACTGAGAAAAATTTTTTTTTATCTTACAGTTTGAAAAATTCTATGTGACAATGGATAATGGGAGGGGTCACAATGAGCAATTCAACACCTGCACTGATAATATTTGACCTTCAACAACAAAAGAGAGGGTACTAAGTATGACGAAAAAGAATCCATAAATATTGGCCTTTATGTAAATGTGTTGAGGATGGTGTTAGTCACAGAATGCCAAGTCTCCCATTTTGGGACCTCCTTAAATAAACAACTGTAAAATCGGTCTAAATCAATTTTTTAAAATTTTGTTTGCGACTATATGAAGACAGAACAATTGTTTTGTATATTCAATATTTTAATATTTCTCGACTTGAAAAATTATTTTTTTTCTGAAATTCTTATCATTTGAAGTAAAAAAAGCGATTTTGATTACATTTAGGCAATTTCTAAACAAACAATTTACAATTCGAACCTTCTGTGAAAATTTCTAATAAAACTAAAAACTTTCAACAGTCGATAAAAAAATATAAAAAATATGCATGTGAATTACTCAGCGAGAAAAAAATTCTTAAACAAAGGTTCCCAAAATGGGAGACTTGGCGCTTAATGGGTTTTAAATAAACTATTGTTTAACCGTTTTTTCCGAGATATTTCTAACTTTATATTTATTGTATACTGCCATTGAATGTACGTATATACACTGAGTGGCTAAATTATTATGACCGCCTCAGAGTTTTATGCAAATGAGTTATTGCGTCACAGCGCTGCCGCTAGAGGGCAAGATAACTATAACACGGGAATGCTGGACAAGTGAGTCATCAGTTATACTGTGTTGCATGCTCAGATATAGGAAAGAAAAGTGATTTGACTGAATTTTAATGTGGAATGATTGTGGGTGCGAGATGTGTCGGAACGAGTATCAGCAAAACGGCTGCAGTTGTGAAGTGTTCTAGAGCAGCAGTTGTTAATGTGTACAAAGAATGGACAATCAAGCAAAAAACCGGGTCTCAACGTCAGACCTGTGGTCGTCACAGGGTACTGAATGCTCGATCAGAGAGAAGGCTGACCAGGGTTGGACAGCGCAACAGGAGAGCAACAGTGCGACAAATTGCAAGTGATCTTAATCAAGGAGCAACTGTTAACGACTCTGAACGGACTGTTCGACGCACATTGCACCGTATAGGGTATGGAAGCAGACGACCTGTTCATAAGCCTCTACTGTCTGCTTTAAATAAGCGCAGACGTCTCTAATTTGCAAAGGAGCACAAACATTGGACAGTAGATGACTGGAAGAGGGTCATGTGGTCCGATGAAACACGATTTCAAATGCATCGTGCAGATGGCAGGATGAGAATATGGAGAAAACAGCACGAAAGCATGGACCCTAACTGCATTGCCACGACACTTCAAGCTGGTGGTAGCAACGTTATGGTATGGGGAATGTTCTCTTGGTATTGAATGGGTCCTTTAATTCGTCTACCACAACGCCTTAATGCCCAAGGGTATTTAAGTATTATCGCAGATCAAGTACATCCGTTTATGTCAATGGTGTATTCTGGCGGGGATGGATACTTCCAGCAGGACAACACTACTTGTCATATAGCTGGCATTGTCCACAGATGGTTCGAAGAGCATGACGGATAATTTAACTTGCTTCGTTGGCCAGCGCAATCCCCAAATCTCAATCCAATTAAGAATTTGTGGGATGAAATTGAACGGGCGCTCAGACAGATGGATCCAGTACCATCAAATTTGCAGGAATTGGCAAGTGCAGTTCAGCGAGCATGGTCTGGCATGCCTTCTACAACCTACCAACATCTAATAGAATCCATGCCCTGACGAATTAAGGCAGTAATACGTGCAAAAGGTGGCCCAATAGCGTACTGAAGGTTTGGTCATAATAATTTGGCCACTCAGTGTATAATACCTTTAAAAATAGGTTCGTTTACTCCGAATTAGAGGAAACCATGGATATTAGATCCACTTTTGAGAAAACACTTATTGATATTATTTTTTGCAAGAAGTGTTTCGAGTGTTTTCGTTTTCAATTTTAAAGACATTCGATAATATTGTTTGCAATATTAGAAATACAAAGAAATGAAATTTTGTGTATTCCATAAATATTTTTTGAATAGAGCTGGGTTAAATCTTTTTAACTACAAAGGTATTTCGCTCGCAGAAAGGGATGTTTAACTTAAAATTTTTTTAATAGAGCTGGGTTAAACCTTTTTAACTACAAAGATATTTCACTCGCAGAAAGGGATATTTAACTTAGATGTTAAAATGAAATGAAAAAGCTTTTTAAGAATTAAGAACGACATATTAAGCACAATAAACTTTTTCTAAAAAGGAGAAAATTGGAGTCGAAAGAAAAATTTTTTTTTTTTGTATTTTTGCAAAATATGAAGATTAACATTCCATCATATTAAATGTTTTATTTTTAAATTTGAAAACAAAAGACTTTAGAAAAAGATAATTATAATGTTTCTCATGACATAAATTAATATTTTTTTTATAATTTAAAAAAATGAGTAATTCATATTCTTGTGGTAATTTTCTTCGGTATATGGTAAATATTGCTTTAGTATCAAAAAAAAAAAATCGTTAAAATATGTTTACTTTTGTTTTCTATTTGCAACATACTTTCCAAATTTTACACTGTAATGGACAATACTTGTATACCTTCTTTTTAAGTAAAATTAAAAATGAGAGATTTCACTTCATATCTTTTAAAGCATCTTATCACCATTGAATGCCGTTAGTTTTTAAATTTTCATCTAAGTTTAAAATTAATAGCCTTTTTTTCATAACATTTAAATTGTTAAATTAATGAACTCGCTTGAAATATTTTATCAAATAGTACAAATTTTCGACCAAGTTCGAAATTGACAAATAAGTATTCGCTTGAAAACGTTACTTGAAAAAAGGATTAGTGTACGAATTATAGATTAAATGTGGAATAAATTTTCTTAACATAGTATTTTTTGATTTGAAGTCATTTTTTTACATTGAAAAACCTCTGTAACGGACATTAAGCGTATGTTTTACTTTTTGATAAATAAAAAAAAATCTCAACCCTCTTGGAAGCAAAAAGCTACATGAATGAAGAAAAGAACATAAATGCGCATACTATAGTTTCAGTTCTATAAATAGAGCCTTCCTCAGTGTCTAAAAGCCAAATGATGATATTTAAACAATAGGGATCCAGGAACAAATTTGAACGAGAAAATAAAAGGGGAAATGAAAAACGGTTGGGAGGGGATTTGGTGAATTGATAAGAGTTTGAATAAATAATTTTCAAAATTCACCAATTCTCACCAACCTGAAAGAAACTATTGGAGATATTGATAGCTTTGGTATTAATCAAATTTGATGTCATTAAGGTCTTGCGCACATGGAAAAAACTAAACATACCCTTAAACTTTGACTTAACATGAAAGCTATTTAGAAAGTGAGAATAATGATTTTCGATCGCTCCGCATAGTTGGAATTCAAAACACTGACACTGAGTTGAGTTTTCTTCTGCTAAAGTCCTTCAACTTTGCTTTTGTCTTCCGAACTTGATTTTTGGGAGTCTTCCTATATTTTTAAAAAAAATAATAATTTAGTTAATGATTTTTCTATATTCTCAACGTTTCTCAATATTTTGATGTATACTTTTACTTAATCTATTTCCCCCTTGTGCTTCCGCCAAAACCTCTCTCACCTGTTTCTTACTTCCGTTTTCATTTTCTTGTTTAAGCTTTTTCCTCGATCTCTATTGATTAAACTAGTTAACACGTGTTTGTCTCTTTACTATTTCTAATATCATTTGATGTTTAGACACAAAGGAAGTTTCTTATTTATAGAACTGGAACTATAGTATGTCCATTTACGTACTCTCATTTGTGCCTTATTCACGTTTTTTTTCCACCTTATGTCTAAATAGTATTAATTATACTATATCTCTTGTTGTAACTAAATATTTTTTTTATCATTTCAGACTTGAATCCTAAGTTGAGAGGGTTTTTGGTAGTAAGAGGTTAGCACCTGAAATATCTAAAACAATAAGCACGCACAAGAATCGTGAAAAAAGCAATTTTTTTTCAGGATTTTTTTATTTTATTTATTTTTTATAATTTAAGGTAGCAAACTCCGCAAATTTCAAAACAATTACATTTTACCCATTGCTTGATACTATTGCATTAGAGCTGTATAGCTACCTTAAAGTAAATTTTACTATTGCTTTATTTCTCCTCTGAGAAATGTCAAAGCTCTTGCTAGTAATATTGTAATAGTTTTTGTACAAAGTAATGTTTACAATAAAAATAGATTTTGTTAAATGTATTCTACTTCTTCAACATTTCTTGCGTTTCAAGAAATTAGTTCTTATATATTATGTATAAAGAATAGAACTCAAAAGCTGATCTGAAAATACTATACAGAAGTTCATCCATCACTGTCAGTTTCTGCTTTGTTTTAATATAGTAAAGGCCAAAAGAAGGGGAAAAAATAAACTATTAGATGGTTCTAAATCGTGTAAAGAGTTTATTCGAGTGATTTAAAAATGTTTTAATTTTTACAAAAGGCAATTTGCAATTCATGATGATTATTTAAAAGATTAGTTTCGCAAAAGTATTTACTCTGTTTGCGTTTATAAATAATATGTTTTTACAACTAACGTGTTTTTCTTTACTTAGGAATTGCCTTTCTTTCAAAAATGTAAATATTCTTAATATAATTAGAAGCAGTTCTAATAGAAAAAATTTAGAAAAAACACAGGATAATATGTTTCATGAATGAAATCAATGGATTAAACATAGATGAATGCTTTCGTCAATATCAAAAATATTTTTTAAAACATTTAAAGCAGTATTTCAGTAAGAAAATAAGTGTGAGGAATTGATGTAAAATCAGATTTCGCAATTTTTACTTTATTGATAGCAATTAAAACATTTCCAGTAATTCATGATAAATATCTCTATGCTTTATTTATTTAGTTTTACGTGATAAATGATGCATTAGATGAATGATGAGTTTTTTTTCCACGTGAAATTTTTTTTTTAAGTTGTGAAAAATGCTTTAGCAAAAAATGAATAGTGAAAATCAAAAGTGTGCATTATATTTTTTAATGTTTATGATAATTTTATAAACGTCAGTGTTTTATATCATGTTCGGACAAATTATTTATTTTAACCATATGCCATAATACGACCAAATGACAATGTTTGAACCAAATATATGCGCTATATAAATATACCAATCTTGGTTTGAATAATACATATATGTTAATTTGTTACTTTTAAGCATTTTGATTGTCCCTTCAAATTTTGTGAAAACTAAAATTTGATTATGCTTTGAAGTTTTCTTCAAGCTAATAATTTTTAAATTTGAAAGAATGGGCAGTTTAAGTAATATTTTAATTTTTTTTTCATTTATGCACATATTTAGTTACGTAAAAATTTTGCGTCATGCAATTTGTTTATTTTTACAATAGCCCTTGTACCTAAATTGTGGGTTTAAGAAATGGTTGGCGAGAAGTAAAAAGCTTTCCACGCATTAATTAAGACTTAGTGAAACTTTTGTACATTAAAAAATATCTTATGAAAACAAGTTTATGTAAAAAAGCGTTAGTCATTCATCTATTTAGTCAATATATATATATATATATCTTTTTTTCAATTTCAGAACATTACTTTTTCAATATAGAAAATAAAAAAACCGCTTCAAAAGTTATTCTAATTTAATCATGATTGATATGTTTTGATAATGTTGAATATATTTTTTTTGAATTAAGGACTTATTCAATTGCTGAACATTTCAAGAAAGATAGACGTTTCATGTTTTTCATTTATATCATAAGTTTTAATCTAGATGTATGCTGTAAAATATGTAATGTAATAATACACATAACAGAATTAGTTTTCTGTTTCTCACATCAAAATAAATATTAATAAGAAATTTAACTATGTTGAAAAAATAAGATCCATTTACAGGGGAAAAACAACTTTGAACTTTTATTTCTTCAAAATCTTTGCAAATCTTAGCAATTTGGGCCAACTAACCATCAACAGGTTAAATTTTACTATTTATAAGCTTGATGTCTTTCTTTATGTATTCTTATATTTCGACTTATGTTGTTTTATAGCTTGACATTGGAATTAAAAAAAAAGTATTTATAAATGTTATTTTTCAGGTTAACGGTAACTAACAGTTGTCCAATGGACCTTCGGTATTTTCCAATGGATCGACAACAGTGCACTGTAGAAGTGGAAAGTTGTAAGTAAAATTCAGAATATATTTGAAATGTTATACTCCAGCTATAGAACTGAAAATTAAAGATTGATGATACAAAAAGAAATACCTAATATTTAAATTGATATTTTTATTTTTAATTTTTATTTTCTTAAATAAACTCAATACTGCGGTGTACTACTTACTTTCAGGGTACTTAATTAAAACTACTACTTAAAGGCTAAAGCAATAATATCCTTCGAAATGAAACTTTGATAAATTATAATTTTTGTAAAGAATAAGTGTAAAAAACCACGTATATAACCATTAACCATAGTGGTTTGTCCTTAGATGATCTTCTAATAACCCAGACTTGAATTCCATCTATCAAGTGTTCCTTCGTAATTTCTAGTTTTCATCGTCCGTAATGCTGACAAATATAATTTGCAATCGAAGGGTTGATTAATTAAGTTTAAATTTTGCAGTTATCTAGTAAATGTTAGTTCGATTTGTTTTCACCTTCGTGAACGGTATTACTTTCCCTAAAACAACTATTTTGCAAAAGTGATTTTAATTTAATACCGGAATCAAGAATTTCCTTGTTTCGTGAGTTTCATTCAAAATTACGAAGATTTTGAGGCAATTTCTTTTTTTTTTAATTTTAAGGTATAAAATTTTTTGTATAATTTTAAAGTATATAATTTTAAATGGCAAAATACAAAATTCGACTGAAATTGGTTGTCCTAAAAAATCGAATATCAAATAAAGAACATTTAGAAAATTCTATTTCTCCGGAATTATTTGACCGATTCATCTCAAAATGTGTATTTTGTCTTGTAAAATTACAAACTTTAATATGATGCGAAACTTTTATACCGTACAATTTAAAAAATGTTCGATTATTACTACATGAAAATTGATAAATATTTACAAAAGTTTAGTTTTTTCATGCAGATATCTTCCGACAAACGAGTTTTATAACTGTGCGCAAGAATATTTCAATTCGCTTAAAAAGTTTTCGAGACAATAAAATTAGCATTAGGGAGTTCAAACTTTGGATCGCTCTCCTGACCAAACTATGGGAACCATATTTCCCTGATTGCGGCCTATATTTTGGGGGTCAGAAATCCGAATTCATCGGAAAAAAGGTATGTTTATTCAAAGAAAAAACGCTTTTGTGTAGCTTAAAATATCGTCTGTTCTAATTGATTAGAATATTTGAGGTCATGAAGATTCAGTCGTTGAACGTGAAGATCCGATCAGTAGATCAAACGATATTCAGTGTGGCACATTTTGTATTTTGCGCATTGAACGTTTGCCATCTTAAAAGGGCATTTTTTACATACGTTAACCTTGTGAAAAATTTGTTAAGCCTGTGTTAATTTCGGTAAAAAATAATGAAGGATAGCCATTCCTGCAGACGAATTCATCAAAATTTCATTTTTATCGAAAAGAAAAAAATATCTTCTATGCAAGATCTTTCTCGAAGTCACCAATGACTAGTGGGGCTCAAAAAGAATTTATTTCATAATATATAGCAGTGCTCATTTTACTCAGAAGACCTCATCTGCCTCAAATGGTACTTTTGAATGTTTCAAGACAAAAATGCAAAAAAATTACCAGTATGTGATTGCCGACAAGCATGTAAAGTTCCACTCTAAACTCTCTCCTGTCCTCAACATAGCATTAAAATGTCAAATCATATCTCTGCCTAAACCATATATAATGTCATTAAATTTAAAATGAAGTATGACTTACTTTTTTTCGCAATTTTAATGACCTGGACAATTTTGTTTGCTTTTGTATGTCAGTAATCGTATGTAGGACTGGGCAATATTAGAAATTATATATCGTGATGCATCGTCAGTTTTGCATCGCGATATAGCGATGTATCGCGATATAGTATTTTTGAATTTCATTTACTTGTAAGGCACAAAAAGTCAGATTTCTATCAAAACTTCATGCTCAGATTGATTTAAATCAATTTATAAATTTGAAGATATATATGTTTTGCTTAAAGATATTAAATAAATTGACTAATGTACAAATCTTATTTTAAAATATTTATTGAAATGTTTGTTTAGAAATTCATAATACGCGTAAAACAAAGGGTTAAAAACTTTTTTAAAGCGTTTTTAATAAATTATATTTTCTTGTACTATTATGCATAAATAATTACATAATTATTAAGTTCCTATCCGGCTAAGCTCAATTTCTAAATGAAACGTTAAAAATTATTTGTATGTTTAACACAAAGTGCTAAGTAAATTTTAGAAAAAAAACGCTTTTAAAACACTATTTTTTATTATTATCATTTCAGTTATTATAGTTCTATAATATAGTTCATTTACGTCACACTAGAGCTGCACAATGGGCTATTGGCGACGGTCTGGGAAACATCCCTGAGGATGATCCGAAGACATGCCATCACAATTTTGATCCTCTGCAAATGGAATGGCACCCCCGCTTTGGTAGCTCGACGACCTGCACGCGAAGTCGAGCACTTTACGGTAGAACAGTTTAACGAGGACCAATACCGCACACCCTCGGTCCCTACGCAGACTGATCCAATTGGTCACGCATCCGCACACTGACCGCAGCCTGTGATGCTTGACTTCGGTGATCTGCAGGAAACCGTGTCTTAACGATCAGTCCACTGCGGGACCTTATCATTTCAGATAAGTAATTAAATTAAATTAAATAATGACCGAATTATGAACGAAAAACAAAGGAAGATTTAATTTCTTGAAAATAAAAAGAAATTGATATTCGATATTATATTTAGCTAATTAACAAATAATATGAAAAGAATATTTCTTAAAAAGAATTATTATACTCTCTAATAAAACGAAGTGCTAAATGATTTTAAAAAATGAATAAAATATGCAAACCTTTCACATTTTTTTGTATAAACAAAGTTGATTGACTTATGTCCAAATCCAAATGACAAAAATAAATTTTGTTTTAACTTTATTTCTAAAAATAAAAACAACAAGATTTATAAATTTAAAATCAGTATTAAAAACTCATTAAATTATTCGAAGTTTCATCCAAAGAGATTTTAATAAATTGAAAGATAGTAAAAAAAAAGAAAAACCTAAAAAATGCAATTCTTTCTGGGCGCCTAAATTGCCGATAATTTTCACATTTAAAAATAAAAAGAAGTTTTTTTTATAAAAAACTTATCTAATTAATGAAGAAACTCTTCTTTATATATTCTTTTCAATAATAGATTGCCTTCAGAACAAGGTAACATCGGCGATCACGAAGTTAGTCCCACTGAAAATAATCTACAAGAAAAGTCGCGACGCAGAAGAAAAAAGCTAAGAGGTGCGAAAAGGAACATGCGATATAACGATATGTGTTTTCAAAACTCTGATTCTGATTCTACAGCTCACCAATCAAGGGCATTTCAACATAACAAAACGGACATCGTCTTCCACAGCGCGAGTCGACATCGGAATGTAAGAGAAGAGTCTTATATCGCTATATCGTTATCTTATATCCATATATGGCAGTACTTTTACTTTCGTTACTTGTACCGCCGGTACAAGTAAAAAGTACGTACTTTTACTTGTACTTCGTTACTTTTTAAATTTAGTACTTTTACTTGTACTTTCGTTACTTTTTTAGGGAAAAAGTACAAGTATTTGTAACGGAAATGTCCAATGAAATCGTTACTTTTTTCTAAAACTCAGAAATCTTTCTAAAAAAAAATTTAAAAAAAAATTAAATTTAAAAAAAAAATGCTTATGTTTTTTTAATTTATAAAATTAATGTGCAATATATAAGCATTCACAGCTAACTTCGTGAGTTTAAATACCTTGACCTCCCGTGGAGTGCTTATTCAGCGTGGTTAAGCGATGGTTAAGCACGTTCTGAGAAATTCTCGCAGCAGATTCAGTGACACCACTTTCGAAATGCAATTATTTTGCAAAATGAATAAAAAATATTAATTAGCAAGTTATTTTCATTCATTTTCGAGTTTTATGCATTTATTTAATAGATTTTAAATAAAAAATGTTGGATTTTGTTATTATGTTTTTCAATTTTCTTTTTGAACTCACTAAAAATACATTTTTGTCTTAATAAATTTTTTACTAAATACATTTTTACCTAGTGCATTTTTTACTGAAATTATGTTTATGCCCGACCTTGTCAAACAAAGCCCAGTCAAATTTCTAAGTTTAGATCTCTAAGTCGAATGTTCGGAAAATGATTTTCTCGCATGACTTCAGCATTAGCCATTGTTACAAATAAAACTGTAGACTGTTCTATTTCAACTTATACTGCACATTCAATTATTTTTTACCAGCTCAAAGATCACAAAGCTATCTGAAACCCCGTGTTTGCTTTGTTTATGTTTGTGCTTTTAAAACGCGTTTCTATAGAGTTAAACAATTTTAAATCACTGGTAATTTAAATAAATAAAAATAATAAACTAAAAATTAAAATCAATAGATAAAATTTCTTTTTCGTGCAAATCCATAAAAAGTTTGAAATTAAAACTATATTTGATTTTAAAGTTATATTATACGATTATATTATAAAATTATATTATAATATTCTTTCGAATTTAAAAGTAAATTTAAATCCATAACTTTCAAAATTAAAAATAATTAAATAAATAACAACAATTTTGCAAAAACATTACAGAACATAAGAATATTATTCAATAAAATTTAGGTTACTTTAAATTTTCAATTTCCTAGAAATGTACTTTTAAATCGTTACTTTTTTTGTTTTGTACTTGTACTTTTACTTGTACTTTTTACTCGTTACTTTTTAAAATAAGAACTTTTTACTTTTTACTCGTTACATTTTTTAAAATTACTTGTACTTTTACTCGTTACTTTTTAAATGTAACGTTGCCATATATGCTTATATCCTTGCGTGTCTTATATCGCTATATCGTTTTGCGCTCGTTGTCTTTACTCGACGGCTTAAATCAGATTTCTGATACATCGCCTTGAATGAAAGACGCTGTCTTGCCGATATATGAGTTAAATCGATACATCGATTTATAGCCTAATCGTATGTGAGTCTTTTCTTGTCTGATCATCTTATAGGCCATCTAATAAGTATCTATCTCTCCCATATGCATATTGTACCCTAACTCTATGTGATATAGGGAAATTATTTTCAGCCGTGGTGCCTCAGTGGATAGAGCTTTTTATGAGTTAAAGAATCTCAGCAATAGCTGGTCGTCCACACCCGGCTCACACCGACCACAGTGCTGATATTTTCAGTGGTAGACAGTTCACATGTCCCCTTGCCGTCAGGCTGACAGTGAGAGGTCTTCGTAATTTTCCTTTCCATGTAACGCAATTGCGGTTTCATCAAAAAGTCCTCTACGAAGGCAAAATTTCTCCCAATACAGGAGATCTTCTAGATTGGATTCAAAATGACAAGACAACGGAGCATTAATAGTGGTAAACCCAAAATTTTGTCAGCTAATGTAGCTGACAACCACTATAAAAAAGTGTGAATGTTTAAATGTTTATTGAGTAAGTGCATTCTTGTTCCTTATTCTGAGAAAAAGTCAAAATGTAGTATTTTTAAGCTCGCATAGATCGTGAAGGTTTCTTTATTCTGGCTGTCTTAATTTACCCTTATTACTGCTGATTTTATTTCATAATTGTCATTCATAACATTATGGAAAGCATCGATGTGCAAACCCCAAAGATAGTGTTTCAGGATTATTCTACAAGTCGGCCTCATATTTCATAGCCATTAAGGAAACAATTTACTACGCGTGTCATGAATTAAAATTGAATATCTATAGCTACCTTTAAAAGTTACGCAACATTTTTTAATTCTGTTATTGAAAACGAGAATTCAATTATTGAAAACCAGTAATTAATGATTTATAATGCTATTACTAAATTAAGCAATCAATTTCAAATTAACGTATACTTTGCGTAAATAAGGTATTATGAACATAAAATTTCAGCTCTATCAATGAATTTAGTTGGTATTTTATTTTTTCAACATAGTTCCATTTCGTATTATTTTTTAATTTGATGTCACAAAAAGAAAATTAATTTTGTTCTGTGCCTAATTACATTACAGATTTTGAAGCATATGACTAGATTAAAACTTACGATATGAATGAAAAACATGAGCTGCCTTTCTTTCCTAAAATGTTCAGTAATTTATAATAAATTTATATTTCATTGAATAAATAATTATTTCAAGAAATATATTCGTGTTTCAAATAATTATCTCTGCCTTATCATCTTTAAACATACAACCATAAAAAGATTTATACCAATCAATGTGTTCATTAATAACAGAAGATAGAGATCAATAAGGTTGCTGCTACAATCGAATAAAAGTACTTCTTAATTAGAAGGAACTCTTTTCCTTTTATTCAATAAAATTGTTGTAAGAGCATTCGTCTGGAGTCCGTAACCACTGTCGCTATTTAAAAAGGCATTTTATACATTGTTTTCTTAAACCTTTTAGTCTATTCAAGAAAAATAGAAGTTGTTGCTTAATGAGAAAACACGGATCGATTTTTATATAAGAAATAGCTCATGTTAAAACTTCAACTTGCAAAAAAAAAAAAAATATGCTTAAATTAAGTAGAGTACGTTTACTTATATGAAAAAAAACTTCAGTTTGATGCCGAGTTTTTGTATTTATTAATTATTTTAAAAGAGTTAGAAGCAAAACATTGTTCACATAAGAAAGCAAATACGTTAAATTTTAATAAAAGAATGTGTAAAATAAATTGATTAACATTTTCTAGGGTAATGACAGGAGATTCAAAGCCTGATTTAGTTAGTGATTTTAGATAAAAAGACAACTATAATTTGTTTATTAATGGTAAAAACATATTAAATATGGCGTAAACATAAAATAAGTAAGATTTAAATAAAAAGTGATTTCGTTAATTCTTATTTTACTCTTTTTTTTCAACTCCTGATTTTGTCAATTCTTGCTCATCACATAAAGACACTATTTAAGGCAATCTATTTTCATAATTTGTTATTTCAAGAAGCTTGAGACCTTATATTACATTTCAGAACATAAGGGTGCATATTTTTTATTCTTATTATTCTTATTTTACTCTTTTTTTATCAACTCATGATTTATTCAGTTCTTGTCCATCACATAAAGACTCAATATTAGGGCATATATTTCCATAATTTTTTATTTGATGAAGCTTGTGTCCTTATATTAAATTTCAGACCATAGAGGTGCAAACATTTTGAATGGAGACCTTATTATTTTGTTTAAATAATAAAAGATCTTCAATTTATAACATGCTTTAGTCACCACGATTCTTATTGAATCATACAATATATTATTGTAAATTTCTTAAATAGTTGGAATATATATATATATATATATATATATATATATATATATATATATATATATATATATATATATATATATATATATATATATATATATATATATATATATATATATATATATATATATATATATATATATATTATATATATATATAGCATAAATAATATTGTTACGAAAACAAATCACTTTTGAAAGATACCGGAAAGTGTAATTTCATTTAATTTCGCTACTCACTTTATAGATTACGTTTTTTATTTTATTCTGTATTCTTCTTGCTTTGTATTTTTTATTTCCTATTTTTGCTTGATCTTTTTTATTTCGTATATTTTTTACTTAATATGTTTTACTTGCGTTTCAATTCTTTGGATGCTTTCTCACACTATTGTATAGGTATATTTTGCTTTGGCTATAATTATACAAAAGCACTCTTTTTGCGGATATAATGGTGTGAGCTGATGACGAGATTCTATAATCAAGGAATAAAGCTGATTTGCAAATTCAGAAAAGGACAAAATTAATAAATAACATTTAAAATAATAAATCAAAAAGCCCTTATATCAGCTAAAACCAAATTTGTTTTATTTTAATTTAGAAAGTCAGAAATACTATTCCAGCAAAAAAAGAATTTTAAGATATGTGTGTTAGCAAGACAGCACTTCATCAGGAGACACACTGCCTGCCAACACACAAGAGCCATTCTGTTGTCAGTAGTAATACCAAAAACTGACAGTACTCCGAGGGCCCATAATGGATAAACAAATAAGAAAAAGCAATTGGAAAATGGAAATGTAAATGCAAGGTAAACTTAATGACAAACTAACGCAATTTAGATGTACACAGAGTAAGACTTAATAAAGATACACCCGCATAAAAGAAAAAGAAATAAAGAAAAAGTTACAGTTAGAATAACCGAATCAAAATAAAATATAAATTGCCAAATCATTAAGAAAAGTCTAAAAATAACCCCTATTGAAAATCTTGAAAAATAAAACAAAAAAACATTCAGTCAGTAAAATTTTGAAAAAAGTGCAGCCATCTATATGCTTCGTGAACAAAAAAGCTGAATTTCACCGCATAGGCCTATTTATGCGGGCTTCAATATCGGCCGATTTATTTGAACATCGTTAAAATATTTTGAATTAGAACATCAGAATTACGGTAATTAAAGTAAAAATTATTATTCTCGAATGCAATCTTATAATTCCCAATAGCTGAAAGAAAATCTGTTTTATTGTTACAAATAAATTTAAACCTAATAATTTGACCTAGATTTGAATTGATTTGTATAGACAAGATTATATAGTTAAATTATTTTATTTTTTTTAATAATTTTTTTAGCTATTTGAAACATTTTATTTTAATTATTTTTCTACCTCCCTTTTTGTTAAACTTAATAATATTTTTTTCCTGCTTTCTCTACATTTTTATCTATTATTTTATTCTCTCTATATTATATCCCCTTGAAGAGGATCAAACTTGAGACGGCATTTCTTCGGATCATAATCAAGGATGTTTCCTAGACCGTCGCTAAGAGCCCATTGTGCAGCTTTTGTATGGCGTGAAGAAAATATCTACCTGCATATTTACTAGGGCGTATCGAAAAAATCGAAATTTCTTAGATCTTTCTGCGGTAGTGCGGAAAAGATGTGAATACCTATTATTTAAAAATGAGCGGAATCTTAAAACTCTGGGTTGATATCTTCTGTTGCCTCAATGGGCCTAAAGTTCCGAAAATTCGACTAAAAATGATTAAAATACAAAAATTAATACATAACCACAGATTTCGTTGATCGGTTTGAGGTAGCACTTAAAAGCTACAATATTTTATAAACAACAATTATAAAAAATTTTAGAATTACAGATTAATATCTTCTGCCGCCTCATCGGCATCTAATTTTGGAAATTTCGACGCATTTTGGTACTTTTCTGTATAACTGTTTACTGCTTGCACAATGCACAATCGAGACAGACTGGATTTGGCGCTATGCCAAAAAAAGTGGAACAACCTTATTTTGAACCCTATTTTGACAGTTCCTTTCAGTCAAAGGTATGGTGTATCCAACAGAACCACGGCTGCTATAGCATGGAGTGTTATGAATGATTTGGGTTTAATATCGGAATCAGATACCAGCCTCGTTAGAGACAAAAATAAAATATGGAGGGAAAAAGTCGAGAATTTACGAAGAAATTGTCTCAAAATCAAATGAAAATCGTTCCACTATATATGACTTTTATTTTGACGACATGACAAAACTTTAACATCAGAAACACACGAGGGCAAGCAGTTCCAAAGAACAATTGTAGAAGCTCATTACTGTATTTTATCGGAGCCTGATTCTACGTACATGGGACATGTTACGCATGTAAGTGGATTTGGTCTTCATATATCTAATAGCATTTACGAATATGTAACAGGTGATTTATTGGATGATTTTAGTAACCTTTTTGTTCTCGGGTGTGACTGCACCGTAGTGAACACAGAAGTGTTTAATGGTGTAATTCGCAGGCTTGAATTGAAACTTCAGAGAGCAGTACAATGGATTATCTGCCTACTTCATTTCAATGAGTTGCCATTACGACACCTATTTGAGTCCATTGACGGCAAGTCATCTGGCTCCACATATTACACCGTAGACATTGGACGGAACTTCAAAGGACGTGAAAAGCTTTCAATTGTTGCTTTCAATAGCATTGAATGCGAGATGCCAGATATTGATCCTATCACTGTCAGTTCAGATCAGAAATACTTATTAAGCATTTGCACCGCCATTAGTTCTGGCGTTTGATGTTCAGATCTAGCTAACCGTGAACCATGAACATTGAAATCGAATACTGAGGTATATCTACTCAGGTTTGAGGTATGACATGAGGTATATCTATATAACTATTGATATATATCTACATTAGACCCATCAAACGAGTTGCTAACTTTAGTTGTATTCATTCTAAGAGTCTAGGCACCCTCATGGTTCCGAATAAAGATTCATCATTCCATAAAAGACAGTACTAGACACCTGTGGCATTTCATCAATTCCTCTTGCTACTTGCCTAAAAAGTATCGTGACGTAATCAAGCCAATTATTTCTCGCAACGCTTACTTTGCAGCTCCAGAAAACATGCTTTTGGCCATGTTAACGGATGAGGGGTGCCATATTAGGACCCTTGCAGCTCTGTGGATTATTAAGGCAAGGGAAGTTAGCCCAGAAGAAAATTGTGTTTGCAGATTCGTTATTCTTGCTCTTAACTTTGGAGCAGCAGACTATGTAGATCTCATTGACTGGCAAGCTTGTTATGTGACATTGCCTCCCGTTCTCAGAGAGATCAGTTCTTAAGAACTTCTGAAGATGGTAAGGGACGGTATGCCGATGGATTGCTGGAACTTTATTAAATTTCCTTCACACACACAAGTAGTGGAGCGGATTGTGAAACTAGTTACTGCAGCTTCGGGAGAAACAGTTGGACCGCTGAGCAGGGATAGATTTATTAGAGCGACACTAGAATCCAGAAAACATATGTCAAAATTTGAGACAAAAATGATTACAAACAGTAATGCTTTTGTCATTTGTATGTTTAAGATGTAAAATAAAGTCTCTCTTCCCATTAGAATGAGGTAAGTGTGAAGTTTATTTACTTAAATTTTTTGCCTTCATTTTCCAAAATTTTGTGGCGATGAATCGGCAAAAGATATTAAAATATAATTATAAAATTTTTTGTGGTTGTATTTGTTATAGAATAGCAACTAGTAAACACAACCCCAAACCGATAAACGAAATATGGGTTTGTTTGTTTTTATTTTTTATTTTAATGATTTTTAGTCCAATTTTCGGAATTTTCGGCCCACTGAGGCGACAGAAGATATTGACCCAGAGTTTTGATATTCCGCACAATTTTTAATGATGGGTGTTCAGTGGAGCCAGATGACTTGCCGTCAATGGACTCAAATAGGTGTCGTAATGGCAACTCATTGAAATGAAGTAGGCAGATAATCCATTGTACTGCTCTCTGAAGTTTCAATTCAAGCCTGAGAATTACACCATTAAACACTTCTGTGTTCACTACGGTGCAGTCACACCCGAGAACAAAAAGGTTACTAAAATCATCCAATAAATCACCTGTTACATATTCGTAAATGCTATTAGATATATGAAGACCAAATCCACTTACATGCGTAACATGTCCCATGTACGTAGAATCAGGCTCCGATAGAATACAGTAATGAGCTTCTACAATTGTTCTTTGGAACTGCTTGCCCTCGTGTGTTTCTGATGTTAAAGTTTTGTCATGTCGTCAAAATAAAAGTCATATATAGTGGAACGATTTTCATTTGATTTTGAGACAATTTCTTCGTAAATTCTCGACTTTTTCCCTCCATATTTTATTTTTGTCTCTAACGAGGCTGGTATCTGATTCCGATATTAAACCCAAATCATTCATAACACTCCATGCTATAGCAGCCGTGGTTCTGTTGGATACACCATACCTTTGACTGAAAGGAACTGTCAAAATAGGGTTCAAAATAAGGTTGTTCCACTTTTTTTGGCATAGCGCCAAATCCAGTCTGTCTCGATTGTGCATTGTGCAAGCAGTAAACAGTTATACAGAAAAGTACCAAAATGCGTCGAAATTTCCAAAATTAGATGCCGATGAGGCGGCAGAAGATATTAATCTGTAATTCTAAAATTTTTTATAATTGTTGTTTTTAAAATATTGTAGCTTTTAAGTGCTACCTCAAACCGATCAACGAAATCTGTGGTTATGTATTAATTTTTGTATTTTAATCATTTTTAGTCGAATTTTCGGAACTTTAGGCCCATTGAGGCAACAGAAGATATCAACCCAGAGTTTTAAGATTCCGCTCATTTTTAAATAAAAGGTATTCACATCTTTTCCGCACTACCGCAGAAAGATCTAAGAAATTTCGATTTTTTCGATACGCCCTAATATTTACCTCAATCAGTGACGCCATTTTAGCTCTTCTCATAATTTGTTAAAAAAGTGTAAATCACTAATCTGTACCTAAATTTTTGGACGATTTCTATGTCCCATATTATTTTAAATTAAATTTTAAAGTTCTGTTACAAAGTTTGAAGGCACAATCGGTGTTCTGGTATAACAATAATAACATGCCTCATAAAATCCCATTTTATTTAAATTTCGCTTTTATGGGCTTCTTCGTTTGCTGTAGAAATTGTTTGAATGCATTTTGAATAAAATTTAAAACAATATTAATAATAAACTGAGTTTCTAGGTAAGTCTAAGTTTAGTAAAATATGTATATTTTCATTTTTAAGTTCTAAGGCATAGACTTTCATGCACAATTATATTTAATAAAAATAGATTTTGTGTATGTATTTTGTAATAAGCCTTTTAACATAAAATTTTATATATATATATATATATATATATATATATATAAGTTCAAAATGAAGAATAAAGCAAAGAAAAATTATAGACATATGAAAAAAAGGGGGGGGGGAATAATAAGTAAAAAATAACAAACAACAGTTTATATAATATATTTAAAAAAAAAAGGATGAAATTTTATTTAAAAAACCGGGATAACAACAAATAAAATAGATCACAAAAAGTAGAAATAGCATGTAAAAACAGAAAATAAAATAAAATAAAAAACATTTAAAAGGGACTATAAAGCGAGTAGCAAAATCAGATCAACTTACAAGGACAGAAAATTTTTCAAGAATGATTTAAAAATGTTTTCGCAGAAAGATTGCCAGATTACAAAAGATGAAAACAAAAGCACAAATTGAGTGTAACAAGAGGGTTTTAAAGTGTCGTTCTTACTGCACTGCTGAAGTGATTTGTTATTCTGAGCTTTGATTTGTTAGTTACCAACAGAGTTGGCCAGAAATGTAATCGATTACATTTTTTGATTACAGTAATCAATTACTTGTAATCATGATTACAATTTTCAAAAATTTTGATTACAGCTGTAATCATGATTACAATATTGATTACAGTAATCAATTACTTGTAATCGTGATTACAAAGTTTCATTACAGCTGTAATCATGATTACATAGTCGATTACAGTAATCAATTACTTGTAATCATGATTACAATTTTCAAAAAATTTTGATTACAGCTGTAATCATGATTACAATTTTCAAAAAATTTTGATTACAGCTGTAATCATGATTACAATTTTGATTACAGTAATCAATTACTTGTAATTATGATTACAAGTAATTGCGATTACAAGTAATCACAACAAAAACGATTACAAGTAATTATGATTACAAGTAATCAAAATATATGATTACATGTAATTTGATTACATGTAATTTGATTACATGTAATTATGATTACATGTAATCTAATTACACGATTACAAGACTATTGTATTCGTATAAATGATTATATTTTAGAGTAGATAGTAGAATGTATTTTATAATGATACATTTTGCACGTATTAACATGTACTGCATTTTGTACGTATTTGTATACGTACAAATGAATGTAACTAAAATGTATGTACATATGATTTTATCTAGTGCATATGTTCAGACATTTTAGTTTCACACACATGTACATACACTTATATTGTAGGTATAAAATATATGTACGTATGTATATAGTTAATAATTACGTATGTATGTGCAAACAATGTAGACATATGCATTTATACACAATGAATATATGCATTTTATGCAAATATTTGTGTATGTAAAATGTATATCTATGTTCATGTACGCATGTATATACAAGTACTTGTGTTTGTACGAACATACATACATTGTCTGTACAATGTATGTCCCATGGATGTATGTGCAATTTATTTATGAACAGTACAATATATGTATGCATGTACAATATAGGTATATCTGTAGGATGTACAATATATGTATGTATACATGTACATGATATGCATGTCCAGTGTATTTATGTACATGTACATAATATGTTCATGCTCAATGTAAGTATCCAAATATGCATAATACATTTGTGTACGATTGTACGTACATTGGGCGTATTTATATTTCACATATATTCATACATGCATTCGACATGCATAACGTACGTACATACACTCATTTGAGATGCATATATTGTACGGATGTATGTACATATAGCGTACAGATGTATATACATATAGCGTACAGATGTATATTCATGTAATGTACATATGATGAAATGAACATATAATGTTCATATAATGTACATATGTGTGTACATATACAGTACATATGTGCATAAATATATTGGGCATAATTCTTTCGTACAAATTTTACATTTGTACATGCATGCTATCCCTATCTATGCATTTGGTGCAATGTATATATGTCCAATGAATGTATCCACACATGTACAATACACGTATGTTCCATGTATGCATATCCATATGTACTATATGTGCACGTACAATACATGAATGTATGTATATACATTGTACATGCGTACATACATTACACGTATACATATGTACATTACATTTATGTCTAAATATGTGTACAATGCAATAAATAAAATGCATGTAAGTTAACTTTTAATGACTCAAGCAAGTTAAATGACAAAATCAAACGATATTTAAATTTAGTTTTCAGCTTTAATTGTTCTATATCATTTTGAAATTCTCTGAATAAAAAATTATTTTTAGGTATTTTCATGAAATGTTTGACAATACAGATTTATTTTTTTTATAAAATAATGCATGATTCATAGAAATTTTTTAAATGGTAAGAAAAATGGTAAATTTTATGTGTGGAATTAATATTTAGAAATTCCAAATAAAATTATCGTTTGCTTTCTAAAAAATATGAGGTCGAGTTTCATATGCCTTAGAATAAATTTAAAAAAAATTTTTTATAATTTTACTCATATAAATTTTTTTAATGTACGCACAATGTATGTGTATATTGTAATTACATATATTTAAATGTACGCATGTATTTGTACATTACTTGTAATAATGTCCATGCTTACGTTGTATGCACACGCATACATTGTGCATATAACTATTTTTTTGTATATCCATGCATTACATGCGCATAAGTATTAACAAAGTATGTAGTTATACAAGTACATACGTAAGTTGTACATAAGTACATACTTTGCGTGCACATATATCGATGTACATATAAATATGCATGTATACATGTACGCATTTTATTTACGCAACTATGTGCATATATTGTACCTTTAAATAACATTCTTACATATTGTACGCAAATGCGTACAATTTTATATACAAACGTACATTGTATATACATGCTATTATCGTAAATTTATACAATATATGCACTTAAGTACATAAAAGCATGCAAACGCATAAACATTATTTTCATATACGTTCATACATACATTGTCTATGTATACAAAGATACAAAACATTGCCTTTTTGTACAAACTAACATACATGCGTACTTGTATCATAAATGCATAATTATATGTACTAAGCATATGCGCATTGCATTAAGTATATTACAATATAATTATGAATATTGTACGTACAAACAAC
Source organism: Parasteatoda tepidariorum (assembly GCF_982258835.1). Taxonomy (NCBI): domain Eukaryota; kingdom Metazoa; phylum Arthropoda; class Arachnida; order Araneae; family Theridiidae; genus Parasteatoda; species Parasteatoda tepidariorum. The sequence continues at coordinate 6,948,122 of NC_141765.1, forward strand.
GTTTGTGCATACATTGTATGTATAGGAATCGCAAATTGTACGTTCATGCGTGCGTACATTCTATGTACATAAAAATATGTAAACACATGAATACTTACATAAAAAATTTGACAAAGTATACAATCGTAATAACTTGTAATCGTATAGTTTGATTACAAGTAATCACAATTACATGTAATCAAATTACATGTAATCATGATTACATGTAATTATATATTTTGATTACTTGTAATCATAATTACTTGTAATCGTTTTTGTTGTGATTACTTGTAATCGTAATTACTTGTAATCTTGATTACAAGTAATTGATTACTGTAATCAAAATTGTAATCATGATTACAGCTGTAATAAAAATTTTTTGAAAGTTGTAATCACGATTACAAGTAATTGATTACTTGTAATCGTGATTACAAGTAATTGATTACTGTAATCAAAATTGTAATCATGATTACAGCTGTAATCAAAATTTTTTGAAAGTTGTAATCACGATTACAAGTAATTGATTACTTGTAATCGTGATTACAAGTAATTGATTACATAGCTGTAATTATCTGTAATCAATTACAGTTGTAATCGATTACTGTAAGCAACGGCCAACTCTGGTTACCAAGGATGGAATTCCATTTCGGGCAAATCCGTGTTAAAATTATCTATTAAAAAATTTTTTTCTTTGATAATTTAAATAATTTTTCTATGTGCTAATCCATATTGTGCAAATCCGCGGCTAAAATTATTTGCAAAACAGGCAATTTATGTTTCTCTTTTCTATTTTATATTTTTCTTAAATAAACATCTATCTTTTAAAACTATTTAAGATAAATTTTTAAAATTATCCAGTATAATGTTACCTTGCGCACATCCATTTCGGGCCCATCCTTGGCAACTAACAAATCAAAGCTCAGAATAACAAATCACTTCAGCAGTGCAGTAAGAACGACACTTTAAAACCCTCTTGTTACACTCAATTTGCGCTTTTGTTTTCATCTTTTGTTTTCATATTTTGTAATCTGGCAATCTTTCTGCGAAAACATTTTTAAATCATTCTTGAAAAATTTTCTGTCCTTGTAAGTTGATCTGATTTTGGATAGTCCCTTTTAAATGTTTTTTATTTTGTTTTATTTTCTGTTTTTACATGTTATTTTTACTTTTTGCGATCTATTTTATTTGTTGTTATTTTTATAAAAAGAAATCCTCACACTATTGTATTAATATATTTTGCTTTGGCTTTATTGATACAATATCAGAAAGCACTCTGTTTTGCGGATATAATCGTGTGAGCTGAAGAAAAGATTATATCTTTTTTTCCCGGTTTTATTTTTCCGGTTTTTTAAATAAAATTTCATCCTTTTTTTTTTTAAATATATTATAAAAACTGTTGTTTGTTATTTTTTACTTATTACTCCCCCCCCCCCCTTTTTTTCATATGTCTATAATTTTTCTTTGTTTTATTCTTCATTTTGAACTTATCTAATGAGTTGTGTTTACTTGCAGCTTAAGCGCAATAAATGAAACTTATTGTTTTTCTGACCTTTCTTCGTGTTTTCTTGTATTTTCTTATTTATTATATATATATATATATATATATATATATATATATATATATATATATATATATATATATATATATATATATATATATATATATATATATATATATATATATATATATATATATATATATATACATACATACATATATATATATATATATATATATATATATACATACATACATACATATATATATATATATATATATACATACATACATATATATATATATATATATATATATATATATATATATATATATATATATATATATATATACATACATACATATATATATATATATATATATATATATAACCGTCGTTGAACAGCCGACTCGATTTGGGATTTACGATTATCAATAATCTACACCGTAGCCAGGTAATTTTGAACCCAATTCAGGAGGAGAGACAAGGGAACTCCTGGATCAAGCTTTGGGAGAAATTAGCTTCGTGGAGGACGTTTTTGATAGAATTCATTCAATTTCGAAAACCTCCAACAGTTAGCCTGACTCCGAAGGGACTGTAACCAAGGATCCGTCTACCACTTAAGATATTTCACGTCAGTATTGTAGTCGGTGCAAGCCGGAAGCGGAATTTGAATCGACCAGCCATTGCTGGGATTCGAAACCGATTCACTTCAGTGGCGATGTGAATCGGGTTCGAATCCCAGCGATGGCTGGTGGAATCGATTATTGGTATATATTCTTCTTTTTTTATTGAATTTAACAATAGTTTTAATTTAAGACATTCTTAGATTTTAACAGCCATATATGCAATTCAACAATTTTGAGCCATCTAATTTTTTAAACATTAAAATTTGTAATTTAAGTTTACCGTGTGTGTTAACCGTTCTGTGTTCGTCTTGTTGAATCAAACAAAAAAAAAATCATTAATGCAGTTATGAATTATTATAAAAGATTTTAAAATGCTTAAAAATAACGAATAGTACACTTTTGGTTCTCTTGAAAATGATGTCATTTCATAGAGATAAATATTTCATAACATAAAATGGTGAAATTTCAGTCAAATCCTCAATAGAAAATTTTCAACGTATTAGGAATTTGAAAAAAATTGTTTTATAGAGAGCCAAAAAATAAATAAGAAGTGCAGCGATTATTTATCTAATTTCTCTATCAAACAAAATCAATTGCACATTCAGTTAGAATCCGATAAGCATTTCTTAAAAACAAAAATGTTGTCTTTTCAATTTCTTATCAAATTTAATAAATTTGCCTCCTCTGCTGAAAGGAGATTACGTCTTTGAATAAGGGTGCTTTGAATGGTATCTGTAGTTAATATGCAGTTTTTTTGAAAATATAAAGAGTGAGGAAATGGAAAAAAAATATTATTAGTTAATTTTCTAAAGTACAACAACTAGAAAAATGCTATAAATATATATATATATATCTCAAATTGTGAGACACAGTTTTAATATATTCATTCTTTAAGCTTTAAGCATATTACTTAAGTTGAAAATTTAGAATTAGATGATTAATTTTAATGATAGTTGAAAACAAATATATAAAATAGCAGAAGGAGTTTAAGAATAAGATGAAAAAAGTAAAGAAGAAAAGAATTCCATGAAATAAAATGGAATGCTTTCTTAATTTGAAATGAGCCTACATGTAATTAATACTAAGAGAAATATAAAATAAATCATAAGTAGAATTAAATTTATCTGTATTTTAACTAACACTATTTTAAAATACAAAAAAGAGCTAGGAGTAAAATTCATCTGTCTGCATAAATATTTGAAGAGGTGTATGTATACGATAAGAAGAGTAACACAAAATAAATGAATAAAACAGTATTGTAATTAGATAAGTTTTAAGCCAATTTAATTATTTATTAGTAAATAAATCAGTCAAAGTGTTCTTTTCTAAGTCTGAATAAATTGGATCGATCAAGAATAACAATTCAAACATTCAATTCAAACATTCGATACGTATAGTATAATCTTCTTCCTTTTTTTTAATAAAAAATATAGTTTTCGAGACGAAAAAAATGGCATTTGAAGCTTAAAAAAATCGTTATAAACTCGTTCAATGTTAAAAATGTCTAGTGCAGCTTAAAAAAAATTGGTATGTATTCTCTGGATTTAAATTTGACGTTAATTTTATCAAATCCCTGTTATTGAGCTTATCTAAAATATATTGATTGTTTAATTTGATTAATTAAAAAAACAGTAATTTCCTAACATGAATTATGACGCAAATTTTGCATGGCATTTTGTCTACTTCATAGTATATCTTTCTAATGCATATAAGACAGTATTAGTAAACTATATGGCATCGATTGCAAAATACACTCAAAGCAAAATGTAATTATGTACAAAGTCATCATTTTTTAACTGCTAAGGATTCTCATAACATTACTTTTATGCTATTTAGTAATCTCATTATTTCATAAAATATTTGAAAATAAAATATTTCCTTCAGAATTAAATATTTTGTGTATGATATATGTAAAATAATATGCAAAATAATAATAAAAATGGTAAAAATCTGAAAAAAAGGGAAAAAAAATCCGGAAATATAAGATATTATCTTTTCTTTAGCTCACGCGATTATACCCACAAAAAGAAGTGCATTGTAATAATGTATTAATATAACCAAAACAATAGTGTGAGGAGCACTCAAAAAAACTTTACAACAAATGAAAAAGAACACATTAAGTAAAAATATTACGTAAAAACTGAAAGTAAAATACAAAGAAAAACAGAGTGAAACATAAAACGAATTCTATAAAGTGAGTAGCGAATTCAAATGAACTTACATGAACGAGAAATTTTTCAAGATTGTCTGATTACAAAATATGAAAACAGAACATCAAATTGAGGTAAAAGAGTAAATAGAGGGATTTGTTTTATAGTTCATTCTTATACTGCAGTGCTGAAGTGTTTTTGATTTGTTATTTACCAAGGATGGGCCCGAAAATGGATGTGGGCAAAATAATATTATACTGGATAATTTAAAGAAGTTGTCAATTAATAATTTCAGAAAATTAATTATTATACTATTGAAGAAAACTTATTGATTTTCTTAATTTTCTTCTTTATATATATATATCATAAGAATAAAAGAACATGATCATTAATATATTATTATGCCATGCTTTACAAGTATCATAGCACTGTGAAGTTCTAAGAAAATCAATCATATCAGAGTCAATGTATTTAGTGGAGCTGAAGAACAGAATAGATCATTGAACCTTCAGACATATAAATTGGTGAATGTAGTAAAGTTTGGGAGGAAAATAAATTACGAAATATAAGATTAGAAAAGTGCGCATTAATGTTAGTTGACATTTTTAATAGCATTTATTTATTTTTTTTTGTAACCGAATGGTACCTATCATTTATTTCTAGAAAAGTTCTTGACTGTTTGTTCACAGATTGTAAAAGAATTACCAAAATAAGAAGTACAGAGAGAAAAAGATATGGTCAAAACTATAAGGATAGAGCAAAATTTACCGTGTTTCTGCCAAAACTCTTATTTTTCTTATTAAAGCACATAGATAATGATTTGGATAAAATTAACAATAAAATATGGTTTTATTATATGCGATAAAATTTAATCATTTTATCATGATACCTTAGAGAATGGCATAAAAGCCTTTTTTCGGTGAAATTTACTTAGTAGTTTTGCCCTTTGCCTAAATGTGTGGTACTAAGAATTATAATTGTCAAAACAAGATTTTCAGGTATGCCATTACAATTTAAACGGAAAAATTATGAAATAAATGGTTTAAATACCGTATATTGTTATTAACCAGAATTTTTTTTTATCTAAAAATTATTAACCGTACAGTATGGATTTTAAAGGATTTTTTTCTCTCCGTGGAAAAATGTCTATTTTATAATCGGGAAGAAAACACATTAATTTAAAGTGAAGGAAATACTTTTAAAAATAATTTTGACGCCTACGATAGTTTTTCTTTAAAATAAAAATTCTGAAATACTTACTTTTTCTGTTACAATAAAAGAAATCACAATCGAATCATATTAATCGGAAGAAATGCAAAATGCATCAATGTTAACATCTTTGAACTAAAATGTATATTAATATTCAGAGAAAAAATTTTCAACAAGTCTAAATTCTTTTTAAATTTAGGATAAAAATTATCAAGGTATGTGCTACTATTGCTTTTCTTTATTTTGTTATAATTAGATTTTATTTTCATACGAAAATTGTCGGAAGATTCATTAACGTTTGATCTAAATTTTAGATGCTCGCAGATTTTAAATAAAACATTTCTAAGAAAAAATAAGGGCTATTCCCATTTAATTATCCGTTTACCTGCCAATAATCCAAAAATAGAACATGATGACATACATTAATAGAACATTAATAAGCAATTAAGTGTCAACAATAATCTTTTTCATACATTTTAAATTTACATTATGAAGTATTTTTTTATACTTTGCTTTGTTTCGCTCCCATTATTATTTGTTTATCTTAGGTAAATCCTTATTATATATAATTTGTAGTAATTATATATCATTAGCAAATTTTTATCCCGCTTGTTCTGTAATTCCTAAAAAAATCCAATTTTCGTAATACGACTACAATACTTATGAGCTTTAAAAAGAATAACATAACCCTCTGATAGTCATTAAATTAAAAATTTTATTTTCAAATTTTAAATTCAAAATATTAGCTTAAAACTAATTGTTTCTTTTTCGAAATATTGACGTTTCAAGTGTTCTATTTTTAGATCTTAAATGATTCATTAATTTATATTTTAAGTCTTTCATTTAATTGATATTCTGACTCTCTTTCAAGATAGATAATGGTGGTTGAAAGGAAAAAAGAGGTGTTTAGATTAAATTATTTTTTAATATGAATTGTGAGGCTGATAATTGAGTATTAGTGAAACAATACTTTTAAAGTGCAGCAAGATATGCACACTTATGTTGAAATGAAAAGAAATTCATTCTGAGGGGGCTGTTATAGTTTTTACTGTTCGTGTTATTTGACAATAATAGAGTTAAAATATGATATCAAAGATGTTTTTCAATTCGTTCTCAAAAATGATATTAGTGTCATCGATATTTTTCAATTTCTAATTCATGTGATATATTTTGCTTTCATCATAAATTTGTTGTTACCGAGGGAGTAAAAGAAAAGTGTCTTCTCTTTATTTGTTTCATTTACAAATTTTGATTTCTATTAACACTATGTCTAAAGGACGCATAGCAATTTAACAGACAATGGTTTTGTTAGGAACATTTTCTGGTTACAATGTCTAGATGTTTGTAAGTTAGTTTCAGGAGTTTTATTTGAAATGGAAATCATGAATGAAAATAAAGCTTCCTATTCCATTCCATCTCTGCACAATATTGTTTTTAACAGCAATATTCGAAAAAATAAATGGAAAATCAAAAAATCAAAACCTAGAGTCAAGAACTCATTAAAAACGGAAAAGAAAAAGCTAAATTATAAAATCTAATAATAAAAGGAAATTTGATGAGCCGACAGAATTGAAAAAAGTGGAAATAATTTTTCAAAAGTGTTCTGAATGCATGAATTGCATCAGTTCCTTCATCTAAAGGTATTTTAAAATTTATTCCTGTTGCATACGTAGAATATTTCGTCAATATATAAACATTTTATGATTTAAGAAATGTCTTGAATTATGCTCTTTTCTCTGTCTTAAAATTTATTTCTGGAGAATACGCAAAATATCTCGTCAATATTAAAACATTTTTGGATTTAAAAAAATGAAATGTCCTGAAAGCATGCATTGAGCTACTTAAGCATACGATTTTTTGAAATTTATTTCTAGAGAATACGTAGAATATCTCGTCATTATATAAACATTTTATAATTTAAATTTTTTTTAACTACAGTCAAACCCCGCTATAGTGAACGTGGTTTGAAGTGAACTCCCGGATATAGTGAATGAAATGTTCGCTCCCGTGCCTTTCTATACACATATAATAATATTTTTTGAGGATATAGTGAAATAAAAGAAGAGATTAAATTGGATATTATCAACTTTTTCCTGACTGATTCTTTTTTCTCATTTTTTGGAAATTTTGAAATTTCTACATAAAATATATATACCAATTTTTAAAACTATCTATTAAATGGAGCTATTTTTTTTATTTGCTTCTTCAGTTTCCCATCCCTAAATAAAAGCCTTCCCTACATTTTTTGTACACAAGACGAAGAGTCATAAAAAATAAAAGTTTGCACATTTTTTGTTACTACATATTGAATCATTTTTATATTTCTATTAATTGGTCAATTATTTAAATAATGTGTCATAAAAAGGAGAGGAAAAATTAGTTAAAATTGTTTGCAGTACTGATATAGTTAACTTCCGGTTATAGCGAACCGAATTTTCGGACTTTTGAAGGTAGCGCGGGTTTTGACTTTTTTAATATAATTCCTGAAATGATATATTACAGGCTTCTATAAGAATGACATTTTGTTCCGACTGAAGATTGGAACACAGTTATCGTGACAACCATCAGTAAAAACTGCCCTTGTAAAAGTTCCAAGAAAGGAATATCGTTTTATTTTAATGTCTTTGGATACTCTTTAGTAGTGAATTCATCCAATTTGAAGTAATTTTGTTAGCCTTTTTCTCAACTTGGAATTCAAGTGCTTAATGAAATTTAAAATGTTAAAAGCAAAGAAAATTGTTTCAATGACTGTTAACTTTAGTATGCTGATTGCTAGGTTGGCTTTTCAAGAAATCATTTAAATGAATTATACAACTATCAAAACATCATTTATTCCAGATCCATGAACTAGTCTATATTTTGTAGAGACATTTTAGTTCCTGAGTTTGGAAATTAGTTTCTGTTATTGCTTTTCTTTATATATACAGTTCCTGACCAAATCATTAGACGCATTATAAGATTCTAAGCAAAATCTTGATTATCAGGTGATACTATAAGGCTTTATTGTTTCACGCAACTGAAACCGGTTTGCACTTGCTTACGATCGTGTATCAGTCGTGTTAAAGTAATAAAGCTGTATCGTATCACCCGATAATTAAGATTTTACAGTGCGTCTAATAATTTGGCTGTATTTATTTATAATATATATATTTTTTCATAGTTTAATATATTTTTCTAAGATTGTCTATATTTTTACATATATATATTTTATATATATCATTTAAATATATTTTATTTGTACGTATATTTTTTCATAGTTTCCTTTTATTCACGCAATAAAGATACCAATAAAACTGAATTACCACAATATTCTAATAGCAAATTATAAAATTTTTATTTTTATTATCTCTGTTTTGATTGATAAATTGTTATCATATAAATGTGTACATCCATAAAAAATGAAGAAAAATAAGCTAAATACAATTAAAAGAATTTTAAATTATTTTCCATGGATGTTACTGTGTTAGTTGTGAAAGAGTTAATCTCTTTTTTATTTTGTTTTTAATTTTATTATTTTTTTATTTTTTATTTGTTTTTCATTTTGCTGAAATTTTACTAATTTTTTTCCTGACTTTTTATTAATCTTTTCTGAAAAAACATATCTGAGAATATGTCATTTATAAGTGTCATAAACAGTTTCTGAAGTTGGCCATCATAAATTTTTCTCTGATTAAAATCTTGCACTATTTTTCTTAAGTTTAACCACAATTATTCCTTTTTTGTAAACAGCTGTAAATGAACTTTATTACAATATTTGAAAGTTATTTTTAATTAACAAGTATTTATTGTCATTTAAGAATCAGTTTAATATATATGTCATAAAAAATTTTAAAGAAAAAAAAATTAAAATTTACTGTTCGGAAGGCATTTATTGCAACACGGGATATTTAAAGCGAAAGTTTTGGAATGTATTTATTTAAAATTATATTGAATTTTCAGATTCATAAGTAGTTTGTTTAGTTTAATTTTAAGACACATAAAAATTTGGAGGAATTTCGATTGATAATCCTACAAAATTGCATTAAAATTTGTCATAACGAAACAAATGCTACAATTCCCCCTTGTTTATCACATGTTAACTGATTATTTTTAAATTTTATATTCAGTCGCATAACAGGTATATAAAATTACACAAGACTAAGGTTTTTCTTCAATTTTGCATTGTTTCAGAAGAATAATAAATAAAAATTGATGCTCCCCCCCCCGAAATTATGCTTTCGATGCTATGAAACACCCAAAAGTTGTGTAATAATGAATTCAACAAGATAATTCTCTTAATTCTCAAAATCATCATATCAAGAGTGTAATAAATTTTCAGGAAAATCAAGAAAGTTTGAGAATGGAGACGAAAAATAAAAGATAAAAATAGATGAAAAATTATTTTTTAACAATATGTACCATTTTTTTTTTGTAAATTAACGAGAGATTGCCAGTATAAACGTTCTTCTATTTAAAAACTATTTTATGGATGAAATGTCAATACCAAATATGAAACATAAACTTTCTTTGCTTTTACAAGAAAGAAAATCGGAAATCGATATCACTGCGGTGCAAGAAAAAAAGCTTAAAGGCCATTACAGCCTATTTTTATGTTAGATTACCTCTTGAATCTGAATTTGACTTCTGTTTCCACCTATTATCCACCATTTCCTGAGACCACCTGTCCCCAGATTTATTCCTTTGTTGATACTTATATGGTCAAAAAGTTTGATTTAAAAAAAGGGAAAAGGACTAAATTTAACAATAAAATTATTTTTAGTAGTTATAAGGATGAAAAGTTCGAACACATAACAGTTGTAGAGAATTTTTGCAGAGGAAGATTCTTAAAATAAATTTCTACTTCAATTTGCAAAAGGAAAACATTAACATTCTGCCTTCCTTTTTTTCTCCCAGAATCCTCTAATAACCGAAATATTCAACCACAAGTTTGGTAAAAAAGAAGGTAAAGGGAGGTAAGGTCAGGAAGTCATCTTGCAGTGACTGTTCGAGAGAGCTTCGGAAACTTTCTTAAATGAATTCATTTTGATCATTCAAATAATCATAGAAATATTAAGAGTGAGCCGTGGTGCCTCAGGAAATAGAGTGCTCGCCTTCTAACGATCTAAACTGGGTTCAAATCCCCGGCTGGACGATACGCACTCGGCTTGCACCGACCACATTGCTGACCGACGTTAAAATATCCTTTCAGTGGATCATGAACTATGATCATGGATCTTCTGAATTGGGTAAAAAATTACAAGGCTACTAAAAAGATCCATAATTGGGTCGGCTCTTTAGCGACGGTTATAAAATAAATGAAGAGTTGTAGCAAGAAGATATTTTAAGAGATATTTCCCCTTAGGTTAAAAAAATCAACGAAAAAGATGTATTTTTCTGCTTTTTTTCGCCATTTTTCAACTTATTTCAAAGTATTGTGGCTTCGGGTCCTTCTGTTTTCCTTAAAAAGGCAGCCCCAAGCAATAAAATATAATTAGTAACAATTTTGGTTCATTGCTTGAGAGGAAAATAGGACAGGAAATCCTCGCACCGTAAATCTTCAAAACTTTCTCGCAAAAGCTTCGGAAACTTTGCTCCCTCTCTAAGTAGACTAAAGCAGAAAAACAACTTGAATCAAACACAAATGAATGTCCAAAAATTGGCTTACTGTAGTTTCAGTGTATACTATACTTCATACTATAGTTACTATACTTTCATACTACAGTCTTTTACTATACACCAAATGGGGGTAGAGAACGAAAAAAGGCAGACACGTGCAAAATAGCGTGCATTGGACAAAGTAAGCACAACCTTAAGCTTCTATTTAAAGAACACGAAATATATGTCTAAAATAAGAGCTTTAATCTATCTCCTACATAGTTGGAATTCAAATTACAGGTTTGAGCTTGCTAAAATCATTGCCCACAGCTCTTTATCGTCTGAACTTGATTTTTTGTAGTCATTCAATATTTTGATGAATTCTAATGATTCAGTTAACCCTCTTTCTAGTATCCCACAATTTCCCAGTAATTCAAATTCTACTTTAGTTTAATCAGTTTCCCCCTGGTGTTACCGTCGAATACCCTCGCAACAGTTTCTTACAGCATTTTTTTTTCTTATTCAGACATGTCCCCATTGGTTAAAACTACTTTGCAAGTGTTTGTCACTTTACTTTCTCTACCATCATTACATACTGATCTTGTTTATGGAACTCTAACATGTTCATTTATATACTTTCATTTGTGCTTATTTTCTTCTTTAGTCAGCATAGCGTACCCTATCTTTTGCTCTTACTAAATATTTTTTAGCCTGTATTTATATCCTAATAGCCTAGCTTGAAGTAGTATATATATATATATATCATGAATTTTTCATGAATTATCGTCAACATGAATTTTTTTTTATGCAAATCAATATTTTTTATTCGAAAATAGTAATTTTCGGTAGATGCGTTGCATAACCGAAATTAAAGGTAAATCACGAAATACTTAAGCTATTTAATCTTAGCTATTGTTGACGTTTTTGTAAAATTAAAACTTTATGCTTAAAGTATTTTTGTTAAGAAATCAGTAGTAAAAATTTATTCTGCATTTATCTAGTTTCTTATTATTTTATTTTCAAATATTATTATAAAATCTTTTATGTATTAGAAGTCTAAAAAAAAACTTTTAAATGGCTCGAAGATTTTGGCATGGCATCCAGATACTTATGAGGATTAATTTTAGACTATATTTGTACTTTGGAAGAAACTTAAAATATTAGCTTGTAATAAAGAGAAAACACGGTTATCTTTTATGGCACACTTCCAAAAACACCTTTATAAAAGTAATGGAAACCCGCTCTCAAGCTTAATGGATGAAGTATTAGGTTTAGGTATACAAAAATGAGTCACAATATGAAAAGACGAGAGATAAGCTTAAATTATTTAGATCAAGGTAAAGTTTATTCCTTAAACCCCCATGTTGGCAACATTTTGTTATTCAATAATACTAAAAAGTGATAACTTATGAGGATAAATAATCCCAAAAAATGCAATAGAAGTCTGTTTCTAGCAAACTTTTAAGAAATTGCTGCTATATAATGTATAATATGGTCATATATAGAAATAAGCATTGCATTCTTTAAAATAATTTCATGTTACTTAATATTGTAAGATACTCATTTCACAGCCATTTCCACGTAACATTTGAGATATTTCCTTCTATCAGCAATATTTCTTGAAAATACATTTCATTATCAGATGTATAACAAGCAAACACAATATAAATACATTTAAGGAAAATGGGTATAAAACAAACAAAAAATACGATGCATAAACATATCACAGCCGATTGGGATAGATTGAAATTTTTTTGAAACTTTAAAAACACTCCTCATTAGAAAATCAAAATTAATTTCGGAACATATCTGATATTATCTATCAGTTTTCTAGATAGAAGACAAATTGCGATCTTAGAATTCCCCAAGTTTCAATATATTTAAAAAAAATAAGTAAAATGACTTAAAACATCAAAGGAACTGAGAATTTGAATTGTAAACAAACTAACGCTATTTGTATATGCAATTAAGGTGACCGAATATAATGTGTTCGCGTTCTTAAAGATAAAAGTATTGTAATGGCGTCGCTAAGTATTAAGAAACCCATTTCTTAAAAACAGGGAGAGGTGTATGAAAACATTTTCAGATCGGTAGTTTTTGATTATCGTTACAGAGTTAAAAATTATGTAATCTATGCTAAGAATCTTGAGAAAGAGTACGACATATTTTAAATCAAAGTTAAGTTGAAAGTAACAGTAAAGAGACTTGATTTTCTTAAGAAATAACTGCTTAACGATACTACGAAACTTTAAATTTGTTGACAAAGATTTAATTTAGAAGGCATCATATTTGATTTCTGATGATTTTGTGTTTATTGTTGCGAAGATTTGATTGTCTACATTTACGTTGGTAATCAGTAAATTTCTATCAATGTACACGCAGTTACGGATATGCAAGGTGACAAAAAATTTTTACCTCCTCAAAAAATTAAATTGTAACCGATTTTTTTCAGAAATTTTTCTTCTATTACTTGACCAATCCAGCACAAGAAAGTAATTATTATACATGAATTTTTAAATAGTATGCAGTAAATTGTTAAAGTTTAATTATCCTTATTACGCACCTATAAGCATGCTTACAGTTTAAAACACAACGAAGTATTGTTTCTGTAGCGGCATAGAAGAGAACAACAAATTCTCACAATCTAAAGGTATTCAAGATAGGCCAAAATTAGAGTTTTTGGAGGCATAAATAAGGCGTGAATAAATAGTAGAAATGCGATGATCATGGTTTACGATATTTCTATCATTTGTGTTTAGATTCGATCTTTAATGTGTATAGGAACCCAAAGTGAACTCCTAATTCGAAGAGATAGATTCTACATTACAATGTTTATAGTGTGCGTACAAAATTTATTGTTAAAGAAATATACAAAACCTTGTCTTCTTAGGTTAAAATTTTATTTTTGAAATCACTGAGCTATATTTCTTATATAAATGCTTTTTTTTTATATAAATTATTTCCTAACATTACACTGGAAAAAGAAATATTGTTATCCAAATTTTAAAATCTGTATTTATTTTCTAATTTATATTAAATTTAATTACTTTCTTTTTGAAATCACATATCATAGTGTTTCATTAAATATGTACTTTTGAAAGAAAAGTATCGGAATTACAATATTTTCTAAATTTAAACTAAAAATAAAACATATTCTTAGAGATTAAATAGGTCATTTGGCTGTATGATTTTGATGACAAACTCTTTTAAATGAAAAAAAATTGAAAGTTTTAGCAAAAAACTTTCAACAAAGTGACAAAATATTTTAAAATATCTTACAATAATATTGCTGGAAAACTAAAAATCACAAGTTTATTTCTTCAAACTCAAGGTATTGTAGCATAGATATTATTTTGTTCTTCACACTTTATCTTTGACAGATGTAAAGTTTTTGAGTGGTTGTTAGAGTAGCCAGCAGTTTTTTTAAGTATTATTTATTGATGTTCTAGCATCGTGAAAAGCAACGTGAATGGAGTTTTGAGCCGTGTGTCGCAATAAATTCGCTATTTTTATGTCGCATAATAATCCTGATGGAAATAAAAGATTCACTGCTTAAAAATAGGTTGCTCACAAAAATATTTGTTTCTTTAAAAGTGTTTTATGATAGTTTTCAGAAATATGTTAGATAATAAAGTTATAGATTTTCGAAGTACAAAAATATATGATTTTTAATAGCAATAAATGCTTAGTGTTTGTCAGGAATTTTTTTTTGTCATTGTTTAAACCCAATTGTGCTTGATGCAATATAATATTTAAACTTAATAACCAATTAATTATGAAAAAATTTAAACGATAATGTGGTTAAACTTGCTACAAAATTTTTAATAGCTCATAATTCTTTGCTTAGTAATAAATGATTTTTTAAAAGAAGAAAAAAGTGCAGAAAACATCTATCCATTGAGAGACATTTTTTTAATTTTTATAGTAAAAGCTAAAAATAAAAAAGTAATATGATATCAAACTTAAGAAATATTAAAAAAAGCCTAAAAGTGCCTATGAGACCCATTACTTCAAATCTTTTACTATCAGTACGAAATTTCCTTATTTTTTATTCATTTTTTGTAAACATTTTGTTAAAAAAATGCTTGTTTCTCAAGTAATGGCAATTTTAATTCAGAGTAAATATTAAAAACGCATGAAATAACACACTTGAAACTTTAAAATGAGCATTTACACATGACAATTTATAATTTTAAATATAATGGCTTTATTTCCATTGTCTTTGTTTTATTGTTTAACTGTAAAAGTTAAGACAAGTCTGAACAACCAACAGCAAATAATACATAAATTTAGGACTCAGAATACAAACTCGGAGTTTTGTTTATCGTGTCTGAATAAATCGAAAATATCACAATTTCTGAATATGCTACAAATTTGTGTAGCTAATGATTTTTGCGTAGTTAATTGTTTTGTGTTGTCAATAATGGATTTTGTGCTCTACTGGCTTTGTGTGATAATTATAGTGGGTAGATATGTTGATTTAAGCTCATCTAAAACCTCTGATTTAGTAAAAAAAATCTTTACAATTTCTGTTATTATAATCATAAATTTAAAGTGATAACCCAAAATTATTTTTGCACACTGTTCTTTTATAAACACAAAATGGTGTCATAAATATTAACCAAAATTTCATGTTAATTTTCTTAAATAATATGTATGCAAAAATAGGCAGAAACTAATTGATTTCTGAGGCAAACAGATAATATATTTAAACAAAATTAATTCAATTTTTCATTAAAGTTAAATTTTTTTCGAAAGAAAATGAATTTTTTTTCCTCCACATTTGATGCATAATTTTTCGCTTATTTTAAATCTAGTTTTTCTTTCGATAAGATCCAGATATCCCTTTTTTAAATATTAAGAAAATAGCACTCCCATTTTTTAAATACAAATTTACAGTGATAGAAAGTGAGAAAAAAAACCTCAATGCAAATAAATGAAAAACCAACAATTTCATTTCTTTAATTCAAATATTTGTTAATTTACTACTGAATATAGTAATCCAGAATATGCAGAATGAAGTAAAATTACCAGAATAACTGCCAGAATATTATAATAGTAGTGTGATAAAATTTTTAAAATGCGGTGATTTTATCATGATACCTTAGAACTTGGCATAAGAATGATTTATTCGGTAAAATTTACTTTTCAGTTTCGTGTGTTTTGCTAAACGTGTGGTAATAAGACCTATAATTTTGAAAACTAGAATTTCCAGTAAACTGTTGCCATATGAACGGAAAATTATGAAATAAATGGTTTAAATATGGCATATTTTGGAACAAAATAAAATGAGCAAACACTAAATTGTGACTGTTATTAAACAAAATTATGATTGTTTTTTTACCAGAAATGTTATTAATATATACTGCGGTAAATTTAGAAGAATTTTTTTTCCGTATATATAAGTTTGTTGCAGATAAAATCTACACATTTTTTAATTATATATTTTAATCTCCCTTTTGTACCGGGTAGATTTTATTCACAGAATTGTGAAGATTTAATTTAATTAAACTTCCATAATAAAGAAAATGGGACGTTTATTTCTTTTTTAGGTAGCTGATGAACTAATTAAGTAGTGAATTAAGAGGGTAATTCAATTATATGGTTTAACGGTTCCGTTTAATGTAGTAGATTGAGGAATGAGATCTTATTATCATTTTATCATGTCTCCCAATTTGTAAGGATATTCCCATTTTCGCATCTTGTGTAAAAATCTAAAAAAAAATTTTTTTTTTTCATCTCGACATTACATGATTTTTTCAATAATATCACTATGTTTGTCCCATTAATAATAAATATCATACTTAAGTTTCGCTTTATTAAACCTATCTCAATTAGTAAAAAGTGGAATTAATTTAAGAGATTTTATACATATTATTACTTACGCATAATAAATGTAGAAGATTTATAAAAAAAAATACTTGCTTAAATGTTTTCATATATTGTGTGCTAAAAATTCCTATAAAAATGTTATTTTCTAAAATAATACAAAACCATATATTTTTAAGTAAAATAACTCTTTCACTTTTAAGCTTAAGGGTGTATAAGTTCTCTTTTAATTATAATTTCTAAGCTTCGTTTGATAACAAGCGAAAAAAAATACACAAATACTTATAGAACTCATAAGCTTGACAATTGTTTAAATAATATTTTAAAATTCAAATTATTTATTCTTTTAAAATCGTAATCAAATTATGCTGCCATGTTTCAATTTAGAAAAATGCTTAAAATGACATAGTTCATTGCTCTCACCCACTCAGAAAATATTTAGAGCAATTTTTCAGTTGTTATTTCCACGGTTTTGCTTGCACACTGAGAAAAAAAAATATAGTCAAAATTATCAGAATATGGTACAACAGTTTTGGTGTTTTTGTCGAAGTGCTTTGGTAATGATTTTGGAAAAATTAACTAAAAACTATAGCTGTATAATATTTGACTAAATTGGAATATGTGCTAAAATTTGACAATTGTATCACGATACCTTGTCATAAATGTATTTAATTGATCAAATGTGCTTATCGCTTTTGTATTTTTTATGAAATACTTGGTAAAGAGAACACTGATTTTGAAAACAATAACTTACTGTAAATCATTATCATGTAAACGGAAAGATTACCAAATGAATGATTTAAGTATTGTATATTTTAGTCAGATTAACCAAAATTATGTTTTTATTTTTACCAGAAATGCCACTACCATACAGTACGGTAATATTACCTGAATATTTTACTCAATGTACTTGTGTCATCTACTAGCAATAATAATATGATACAAGAAATGGAAGCAAACTAAATGATTTGAAACTAGGAAATAATTAAGTAAATTAGGAAATTTTCAGTGATATAGCGTACAATGTCGTGCTTATGTTTGATTCGTTGAAAACGTTTTAACATTTTATTCGTTAAAGCACGTTTTAATTTATATCAAAAATATTAATAAAAGATGAAACACAAATATGAAAAAAAGTCCTTAATCTCGTTTATTTATATGGTAAATTTGAATTTTTAAACTTTTATAAATAAATCCATTTCAACTCATTCTTTAAGGTTTTGCATTTTTATTTACAATAAATTTCTTTGTTTCTTAAGATTTTGCTTTTAACAAGTGTAACTTAAGTTTGAACAACTGAATCAAACCAGATATAATGTTTCCAAAGAAAGGCATCCCTACGTTTTTACATAGAATTGAAAGTTTTTAATCAACGTATTTTAGATCCGTGTATTTGTTTTAGCATATTTTTTGGAAAGGTATTTGTCTGCTTTTTTAATATTAAGTACGAGAGTATCCAAATTAAATAAAAACGTTGGATAGAAAAATCAGTTTTAAAAACTCTCGAGAGCATTTATCTAAAATTCGTATAAATTTGGGGTAGTATTTAGGACAAAAGGGTTATATAATAAATAAGCAATTAAGGGTAAAGTTTAGAAATACTTTACATCAAAATTATGTCAAAAAGTATTATTGCAAGCTTACGATCAACAAGTAAAATTGTCGTTGAGTTGCATGCTTTTATCTATATATTTATTTATCTTACGTTGCACTAAAAATGCGAGTATTTCTGTATCTAAGCCGAAAAACATTATCATCCATAATTATCCATTTTGTTAAGTTGTCTTAAGTAACAGTATATGTGTTGAATAATTAGATTTATTGTCTTAGATCATCTTAAGTTATAGTTTATGTAGTGTAAAATAGTTAGAAATGCGTTAAGTATATTTTTTTATTGTTTTTTAAACATAAACGCTGGTAGGTGCTACATACTATCATACCAATTTTATTGCTTGCCTTTTTTGAGCAATAGTACATATACTCACATAATACTCAAATTCCGGCTCGAGAGGTGCGTGAGGAAGTTGTACAGCATCCAATGGGCGTTGAGATGAGTTTTCTGTCCTATCTTACGACAGAAATAATTTTAATACTTTTATTGTCTGATATGCTGAAATCTCTAACTCGTTGCGATCGTTTGAGCGATTCAATGGCTGCCGGACAGATTGTAAATTATTACTGCAATTCAATACAGGGGGACAATATCACTGAAATCTCTTGAAAATAACTAAAATAGAAAAATTGATCTTCCTCACGGGCAACAGCTAGTAATAGATTAATTTTATTTAATAAGTAAGTTCTCTAATTATAAGTAAATAAGTTAATAAGTAAGTTCTTCTAAATTAATACATTGATTAAGTGGAGATTAGTGTTATTGATTTGTGTTGATTAAGTGCCAGAAAATTCGATGAATCGGAATGAAAGATGAAAAAGTAACACATTAATATCTATTTTTTCTCTGAATTTTCAAAAGCACCATTACGATGTCTTAATTAAGAAAAGTAAGAAATAATGATACTTAAGTTTAGGCATTAATAAATATGTTAAATTACCGAAGTTATTTAAAAAATAATAAAATAATGGTTAAATATATAGATAATTAAAATGAAGAAATATTTGCTAGTTAATATATTTATATTATCAAATCAGGAATCTCCAAACAATTACACATATATATATTAAATGTCAACATTATATTAGTTTTTTTTTTCTGGTAAATGAAATATATTACTTAATATTACTTAATAAATAAATTACTTACTATAAGTTTACTTAGAATAAGTAAATTATTTAATGTAAGTTTTCTGAAAAAAGAAAAAATCATGTATCAAATAAAATTTAATTAAAGTAATTATTTCTTATTAATAAACAGGCAACTTCAACTGACAAGCAATTTTAATAAATAATTGTTATAATACTTACAAAATCATTTTTCAAATAACCAACTTTTTTAAGAATAAATAAAACAATTTAAATTTTTAAAGTGGAAATGTAATAATTTATGAGCGAATAAAATTATAAATTAATTTTCTGGAGTAAATGAGGGAAATTAGTAATAATATTAATGATACACAAATTACTCCCAGAAAAATGCATAGTTCTTTTTTGTTACTGTTGATTCTCAAAATAATTTACTGACAACATTTTGTCATTAGCTTATTAGAATCAAAGATTTAATTTACTATGCGGGCGCATGAAATTTTAATTACTAATGACTACTTAACGGTGTTAAAAGAGTTATTTTAATCTTCTTGGAAAGGAGCTCGATTAAAGCAAAAACAAACAAAAGGGAATTCTGAAATTAAAAACGAAGAAAAAGATAGCGAAATATTTAGCTTCTTAATGAGCTCTAAGAATGTAAAGTAATAAAGAATAAGGGTTATTCTTTACAGCTTGCAAAAGTACTTTAATGCTAAGCCAATCAGATTTTCTGTTTACTAGCGTCAATGTTGCTATAGCAACGGGAAAACAGTAGTATACATCCTTTTCTCAGTTTTGGGTCGAGAAAACAAAATGTGTAAAAATAAACATTTTTCCATTACCTGTAACCGAGAATGACCTTCCACATCCGTCACCAAAACATATTATTTATTTATGCGAGTGAATATTTGCACTTAATAAAGAGTTTTAAGAAAAGGAATATTAATCAATTTCTAATACTCTATTTACAGCCTTTCAGCAATCATGTTCTTTAGTCTGAATTTGAACTAAAGAAGATGCGTTTAAAAAAGAAAAAGTATTGTGCTTGTGTGTTATTAAGTAAGGCTTTAAAAAATAAATTATGTTTTGGCTAAATATTTTTGAAAATGAAAAAAGTATATTTTCAATTTAATCCAGATGGTACTCAGTAGTAATATATTTTTGAATTTTGTTGTTTAATGATTTTTTAAGGACATTTCTCTTTCGATTATAATTTATAGGTTGTTGGATTTTAAAATTTATACTGCTTTGCACAGTACAAGATTAATTAAATCCGTTTGTTATCGAAACAAAAATTATTATGTAATGTTTTTTTAATATAGTTAAATGAATAAATTTGCATTTATTTTGTATTCGAAATAACTTTTTTCTGATGTGTAAAATCTAATGAATAAGTGTAAATGAAAGAGTTTCTTTTTTTTAAGCAAACTTTCGAAACTCGCACCCTAAAGATTTATAAAGACTACTGAACCAATTAATTTTTTCATTTGTGAATTTTGGGCTCGAAATTGTGAGCTTAGATTCAAAGAATAATCATGCCGGATGTCTAGAAATTACTTTAAATTGAGCCATTATTTTATGCTTAAAATTGCTTGCTCGTTCTACACTGTAAAGAAAGGTTTATCAAAATTGAACAAAAATGTGTCAAAATAGCTTCGAAACAATTATATCCGAATCTGAAAACCCCATGTATTCTAAATTGAAACTGCGTGTAATAATTTTTAAGTAGCATATACTCAGATTAATTTCCAATTTAGGTGGTACAAAGAGTTACAATTTGGAAAATATGGTCCTAATAGATAGACAGGAGATCCGTAATTTTAATTTAATTTTTTCTTATCTCGCTATAACTTGAAAACTTTTAAGCGAATGGAGTCATGATGTGTCGTTGCAGTAGACCTTATACAAAACATCCCGTAGCTCCTTTGGTCCAGTCAACTCACATACATTTCTCCCTCCTCATTTATTTTCATACAATGCATTTTGCCCAAAATGAGTATGTACTGTTTTAGTTTCGAATACATGGGGTTTTCAAATTTGACTGTATTTATTTCAGAGTTAATTTGATACATTTTAGCACAATTTTGAGAAACCTTTTTTCCCAGTATAGACTAACTTTAATATATGAACCATTACTATTTTTTGAACTATCCTGAAAATACCTCACAATGAAGTGGTTTTTGTGCTGCTTAGATTAAAAAAACTGTAGTTTTCATGAAATTTTGAATAAGCATTTGAGTTTTTTAAACCTGTCAAGTCCTATTAAAATAATGAGATTTATTTAAAGTTCAAAATTAAGACATGGGTTTATGAAAAGTCTATTTCATGGATGAATGATACCCACTGATTTATTGTAACTATAAATCGATTATTTTTGGCTTAAAATTAACTAATTGAATATTTTAATTAAGCATCTCTATTTTTACTTCAAATATCAGGGAATTAATATTCAAAGATAAAAATACTGCTAGTATTTTATTCAAAATATATGCTTTTGAATTGGACTATTTAAACCGTCAAACCATTGAAAGAAATTGTACTTTAAATTCTCCTTTCAAATGACTCAATTCGCTCTACATTTTAATCATTATTGAAACATTTCTGGTTTTTTTTTTCATGTGTTAGAAAATAATATCTTTTTAAGATAACAATTTATAAATGTTTTAAAAATTAAATATAAGATATATTGACTACTGGAACTGTTTCAGAAACATTTCTGAGACTTCATACTACTTACAATAAGTTTTCTTTACTTTATAGACTGTTAACTTGTATGGTTACAGAGGAAAATTTTGCTTATTAATAACAGTGTTTATGTTTTAAATATAAATCTTTAATTTTAAGTGTAAAAAAATGTTTTTTTGTAGAATAGTAATCTGCTTCCTTTCAACACTAAATTTTTTCTACATATCATTTCGAAAGTGCAATACTATAAATTATAAGGTTTGCCAATTAAATTTACAAATTCTATAATGTAACACTATCTGCAATAAGCGAAATTTTATAAGCGTGATTTATATTTTGCATTCATATTATAACTCTTAAAACTATTTAAAATCTTTAGTGTTGAACTTTTACTTTTTAGACATCTTCCGTTTACTAGCCCACAATTTTGATAAAAATAAATTTAAAAAACTATTTGTGTAACTGTAATCTAAGCGGAGAAACAAAATCCAATCAAATTACGAAACTGTATAATAGTGACGTTTCCGGCAAAAAACCGCAATTCTTTTAAATAAAACCAAAATATGCCATTCACTTGGTAATTTTTGGTGCTCATATGGTAGCAGTTTACAAGAAACTCTGGATTTAAAAATTATAGTTCTTACTACCACACATTTAGTAAAAAATACAAAACTGAAAAACAAATTTAACCAAATAAAGGGTTTTTGGGTAATGCTCTAAGTATATATATTTTATTAGTAAAATAAGTAAACTATATTTTACTGAAATCATTACCAAAGCCATTAGTAAAAATTAATTATATTAACTTTAATTAATTATATTAACTATAAAAGTGTTTATAAATGCTAGCTGTTTAGTTTAGCATAAATATTTTCTTGCAGAATACAACGTGAAAATAAAAAGAGAATAATAGGAAACAATTCATTAAACAAAAAAATGCTGAAGGTAAAAAATTAAAAGTCATTCAGTAAGCAAAAATGTAATTCGTTCTTTATTATTATATTATTTCTTTAACCTCTAAGTTAAAATTTTTACATATAAAAAACTAACCTTGAATTTTAGATATAATAAAGCTATGTATTAGAATCACCAGTTCTATTTTCGTAAAATATTCATTTGTGGATTGATACTACCTAGAATTGTTAGAATGTATAAAATAAAAGTTGTTTTTCAAATTTTCGCAATCTATTTTATAAAATTTTTTACATACAAATCAAATGATTTTCCCCAACTTTATGTTTAAATATTAAAAAGAAACCCTATTCTTATAAAGTACCATGGAACTACAAAATTTAATAAGCATATATTACAGTGTAAAGTTACATTTCTACTTTCAAGTGCAAATTAAATTTCATCTTTGAAGATACATTATTTTTTTTCCCCAAGCCCCGACACCCTTTTACACCAATCAATCGCTCCAGTCTGTCGTCTTCATCAACCATAGAATTTACGTCTTTTTGACTTAATTGCGGAAAGATGTCAAAAAAGTGATGAAAATCTGCATTAAAAATGTATAAAATCATTCCTCTATTCGTGCTATGAATAATTGAAAACTTTCGAACGCTCCTAATCCAGTATTCTCGTATCTGAGCTGAAACGTTGATGAAATCGCCGGAAAGTATGTAAAAGCACAAAAGCTTCGAATCGGGAAAGCGAGAAAGAAAATATTGAGGTACTGAATAATGTTAGTAAGGGATAAGACGTGATGTTAGATGGAATATGGTACTGCACGTACCACATTCAAAGCAAGTTCGCTAGAGTCTTTGTTCTGTGTACTTTAAATAATGAAGCTCATGATTAACTCTAGGAGTTTTTCTTTTTTTTCCTTCACGAGAGTGACTGGATGTTTTTCATTCTGTTTCACTTGCTTAAATTTAAAATGTAAAAAAAATTAATTTTGGGGGAAAATAATAAATCATATTATAAAAATTTAAATAACACGTTTGGTACTTTTATGTGATTGTCTCTGAACATAGTATTTTAACTTGAAGCTGTTTTCGATGCATAAAATTACACTTTAAAATTGTGTTTGTAATAAAATAAAAAAAAAACAATAAAAAGATAACAATTTGTATATCGAAAAAATCTATGAAGGTTATTTGATATATTTTGTAGAATTAATAAGTTGTGCATACATATATTGAATGGATGATTTCATTGTGAAGAATTTCTGATAGAATTTTATAAAAAATTTGAAGAAAGAATAATATTTAAAATACGAAAATTAAGTTTTTCTTGCAAAAAATTTTTCTTTTAGCATATTTTAAGGACACCGTGGACGTTAAAAGTGCCAAAAATTTTCAAAAAATTCGAGTTTGAGATTTTATTAAAAATAAAACTTGCGCATCATTACCTTTGAAATAAAAAAAATTACGCAAATGCGATCATTTTAGGGGAAGTTATCGGTAATTTTAGAAATCGAAACAAAAATTTGCAGACAACTGCCACATCAACAGAAAGCGAAACTAACGTGTTAGTGATAATAAACTTTCAAACTCTGGCATATTGTTCGTTTATGTTTTATTTTGTCTGAGCGATTATAAGAACTAACTGTGACTGTCTTAACTTTCCTTTTTAGCATTTGTTTGACTTTTATAAAATTTAGACCTGCAAAAATAATAAATGAATTCTTTCAGAATTTTTATAAGGACGATTCCATTTAAATAAAGCAAAACTGTTTAGTATCTCTATGAAATAACGTTTGTGCTTCATTTCATAGCTTATCACTTTATTTTTAAAGCAAGCAATATTTAGCCTGAAATATTTGAACTACATTCGCTTAAAATTTGTCTTGTTTCATATCTCAATCGTCATGTATTAGATAGGTTTATGAAATAATATGTACAGCATAATTGTCGTCTTACAACAAACATTGCCATCGAGTAAATATGATTTCACTTGTACCGTATAATACCTAATTACTGCTTTAAAAGATCATTTAAACATTTTAAGTTATTGTATTTTTTATTTTTATGCGATTAAATAAACTTCAAAAATAAATATATATGTAAATAGTTCTTCTATTAAAATAGTTGAAGTAATAAAATAATAAAAATAGTTAACAGCAACGCGTATGAAGTTTTTTTTTAAGATTTTTTTTTTTCAAAAGAGAAAATTTGCTACAAGATTTCGTTGAAAATTGCAGCATAATTATTTTTTTTTCTGAAAACAGATAAACTTAGATTTAATGAATCTCTTTTTTCGTCCTATATAAAAGTATCAAACTGAGAGATTATGAAAAATAAATGTTTCAGGCTTATAAATCAGTCAATATATAATAATGGATAAACAACTTCATATTAAGTTCTGAAAAGAAATATTCATTGCATAGGTAGACTAATCAAACTATCAAGTAACTAAACAGGATTCCTAATTTTATATGTAATATTTTTTATGTATGCTTACATCAAATATTTTAAAATTATTTTGTTTGTTATTATTAACCCATAATAATAATTAAGAACACACAGCTACATTTATTATTTTAAAATTAGAACTATTTTTAGATATCGAACTATTTCTATAATAGAACATTTAAAACAAATGGTCTCTACTTAAATACATTGCAGAGAATTCAATTTTCTGCAATGGATACTTTCCAATTGGACGAGGCTCACAAATGTTTTTCCCTAAAAAACACGAAAAAATTTTGAAGATTCGCATGTTCTGCATCTTTGTTTAAGCGTCTGTGTCTGATGTAATAAAGTGTGTGTCCTTAAGCAATTATTATTATTAAAAAATAGCATTAATAATTATTATTATAAATTATAGAAAACTCAGTAAACGAAAGATTAGGCATAATAAATAGAATACTTATTAAGTATAAGAAAACTATAAGTATTAAGCAAATTAATTCTAAATTATATAAGCCTGACGTGCAAATTACAAAGAGAACTTTTATTTTTAGAGACCCAACCAACAGGGACCGCGATTTGTAATCCTTAATTCTATGTGCTCAAACTACAGGTATCCACTTCATTACACATTGTAGAGAATGCTGACAACAAATTGAAAGAGAACACACAATTGAAGATTTCTTTTTTAAACCAAACCACAACCTGTTTTGAGACGATTTCAGGATGTACACTTAAGAAGTTTACTTTCTTTTCATCCCTCCTCTTTTAAATCACTTTCTCCTATTGAAATAAATTTCAATAGTATTAGGTTATAAGGATTTCTGATTACAAATAGACTATTATGAAATGTGTATTTATTGCTGATATGTATAATAGGACCAGTAGAAAACACAAGCATAGAAGGAAACTACATTTTTTATTATCAAAATTTTTCCTTTTAGCTTGTCCAACCAAAACTTCGAAAACCAGCAATGGCTGGTCGATTCGAATTCCACGTCGCACCAACCACAGTGCTAACGTAAAATATCCTCAGTGGTAGATGGATCATTCGCTTACCACTAGGCTAACCGTGGGAGGGCTTCGTGATTTTCCTCTCTGTGTAGTGCTGGTTGGTTCCATCAAAAAGTCCTCCATGAAAGTAAATTTCTCCCTATATTTGATCCAGAAGTCCCATTATCTTCTAGATTGTGTTCACAATTTAGTAGTCGTAACATTTGTAGTCATAAACCTAAGATTAGGACGGCTGTTCAACGACGGTTATAAAATAAAATTAAATAATCAGAGATTTATTTGCTGTACACGATAACAGATATTTATTGTAAAAAAAAATGTTATGAATTTTTTTTGAATAAATTTCTTATGCTACAACAATAGTCGATTTTGATATGTTAAAATTCTCTTTGTCTCTTTTAGCAACATTATAATTAGATTCTATCTTTTTCGTGATCCATCATAATAAAATCTGAAATCTCTTTTGCTTAATCTCATTTTCTTTTTTGTTTCCTTAGATTATCCATGAAAAATTCAGGTAATGATTAAAACGTCGCAAATGTCTCTCGGACCATTAATCAATAATTTGGTATTTAATAAGAAAAATTTCAAGTGGAGAATAAAATATAGTTCTTCAATATCCAAGTCCTCAAGAGTAATTATTTCTTAAATCTAAATTGGCTACGTTAAACGATTTATAATTGACACGAAGCTAAATTTAAAAGAATAAATATTTTAAAACTATATTTTCGAAAATATTTTTTTCGATACTTTAAATCATTATTTTCGAAACAAGAAAAAAAATAATAAATTTTCGACTAGTAATATGACTTAATAAAGATTATAATTAA
The DNA here is from genome assembly GCF_982258835.1 of Parasteatoda tepidariorum. Classification (NCBI taxonomy): domain Eukaryota; kingdom Metazoa; phylum Arthropoda; class Arachnida; order Araneae; family Theridiidae; genus Parasteatoda; species Parasteatoda tepidariorum. Next base: position 6,975,573 of record NC_141765.1, read on the forward strand.
GACTTAATGAAAATTTGTCAAAAAATCAATGATTTGATGAAGAAAAATTAAGACTGTGGGGATTTGGCCCATATCACTACAGAATTTTTGAAGTCGAAACACTGCCAAAATACTGCAGTTTGTAAACTGCAGTTATTTTGTACTAGTACCAAATTTAAAATTTTTACTGCTAATATATAAAATGTTTGTATTTAGTGGTGACATCTATCGTGAGCGATAGAAAATATTATAGTTTTTGTTAAAAAAATTTCGATTTGAAGAAAAGATTTTGACAGAAATTTTTTTTTGATCTTAATCTATTCTGAATTTAAATATCTGATTAGGAAGTATAGTACTCGTGAAAGTTTTTGTTATGAACTAGTCGCCACATTGTATCCTGGGATTCTAACTCACTTCCAGTCTGATGTGAGATTGACCGATTAGTCCTCTCGGTTACAGCCCTGTGTCAAGACGGCTGCAGAGAACTAAATAGCTTCACGAGTTAGATCTTGTTGGCAAGGATAAAGTTTTTGTTCGCTAAATCAAATAAGGTGAAAACACAGTTAATAAATTTTTTCAGAGTTAACAGTTTAAAAAGCATCATTTTATGGTTATCCAATTGTTTTGATTGCATACGGTAAAATATCAGTTAAATGAATTGTTACTTACGAGTGTTTTTATGAAAAATTACTAATATATTAGATATGAGTTCCACCCCCCCCCAAAGTTTTGTTATTTTTCTTTTAAATTTAATTTTTAAAAGCAAGGAGCTCTAATAGAATTTTTAAAGTAAGCAGTTTTGTAAATATTATGCTCATTTAGGTTCAATTGAAAGTACTATGAGTTATTTTTTTTTTCAAACAAAATTATTTGTTTAATTTAAAAAGCTTTATTTTCAAGCAATTAAAAAAAGTATATTGTTTTAAATTGCCTAAATTTATTTCAGACAAAGTTCTGAAACAAATAATGAAAATAAATAGTGAAATTAATAAATTTTTGAAGAGGTTTGAAGCTAAAAAATTTGGATTAAATATCCCTTTCCAAATTCAATTTTGCAAACTCTTTTGATATAAATTTGTTTAAAATCCAAACTAAATATTTGTTTTGATTAGAAAAATTAAGTACATTTTTTGTTCTGCAATAATCCTAGCTTAGTATGAATTCGAATAAGAAAATTAACTAATTAACATTAACTACTTGACTTTACTTTAATATTGTTTCCACCATAATCTTTGCGCAAACATAGTTTTCTTAAGTCAAAAAGAAATCAATAATAAAAGTTAATAAAACTAAATTTTTAATAAAATTACTAGAATACAGAAATATGTAAATACCTAATTTTAGGCATATTTGAAACTAATTAAATTTTGTCAAAATCTTACTTAAAAGTTTTTGACGTTTCCGAATTATAAATAATTACAATTAAATCAAGCATGTATTTTATAAATTTTAACTTTTATGAACACAGATAGTGTACGTTATTTCCGTTATCAATATATGTTTAGAATTTTTACGTAATTATATGAAATTAATATATAATAAAAAAAATTTAAAAAAAGGAAAGAAAAGAAAAAGAAACATTTTAAGAAGTTGATATACCTACCAGGAAAGCAAGATCGAAGACATCAAACTCTTTCAATTTTGCAACAATACAAAGTAACTGCAGTTTTTTTGCAGATTCATCAGAAAGTATACTTCTGAAACAATGACTGCACAATCACTTCAAATTTACTGCAGAATAATCACGGATTTAAAGTTTCAGTTTTTTTCTGAATTTATGATTTTAAAGTGACCTCACTTAAACTACAGTAATTTCGTAGACAATAGCTTTACATTAGCTACAAAATAACTGCCGTGTTTTTACAGTTAAGATTGAACTACAGAAAATCTGCAGTTAACTCTAGAAAAACTTCAAAATTACTTCAGTTCTGCAGAAAAAAAGCAGTTTATTTTTATCTGGGTTATGAAAGATCAATCCCCAATTCAGTACCCCAGCGGTATAATTTGTTATGAGAAAGTGGAGGACTTTGTGACCCAACAGATTCTGCATGCAACAGTTGCCATTTACTACACGTGGAGTCTTTGGCCGACGGGCATCGAACCCGCGACCTCTTGGATATGAGGACTGTGTCCTACTAACTTGGCTATCCGGCCTCTCTTATCCCTTAAAAGAATACATTTTATTTTAGATAAGTAATGTTTGAAATCAACGGGGAAATGGGGGTAGTTAATGAAAAAAAAAACATAAGATTTGTTTTTTACATAATCAGCAAAAAACATATTGATGTGTTTTAACATCTTAATGCTGCGATTCTCAACCTGTGGGGCGTGCCCCCCTAGGGGGGGCGAGCACACTAGAGGGGATTCGCGAGAATATCCAAGAGAAAATGTTATTTAAAAAAATTGACTAACTGGATGAAAGGAAAGCGCACCTACACATAGAAAACGAAATACTTTTCGGCATATTTAATAACTTATTAAAGTGAAGCAACTTATTAAATCAAAACTTAAGGTGGGGAGCCAAAGGTGGCTTTGCTTTGAGGATTTTTCCTAATTTTCTGGTTAAGTCTGTGTGGCTGAAATTTTTTTTGCAACATCTTACACCTATCTCTAATATATATCACGTTTACATTTAATTTTAAAATAAAATATAATTTATTTCATAGTACAATTTCGAAATTGTAGCTTCTGCGCCTAAGGTTTCTCACAGGTTCCAAAGGTGAGACATATATTGAAATCACTTTTTCACTTACTCAAATTAACTTCAGAAAAAACACTTGGACTGTCTTTTAAAAAGGCACTTTAAGTGTCTTGACGGTAGGAACAAGTTTCCCGACATTTAAAAAGATGTTTGTTTTTAGAGTGTATAATTTGTTTATTGATTTTACATTGATAGTTCTTGTGTGAACTCACTAGCGATTGTTTTGAGTTAACTCATTAGAATTAATCAAGAATAACTGAGTTAATTTTTTCAAAAGGATTAACTAACAAGCATGAGTTAAATAACCACATACATACAAGAGTTAACTAACCTAACTCATAACTAGTATAAAAATACCCATATTTATAAGAAAATACCAAAATCTACCATAAGACACTCATAACTACCACAAAAAAAATACCTGAAAAATTACTTTAAAATGAAAGCAAGAAGAAAAACTTGAAAAAAAAGCATCGCTAACTCTACTAAAGGGCAGCGAACGTCAAAATATTATAAAAATTTAAAAAATACCAAAGTTCCACATTTGCTTAAAATGAAATAAATCGTTTGGTATTCAATTAAATAATTCCTTTTTAAGAAATAATATGCTACGTAATGATTTATAATTAACTCTTTTACAGATTTCACGTTTTTTTCCGCAGGTGGCCAAAGGTGTCACCGATATCGGGCCACCTTGGGAACATGCATATGGTCACCATTTGCATGACTTATAACCATTAATCTGATAGATTAATTCGAATTAAAGTAATGTGGTTAAGGAAAAAGAAATAAACTTTCAGAAAACATATTACTCAAAGTTCTAAGAATTTAAACACACATAAATTACATATTCTCTACAACCGGAAATTAGAGCGACAACTGCAAAAAATTAAATCACTTCATACAATGGAGGCCATTCGAGGAAATATCCTCCAATTCAGCCTCGTGCACCTCAGATACAAGATTCACAATGCAGCAGGGACATCTTATGATTCAAAATATATTTAATTTTACTTTTGGGGATGGGCTACGTTAGGAGCACTGGCCGCCTTTGACTTAAACACCTTACTTAATCAAAGCGTACTAAATTTTAAATATATATATATATATCTTTTGGTGACTTCCTCGGGGCTGTCTTGCAGAGCAAAGTTTTTTGAGGTGAGGCTTAATATTAGAAATAGCCACTTTCAGTTCTGTTTCTATATTTAGCCATGATCTATATTTTGTCTTCAAACAAGCCACAGCACAAAATCCAGTTTCACGAAGGTAGGATGGTGGAAATGGTAATAGAATGCGAAATGCCCTTGTTTTTAGTACAGAAAAATCATCCTCCAGCCCAAAATTCAAATAGTGATTTATTACTAAATTGTATTTTGGTTTCGCCACTTGTCGTGAAGTCTATGAATTTTTCTTCCTCATCAATTGAGAGTCCTTCGGGAGTCGAAATGGATTTCTAACCCACTCGTTACTTGCTATCAGTTTGTCGTCATCAGGAAAATACTTTTTAAAGTTCTTGGACAACATGACTAAATGATTTTCAATGGTTACAAAAACAGCTTTTACGTATTATTCTTCAGCCTTATAAGTTTTAGTACAATTATCCACAGTTGCAAACATTGTTAAGTTTATTTGCTTTAAAGTTCTGCCCCACAATTAATTTTCCACAAAAAGCATTAACTTTATCACTCGAATCCAACATATGCGTATTTGCTCCTTGGAGTTAAAGATTCAAGTTATTTAATTTCTGGAATATGATGACCAAGTAGCTCAATTTCATCACAAATAAGCAATAGTGAAAATTCTCGGTTTCCGGTCTGTTATCTTCATCTAAGAAAATGGCGATTTCTTTTCCTCATTTATAAACACGTTGCCAAAATTTCTCACGTGATAAACATCTTGTCTCGCATTTAAATAGTAACTCTGAGTGTACTGAACCCATGTCATTACAAAGTGCGGAAAAGATTCTCGACCTCAAGATTCTCATTTTTATATAATTTGCAACGGTTACAACCGTAGTTAACACAATATTTTAACCAGGTCGCATTTCTTTCGAAGCCACAGCTTCTCTGTGAATTATGCAGTGGGTCCAGACGCATTGAGGCGATTTTTGTTCTACAAGTGCTTGTATACTTTCGAATTTTCCGGATATAGAACGAGCACCATCGGTGCATATTCCGATGTAATTTTTGCATTCTATGTTCGCCTCATTCGTAAAATAATTCAAAAATAGTAAATAATGCGAGCGCTTTTGTTTTGAGTTCTATTGATTTGCAGAAAATTAGTTCTACTACTGACATATTATCACAAAATCAAACATAGGCAATTAAATGAGCATCTTTATTAATATCTGTTACCTCATCAAGGTGTATTGAAAACATTTTGCCACGCAACATCGAGAAAAGTTGACACTATATATTTTCAACTGTATCACTAATTCGACGATCAACAGTATCATTTGAAAGAGGTATGGACTTTAATTGGTTTGAAAAATTAACTCCAAACATAGTTTCTACAATCTCAATTACTGCTGGCTTTTACTTTACTTTTGTTTTGGCAGTTAGTTAAAAATAATTTAAAGACAGAATTCAAAATACTCAATTTACATTATTGTTGTATACATTTTACTGTCAGCAGGGGGAGCGATGAAAATTATGATTGATAAATGGGCAGCGAATACTGAAATGTTGAGAAACGCTGTCATAATGAATAGGCAACTCTTAAGTTCTACAAATGTACTTTGTACAATAAAATAATACTTCTAACTTACTTTTTTATGTAAATAATAGTTTTTAAACATAATTACTTTCGATACAAATAATCGTAACTCGTAACACTCGATGAAATGAAAGTGGACCCAGCAAACACCCTGCCAACAATGAAAATTATCACAGATAAACAGTCGAAAATTCTAGTTGCTTTCGTAAACGATAAAATAGTTATGGCAAAATATAAGAAAAACTCAATAGGAAGTTTGCTAAATAAAAAAATATGAGGATCTTCATCGCTAAGCATTTTACGGATAAATGATCTTCAAGTGATATAAACTTAAAATTTTAAAGAAATTACGTTTTGAGGAAATTATTTGTATCTAAAAATATTATTATTCGACATAAAACTTTCATAATTCAGTTAAAATTTCTGTATTTTTAAGTTCAGCATTTAATTCCCTTCCACATTTCAATTGAGATAAAAACACATATGTTTACCAACCATTTTAAAGTAACTAATTGATATATTTATATTTCATAATTAAATTACGATGTCTGTAATTTAATCTCAGCATTCAATTCCCTTCCGCATTTCAATTGAGATAAACGTATGTTCATTGCCCATTTTAAAAGCAACTAATTGCTATAATTATTAAAAAATCGAAACTTTTTAGATTTTTGATTTAAGACCCTCTTCAATATTTCAACTAATAATTCAAAAAGATTTTCCATCTGTACTGAATAAAATCTATGCTTAACAATCTTTAACTAACTAACTAACTCCCTGGCATTGGCATTACATTCCATGTTGGACCATGGCCTCACTAACAATTTTTCTCCAAAGTCGCCTGTATCTAGTCGCCCAGTTTCGGACTTATAGAGTCTTCAGGTCTTTTTCCACCTCGTCTAACCATCTCTTGGCCGACCTTCCTATTTTCCTTTGGCCCTGGCACTGCCCCGTGAATATTTTCTTAGTGCCTCTGTTTTTCTCCATTCTCTCAAGGTGTCCTAGCCATTGAATTCTCTTTGCTTTTGCATAATTGATTATATCTTTTCCTTTAAGGGGGGTCAGGACCCTTAAAACTCTCAAAAAATCGATTTTTCAAGAATCATTTTTTTTTATTCCTTGCATTATTCTGCGCATTTTCATATCTTACATTTCGAAATCTTTCAATTGGTTCAAAAGTTATAAGGGTTAGAAGACAAGTCACTCACCAACAATTGCTTTAGTGGGCGTGGTCGCGAATTGCTTCATTTCGGGCTTATCTTATAGTTTCTAATAATAATCTGAGATTTAAAGTGTCTACAACTCAACTCTGCTCCAACCCTTTGCAGATTTTATTTGTTTATATTCGAATTGCATGCGTTTTTTAATCTTAGATTAATATTTGTACATTCGTCTATTAGCTTTCATTTTAGTCAAAAATCTAGTTTCGGTTTGATTTATTTATTATAAATAATCATGAATAATCCTCGTAGATCTGGTCAGAGACCAAAAAAGAGAAGATTTCGTGGAAATCAATTTCGGCAAAGTGTAAATGTGGGCAGTTGCAATGTTTTTATTGAAAAAGAGGATTTTAAAAGTGCTTCTAAGAAAAAGCTTTCGATGTCATGTTCCAGTTTCAAGGATATCGAAACTGAAACTAAAGAGACTTTTGATGGTTATCGCCTTATTGATGTTGCTTCCTTGATAAGTTTTTTCAATAATGTAGCTGCTTGTGGAATTTGTCATGCTTCCTTGAAAATGACTGAGAAATCCCAGTGTGGATTGTTGTCTTCTTTTGAAATAACATGTCAAGCATGTCAGAAAAGGGATGTTTTTAAAAGCTGCAAACTGATAGGAGTGAATAAGAACATTCCAGAAGTAAACAGAAGATCTGTTTTTGCAATGCGGTGCATTGGTGGTGGACTTTCAAGTCTGCAGACATTTTGTTCTGTGATGTGCTTGCCCAAGCCCATAACTCAGAAATCTTATGATAAAATTAATTCTAAAATATTGGAAGTATCAAAAGAAGTTGCTTTGTCATCCATGGAACAGGCAGTTAACGAGGAAAAGTGTCTATCAGATAATCCAAACAGTCTAACCGTCAGTGGAGACGGCACCTTAAAAACCAGAGGTCATACGTCTTTAATAGGCGTATGTACCCTGGTAGGCGGCGAGACAGGAAAAGCTGTTGACATAGAAGTAATGTCGACATTCTGCAAAGGTTGTGCTTCGTACAAGGGTCCAAAGTTTGGCTTGAGATATCATAAGTGGCTATCTTCTCATAAAACAGTGTGCCAGAAAAATCATGCCGGCTCTTCTGGAAAAATGGAGGTTGACGGCATGAAGAGGATTTTCCAAAGATCTGAAGAAAAATATGACGTCAAGTATGAAACATACATTGGCGATGGTGATTGTAAAACTTTCCAGGCTATTTGTGAGGCAAAGCCATATGGAAAAGATGTTTCGATAACCAAAGTGGAGTGTGTGGGACACATACAGAAGAGAATGGGCACTCGTTTGCGAAAACTCAAAACTTCATATGGCAAAAAAAGGCTTTCAGATGGTAAGACGATAGGTGGTCGGGGAAGACTGACAGACGTAACAATAAATAGAATTACAAGTTATTATGGCAATGCAATTCGCCAAAACAGCAATAACTCAGTCAACATGCGAACAGCGATTTGGGCCATATGGGCTCATACTTGCAGCACGGATAAAGAGCCGATGCACTGGTTTTGTCCGAAAGGCGAAAATAGTTGGTGCAGCTATAATAAAGCTGTGCATAACAACAAAGTGCATGAGTATAAGCACCCAATGCGGGTTGCTAAAGTTGTTATGGAGGCAATAAAGCCAATATTTAAGGATCTGTCTCATCCGTCTCTTTTGAAAAGATGTTTGGGGGGTAAGACCCAAAACCCAAATGAGTCGTTGAACTCACTCATATGGAAGTTTTGCCCTAAATTTGCTAGTGCTGGCAAAAATGTTGCCGAAATAGCTGCATGTATGGGTGTTTGTGTTTTTAACGATGGAAAAAAGTCTTTGATGTCTATTATGAAACTGTTGGAGCTACAAATCAACAAAAAAGCAAAGCAAAACTTTCATGCTCAAGATAAACTCCGCGTAACAAAAGCTGAAAAGCGAGCTAGTGAACAGTCTATTGTAGCTCGTAGAGTGAAACGACAAAAAAAGATTTGTGAAAATGAGAGAATGAAAAAAAGTGAAGGGGGGGATATGTATATTTCTGGTGGCTTTTAATTTTTAAATGTTTTTTTTTATATTGATTTTATTATAAAATAATAAAATGTAAGAAATTTATTCCTTTATATCTATGTCTTTGAGGTTACTTAGGATTTCTAGATAAACATAAAAATGGATATTGTTATAATAATCAAAATTTTAACTTTGTGGTCATTTTTATAAACAATTTTTTAAAAGTTACTAATTTGAAAATCTTTTGTTTGCTTTTGAAAATTTATTTTAAAACATCATCTTTTAGATTTTTATAAATCTCAAAAATCTATCATTTAGGTTGGTTTGGTTTTTGTATCAATCATTTCTAATGTTTGAAAAGTTGATTACTATTTGACTCGATGCTCGTTATGTGACAAGTCGTTGTGAAATGTTACTTTATTTTGTTTATAAGTCAAATTTAGTTAATGTATTACTGTTTAAGTTGTATGTAGGTATTGTAAAATGATTTATTTTATTTATTTAGGCATTTTTAGAAAAATATATTGAGTGGTATTCGAAAAAAACAAATTTTTAACTTTAAAGTCATTTTTCTCAAAATGTGATATGTTGAACTTGTGCGCACTGTGTACAAAGAACTAATTGATAGAATTGTACGAAACTTTAGGAAAAGTTTTATGATATGGTTTGCTACAACTGGTACCTACTATAAAAACCATTACTCTCTTAAAATTTTTTTAAATAATTGTGTAATGTGCCAAAAATATAGAAATTTGAAAAACTTAAACTTTTTTAATTTTTAGAAAATTAAAATATATGTATATCAAAATAATATTAGGTAACACAGGTTTAGGGTAATTATAACTTTAATTTAAAATTAGTTTGACATTATTTTGATGATATTTGACTCGTACGCTTTGCGCGCAATGAAACTCACTTTTTCGAAAATAAAAAAATTTCACTATATTAAAAAAAGTCTGTATTTTTTTTTATGAATGATTTTTTTTGAATTTAGCTATTTAATTATATTGATAATAGTGCTAGTAAATGATAAAAAAAATTTCATAGCTTTAGGATAAATTCAAAGATAGTTACAGTGTGTCGAAAATATGGTATTTCATTGTATCGTTTAAGGCGTTAAAGGGTCCTGACCCCCCTTAAACAGTCTTGCAATTTCAAAATTGTAAAGCCTTCTCCACAGGTCACCCTCTTTGACAGGTCCAGAAGTAGTTCTAAGAATTTTTCTATCCCAGGTAAAACATTCTTTAATAAGATTTGTAAATATCAAAATTCTCAGAGATGTTTTATTTTGTGATATTTTAAATGTTACTAAAACATAATTGGCTTGGAGAAATAGTGAATTCTCACTCATGCACTGGGGTGCATGCATAAGTGAAAGAGACGCATAAGTGAAATACTTCTAAAGCGCAATGTAAATTGCAGTGACAATATGAATAAATATGTTTCTAAAGATTAAATGTTATACTGTTTTGGTATTTACCATAATTATACATAATACCAAATAAAAAATGCAACATACCTGAAGATAATTTATTTTCTTACAAAATAATCCTTAATACATGTTTGTATTTGATTTTGCCGACGAATTACAGAAACAGTTTTTTCCAGTTCATATAAATGGGTAAAGGGAGTTTCTGAAGCAGAATTAATTTGTAAATAGTCACGAATAGTGTCTAAAGCTTCTAATACTTCTGTGTGATTTGGAGGAACCTAATCCTCCTCGTCAGTATCATCCACCACGGTCTCATCGTCCACAAGTTTAAGTTACATATAAATGAACAGTTCTTCAAAAAACATTTGAGTTTTATAGAAGGGGGTGAAACATCACTTGATAAATTTCTAAAGAAAGTATTTGACGTCATAATATGCTGCACAATTCAATAGGATCTAACAACATATTTCTTCTTATCTGTAACAAGGATAGCTTATATAATTGCTTCAATTTATAATTTAAAACCTATTTATTTTTAAAAAAAGAGAAAGAAATATTTAAAGGATAAAAAAACTAAAATGTTCTACTAAAATATTTGCGCGTAATTGAAAAATTTATTTTTAAAGCGACGCGTAAACGAAGGATGTTTATCATTATTTTCCTACCTAATGTACTACCGATAAAAATCGTCGTATAAATGAAAAAGATGCATAAAAGAGATGGTGCATAAGTGAGAGGTCTCTGTATTTATTTTTTCCATAATTTCGTAATCATAATTATTTTAGTAATAAGAAAAAGCTAAGGAATATCTAAACATTGTTTCGACGATTTCCTTAAAATAATATTTTAAACAACACTCTACACTAAGACAAAAAATATAGTCAAAATTACCAGAATATGATAAAACTTACTGTGTTTCTTGCTCTAATTACTGCAAGAAAATTCCGAATCAAATAATGGTGAAAAAGATCGGCACTCAAAGTGAAAGTCCGTAAGATCTAACAGTAAGATCTATTTTAATCGTAAGATCGATTTTTACTATAAGGTGTTACGGAACAAAAAATCTGATATATCGATATTTCTATATCCAATAATATTTACTGTGAAATCGCTTAATCACTGTAATTAAACCCAGATTATTTTAAAAATTACGGTTAAAAATTTCCCACTAAAAATGGATTTTGCTGTAAAATGGACTTTCCTGTTGTTGCTCGTAGGATACCAGTACTTTTAACCGTAATTTGATCCGGGATATTTTAAAGAGGATATTTTTAATATTTTAAATATTTTTTTAATTTATCTGACTTATAAGTTAAAGCTCAGAAAAATGTCCGTAAAATCTTTTTAGAATTTCTTAAGCAATTTAGCTCACATTTAGAAAAAAAAAATTTTTTTTTAAAACAATTTAGTATATAAAATATTATTATGATTTATTCTCTAGAAAATCTAAAATAAAAAAATGTGTTAAATATCTTGAGTTACTTAGTCCACATAAACCTATATTTTAAAGACATCTTCAGATTATACTTTGAAGTTTTTCTTCAGATTATATTTTGAAGATTTTCTTCAGATTCTATTCTTAAGAATATCTTAAGTTATTTGGCCCACATAAACCTAAATCTTAAGAAAATCTTAAGTTTATATTTTGAAGATTTTCTTCAGATTATTTTCTTAAGATTTTCTTCAGACAATATTCTTAAGAAAATCTTAAGAATAAGTGGGTATTCTTACAATGCGTGATAAAATTTAGTTAATGTGGTAAAATGTAGTAATATTATCATGATAGATCATGGCTTAAAAACCATTATTCGGTTACATTTACTTTTCAGTTTTGTATTTTTTTTATAAAATGTGTGGTAATAAGAATTCTAATTTTTAAAACCTAAATTTCTTGTAAACCGCTTCGATATGGACGAAAATGTTAAAAAATAAATAGTTTAAATACCATATATTTTGGTTTTATAAATCAAAATTACGTTTTTTTCATTTTTTATTTTCTTAAATAAATAAAAAAAATGGAATTTTATTACTTAACAGTACGATAATGTTACCAGAATTATTTTCTCATTATTTTATCATCTGTACTTTCTACTGAATCCAACAATACCATAGATCTTTTGTTTACAGTTATTATTACTAACAGAGTTACAGCTCTATCAGTATCAATTTAGTATCAATATTGAAATTTTTTTTTTATAAAATATAGACTCAGAAATGCTGCAAATATATAAATAAAAAAAATTAAAAAAAAAATTAAAAAGAATCCGGAAAAAAAAAGATATAATCTCTTCATCAGTTCACATGACTATATTCGTAAAAAAAATTTTTTTTTCTCCAGATTTTTATTAATTTTAATTATTTCAATTTTTAAATACATATATATATATATATATATATATATATATATATATATATATATATATATATATATATATATATATATAGTGAGACGTGTAGTTTTTGAAATTATGAAAGGATGTATGAGTGAAGGATAAAGTCTATAAACGGCTTTCTATTCATACGTGCAGGCTCTGACTTTTAAATAAGTAACCCTATGAATGATGGGATGGAAATGAATGATTTTTTCCTTTTTAGCCTTTCAATTAAATTAGTCCGTTAAGCAATTCTTTTTTATTGTTATAAATTTAATAAAATTTTCTCCATTTTTGGGTTTATAAATTAATTTCCGAATTATACATTTTTACTAATTTTTCTCACTAATATTTTACTTACTTAAAAATTTTCTTCTTCGTCGATTTTTCGATCAAATATATATTTTTTAATTTTTATTCGATTCAAGCTATAAGCACAACTCCAAATGTTTCAACCCTTCGCGAATTTTGTTAGCTGTTTAATTATTGTACTTTTAAACCTAAACCGCATTTTGCTTCACGCCGGTAAACTTGATTACTATTTTCTTTTATTTCATACTCATTTTCAACAAAATGTTTTTTGAGATATCGACACATATGAAGAATAATTTTTATCTTAGGATAATTATTCTTTATTCAGAAATATCGCATTATACCAATAGATGTGTCTTGATAACGACTATTGGTTTTCCCATTTTTAGTTTCTCTTTATATTAATTTTTATTTTATTATTTGTGTTTATATATATATATATATATATATATATATATATATATATATATATATATATATATATATATATATATATATATATATATATATATATATATATATATATATATATATATATATACTGCTCTCTTTTCTTCAGATAAATAGTTTTCTAAAATAAATTTGATATACTTTATACTTCTAAGTGTACTTTAGCACATTCCACGTGAAATGTTCAGTTATTTTAAAGCTGAGGAATTTCTCTTCGCTTATAAATTCTTTAACTCAGAAGCAAGTTTAAGAATGTAAGTAGAACTCCGAGTGTTTCATTGCATTATATCACCAGCAACATTTAGCAATTTATCATCCATGCAAACGTGCATATTTCTGAAAGCTATGTGATTTAAAAAGAATAATAATGTATCAATGCAATTTTTTCACTTACTAATTTATTTGTGACGATAAGCATACACTGTTAGAAATTTCTCCAAAAAAATGGTTAAATAGCGATTAATTAATTGGTCATTTTACCATATTCGAACCAAACAGTCAAATAGCCATAAATAAAATAATATTCAAAATGTTAACTGTAAGAAAATTATTTTATTAACTATTTTCATTCAATACGATTAGACAACTTTATCGCACCCACTTCAATGAAGCCATTAATTTCCTTGCAGCTGGGTACATAGCATAACCGAGAGGGAAGATCTGTCAATCTCGATAAAACGGGGGTTCGAGTCCCAGCTATGACATTTCTTCCTTCAACACTTTCCCTGCACTCCCCAATGTCTTTCCCTGAACTATTAAATTATGATTCTCGCATTAACGCATAAGTGACAGCTCCACAAAGCTGCTTAACACAAAAGAATCTAGTATTTTACATTGCTCACGATAGATGGCACAATCTAAATAAGCCATATTCCTCGGCTAATTTGACGAGACACAACTCAGCCTAACTCCAATATCCCAGTAAATATCATATTTACGGTTTTGAAACCATGCTACTTGAAAATTGTTGCAAAACCTTACCTGTTAAACATGTTCCTTATAAATTTTACGTTTAATGGTATGGACAGTCTGCTTCTGGTAACTTTACCGTAATTTTAGAAAGAAAATTCCAACAATGTAATTATAATTTGATTGATATATTGATTACTCTAAAGAAATATTTTTTGTTACATTTATGCAAATACATGATATTGCCTAATTCGGAAGTGGGGATTTCAAGAATGAAATTAGTTTTGCTTCTGAATCGACAGACTTTTTTAAATGATATTTTTAGTCTATTTTGCCGAAGTCTATTTTAGTAGTTCATTATTATTAGTTTATTTTTTACAGACAACTTCCAGGGAAGTTGAAACACACCGTCAGCGTTAAAATTGCATAGAAACCCATGACCAGAAATGTCCTAGTACGCTGCTAGGGGTGCTTCACTATTATGACCTATTCAAAAGCGCACTAAAAAACAATTCATGATAAGGGAGCATCTCTAGTAGCGTATGACGACTTTTCTTGGCAAAGAGATTTATTGCAATTTTAATTCACATTTATGCGAATTAAAATTTTAGTTCGTCACAATTATGCGACCCCTTGTTATAAATAAAGTTTTTGTACTTGACATTTTGACAAGAAATATACAAAAAATGTCATTAAATACAAAAGTATCTAAGATGTATTAAAAATTCTCAAGCAATAGAAAATAAAACAAAATTAGTTCTCAAGTGTAATTTTTTTTAAATAAAAACTGATGAACATATATTATGAATATTTTAACAAAAATTTCTTTATGCTTAAAATTAATACATCCGGTTTTGAAATTTCTCAAATTAAAGTTAATGTTATTTTTTCGTTCGTAGTAGCTTTTGCTAACGGTAAATTTTGTAGATTTTTATCTTTAAACTTGCAGTAGCATCACATATTGCAATCTTCTAAACAAATTCCTATCTACATTAGAAGATTAATACTTTTAAAGTAGAATCTTTCTAAAAAAATTGTGAAACTGTAAGCGTGTAAAAAAGAGGTTAAAAAATGATGTAAGCGATATGCATAATTTGTAGTTAAATGAAGTGTGCTAGGAACAGAAAATATTTCCTTAAAGTATTATTGAAATGCGTGAAAATATAATATTTTTTAAGCTGACGCAACACAGTGTGGCACATTTGATATCCAATTTTTATAATGAAATCCTTAACTTATCGAAGTGCAGAATTTTAATTTTATTTACTTATTTATGTATTTATTTATTTTGTAGAAATGGATCAGTACAGATTTTTTTTAGAATCTGGTACCAACTGAGTATTAGTTACATAAATCTGATACTTTTTTTATACCCCCCCCCCCCAGATACGCTTTAATTTTAATTTAAATACTAAATGCATTTCCTGACC
Organism: Parasteatoda tepidariorum; assembly: GCF_982258835.1. Taxonomy (NCBI): domain Eukaryota; kingdom Metazoa; phylum Arthropoda; class Arachnida; order Araneae; family Theridiidae; genus Parasteatoda; species Parasteatoda tepidariorum. Next base: position 6,991,062 of record NC_141765.1, read on the forward strand.
AAATTATTAGACGTACTATAAGATCTTAATTATCACTTCATACTACAGTTTTATTGCTTTTACGCGATTGAAACCAGTATGCACTTGTTTACGTTCGTGTATCAATTGGTTGACATTGTAATGCAATACGTTAAAAATAAATACAAATAATATAAAAATTCTCCTGAATAAAAACCCATTACATATATGTTTAAATATAAAAGTATAGCATATAAATTAGTACAAAACATGTAATTATAAAAAACACTATAGTGCGTCTAATAATTAGGTCTAATTATTATAATTTACTATTATAATACCTGATATAATAAATATTCTATATTTATATAATATATCGTCTAATTTATCCAATCGTCGAATTTATATTATATATCGCCTATTTAACGAGTTGATACACGATCGTAAACAAGGGCAAACCGGTCTCGTCAAAACTATAAAGTTGTATAGTATCACCTGATAATTAAGATTTTACATAGACTCTTATAATGCGTCGAATAATTTGGCCACGGACAGTAGAAGAGGACAGTTATAAAAAAGATAATCACTATTTAAGATATTATTGTTTATTCTCTTAAAATGCAAGCGTAAAAATAGTTTTTTTTTCCTGATAATGAAATGGTTGTTCATTTGAAACGAATATAAAGTTTAATAATATTAAATTATTATTTACAAACATATAGTTATAAAAACTACATATTAAGCATGTTCTCAATATCATAACTAAAGTTGTAAAAATACTAGTTATAAGTACACAGATTCGAGTAGGTTATAATTATCACAAATTGAAATATTCATGGTGATTGAAAAATAATTCAAACGTGACTTGTTATTCCAGAAAAATCTTCTTCCTCTTTTTTTTTTTTTTTTTTTGAGCAGCAAGAATTACAATTTTACTTAGAAAAATACTGTTTAGAAATATTATGATTCTTTGAGTAAAAAGTCAGTTTGTGAAATATAGATGAAAAAAATATTTTTGCCATGCTTAGACAAATCATAATAAATAGAAAACATTTTTGTAAGAATAAAACATTCTGTTTTACATCATAAACACTGTTTTGCATGATTTAAGCAAGAAAAATCTTGATTCTTTGAAAAAGAATGTGAGGATTTTTCTTTTTAAATGTGTATAATTTATTATTGTCTAGATCTCATTCTTCAAATATCATTTCATTAACAATAATGTGTTTAACACACAAAGATATAAGAAAACAAAGAAAATATATAACAATTACATGGTTTAATTCATTAAAACTGCCAATATTTTTATTTTAGATTATTGCTTGATACATTTGTCGAAACTCTGGAAAATTACAGTGGCAATAAAAGCACGAACGTGTTGCCATTTCTGACTGTTAAAACCTCGCCTTTCTACATGCAACTTTGAGTACGAGTTTATGTCTTTAGATAATCAACAAAAAGCGGCAAAGAAACGAAATAATTACATATAAATATTGTTTAAAAGAGGGCAAACTCATCGCCAAGCACATTTTCAGATAATTGTGTTCCCTTCCTCATTTATTGCTTTTGGTATTAACGCTGACTTTTGCCACGTTGATTTTCCTTTAATTATTAATTACATTATGTTATCATTCATTACGTTGATAAAGAATGAATAATTCAACTTTCAGCATCTAAAATGATTATGTTCGTTTTTATAAGACGCGAAGTATTGTGTTTTTACGATTTGGCGCACTTAAATATCTGAAGGAAATGAACCCGATTATAAGAAAATATGTTAATAGTTTTCGGATGTTCTTTTTGTGTCTAGAATTTTGGTTTAATTTCCATACTGGCGTTGAGGAGAACTTATTATTTTTGCTCGAAAAACTTCATAATATTATATTATCCCTTACGTTATCCACTTACAAAAAATATTTATTTTTTACTTGATTTGACTTGTGTAAAATTTTTACACCTTCAGTGTAAAACATTTTAAAGTATCTTAGTAATAAAAATGGTAGCAACTACTTCACGCCAAAAAGGTGAAGTAGAATACAACAGGTAGTTCTAAACTCTATGCGTATCACTTGACCGGGAACCCTAGGCATTTATATGGGTAGTGAAGCACCAAGAATATTCTTTTACACTACTTAGTGTAAAGTCACTGCCACTATTTTTGGTTTTCAGTAACACTAAAATGTATAATAACATTAAGATATGGTACATATAAGAGTCAGTAAAGTTATTTTTACGGTAGAATTTAAAGTAAGAACAGTTAATTTAAGATGGATATAAAGACGAATTTGTTTTAGGCTTAAGAGAACAGAACTGAATAGAAATTAAATGTTGCATAACTATTTAATACAAACATACATAATTGAAAATTAAAATATAAATATCTTTATGACGCAACTAAAAACATTTATACATTTTGTTTCCGTAGCCTTGTAGTAGAGTACAAAACAGTAACAAACTCACTCTATTTCGTACTTGTTTGCGAACAATGTGCTGAAGATACCCAAAGAACCACAAAATCAGAGTTTCCGGAAAGAAAAAGAAATTCATAAAAGACTAGAATGCGCTTGAGTTTGGTGTATACATTCTTAAACATTGGTGTTAGGATTCAACTTCGTACTTTGAAGTGTACATGGGGAACAAAACAACAAAACATTCACTCTAATTAGTACTTGCTTACTAACAATCTGCTGCAGAAACCCAAAGTACCACAAAATCGGAGTTTTCGGAAGAAAAAAAATTCACAAAAGGCGAGAATACGCACGAGTTTGGCGTATGCTTTCCTAAATATTGGTGTTAAGATTTAACTTCACCGCTTTAAAGTGCACACGGGCACTGGATTTGTTTATAATTCGAAATGAAGCTTTCCATCAGACTATTTCGTAAATTAAGAAGAAAAAAAATGTGGACTATTACACCACCGTTTTTCCTGCATTTCTGCTGCTAACGTATGGCATTAAAATTGGACAAATCAGAAAAAAATAAGACATTTATCAGACTTTGTCTCAAAACAAAAAATTTCAAATAAGATCTTCATACATAGTGGTGCTGCAGACATGGGAAAATGAATGTGATTTAATTTGATTGGCACTTTTTAATGCTGTGTGCTGTGAAATTCTTTGAATCTAAACTCGTACTCATCTATCAAAAACATCAACTCTAACGACAACACTATATTGAGTGAAAATTGTAGCTGAATTGTGTCCGTTCTTATTTAATTTGAGATACAAAATCTAAAAGTCGAATACGTGTAAACGATAATCAGTCAAAAAATATAGAATAATGAAAAATACATTGTTTCTTTATATTATTAGGTTGAATAATTTACCTTAAATAAGTGCATTTCTTAAAGCTTTTTCTATAATAATCGACCTTAATAAGGAATAACCGTCTAAATGCAAAGTATTGTAACTCGAATACATTTCTCATGTCACGTAAAATATTAGATGACAATTACTTGTAATTTTGTATGCATCATTTGTCTTGCTTAACAAGTGTAAGTTAGACTAATGAATTGTCACCTTGTCTGATTTGCAAGTATTTTTCACAATGCTGTGCTTTCATTACAGTTTCTTTTTTTTTGTGAAGCTTAAGGTTATTCATAACAATATATTATTAGAGCAAATGCCAATTCATTTCCTGGGTTTGGTTCTTTTCAAGAAGTCTGATCTTAATTTGAAATCTCCTTGTTATTAATGACTGTTTTAAATTTTTACAACGCATTGTACAAAAGAATACTAAAAAAATTTTATGTTTCAAGCAAATATCATTATATGATTTAGGAAAATACGCTGTTCTTGTGAACTGCCTATAAGATGTTAGAGCTTTATTCGCGGTTCCTGCTTTTAATTGGAACTCGATGATCTAGCACAAAAGCACCACCAATTATACATTTTAGGTAAGAAACTATCTATTTACGATCTCATGTTTGGTATCTTGAATTTATAAAAGAAAATATTAAAAGAAAAAATGGTATCTAAAGAACCCAAGAGCACTTGATTGTCTTTTTTTAATTTAGTAATCCCCGAGTGTCCTTATGAGTTTTCTAAAATTTTATTTCAGAGCTTTAACACAATGGGAGCATCATTCGTAAAATTCCTTTTACTGTTAAGTCTATGTTTGCCTTATTATTATTCTAAATCGTATATTTCACAGTAATATTTATTATAATAATATACAGAGGTTCAGCGATTTTACAATAAATAGTAATGAAAACTTACGATGTGCAGATTTTTGTTTCATAAAATTTACAGCATGAATAGATTTTACGGTAAAAAAAGCTGGTGTGGTGAGTGCCGGTACCTCTTACCCAAATTTGATCCAGAACTTTTTACAGTGGTTACATGTTTAGCCTAAAACAATCTAGAATTTTACAGCTTAAACTAAACTAAAGTAAAACTAGGGGAGTTTGCGCATATTTCAGCACAGTAATTAAAGAAATATAGCTAATATAATGTTTTTGCATAACAAATCGTAATGATGATAATTTTTATTTTTTATGCATTTCACTATTACTTTGTTTTTCTGTTTCACTTTTAAATAACAGTTGTAATAAACCAAACAAAGCTCTTTTGATCAATATATGGGGTAAAAAAATTTTGTTAATAAGAAATGCAATCAAATCGTGAGCAATAATAGTTGCACTTCAATGAGTAATTTATTGGCTTTTGTAGGCAAATATTATAATATTCGAAGCGAATATCCCAACCTAATAATTAAAGAACCAGAATTTTAGAAGTAGAAGAAAAAAGAGAATAGTACCTAAATGAAAAAATTTAACAAAGATATATTGGTAAAATTAAAAAAAATATATATATTGGTAAAATTGAAAAAATATATATACTGAGAAACAAATAAAAAATATATATATTGAGAAAAAAATAAAAAATATATGTATTTTAAAAGTTAAAAATATGTATTGGAAAAATTAAAAAAAAATTATAAAATAGATTACACCAGCTAATGAAACACTGGTGCCGGTATAATACTAGATTCTTAATATTGCACTGAAACCAGTGTTTCATAAACCGGTATCTTATCGGTTCCAGTTAGTTACCAGATCTGATTATCATATCGACACCGATAATTCACGAGCCGGTATAAAACTGCAATTGATGCTTCAATAGTCATTCTTGATTCAGCGCTATACCATGATTAGTGTTTCATAAACTTGTCCCATACTCTATCTGTTAAAATACCAACACAAGCATTTTAGAGGAATCAGTATATACTGGCACTGATATTGTACCGTACCTAGTATTATATTGGAATTTGTGTTTTAAAAAGTGGAACAGTGTTGTTCCACTTTTGAAGCATCAATTACAGTTGCATAAAACTGTAATTGATGCTTCAATAGTCATTCTTGATTCAGCGCTATACCATGATTAGTGTTTCATAAACTTGTCCCATACTCTATCTGTTAAAATACCAACACAAGCATTTTAGAGGAATCAGTATATACTGGCACTGATATTGTACCGTACCTAGTATTATATTGGAATTTGTGTTTTAAAAAGTGGAACAGTGTTGTTCCACTTTTGAAGCATCAATTACAGTTGCATAAAACTGTAATTGATGCTTCAATAGTCATTCTTGATTCAGCGCTATACCATGATTAGTGTTTCATAAACTTGTCCCATACTCTATCTGTTAAAATACCAACACAAGCATTTTAGAGGAATCAGTATATACTGGCACTGATATTGTACCGTACCTAGTATTATATTGGAATTTGTGTTTTAAAAAGTGGAACAGTGTTGTACTGGTTCCAGTTTTGTATTGGAATGTTAGTGAACACCTCTTTATAGGGAAGTAAAACATTGATTACAATTGGGTTATGATTTGTTATGCATCTGCATGCGTTTTTTTTTATTTTTCTCGCTAACATAGATGATAATAACTGTTAATGTGGGGTTTGGATTGTAATTATGCATGCAGATAAATGTGTGTACTTGTGTGGTGAGTAGGAGGAGCCAAATTTTCGACTTTTTACCTTAAGATCAAGAAATCGTCGAGTTGTTTTGATTGGTAGTGAATCTTTATATTAACTTTGAAGTGATGCGCTTACACAAAATCGTTATCCTTGATTATTTTAAGTTTTATTGCCTGGTATAAATTTGTCTTAGAAATTCTATGCACTGCTGATTTTTTTTTCTTTAAGTTAAAGAATTGCCTAGATTTTTTTTTAAGCTATCTGCACTGATCGGGAAAATTAAAATCTTCGAATTAATTTTGAAACGATGCGCTTACGTCTGAGTGCGAGACTGTTATTTTAATTAGATTAATTTTGTTTTGAATTTAGTACAACAATGTTGAGAGTGCGTTGCACGTAATGGAGTAAATTTGTTGTGTGTGAAAAATTAAGTCTGACTGTGAAGTCTATTTTGTCTAACTACCTTGAGAAAAAAAGTATGGTCACACCTAACTACCAAAAAGCTTGATAATTTTACCGAAGTGGGTTTATTTATGAATTTGGTAAAATTAACAAAAACATGGTTCTATATAATGTAATAAAATTTGGTAAATGTGACAAAATTTAGTAATTTTTAACATAATACTTTAGAGCATGGCATAAAAAATATTTGTTTAATTTGTTTTTATTTTTACTAATTGTGTAGTAATTAGAACTATAATTTTGAAAGTCAAAATTTCCAGTAAACGGGTACAATCTGAGCCGAAAGATTACCAAATAATTGGCTTAAGTACAGTATATTTTGATTTTAATTACCATAATTATGTTTTCTTACAAAAAATCAAAGATGTACTTAAATGTCATAAATTTAAGGTAATTATTATCAGAATTTGTTTTTCCGTGTATGAAAAACCAAATTTTACTCTGTTTTCTTTTAGAATAATTTTGTAAAATATACAAATTTTACAATGAGAATAATGTTCAACTGCTAATTCAAATATTAAAATTTCATAGCTATTAACAATAACAAAATTAAACTTCGTCAAGATTTATTCTCCAAGACTATATTTTTAGATATACTGTTTATCAACTTTTCCAATAATTGAACATGGACTAGAATAACGAGTAATAAAACTCGTTATACTGAAATAATAATATTTCAGTTTAACGAATAGAGAAATATTTTCAGCATATATTTAAAGAAATATTTTCGTCATATATATTTAAAGAAACATTTTAGAGAAAAATTTTCGGCATATATTTAAAGCTGATCAATACATAAAAATATTACACGGACAGTATAACCTACCATTAGGCATCAAAATACAAATTTTAAAATAAAATTTTTTGTTCAAAACCAAATGTTCTATCTTTGGTACATTGACATTACAAGAGTTCCATTTCTTAAAGTGTGCATTTCCTTCATTTTTTATTCTTTCTCTTATTTATGAAAAATAATGATGCTGAAATAAATAAGAAGTGTTTACAATTTCTGACCATGAAGGTCTTGAAATAACATGAATTTCCCTGGAACTGGTAAGAAAGTGCTATTACAATGCTTAAAATTTAATGCACTCATTTATTCTCGCAGTAATTTTTTCTCTCTTCCATTAAAATTCCAACAATATAGAGAAAATTCTTTCTGATATGAGTTTTGTTAACAGGAAGTGTTACACATTTTTTGTATTTTTGATAACGAGAGAGTTGGAATTCAACATAAAAACGCTTTTTAAATATGTTTGTTGCAGTCATATTGAATAGGTTCTTGCTATATCTTTTTCATGATTCTTGTGATTTATATAATTTTTGAGATATATTTAATGTCATCTCCTCTGTGTTACAGAAAAGGGATTTTTCCTTTATTTTTTATAATTTGCAAATTTTGCTTCGCTGTAACATAACTAAGAAAAGCTTAACCATACTAGAAACAATAAACAAAAACGGTAATGATGACTTTTTGGCAATTATTTAATTACTGTTGTTATTTCAAGCTGAATTTTATGGCGTGGATTGCACGAACATGACCAAAGAACCTTTCATTTGGAACTTAGATGACAATTAACAATGAGTTTCCAGCCAAAAAATCTACGAATTCTAATCGTTCCAGTAATATATCTTCCCAGTAATATGTAATTTTTGACTATCGGATGGGAATTAATAAGTGTTTATAAAACAATGTCATTGTGTGTATAAAAAATTACCCAAAAGAAGCGTTTTCATTTTGAAAAGTGTCTGTACCAAAATTGTTTAGTATCATACAATAGTCATTAATATTAATTCTAGGTAATAATTATTATTTATCTGTGTAATTAAATCTAACTAATATCTATCTGTATTATTGGAAATTTTATTGTCAAACCAGCAATTAATTTTGAAGAATGAAATAACTACTGAGTTTAGTAATATCACTATTCATTTCATTTGAAAATATATTCTTTCTCTTCTTTCATTATAAATAAAATAAAAAACCTCCTGTCAAATGATAATGTTCTAAAAATGCAACATCATTAAAAACATTTTTTTAATTAATTGTTTTGTATTTATTGTCTTTAGTTACTTCTTAACAGTGTAGTTATTAAATTTCAAGCAATTTGGATAATCCTTTTTTCAAGTGAGAATATTTCGAAATAATTAATTTATGCCTCATCCATCCTAAATCATGGGACAATTGTAAACAAAAAAAACTTAAAAAAGTTAATTTAGAAAGCGTGCAACCAAATTAGATTATATTTCATACAAAAAAACTTTGAAAGTTAACTTAAAAATCTTAATATACTCTTTTGGAAAATTTACGCTAACCTTCCTCTCCCTTTTATATTGTGGTCTGTTTGCTAATAGTGAATTATTTGAAACTGTAAATTATTTTTGAGGTAAATTATTCGAAAAAACTTCTATATTAACTTTACTAGAAAGCTATGGTAGTTTTCTTTCAATATGATATGACGTCACGACTATTTCATCATCATTTTGAAATCTTTAACACTGCTTGCTAACCGATATTATACAGGTGTTAGTGTTTTCATTTGTCAAACAGATCATCCGGGTTTAGTTTATGGTGTACTTTTTTATGCTGCATTTGCTTATCATTCATGTTGATTTGTATTCTCAAGCAAGGGAATGTATTAATGACCTCAATTTATCAAAATATTTCCTCGGAGCAGTTTCCAGGAAATGGTTTTTCCAAAAGCGAATAAAATTTCGTAAATGTTCAGTATTTTTTGCAGCATTCAATTAAAATCTTTGTATAAAGATTTTATTTATATCAATTAAATGCTTATTGTTTATTCTTTATGATTGCAGTTGGTTACACGATGGCTGACATAACATATTTTTGGCTCCAAGGGCTTAAATCTGTTGGAATGTCAGGTGATGTTGAGCTTCCACAGTTCAAAGTTTTAGGACACAGACAAAGCTCAAAAGAAGTGTCACTCACGACAGGTAAGATATTTTATTTTAAAAGAGATTTTCATGGAATAAAATCTAAAGGTATGTTGTTTGAAAAAGAATTTATCTTTTGTGTCATTTAATTACTTTTGAGACATAAATCTACAATGAATGACGTGGAAGCTGATTGAAATTCAGGTATGGATATTTTTCCAAAATATTTTGATTGATGTTTCTAAATTTACTGTAAAATACATTAGTGAGCAGGTATTGTATCGTTAAGTACATAATATATTATTAATTAGGTGTTAAATAACTTCAGTATTCACTGTATGTAATATTGTATGATTTTTTTCCTCTTAAATTGGACTTTTAATATATGTTTCATTGCTGTTAACTGTAGAGGTAGTTACTTTATATATATATATATATATATATATATATATATATATATATATATATATTTGTATGTAAAAGTAAACAAATGTTACAAAATCATCACTTTCTATCTACTAAGTAATCTCATTATTTCACGAAATATATTAAAATAAAATATTCCCTTTAAATTTAAATATTTTGCGTGTGAGATATATAATAAAATATTATTCAATATGCATCATTTCCATCTTATGTTCCATTGCTAAATCGAACGGTAAGAAGCACGCCAAGAACGTTAACTAAGCTTCCTTTCTAAGATCAATCTGCAGCAGCATTTTATTAATTTTAGTTATTTTTTAAACGTTACACTGAAAGTTTTGTTTTCACGATACGTGTATACAAGTTCAATGTAATTCAGATAAAGAATTGAGATGCAATAGGATTGCCGAATAAAATATATATAATTAATTGCATACGTAAATGAAGGAAGTAAAGAAAATTGACTTTCCCTATTCAGAAATAGCCTACCACCTCAATAATTGAAATAGCAAAGAGAAAATCTTGATCGATACATGTAAACTGTTTTGATAAGTGCATGTATTGGATATAAAATGATAATTAGTTAATAAGTAATAAAAGATCATAATAACGTCGTTTAAAATATCTCGTAAAATCTGTCATCTGACTAAGAAAAACTACTTTTAAAGAATAAATTGAAAAGTATAAAGGTGCAAACAGGGTGTTCTGTTAGCACCGTCTTTAATATAAATGTTTTGAACTTCTTGTTGAAAATGAAGTTGAAATATAAGCACATTAAGGAACATGAACTATTATTTAAATAAAAGAAATATAGCGACTCAATAGAAGAGGAATGCTTAATAAAAATTATCATAACCAGTTAGAAAATCAAAGGTTTTATCTAGCAATTTCCTTCCACCTCTTCTCAGTTTTCATTGGGAAATAAACAGATTTTTTCTATCTGACATTTTTCAATTATGATTAATCAGATTTTCATACTTTTTTAATGTTGCTTAGTTTTCTAATTCGAATGCTTATATTTCGTATGTAAAAATGATGCTTAAAGCATTTAATAAGGGTTGTGAAGACGGATCATCTGGCTTTTTCAATTTTTTTTTTCGGAAGTTCATAGTTTCAACTGGAATAATACATCAGATTTTTAATAAATAATGTAATACATTTCTACAACAACCGATACAGAAGTAACTAAAAACTAATTTTAAATAGATTAAAAAATAAGATTTAGCCGAAACACAAAATACTGACAAAATCAAATATGAATTTCTGTTTTTCAAAAATATAAAATGTTACTAAATGTACTAGACAAAAAACTGGCTCATACTTAGATAATATAATTTATTTTTTTAAGGACAGTATAATAATTAAATCTTCAATAAAGTAGATTATATAATTCTTAAACTTAATATAACTGAATCTTAAGAAGTGGATTATAATCTCTTATTTCTTATAAAGACAAATCTCTATTGTTAAAATAGTCAATTTATTCTGATTTTAAATCACAAATTCATTGAATCTTCAATGGAACAATTATAAATTTAAGTAAAAATAATTTAATATAGCAACGCAACGACACTGTTAAAAATTGTGGATTTCACCAAAACACTGGTAATGAAAAGACCAGTAGTTGTAGTATGATAACCGATCAATTAAATATGCTATCAAGTAAGCTTGAAGAGATTTCGACTTAACTTAACTGTAACCTTCTTATTGGCAGATAACCGTGAAAAAATTGGCAGATAGCCTTTGAAAATATTGCGATAAAATAGGTCTTTTTTATTTTATTTTGACCACAATATGCATAATAAATATTAAGAATAATACTGCTTACTTTGTTATGTATTACTAATAAAAATGAGAGTAATTGAAAAGATATTTCAGGTTTTCCGATGATGTAAATAATATAAAAAGTTAAAAAAATCATAAGAACCAAAAAAGAAATTTTAATAAGAAAGTGAACCACAAATCATCTTAAATTAACAAATAACTTTTACCATTAATTACTTACACCAGATTTTTGTCCACACATTACTATTTAAAACAAAAAACTCAAATAAAATTAAAACGTCTACTATAAAACTTTCTTGTTTATTTAAGCTTAGATTAAAGAAAAAGCTAAAACTAGATACGAATCGTAATGTTTGAAGGCACTGATTAGACTCTAGGCCCTGACGCCGTTCTGAAAGGACCCAGTTGCAGTCCAAAGCAACTTTTTCAGACAGCTCTTCATTAAAATCATTGTTCGAAGTCTCCCTGAAAAATCAGTTAAAAGGATAACTTTGGATTTTATTCAACATTAGCTTCTGAAAGTACCACACTATTATACAACTTCGTTCCACATGATTAAAAATATTGGTACATCTAAATGAACATTCATTAATTGATAAAACATATGTTTTTTTACTGGTTAATTAGTTAGTAAAACTTATAATAAAGACTTATTAATTTATTTTAAATAAATGATCAGAATGTCTGTTATGACGCTAATAATTCCATATTTTTGAACTCTTTAGGCAAAAAACAAAGGTATAAAGCTAGATCCGAAAAGGGAATAATTTTAAATCATTATTGATTCTATAACAATTATAATATAAAGAATAAGAAATATAGATGTTAATAATAGTAGCGTATCTAAATTTAACAAATCCGACATTTATTTTAGTTTAGCTCCAAATTATGTGGCAGCATCAGGGAAGCTATGTTTTATTATAGTAAGCAAATTTCATTTTAAACTCTATTTCAAAATAAAGTACTTTTAATCTTAATTTGTATGCACTTGATATAAGCTTATTATAATAATTGCAATTGTTGCCTTCAGGATGGACAGGCAAATATGTAGTTGCTTCAAACCAAATAAATATTAATTTTATCATATATTTATTACCTTAAATAGAAATTTATTGTAAGGAAAGAAAAAAAAACTGCACTTTTTTACAATTTATGTGCAATGGACTGAACAAAAGAGACCGACTCACGCATAAATGTTAAATATCATACAGTGTCAAACATACAATTGCGATATGCGTTTGTTTGAATTCCATTAATAAATATTAAAACAAGAACGTATTGCTGTTAACATCAGATTTTTGATTAAGAAATAAGAATTCCCAATGTATATGTCATTTAAAAAAGAATTAATGTAAATTCTCATATCATATATGGAAGCATTTATTCCTTTGTTTTGATCCCATTTAAATATCACTCTCAAATTATATATTTAAAAAAATGATAAAAATGCTACTTTATATCTTCCAACACCTTCTATTGAGTAGGCATTTATCAATCTTTAATTATCATACTCCTCTAAAATTTCTAATCTTTAGATTGCTTATTCTGAATATGAGTTTGTCAGTTATGATTTCCCTTTCACATGTCATTTGAAAATTAGAATTCCCTAAATATCTGAATGATGCTCACTAAATTGAACATAATAATGATTAAATCTACATATCTGCATATGGATTATACGAAATTCGAGATATCAAAATATTTGGCATAATTAAAGTTTCATTTTATTTTGCTGTTTATTATAGGTTTTAATAGATTAAAATGAAAATATTTTTTGAGAGTTTTACATGCATCACGTTTCAGTGCTGATGGGACAGAAAATATACTTCATCACTGTTATAAAATTGACCATAAAGTAATAATAATAGTAGTTTTTTAAACAAGATTACTTTTTTTCTATGAATTTATTAAATTCAATTAGTAAATGACGGAAAATAAATAGGCGAAGAGACAGTTTTTTTATTCAAATTGTTACTAGCAGTTTTTTTTTAAAAGACTGCATCCATAATAAAAATTGATTCCAAGGAAGGCATTCGAAAAACGTTTAACTAAAATATTTTATTTTTCTCAATATAGAATCAAATCAATATAAAAGAATTCAAGAGTAATTAATATAAACTGCAGTGTTTGTTTGAATGGAAGGGGAAGAGAACTTATTTTGTTTTTATTTATATTGGATTTGTTGTTTCCAAGTATTAAGTTCATCCCTCTATAAAAGCAATTTTCCCATAAATAATACATTTTAAATACTTTAAAAATCCTAAAAATATTGTAATTCCAAGCAATTCAATACCTTTCGAAAAATTAGCACAATATTTAACCATAATATCGGTATCTTGAATTATAATATGATGTAATTTTGCAGCAATATCAATAAAATGTAAATTGTCTCAGATTTCCGCTCACGTTAAGTCGTAGTATTGTGCAGTTACCTAAAAAATTGAAAACTCGAACAAAAAAATTTTATTTTTAATTTAATTTCATTAAGTATTTACAGAAAAATGCGAAAAAATAAAAAATTAAACATACACATTGCTAGAAAGTATAGATCTCATTAAATCATTATTTTGTCCAAATTTTTTACAACTCTAATGCTGCGCTATAATTATCATCATCAATGACTCGACAGTCCAGGTAGGCTTTCTCCAGAAGTTTTTTCCAGGCCAACCTTTTTCTTGCTAGCATATTCCACTTTTTAGCTTTTAAGATCAAAAGGTATTTTTCTAGGTCAACTATCCATCTCAAACTCAGCCTACCATTCTTTCGCGTGCCAACTGGTCTGGCCTTAAAAACTCTTTTTGTGGTACGGTTTACAAAAAGAGTTTTTAATGCCATACCAGTTGGCACATGAAAAAAGGGCAGGCTGAATTTGAGATGGATGATGGATAGATCACCTGGAAAAATACCTTTTGGTCTTCAAAGTTAAAAACTGGAACACGTTGGCAAGAAAAAAATGCTGCGTTATACTGAACCATATTATTGTACATCTTAATCACACGATACTATAGTTCAACTTGAACGGAATAACAAACGTATAATTCTTAAAGTCTGCAAAATATAGTAAATACGCTTAATTTGTAACAGTGTATTAAATCGAGTAATTACTACCTAAAAAATAAAATATAATTAAAAAAGCAATAATACATATTTTTTTATTTAATTTCATTAATCAACCAAAGATGTTTGAATAGTATGAAAAATTGAAAACAATCTGCACAGTGTCAGAAATTTTAGAGAATGCTATACTATAATATTGTTCACTCTTTACCTAACCCCAATACAGTACTAAATTTAACCATATTATCATTTCTTAAACTCGATTACACGAAATTGGATGTTATTTTGAACAGAATACATGATTCACTTGTACACATGGCTTAATTTAAAATGAGATTGTAGAAATTGCATTAATACTTTTCTAATTTCTTTAAAAAAATAAATATGTTGCATAAGCGCGCTATACTATAATATTTTTCAAGCTTTCTTCAAGCTTTTATAGTTTCTTATACTCGATTATCGAGTATAGTTTCTTATACTCGATATTAACTTGAACAGAAGCATGAACCACTTGTTCATGGTTTCATTTGAAATCTTAGTGAGATTGTAGAAATTACATAACTATTTTTCTATTTTTTTTGAAGAAAATAAGTTGCAGTTGAAAAATACTTTACAAAAACCAATTTTTTTTTATTTCCTCGTGATAACTTTAAAAAATAAATTAAAAAACTAAATAATA
Organism: Parasteatoda tepidariorum; assembly: GCF_982258835.1. Taxonomy (NCBI): domain Eukaryota; kingdom Metazoa; phylum Arthropoda; class Arachnida; order Araneae; family Theridiidae; genus Parasteatoda; species Parasteatoda tepidariorum. The sequence goes on from NC_141765.1 coordinate 7,006,250, forward strand.
ATTACTTATATTTAAAATAATTTTTAAATGTCAATTTAAAGAGAAACATAGCAGCTTTATTTTTTAACTGATGAATATATTCCTCTGATTCATTGGGGCAATTTTTGAATTTAAACACTAATAAAATCATACTAATTAATACGTTATTTTCAGAATATAATTATGATTTCTAGGATTATTTTCGGATATTTTTATTTGATACAATGTATAAGATATTTAACTTAAATTCAGTGCTCTTATAATTATAAAAAAATTTGTTCACAAATTAAAAAAAAATAATAGAAGAACGCATCAAAACTGTGTTTCCTTAAAGCAAATCCAGGCAGAAGAAAGGATGAAGACTGTAGTTTAAAATGCGACTTTTTACGTGCAGAACCGTCAGTGAGTTAATTAACAAAATAAAGCTTAAGAGTATTAATATTTAGTTACAGGTATTTACGAAATCCTGAAATATTATAATGAGCCAAAATCTAGATAATTATATATTTAAATAATTTCACTTTCATGGAAAATATCATATTTTTAAGCATACATTGATGTATTTAGATTACAACTACATGCTGTTGTGATACTGAAATGCGCAAAATAAATTATATTATTTCGATACAATTATATTACAAATTATAAAGAAACTATATTATAATCTTTAACTATATTACAAATTTTGTTTAAACTTTAGAAGAAAAAAATCCAGTGTAAATCAGTAAGGATATGTATAATATCAGTAAGGATATGAACTCCAACGCAAATAATTCTGTCGGAGTTTAGATCATTTTTATATAATCTTTCTTTAAATCTTTTAGGTATTACTTTTAACCTTTCGTGATAACTTTCAATAGGTAATTACAAAATTAGACAATAACTAATTGTATTTAAAATAGTTTTTTATCTGCGTTTCAAATTTGAAACTGAAGTAACTAAAATTTGTTGAAAAAGCATTAAAAGGAATTAACTAAAATTAGAAAATAAAATTTGGAATTCAAAATAAAGTTTCATTAAAATAGTCTAGAGATAGTCTTCGTTTATGAAATTTAAACGACAATTTATTTCAACGCAAATTTGTTGAAATAGCCCGGGTGAAACTGAAATGAAGAAACATTTTAATTTATACAATATAACAGCTGGTGGTCAATTATTATTTGATTAAAGATGGTGCGTAGTCATGACAACAGACTCTTTAACGACCTGAAATTAGTCACTCGATTTATGCATCTCGCAATTATAGACAGATGCGAAATATATTAAAGAGAAAATAACTTTTGAACACTCTATCCGCGACAAAGTAGTTAAGTATATGGTGGGAGCAAATATTCTAATTAGACAGACTTTGTTATTGAACTAAAATGAAAAAATAAATATTTTAAAGATTTATATTATGGTTTAAAATATTTAAAACTACAGCAACGTTTCTTATAAATTATTTTTGTAAAAATCTACCCATTTCACACTTAAGCATATTTTTTACCACTATTTTAAGGTTTTGATTAAAATAAAGCTAAGTAATTAAGTTTTAAGCAACAAAAATGAACTGTAGACAATTTCTTAAATAATCTCATTGCTTAATAATGTAATTAATTTTTTGTAATTAATAAATTAAAAATAATACTTTTTATTTATTAAAAATAAATTATTATGCATTATATGGATGTTAACCATGGAAGTTAACTGACATGGATGTTAACTGACATAATTCATTGTTGGAGTTTATCTTAAGAACTGAGAAGCAATAATAACAATCGGATTCAGTGTTCAAATATTAAAAAAATTTACACGATTCAATCAACTACGATATAGTTCTGCCTGCATCTTCTACATTAAAATCGGAAACACAATTTCTTTCCCGCATTTAACGTGTTTTGTAAACAATGTTCAACAACAAAAATGATTAAATTTAATTATAAAAAGTGCCAAAAATTTAAATTATTTAATGTAAAAAAGAACTGTATTTTGGAGAATAAAATAAGAATCTTTTGAAAGGTATACAAAATCCCGATTTTGAAGGTATGCAAATTCCGAACCGTAGGGGAGAGTGGGGTCAATTGTAACATTTTTTACTTAACTATTCTTAACTAACAAAAAATCCAATATATTATTAGTATTAATTGACAGACGAGTAAAGTAGACTATCCTCTACTAGAAAAAAAAATAAATACCTGTTTTTAAATATTATTATATTAGTTATTAACAATTTTTGACAGTCGTGCAGTTGTTACAATTGTCCCCACTTACGGGGTCAATTGTAACAGTTCATAAATTCAACTAAAACATAGTTAATTATACATATTATCATAGTTGTGATATATTTTTTTATTGATCAAAATAGTAGTGATATTTTAGGAGTAAAAATAATAATGAGCAGAAACCTAAAGGGTTAAACTTTTAACTTTAAGGGGTTAAAAATTTTAATTTATGCTGTGAAAGGTGACAAATAAAATAATGCACATGCAACATAATATAAATGATATAGGAATCTATTGGTGGTTCTTAAAGAGTTAAGTAATGGTTTGTAAACATAAGATTATTTATTTTCAGCTGTTACAATCGTCCCTTTACTTATTGTTACAATTGTCCCCAAGACGCCATTTCAGCTTCATTTGCTAAAAACAATGCTAGTTAATTAGCAAAACTAATCTTTTTTTTATTGAAATGTTAATTAAAGTGTCCACTTACATATTCGGTTACTAATTTTTACTTGTTTAAACAAAATTACTTTGTTACAATATAATATTCTAATACCAAAAAAAGTACTTGCGTGGCGTGAAAATATCATTTGTGATGTAACTCTTTCAAAAGTACATAAAAATGGTTGCCATCAGGGGTGTACATGTAGATTTATTAAATACACCTTGTGCGCCACCTAGGAACCAAATCTAGAACACGACACTCGAAATTTTTGCTCTGTTACAATCGTACCCTGTTACAATTGACCCCACTCTCCCCTACTCCCAGAAATAATGTAAAATATTTTTTTCTTACTAACATATTTATTTATAACAGCAATTTCAAGACAAAAATTGCAAGTTGAGCTCCAATACTACAAGTTTCGTGAACCCACAGTTCACAGTTGTGACACTTATTGCACATTGTTAGAATTTTCCTTCTAAAATTATGGTAAAATAACCGGAATCAGTCTGTCCATCCAATAAATCGTAATGTTTATGGTAAAGAACATTTTCTATCTGTATGGTTTTGAAACTATTTACAATTAGTATGGTTAGAAAACAATGAATTCGAAACTATACGCTGTTTTTACCATTTACAACCTTCATGAAAATATTTATTTGTGATAAGCAGCTTTATGGTGCGCCATGTATGCGTGAATGAGTTATCATATTCTAATAGTCCGGGCTCCCAATCGGGGAGTGCAGGACACTGGGAACTCTTCTTGTGTTGAAGGGAGATATATTGTGGTGTCGAAGTTGTTTTATCGGTCTTTGAGATTAGCTCTCTCAGCTACAAAATGTACAATAAATGGCTTCTTAAAGTTGGTGTAATAAAATTCTGGTTGTTTAACCGTATCAAGTGAAAGAGGTTTTTAGAAAAAGCGGTTTAAGTGGTCTTTTTTTTTTTTTTTTTGGCGAAAGCGACAATTAATTTTATGGGATTTCTCATAAATAGCTCCGGCATTAATTTAGTAAAAAATACTGCATTAATTTAGTAAATTTAGACACTTTAGTTTTGAAAAGCAATACAATAATGTCTTTTTTCCGAATATAGTTCTAAAATAATTCATTTTCAGCTGATTAAAATCATCATAAGAATTATGTTTACAATTTTATATCAAAGTTTAAAGAAAAAATCCATTATTAACATGATGGAGCGATGTTAATGTTATTTTTCTTATTAGCTTTATGATGATAGTTAAAACGTGAATATGGCAGTACGAAGTATGAAAGATTTCTTTAAAAAAGTATGTTTATCTCTATGCAAAAATAAAATAGCAATATCTGATATTTCAAAAATCAAATTAAGTGACGACGAGTTGCCTAAAATAGACTGCATCATTATTGATATACGCACAGTTTTAGTTACTGGTTACATATACAAACAATATCTTCTTTAATATTTATGGAAGCAAAAAATAAATATCAGCGATATTTTTCGCAGAAATTCAAACAAAACAAACCTGTTTGACGAACATAAATTACCAGTTATTATTTTTAAAAAAATTTCTTTCAAAACATTTCATTTTGAACTGGGTGAGGACGATAAATTTTTGTTACGCTTAAATACAGAGAATAGGTATAAAAATTTAGGGTTTTTAAATTGTAAAACACTCTGTTTTTTGTAGGTATAGAATAAAATAAAAAAATATTTTATGCAATAAGTAGTGTAATCTTTAAAAATCCCTTCTTTTTTTTACTGTCTGGTTGCCATTTACCATTGAGGGTCAGATAAAATAAGAAAGCACCCATATAGACATGATCAATTTTAAGGAAAAAAGATGTATAAGTTATGGATCAGAGACAATTTTCCTTTTTTCCTTTGAAAATGAAGCAGTTTAAGAATTCAGCTTATCAGGTCATGTAAGCAGATATCAATACTCAGTTAATACAATTTGCCACACCGATTAATTAATTTAAAACGGAGGAAAACATTCTGGTAAAATTACCTTACTAAATTATAATGATAGTTCTGGTAAAAAAAAAACATTATTATGGTTAATAAATCCAAGATATACGATATTTAGACCATTCATTTGATAATTCTTCCTTTCATATGGTAACGGTTTCATATGGTAATTTCTGTTTTTCAAAATCATAGTTCTTATTACTTACCACACATATAGTAAAAAAGTACTAAACTGAAAAGCAACTTTTACAGAATAAAATTTTTTATACCGTGTTCTAAAGTATCATGACAAAATTAAAACATTTTACCACTTTTAATATTGTTTTCGCTTATTATAAAACCATTTTATTTTTAATTTTAACAATAATTAATAAAGTACTTCTGTAAAAATTACTGAGCTTTTTGGTGTTCCCATAGAGTTCCCATACTCTAAAATTTTAGCCATATTCTGATATATTTGACCGTCTTTTTTTCTCAGTGTGACATTCTCTTATTTTACTGTTATTAGTTTTTAAAATTGTTCTCCCTTATTTAATAAATCTACTCTAGAAACTTATATTAAAATTAACATAATATTTTCTATATCATAAAAGAGAAAGACTATTAAGTCATAACTAAATTTGAAGACGTTATTGTGTATTACAAATTCGAAAAATTTATATCCTATTTATGTTCTTGAAAATGTGTATATACTGTATGGAAAAAACAACTGGAAATTATTACGAGTTTTTCAAAATGAATTTTAAATATTTTTCTTTTCAAATAGGTGGAAAAACTGTTCAGATAATTTTTTTACAATGCCATATGATTCATAATAGATTTTTTATTGACGCTATATTAAATCAAACTCTTTTTTATCCTCAATACAAGCAGGGATAATTAATTTAATTTGCAATAGCACATAACAATTAAAATAAATAAATAAATAAATAAGAAAAAATTTAAAAAAAACGGAAATTTCATTACAACATCAAAAGTTAAAACAGCTAAGACAGAAACCTTTCGCTGATTGATGCTAAAATTGTCCGAATTATTTTTTTATTTAACTATCAATTTAAGTAAATTTTAAAGCTGTTCAAAAGCAGAATTTTCAGAAAAGGGGGACATTATATTTCATAATTAGAAAATTTAGATACTGACGTAACTATAAGATATCTGAATGAGTTAATGCAAATTAAGTTTATTGAAAGTTTGTAATTCCTAAATTATAGAAAGAGACATTGAAGAATTGTTCTTTAAAATGGCTTGCAATGTGCAAATTTAAAGATTGTAATCTAAGGCAATAAGAATGAACAGAAGTAACAAATTATCCGAAGTTCTAAGGTTGTGACGAACAGCAAATGCATACTAATTTGCATACGTGGGATTTCACATATGCAACAAGGCGAATCCAACATGGCTGTAAGCCAGATTGCATTTTCCAAATTCTAACACAAATATATAACTGAAGAAGTAAACTTGTAAGCGAAACAAAAACAAATTAATTCAAGTTCGTTTTTCGAGGCAAGATCATATTCTTTCCAGAACCACGAATTCAAACTACGCTTTCAGTGTTCATGTTTCCTAAATATTTGAATTGAGGCTGATACGTTCCTAGCAGATTCGAATTCTTGGTTACAGTTAAGTCATGTAGAAAGCAGTTTAAGTTAACTGTACTTTGAATTCTTAACTCATTTTTTATTTGGAAATACTAAAAAAAATTTTGAACAAATAAATTAACAGTATAGAAAAAAATCTTGTATACTTTCTGTAGGTTTACTGACAGATACACGTGTTTTAACGACATTTATTTCCCAAAAATAATATGAGCATGACCTCTAATATTGATCATTGATAGAAAAAAAGAAAAAACAGTTAAATATATTTCATAATTTTTTATGAAGTGAAAAAAGAATATTAACGTGAAATAATTTCTACTCAAAAATGAATTTTTGCAGTTCTCACTCCGCTTATTTTATTAAATATTAGGATAAAATCCGTTGTTTAAATCAAAATTTTCATTTCCCTAACTTATCGATTTCACATAATACATAACTGTTTTACTGAATAGTTTAGATATAAACTCAACTTATTATATCTATGAACGTATATATCCTAAGATTATCTTTTGATTTAGAAAATACAACACTTGAACTAAAAGTCCAAATATAGTGGCTTCATATATTAAGAAGACGAACCTTTGACATTCTAATAACTGCCTTTAGTTTCGAATCTTTCATATTTAAAAGCACTCATCTACATAAACTCCTAAGCACAGATAATTATTTCTTACATTTGCGAAGCCAATGGAATAACTTCTTGACTTAGTTTTCGGATTTCCAAATCTTAAAGAGAAGTATACTGATCTAAATTTCTAATGGCAGGTAACTTTCTCGAAGCATTTCTTAAGATTTACGTTATGAATTAAAATGCTTATTAGCTCGTCATGTAAAATTCACGCAAACTTTCCGGAAAGTTTACTCTTTAGGTAAGATGATTGATACATAAGATGAGGCATCGTAAATGCTTTAATTAACGAAGAAAAATACACTGAAGAGCCAAAAAAAAACAACTGGTACAGGCATGAGTATGCAAATAAAGGGGTATGGAGCCAATCAAAGTACAGCGCTGCGATCGGCAACGCGTATATAAGACAACGAGAGTCTAGCACAGTTCTTCGATCTGTTACTGCTGCTACAATGCCAGGTTATACAGATTTAAGCGAGTTTGAACGTGGTGTTATAGTCGGCGCACGGGAGATGGGCGATAGTATCTCCGAGATAGCAATAAAATTTTGATTTTCACGTACGACCATTTTACGAGTATACCGTGAGTATCGGAAATCCGGTAAAACATCAAATCTACGACAGCGCTGCTGTCGGGAAAAGATCATGCAAGAACGGGATGAACGACGATTGACGAGAATCATCAAGCATGACAGACGTGCAACCCTTCCACAAATTGCAGCAGATTTCAATGCTGGGCCATCAACAAGTGTCAGTGTGCGAACCATTCAACGAAACATAATCGATATGCTTTCGATATTGGCTTCCCTACACGATATTAGGCAGGTATACCTGTTTTTTTGGCTCTTCAGTGTATAACTTCAGGCAAAATACTAATACGTATATTTCATTTAAAGTTCCTAGATTATCCACTTATTTCTTTCTATTAAGAACTTAAAACTTTTATGTTTAAAACAATATACAATATAAGTTAAGATAAAATACTAATGCGAAAATTCCTAGAACAATTCCTACCGACGCAGAGATAAGCTTTAATTGCGTGAAAATAACGTTAAAATGTCACATGGTTAAGAGCATTTTAACGTTTCGATCAAAAGTTTTATTTTCATTTCAAGTGGTAGTCTCAAATCCATTAAATGAACGTTAAAATTTGAGTACATTTTAACCTAAAAATCAAAATTATTTGCCCTTATTTTGACTATGGTGAATTTTGTAACAAATTTTTGACGTAATTTTAGCAAAGTAAGTTTCTTTTTCTTTAACGCATTTTTTACATTATTTTAACCAAATTATTAACATTTATTTACAGTTATATATATTTCGTTTTTTAACCATGAATATTAACGTTTTTTTAACGCTTATTCTTATTATAGGGAATTTCGTAACCGATTCTTAACGTAAATTTTTCGTTATTTTAAAAAAAAACCTATAACTTTTTTTTCGTATTTCCATTCCATTCTTATTTTGACTATAGTGAATTTCATAACCAATTTTTGACGCAGATTTTACCAAGTCGGATTTTTTTATAACGTAATATTTTGCGTTGTTTTAACCAAGATACAATTATATTGTTTTCATGATGCAATTTACGTTTTATTACCATGAATACAAAAAAATTTAATGCTTATTTTGATTTTAATGAATATCTTAATAATTTTTCACCTAAATTTAGCCAAGTTAATTTCTTTTAAACGTATTTTTTAAGTAATTTTCACCAAGTTGTTAACTTATTTTTTCGTTTTGCGATTTTCAAGTGGTAGTCTCAAATCCATTAAATAAGCGTACTATACGTATTATATGAAAAATAACGTATTTTTAAAGCTTTTTTTTTTTACTAAGAAGGAAAGAAGACTGTTCCATATTTTTATGTTTACGCTGCACAAATTACAATAAAAAATTAAAACATTTACTTTTTATTTAAAAAAAAACTTTTCAATTCTTTTCAAACTGAAAAAATGCAAAGTAGCTGATATTTATGCTTTTTCTAAGAATCCTGGAATTCTTAGAAAAAGCTTTTTGTCTCTAATCACCCACTTTTTGTAAATTTTTGGAATTCACTTTTATATTCAACGAACATGTAATGCAGATCTTTTTACCTCGTCACAGCAGCATACTGGTTTATTTACGAAGTTTTAAGTATCTAGTACGCTTTTTTACGCGTATTTTTAATTATTGTTACATTTATATATGAAGTAAAAGCTTCAACATTTTACCCCATTTAAGTATGGAAACTATACATCTAAGAGATGGGGAAAAAAGTTCACTAAATAGCAGGTTTTCAAGTGCCTTCAGGAATTTTTAAAATTATTTGCTAGGAGTTTGTAATATAGAGAATTTGCAGAAGATAAAATTACTCAATACTTACATGATTTTCTAAGCCCCTATGGAGTAAATATGATATTTTTTTAGTTAAAATTAATAATTAAGAAGTCTACTGCTCTCCTTAAGTCCATCTTTCCAAATTGTTAGCTTAAAATTATTTACTCTTCAATAATTCTTTATTATTTAAAAAAGTGCACATTAAGGTTTTTAGCTTGAAAAATTTGACTAAAATGTACTTTAACACTTTACTATTTACTTTAACACGAAAAAAAACTATTAACCAAATTTACCATTTCAATTATGTTTACTTGTTCTTTAGAAAAATTACAATTTCTTTCCCAGAAGAGTAGTTAACTTAACAATTTTTAAATTCGGAAATAAATATTATATCAAATAAGATTTTGTAAGTTTTATTTATTTTGCAACTATCATAGAATATATTTACAATTTATGCATTTATAATTTATTCATTGTGGACTCCAGAGATTTGAACCATATTTTGATAACTTCTTCAGCCCTACTGTTAGTACGCCCCTCCTCACTGCAATGTACCTGGAAATAAAATTAACTTTTTTAGCGTATGAGAAAAATATACCGAACAATAATATTAAATTGGTACAACCAGCAGTAGATTTCTAAAAAGAAGCAATACTAACTAGATAAAATACTGAGTTAGATAAAAAAAAAAATATTAAAACTGTTTATTATTTTCGTTGTACTTCTACTGTATATATCATTTGAGTACATCAGAATATTTAGATATAAAAAAAGCTATTTCCCAAATTTTAATCACATATTACACGAAAAAATTACATACATATATATAGTACAAATCTAAATTAGAATATTTCATAAAATTTTTTCATTCAATCTTTTTTTTCCTAGCTAAAACTTATATGAAAGCCAGCAGAAAGTTATAAGAAAAAAATCAATTAATTATTTAGTTTCTGTTTATTTATTATTATTAATTATTTCGTTTCTGTTTAGTATCTGTTCTTCGGAATTTTATCTTTTTTTTCTCTTTCTTTTCATTCTCCTTATTTTATTCTCTCTCCTTAGCTGCTATCTTCATTCTTTTTCAGAATCTTTTGCAGGAACTTTGTAGTTCAGAAGCACAATTTGATTATATTTCAGTTACGTAATTTTTAATCTCTCAGTTATTAAAATTGTAAAAATACTATTCCTTTTGACACTAACAACATCTTTAACATACTAGAGGAGTATAATAGTACATTTTAACAATTTCAGTCATTTGTTTTACCATTTATTATTTAGTTCAAGTGAAGAATTACATTTTACAATTGCATCTGTTTAAGTTTTTTGAACAAAAAATAGTCAGTTAGAAAATTCTTTAATTTCTGAAAAATCACTAATAAAATCTAACATCTAAACCAAAATACTTTAAAAGACTGTTTGGAGTATCAGAAATTAAGATCCACTTCTGAATTCTTAGTAATGGTGGGGGGGGGGCATTAACTTCCAGTGTGGGGAAAAGAGTTCTGTGTTCCTTGACCCTAGTGTGTTACCATCAGGATTTCCGTGGGACAGTAAACACTTTGCTTGTTTAAACCACTTTAAAAGGACTGGATTAAAAAACAAATATGCAAAAAACAAAGTTTTTGGACAAATAAATATTTCTCCAAAAACTGTGATTAAATTAAAGAGACATAATGGTGTTAGTTAAGTGTAATAACATGATAGAATGCGTTGAGCAATGTGTCATAGCAATTTTGAACAATTGGAAACAATTTGGAGCAACAGCTTTAAACTTAAAATTGTTTTACTTGACTTTAGAACTAATTAGAAATTATCCTTTTTAATGCTGCATAAATATATGAACAAAACAAAACAAATTGCCAGCTTTCCACACCCTTGCAAAAAAATTAAAAAAAAATTTTTTTGAACAAGTATAAAGCAGTTTTATCACAATATTTTTTAATTTATTTAAAAATGTTAAAATATGTATTTTTGTCAAACTGTGATTTATGTAGTTTGTAGTAGAGATAATTTCCAGTGAGCTATTGAACTTACGAGATGTATAAGTTTTCTGCAATATTAGACAATTAATGAAAATTTCACTTAATAAACTTCATTAAGAAGTTTAAGCATGAGTTTGCTAAATGCATCGATATATAGTAAAATGCAGAAAAATATAATACATTAACGGAAACAGTCGGTCGAAAGCTTTTAGAAAAAATCCTGTTTTTGCAACTTTGATACATACTTTGAATCGTCTTTTAAAGCTAACATTTTAATCATTAATACTTTAACCCCAAATAATAAGCACAGAAATGCACACTTGGAAAAATAGGATATTTAAATAAGAGATGTTTTCAAACAGTATGAAATCAAACAATTCTTCATTTAATGTAATCAAAACTACTAACAATAATATAATGCAGAAGTAATTGAAGAAAAATTAACTTGATAAAAATAAAGTGATAGTATCATAGATATATCATACAAATAGATAATATCATAGATATTGTCAGAGACATAAAGTCATTGATTAAAATTAACAATATTTGAAGTACAATTTCTAATATGTGGAACTGATTGGAATAATACTGATGAACACACACACAAAAAAAGTAATAAACACATATATAAGTTATTTATAGCGAAGATAATTCGAAATACTTTGCAGTTTGAATAAATGTTAACTCCCCGAGAAATTCCAATTGATTTTGTTTTTTCATTTTATAATTAAAATTGAACATTTACCAAATGTTTGATTTTATTGCCCTCTGTTTTTGCGTGATTCATCAATCTGTACAAGAGTTGAAGAATTTATAAAAGCAAACCAGAAGTTTCAGAATTTGTCTGAACTTATAACACATATTTAATACAAATAAAACACATCTATTTTTCAAGTGCCAGTAAAATAAAACACTTCCCTTAAAAACAGCAAAAGTAGTGGAGGTAAAAGCAGTAACATTTTACCATTCTACTTGAAGATAAAGTGGATGTAGCCAAGAAACTTTTACTTTTTGATGATAGGAAAATATGCGATTTAGATTCATAAAAAACTTTCCAGTGCAGTATGAATCAGAATAAAAGCCCCCCCCCCTACGAAAAAAAAGGCTAACTCAAAAACATTTAACCTGTTGCTAATTATTCTGAGAAAACAAATAACTATAATATTAATCAGAATGAAAACTATAAACACAAATAATTTTACCCGTGTGTAATCATTATTTAAACGGTGAATTAATTATTTCAAAATTGAATATGAATAAAAAGGCAGTGTTCTGAAGAAATGAAGTATTTTTTTACGGAAAGGGTAAAGAGGGGGCATCAAAAGGCCGGCAGGGCCCTTCTAAATATGATAAGGGAGAACATTTTAATGATGAAAGGTGAATCAGAAGCTTTCATTATAAATTAGTTGGAAACGGAAATGATGATGATTGTGCATCAACATGGTACAGTACATGGAATATATATTTATTATTTTTGATAGTTAATTTTAAAAGACAAGTTTTGGAGTGCTTTTATTTGTTGTTATTGAAGCATGAGCAGCCTATTTAATTACTATTTTTAATATCAGCAAAAGTAATCTAAAAGAATTTTTAACAGTTGATTTGTTTAAGGGGAATTATTAGTTTCGAATTTCATTAATTTTGTTTACACAATTGTTTGTACAATAAAAAAGGAAGTAATTTGAATATAGTTATTTCTATATACATACTTAATTTTGGTATTTCAAATGAGACTTTATGGAGCATCATTCTCAAACCCTGATCTTTTCCAAAGAGCCTCCTCCGAAGTACATCAATAGATTTATGAAAAAGAAGATTATTCATTCAGTTAATAAGTTTAAAAACAATCGAAATTATTCATACATATTTTGTTATGTTCATACGAGCACATTTATTATTTAGAACACGAAACGATTAGTGCTTTGGCAAAATATTTGGCTAAAAAATGGTCAAATGTTGAATATTTGGTTGCAGTATAGCAATATTTTTTTAAAAAAAAATATTAATAAATATTTTTCTACTTATAAATAAGTTTATTCATTATTGAAAACTATTACATCTTATCTATATTATTAGAATGGGTTGAAGGGAAAAGAAAAAATTAAACAAGAAATACTTATTAAAAAAGCTAAAGTTATAAAGATGAAAAAAAGAAAAATGGAAAGAGAAAAAAAATTATCTTAATTCGTGGAACAAAACTTCTATGTTATGAACAATATTTTCTGTTAAAAACAGTGTCCATAAAGCGACATTAACAGAAATATAATCGATTAGAAATGTGTTTCAAAATGCTACGTTATTTAAAAAGCATCAATAAAAACGAAAGATTATATACAGAAGCGAAACCGAAAAATCGATTTTAATTCCCAAAGAAAATTTTAAAGCTTTACATTTCGGCATTCCAATTTTATTTTCCAGAAAAAGTGAAGAAAAAGGGCTTGAATAAAAATATTTCTAAAGATAATTTAATATTAATATTGATTTGAAAATCACTGTAATTACCTCAAGAAAACAAAACTTGACACTTGCTTAGTAACCATTTATTTCCTTTCTCTAAAATCCATATATTTTAGATGATAAATTTCAAAATCAGCTTTTAAAATACGAGGAAATATTTTTAACTCTGATTAGCTGACTGCTGTTTTCTTCTTTTTCTTTTAAATGTTGTTTAATGTTGCAAAATAAATAGTCAGAATATTATTTGAATATTTGGTCAGAATATTAATTCCGTATCGTGATCTACTTCCAATTTTATTTTCCAGAAAAAGTGAAGAAAAAGGGCTTGAATAAAAATATTTCTAAAGATAATTCAATATTAATATTGATTTGAAAATCACTGTAATTACCTCAAGAAAACAAAACTTGACACTTGCTTAGTAACCATTTATTTCCTTTCTCTAAAATCCATATATTTTAGATGATAAATTTCAAAATCAGCTTTTAAAATACGAGGAAATATTTTTAACACTGATTAGCTGACTGCTGTTTTCTTCTTTTTCTTTTAAATGCTGTTTAATGTTGCAAAATAAATAGTCAGAGTATTATTTGACCCTGATTTTGACTCTGCGATATTTTGTCAAGGATATTTTGCGCGATATTTTGGCTGAAAGAATTTATCCCGAGACCAAGTGCTATAGACTCTCGTAAAATTTACACCAATCTTATTAAAAGTGTGTTTAACCCATGGTTCTTTAAAAAGGTAAAGTTAAAAGAAACTGCCATGAATCCCATCAAAATAGTGTTTGTTTGCTTCGTATTACTCGCAACTTAACTTTTTTAGAAACACATTATGCTAGAAACTACTAAAGGTATCAACAAGCAATAGTTTTGCTACTTGATATGACAATGCTAGGTAACTAGATAAGATATTTCAAATCAATTACAATATAATAGGACTATTTCACGTATAAAACTTGTCTCGTCTCATTTGCTAATAAACTGAGTAGGCAAAACAGTACTATGTAGGCAAAACAGTAAGAGAGATTTCCGTATCGTGATCTACCGGTGAATAGTCCTCTGAGCAACTTCCATACAACAACCAGGAGAGATTTTAAAAAAAATTAACGGAAGGAGATCAACTTGAAGAATATTACTCGTAGCTACATCTTGCACGCCTCTACATATTTTTTAAAAAGTTAGCAGCTTCAAATCCATTTGGCTCCTTGGAGACAGCAGTTAGCGCAGCTGCTCACAATAAATAAGTATTTCTAAACGGGAATTAAAATTTTAATGAGGGGGATTTCCAAGTCGGTACCCATGGCAAAATATTCTTCTAGTTTAGGAGAACTTCCAGTGGTCCACGAGAAGATAAGAAAATATCATAGAATGTTAGTAACCCAAAGAATATAGGTTGTATCCACCCTCAGGAGAACTTCAAAATGATTCTTTTTAAGTTTTCTCAAAGTACAAATTCCTTTTTTTTTTTTTTGCATTAGCAATTGTAGTTGGGACAAATAGGGAAACTGTGCAGAAAATCGTCTTGTCTTGGCAACTTCCTGCCAGTGGCCGGCAAAAAACTAAGAAACGAAAAAAAAACATCAAAGAAAGGTACAACTCGATAGGTACAACTCTTGAAAGGTACAACTCGTAACCATTCCGGGCAACTATCTATACATTTTTGTTTTCAAATTGCAAGTTTGAATCCTATTTGGTACCTTAGCAATTTTGGTTAGTGCGACAGATCATGATAAAGAAGTATCCCCTGAAATCAGTTAAACAGAAAAATTTGCATTATAATCTAGTAAAAAATTCTTTTCTACTAGGGAATATTTGTTTATCGTAGCCTGAGGCAGAATAATCAACAGGTCTTGGCAGTAGCTATCTCGCAAATAAAAAAATTAAAAAAAAATAATAAAAAACATGGGAAGAAATATTTTGGGTAATTGTATTTTGGTTTGAGTATTTTGTTGAAGGGTATATTTTGTAGCCACTACCCTTGGCACACCTCTACATGTTTTGTTTTTTTAAAATTTATACAAGTTTAAAATTCACTTGGCACCATGGTGACTAGTAGGTGTAACAAATATCACCATACGGAAATATCCCCTCTACTCATAATTTTGTGCATACCATCTCTACTAATGTTTTTGTACGTAAAGTCAACCATGATCAATAACATTTAAGTATTGTCTTCAGTCTTATGTCTTTAAATGTCATTTTTTATTAATTATATTGTAACGTGTTATTTTCATTCTAGAGATATAGTCATCTTTTAACTAGTATAACATTAATCGAATAGCTGGCTCATAAAAAACGCAATTTTAATGCTTGATACAATTTTTATGAATTCTCTATGCTCGGGAAATTTAAATTTATTATAATAGTAACTTATGATTAAAAGAAAAAAACATGAGTAAATTTTGTATAAGATCACCGCTGCGGTAGCAATACAAGATCCCTTAAAATATGTGTTTATTTATTTTGAAATTTTAAACATTTTTTTGGCATCCTCTAACCAGTAACTTCATTTCCAATCAACGATTTGATCTGTAGAAATCAGAGGATTGAACTATAGTAATTTAACTGAATGAGATATTAACTATGTTTTATTTTAAAACTGTAAAACTAAAAATATAAATCAATTTTTTACGCATCATGTAGGCTGATCAATAAATCCTAAATTGT
The DNA here is from genome assembly GCF_982258835.1 of Parasteatoda tepidariorum. Lineage (NCBI taxonomy): Eukaryota > Metazoa > Arthropoda > Arachnida > Araneae > Theridiidae > Parasteatoda > Parasteatoda tepidariorum. The sequence continues at coordinate 7,022,472 of NC_141765.1, forward strand.
AAAATTTCCATTTATTCCGAGATGATAGAAAGAAAGATGGAATACATTTAACGTTAGGGCTTGGATCAAATCAAAAAGATTTAATCTAACTACACCCACCAATGAAAAAATTTTAATCTGTAAACATAATATCTGATCAACATGCGCATTTACTTATCTCTGCTTAATTTTAATTATTATATCATGATTATGATTATTTTAAACATTATATCATTATTATAAATGCTGTTTCTCAAATTTCGTCATTATTATAAATTTTCCTCGTGCGTTGGTCAAGCTTTTACATGCATTAATAAAGGCATGGACTCATGATTCAGATATCATTTTTAGTTTTTAGTTGTCGGTGATGACCGTGTAAAAATAGTTTGAAAAAATTTACAAAATATTTATTACATAAAAATGCACATTTTAAATAAAGATCAGGAAGCATTTCATTTGAAAATAAAAGCAAAGGTAATATAATGGATATGAAAACTTTCTAACAAGGAACTCAATTCCTAAGAACTCAATTCTTAGAACTCAATTCCTATTACTTCCCTCAATTTTTTCTTTCATTTGTATTAAGAACTCTCTTTCTATCTGCGCGACCGTTTTCTAAAGAAATATACAATAACGATGTTTAGTTAGAGATACTCTAATTATCAGCGAAGCGACTCTTTTAATATATCTTTTCTAATGAGGAACAGAGTATCAAAAAGAAAATTGATAAAAAGAAAATTTTCCTTTACTCCTCAAAATTTCGCATAATGAGAAAACGAAACGAGATGTGCAATTAAAATTTAATCGTTTCCTCTCACGTTAGATTTTCTCTCAAAACTAGAATGATATTTTTAGAATCTTATCATTCGCTTTAAGGTATAAAATTTTCTTTTCTTAGCAGCTGCTTCTCACCTAACTTGTTGATACGATAATTGCAAGTTTTAACGCAACTTTTGTTATCTCTCTTTCATTCAATTAATGAATGTTAATCATAATTATCGACAGCTTGCATTATATTTCTCTGCACCAGAATTCAGCAAAATAATTATGCAACGCAAGCAAAAATAGATTTATGTTAAGTTTAATTGACTATATTCACTTTTGTAATTAATTTGTGAACAGATGCATAGTTGGGAATGTAGCAATAAATTAATAATATAAAAAGTAGAAAACTTTCTTTAAAAAAAAGTTGGAAAATGTGTATAAAATGTTACAACTAAAACTTATGCTGCAAACTTGTTCTAATTTTAAATTATTTTAGAAATTGGTATTTTGTATTGTGTGGATAATGTGTTTCATAAATTCCTGATTTTATTGGGCATTAAACAAACACGCGAGCTTGGAAAATATGAAATTATAGGAAAAGAGATTTGGAAAATTTAAAAAAGTCCATTTTTAAAGATAAAAAGAGGAAGCAAATTTTTAAAATAAATATCCAAATTAATATAACAATTATCTAGGATTTGAAAATATAATCTGTAGCAAACGTACTACTGTAACAAACATTCTAACAACTTTTTTCACTCTAACAATTTGATGAATGCTATGACAAATGTATACTAAAACTAATACTAAAACAACTATTTTACTATAACAAATGTACTGCTATAAAAACACTATGACAACTATTTTTCTACAATAAATGCATGTATAATAGGACAAATGTATACTTTAACAAATGTACAGTGCGCCAAACAAGAAAAATATGAACCACCCTGAAAAACTTGTGATCTAAGACTCAATCTTAATGATTGAGGGGTGATCACAAGTACGCTGATTAATTAGTGAAGACGATATTTTTAGTTGCAAAATCAGAAATATAAACGTACTTTCACTAAATAAACATACATTTTTTTCAACGAATTTGAATTTCTGACAAAGCATTTAGATTCTGAAAAAGTCATAGATTTAAAATTCAATTTCTCAGGGACTATTGAACCAAATTTGCTGAAATTTTGTATTTTGCTATGTAAAATTATGTTAAAAATTGGATACTTTACTTTTTTCGACTTTTATTGAATAAAATAATAAAAAATAACAAATATTTACTGAAATCTATTTTTTGCTTCGGATAAACGGCTTTTATAAATGTGTGCAAAAGTTTTTAAATTCGGTTAAAAAAAGAGGAAGCAAATACTCGAGGTATGGTGAAATACGCAAACAGTAAAATTGACGTTAAAGGGTCCAAATTTTAGATCGCGCTCCTTATCAAACTGTGGTAACCATATTTTCTAAATTGCTGCTATTACCTCTATTTCGGGAGTCAGAAATCCGAATCCGTTGAAAAAAAGGTATGTTTATAGATCGAAAGTACGTTTTTGTGTCTGATTTCGTAACTTAAAATGTAGTGTATAATTAATTAGCATATTTGTGGCCACCCTCTAAGGTTAAGTCCTAAAACATGAAGATCCGATCTTTAGATCAAAAGTTATTCCAGATGTTCCGTTTTTTTGGTGATTGTGTATTACTGCAGCAAATGCTATAATAGCTATTTTATTATAACAAATGTATACATACTATTGCAAACGCACACTGTAACAAATGTACTACTATAACTTAAACTTTAGCAAATATTTTAGTATACAAATTTATATGTATAAGGGATGCCCGGGACATCGCTTTTTCTTCTATGCGTATCACGGTAGCGACATCTAAAGTGGGAAGAAAATATTGTTGTTCTCAATACTCACAAGTCAGTTCACTTGGTGTTACCGAAATGTTTTGTGTTTCTTATAACGTGTTAAAATATTTTTCCACGTTTGCATGCTGTTATTATTTGTTTAATACAATGCAATAAATTTTTAAAATTTGTAATGTTATTATTGTACAAACATAATGAGTAGTGAAAATTAAAATTTATTTGTTTAAACAAATTTGCAGCTATTTTTTAAAAAAAATGTACTATCCGGGCAAGACGGGACAGCCAAAGTAGAATAAAAGTGTAAAATAAAAATTAAATTCTCCGTATTTTGCGAAAAGCATTAAAATAAGGCAATATTAACAGCAACAAAAAATATAAACTAGCAAATATAACTTAAAAAATTATTTAAAAAAAATTATAAAAATAATTTATAATTAATTAATTGACAGACTATATTTTAAACTTCCAGTTTTGGCCGCTTCTTATGATGCAGTAGATGTGATGTTTAGGAACATTTTTTGTCGATTATTCTTTTATTCTGACATTAATTTCTGTGATCTTTGAAATATAATTATGTGTCCCATCCTACCCGGGCAAGATGGGACAATGTTCTATTTTTATTTATGTTAAGTTATTATTATTGAACTTTATTATTCATTTATTTTCTGACTGAGATATGTAAGAGCAATTTTCCCACTATATTTTTACAATATAAAAAATATGAAATTGCTCTAGTTTACTAATTTTTAAACCAAGTTTCCTTAAGTGGTCCATCTTGCCCAGGCTTCCCCTACTATGAGAAATGCATACAAATTCATATATACTATGAGAAATGTATAAAAATTTATATATACTATAACAAACGTATACTGTAATAAATACTGTAGCATATGTACTACTGTAAGAAATACTATAACAACTATTTTAGTATAACAACTGCTTGTATACTAAGACAAACGTATACTATAGCAAAAAGTACAACATAAATTTATACGACAAAAATAAAATTCATATTCATGTTATTTTAATAAAACTTTTAGAAAATGTGAAGAAAGTCAACATAAAGTTCATGTAAACTCCAAATGTATTTTATTTTTAAATACTAAGTTCGATTTCCAAGTTTTTAACGCAAAGAATAATAGTGTAACTTTTGGATGAGTGAAAGACAAAATTATTTATATGAACAATATAATGATTGTAGTATATACGCGTTACTTAGTAAGATAAAACACTTAAGACATAACTTATATCACTCTACAAACTCTAAATCTTTCTAAAAGTATAACATTTGAAACAACTATTATGACTAACAATTTTATTCATTTGTTTCAAACGCTTTGTTAACATGTCTAAAGCGACCATAAGTGATTGCACTACGAAAAAAAGTATGATCAAAACTACCGGAATACGGTTAAATTTACTATATTTCTGGCTGCATGGAAACACTCAAAAGCATGGTAGTTATTACCGAAGAGCTTGTGTAAGGATTTTAGTAAAATTAACAATAAATTATTGTATTATAATATGTGATAAAATTTCGTATATGCAGTAAAATTTGTTAATTTTATCATGATGCCTTAGAGCATGGCATAAAAATAATATATTCGATTAAATTTATTTTTCAATTTCGTATTTTAACTAAATGTGTGATAATAAGAACTATAATTTCGAAAACCAGAATTTCCGTTAAACCATTACGATATAAACGAAAAAATTCGATAATGAATGGTTTAAATACCGTATATTTTGGTTTTATTTAATGGAATTATGATTTTTTGCCAGAAATTTCATCACTATGCAGTGTAATAATTTTACAAAATTTTTTATCTTAGTGTGGAATCCAGTAAAGAAGATTCTACTGCTAGAAAAAGTAGTTTGTCGATGCAAATTAATTTATATAATTCCTCACAAATTGAAAAGTACGTTCAAAAAGCGTAAACAGATTATAAATAGTAGTAGGCATATCCTTTATTCTTTTCTTTATAATGTTTGTTTTTTTTACGGAAATAATTGACTTTGACGTATTTTTATTTATTCGAGTGCTTTTTTCTTCTTTTAACTTGATGAGTCAAATGTGACTGGTAACATTTGTTTGCTTTGATAAAGGATAGTTTTTGAAAATACCCCCTTAACTATTATCACTTAATTTAACGGTGTAAAGCTTCTTTAGCTTAGAAAAATATTAAAGTGGAAAAAATTGACATGTTTCGAGTGCCTAAAAACAGGCACCTATTTTCAAGATTTGCCAGGTGTGACTGAAGGAAATTAAATTTGAAGAAAAAACTCGCTAGATTACCACTAAAACAATGGAAAATAAAATAAATTTTAAATACCAAACAAAAAATAATGATTAAAATAAGCAAATCAGGACAGGATGCATTTCGAAGCTGCATTTAGGGTTACATTGTGCTTTGATTTGAGTCTGTCACATTGGTTTCAATCTGCTCCAGCTGCTTTTCTTATTTTATTTTAGCATTCATGTAATTTTCCATTTTTTTTTCGTAGGTAACTTTTTTTATTCTGTTTTGATTTCCTCATTCACACCTGATGAGTCTTGAGATTAAATGCGTTTGTCCGAGTGCTCGTAAGATATTCACTCTTTCTCCTTTAACCTCTTCTCCTTATGATTACGGGCTTCAAAAGTCTAAAATCCATTGCATGAAAAAATTGTTGGTTTAATGAATTAATTCTTAAAATTTATGAGGTTGACATGTTGATAATATTCGTGTTTGTAACGTCTGCATCTCTTCAAGTTCCGGTGTTTTATTATTATACATATCGAGTTTCAGTGTTTTATTATTATTTTAACTATCCTGCTCAGCAATGGAGCCAAATAATTTCTTATTTAAATTCTGCTATTGATACCTGTAAAATTTTATTTTAAATATGTTTCTCTAACTGTTGAGAATTATTTCCCAGGAAACTATTCCCGCCTCATCTGTGAAATCTCATTCATCCGTAGTATGGGCTACTACTTGATTCAAATCTACATCCCAGCAGGACTCATCGTTATCATTTCTTGGGTGTCCTTCTGGTTGCATCGGAATGCCACCCCAGCGCGTGTAGCTCTTGGTGTAACTACTGTGCTTACAATGACTACTCTTATGTCCAGCACCAATGCCGCCTTACCAAAGATCTCCTACATCAAGAGCATAGATGTCTACTTAGGCACCTGTTTCGTCATGGTCTTCGCGTCTTTGTTGGAATATGCAACTGTAGGCTATTTGGGAAAAAGAATTGCCATGCGAAAAACACGCAATCAATACCTTCAAAAAGTAGCAGCGAAGCATCACCGTCAACAATGCCCAATGGCACATCACCATACCCTTCCAGCTTCATCAGCAACGGGTGGTGATGGAGGTGCTGGTGATGCTGCAGTGCTAATCTCAAGCAATCCTGAGATACCTCTTGTTAGACCAGCTGTAAGCCGGTATCGTTGTGATGGTGTGAATTCTGCAAGCCAAGTGAGTAATCCTGTTTTTTAACTAAATTTTGCAACTAATCACAATGAACTTCAGGAAAATAAAATTGAAAAGATGACTTCGATATTAACTGAAATCATTTTACATGTGTATATAAAATAGTCAATTTTCATTGAAAGATGAATAAGTCAATTTAAAGCTGAAATGTCGTTTATTTACTTTTTTTTACAACTTCAATAATCATTGTTTAATTTTGCAATTTCATGAAATTGTATATAATTAAAAAATCATTGATTAACCTTCACCATTTCTTAAAACAAAATCATTCACACAATAACCATTATGAACTTCATACTTATATCACTTTTCAAATGCACTTATACAACTCTTCAAATGGATTTATACTACTTTTCAAATGGACTTATACCAATTTTCAAGTGGACTTATACCACTTTTTATATAGACTTAATCCACTTTCAAATATAAGGTACATGTAAGCGGTACAGCAGTTTCCAATAATGCAATTTTATAAATAAATGTATGGATTTGAAAATACCCCAAGGAACATACAATAAGTATGCGAAGCTTTTTATTGCGAAAATGTATACTGTTTAATCAATATACCAGAGCTGAATAAAAGCATAGAAAACTTATCAGATCTTTGTACAAATCATATGTTCAGCATAAGCACAAATTTGATATTAAAAATAATATGAATACATAATGTGAACTATATATGATGATTAACTTCCCAAAGTATTGGATAAAACGAGTGGAAAAGTAGGAGATTCCGGAATCCTAGTGTTATCTAATCTAACTAGGGGATTGCTGACTGATTGATATAGGTTGAATGTGCAATATTATGATGCTTGTAATATATGTTATGAGAAATGATATTGAATCAAGGTATTTTTTAAATATATAAGTTTATTACATCGATGAAAATATTTACGCAAAATGAGTTGTAAGCATTTACTGATCTATAGTTTTGAAACTGGATTTGATTCTAGAATTTGGTTGTAAACTTTACCCCTCGATGCAACATATATTTTGATAATTACGCGTTTTATTTAAATTTTTATTTATTTATTTTTGCTTGCGAATCTTCATTTTTTGCTGCACCGTATAAAATCTATTGCCAGCACTGTAGGAATCCCTCAAATAGCATCTAGTTAAAAATATTGTTACGTACTTTGAGATATTATGGAAATTTTTAAAGAATAAAAAAAGGTTTTATTGAAAAAAAATTTAAATGAAAAAAACGCTACGGTATTAGCTTATTGTCGCACGGATTGTAGTTACCCAAACAAATTATACCACTTTTAAAGATTCCTAAAAGTTAAAGATGGAAATTAGTTGAAAAAGAATTTCCCCTTTCAGTGGATAAATAAACTAAAATACCATATTATCCACCATGGCAAACATCAGCAAATTGCTATCCTCATTTAATAACTATTTATAGCTTTCTGAGTTGAGAGCGATTGTTCCATAGTTTTTGAAATGCAAAATTTGTGTATGTTGTATTTAGTATCTAAAATTTCATCAGTCAGATTTTACCCCTTTCCTCTCCTCCGTTAAAATCACGTGGTGAGCTTTAGTTTTCTATTTCTCATGCTTGTGATATTTCCAAGAGTTAAACAGCAATGCACCAAAAATATTTTAACAACCATCTGTTGTGCCCGGAATTTCTCTTATTTGTTATTTTAAACACTGGAAGACTGCACCAGATTATATTTTTAATGGAACAAGAGATAGTAAGTTTATTTTAAACTTTGTGTCAGCACTATCCATATATATGTATATGTGATAAGTAATTCGTAATCTTAGCTCAGCTACTTATGATCTTTGTGATTCCACGTGGCTCGTGTTCTGTGATTTGTTTCTTTTTAAATATTGTGAAGATTATGGAGTCAGAGATGTATGGGCATATATGGATTACTCATGGAGTTTTAAATTTCAAGTCAAAAGGAAATTCCAAAAATCAAATATATATATATATATATATATATATATATATATATATATATATATATATATATATATATATATATATATATATATATATATATATATATATATATATATATATATATATATATATATATATAAGCTCAAACTGAAGATAGAACAAGGAAAAATTATAGACATATGAAAAAGGGGGGGGGGAATAAAAATGAAAAAAATAAATAACAAACAACTGATTAAAAAAAAGGATGAATTTTTGTTTTTTAAAAACCGGAAAAAAATATATAATCTTTTCATCAGCCCACACGATTATATCCGCAAAAAAGAGTGCTTACTGATATTGTATCAATATAGCCAAAGCAAAATATATTAATACAATAGTGCGAGGAGCACTCAAAAAAATTTTTTTACAAAAATTTAAAATTCTGGTTTCAACATAATTTACAGTAAACTGTATTAGAAATAACATATTATGTTGGCTTTGAATCTTATATTTTTGTACCTTTCAACAGTATTAAAATTGCTTTCAATTTTATATTAGAGAATGCGGGGATACTATGCATTGAATGCATAAATGAAAGGGTTTTTGAGTAGAGCTTTATATTTTTTCGACATCATAATTTAGTTTAGGCATCATAAATATGAAAAATCGGGTTTTCAAACTTTCTGCAATATTTCTCAAAATATATTGTATGATTTTTAGGAACCATCTCTACCACTATTTAAATTGGATACTAAATTTAATTTGATATATAAATTTAAATTACTATAAACTCTTTTTTTGAAATAAATTATATCATCTATCGTTTTCTTACGTTCTTATCTTGTATATTTTTATACTTTGATGCAGTATTTATGCATCAAAATATAAAAATATACAAGATGCAGTTTTTATTTTGAAACAGTTTTATTTAGAAGGGTCTTAGTTTAATGGCTTAAGTAAAATTATATTTGTCCATCTAGCTACATTCTGGGCCCATAAATTATGCACGAAGTCTTACCGCCATATTTACTTTTACATGTGAAAGGAGATACTCTTTTTGGCAATAATCAATGGAAAAAATGTAAAAGGTTTTTCAAAATTTGATCTACAAATTCAGATGGGAGATGAAAAACATCAAGAGAGTGGGGTCATAACATGGGGTCGCTAACCACGTGTAGAAGTTTAATATCGTGAAATTTCTACGAGAAAACTGCAAAGGATACTCCAAAATTGCTATCCATAAGCATATTTATTTGATTTATTATTGCAAAAGTTGTTCGAAGTGATACCCGCGGAAACCCTTGAGCACGACGCCTACAACTCTTGCACACCTCAAACTCGAAAATTCTTGCGCACGTTGCCTACAAAGACGTAAAAACGATTCTCGGGGGCGTGGAACATGGAACAAACCTCAACTGACTTCCACCTTTCGTGTTTTTCAAATTCAGGAAAGGCCCGCATTTCTAATTTAGAAATTTCACCCTTTCAAGGTGATTAATGACCCCTTGTGCAATTATAAGTTTTCATCCTTCTTATGCCTTTTATCACTTTCCTACGTTTGTCTGTCAAACTTTGGAACCCGTTTTATTAGACTATTCTTCATGCGCAATATCTTCACCAAAAATAATCTTAAGATTTTCTTAAGAAAATAACATCTTCTTCAGAATCAACTCTATCTCCAAAGCATCTTAAGAATTTTTGAAGACGTTTTATAGATATTTTGAATAGCTTTAAGGAAGTTTGTCTTAAAAAATCTTAAGAAAATCTCCTAAGACATTTTAGTGAGTTAATGTAATCTTAAGATCTTTTTTAGTTCACACAAAATTTGTCTTGTGATATTTTTTGATGATGATCAGATTTTAGTTCTTTTTTTATTGTGTGAGAATTTTAATCATTCTCGAATTAAAGTATATATTTTAAAGGTTTTCTGCTTTTATTTTCTGTCATGAAACATACAATAATTTGAGATTGAAAGGAAAATGTTTTATTTAACTTCTATTTTAAATGTGTTATTTTGCTTCTATTATAAATGTTTTATTTTACTGCTTTCGTTAAACGGAATTCAATATACCATCAGATCAATTTTTATCAATAGAAAACTCTCACGGTATTAAAATTTAAGTGATTGGAAATTGTTTCAATTTGTATGTATAACAAATTCCCTTTCTTCGATTCTAATTTTAAAAGTTTTTATATTTATATAATATACCTGAATAATAAAATGACATATTATTTACGCCGTTAATGTTATAAATTAAGAAAAAGATCGCATATTTACAGTAATTATAACTATTTTTTTCATGAATTGATGTAAAAGATACGCTTAGCATTCACAGTCAGAAAGCAAGTATAATTTTACGAATTTTTAAAATTTGTGTTCATTAAATTCGCTTTTAAGTACAAATATTATATATTTACTCATTAAAACTGTAAGTACCGTTTTCCTTCACAAATGCTTTAGGCTTCCATTTTATTCCATTTACTGAAAATTAACAAGTCTTTTATCATTGGCATACGAGATAATTGGTGGCCAAGCTTTTATCAAAGAAAAAGCCATCAGAACCGACACTTTTCGTTCATCCAATTGGCTCAGCCCTTCTTTCGTTTTCTCTCCCCTCCACCGATTGAGGCAGTTTGTTTACATTTGAAAGCATGGCAGCTTGTGGTAAGTGGGTGATGTCATATATGCATAAATTTGGTAAGTTTAAAACTTATGCTTATATATTATTTTTATTTTCATTCCTAATTGACGATAGCGTTTTTTTTATTAATACATTTCTATTTATTTGTATATAAATGCTAATGAATTATTACTGTTACAAATTGTGTAAAAAACGTTAAAGCTAGGAGCTAACTCTAGTTATAATGTACTTTTTATTTCTGTTGTAGTTTTATATTTATGTTTTATCATTAGAATATTAAGAAGAATGTCTTTAAAATTCGCTATATTTGTTCTGTAGTGTTTGACCATAGTTCTGTAGGGGTTTTAAATGTTTCTATAGGTATAAAAAAAATCTTTTTTTTTTCGAATAAATCAATTTGCTTTTCTGTTTATCATGGTTTATAATCAAGAGCTTTCACAGAAATTCTCTCAGAGAATGGAAGGATATTTAAATAAACAAAGCATATTATTTTCAAATTCTTATTATAATTATGAGAAGTGTATTTTCTTTTATTGGCTATTTTAGAAAACAATTGACATTTGGGGATACATATTCCAATTATTATTATTTGAAAGTGCTACTAAATTTGCAGGAGACGAAACCCTGAAGAAAAAAAAATCAATATTATGCTTTATTTATATGTTAAATATGTAGTTCTTTTTTTTTGCTATTTTTTAGTTTTTTTGTTTAGAAATGTTTCATTCTAACATTGCAAGATTAAGTTTAAGATCTTAATTTTGTTTTGAATTTATGATTCAGAATGGATTAAATGGGATGTATAATTATTACGAATGAAAACTTTTCTTTAATTTTTCTTTTAACATTTGAAAGCAAAATGACGGTGAGTACCTTAATCTATGTTTAGAATATAATAATAAAATAGACTTAACAGCTTGAGCTTTTTAATATAATAAATAAAGACAGTATTGCTAACCAACTGCTGAATTTTAATTGAGGATAAATATGAACACTGCACAAGGTATTTGTGAATGATTTTCTACAAATTTCAAAATATGAAAGTTTTATACTCTGAGTCCTCAACAGTAGTGCAGTACAATTTATATCCTTTTGTAAACAATAACTATAAAATTAAAAAAAATTAATTTGCACAACATTCATTGGATCACAAATGGATTGGATTTACAAAATTGCTGTTGTGCCACTGGCATTTTTCAACATAAATTCTCAATGCTTTGTCCATACTGATTAACACTTCATACAAGAAATATTTGGTAATTCATACACAATGCTCAACACTTCATACTCCATGTTTACCTGCCACAAAAAGCTACCCGGTAAAACTTTCTAATTTAACGTCAATGATAATAAATTTTGAGAAACTTTTATCAATTTGACTGCAATTGCTATTAACTAAAAGTTATGAAACAAAGCAATTTTAATAACAATATTTAGAAAGAAAAGATATTGATTTTAAGGTAAAGATGCGTGTAAAAATTTTATACAGTGTAATTTTTTTAATCTCTGAAAGGCAATTAAATGTTTGTGTAATCTAAATTTATATTATTAATATAAAGCTAAATGATCTAGTTTTTTTAGTTTGCTGTGTTCAAGTAAATGCAATTATTTATTTTTTTTAATTATTAAATATTTTTATAAATAATAATTATTTTATACGTAGTTATTTTATGAATAATATTTATTTTTATAAATAATTATTTTTCTATTTCTATTTAAATTTTCTTCATGTGCTCCAATTTTATTTTGTGTTAATTAATGATTCTTTCTCTTTCTGATGCATAGCTGGATTTGCAAATTTTTTTTTTATTTCTTTCAATAAGATTATCGATAAAATACAATTTAAAAATTGCTTTGGTCAAACCTATTCTAAATCTAATAAAATCTTCATGAATGTATTTATGTACATTGCGATGAAAATTTTTAACAACTTATTCAAATAAAATACTGATTAGTTCTGTTTTCTATCAGAGCAGAATACATTTCAGGACTCGTTGGCCAACTTTTGAATCTGATGTAATGCAGCATTTATTTTGGAGTTGGAGCTGATAAATGTCTAGATACACTAATCATCATTAGAGTAGTATAAATACTATTTCAATCTAGTTATGAAGAAGCCCGTAAATAAACAAAATGCTGAATGAATCAAAATCTAGATGAGCTATTGGCATTTCTGTTTCAAGTATGCCAATCTTTGTGTGTCAGTCATAGTTTCATTGGCTCCCCAGCCATCGCAACATTCCTGGAAATGATTGATCCGATTGTTTGGCAGAAATCGACTGTAAACTTTTACTCTCACCTACAGCCAAATCATCTCCACCATTGTGAGAGCGATAGACTAATATAAAGAGAATGTGCAAGACGTGGATGCTGCGGAAAAGATTTCTTCAGGCCCCCCGGGAGATTTTCACGGCATATTTTCAACTCGAGCATTTCTTCTTCAGAATACAACGTTTAAATGTTGGTTGCTGTTGCTCTGGATTATTGAAATAGTATGTTAGTTAGTAAAAATTTAAAAAAAAGTGTGTGATTTTGTTTTCTTCTAAATTAAAAGCATTTCAAGTTGAAAGTTCTCTGCTAAACATATGGACTTTTTATGCTTACATTATACGAGTCTTACCATCTCTTCAGGTAAAATGGACTTAGTTAAAGTCGTTTCAATCTGAATGGCAGATTCATTTGTATGTTATTAGCTTTTACTATGATGCTTTATTATTTTCTCATTATAGAACTAATTTTATTTAATTTTGTTCTATTTTAAGCTATAATTTTTGTAAATTTGGTTTAGGCTAGTATTACTGGTTAATTTCCGGTTGTATTAAGAATTATTACCATTATAGTTTTGCTGTTGGTGTTGTGTTTTCTTTGTTTACCTGCGCTTTTTACTTACTGACTTTTAATTATGATTTAACTATATTTATACATAGCCCATGCTAAGGACTTTTCTTAGCCAAAGGCAAATCTTAGCAATTTTTTATGATAGATTTTTTTTCCGTAGAAAACATCAAATCAAAATACAAATTTATTATAAATTGAATTATTTAAAAAAATGCAAATTCAAATCAAGAGTCATTTTGAAGTTGGGTAGGAGTAAATGAGCAATGAATGGGAGAGAGATTGACAAATATTGATATTTTGCGGTCTTCGAGAGGGTAAAATAGGATTAGGTTGAGGTTAATTTTTGGCAACTTATTAGATTAAAGCTGTTATATAAGTATAAACTTGAAGCGACAATATGTTTTGTGTTATCAGGTTATTGCCAGGTTATTGTCATATAAAAATATATTTTCTGCAAAAATAGTTGGATAATAAGCATCTTGCTACCACTTATTTACACTTATTGAATAAAAAATGCAGGGTATCTTAAATTCCTTTTGACCATTTTTTCCCAGTATAGAGGGGAATATATATTTTTCTTTTCTGCAGAAAACGCCATTTGCCAATACTTTAGCCAAAACAACAGTTTTTTTGCTAAATTTTACATTTTAAGACATATATATATATATATATATATATATATATATATATATATATATATATATATATATATATATATATATATATATATATATATATATATATATATATATATATATATATATATATATATATGCCCTATTCAACTCGGTAGCCTTGCAATTTTTAAACAATCCAGAAGTCAAGGAAACTCTTGGATCAGTACCCCCAGAAGTAAGATTTGTTATTGGAACATGGAGGAATCAACCGATCAACAGATTTAACATGCATAAATCACCATTTACTACATTACCATTTCCTCGGCCGACGGGAATCGAACCCACGCCCTCCTGGACATGGGCCCAGTGCCCTACCAACCAGGCTATCCTAGCCCTGAAATTTTTTATTGGCAAAATGCTATACCAAGCAAAGTGGGGGGGGGGGTTCTTGAAATGACAATAAGTTTTTGAGTGACTGCTGAGTGGTTGCTGGGCGGTAATATATACATTCTTCAGAAAATCTTAAAAACTGGTAATTATGTTGCTGATTAGAAATTCAGTGGCGTAAATATTACACCCGAACCCATGCCGGGCGGGGTACGCACGATCCAGAAATAATACATTACATAAAGGGGAATACAACCTGCGGTCCGTGGTAGCACCTGGACAGAATAAAAAACTATTAGAATTTTTTGGGGGGGGGGCAAAAAAAAAATAAAAAGCAAAAATTCTTAATTTTTGCTTTTAAGTTCTTGAACGCCTTAAATCTAAGTCAATATAGCTTTTTGATCACTACGAATCTCCAAAGTTTTAAAAATGACAACAATTCAGACAACTCGACAATCCCGATTGTCTCTTCCTAGTGTTCTTGTCGCATATTATAATTTTGCTACTTTAAGTAGTCTGACTTTGCTATGATCAACTTTAAAAATTTAAAGCAGTTTTCCAAAAATGCTTTTGTATTTGACTGAATTTTTGTTATATCTTCTCCAGTTAACATGGTGCTTTTTACGAAACTTCAAAGAAAGTGTAATAAATATATATATAAATAATTCAACACAGAACCCTTGTAAGAATATTGTTTGGTAATGTTTTTCTGATTGGTTAGTTCATTTTAATAACTCTTTTGAACTTTCGCAAAGGGACTGGATCAAAACAGCTGCAGTTTTTAGTGAATCCTTCACGAGCTTTATTACCGAAAGCTTGGACAAAAAAACTAACAGCAACGAGCGTTGTGACATTAACCAAGCTTGCATTCAACTATCATGATCTAGTCACAAGATAAAACGAGGTACTGTCCTATACCAAAGGTAGGCAGCTGGAGGCTGAAAGAGTCTTGAATGTGATTATAAACAGCAAAAATAGGAATGCGAAGAAGTCATATGCAGAAGTGGCAAGGACGAGATTAACAGCTGCTACAAGGGTTAAGACAGATCACGTGGTGTTAGTTAAACCCAAAAAGGACGGCACATCAGAAGAGACTGAAAAATTTCTTAAAAAGAAGATCGATCCTCCAGAGCTTTGCCTAGGAATGAGAAAACTCAAAAAAGCTAGAAACGGTGGGGTGTTCAACCAAATGGAGACGAAACGAGATGTTAGAGCATTTACTGAGGAATTTGAAAGAGAGAAATTGGATAAAAATATATTTGTGAAGTCCCAGCAAAGAGAATGCCAAGGATAATAATCTATGATGTTGAACTAGAAATAAAAAAGGAAGAGCAAGAAACTAAACTGAAAGAGCAGAATTATGAAGTAGAAGAGAATTCAAAATTAGAGGTATTGTTTCCAACAAAAGGGCAAAAAAGGTACGCATTGGGTGATCAACCTCCACCCAAAAACCTTTCAGAAATTTACAAGAAAGTTCACCATCAAGCTTGGTTGGCAAATCCTGAAGCTCAAAGAATACCTCAGGGCACTCAGGTGCTACAAGTGCAATAGATTTGGCCATTTGGCCAAAGAATGTCGAAATGAGGAAACCTGCGCGAGCTGCGGTAAGCCAGGACACAAATTGAATGAATGCAAAGATAAAAGCAGCTGCGCAAACTGCACAACAGCGAACGAGATATACGGATTGAAACTGAATACGAACCCTCCAGCTAATAGAACGAGTTGTCCGGCGAACCAAAGAGAGCTCGACAGGCTAAGGAAGAGGATCCACTACAAGGATCTGCACTAAACTCTAACCAAATTTTACATTTTGCAACCCCATTACCTTTGTAAGCTGATTATGTCGTCCCAATGTGAACTTAAATTGAGAAATTTTGTAACACTTTCCAATCATTGATTGTTATTATTTTTGCCTCTAAGTGCAGGCCCTTTGTCTGTTATGGTTTTTAATAAAGTAAAGCATTAGTTTGGCTCTTTCTCAGAGGATGCCTAGAGGAGTCGTGGCGTGGCGGCTGTCTCTCGGTGCCACGCTCCTGGTGAGTCGTCTGTAGCAGAGTATGGCACCGCCACACAGACTCGGGTTCGTCCCATTCGGCCTCCTCTGTCCAACGACGATTTGTGTTGCTCTTAGTCGTGCGTGAGTCGGGGCCATGGACCCTTGGTGTCCATGCACCACCGGCTCCGCCATCTGAATTGAGGGTTGCCGTAATTGATGGGTCTACAGTTTTACCTGGATGCCCCAAAATGGGGCTGGTCAGGGCTAAGCCTAACTTATTGGTTAGTTCAAACTGGTATGCTACTTTGTTCAGTTTCTTAAGCTGGTAATATATATAATGACTATTGTGAGAGAAAAGTAAAGTGAAGATGGATTTTCAAGTGTTTTCAAAGACGAAATGCTTTTTAACCAGATAAAATTTTTATTTAACTAGCTTTATTTGCATGGTGACTTAAAATACAAATGAATCCTTTATCTTAATTAGATATGTAATATTAAGTAGTAATTAGCAAGCCAAATTATAATGACCAAAGAGATAAGTAATTGCTTTAAAAATATTTTATCTGAAGAATGAAATATTTGTCTGTCAATAAACAATAATCTTAATAATGTATTCAGGTCTCTATTTTAAATGTATACAATGAACATGCTATTAGTATTTCGATAAACAATTTTATTTTAATGTTTATTCTTAGAAGTACGAATATAAAGAAGTAGTATGTTTCATATAATATAATTTATTATTCCTTTCACTTACAGCAGTGTTTAACTAGAAGTATTCCTAACATTATTTTTAAAGATTTTAAATAGGAAAGTATTTTTTTGCTCTATTATATTTTATCCCAATAGTAAAATTCAAATTTGTCACAGGTTCGTCATCCACTTTATTGATTATCCGCAGACTGATTCAAAAAAAATCTTGGTTTTACAAATTGTAAAATAGAATAATATTTTTAAATTAATATATATTTATCTAAAGGAATATCTTTCTGCAAGATCCTCCCATGATATTTTGAGTGGAATTTCAAGTTCATAAGATAATCTTTAAGATAAGTGGAATAGTCAATAATACTATGTTTAGGAAAGTATTGCACGTTGAAAATAATTTTGTATGTACTTTTACAGGAGTTAAACTGAAACAGACATGTGATTGCTGAAAGCAAGCATTATCTGAATTTTTTCTCAATGTTTTTATTTTTAGTATAATATTTTTATTTATATTTTTATTTTGGTTCATAAAAGATAAATAAAGGACATTTTTATGCACTAAAGTAGCATTTATAAAATTTGAAGAGAAATTTTTTTTTCTTATACATGTTTAAAAAAAGATATTGAAAAAAAATGACATTTTCTTTCTTTTTCGCAATTTGAAAGTTGTGAGGATCTTTGGAAGTCGTTTAATTAAGGATAATAGTTCAGTATAAAGCCTATATTAGAGTTTATTAAAAATATATAAGTAACCTTCAATTTTCTTTATTGATTAATTTATTTGTTGCTTAAAATACCTGATTCTCTTAAGTTTTGGCTGCCTTTTATATTTATTTAATATTTGATTACTTTTGTATTATAAATTATTATAAAGAGTACATGAGTCTGAAGAAAAGGTTGTTTATTTGAATAACATGCCTTTATACTAACAATAATTATTTAAAAATATCAGTCAAAGTATTTTATTCATTGTTAATGCATATTTATCTGGAGTAATATTAAACTTATTATTGATTTAAAAATTATTTTGGGTGAAGAATTATGTATAAATGAATGTTCATTAAAAAGAAATATCTTTCAAAGAATATAATAACTGTGTTTATTTTCCTAAATTTATCTGACTTACATATAAAGTTCAGAAAAATGACCAGAAATTTTTTTTAAAAACTTCTTTAATTATTTGGCTTACATTTTGAAGATTTTTTTAAAAAAAAATTTAATATCTAAAGTATATACATTCTTCAAAAAATCTTAAAAAAATCTGTTAAATATCTTAAGTTATTTCGCCCGCATGAACCTATATTTTAAGAAAATCATAAGATTATATTTTGAAGGCTTTCTTCAGATTATTTTTTTACGATTCTCTTCAGACAATATTCTTTAGAAATTTTTAAGAATAAGTGGGCCAAATAACAAAAGATATTCTCAATATTTTTTTAAGAAATTGAGATTCCTTTTAGTGTAAGAAAACATTCAACTCTGAAATCTACAAACTGTTGAAAATTGAATGGCTTCAATTAGGAGAGAAACCTGCAAACCGATTACAACCCCTTGTCATCATGGCGAATGATTAATGTCAATTAGAGTCTCCAATTAATGTCATAATTCAAAGTGTTTAGTATATTCGAATGAGTTAACAAGTTTTATTCCGGTTGCAAACAGTCAAGTGATGAATATTTTTACTCTTATGGGATTGAAATGTAATGAAAATTTAAGAAAATCTCCAGTTTTATAATTACTTTAGCACGAAATAATTATTGTAAATTTTTAAATTAAAATATAAATTTTACAATTCGGTTTGTGTGAGTGGTAATTTATTTCTCTCCTGCTGTATTTTGCTGATACTTCATCGGAAGGAAAGCTGTGGGGTTAAAGGTTAAATTAAAGAGGAAATAGCTATGAGTTTTCTGTTTTATTAAATAATAATTAATAAACAACACATTTAAGAAATAGTTTAAAATTGTATTTGCGGTTTTTTGCGCAATTGAAATATTTATTTCTTAGGTCATTAAAAGTATTAATTTTAATGAAAAAATATTTAAAATCACTTAAAAAAAGAGATGCTGAAATTTTTTTTAACTTGTTCTTTTTTCTAGTAAAATTTTCTTTTAATTTAGTTGAAAATGTAATAACAATGAAGAATAATGGCGGGTACAGCCTCTTCTTAACAAAAAAATGCTGCATTTCTATGCACATTGTAAGATACATGTCCTAAAGAATGAATGAATGATATCAGATACTTTAATAACATCTCATTAATAAAATAATATAACATTTTCTTTTCATTTAGTTTTTCTTTCTATAAGTATTATCTTTCAATTTAATTGGAAATACAACTAACAAAAAATAATAAGAATGAAACCAATTTTTTACAAGATACATGCCCTAATGAATTTATGACAAAAACCTGTAAGTTAGTGGTCGTAAATAATCTCATATTTTTAACGAAAGCAGAATTTTACTCTTGATTATATAAACTGCATTGATAGTGAATCATAGGAACGAACATCAGACACTTAAAAGAAAAAGTTAATCTGTTCAGGCCTTGCGGGCTCGAATTCAGTATATATCCGGAAATTAGTGAATTAAAAAAGCAAATTTTTCGTGCGCAAAAGTTCTTTTAGTTTGATGAGCATAAGTTATGTCAGTTGATAGGAATCAAAATTATGACTCGCTTCTCGTGACCTTAAATGATTGAATTCTTTCTGTTTGAATAAATTATCACTTTAGTAAAAATAATAATAGGACTGATTATTAAATTAATAATATTTCCTTAAAAAAAAACAGGCTGTTAAATTATTATATTTAGAATCTATAACATAGTATTTTGTTATTTTGTACCAATAATTGCGGGCCCCCAAAAAAGGATATTTTTAAATTTTCTATAATTGAAATAATGTGATTGATGCAGATTGGATTATATTATAAATTTTATTTATTTATTTTTTAAATAAAAAAAACTAAACTCCATTTTAAGTTATAGTCTTAAAGGTTGTATATTATAA
Source organism: Parasteatoda tepidariorum (assembly GCF_982258835.1). NCBI lineage: Eukaryota > Metazoa > Arthropoda > Arachnida > Araneae > Theridiidae > Parasteatoda > Parasteatoda tepidariorum. The sequence goes on from NC_141765.1 coordinate 7,042,652, forward strand.
AATTTTTACTTTATTATGTTTGAAATTTACAGGGATTATTTTAAGGAAGAAAAAAGGGAATATTTATGCTGCTTAAATATTTATTCATTCTTTAAATTATTGGAAATACGTTATTAATTTTTACCGTTTTTCAGTTCAAGTGTTTTATAGCACTAAAAATGAAACCAAATAACTAATATTAAGTAATATTATGACAATTTTTTTAATTTGGTGCAAAGATTCTTATTGTTCCAAAGTTAAGTGAAAGACCATTTTATTTCAGTCACACGATAAATTGTGAACTATGATCGAGAACTATGTCCACGGTGCAACTGACTGAACCAAAATTTGGTAAAAGACACTAGACTTTGACGTTGACTGTAAACTAAGATATTTGTTTACGACGCCATGTTTTCTTTTCAATTCGGTCTCGGTGAATCGGGAAGACTAATGTATGTTGTTTCAAGTTTCTACTTATTTAGTTAAATAAGGCTCATTTAAAGGCTCATTTACATGAATTAAAGTTCATTTCTTTTATGGTGCCTTTTTAAATTTGGTTGACGGTATAAAATGGTTAGAGGTATGTCATAAAATAACTTCCTACGGAAATAGTTTTGTTACGGCAAATAGCTAAAAATATCTAATAATGGTGCTACCTTCCTCAACTTTTATATATAAAAAAAAAAAAAGCATACAAATTTGTGTTCCGTTTCTTCAAAACACCTACTTTTGGGTCCATCTTCTACTGATTTTTGGAGCTAGTAAAAATACCAAAATATGGTAAAATTGAGCTTCATTTTATGTAGGCTGCAAATGAATCCCAATTTTTGATGCAACGCGGCAATGAATACTAAATTGAACAATGAATACTAATTTTTTAACAGTGTATGTTCAAATTTTTGAAAAAACTTATTTGATAAAATTTTTGTTTAACTTGCTAACCATGAACTATGTTTATATGCATATGCTTTTAAATACTTTGATGTTTAAAATTATGTGTAGTTAAAATTTCAGTTATCAAATAACAAATCAATAATTAGTATAGGAATGTGAGTGTGAGAAAAATTCCTCTAATAAAAAAAGTACATATTTTATTAAAAAAAAAACATTTATTGAAACTTATATTAAAGTAATTAATGGACTAGATTAAAATACCACTTAAATTTACTCTCGCGAACTCAGTGTGATGATTGGCTCTGTTTCCTTGCTAAGAGTTTATCAATACTTACTGTAAGTTCAGAAAGACAAACAATTCAGAAGAAATATAATTTTAAAGCAAAAATAGCACTTAGCTACTAAATGTATCGCCATACAGCAACAACATTTGCAACGAGAATTTAGGCAGTTTTGGAAAACTTTTCTAACCAGCAAAGATTATATTAGTCAAGGTAAGAGGCTTCAATATAGTCGTTATATTGGAAATTCAGATTGTTGAGAGCTACTGACGTAAACTTAAAAAGAAACCTAAAGCCGTGATATTAAAGCTGTATTTCTATAAGTTCGATTAATTTTTTTTTCTACTAAGAAGAGAAAGGGCTAATAAAAGTGCAGGGCGCTGACTAGGACTTTGACCATACTGTTAGATGAGATAGAGTAATTACTGTAACTTGGATATATATATATATATATATATATATATATATATATATATATATATATATATATATATATATATATATATATATATATATATATATATATATATATATATATATATATATATATAGACATATATATATAAACATATATGTAATAAATAAATAAATTCAAGAAAACACGAAGAAAAACAATAAGTTTCATTTATTGCGCTTAAGCTGCAAGTAAACAGAACTCATTAGATAAGTTCAAAATGAAGATAAAACAAAGAAAAATTATAGACATATGAAAAAAGGGGGGAAATAATGAGTAAAAAAATAACAAACAACAGTTTTTAAAAAAAATTAAAATAAAGTAGGATGAAATTTTATTTAAAAAAACCGGTTTTTTTAAATAAAATTTCATCCTTTTCTTTTTCTTTTTTTTTAAACTATTTTTTGTTATTCTTTACTTATTATTTCCCCCTTTTTTCATATGTCTATCTATAATTTTTCTTTGTTTTATCTTCATTTCGAACTTATCTAATGAGTTCTGTTTACTTGCAGCTTAAGCGCACTAAATGAAACTTATTGTTTTTCTTCGTGTTTTCTTGAATTTATTTATTTATTATATATATATATATATATATATATATATATATATATATATATATATATATATATATATATATATATATATATATATATATATATATATATATATATATATATATATTTATATATATATATATATATATATATATATATATATATATATATATATATATATATATATATATATATATATATATATATATATATATATATATATATATATATATATATATATATATATATATATATATATATATATTCAAAATGTAGAATAAGACAAAGAAAAATTATAGACATATGAAAAAAAAGGGGGGATATAATAAGTAAAAAAATATCAAACAACAGTTTAAAAAAAAAAGAAAAAGGATGAAATTTTATTTAAAAAACCGGAAAAAAAAGATATTATCTTTTAATCTGCCCACACGATCATATCCGCAAAACAGAGTGCTTTCTGATATTGTATCAATAAAGCCAAAGCAAAATATATTAATAAAATAGTGTGAAGAGCACTCAAAAAAATTTTTTATAAAAATTACAAGTAATAAGATAGAACACAAAAAGTAAAAATAACATGTAAAAACAGAAAATAAAAAAATAAGAAGAAAAAACAGTGTAAAAATGAACTATATAACGAGTAACGAAATCAGATCAGCTTACATTGACGGGAATTTTTCAAGAATGATTTAAAAATGTTTTCGCAGAAAGATTGCCAGATTACAAAATATGAAAACAAAGGCGCAAATTGAGTGTAACAAGAGGGTTTTAAAGTGTCGTTCTTACTGCACTGCTGAAGTGATTTGTTATTCTGTGCATTGATTTGTTAGTTACCAAGGATGGGCCCGAAATGGATGTGCGGAAGGTAATATTATACTGGATAATTTTAAAAATTGACCATAAAAAGCTTTAGAAAATAGATGTTTATTTAAGAAAAAATATAAAATAGAAAAGAGAAACATAAATTGCCTGTTTTGCAAATAATTTTAGCCACGGATTTGCACGGATTAGCACATGGAAAAATTATATAAATTATCAAAGAAAAAAAATTTATTAGATAATTTTAACACGGATTTGCCAGAAATGGATTTGCACGTGGAAAAATTAACAAAGAAAAAAAATTTTAGTAGATAATTTTAGCCACGGATTTGCCCGGAATGGATTTGCACATGGAAAAATTATACAAATTAACAAAGAAATTGTTTAGTAAATAATTTTGGCAATATATGTATATGTATATATATATATATATATATATATATATATATATATATATATATATATATATATATATATATATATATATTCCTAATCTCACTTCCACATAATTTTATTCGACTTGATACTGCCTGAATGATAGGACGAGAATTTCTTGCCATTAAACTTAAAAATGCCATTAACTTGCCATTTTCTGAAAAACAAATTGGTTTCCTCTTATAGTAATTCGAAATATATAGTTCATAATATAAATTTCGTTCAAGTGCTTAGCGTAAGAGAATTATAAAGAAACTTTCGAGAACGCATTTGAAAATAATTAATAAACTTTTTGTCCTTTAAACTATCCAATGTCAAAAGCTTACAGTCCGACGCTACTCAATGAGGTGATCCGGGTTCCGCACCCGACTAGCACCGATCATAGTGTTGATGTAATCTATCATCAGAGGTAGACAGATCATAGGTTTGAGTTCACTTGCTACCCGGCTAACGGAAGGAGGTTTTCATGGTTTTCTTCAGCATCTAGCGCAAAAAAACGTGATCGATCCCTCAAAAAATCTTCCACAAAAACAAATTTCTTTCAATACTTGATCCAGAAGTTCCCTTGTCTTCTGGATTGGATTCAAAATAACAAGACTAGGGAGTTGAGCATTAGTAGTCTTACCTCACCTTAAAATTGAGTCAGCTGTTTACACTATGGTTATAAAATAAAATAAAAATCCGCAGGTTCAATTCAAGTGAGTGGAAACTTTATTGTATTTGGTTGTCAGTTAGTTGAAACTACTTCATTACTTTAGAACTAAAATATTGCTCGGGATTCTCCGTTATTGCTAAAGATATATTTGACACATAAATAAATTATAGTATACATAGATTTGAGTAAAAATCGGTATAAATACATTAAAATGTTAAAAATGTGGAGTTTAAAAAAATTCGAATACTTTGTTCCACATGTTAACCGAATTAAATTTAAACAAGTGGAATGAAACAAATATTCTGTTTTTTTGAAATATTTGTTCGTTAGTTAAGTGGCTTTTTTGCTTTTAACATTGCTAAATTTCTTGGCCTTACATCCTGAAAGGATAAATACACTCTGTAACAAAAAAATCGACGCACCAAGAACGCACTAAGACGCGCAAAATCGACGCTCTATCAGGCTGGAATGATGCCGACTGGGGACGTATAGTCTTTAGCGACGAATCCCGCTTCCAACTGAGTCCTGACGATCATCGAAGACGTGTTTGGAGACGCACAGGGCAGAGGGGGGATCCTGCCTTCATTATTGCACGCCACACCGGCCCTCAACAAGGCATTATGGTCTGGGGTGCCATTTCCTTTGACAGCCGGACCCCTTTGGTCGTCATTAGAGGTACAATTACTGCACAGCGGTACGTCGACGACATCCTAAGACTTGTTTTGCTACCGTTCCTTTTGCAGCGCCCTGGGCTGGTTTTTCAGCAGGACAATGCCAGACCACTTACGGCACGTGTTGCTATGAACTGTCTGCAAGCTCGTCAAACTCTTCCTTGGACCCCCAGATCACCAGATCTCTCTCCCATCGAGCATGCCTGGGATATGATGGGAAGGCGATTGCATCTGGCACGGAATGTTGATGACCTCGTTCGACAATTGGATCGAATTTGGCAGGAAATACCGCAAGAGACCATCCGGGAGCTTTATCGGTCTATGACGCGCCGTGTGGCAGCTTATATCCAGGCTAGAGGCGGGTAAACACCTTATTGAACTTGTTACTGTAACTCCACAATAAATTATTCAATTGTTCTGAAATTTTAATTATTTACTATTCCGTACATTGTCTTCCTATCCACCAATTTTCGTTTCTATCGGACAACTCCTTCTTGGTGCGTCGATTTTTTTGTTATAGAGTGTATGTTAAAATATTTCACACACCTAAAATTAGAAAAAATGAATTAGAGAATAATTGAAGCAAATCTCAAAGTTATGAAAACGTTTAGTTAGCTGCTATCTAAAATGGAGAAAAAAAATTGCATTACAATATCAAAATGTTTCAGAATTAGCTACTATCTTTTATCAGCAAAAGACTCTCATATTTGAAAACATCCATGACTTAAAGTTAAAATGATTTGCAACAATAAGTTGGAGAAGTCGAAGAGAACCCTTGGAAGTATTTTATTTGGAATCGTTTGACATATTTCAGAAAACACTGTTTTGACTCTTAGAAAATTAAATTGTGGTCAAAGCTGCCAGAATATGAGCCATGCTTCTGGCTCAATTGCAATACCGAAAAGCTCAGTAATTTTTACCGAAGCTCTGTAGTAATGATTTTGGAAAAAATAACAATAAAATATGGTTTTCTAAAATCTGAAAAAATTTGGCAAATGTGTTGAAATTGGGAAATTTTATCATTGATAGCTTAGTGCATGGCATAAGAACCATTCATTTGGTTAAATTTACTTTTCTGTTTTGTTTCTGAAAACCAGAATTTCCGTTAAATTGTTACAATATGAACTAAAAATTTACCAAATTAATTATTTAATTACCGCATAATTTTGAATTTTATTGCCAGAATCATGTTTATTTTCCCAGAAGTATCATTACTATATAGTAATTTTTCCATGAATATTTTCTAGCTTGTTGCATGATATGTTAACAAATTTTATAATTAAATGTGAAAATTAATGATAATAAATAACTAGTTTTTCAAGCAGAACAAAACTAAGGATACATTTTCATCTCTTTACAATTTTCCTTCTTATTCAGTTTTAAATCGAAATATCGGCATAAATAAAAGCTTTAACGAGAACGTGGCAATATTAGCAGTAATTTATACATTCATAATGTGCATTAACAAACACATTTTTTTCTCGTTTTATCACCGTTAATAAATAGTTAAAAATATAGAGGATCTAATTTTGCCCATTATCTTAATATGTAAATTTTAATTTTTTAATTTTATTAATTTAATTTTATTATCTAGGAAATCATTTATCTATTTTTTTAACCTCTGTAAAACATGTGCTTCAAATTTATGCGTGCTAAAAAGTGCTATTGTGCTAAAAAGAAAACATCTCAAAAATGTTTGGATTCTTTTAAATCTGAATCATGATTTTGTCTATTTAGGATCAGAAATAAACTATCAAAAGGAAATAAGAAAAAAAAAAGATTATTGCAGTCAATCGCTGCTTCTTTGGTTTAACATCACTATTGAAATCCCATTAGATGAAAAGAAGGACAGAGATCTTGATAAAATTAGTCTTGATTTATGCTTCAGAGACATAGATCTTGACAAAAAAAAGAGGATAAGATCTTAACGATCTTTCGAAAACTTGTAAAACCATCTTTGGTGCTGTTCTTGATAGTAATACTAATAATATCTGGAAAACAAAGACACAACTTCGAAATTTATAAAACTTTTAAAAGTGAGGATTTTATTAAATTTTTTAAGCTGGATAGATTGAGATTAGTTGCGCACTTAATAAGAATGAGCCCTAACAGAAGACCGAGAGGAAAATCCGAAGAGTGATGTAAAGACCGCTTGAATGAGGACTTCTTGAAACTGAGGAACTAGAGATCAGTTACTGGGGATGTAGAGCAGCTAGGTATGAACTTCTGAGAAAGGCCCACACATTCCTTTTAAAAAATAAAATAATAACTCTGCTTAATAAATCCAAAAAATACGATATTTAAAGCATTCATTTAGTAATTTCTTCGTAACGGATCAGCGGATGTTCTAGTTTTCAAAATTATAGTTCTTATTACCACTTATTAAGTAAAAAATAGAAAACTAAGAATTAAATTTCACCAAATCAATGGTTTTTATGCCATGGTATCATGGTAAAATTAGCAAATTTGATCATGCATTATAAAGCCACATTTTATTGTTAATTTTACGAAATCATTACTAAAACTTTTCGATGAACATTACCGAGATTTGTGGTATTTCCAAAGAGCCAGAAGCACGGTAAATTTTACCATATTCTGGTAATTTTGGCCATACATTTTTCTCAGTGTTCCAAACATAAAAATATTTGTGATCAAAATATTTACGTTAATTTGATAGAAAAATTTTGAAGTTGAATATTAAATAATTTTATTACTCTCGCTAAAAAACATCCATCAATGGTTGTATTAATATTTTAATTCTACAAATTTGCGTTTTTAGTTTTAAAACAATAAAGCGATTTATTATGTATTTATTTTATTGTATATTACCATTTAATCCGTCAATACTTCTCACTATTCGAATATCAGTAGTTTCGGAACTACGGCTTATCGTTTTTAAATTCAATTATATTTTAATACATTTATTATATTTTCTTTAAAGTATTTTACTTCAGTTTTTAAACAAACCAAAAAACCCGTCTCAAAAACCATTTATGGATATATTTATTTTTTAATTCTGCAAACTTCAATTTATATATTTAGAAATCTTTAGTTTTAAAACACTAAAACGATGTTTCTCTTCTGAAAACATAATCAAGGTACTTTTCCTTAATCGAATATGAATTGTTTTGTAATTATTTGTTATCGCCTTTTAAAAACTTATATTTTTAACAATTATTATCATATTTTCCTTTTAAGGTACCGGTAATTTTAAAGAAAATTTCAATTCGTTTTTATTCCATATTTGAACTTTTGTTCATTAGCTTACTAAAATCTTTTATCTTATTTGTGAGCTCTGATTTTTAGAATTGAAGCTATGCATATTTTTTTGCATACAAACAAATAAAACCAAACAGGAAGTAAATTTTTGGAAACGAAACTAAAATTATTTTGGTACACTTTGTCTATTTTAACCTTTTCTTTAAAATTTAAATTAACTACATTTTTACGATAAAGGAAATTCATAATAATGAAATTCAGAATGAAATGAAAATCTGAAATGAAGGAAATTCAGAAATAAAAATTCTGAATTATCATTATTGTTGTTGTCAGAATTTTCGTATATTTCAGAATTTTCTTGAATTTCAGAATTTGAAATGCATTTTCTAAACAACGTTGATTTTTAGAAAGTTTCTTTAAGCTAACACACATTACAAAAAAAGTTTATTGTGGAATTCGTTTGAAATTTTGTTTGCAGATTTTGTATAAAGTTAACGATGTTTTGTACTAAAAGCTAAAGTCTAATAGTTAAATTGTTATTTTTATCAAGTTTTAAGTAAGGAAATGTTTCAATTTTCTTTAAAAATTTAATATTAAACAATATGATCAGCTCTGTTTCATTCTCTTTTTGAAATTTTTTAAGGTTTTAGGTCGAAACGCAGGTGCTTATATTATTTATCTGAAAAAAAAATTATATTTTAAATATTTTTTCGTACAGCTGTTAGCATGACATCAAAAAGGTTTTAAGTTCAAATCTGTTCTTATTTTGAAGAATATTTTATGCATTTTTAAACTTTACTTTGAATTTGCAATTTTAGAACTTCTACTTACCAAACAGAAACATAAAATTTAAATAAGCCCTCTTTCAAAAAAATTGTGTTTAAACCAACGGGATACCTTAAATAGTAACTAATTGTAATGCATAAATTGTAATTAATTGTAATTATTATTGCAATGCATAAAATTGTAATTAATTGTAATACTTTTTTGTAATACATAAATTAAATTTTGAATTTATGTATTACAGTTTATTGCGCAGTTGTCAGCGTGACCTGAAAAAAAATTAAGCTCAAATCTGCTCTTATTTTGAAATTTTTTTTATAGGTTTGTAAACTTTACTTTGAATTTGTAATTTTAAGACTCCTGCTTACCAAACATAAAATTAAAATTGTTATTAAGCTTTCTAGTTTACTTTAATTTTTTAACAATCCTTAAAGTTTTACATGTCTGAAAAAGAAGTGTGTGCTATTGCCTTGAACTCTTTCTATCATCCTCACATTAAAAACCATTAGGGCTTACATCAAATTTTTAAAAGAAATATATTCATTTATTGATATATTTGTATTTTAATTCAGCAAACTTGAAATTGTATTTTTGGAAATTTTTAGTTTAAATATACTAAAGCAATTTTTTTATTTTAAAAACATTATAAACTCAAAATTTTTCAATAATCGAACATAAAGTTTTGGAATTACATGTTATTCACTTTTTAATTCAATTATATTTTTAAACATTATTATCATATTTTCCTTTAAAGTAATTTAATCCAATTTTTAAACTAACCTGAGAGTTTACGTGTTTGAGAAAGAACTATGTTCAAATTCCTTAAACTCTATATATCATCCCTTAGTCATAAGCCATTAGGGCTTCCATCGAATCCCATTTCCATTATGGGTATCTAAACGTAGAGAATGTTGTGTAGATGATTGCCTTCTACACAATAGAATGTACCACAAGGACCCACGCATCAGTAGAAGCTTCACTCATCTGTATCAGTATTGCCAAGCGAGAGCATTTTGTGACATATTATGGATATACCATTAATAATTTATAGTCCTCTTCAAAATTCATGCTTCTAAAAATACTGATATTTAAAGTTACCAATGGATCATAGCACGTGCATTTTGAATGATTTATATCGTTGTTGATATTTAATAAAACGTAGGAAAATGTATAAAATACCAATTTTAACAGCAACATCTTCTTAATATGTTGAAAATAATGAATATTATACTAATAAATTTATCTTAACTTTTTAATATTTAAATATACATTGTTGTAAATTTTCATTTTAAACAACGATGATTCTCATTTTATTGTCCATTGAAAGAGGGCATCAGATTTTAATGAATAATAATAATTTATAAATCTGTATTATTTAAAATTGAGTTATGAATTTGTGATTGTTTCATTAAAAATTCAAAGTTATTATTCTTAGAAATGTATATTTATATTATAAATTATAGTCCTCTTCAAAATTCATGCTTATAAAAGTACTGATAGTTAAAGTTACCAATGGGTCATAACGCGTACATTCTGAATAATTGATATTGTTAATACTTAATAAAAGATTGAAATTGTATAATATATCATTTTTAATATCAATATTTTTTTGATATGCTGAAAATAATGAATATTTTACAAATGGATTTATTTCAACTTTATAATAATCGAAATTATTGTAAATTTTTGTTTTAAGATGTCATGCAACGATAATAATAATTTTATTGCCACTTCAACGTGGACATCACATTTTATTCATATTTATTTTTTATTATTTTACTGAAGAATAATGACTTATAAATCTGTATCATTTATACTTTAGTTATGAATTTGAGTTTATCTTTTTACAGTATTCAAACTTCAAAATGCATGATAATATTATTATAATTTATAGTCTTCTTCAACAATGATGTTTCTAAAAACAATAATATTTCAAGTTACCAATTGATCATAGTAATCATGTAAAATAGATTCTGAATAATTTATATCTTTTTTTGACATTAATAAAACATAGTCAATTGTAAAAAATACAATTTTAATTGCAAAAGTTACTTAATAGGTTGAAAATAATTAACATTTTGCTAATGAATATACATAATCTTTTTAACATTTAAATATAAATTAGTGTAAATTTTCGTTTCAAATTACCATGCAAAGCATTTGGTCACTTTATTGCCACTCAATCAAAGACGTCATATTTCAATGGAAACTAATAGTTATGTTAAAGAGTTAAAATAAAATAAAAACATTTTTGAAATAAAACTATTTGAAATTTTAATATTAAAATGTAAATTATTGCAAAGCTCTCGTTTTAAAACTCCTCGCAAAGATTTTTTCTCATTTTATTTCCGCTTTAGAGAAGACATCGTATTTTAATGAAGAATCTGTATCATTTATAATTGAGTTATAAATTTATGAATGTCTCTCTACATAATTCAAACTTCTTCGAAATTTAAACATGAACTGGTTATAAAATACAATTAAATTTTCATTTCAGGTAACTAAATTTCTAGTAATTCTATTTCAGGTAGCTAAAAAGTATTTTTTCGGAAAAGAAGATTTGTAATTTGCAAATTTAAACATATTATTAAATTAAAATAATTCATTTATTCAATTAAAATAAGTAATTAATTGAAATTTGCAATTGGTTATCTAAATCAAACTGATACGCTTTGTCATGATTTGTTTAGATAGAAATTATGTTTCTAATTCCGATTAATTTATATGTACTTGTAATTTATATGTAAGTTTGTGTAATTTATATGTACGTTTAATTTATATGTATCAATTTCCTTAGCAAATGTTTTTACTGTTATGATATCTCAGAATTATTTTAATGTTTTTCTGATTTCAATTCATTTTAAGAAAATAAATAATGTAATGTATTATTTTAAAATTTTAATTTATTATTTCTATAAACGTTGCTGAAAATTAACCAATATTTTTTAAGGAATTTTACAGCCATTGCCAATGGTGCGAATGAAAGACATTTCTGAATTAGAGTTTGTCTGATTACAATACGTTTTGCTATTTCTTTGCTCAGATTGCAGTAACGTTTTGTTATTTCCTTTAAATATTATATACTAGCCGCCTAAGGCGGCCAGCTGTCCGCCACGCTGAAGGTTTTCACAAATAAAGTTTTTTAAAACATAGCAGGAAATCTGAAGATTAGTGGACAATTAAAGTGTTCCTGTCCAGCAAGTTTGTCTTCATATCCAGTTCTGCTGCAGATGTGTTATAGCTCTTGAAGATGTTTGAAATTATATAGCTACAACGCTTAAGAAAAAAAAACTAAAATGCTAAATACATGAAAAGAACACGAAAATGAATAATTTTTTTATGGTATCAATTTCTATTTCTATATAATTTTTTATGGTATCAAATTCTATTTCTATATCTGTTACGTCAAGCACTCAGGTATTATAATTTGATCTAGTTGTGCTTGTATAATTTTGATCTAGTTGCGCTTTCTACGTCATTTTGTTAACATCGTTTGGTTTGTTATTTAACATCATTTGGTTTGTTATTTCTAAGTTAACTTTCAAAAAATTGGCTGGCATCAGCATTTTTATTCTTTAAGTTGTTTATTTTTTCTTTTGGAATTCGTTCCTTTTTAGCGAAAAGTTTTTCAACCTAATCGAATTCTTTGCCGACTGTTCTCTGTATATATAAAGAAAATAGAGTAAATATTTTTAAAGTGTTGTGAAAAGAATTTTTAGTTGTACAAAGTACTACAATATCGCTATAAAAATTATCGTCTTCGCTTAAGAAAAAAAAATAGAGCGTGAAAAGAAGAAGAAAAACTTATTATAACAATTATGAACAGCGACAAATATATCAAAGCGAAGCGTTCTATTTACGTATCGAATATGTTGCCACATTTTTAATACAAAAGTTGAACTTTTCTCCACTTTAATAAATGTAAACTAATGCGAACTTTACAATTAAATTATTAATTCCTTCGTATATTATTGGTTTAAGTTGTCGAAAATTAATATTTCAATTGTGAGGTTCGCATTAGCATACATTTATAAGAGTGGGGAAAAGTATATGCATTTTTTAATAGTTTTTTGAATATGGCTCTTTGAAGACGAAAAAGCAGACGAAAAGCATAGACTTACAAAATGACTGATAACTAAATAACTAATCAAAATTTTTGAAAAAGAAAAAAAATACTTCTTCATTATGTCAAAACACAATTATGGGCCGAGTTTCGTGCCCGGGCGAGGCTTCTGGGGCGATATATTGTGATTACAGACACACACACACACACACACACAGCCGCTTTTATTATTATGTATAGAATTGCAATTTGTCACAATTTAAGTGTATTCTTTTTTGTCTTTATTTCTGACTAGCAGTCTAAAAATAAATATAAATGTAGGATTCTAAGGAACACACTGAGCACACAGTTGATGTAATTAAATTACATGTTTATATTGATTTCTTAATCTTGAATCAACACAAAATAAACTACAGAAATAAATTTTACTACAGAAATTCTCCCTAAAATACACAATATGAAAACCGAAGTACTTTCCAGTGGACCGAAAGAACGTAATATTTTTAATTCAAAAATTTGAACTATTGTTTTTGCAAGCTACAAGAGTTGAAGAAACGTGTAGTTCTTCAATTTGATTCAAGGTTGAAGCATAAAACGATGCAAATTTTCTGCAATCTGAATAAAGAATTTATTTGGTGTTCTGTACAAGTCGAACCATAGTTTTGTGTAATTAAATTGTATATTGATCAAATATTTCTGAGCAATGTAGTTTATATTTGCGGTTTTTTATGATAAAAAATTTGTATAGGCATTCTGTTAGCAAATATTCCTTTCGGAGGCTCCGTCGTATTATGAAATGATGAGCGAATAATGTTTTATAACTGCTGTGAGTTTGCAATTGTTACTCATGACTGTTAGGTCATGTTTAGCGTATCTTATTTTGGAAGTGGTGCACAATGTCAATGTGGCCACAGTTTTGAAAAAATTATAAGAATTTTTTAATATTTAAAAACATACTCCAATGCAGTAATAGGTGGGCTCAAATAAATTTGCAAAAACTAAGGATACGGCATTGACTCTGATATTGTTTATCTAGGAAAACATATCACGAAATTGGCACTTTTTAAAAAAAGTTTAATAACTTTTAAAATATTTAAGTTATTTGCCTGTTCTAAAGCCCAGATAATTCTTCAGGGCAAGACTATATATATAGTTTAAAAACATCGCATTGCTTCAAGTGTAAGGCACTTATAATTATCTTTGTATTTTTATTTTCTTTGTCGACGGAGCCTCCAAAAACAACGTTAAAAATAAATATTTTAGATAATTAGAAGTAATATAAACAGGGTCGTCGTAATAGTTACAAACTTTCTTTATTCTTTAAATTATAATACTATCATTAAAATTAGTACAGTTTATGGAAAGTTCTAAGCACATTTATGCTTTTAGGGCTATCATAATGAATTAGTCCTTTTTTTCAGAATTTAAAAATTTTTTCTCCTTAATTTGTCGATACATTATTTATTTAATCTTCAAATAAAAAGCCGCCTTAAAAAATTATTTATTTATTCTTAAGTAATTAAATATTTATACAAATTACCTTCGAACAAACAAAATGTTATTTTCGTTTCAAAAATATAAAAATGTTTAATTCAGGTGTACATTTCTACTTGCTTTCGATTTCTCTGAATGAAAACATCACTCTGTTTGGTATTATATTAGACAACAGCATATAATTATTTCGCATCCCATTATACAGCATTGTAAGCAACCAACATAGTACTCAAGCCTTAGAGTTTAGGGTACGGATTGTTTGAAGTCAATTAGAGAACAGTCCATTTCTCGATTCATTGAAATAACACTACTTAGGATCAATACAATAAGACCGTTGAATTGATCAAATACTTCCCCTTATTGAGAGTTTGTCAATCGGATTCTCTTACACTTTCCATGGTATTATTTATAAAACTATTTTAATAAATCAAAAGCCTCCTTTTTGTTACACCTTCCACTCAGTAAGCCATTGAAACAATTTAAAATAATTAAATGATTCTAATTAAGCTTTAAAATGTTTATAACAATTTGCATTTATTATAAATATGTATGACATTTTGTTTTAAAGATAATCAGCGTTGACTAATATTTAAATTGCGCTGTTGAAACTATATTTTATGTCTTCATTTATTAAATAATATAGTTATAAATGCGCCTTAGAGTTAATTGAGATTAATTGAAATAATTATAACTTTCTAGTATGTTTTTCTTTTGCTTAACAAAAGGTTTTATGGATCATTTCTGTTAGAAATTTGGATCTGTTTATGATTATTTGGACATTCAATATATTTTATGCTTGTTATTAATAAAACAATTCGGCTAATAATCTGTAGTAGTGAATACAAGAACACAGAGTTTCTATTATTAGAACCCTATACTCTTATATATTGCAACTACTGTAAATAAAGTAGAAACAACGTAGCCCTGAAAGTCGAAAAGCATCGGGCATGTGCAAACATGATATAGGAGCAGGGAGACGATACTGTAGGCAAACTGTAGAGTGTTTTACCGTCGACCCAGTTGAAGGGGTAGTTGCTGCATGGTATTGAAATTAAAAAATACATCGCAATGCTATAGATGATTGTCCAAAGTCTATGTCAGGAATGTGTTGTCGTATAAAATGGTTGCACGTCGGAGTAAGTGTTTAGTGCTGGTTAGACTTTGCTAATTTTTATTGATCAGATCAGCCCAGTGCCCCCCCCCTCAAGCTCTTGGGCGCATTCACCCCCCCCCAAAAAAAAATTTGCTAACTTCCCCTTTCCATGTTAGCTTGTTCGAAATAGTGCTACTTTGCTTGCATTCTACTCATATGACAAATGCAGACCTTGATCCTGATTGTGAATGCTGAAAATATGTTTAAAGCAAAATTAAATAAATTAAAAAAGACGGCTCAAAAAATAATTGAAAATGGGCTGACTAAAACTATAACAATAAATCATAAGTTACTGATGGCACCTGTAGATTAAGGAGCTCAGAAGTTTTAAACTGATAATTAAAAAAATAAGTTTATTGAAGTTACCAAACAATGCAGCAAATGGCTACCAGCAATCATCACAAGAATTGAGAAGTTTAGTACAATTAACCCTTTCAGGCAAATGTCCATTATAATGGACATGATTTCGAGATCATATTTTAGCCCTGTCGATCGCCGTTTTTTAACAAAAAAATTATGCAAATGGTTCTTTATACCGTCAAGAATGTAAACATATTTTTTAAAACAAATTTTCATTAGTCATTTTTAAAAAAATTAATTTTTTAACAATAAAAAAATTCAAGATTTATTGATTCACTGCAAACGACATTTTTAATAAACAAAAAAGTTGATATTTATTGTTTCTTTTTGAACTGTAAAAAATTTTAGGCATGTGTAAGTCTCATTCATAAACAATGTACAAAAGTAACCAAAGCAAATAATGCATTTGTTGCTAATATTTGTTAATTAATAAATAAACATGCACATTATATTTTACAAAATTGTTTCATTATATAGATAAGTATAATTTTTTTTTACATTTTTCCCTTAATTTGGTAAAAAGTTGCACAGAGCGCACAAAAATACTTGTCTTTGATCGCTGAATAAAGATAGTGACTGTAAGGGTTAAAACATACACGATACATCTAAAAAAGTCTCAACAAATCATATTATTGATGCTATAGTCGAGAGAACAGGCTGGTAATAATAATTTCTTTAAAACTTCCGAGCTCATGGCAAAAGTATCAATAATATGATCTGTCGACACTCTCTGCAATATATCCTTTCCTGCAGCAATCATCAGAATACTGTTAAGACGCTTCGTGCCAGTGGTGGACCGCAATTTATTTTTGATGATTTTAAGCCGGCTGAACGCTCTTTCGGCGGAACAACTTGTGACTGGTAGAATGGCCAAGATCTTATAAATGCATTTTATTGTAGAAAATGCGGAAATTTCGAAAGCTACTTTCAGTGGGGAAAAAATCCTTACTTCCTCTGATCCTTATAAAGAACCGCCATATCTGATTCGTCAATTTCAGACTCTGAGCTTTCTTCTTCTGTGTCCAGTGATGTTGCATTGTGATATTCCTTATGAATTTCAGTGTCATCTTCTCCCAATTCAAGATAAAGATCTCTTAAGTTCATCATTAACTGCTTCGTCAGCATCGAGACCGTACTTATTGCATAGAAAGTCTATGTCATCTTTTGTAGCTTTGAATGTCGAAGATCTTGAACTTTTTGGCTAAAAAAGACTCACTTGACGGTACAAAGTCAAATTTTTTTCCGGAGAAAGATCTTCAAGTTGAATGCTCAAACCATCCAGAGCCACAATATATAAACTCGTTTTTAGTAATTCTTCTCCATGAAGTCTTTCATCCCGGCAATTTTCACCAGGCAAGTGGGGAACTCTCATTTGTCTCCGATTGATCTCGGTATCAATGCCATGAGTTTCGGAAAATGTGCATGACAACTCCCATATTTTTTTCCACGATGTGTCCACATTTTCTCTTAATTTCCTGATGCCAAATTTGCAAATTTCAAGCAACTGGGCTGCTTGAGCCAGGTCGACTGCAACTCCCTGCATTAATATTGTCACAGAGGATGTAATGGTAAAAATTTTATCTATTATATGGAGAGACACAACAAAGTTTATATCTTGTACTCTGTGCAGCAAACCAGTCGCTTTAGTGACGGTTTCATGTTCCATGTGCGGATCTCCAATTATTCTCTTCAATGTAGAAATTACAGTAGTAAAAGTCTTTATAATAGTAGTTACAGCGTCTTTAGTACTGCTAAATCTCGTTGTCTGGACTCGCTTTAACGACCGACACTGTCCATTTCCTTGCTCTTCCACGAAAACTGCATTTCGTGTGAAGCCAGATATAAAGACGCATAAGTCTTCTAGCATATCAATGGCTCTTTTCATTTCAATCGACGATTTACCGACTGTGTTTATCGCAAAATTAAAACGGTGACTACTGCACCAAATATATTGAGCCTTTGGTGCAACTTCCTGGATCAGTGTTTTCAAACCTTTGAAATCGACACGCATATTGAGAGCACCATCGTAGCTCCGCCCAACGAGGGTTTCTAGCGGAATTTTGGATTCTTGAAGAACTATTTCTTTCATAGCCGCTCCTGTGGACGATTTGAGTGTTAATACTTTCAGTAGACGCTCAACTACTTTTGGTGGTTTATTTTAATTCGATGAATTCTCTAGGTAGCGAACAATGATAGCCATCACCTCTTTCTTGCTGACGTCTTGAGTGCAGTCAATAATGAGTGATCATACCTTGTGTAGTTTAAGACTCGGAACAATTTCATTGATGATGCGTAACTCCATTGCCTGGATAAGTCTGTTTTGATTGAGCCATCTCAGGAGATTTGACACAATGCGTTTCTTTTTTTCGCGATCAGCGTCTGGTTTATCCAAATAACTTTGTGCATAAGGATTATGCTTCACTATAACCCTGAACAAGTTCCAAAATTTACCTGATTTTGAATCATGTCCTTGAAATGCCATCATTTCTGTTGTAAGATATTTCGCGCAATCAATCATGCAACTCACAACATGGCGATTTCGCTCAACTATAGCGCTTTGAATTGTTGCATTCCTTCTATCTGTTCGTCCCCCTCGTAACCAGCGAATAATTGCCTTTTCAGCATCAACATGTTCAATGATTTTTTCATGCCTCGTGATATCTAGCAGCCAATGGTCCATATCACAAAATATCTTTCAGTCCATACGTTGGATGCTTTGGGGCCACCAAACATTATGCAATATATGCTGTATACCTTATGTGTGGCGGGGCTATAGGATAGCCACTTTCTGTATTTTTCGGTTCCATTTTGTAGTTTTGCTCTATACCAGGTAATTGAAAATTGTCGGCCACTTACTCCGTAGTCTAAATGTAACTCTGTTGGTTGACATGCTCCAATTTTCAACAAATGCGTTATTGAATATGAGTTCAAGTTATGTATGCATGAAAATGGCCAGTTGCTTCTTTCATTTATGTACTTAAAAAAAAATTCTCTCGTCTAAATCCCCCCCCCCAAACTATTCGTTTTATTTAGTGTAAAAATCCCCCCCAAGCTTTAAGTGGGCCCATCGTGCGCCCACCTTCCTCCCTGATGGGGGCCCCTGAATCAGCCCTCCATTTCTCAAAATCATGTTGACATCGTGAGTAGCATCTTTTCTTTAGAGCGCCAATGGGTTAACTTGAATTTGGGATCATTCATCGATCCGAAGTGTACTTTCCTTCATCGCGGACATTAATATACAACACCTTCACGACGGTATCCTAAGATTTTTGTATATCTAATAATAGATGCCAACTTTGATGAAGATTTTATTGAACGAAAATAATATTTTTCTTATTTCTAATCTCAAGACAAATACAAAAGCATAATATTACAAGAGTACATGTGAAAACTATCAAGAAGGTGATCATAGTCATAAGTTTTCATTAGCGCTCTACAGAGGATCGTTTCTGTGACACCAACAAGGGGAAACAATGATTACTGAGATGTTTCATTGGTTCGATAACAAAGGTAGCAACAGGGTTTGAAAACATTTCAAAGTGGTAGAGATGCTCTGCCAGACCGTTAAGTTTTGTCAGCAACGGAAACTGGGTAATATTTTTCGGGATTGGTAGGTATCCAAATGTTTTTTCTTGCATTAAATTTGGGATCTATAACGTTCTTTTACTTGATTGAAGTGCTGCACATTGGAATGCAATGATTTCATTTTTGCCCAAGAAATTGCTGTACATCGTAGAACACTGCAAAAATTCCCGAATGAAATTAATGTACAATGTGCCAAAAAATATAATTTTGCCTGAATAACTTTTGATCTTCACGTTCTAGAACTCAAACTTAATGGCTCAAGGGGATGACTTCAAATATTCCAACTAGTTAGTGGAGACGATATTTTAAGTTATGAAATCAGACACAAAAGCGATTTTTCATGAATAAACATACCTTCTTTTTTACAAGGGATTCGGATTTCTGACCTCTAAAATTTAGGGGGTAGCCGCAGTCTGGGAAATATGGTATCCATAGTTAGGTCAGGAGAGTGATTATGAAATTCGTTTATCCAAATGTAATTCCATGCAAAAAATAAATATTAGTAAATATTTTTTTTATTTTTTATTATGATATTTAATAATTGTCGAAAATATTTTGAATTGTAAGTAATATAATTTTTTACATCATTTCAAAGTATGTAATTTTTTATGGCAAAATACAAAATTTGTACGACATCGGTTGTATAGTTCTTGAGAAATTGAATTTTAGGTATATGACTTTTCAAAATTCGATTTCTTATTGAGTTATTTAGAGACGTCCGTTTTTTTCCTTCATTTTCACACAGTACTTTAAGAAAAGGAGAAGACAAAATTATTTAAGAATAAACAAAATTGTTCTTAATTTTTTTTCTTCATTTAATTATTTATTTATTTGTTGAAATGGTGTATTGTTTTTTTTGCGGCTAGTAAAATAACTTCGTAAACGCATTGATGAACCATAAATAGTCATAGGAGGTAGTTTGTAAATTTGATTCCTCTTGTATTGTAGTACTAGTGATAAGGTTGTGTTATTTTCCATAAATCGAACGGCAAAAATATTTCAAAATGTGAATAATTTTGAAAAACCGATAATTTATATATAGCATTGTCTAATAGTATGTTCATTAGAAAGTACTTTTCCTGTATATGCGTAAGCCTATATAAGCTACAATGAGGCAGATTATTTTGCAATTCTCAAGATAAGAAATGTTTTTCCACAATTTAATTGGGCACTATAACTTCGTTCGTCAAAGGTATTCTTTATAGCATAAAAAATTGCTGTACTTTCAATCCTACTTGATACATTTTCAATAACGTTGGCGCTTTCTTGCTTATTTAATGAAAAACAGTTAAATTTTACGAGTTATTCAAATTATCCTATCTTTCAGTTTAAAAAATCAAAGTTTTGTTAACAAAAAATCTTACACGCATTGTATGTAACTTAATACAAACGTTGTTAAAATTCTAATACTATATACTTCTGAATATATCCAGAAAGTTATATTCTAGAAATATATTTTAAAATCTTGCTCCCTTACTTTTAGTTTTATTACATTTTATCAAAATAATTTTGAGCGTATTGATATGGGGCTATATTTAAAATATTGATACCTGGAAATCGCCCATGTATTTTGATTCGATTCATAGTTTTTATTCCATTTATTTAAATCTGTATTTTAAAACTAATTTTTATAACTTCCAAAACAAAACTCCTTAACATTCGAAACTTATTTTATGAGGTTGAAACTTGGTGCCTTTTAGTTTTAGCTAGTCTATCGCCATATACTTTTTGAGGAAACAGCTTAAAAAATTATCAACTAATTAATGAAGTAAATTATAGTAAGTCTGATAAAGGTGAAGTAGTTACAAAGCTCTCCTTTTTAGAAAAAAAAATAACAAGTAATATATTTTCCTAAATTTAGCTTAATTTTTTTTAAACTACACTGTATTTATTTTGTTACATATGCATTCTTTAAATTTCTCAAATGATAACTGAAATATTTAAAAAGCATTCATTTTCCCTCAATGTAATGGAAGTGCATGTTATGTTCCCCTCTAAATTATCAGTTTTTACACTCTGCCATGCACTGTTAGAAATTTCTTGGGAAAAAAATGGTTAAATAACTATTTATTGAATGGTTATTTTATTATATTTAATCAAAACAGTCAAATAACCATAAATAAAATGGTAATCAAACTGTTTAGTTGAAAAACTGTTTATTAACTGCTTTCACCCAATGCAGTTAAACAACCAGAATTTTGTCGCACCAACTAGAACCAACTAATGATGCTACTTAGTTGTTTGCAACTGCGTGCATATTATAGCCGAGCGGGATTATCTGTCAATCGCATAACCAGTAAAACTGGAGTTCGAGTCCTAGTGTTGACACTGCAATATTTCCTCCATTCCCTTCAACACATGAAGAATTTCCAGAGTCCGGCACTCTCCAATGCCCATTACCTTACGAAAAGCCGAACTCCTATGTCTAGTTAAATAATTTTTTTCCTTCAGTTTTTAAATAATTCTAGCAGTAAATGTTTAAAAAACCGTATAGTTTTGTATTCATGGTTTTATAACCATAGTTTTTGTAAATTGTTTCAAAATCATAAAGGAAAAAAAATGTTCCTTACCGTAAACTTTACGGTTAATCGGATGGCCAGACAGCTGTCAGTCATTTTACCATAATTTAAGAATGAAAATTTTAGCAGTGTGGAGATGTAATCCTTTTAAAATGCTTTATGTAGAGTTTATATTTTTATGTATTATAAAGTAGAAACTATAAAATCAGCATATTTGTCGACTCTCTCATTATTTTACAGCAATACCAAAACTACGTTAACTCCAATAAAACTAATGAAGCTTCTTAAAACTGCTCAACCTTTAAATATTCTGTTGAACAAAGCTCGTTTTGATAAGAAAATTGGATTTAATAAGCTCCTCTTACCATGTTGTCAAACATCATACAATTCATCACTGATGAGTAAATTGTGCATTCAACAGCAACTGCCTGCAAAATGCCCTCATTTCAACTGATTGCATAAATCTGCATTATTAGGTGAAAGTCTTTGGCATATTAATCGATATTCATATTTCTGTTAATCAATGAAGAGCCAAATCCGGTTTCATAAATATTTACAACCTAACTTAGAGCTCAGTTTACATATAATTTCACTCAAAATGAAGATTTTGAAAATAGATGCATATCATTGTGAGATCAACGCAAACATAAATTTATTAAATATAAAATATTTCTTATGAGTTCGATTATGCAAAATTTAATTAACTCTTGAAAAAGATTTTGTCAGCAAAATTTATTCAAATGACTTTACAAATTGATGACTGATTTTCTATTCATAAAATTTCTAATTGGAACCTTTTGTTTGCTATTCTGTAGCTATTTTGAAAATTATTGATCAGCTCAAAATTTGAAAGGCATATTAATCTTTATTAAAGTGCATAAAACTAGGGAATTTTCACCAACACTAGATGAATATTTCATTACAATACATTGATTAAACTTATCATTTCAATTATTTATTTGTAAAATCATAGACAAGTTTTGTGCTATGGACAAAATGAAAAACTAATTTAAAAGAAGCAAGCTTCTTGTGGTTAGTATAAATCTCCTCAAGATGTTTTGACATAGTGTCCCGAATTTTGCTAGAAAACTCAGGTATTTAATTAAAATAGCATGGATTTAATAATTTTTATTGATTCTTGAAGTTTACAATGAAGGGTTGTTTAAGGGACTGTATTTAGAGTAATGACAGTGGTGTCCGTACTATCATATACGCGTTCTTTTGAAGAAATATCCATTTTCAATAAAGGTGCAATAATTGCACTGATGTAACAATTAATTTCACCCTATCCTTTAAATGTGAATGATCAGGACCTGGTTGACGCAGTGTTAAATTGTATGATCTTGGAGCACGATTCTAGTCGTCAAACAGATATTTAGATAGCAATGCTCTACAATAATATTAAAGCACAAACTGTGCTAAATTGAAATCTTGCGTGAATCTAAAAACACCTTTGTTTGTAAAAAAAAGAAGCCAATCGAAACAGAAAATGGATTTTAATCATTCACAAAGTTGTATTCCCTTCACTAAAGCATTCACAAAATAAAGTGACGCCTCTTCATATTATTTTTGCAATAACTGGCATTAATATTTTGAGAATATAAGTAGCACAAAAGCAGAGAGTTGGAATCTCAAACAGTTAACTACAATTCAAATCTGATAATTGGATAAAATTCTTTTTCTCGATTGCCATGTCCAAAGGCAAAAACATTATTTTTTCGCAATTGAAATATCGATTTCGAATTCCATTTATTTTTTCAATGACAGCATAATTTTTTTGAAAATATTTTCATCAATTGCAGCCAATTACATTTAAAACTCATATTTATCTTTATATTTAACCTGGAATTTAGTTCCCATTGTTCTTTGAGTTTAAGAAATTAATTTGTCGATTTAAAAAAGGGAATTTTTATGGCGTAGAGACCGTATTTGTTATACGTTGTAGATGCTAAACTCCATGTGTAGTCGAGCTAGACTAAATATATGATACACTTTTAAAACTTTTAAAAACTCAATAACCTTCAGTGGCTTCTCATAAAAATCGTGTTTTGTGAGAATCAAGAATATATTCTGTAGTAGTCTGGCAGGCAGAGCTCCCAAAACGGGTCAGGAATTTTTATTATGGCCAGTTAAAGTTCTAAAGTGTCAAACGGGTAATATCAATTTGTATATAGTATTTTGATTATACATTCATTACAGATGATAATTTCAATTAAAAAAACTTATCAAGATCGAGGTTTATTGCATTCTGAATAATTTTCGACAAAACAAATACATGAACATAAATTCCTAAACTTTGGTTGAATTAAAGGATAATGCACCTAATTTGAAATGAATGTTGATTTGGCACTTGGATGGCTGTTGATTTGTATTTTGCTCTTGGGTTGCTCATACTGCAGTGCTGGGGCAACATTTTTCAGCTGGATCACGGATCATGGGTTACCTTGCTTTAAAACTACGTGTTAGAGAAATTACTGTGATTGCAACTAGTGATGAGTCAGGGATAGACACAAGCCTGCGCTCGGTTGCGCTACAACAAATGATAGATTTTTCATATACTTTTGCACTGTTTTTAAATCAAACATATTAAAATTCTATTTAGTATACAAAAGTGAAAATTAAAAGATAGAAATACAGGAGTAGAAAAGGAACATTAAAGTAGAACAGGAAATATAGAGATACATGATAGAAATACAAGGAGTGTAAATTATGTAATGAGGCTGATTTTTAAATAATTTTCATTCCATTTCTCAGCATTTCGAATTCAATATAATCTCCCTTTAAGTCCTTTTAGAAACTGTATATTGTCAAGGGTGGTTCTTCCACTCATAATGGTACTGATGAAACTCAGATACTGAAGCAGCCTTTGTCTGGATGGTTACAGCCTCTTAAATGTTTTCCACTATCTCAATTTGAAGTCCTTTTATGCAAAGTTTTAATATCGGGAAAAGGAAAATATCAAAAGGACTCTAAGTCAGGCCAGTAGAGAGGTTAAAAAAAATCGGGAATGTGCATATTAGACAAAAATATATTTATTGGTATTGCAGAGTGAAATTACTCTTTTCCGTTCTTGACGTATGGTGTCACAGGCATGACCTTTTCTCATAGTTCACATTCAATTCATTGTTAAAAATCTGATGAACGGTGGTGTGATATAAATTCAACTATTTTCCAATAATTCTGACCGTAATCAAAGGTCTGAAAACTCAAGATCCTTAATTTTGTTAATATTTCGAGCAGTTTTTGCAGTTGAAATCTTTTTGCTGCGTGACTCAGCTTCCAATAACTCTTTTCCTTCTGAAATTGTCATAAACCAAAGAAAACCTTGGGTTACTGACAAAGCACTGTCGCAGTAGGCCAGCAAGAATTTTTCCAAAAGCCTTTGTCTACCAAGTCTAAAGCGAACTCTGCTTCGTATTAATATCATTCATTTTTAAAACACACTAACAAATCTAATTTCACAAGAAATATGACTAAGGACACGACATAAATGTACCGAATTTGCACTTGCTCTTGTACTGTACGTGTAGGATAGATTTACCTCTGATCTCTCTAAGTATTGTGGGCCCAAAATTGACACATGCTTATTGTTACTTAGTTTACTTGATTTGCTTCTGTATTACTTAATTTTTCTTAAGTGATAATTACTTAATTACTATTTAATGATTACTTAATTACGATCCACGATAACGAATGGATGGTTAGTGTCAATAATAAAGTGACATTAAAAAAAGTCACAAATGCTATCTTTGAAATTGATTTTGTTACCATAGGTTTTAGTTTACAGAAAACAAATTGTTAATAAACAAAAATGCAATGATAAAATTGAAATTTTTATGAATGCAATTGCTTTTTGAGATTTTTCTAAACTTAAAGTTTTAATGTCTTCCAATTTGAGTCATAATTGAACAATTTCAGTAGATTAAAATATCATGGGTTGTAAGTTATTTGAATATAAAACATATTTTTTTTAAATAATGCTCAGAAAAAAATAATTTTCGCTGATTCAATATCATTCAAAATTTAAAAATAATCAATTCTTCAGGTTCTAAGATTAGAAATTCGAATTAGAAAGAAGAGAAATTATACTTATATAACAACAAATTCCTATTTTTTTATAAATAACATAAACTACAACTCATACATGCATAAACACATAAAAATTAAAAAACAACAATAATAATTTAAAACCAATTGATAAACACTTATTTACATTAGTTACCTATATTTGTCTTATTATTTTAATTCTATGTATTTATAGCACGTCACAGCTTCAGTTAAAAACAATAATTCACTGTAGTATATAGTATTGAATATTAAATGTAATACTACTGAAAATTTAATTATTTTTACATGAGTCTCAGCCTGCTTTACTTTCTATTAGAAAAAATACTTTTCAGTTGCTCTCTATGTCAATATTCAGTAACATTGACTTCATAAAACAAATATTTGCGTGAGAAAGTCTAAAGAGGTCTGACCTACTTTTTTGAGATCCACAATTGCTTTCAGTAACATGATATTTTTCTTACATGTAGTTATTTATTCTCGATTATAACTCACATTTATTTAGTTAACAATAAAATTCTATTTATAAATGTTGTTTTTTCTCATCTATGTAAATTATGTAAAAATTAAGTAACGAGTTTATTATTGACAATATTAAGTGTTAACAATATCTGTAAAAGTAAAGAACAAAATATTTTGCTACATTATATTTTTACATACATTTCTATATTAAAGACATTACCATTATTACTCTCTTGCGTTGCTCGAATATCATCGTATATTTTACATGAATAAATTAACCGTGAAAAATTATTTTTTTCCATAAAATTTATTAAAATTATGTGCAAATAGCTCGGAAATAAATATTTGTCTAATTTGTAAACCCAATGTATTCAAAATTGAAACAGCATGTACTCCTTTTTGAGCAAAATGCACAGTATTTGAAGTAATGTGACATGGATTATCGCAGGCTGCCGACTGGAGTAGGATGCTCTTATCAATATAGTTGTGCCAAAGAATATACATAGTTGAAAAAGGCTAGCTTCAGTAGGCATAATGTAAACCAGTCCTCCAAGGCGCTGTGTATAAAGAGAAAAAAACAGTATTTAAAGGCACAGCAGTTGAAGTTATTGAAACGGGTACTTCTCCTCCCAACCGTTACTGGGGTTAGTGAGAAAAGTTTTCTCTTTATATTTATTATTAGTCAGTTCCATATTTTTACACTATTGATTAACGGTAATGTATTGTTAATAAAAATATTCCTTTGAAAATACATTTATATCATTCATGTTGATTATATCTGCTGACGCATTTTGACATAAAAAGAAAGAATAAAAGGGCGGTTGGTGGGCGTACTCAACCATACATTTAGAGTTGCCCAACAATCGGTTCCTCCTAACACTCACTTTGATTCGCTCGATCTTAATACATAGGCTCCGTTAAATCTGAGTATGTTGCTCACCCTGTAAGTTGTTTTACTGGTATATAATATCGAACTGAACAGTTTTCCAAGTTAGTTACAACTTCTCCTTTCCATATTCTTTGGTTGCGCAACCTAGTCCAGGTAAAGTTAGGAAGCTTTATATAGAATCGCGCAATGAATCATCATGACAAACTAATTTCCAATTTAAATAGTACAGAGGGTCGCAATTTTTAAAATATGGTCCCAATATCTTAGTCAGGAAAAAGATAAGTTTAGTTTCACTTTTTGCTTATTTTTCAATATTTTAAAAAAAAAAACTTTTAAGTTAATGGAATATATAAGATTCCTAACTCGTCCTGAACTGGGTTGAGCAACTATGGTGATTCAAGAATACTACGAACCTGGATTTCCTTGGTCTGAAAAATGTCACGTCAGTGTTGAAACTCAAACAGTTGTTTGATTTTTAAATATACAGGGTTTTCAAATTCGATTATTATCTTTTATCCTTTTCGGAGCTATTTTTGCACAGTTTTGCTCCATTTTGAGAAGCCATTTTTCACTATGTTATTTGCATATATTTATTTTATTTGAATCTTTTGTTCAGAATATACAGACCCTGGCAAAATTATTCGACGCACTATAAGATTATGTGTAAAATCTTAATTATCATTTCATACTATACAGCTTTATTGTTTTTACGCGACTGAAACCGGTTTGCACTTGTTTACCTTCGTGTATCATTTGGTTAAATTAGACCATATTTAATATAAATTCAACGTTGGATAAATTAGACGATATATTATATAAATATAGAATATTTATTATATATTAGTATATCATAATAATTTGATCAAATTATTAGACACACTGTAGTTTTAATTACATGTTTTGCACGAGTTCATATGCAACACTTTTATATTTAAGCATACATGTAATGGATTTTTATTAAAGAGATTCCTGTTTGTATTTATTTTTAACGTATTACATTACAATATTAGCCAACTGATACACGAACGTAAACAAGTGTAAAACAGTTTCAGCTGCTTAGAAACAATAAAGCTGTATAGTATCACTTGATAATTAAGATTTAACATAGAATCTTATAGTGCGTGTAATAATTTAGCCAGGGACTGCAAATTCGAGAATTGAAAAAAGTATTTTGAAGTGCTGTACCTTGACACATTGAAAACTTTGAAGTACCTTAAGGTCAACATTAGCTTTATTTTCATTTCTAATTATAACCAACAAATTGCGTCACAGCAAAAGTTACTATCCGAAATATTAAAGTAATATCTTGGTGAAAGAGCGAATATTTCCTCACTGAAAAGAAATCTTTATCCATTTTTAGAAAATGGATTTACAAAACTATTCAACTGAAATTTATTTAGTTGCTATATAGATGAAATAGTCCTTTAAAGACCTTTTCTTGGTCCTTGAATAGAAAATACAGCATTTCGTGACTAACGTGGCATCAAAACTTATCCGCATAATTATAGAGTTCAGTTTCTAATATATACCTTAAAGCGCTTTAACAGCTACTTTATTTTCAATAAACACTAATTTAACGGCATTCACTTAAAATAACAAAATTATTTGTAACGTATCTTACATATGGTGTTAGGCTTTTTACATATCCACTTGCTTTCATCCTCAACATATGAATTGAATCAGAATGATGTGTTACAGTTAATGTTTAAATTAATTGCTATTTGGTAAGCATATACATGAAATGACTGATATTGATTGATGTATTTTAAGTAAAATAATTCTAAAACTACTGCACGGCTTATGAAAGCAAAACGAAAAAACATTTAAATAAATGAATTTAAACGTCTTACTAGTATGATCATTTTTACAATAATAGAAGATGTAATTGGTGACGTACAAATAATATTTGCACGAATTCCTCTATTATATTTTACCGTTACATAGTTCAAAAAAAAGAAAATGTTTTAAGTTTTTTTTGAACGATTGTATTTGTTGAATTCCAAGCGTAACAGATGGGAAATAACACAAGTATTTTATTCTAAAAAATATAATAAATATTTCTGAAAACAAAAATTCTACTAGAATATGCTACTTTATGTTGCAATGTTTAATTAATTGGCATAAAATAATAAAAGAGCCTTCTAATTAAATTGCACGTTAATTAAATGTATTTGTTACAGAGGAGACAAATAGAATACTACATTTTTGACATGCACTGTTATTTGTGCTAAATTCTGTGATTTGAACCATCCTAAACATTATCTGTAATTTTTTTTTAATTATCACATTTCAAGGGAAAATAAATTATTATAAGATTTTTAAAATTCCAACCCCCTTTTTTTAAGTCCAAGTAATATATCGTAACAGAGAGGACATGGATACGAGTTGAACATTGATCTCAAATTTGGGTCAGCTGTTCAACAATGGTTATAAAATAAAAAGTCAATTGAGCCATTGTCGCAAGTTGCTATATTTTATAATTCTATGCAATTATTAGGCAAACTTCTGTGATTTTAATAGAAAATTAACATTTTCGTGAATAGCACATACACATTTTATACGGTGTTTTACCTACCCACAAAATATGGATAGGTCGTAGTACGGTAAAACTTAGATTTGCCAATTTTTATGTTTGGATGCATCTGATTTCATGCGTGATTTGCTTCCATCAAGGTGCACATTTGGCTTTGTGGACTTTCTGTCCATTTTCTTAGACAATCATGCACTCAGCTACCAGAAGTCTGGTAAGAAAGTTTATCAGATGAGTAGAAATTTATTACAAGTATTTTTTGTTTCATCAGAAACTTTGTTACTAAACTATTTCTTTTGTTTTGGTAGTAAGGTTACAGAGTAGGGGAGAGTGGGGTCAATTGTAACATTTTTTACTTAACTATTTTTAACTAACAAAAAATCCAATATATTATCAGTATTAATTGACAGACGAGTAAAGTAGACTATTCTCTACTAGAAAAAAAATAAATACCTTATTTTAAATGTTATTATATTAGTAATTAACAATTTTCGACAGTAGTGCACTTGTTACAATTGTCCCCACTTACGGGGTCAATTGTAACAGTTCATAAATTCAACTAAAACATAGTTAATTATACATATTATCATAGTTGTGATATATTTTTTATTGATCAAAATAGTAGTGATATTTTAGGAGTAAAACTAATGATGAGCAGGGACCTAAAGGGTTAAACTTTTAACTTTAAGGGGTTAAAAATTTTAATTTATGCTGTGAAAGGTGACAAATAAAATAATGCACATGCAACGTAATATAAATGATATAGGAAACTATTGGTGGTTCTTAAAGAGTTAAGTAATTGTTTGTAAGCATAAGATTATTTATTTTCAGCTGTTACAATCGTCCCTTTACTTATTGTTACAATTGTCCCCAAGACGCCATTTCAGCTTCATTTGTTAAAAACAATGCTAGTTAATTAACTAAACCAACCTTTTTCTTCTGAAATGTTAATTAAGGTGTCCACTTACATATTCGGTTAATAATTTTTATTTATTTAAACAAAATTACTTTGTTGCAATATAATATTCTAATACCAAAAAAATTACTTGCGTAGCGTGAAAATGTCTTTTGTGATGTAACTCTTTCAAAAGTACCTAGAAATGGTTGCCAGCAGGGGTGTACATGTAAATTTATTAAATACACTTTGTGCGCCACCTAAGAACCAAATCTTAAACCCGACACTCGAAATTTTTGCTCTGTTACAATCGTACCCTGTTACAATTGACCCCACTCTCCCCTATGCATATAGCAGTACAGCGTTTTCTTGGAGATACAGGTAATGCACGGTTTGCTTTTTTAATAGCATTCCCCAATGCTTAGGGAGTATTATAAAGAGCTTCCTGAAATTCTACTGCTTGTATCAGTGCCTTTTTATTTTTCCTCTGTCTTCTTTTTTCTTCAATTTATCCATTTCTCTGTTAAGGTTTTTTTTTTAAATACTTCAGTTATCATGAATTTTCGTTTTATATTCCTTATCTTTCTTCTTACAATTATCTTTTTATTGGAACATTCTAGTTCTATATTGTCTCATTCTTTCTGCTGCTGTTTTCCCCATATTGATAACTCAGTTAAAAAACTTTTAACTATAAACTAAACACACTATTAAATAAAAATGGCACAGCTTTGTATAAAAAATGTGCTCTAATAGCGGAGGAACTGGTTTAAACTAGTTGAATCAAGATACATTAGCACCTGTTTACATTCCTAGAGTTCTTTTTTAATGATCAACCTATCAATTTTGTGTAACTGACGGAACATTTAGTTTTGTCCTATCTGCTACATCCCCTCTGTTATATGAGAAACTTTAAAATTTGTATTTTTTTTTTTTCAAAAATGTAACATTACATGATTGTACTAATAGACTTTATTGTAAAAACCAAACATTAAGTTAAAAAGTTTTTTGTGTAATGAATAAAATAAACTTAAAAGAATAATTGTAACAAGGGGGACATTGAGATAATTTTTCATTTAAAAAATAGGAAAAAAAAATTTGACGGTAATCACTTGCATAATATTTTGACTCAGGAACAATTTATTTTACAATATAAATCAACAATATGTAAAATCGTAATATTTTAATAACTTATTCTTCTTTAAAATAGACAGTTTTTTTGGTAGAAAAAGTCTAAATCATGAATGCTTTCTATTTATGATAAATTTTACTATAATCATGGATAACTCCGAAAAATAAGTGTGAATTCATAAATTACAACAAATTTTTTTTAAAATGATACCAATTACAAAGATATTGCCTAAACTTCTAAAATTCATCACTGGTTTCAGTTGCCATGGAATTCAACATTTATATAAATACATCATCCTTATCATCTGGCATAAATATTAATGTTTTTTTTTTGCTGCATATTACCTCTTAATATCGAATGATGTTTCTTTGCCACTTTTCTTTATTTCATCAAAAAATTACTTTAAAGAAATATTCTAGTATTCGTTTTTTTCACGCAGTCTACAAGACTTTTACTTATATTAAAGCACGCAAATATGCTATCTCTATATTCAAGTAAGGAGGCAAAATTATTTCCTCCAAAAGATGTATTACAGAAATTGGGCGATAAAGTATGTAATAAATTACTTTATTTTTTCATCATAAATTTTTATTTTTTTGCACAAATAAATTCATTTTCTTAATATTAAATCAAAGTCTTGGGTAGAGTATTTTGTTTCTTATTTTATTTTTTAAAAATTTCCTCTTTTGCATAATAGACTAGCAACCATCGATGGCCAGCTTAGTCTTCTACCCAAACTCATCAATATGAACTCATCTACTCAATACAAATTGTGATATAAAATATAATAGTAAAATGCAGAATCTTTTCATTAATTTAACATTGAAGATGCAAGAAGTCGTATGGATTTGATCTGCTGCATTGGTTTCGCATCTCTGCCTATACGTTGGCCTTATTCGATTGCTTATATCGCTGGAACTTTTTTCTCCATTCTCCTCTGTAAACTCAGTTTTTACTTTATACTTTCCTAAAATTTTATAAATTTTTCAAAAGTCAAGCTTCGTATTGCCCAAATCGTGGCTTCATCCTATTTTAGGTTAAATTTTGCTCAGTAAGTAAAAGTGCGGTATTTTTATAAAACTGGAGATAGTAATAAATCTTTCAGTTTATGCATTTTTCCAACATTATTTATCTAAGATACCACTTAGAGCTATTTCCAAAGCCTTACAAAAAATTACAGATATCTCCCATCAATTTTTGAAATTCGTAAAAATGCTGCAATTAAAACATATTCATAAAACCATTTAGAACTGCAAAAGGCACAGCAACTTACTGGGTTTTACATAAATTACGCTCTAAATCTTTTTTTTTAATATTCTATTGATTGTATGTTTCAGGGACTTAAACTTTTTGAGCACCTAAAGATCATATGTATTAATAAAGGATCAGAAATAAAAATATTTTGTATTCCACATCTCAATATATTTAAACTAACTTGGATATATAAAGATCACTTGCATTAATTGTCAGGGATTTTTTTTCTTATAATTTAACTGCAATCCTTTCTAGAAAAATATTCGCTACATTTTGGAGAAGAAAGCTGAGGAATGAGTTCTCAAGACTAAAGATATTTGTCTGGGCCCTGAAAGAATGCAATAACAAAACTAAAACTGTCATACCACTTTTAACTTCATTAAAACGAAGACCAGAATCACTAGGCGGTAGGAATGCAGTAGTTTGAAACAAAATGCTTGGGTTCCGCAGGAGCTTTGTTTTTTTTTAGGTCTGCTGTTACTACGTAATTTGTGGGGACTAATCGTTTAACTAATTCTCTCTCGTCTGGGTAATTAATCTGCACGTACAACACAGGGAGGTTTTCGCTTTTGAAAACATAGCTGCGCTGGAAGGAAAAGAGTTATGGAAACTGATTACTAAGGAACGGACAATTTGCTCAGTCTCTGAGGTTTAACTGGAATTATTTTTCCAGAACAGAAGATTAATCGAGAACGGAGTTTATTGTAAAACCAATCTGCAACTTACAGTTAATTTGGGCGTGAATGTTTTACATTTCCTTCAAATTAGAGGTACATTTGGGTGTAAAAGTTTTCTTTTCCAACAAATGATTTAACTATTTAAATGTTTAATGTGATGTTATTTAATTTTAGTGCCATTTTATATATTCATTCAACATTGCACTTTTTTATGGATCTTTCGATTCAATTCAATTTATAAACAATATTTTACTTAATTTATTTCATATTCTTATATTTGTATAGAAATACAAATCCATACTAATAATTTAATCGCATAGGACAATAGCATTTATAAAGTAGAGCATTATCGCAACATCCCATTGTTGTCATGGATGATAAGGCTCCGCAATTTCATGCCAAAGATCATTGTTGTGTCAATGTGTTCAGTATTGCTAAAAGACCGTCTTTAATTCTCAAAGAAGCTGGTACCCATCGATCTGAAACTGAGTGTGCTTCAAGTCACCACCGAAGAATGAATCCCAGTTCTCCACAATGACAGTTCAGTACCTTAACCACTGAGCCTCTTATAACATTAATGCTATATTAGAAGGATCTATTCACTACTACTCTTCAGCTCTTGTAACAGTTTTAAGACAATATCTATCGTGGATCGTGAGTTGCTTAGATTGCTTAACTTTCTAGAGGGGAACATTATTTAGAACGTAAAGTGATGTAGGGTATATATTGACACTGATGGATATGAATGGATTATGGAGAATGATTATTTGAGCAGAAATTCGACCAGTTAGTGATATTCTTATTTACGTGCTTTGTATTTTATGTACTTAAGTACTTAACAAAAAAAACATTTACAATTAAATTATAAAATTCTATACATTACCCATTATTGCTCACCTATAATTTTGATGGTTTTAAGACAGAACCTCTTGTTGACTAAATTTAGCCTGAATAAATCACCTTTAAACCAAGGTAATTTATCATCACTCAAAGTGCAAAGAAGATTTCGTTTTTGTAATATAAGTTTACTGGAAATGTTGTAGACAATGATTATTTGAGAAAGAATTCCTTAAGCTAGACGTTTCCCCTTTCCGGAATATATGATTTATAGAGAAAAGAATTCACTGTAAAGCTAATCCTGATCTAATTAATTTAACCTAATCTAAAATAAATTAATGAATAAATAAAAACTAATACTTTTTTGTAAGTTCTTAATGTAGAATATCGGAATATTTAAGTATTTTATCTTTAATATAGCGGAGACTTTTACAACCAGCGCAAAATTTAGATTAATGTGGAAGTATTAGAAGCCAAAAAAAAATCAACCGAATCTTGCAAAATTTTCAAATATTTATATATTTATTTTTTGCGACTCATGATCATAACTTATCCTTTATACGTTTACTCGGTCTTTTTAAAAACATAAACTTAAGGTGAAAAATACAAAAACGGCGTCTCATCATAGTTTGCATAAATTTGTCATAAATATAGAAATTTGGAAATGATGGGGAAGTTAGGTGTACGAAGAAGATGAGATTAGTTTATGAAGGATTTGGGGCGTGTGCAATAAATGATCTTATGAATGTAAATTTTGGAACGGTAATTAAGTACTTCTGTAAAAGTCATTATTAACACAGGGGTTATGTACAGGCATATTAATGAGGAAATAGAGTTTATGTGTGAGTCAAATAAAGGAAGAAATTCCTCAGTTCTTGTCCTTAACAAGGTTATTTATTAGTTCACGGATGAATTTATGAGTTTTTTTAATTTATTTCAGATTTTCCATAAAATTCAATAAGTAATTATTATTCTTATTAAATAACATTGTACATAACGTACATTACACAGGGGTTATGGGCAAACATATTAATAAGGAAATAGAGTTTGTGAGTCCTCCGATATTGTCTTTAACTAGGATATTCATTGGTTTTCGGATGAATTTATGAGATTTTTATTTATTTGAAATTTTCCTTAAAATTCAATAAAGAATTATTATTTTTATTAAATGCATGTAACTAAAGTGTTTTGGAGCTTTTTGAACAAAATAATGTAAAACAATAATATGCGTCATTCTTTAAAAATGTAGGATTCTTTTTTTCGTGTCAATATGGTTATTTCCTCTCAACAAAAATTACATAGAACCGAATAATACATTTTTATTTGGTTAAGTTTAGAAATACTTAAAAAATTGCAAATTCCCAGAAACATTTTTATTTTTCATTTATTATATCGAAGACAAATTCATTCTATGCTTTCGTTAATCAAAGCGATGAGAGCAGATATCTTGTTTTTATGCTACTCTTACTCTCTGGAGTAGTTTCGCGTCAAAGCATTACTTAAGCATCAAGTATTTGAAAAGAGTTATAACTATTCTGATAACATCAATTTGTTATACGTCTGTTATGCCTTAAGATCAGGATTCGAAGTCTTTTCCCCGAATATGAAAATCCGGCAAATAGTTCCTATTCTTAGATTTAATCTATTCCAACCCATATATATTATTGTAATTTTTTTTCTATAAGTTTTACCCATTTATGACTTATACGGCACTAATTTGTAGCTAATTTATTATTATTATTATTATTATTATTATCAAAAACTGCAAACACTATTTACCCATCATCTTGGTATAGCCGAATGTATGCTTCCAGGGTTACAAGATACAAAACCGAATTGGTTAGTTACGAAACCAAATTCAAAATTTATGGTCTAGTATTTCGGTCTAGTTAGAAAACGTTATCTTTTGAAAATTCTGTTGTTAGTTCGTTTAGTCTAAAGCTATGGCGTCACAAAATGGAAAAAATAGCTATCTTTTTGCCTTTTTTTTTTAAGTAAATGAATTAAAATAAATAAATAAAGTAAGATTAAAAGCTAGACAGTATTTTTGCTTGAAACGATAAAATGTTAATGTTTTCGTTTTATAATTTCTAATATCCCATACAGTCTCCCAAACAACTATGTTCTATTTTGAATATTGGATTTCTCTATCTCATTGTTGTGAGTCTGGGGTTGCCAACTGGACTTCCTTTTCTTCTTTCGTTCTATTAACGAGTTAGGAATGATAACTATGAAATTGGCGGTTAAAATGTGTAATAAATTAGACAAGTTTTCGTTTGCAAGGTATTCAAAATTAAGTTTTGTGATAACAGTTTTGCTGAATTATTTCTGTCAAGTCTTTTTAAATTCAGAAGAAACTTTAAAGTGATTTCTTTATTGTTTACTTTAAAATTTTTGTCTCCCAAACCATCAGCAAATGTACAAGTAAAAAGGCAAATTTTCGGAAGCGAAAATAAAATTTTGAAACCATCAGTATTAAATTTTGTTTCTCTTCATGGTTTTATGAAATAAAAGGAAAAATACTGTTTTTTCTTTTTCAAAGAAACTACATTTTTAAATCTAACTAAACTGCTGTTTGTAGAAAATGCAACACCATGAAAGAATCATCAGAATCAAATGAAATTTAATGCAGAAACGACTTGTACTGATACAAATAAATGATGAAATTTTCAAAACAAAAGAAACAAATTAAGCGTCCGAAATCAGTATTTGGTGCAGCCACCACGCGCTGCAATAAGTGCTGCTATACGACGTGGCATGGAGTCAAACAGATGTTGAATATCTGCTTGAGGAAGAGAATTCCATATCGCTTGTATGCGCAACCAAAGTTCGTCTTTGGAAACTGCAGGACGCGGATCACGAGTGAGACGCCGACCAACCATATCCCACACGTGCTCAATAGGCGACATATCCGGCGAATAAGCAGGCCAAGGAAGAAGTTGCATGCGTTGTGCTGAACAGAAGTCTCTAACAGTCCGCGCAACATGTGGGCGTGCATTATCCTGCTGAAAGATAGCTCCAGGGATGCCTTGAAGGAAAGGAACGACTTCGGGCTGTAGCACTTCACGGACGTATCTGTTGCTATTGAGATTACCCTCAATTCGTATCAAATTGGATCGTCCATGATACGAAATCGCACCCCAGACCATAACTCCGGGTGTTCGACCACTATGTCGTTCAATAATACACTCAGGAAGGCAGCGTTGACCGGCATAACGTCTAACACGAACACGGCCATCATGGGTCCACAAATTGAAGCGTGATTCATCTGAAAAGACAACTTGGTGCCAATCAGCTCGCCAGTCTCTGTGCTCAAGAGCCCACTGCCGACGCAGCCGTCGATGATCCGCCGTGAGGGGAATCCTGTATAATGGCACCCTTGCACGCAATCCACGGCGCAGCAGACGACGACGAATTGACGAAGCCGACAATTGTACACCTGTAGCAGTAGACCAATGTGCTGCCAGCTGCCTGGAGGAAGCTGTGCGATCATTCACCGCCATGCGGAGCAGGTGTCGATCATCGCGCTCTGACGTCACCTTCTGTCGTCCAGTGCCTGTTTTTCGAGTTGTTCGGTGCTCGTCGGTCCACTGCTTCCAAACTCGCATCACTGTGGAACTGTTCCGCTGCATACGAGCTGCTATTGCGCGATAGGAAAATCCTCCTTCTCGAAGGCCGATTATCCTCCCTCGTTCAAACTCCGTAAGTTGCTTGAATTTCTTATTCTTCCGTCGTGGAGGCATACTCAGGTCTCACTAAACGTTTGCCACTAACAAATAATCATAGACTATTTTCAACGTCCCGCTACAGCACTTTATTTATACGCTTTCAGCATCAATTCAGAGGGCGCTGCGCGCGCCACGCACGCGCGATGGCTCTGAAACTTTATTAATTTGCATAATATCCTATAATTGACATTTGCTGCGAATTTCATTTGATTCTGATGATTCCTTCATGGTGTTGCATTTTCTACAAACAGCAGTTTATGTAACTTCCTAAAAATATGTTCATTTATTTGATTATTCATTAGTAAATCCTTTGTGCCTTATAATAAACTAAAACTTTAACTGATCGATAAAAAGTTTAAGTAATTCAAGTTATTATTTTATACTTACTTATTAACTGTCCGTTTATGGTTCTTAAGAAAAGTTTATTTATACAAGGATATTTGACATTCTGGTACTTCAAAGCAAAATTATTAACTCATATTTAGTTTAACACTTTCTAAAAATAAATCCAGATGATTAGAATTTTTGTATTTAAGCAAAAACATTGCTCTGAGGTTTCAGATTGAAAATATTTTACAAACATATTTGAATTTTAAATCAGCACTTTAAAAATATATGTAATGCCGGAAAAATGTGATAAGATGCCGTTATTTAAATTAAGTAGTTACAATTTAATATTATACATAAATGATTTTTATCACAAATTTCAAATTGTTATATACTATGTAAATATTTGTTCAAGCTCCTTCGTGTTTCAGAATATGTGTTCAAGGATGACTGTAACGATGGCTTTATTAAAATGTAATATGAAATATATTAAAACCCCACTAAAACGAACAACAAATTAATTCATCGCACACTGTTTTTTCAAGTAGATAGATTTGAAGGAATTAAATACGAAGCAATAAATATTCATTTAAAATGATCATTTACATTAGATTTTAAGCAAATTTATTTTAACAGAAATATTTTACTTTATCTTAAATACATATTAAGTTGAATTGAAATACTTTTAAAATTCTTTTGCAGTAAAATTTTAATTCATTTTCCAAAAATTTTAATATCAGTATTTCATTTTAATTGCTGTCCATTCACTAGTTGAATAATGAAAGTGTTAAATACAGGGTAGTTTAAATAAGGCTAATTCTTGTAAAATATTCATAACAAATAAAGGGTTAAAAAAAATTTCTTGACTTTTTGCTGCATACTCAAATAATATGATAATTTATGTGTTTTTGCAGAAACGAAAGAAAACAGAAAATCACTACGCAATTTTTGAAAATCTCGTAATGACTGAAAATCTACATTACGACATTTTCGAAATGCTGACCATAAGTATAGTACCCTTAGTACCCAGGGCAAGTAATTCTACATGACAAAATTACTTTCACTTACATAAGTATTTCGAAATTTAAAATTAAAAAGTGAAAAGAAGTGAGAAAAAGTAAAAAAGTGAGTTCATAAAAATCTAAAGTAATGCATAAAGAAAAATGTAAGGTATACAAAATATACAGAATAAATATATGAAAGTGATAAGTTGAGTTCCGGAGCAGCTATGTTCGTATCTGTTTTCCCATCCCGAGCGTCTCATTGCTGAAAGTTCCGCAAGTGCTAGCTGCCTTACTAGGGAAGGCTGTCTATCAGAGAAAGGAATGTTGACCTGATCCACGAGTCTGGCGGCAATACCGGTGAACGTTCCAGGGATTTGGTCTGTATTTTAATTTGAATTTATAAACTCTAAGTTCGATTTTAGTACAGTTTTAAAAGAATAATTTACCCTGGCTTTTTATTGTTTCCACCATATTTTAGGATATATATTTTAAGATAAGCCTTTTATTTTTAATCGTGTTTGCAGGATTCAGAAAATATTGTGATCTATATTTTAATTGTTTTGTGCAGATTTTAAGATAAGTGTGCCTTTTATCCTTAATTGTTTTCTCTAGATTTGGAGTAATAGAATATTGAGCCTTAGATTTTTAATTGCATTTTATTGAAAAGATAATTTTGTGTTGATGAATATTAAACTTAAAATAACGTATAATTTGGAAATATGTGATATCTACTTGATAGCATTCGGAAATGTTCTGAGTGTATTTTTGTGTGAAAATTTGAGTTTTGATAAAATTGATTGTAAATGTTAAATCTTTCAAGTAATTCCTCGGTAGATTTTCTTTGTTGAACCTGGGTAACAGTTACTAAAGTTAACTTATTGATCACAGCGTAATCAAAGATAAGGGTAACAGTATAATTAGATCTTGGAGCAAGAGACTGTAAATTGTCATATATATATATATATATATATATATATATATATATATATATATATATATATATATATATATATATATATATATATATATATATATATATATATATATATATATATATATATATATATATATATATATATAGATAGATCGATAGATAGATAGATAGATAGATTAAAACCATGCAGAAATGAACATTTTCAAAAACTTATATTAAGTAAATAATTCTTAGTTGCAATTAGATTTTTAAATTACAA
This sequence comes from Parasteatoda tepidariorum, assembly GCF_982258835.1. NCBI lineage: Eukaryota > Metazoa > Arthropoda > Arachnida > Araneae > Theridiidae > Parasteatoda > Parasteatoda tepidariorum. Next base: position 7,083,560 of record NC_141765.1, read on the forward strand.
TTTGAATAATATAAATTAGTTTTCATTTTCTTATCTCAATTTTGGCGTATCCAAAAGACTTCTGAGAAAATTAATAAACACTACACTAAATGTAATTTTTTCTGATTACGTTTCTAATTAGTTTTGTTTCTGCTTCAATGAATGAGAAAGCTGGAAATGGAAGGAATTGGACAAAGATCAGGTCTTATAATTCAATTGCTTGCAATCACTCATTCGGACAAAAGATTTTTCTGTTTCCGTAAACAAATAAACATATTCACTGCTTTCTAAAATGAGTTCTAGAGGATTAAGTATCAAATTTAAACTATTTTAATATTTCACATGAATACATTTTCTTTATCAAGCAATACAGTAGAAACAAGTTAATATTTAAATGGCTATTTTCTATCATAGTATTATATTTTTTATCGAAATAAAATCGTTCTTCTTAATTAGGGCAGACTCGAAAAGAAGGTATGTTAGTAATAAGTGATAATTAGCTTGTAAGTAGAATTAAGAAAAGTTCTACTTATTCAATATTACAAACTATTGCTTTAATATGACAAAAAACGTAGGTATATCCTATAAACGTAAAAGAAAAAAAGTAGATTTATCTCACTTTGAATAGTAAACAAGTCAGAAAATGATATTTTCTAATACTAAGTTTTCCAAAAATAACCGAAATTTTTTTAAATTTCAAGCGAAAAGGAAGAAAAGGAGATAGAAATTCATGGTATACTGCTTCTGCTTAGAAAACTATTATTTTTGTCAAATCTTCAGCATTATTGCTGGAAAAATACTGTAGAACCATATGTTCTGCTGCATAATGCTGCAAATGGTGATTATTATGGTATTATTCTTTTATAGTTTTTCTTAGTTAGAATCGCCATATGTTAACTAAATTTCAAACTTCGTTTTGTTTTCAGATATGAAAATAATTTTTCTTGCTTTCTTAGCAGAACGTGAATAATAATGCATCTTTATTTAATTCCAACATCCGTTAATTGGTTTTTCTATCTGTTGATTATTCAATATTCACCCTGTCTTCTGACTCCTTCGTAAAAGTTTAAGATTATTAAATGACATGTTTAAGATTATGATATGAAAATATAAATCTTATTATTACACTTTTTAAAAAAACAGTTTATTCTACAATAGTTGCTTTCCATATTTTCAAAAAAAATTTTTTTTGAATGCTAATTTTATACTAAAAAATTAAATGGAGAAATGTTTTTGGCTGGAGGACGAGAAGGGTAAACACGAATAATACAAAAGTTGAAGATTGTAAAAGTAAAATTGTTACTTCTCCCTAACTGAAAATGTTTTGCTGAAAAAATGCTATTTTTATAAAATCGAACGTTCCTTACGGGAAATGTAGAGGGAAAATATCAACAACGTCTTTAAATTGGGTAGAAGAGTTGAGTTGAGTTTTGTATCAAGCATTGCACACAAGCCTTAACACGGTGCGCCTTAACCAATGTTAAATAAAATGCTCTTACACCTAGAAAATTAGAAGAGATTCTGAATTTGCAATGTTAACAGATAATAAAAATCAAAAGATCAAAATAATCTGTGGAGAGATTTTTAAAAAAATCCACTTTGAGCATTTTTGCGAAAGAAGTATGATATTTTTGAAAAGTTGGCGTTGTTTTATATCAATAAAAAGGAAAAAATGATATAATAATGATTTTTCAGTTGTAATTCTATTAAACTTTTATTATTTAAACATTTTACTGCTGATAAAATATGAAAATGTAACATAATTTAATTATATTTACATCAATTTAAACATATGAAGCATTATATCTACAAACAGCGCTCGAAAGGTGTTTAGGATAATCCGGGTGATTTGCAGCAACCTTATTCATTTCCCAGGAAGACTTTGAGAAATCAAAATGTACGGACTCCATCACCTGTTCTCCAAAAAATGCTAATCCTTCACCGTTTTTGTCACATGACTGTTCAATGTGAAAAAAAAAACTGCATGAACCTTTGGTGTAACGCTGACACCTAAGTCCATGTAGCTCTTTTTGAAAGCTTCTATAATTGCTTTGTAATTTCGGTCAAGATTATTTCCGAAGCATGCAGAAACCACTTTTTTGAAGTCTTCAAATACTTTAACATACTTCAGTATTTCTAGATTTTTAAACTGGCGCAGAAGTTCTTCTTTATCCAAAAGTGTTTTGCATGCATTTCCCTTAAACCCAGAACATCCTCGTCTGATTTCGCGCTGAACGTGACAAGCTTTTGTCCATGTCAGAGATTCATTTTCACACTCTTCCAACATATGCGTGAAAACAGTGTTAACAACACCAAGCATAAGGTGTAATTCTGGAGGTGGAATAATGTCTAGGAATGTTTTCCCTCCAATAGTTGCAATTAGCGGTGGATGAATGCAATTGAAATAATCTTTCGCTTTGATTTTTGAACATTTTCCTTCAGTCAGCCAACTTGTATAATACGATGAAACATTTTCGAGGGATCTCAATTCGCCACAGCTGCTTAGCTCATCTTTCTTGGCATAACAATAAGTGCATGGGTATGCGCTGCTGTGCGACATTATACCTGCTAAGATATTCGCTAACATCAAATCGGTTGCAATTGTGCCGTAGAAAGGACTTATATTCAACGTTGAAATGAGTTGATCTACATTCTTATAATTTTCTTGTGCACTCGGAACGGCTGCTAGAATGAATAGTCGTTTAACTCTAGAATCCTTAAATTTTCTTGCAGCTATCCCCTCATCGAGCATGTTTACCGCTGCACTCGAAGTCCAACTCATTTCATTGTACAGAAAGACATATTTTTAAAAATCCACCTCCTCCGTCAATACCCATTTTTAAGTGAACATCCAGTACATCTCGTTCATTTTTCACATACTGAACAAAAGCAGGAACATCTTTGCAGTTAACTCCAAGCGCAGGAGCATCCGAGACTTCATCGCCTTTTATACAAACGAAAGGAAATTCCTTAAAATCAAAATAATCGTTGACAGAATGAGTTGTGATATTAAGTTTTGTTTTTTATCCTGGTTCAATTGCTTTTCTACTTCGTGTACACACACAAATGGAAGCTACCATTTTTTAAAGTCACAGTGCTTGTGTCGCTAAAGTCGATTTAAGTTTTTATTATTTTTGTTTTTTAAATAGTGGTTCATCGACTATAATTAACAATTAAAAAAACTTCTAATAATTATAAAATTTATTGCAAACGGTAATTATGAATATTTAATACAAATATATTATTATTATTTTTTTATAAGTATAAAAAGATGCTAGCATTTTTGAAATATCGTATTTCGTGAAGAAAAATGTTCAAAGTGGATTTTTTTTAAAATCTCTCCACAGATTATTTTAATTTTTTGACTTTTATTATCTAAGAACATTGTAAATTCAGAATCTCTTCCAATTTTCTAGGTGTAAGAGCATTTTATTTAACTTTGGTTAAGGCGCACCGTGTTAACTTACTAAGCATAAAAACACTCTAGCACAGATGAAACTTTTCATGACGAATTCTCCTTGACCCTCTGTAGGTATTTTAAGTTTATTTGATTTTAATTAAGGCTGATTTTCGAGGGCTCCGTCGTAGTATATAATAATGCTTTTTTGCGAATAATATGCTTTTTTAAACCTGCTGAGAGTTTGCAACTGAGACTTATGACTGGTAGGTCATGTTTAGCCTATCTAACGCCAGCGCTGTTTACGCTTAGTTTGAAAATGGCGCAAAACGCCAAGATGGAGAAAAGCCACAGTTTTGTGAAAATGAAAAGCATTTGTGGTCTAATTTTTTAATACTTAAAAATTTACTCCAATGCTGCATTACCTGGGCTCATAAGAATTTGCAAAACCTGAGAATTCGACAGTAATTTTGATAATCTTGATCTAGGTGGAAAAATTTCACCAAAAATGGTGATTTTTAAAACAGTTTAATAACTTTTATAATATTTAAGAAATTTGTTTGTTCCCAGATATTAAAGCAAGATTTTGTATAAAGTTTAAAATCACATAATTTATTCTAGTACAAGTCACTTAAACGATAGCTTTTTTATTTTTCTTGATGACAGATCTTCGAAAAACAGCGTTATTTAAAGTTTGGAGAGTTCTGCTAAAACAAGATTAAACCATGATGTTTTAAAAGTCAGGATAATTTCGCCACTGTGTAATATTAAATATATCTGTATATTTTGTATACCTTAAAATTTTCTTTATGCATTATTTCATGAACTCACTTTTTCTCACTTCTTTTCAGTTTTTAGATTTAAATTTTGAAATACTTATGTAGGTGAAAGAAATTTTGTCATGAAGAATTACTTGCCCTGGGTACTAAGGGTACTAAGTACATATGGTAAATATTTCGAAAATGTCGTAATGTAGATTTTCAGTCACTACGAGATTTTCAAAAATTGCGTAGTGATTTTCTATTTTCTTTCGTTTCTGCAAAAACATTTAAATTATTATATTATTTGAGTATGCAGCAAAAATTCAAGAAATGTTTTTTTAACCCTTTATCGGTTATAAACATTTTACAAGAATTAGCCTTATTTAAACTTCCCTGTATTTAATACTTTCATTATTCAACTAGCAGTTATAAAAATAGCATATTATTTTCAAACAAGCATTCTTTTATATTACGACGGAGCCCTCGAAAATCAGCCTTAATTAAAATCAAATAAACTTAAAATACCTACAGAGGGTGAAGGAGAATTCTTCATGAAAAGTTTCATCTGTGCTAGAGTGTTTTTATGCTTAGCAAGTTAAGGCTTGAGTGCAATGCTTGATACAAAACACAACTCAACTCTTCTACCCAATTTAAAGACGTTGTTGATATTTTCACTCTACATTTCCCGTAAGGAACGTTCGATTTTATAAAAATAGCATTTTTTCAACAAAACATTTTCTGTTAAGGAGAAGTAACAATTTTACTTTTACAATTTTACTTTACAACTTTTGTATTATTCGTGTTTTCCCTTCTCGCCCTCCAGCCAAAAACATTTCTCCATTTAATTTTTCAGTGTAAAATTAGCTTTCAAATTTTTTTTTTTGAAAATATTGAAAGCAACTACTGTAGAATAAACTGTTTTTTTAAAAAGTGTATTGATAAGATTTATATTTTCTTATCATAATCTTAAACATGTCATTTAATAATCTTAAACTTTTACGAAAGAGTCAGAAGACAGGGTGAACATTGAATAATCGACAGTTAGAAAAACCAATTAACGAATGTTGGAATAAAATAAAGATGCATAATTGGTCGCGTTCTGCTAAGAAAGCAAGAAAAATTATTTTCATCTCTCAAAACAAAATGAAGGTTGAAATTTAATTAACATATGGCGATTCTAACTAAGAAAAACTATAAAACGGTATTACCATAATAATCACCATTTGCAACATTATGCAGCAGAACATATGTTCGTATAGAATTTCTCTTGCAAAAATGCTGAAGATTTGACAAAAATAATAGTTTTCTAAGCAGAAGCAGTAAACCATAAATTTCCATCTCCTTTTCTTCCTTTTCGCTTGAGTTTTAAAAATTGTCGGTTATTTTTGGGAAACTTAGTAATAGACAACATCATTTTCTGACTTGTTTACTATTCAAAGTGAGATAAATCTACTTTTTTTCTTTTACGTTTATGTGATTTACCTACGTTTTTTGTCATATTAAAGCAATAGTTTGTAATATTGAATAAGTAGAACTTTTCTTAATTCTACATACAAGCTAATTATCATTTACTACTAACATTCCTTCTCTTCTAGTCTGCCCTAAATAAGAAGACCGATTTTATTTCGATAAAAAATATAATACTATGATAGAAAATAGCCAATTAAATAATAACTTGTTTCCACTGTATTGCTTGATAAAGAAAATTTATACACGTGAAATATTAAAATAGTTTAAATTTGATACTTAATCCTCTAGAACTCATTTTAGAAAGCAGTGAATATGTTTATTTGTTTACGGTATCTGGAAAATCTTTTGTCCGAATGAGCGATTGCAAGCAATTGAATTATAAGACCTGATCTTTGTCTAATTCATTCCAATTCCAGCTTTCTCATTCATTGAAGCGGAAACAAAACTAATTAGAAACGTAATCAAAAAGATTTACATTTAGTGTAGTGTTTATTAATTTTCTTCTGTTTATTTCTTCTTTGGTTACGCCAAGTTTGAGATAAGAAAATGAAAACTAATTTATATAATTCAAATGGTAATTCAAAAATCTAATTGCAGCAAAGAATTATTTACTGAATATAAGTTTTTGAAAATGTTCATTTCAGCATGGTTTTAATCTATCTATCTATCTATCTATCTATCTATCTATATATATATATATATATATATATATATATATATATATATATATATATATATATATATATATATATATATATATATATATATATATATATATATATATATATATATATATATATATATATATATATATATATATATATATATATATATATATATATATATATATATATATATATATATATAACAATTTACAGTCTCTTGTTCCAAGATCTAATTATACTGTTGCCCTCTTATCTTTGATTACGCTGTGATCAATAAATTAACTTTAGTAACAGTTACCCAGTTACCCAGGTTCAACAAAGAAAATCTACCGAGGAATAACTTGAAAGATTTAACATTTGCAATCAAATTTATTGAAACTCAAATTTTCACACAAAAATACACTCAGAACATTTCCAAATGCTATCAAGTAGATATCACATATTTCCAAATTATACGTTACTTCAAGTTTAATATTTATCAACACAAAATTATCTTTTCAGTAAAATGCAATTAAAAATCGAAGGCTCAACATTCTATTACTCCAAATCAAGAGAAAACAATTAAGAATAAAAGGCACACTTATCTTAAAATCAACAAAAACCAATTAAAATATAGATCACAATATTCTCTGAATTCTGTTAACACGATTAATAATAAAAGGCCTATCTTAAAATATATATCTTAAAATATGGTAGAAACAATTAAAAGTCAGGGTTAATTATTCTTTTAAAACTGTACTAAAATTGAACTTAGAGTTTATAAATTCAAATCAAAACTCGAACCAAATCCCTGGAACGCCCACCGGTATTGCCGCCAGATTCGTGGATCAGGTCAACATTCCTTTCTCTGATAGACAGCTCTCCCTAGTAAGGCAGCTAGCGCTTGCGGGACAACAGACTTTCAGCATTGAGACGCTCGGGATGGGAAAACAGATACGAACATAGCGGCTCCGGAACTCAGCTTATCACTTTCGGTCATCAACTTAGCGGCTTCGGCTTAACTGTGCTCGAGACTCCCGCTCATTCACTCAGGGGCTCCGACCTAGTCCATTCATTCTGCGACTCTGGCTTTGATACATCATCCTGTAAACGGTTCCGTCTTAGACCATCTTACTCAGCGACTCCGGCTTTAATGCATCATTTTCTCAGTGGTACCGTCTTAGTCCATCCTCCCACAGTCACTCTTTATAACCTTTTTATTCTCTGGCCAGCAAGGCGAAAGAATCTTAGACTGATCTGTTTTCCTTCCACGAACCGCCACGCAACCAGTGGACGTCAGAACAAAAAAAAGTTCCATGAGAAAAGCAGTCACCAATTTAATAATACATAATGACAGTGATAAGACAATACTAATTAAATATAAATAAACTTGAATCCACATAATTTAACCCAAAAATCCCATTTGGAAGGGATAATTTAAATTTCTAATCAATATCATTACTCTGATTGAATTTAAACCTTATAATGGTGGTGCCACCCGGAGGCAGATCATGTTATACGCCATAAACACTCACAGGAATTCGAAAATAAGCAGAGCTAACCAAAGCAGCCATCTATTGAAGAAATAAGCGAACTACTTCCGCTAAAAAAGTAATCCATCTTTAAAAGTATTGATCAGAAAAAAATGCAATAAATTTCTATTTATTGTATTTTTTCTGATCAATACTTTCTTTTCCTTTAAATAACCTAAAAGTTCGTTTAGAAGTATACTATGCTACTAAAAGAACAATTTTTAAAAAATTCCAATAAATAGCTTTGCTGCTGGCATTTTAAAATGACCTTCTACTAGCATCGACTATTTTGTATATTTATAAAATTAAATTGAATTTCAAAATGTCATGTTTTTGGCATGTCACAAACAATATTTCCAATAATAACTAGCTTCAAAACTTCGCATAAATTTGTCATTATCTAATTTTTTTTATCTCAACCGTTGTAAACATATCTAGAATATACGCAGAGGGTATTATTTACAAAAACTTCGTTTGAAATAGTTTTTTCTGTCAATAATTTGTTTGTCACAAGAAAATCTGTCATTTTCCTGACTACTTTCTTTTAGTGATTTATAACCAAAATAGGTAGCGCCAGCAATCATTATCTTATGTTAATAGATTGATCAGATACCATCCTATCTAATCATGTTTTGTTGCATGAATAAAGAACCAACTTTCTGGTTCAAAATCTATTTAAAAAATTTTTCAAGGTGAGTAGGATTTTATGTTGTCATTTTCCTGTCTTCTTGAAATCATGAATAACATAAACTACATAGATTTACTTAAGTTATTTCAAGAAATCTTGTTGTTTTCTGCGGAATGTAAACATCGTAGGCCAAAATGTTAAATTAAAGTAAAGTTAAATCTATAAAATGGCAAATTTGTCATTATCCTGGCTGTCATTTTCCTGGCTTATGAATGCCAGAACATGGAAGTGTTACCAGAAATTTTTTTAAACAGTATACTGTAAAGAGGGAAAGCTAATATTAACCTATTACCAAGTTTATGTATGATTGTAATATGCTAGATTGCAATCAAAGTTATTTATTTATTTAATGTATGATTATCATACACAATTTTATTATGTGCATATCAGCAACAAAAACATTTTTGATTCCTTCTACAGTAGATACAAATAATTAATTTAAGCAATTTATAGCCCATCTAAAATAAAGGTGTAAGTTGAGTTACTTACTATTAGCTTAAAACGACTGTTTCTTAAGCTTCTAAGCTAATATGTCATTTTCCTGGCATTCAAGATTTGGTGAATTTCTATTTTATTTTATTTTATTGAGCAAATGCCAATTAACTACACTGCTGTCTGTAAGATATTAATAAATGTAATTAAATAAGTATACAAAAAAAATTTAGATTATTTTAGAAACTTTAAATTTGAAAATATGTTTTGGTCCGAATTGTCATGTTCCCAGAGAATCATCCATATATGACAGTAAAAAATTAAAGAAAAAGAAGAATCAATTTTTATTAACTTAATTACTTAATTAAACTTCATTAAACTTGTGAGTGATTTAATATCATTTTTATTTTTGTCTTGCATCATTAAAAGAGGATACATGAATTCCACTTAGACATGTCAAAGTGATCTTCGATAGTTCGTTCTTTGTTCTTTACTTCCTGTCAACTAACAATATCAGTTTTGAATTTTAAATGAAATTAACTTGTTTCATCGCCACTTGCCTAATCAGGCTAATTCATCCCATTCCAGATGGCCAATTGTTGCCTACTGAGTTAAGAAGTTGTATATTAAGGGATTCTCAGAAGCAAGAAAAAAATTCTTCGAAATTTTGCACTAGCAAAAATAAACCCTTCAGATTGCTTTGAAATCAGTTAATTATTTTTTTGTATATCCTCCCATAACTTTGCAAGACTTAGGTGAAGATAATATTAAATTACCCATAAATTCTGACACTAAGCACTTTTCAAGAATACTAGCATTCCTCTGTCACTTCTAGGATGCGGAAATGTTGTGTTACGAAGAATGAATAATAATTATAACTTTAAAAACAGATAAAAACAGATAAAATTATAAAAACAGACTTTAAATGAATAATAGATAAAAAATAAAGTTTTTTTTTCCCAAAGCGTTTCTCGTTTTTTTTCTCCCCAAAACGTTGAACAAACGTAAGAAAAATAAATTATGAATCACTTTCATTTAGGAAATCTAAGCCATTAAACAAGATAAAAACGAACGATGCATGAACGGATGATATTAAAATAAAGCGAATATATATATATATATATATATATATATATATATATATATATATATATATATATATATATATATTCGCTTTATATTATTTTAATTATTATTTAAGTAAATTTACTAAAAAACTTCTTTGTCGATTTAAATAATTTTTGCCATGTGCAAATCCATGGCTAAAATTCTGTGCAAAACAGGCAATTCATGTTTCTTTCTCTTTTCTATTTTATTTAATTTCTTTTAAATAAAGTTTAATTTTCTAAAAATATTAATTGTCAACTTCCTTAAATTATCCAGTACAATATTACCTTGCGCACATCCATTTTCGAGCCCATCATTGGAAACTACCAAATCAATCGCACTTTAGTACTGCCGTAAAAACGCGCTATAAGACAAAACCATTCCATTTACGCTTTTACCTAAATTTACGCTTCTGTTTTCATATTTTGAAATCCAGCAATCTTGTTACGAATGTATTTTAAATCATTCTTGAAAAATTTCCCATTCATGTAAATCGTCCTGTCGCTACTTGCTTTATAGCTATCTTTTTATTTTTTACTGTTTTTTTCTTTATTTTTTTTCTATTTTTGCGTGATATTGTTACTTAATGTATTCTGTTTTATTTGTTTGTTGTAATTTTTTTTAAAAAAATTTTTATTGCTCCTCACACTTTTGTATTGATATATTTTGCTTTTGCTATATTGATATAATATTAGAGAGCACTCCTTTTTGCGGATATAATCGTGTGAGGTGATAAAAATATTATATCTTTTATTTTCCGGATTTTTATTTTCTTTTTCCTCTTCTCAGATATTTTTTTATTCGGGATTTTTATTTTATTTTTGTTACTATTTTTCTTTTTTCTCGTTTTTCGTTGTTCTGTATTTCTTCCATGCTTTCTCTACATTTTGAACTTATTTTGTATGTATATATATATATATATATATATATAGTGATTACATTGCTTAAAGATGAAAACATACATATTTTGCACTATATCACTATATTAGAAGGCAAAAATATAAGCAAGCCGAAATCGTTGCCAAATATGTGGAAACGAAATTGTTGTCATAAATATGCTTTAAATTGGTTGATATTCTTCGTAATGTTGAGAAATTCTTGAAATCATGATGTCCTACTTGCGTGATGGCGTGCTTAGATTCAAGAAATGTGATAAGAATTGCAATTTTAACACTGACGAAAACTATGCTCGAAGCAATTCTAAATCTTCTGAATTATATTCTTTTCTTCATAATGATTATAAATATTTATTTTTTATTCTCGCTGAAGAAAAAATTTTTAAGTGAAATGAATGTTCCAACGCTGATGTATTTTTATAACATTCTGTTAAAACAACTAATTTCAATATAATATATTTTTGTTCATCATTTGTCTATAGAATCTTATATTGCGGTTTACAAAAATCAATAATATCAATTACACCAAACATTTTACACTTGCTGAAATCAAACAACGGTTCTTAATATTTTCCAATAGATTTTTCCTGAATGTAAAAGTTGTTTTACAGTCTTAAACAAGCTTTTTGTTTAAATGACGAATAAATAAATTATTTAAGTTAATTAAGCACATTAAAATTAATGAACTAATTGGGTTTCTTATTATGGAATTTTTATAAACATTAAAATAGCACCTTATTACTTTTGAACATTGCTGTAATTTTCATTCCAAAATCACGGTAAAATAAGCGGCTGCAGTCTGACCATCCAGTTAACCGTAAAGTTAATGGTTAGTAATATATCTTTACCTATTCAATTTTGTAACCATTTCAAAACCATATTTAACTGGATATTGGAGTTTTCGTTAGGTAGTGGACATATATGTAATGATGTCAAGTGAACCATGGAATATGGCTGAATTAGTTCATCAAGTGGTGCCATCGAATGAGAGAAGGGTTTACTTTTTTGCATTAAGCAGTTCTGTGGGATTGATATCTATGCGTGAATTAGAGTTTAGTATTCCGACAGTCTATTTTCAACAAATTAGGAGTGCATTACACTGGTCACTCTTCATATCTTGAAAGAACTCGAGAGAAATAATGAAGTGCTAGCGCTGGGATTCGAACCCCCGTACAGCTGGTCATTTTAATGACAAATTAGCTTTTACGGGCTATATCATGTGCACAGTTGCAGAGATATTCCTAGTTGGTACGGATAATATTCTGGTTGATTAACCAAATTAGGTGAAAACGGTCGATAGACGATTTTTTTTTCACAGTTAACAAAAATTTTTAATACCATCATTTTTTATAGTTATTTATTGAATATGGTAGAAGAGCAAACATAAATAAAATGTTATTTCACCATTTGTTTTTAATTTCTAACAGTGTATAGTATTTAATAAGCGTTTATACTCTAGTTTCAAAAATCACATAAAACAATGAGTTGTACATTTTTGCGCAATAATTTAAATACATATAGAAAAACTGATTTTGAGTTTATGCGTGATGTGTTAGGGAGTCTGTAATCGAATTTAATCTTTTAAATGCCAATTTAAGCAGGAGTAAACCAAATGACTTTAAATTTGTTACTTCCATTCTAAAGAGCCTATTAAGACAATAAAATACCATAAAACTTAAGTGAAAACATTTTTATAGTGCATTTTTAACGATGACTCGTTTTTGGAACATCGGCGTTTGACTGAGGCATTTTTTACTGACGGTAGTCAATACCGCTGCGCCTCTTTTGTCGGAACAAAATGGTATGCACAAAAAAATAAAAAATTATATTTTAGTAAATACATTAATAGCTAAAAAATTTAAGAGTATGAAATGATTATATGTTGACGAGATATTCTATCTGTTCACCAGGAGCAGTTTTTAAAATACGTCAAAAATCAAGAGGAACACAATTTACTATTTTATAAATGATTACACAGTGACGAGATATTCTATGTATTATCCAGGAGAGCAGTTTTTTAAATACGTCAAAAGTAAGAAGGAACACAGTTTAAACTTTCGTTTAATTGGGCTTACTTTTATCGTTTTTTTATTTGTACTTGAATCTAAGGTTTGATTTTCGATATTTTACAGAAATGATAATTTACAGAATGATAGAAGAAATGATATTTAACAGACCTAGAATGGAATATCATGCTCTAAGTTATTTTTATTTATGGTTTCCATATCAATTATAACTCCTGGTTTAATCGGTTCTAAATAACGAATAGTTAGATCTTCCAAATATAAATCAGAAAATGTTTCTAACAAGGCCATTGTTTGCATCTCTTAGACATGGTGCTAAAAGCAAGCAAAATTTTTAAATGAAAAAAAATGTATCACTTTTCTCTATTTCACTAAGTAACAAATAAGTCACAAGAATCAGAAAGGATAAACTAACAATAACAAAAATCTGTTCAACATCATTGTTAGGAAAGCATTAAAAAATCCTTTATAAGTTAAATTTTTAACTCCATCATTGTCAAATTACCAAAGAAAGTATAAAAGCTCCCAGAAAGCCATCATCTTATAAATTAGAAATTATTTTCAATGAACAAAAATCTTTTTAATCAATAAAAGATGAAAAAACATTGTGTATAAATGAAAGCATATCTTGCATTACTGTCATGTATTCTGATACTATCAATTTGTCATCCTTCAAATTTGCATCAAAAGAGTTCGAACCTAAACACATTCATCCCCTTTTTTTTCCCTTTAAACATCACTAATTATCTTTAATACGAGTCATAATAACAACTGAATTAAATTTTACACAACATAATTTAATAAATCAATTTAAATCAAAAAATAGAACCCTTGAAACACCAATGCTTCAAAAGTAGAACAATTTTGAACTAATATTTTGATGTATAAATTTTAAAATAACATCTTAGATTTATTACCTAACAGACGGTTATATTATAAGAATTGGAGTGTCGCATTATAAGAATTGATTTTTGGTAAATTATATTACAAGTAGGATAAAATTTATAAAAACTCAATTCTAATCCTAAATTAATTCCTAAAATTTATTAAAAATCAATCCATAATGGAAACGGAACCAAACTAAATACAAAAAAAATTTTCTCAGAATTTAAATTGTAAATTTATAAAAAATAATATTATTTAGACGTTAATTGCTCAATAAATTCAAACTAAAAGCCTATGTTTCATTTGTAGAACATCAGCAATTAAACGGTTAAGGCCACGGAAAAGGAAAGGTTAGAAATTATAAATTTACACACTGTTTTATGAATATGAATAAAACTATTTTTATATATTCAAACTTTATACAAAGATACTTTAGACATAAATTCATTCATTTGTACCGAATATTTTTTTGGTAAATAATGGACCTAAATTCGACACGATTTCATATAAGGTAGTGTTTTTAGGTCAAACCTGATCTTTTATTTGATTTTTTCACCGAAATATTATAAGCTGAAGTATAACGACTTGTGTTCGGAGCACATTTTTCTTACTGAAATTGAATTATTATCTGCAAGTTAAGCAAAGATATTTCACTGTTGCATTTAAGGCATTTTTGTCGCCATTAAGGTTACTAGCCCTTAAATGCAACACTCAAGGTACTTAAATGTGACAGTGCATTTTTACAACTTTTATATTAAGTTTTTTGCTTTTGTGTCTGTAAAAATGAAATCTTACAATCCTCTTCGACTAGCTAGAATGCACCATGTCCGAAGACAATACAGGTTCAAATCATTTCATGATGCATGAAAGCAACATTTACTGAAATTGTATAGTTAAATTGAATTTATCATCGATCAAAATTACAACCATTTTATGTCTAGCTTGAATATTCAAAATCGGATCAGGGCTCTGAACTGCAGAGCATGCAAGTCCCCATCGTTTTTTGACTGCTACTTAAGAAATTTATCCCCATTACAGAACTATAATCACTTTAAAATGTACTAAAACTACAGTTTTATTTGCATCTTAATGGTGGATAACATTAAAAGTTACAATCATTTTCTGAAAATAGAATTCTTTGTCATTTTAATGAAATATTGAGTAAATCGGCAATCAAAATTCCTAACATTTTAAATCTAGCTAGAGTACATAAAATACAAATTCAAGAGCTCTGCTCTGATTACATAAAATGCAAACTCAAGAGCTCTGCTCTACAAGTTCCGATCGTCTTTTGAGTACTACACGCAAGATTTATCACGATATTATCATCGATGGGAATTTATCGTGAAGCAATTACTATGAAAACTTTAAAATTAGCTTGAACCTAACAATTTTAGTAAATACTCTGTGCTGGGTGATATTGCAAGTTTCAATTGTTTTCTTATTGTTTAAAAACAATTTATCGTCACATTATTGCGAATTATGATTCATCGTCATTTAAAATTCCGACTAATTTTTTAACTATCTAATTTACAAATAACAACTGAAATAAAATTGAAACAGCACATCTCGACGTAGCAAAAATGTATGTTTCAAATGCTTCTTGACAGTAACAAGCGGGATTTATCGTCATACTATCGTAAAATAGAAATTACCATCCAGAGAAATTTCGACTATTTAAAATAGTAAAATTTAAATTGAAGCTCTATGCCTGATGATAACATAAATTTCAATGGTTTTCTAACCGTTGTAAAAAGAATCCATCGCCAAATTGAATTTATCGTCAATTACAATTCCAATAGCTTAATTTTTAACTGCTGCTATTGCTGTATATTGCCACTATTGCTGTATAGTGACAGTAAAAGTTACAATTGTCTCTGAACGCAGCGAGCAAAAAAATTTCTAACCAATCTTTCTGACTGGATACTTTGTTTAAATTTTGACTATATTTCTGGGACTGATACCAATACAAGTTACAGTTTTGTCTTAACTAGTTTATAAAGTACACATATAAATTGTGTGTACAGTGCATAAAAAATAACTGGACAACCTCGAATAACTCTGGATCTAATAATCGGATCTTCACATTCTAGGACCTAATAGATCGAGGAGGTGACCCCAAATATGATAATTGATTAGTAAAGACGATGTTTTGAGAAACGAAATCAGACACGGAAACGTACTTTCTCTAAATAAACATAACTTTTTCGACGGATTTGAATTTTAGACAACCAAATTATAGGGAGTAGCCGCAATCTGGGAAATATCGTCCCGAAAGTTTTGTCACGAGAAGGGCCCTAGTTTCAGATACAGATAATGTTAATTTTAATTTTTGAGTATTTCGCTATATCTCGAGAAATTATTAAGCGAATTTAAAAGATTTTGAGTACAATTATCAAATTTATTTAGCCAAAGATGCTAAAGCAACTTTTAGTGAGTATTATTCTTTTATAATAATCTCAAAAATTGTGAATTGTAACGTATAAAATTTTTTAAATCATTTTATATATCGCATTTTACAAGGCAAAATACAAAATTTGAGCAAAATAAGTCTAATAATTCTAGAGAAATTTTATTTTAAAAATGCCACTTTTCCGAAATTTTATTTCTCAGAAACTATTCGACCGATTTTGCTCAAGCTTTCTACTGCATTCTTTAAAGTGATGTTAAAAATTGGCTTTCTCACAAATCAAAAGTCCTATAACTAGTACAAAAATAAATTTAAAATAATAAATTTAAAATAATAAATAGATACTAAAATTTATGTTTTGCCTGGAATTTTCTTTAGATAAACAAATTTTATATTTGTGTTCAGAAATTTTTCAATTCGCTTAAAAATTTCATGAGATATGGCGAAATACGAGAGAAATAAATTTAACATTAAGGGATTCAAACTTTGAACCGTTCTCGTGAGTAAACTTGGGACCATATTTCCCAGATTGCTGCTGTCCCCTATACTTTGGGGATCAAAAATCCGAATCCATCGAAAAAAAAGTTATGTTTATTCCGAGAAAGAGCATTTTTGTGTCTGATTTCGTAACTTAAAATATCATCTACTCGATTAAGATTCAGTTCTAGTGCGTAAAGGTCCAATCAATAGATCAAAAGTTATGCATGGTGGTCCATTTTTAATTTTTTGAACTTCGCATGCATATATTTCAGGTACATATATACATATATATTGAGTAAAAACATCTGTATGAGTATGTACGATGAACGAACATACACACATTTATGTACCTGTATCCATCAATATTCGATGCACTTTCAATGTATTGCATACTATGGATACAATGCATGTAGGTACGTACATACAACGTACACGTTTGCATATACATACTGCGTATATATGTATGTACGTAAGCTCTTACAATTTACCTTGTATGTATGACATGCAATTTTTGCACATGCCTAGATACGCGTGTTTATAATGTACGCATATACAATGTATGTGCGTAGGTATGAGAGTGCAATGTATATACATATGTGCATGTATAATGTGCATAGATAAATTGTATTTACTTACATAAATTGTGTGTAAATACGTACATATATTGTAAATATATGCACACATACAGATATTGAAAGTGCATAAATAACTATTAAAATGCCTATATTTTATGTGCATAGAACATGCAAACTCTGCATGCAGACATAAATTTTATGCCCTTGCATAAATATATTGTTACAAATTTTTTCACACATATATTACGCGTAAACGAACTTTGCATGTACATACAATGTATGTACTAAGTACTTTTATGTATGTATGTTACGTATTGTATGTCATATTGTATTACAATTCGTATTGTTATCGCATATTATATTATCGGTAATTGTTAGTCTATAAAAGCTCATCGTAATTATTTGTTACAATATATTTTGATAGCTTGTAATCATGAATACATGTAATAACAATAGCATGTAATTATTATTACTTGTTGCTGTATCTTTTGATTAATTGTAATCATCATAACATGTAAACTTATATTTTTTGACATGAATGCCTGAAACTTATTCTTTTTCTGACTGTATTTAATCATCCCAACATGTAATCTGATGTAATGGTTAAATGTAATCTTAATTACTGGTAATCATGACTACTTCTAATTGCAATTTTAAGTAATTAATTACATAGTAGTAATTGTATGTAAATAATTACATATGTTATCGATTGCTGTAATCGGCACCTAACTCTGGAAAGGCTTCAGAAAACAATGTCGCATTTAAGGTCTTCACACTGTTGCAATTAGTGTCATTCGAAGAATAAGGCTCTAAAAGCGACAGTTATTTTACAACTTCTCTAAATCTAATAGAAGTGGTCAATTCTCGGTTTTCTTGTGGTGAATTAAAGAAATGGTCAAGGCAGTGCTGTGGACTCTGTGACCTATATTCTGGGATAGTGACTTCCATTTCGAGGAAAAACACATGGTTGGGGGAGCATAAAAATAAGTGATGAAATTGTCCGTTAAAAAAGGTTTTAAATGTGTGGAAATGAATTGGGACATGCTCCAGAGAAACGAACTCTCCATTCAATCGCATTTACGGATGATTCATGAATTAGGATTTCTAAAGTAACTGAATATTTTTGCATTTAGGCACACTGACCTTATATTAATACATTTCCTGCATCACGTGCTGGTCAAAAACATGAAATCTTCCTTTATAAGACTCCTTTAATCATGTTATGATTGCATCGTTAATTTGATTGAAAACTGCTTTGGTTTGTAGTCTTGCTTGTGTTTAGTTTGTAGTCTTGCTTGTGTTTAGCTTGTAGTCTTTAGTTGAAGACTGCTTTAGTTTAGTTTGTAGTCATAATATATATTATAAATAATGTTATTATAAATAATGTTATTATAAATTTATAATACAATTTTAAGTAAACATATTCCAATTATTACTAATTTTAAAATTCTATGTTAACTTTAATATCAATATTTTATACCTTCATAACTTCTAAAAAAATATTTTGACTATTCAGTAAAAGCTAGAAATATTAAAAATAAATAATAATATTGCTATTATAATGATATTTAAGTTATATGTTCGAAGTAAAAGTTATAATACACTGGTGTGCAAATCTTAATCAACAAGTGGTTTTTCGGCCACAGCTCACCAACAAAGTATTAGATAGCCATGAAATTGCAGTATAATATGCACGTAATTCACTAGAAAGATAATTTGTATGCAAATTTTAGAAATAAAACGTCGTAGGTGATGTAAGTGTACGTAAACCTTGTGGGTCGACGCGCGCAGGTCAAAGCTGTGATAAAAAGATGAAGAGCACCATAGTTAAAGACATTCGCTGCAAGTGCAAGTGATTTGTTTTGGGAAACATGTCTTCAAGAAATCATTTAGACGACTTTACTCGAAGAAGAATGATTGGGAAGCTTGAGGAGGGGCGTAGTGTGACCAGTGTCGCCGAAGAGTTCGGGATCAACAAAAGTGTTGTTTCTCGTGCTTGGAATGCCTTTAAAACTACTGGTACAGCTGTTCGGAAGGTTGGTGGTGGCCGTCCAAGGAAAACAACACCAAGAGATGACCGTTACATTGTCCTCCAGGCGAAAAGAAACCGTTTTCAGTCAATGAGCGCCATATCTCAGCAACTGTGCACAGCCACAGGACGAAAAGTATCAAGATTTACAGTGACCAGATGCCTCCACAAAGGTGGCTTATTTGCCAGACGTCCTGAACGCTGCATACCTTTAAAAGTTAGCCATCGGCGGCACCGTTAAGAGTGGTGCAGAGAACACAAAACCTGGACACCTCACCAATGGAGTTGCGTCCTCTTTACAGATGAGAGTCGTTTTAGTGCTACAAGCGATTCTCAACGTCAGTTGGTCGGGAGAGAGGTTGGAGCTCGATTTCATCCCAATAACATCGCGAAAAGAGATCGCCACGGTGGTCCTGGAGTTGTCGTCTGGGATGGCATTATGTTGAACGGGCGGACTGAGCTTCTGATCTTCAACCGAGGTTCTGTAACTGGAGACCGCTACTGCAATGAGGTAATCCTACCCCATGTGCGTCTGTTCCGAGGGACCATTGGACCAGAATTCATTTTTATGGATGACGATGCCCGGCCACACCGTACTGCTAATGTTCAACAGCTACTGGAAAGTGAAGATATCACACGAATGGATTGGCCAGCTTACTCTCCAGATCTAAATCCCATAGAGCATGTGTGGGATGCATTAGGGAGACGTCTTGCGACACGACAGTATCCTCCTGGTAACACCCATCAGCTGAAAGATGCGTTAAAGGAGGAGTGGATACGTTTACCCCAAGAACTCCTGGATAATCTGGTGCTTAGCATGGAGAGACGATGCCAAGCAACAATTACAGTAAGGGGAGGGCATATCCCATGCTAGGGAACATCTGCCAGTTGTACTTACGCTTCTTCAGGCAATCATGTGTAACGCCACTATATGTCAAATAAAGCCTTTTTTTTGTTCCATACCCTACTTTAAGTTTTATATTCATTTTTACACCATTATTATTTTACCATCGTTTAAGTACAAAATAATGTACATCATATTCAAATTTCATGTCAATCGGATGATTTCTTGTAGAGTTATGACAAAAAACGCACTTGTTGCTTAAGTTTTGCACACCAGTGTATTTGCACATATTGTCGAGCATTAAGATTTACGTTCATATTATGTTTACATTTATTTAATAGTGTAAAAAGATTGCTTAAATTCTTTGCATTTTTTTCAAGAATTTTGCTTTGAATCGGGAACACAATTCCAGGAGAGTATACGCGTAAACTCACAGCTATCAGCTTGTTAGTTGCTTCATATCAGCGTTCACATACTGACAAAAATGTATGGTTAAAACTTCCAGAATATGGTAAAATTTATCTTGCTTTTGTTTCTGTGAGAACACTAAAATGCTCGATAATATTTACCGAAGAGTTTTGGTACTGAGTTAGATAAAATTAACAATAAAACATAGTTTTATAATATGTGATAAAAATTGATAAAGATGGTAATATTTGCTAATTTTTTCATGCTACCTTAGAGCTTGGGAAAAAACTCCTCATTATTTATTTGATGAAATTTGATAAAGATGGTGATATTTTATGATTTTATCATGCTACCTTTGAGCATGGCATAAAAATTCTCATTCTTTATTTGATAAAGATGGTAGTATTTGATCATTTTATTATGCTACCTTAGAGCATGGAATTAAAATCCTCATTCTTTGTTCGGATAAATTTGCTTTTCAGTTTTATATTTTCCATTAAATGTTTAGTAGTAAGAACTAAAATTTTGAAAACCAGAATTGAAGTTAAACCGTTACAATATGAGCGGGCAAATTTTCTAATTGATGGTTTGAATACCGTATATTTTGGTTTTATTGACCAAAATTATGGTTTGTTTACCGGAAATGTCGCATTTTTTTCTCCGTGCAGATGTGTTAAACTTTATTATGACGCATATGATTAGGTTTTTACTTATCTTGAAAGTTTCATTTTATGTTTGTTGCTATTTTTCATGTGTAAAAGTGTTTCCCTATTTTCCGTTTCATACTAATTGCAAAAATATTCAACAAAGTTTTACAATATGAACTTAAAAGCAATTTTATATTTTGGGTAGCTTCATTTTTTAATGAATTTGATAAGTTATACGTTATGAATAGCATGAAATAATATTTATACTTCTACGTTTGTAATTTTGGCGTTTAAATTCTAGGAATTCTGCTGTTAAAACTTAAAAAGCATAAGTAATCACCGCAAATGTGTTGAAATGGCTATTTGAATCTTAATTCTTTCGAATAGTAATTAAGCTCTTTTGAACGATATGGAATAAATTCTTCCGAGTTTAAATGGTCAAACCATAATAATACATTCACTTTAATGACCAAAACAAATGTATTTTATCTATCAAACTATATCCTACGGCATTAATTACAATAGCTAACGTACGCATTTTAGTGTTTTAAATGATTTTCAAAGCGCTGTAGTCTTTATTAATAGATAAGAATTAGTGCTGTCAGTTTTATCACTTCTACTGTTAGTTTTAAACAAATGTAGTGTTTTAAATAAACCATTTTAATACATTTTATGTAGTCTTTAAAACGTTTTGTTAATTCCTCTCTTTTAAAAAAATAATTAAAAACTTCATGCAAGAACATTTGTTGCATGCCAGTTCACTGATTTTAATATTGAATCATCAAATTTTTCGAAAGTTTTTTTGTATTAAATACATCTTATTTTGAAAATTGAGTAAATAAATTAATGCATATGACCAAAAGTTTTTCAATGTCTGAGAAATTAGAATATTTTTGAATGTCGCTTAGCATTTTATTCCATAAACGCTCTTGTTCGAAAGCTCGTTCGTCAGATTGAGATAATGCCTTTTATATAAAAATGAGCCACTTTTTTTAATAATTGTTTGAGTTTGCAACAGGCGTTACAAACCTTTTGGTTTTCATTCTACTTTAGTCGGTATTCTTTATGCTAATGTAGAAGAAGGTAATAACTTTCAATTTGCAGAAAAGAAAAGCATAATTTTAAACAATGAGATAGGGTAAGCTAACCAGTGAAGGAACACTTAAGCTTCGCTTGCCTGTTAAAAAATCATATTAATTTCAAAATTTGTAATTTTAGTTAAATGACAGTGTCAACATATTTGTTACTAATTGCAAATTATGTAAAAAAATTGTAGAGAACTTACACAATATTGTTTTAAAGTTTTGGAGGTTTAAATAACAAATACTAAGAAGACCAAGTGAAGGAACAGCTCTTACCAGTGAAGGAACACCCAGTAAAGGAACATTTAATTTTGGTTATTTTTTAATGCTCTTTGTGAATTTATAAGCCATACAAATATTTAAAAACAAGCCTATTCTTCACATATAAATACATATAAATACTTGGAAAATGTTAACTTTTTTTGTAATTATGAATTGAATATTAAAGTGTCAACATATTAACACATACTGTTCTTTCACTGGGAAATCTGTGCCCAGTAAAGGAACATGCCTGTTCCCTCACTGGTTCGTATTTTTAACATATTTTTGATGCGGAACATCATTAAAGGTGCAAGAAAATTAAAGTTTATCTTTTATTTTCATTAACTTAGAAAAAAACCTTTAAAGGAACACTTGTTCCTTCACTGGTTTTTCATCGTTTGGTGATCCAGTGAATAAACACCCCCTTATCTTAGTACTTTATTATGCTATGATGCTTAAAAAAAATAAAACGTAACTTCAATAACTATATTTTGAATTCTCTTTTTCACAGTGAGAAAAATAAAACTATTACATGCAATTAATTCCACTTCAAACATGTAAATACAAACACTCACCTTATAATTTTTTCAAAGAAACAAGGTGTTGCAGAGATAATAACAAATTCAAAAATTTTTCCAGAGAAGTCTATTTGACCAGGTAATCCAAAACATTGCTAGATGATTTCCTATTGTTTGGCAGTAAGCTATTGTTACCAATCAATCTAAAGAAAAACTTTTAAATTCTTACTTTTAATCAATATATATGAAATGTTCCTTCACTGGGTAGTGTTCCTTCACTGGTTGGTTTACCCTACCTGTATTTACTGTTTTTAGATTTAAATATTATTCCAGCTTTAATTTGTTTAGTTTCATTAAAAAAAAATCAAAAAATTTCTAGATTTTTTTGATTTTTATCCAGCTTGCCAAATTGTCAACTTTTATTTTATGTTTAATAATTTATATAAAGTATACAAACCATTTAGCCATTTATGAATTTTGTTAATTCTTTTCATAAAATTGTTGTTGGGTGAATAAGGAACTTTCAATTTTCTAACAATGTAACAAAATAACAATTAATGCAACTACTGAATCTGCTTAAATGATTCTGCGTTTATTTTTTAGAATAGTATTGTTTATTTGTATCTCGTCCCGCCTTATTTAAGGGCATACGAGTGTAGTTACATAAAACATACATAAAACTTACACAAAACATCAGGAATTATATCAACACCAAGTATAAAAAGAATAAAACACAAGCGAACAACAGTTAAAAACATGACCCTAAATCCCGCCAACACATTGAAAATCACAAAGATTATAATTAAAAGAGTAAAAACAATATATACATAAAAGTGAATAAAACACGCATATCGTGCGTGGTAAAAGCAATGCATAAAAGTAAAAGATTACATAAGGAACAAACTGGAATAAAATTTACAGTTAAAACATGACCCAAAACCAAGTCAAACATGAATAAAACCGATCATATAAAAGGAATAAGTAAAATATTAAATTTTTAGAATAGTATAAAAAAAAATTATTTTATGTTTTAAAGGAAGTGAGATGTATAGGTCTTTTTTAAAGGCTTTTAAAGTTGAGAAAATGAATAACTATGTAAATACTCATATAAATATGTAACTCATAAACACAACCTAAGTAATTATGATCTCGGTTTTCAGGACATAGTTCTTATAATCATTAAGTATTATAGATGAGGCATTTAATCACTTTTTCTCCCTGCTGTCTTTTCTTCTGCTTCCTTATTAGAGCAATTAGTAATTAACCTTGCATTTGCATCCATAGTAAGATGATGATATTTACCTCTGTCAAAGCTTGTTTCAATTCAGACACCAGCTGTCTATTTATATCCAAGAGCTCGAGTTCTTTGTCAAACTTTATTTTTCTATAATTCGAAGGTTACTGTAAAAAAAAATTACTTAACTCTATTTCTCAGCAAGTTATTTTTTATTATTGTTAAACTTGTGGATGAATGGAGAAAACAAAAACTGATTTTGAGGGATCACACTTCAAGCATGTGAATTCAATGTTTTTTTCTTCATTTTTTTTCCAAAAAATAATACTCTTTCTATACAATCCAAGATCTTTGGCAATGTCATTTGACTTTTGAGAACCAATTACTGATGAACTGTATTATAGAAACTTCTTGGGTTGAGACTGGCTACGCTTATCTTTTTCCAAACTGTACTTGCGTATTATGTTTTGCGTCATTATTTGCAAATTGATAAACATGATTATCGATAAACATATATAATTAGATTATGATCCCCCTTGGCTTAAGCTCCCCATAGCATATTGAACTGCGAACTACATTGTAGCCTATAATGTTATTAAAATTTAATAAAACGAATGAAACGTACATTTTACGCAATTGTTATGTTGTTGTTTTTTAAAAATGTGATGCTTTATTTTACAAATTTTTACGTTAATGCACCCATGTGTAACTTATCTTCACTTCTACCACCTTGTTGCCATCTAATTTATCAAATAGAAAGTTCTGGAGTGTGCCCAATATCCCATCTTATCTCAACGCGCATGTAGGATAGGACTCAGCATGCATGTAGGATATAAATATAGTACCTATCTATAGTTCAACAAAATAGAAAACAAGTAGTTAATTTAATTAATTTAAGGTTCATAGGGCACTGGGCCCAAGTCCAAGAGGTCGTGGGTTCGATCCCAGTTGGCCGAAGTCTCTCCGTGTAGTAAATGGTGACAGCTGTACGTTAAATCTGTCGAGTCTCAAAGTCCTCCATGTGCCCACAACAAATCATACCACAGGGGATACTGCTCCAGGAGTTTCCTTGTCTTCTGGATTGGTTCAAAATTACAAGGCTGCGGAGTTGAGCATTAGTAGTCGTAAACGACCCAAAATTGAGTCGTTTACGTTGAATTATATAATATATATAAAATATAATAATATATATATTATATATTTTTTCACAAACTCCTGTTTGTAAAAATTGCAACACCATGAAGGAATCGTCTTAATTGAATGAAATTTACTACACAGTTGAGTGGTAGTGGTACAAATAAATGATTAAACTTTCAAAGCACACAAACAATAACAAGAGATCGAAATCAGTATTTTGTGTAGCCACCACGCACCTCAATAAGCGCTGCTACACGACGTGGCATGGAGTTAAGTATATTTTGAATGTCTGTCTGAGGAAGAGCATTCCATATAGTTTGTATGCGTACCCAAAGTTCGTCTGTAGAAGCAACAGGACGAGGATCACGAGCGAGGCACCGACCAACGAAATGACGCACACGTTCAATCGGTGACATATCTGGGGAATACGCAGGCCAAGGAAGAAGCTGTAACTGTCGCAATGCAAGGAAGGATTGAACAGTCCTAGCAATATGAGGGCGGGCATTGCTTGTTGAAATACAGCTCCTGGCAAGGCTTGAAGGAAGGGAACAGCTTGGGGCTGTAAAACTTCACTGATGTACCGGTTGTTGTTCAGACTGCCCACAATTCGTAGCAATTGAGATCGTCCATGATATGCTATAGCACCCCAGACCATAACTCCGGGTGTTCGTCTACTGTGGCTTTCGATAATGCACTCCGAAAAGTGGCGTTCACCGGCATAGCGTCTGACACGAATGCGGCCATCATGGTACTACAAATTAAAGTGGAATTCGACAGAAAACACGACACGCTGCCAATCAGCACGCCAGTCCCTATGCTGATTGGCCCATTGTAGCCGCAGGCGGCTATGGTTTGGCGTTATGGTGATCCTGTATAAAGGATTCCTTGCGCGCAGTCCACGCTGTAGTTGACGTCTACGAATTGATGAAGCACACAATGAAACACCTGTAGCTATTGACCACTGTGCTGCCAGTTGTCTAGAGGGAGCTGTACGATCTGTCAGCACCATGCGGACCAGGTGTCTATCATCGCGAGCTGACGTGACATTTCGGGGCCCATTCCTGGATTTCCGAGTTGTCTGACACTCGTCCGTCCACTGCTTCCAAACACGCATCACTGTGCTTCTGTTACGCTTCAAACGATCGGCTACTGCATGATAAGACAATCCAGCTTCACGAAGGCCGATGATTCTCCCCCTTTCAAACTCCGTAGGTTGTTGAAATCTCGCTCTCTTTCGTCGAAGAGGCATAAGTAATGTTTGAGCTAACGTTTACCACTAGCAGATAACCACCGATAACCATAAACGCCTCTCTACAGCCGTCTATTTATTCGGATCCATCCACCGTTCAGAGGGCGCTGCTCAGCATACGCATGCGCTACGGATCTGAAATTCTATTCTGCATTTCCTGAAAATTTCAGCTCACTCGCGTAAGTCCTTCATGGTGTTGCAATTTTCACAAACATGAGTTTATATATATATATATATATATATATATATATATATATATATATATATATATATATATATATATATATATATATAAAATCCTATAGTTTTATATTTTCTTTGGCGAAAGAGCTTTGAAAAAAGATTACATCTAAGCGATAGCTTGTTTGGTTAGCGTGGTGCGAAGGCCGGGTGATACCTATCATCTTCCCTCTGATCTAAACTGGGGTGCTACAGTGCACACGGATGACAGTACTTATTTCAGAACATCATTAAAGATGAACTCCAGACCATTCTAGATAACTTATTGTTAAGTCTCCAGTGAGACATTAACAGCTAAATGAAACTAAACAATTTAGTACAAACATTACGCTGCGCATCACATTTGAACGTTTTTGCTATAATTTTGATGAATTTATATGTGATTCTGTTCAAACAACAGGTGCTAAGAAGTATATCAAAATTAAAATAGTTCATCATGTACCATTTTTATGAAAGAAAAGTAGATATGATTCTTTTAATTCTCAAATATCACACTTTATAATGCACAGGGAGCCTCGAAACTTCCTGAAGGTAGATAAGTCTTTCGTCACCAGCAATTACGCCAATGTTGCTCCAAACTCATTAACGCCTCTGCAACAGACCAAGTTGGTGAAGAACCCACTGTCATTGACAATTTGCCTGTAACTTGTAATTGTGAGTTGTTAATTTTCAAAAGGTTCTCAAGATGGAAAGTGGAATTTTTTATCAAATGAGGCATAGTAAATTTTAAATAATTACAGTTTCGCTATTTTCCTTCAAAAATACATAGGATAGGCACATTTTCAATTTAAAGACCTTTTTCATGCTGTACTGTGTTTATTGTGCATTTTATTTAAATCCATCTCCTCTTTTTTTAATATTTTCAAAACTAGTACTTGCCTCTGCAACCGACCTAGTTTGAATTATCAATTTTAATAATTTTATTGCTGTTAACCCCTAGCCAGTGTTGCCCGAATCCAGTTCGGGCAACTACTACGTGCATTATTTGTGTTGCGGGCAGGAGAAAAATTAACGTTTATATTTTGTGAAGCCCGAGCTGAGTTCGTTTCTACTTTAGGATACTTAATTCACTATTTTCCTAATAGATGGCATTAGTGATCCTAGTTTTTCACCGATTAAGACTTGGGTCGAGGGAGGAAAATGAGGAAGTGGGTTTGGGATATACCATACTATAAAAGATTTGTAAAATTTATGTATTGAAAATATTGCTGTGTTTTAATATTATATTATACTAGTAATATTATATTTTACTTCAAAATGTTGTTTAATTTGCTCGAATTGAATAAGATGTGTGTGTAATCCATTACTTTTTTATGTGTATGTAAACATTATATATACAGTAGTTAATGCATTTAAAATTATAATTTAGTTCTAAAAAACATTTTATAACTCTTATAATAATATAAAGAACAAAATTAAACAGTCAAAAAAATTTTTCCATTTTTGGTCCATTTTTCTGAAATATATGTCACTCTTAAGGGGTTAATTATTAAAATATAGTTTCCTCTCCATCTATTATATTGTGTTTAACTCATAACATGCATTACTTCATAATTCTGAAATTATTTAGATGCATAATTTTTGATTATTTAGATATATAATTGCAAAATAAGTGACATAGATGACTGAAATGAGCCTTTTATGTCAGACAACTTGCGTTATTGAACCGGTATATAACGCCTATTTTTGCTGTTGATATTGTCTGGAAGTTTGTTTACATATTTCTTCTGAAAATCCTGAGTCGACAATGAAATCTCTGGCCAAATTATTAGACGCACTATAAAATTCTATGTAAAATCTTAATTATCAGGTGATTGTTTATACAGCTTTACTGTTTTTACTACATACAATGTATATTTTTTATTATCCACCGTATTATCTATTTTCAAACACAATATAGTTTCATCATCAAAACATCATAGTAATAGAAAAAAAATATGTGTTTATTAATTCTTGAAAAAAATTGAAATTAATGCAAAATAAATGTTAATATTTTGTTGAGCCTTTAGACGCTATGAGAATTCTGCGCGACATGCTATCAATACAAGATTATAATGATATCTGCATTTTAGAATGATAATTCCACCCATGAATTGTCTTTTCTAATAGTTGTTTTACTACATCGTTAGCCACTTCTCTCTTCATCAGCTCCCACAAGTTTTTAATTGGATTCCAATCCAACAGAGGTATAGTTCCAAAAAAAGCTTTATTAGACCATGCAGAATGGCTCCATCTTGTATAAAAATGAATCATTCTCTGAGCTGCGGAACCAACCGAGTATGTAAGACTTCGTTGTTCTAATCTTGCCTCATTATACCTTTTACCACGCATCCACTATCTTTGCCACTGATGACTGATATCACTTTTGCAGGGTGCTTAGCAGTCTGAGCATCACAGTCGGGATGAAACTTTTCTCCATGACGACGACGCACAAACGGAGTTTTATTCAGAAAAAATTCAAATGTGTTTTCATCGCTGAAGAAGACCTGCCAAAAATAGAAAAAAATAATAAACATGAGATATCTTTCTCTATTTCATAGAAAATAATATTAAATGTATCATTTTATTTTATATTATAACCGTCTTTGGACAGCCGACCCAATTTTTGGGTTTACGACTACTAATACATCCGGAGACACTCCGAAAGTTCGAAGTGCAAGCAACATTTCAATCACTTAAGCAAACATACTCAAAATTTTCAAATTAGAGTTTTAACAAATATGGAGAATATTAAATATGAGATCCAGAAAATAGCGTTTGTTAGAAATGAACTAAATACAAACAAACATTATAAAGAAAATAAACAATATCAATCAGAAGAGATATTGATGTCGCATGTTCAGTAGGTTTGCAAAGTTGATAAAAAAAAACATCATAGTCAACGACTACTAATGCACAACGCCATAACCTTGTAATTTTGAACCAAATCCAGAAGACAAGGGAACTCAAGTATTGGGAGAAATTTGTCTTCGTGGAGGACTTTTATCATTTGTGATGAAATTATAACCAGATATATCTCTAGAACGCCACTGTTTGGCCCTCTTCAGACACTTTGCTTTCATTGCAACTGTTAACTGCGGAGTCCTTAAAATCTTTTGATATTCTTCGAACTGTGAGCTCAGAGGCATTTGCATTATCATCTTGGAGTTGTCAGTTTTATGGCAGAAAATGTGCTTTCCAGGCTAATTTTCTATAAACATCTTTCTGATCTTGGTGTAAAAATAGGCACTCTTATTACTACTGTGAATCCCTGTTTTAATGACCGATGTTTTTTACACACCTGTCCCACTTTCAAGACAAAATATTATAGCACAGCTGTATATATACACTTTTTCTCTTTTTTTGTGTATATTTCTAGTTTATACGGATTGCGTAGTTCTCTATTGATTTTCTCTGAAAATGTTATTGTGAAAAATGACAGTACCATTTATATTCCTAATAACGTTATTTTATCCTATAGCATTTGAAACTTAAAAATTCACTACCTTTGGAAATTCCCAATAATTTCAGCAGGAAAAAAAATTTTAAGCAATAAAAGCGGGCTTCACCCTTAAATACCCCTATGTGTTACTGCAAAAAATGCAAGTTCAACCAATGAAACTGAAAGTGACTGTTTCAGTTTTAATACCTTTTTACACCTTAAGTTTTAAATATAAAAAATCAGTTGTTATACCTTGCTAAAAACTTGCAAGTTAGCATTAAGGAAGTTTAAAAATAATGTAAAACTGTTAGCAAGCTTTCAGTTAATCAATTGTTTACTTGTTAAGAGAACTAGTTAGTAAGTTGGGCCAAGTAATAGCATTCATTAACAAACTAATTCAAAAAAACGAATCTAACAAGTTGTCCGATAGGTCGTCAAATGCAACAGGTCTCTCAATATTTTTTTCTCTATTCAAACGTGTCACTTCATGCATAGAAATGTGAAAAGTTTTGACCACATTATTTTCAACAGTTGAGCTTTTACCAAACTCAATTCTTACGGGTCATGGGCAACTGATACGCTGGTTGCTTGGCAACAGGTCCCATGCACACTGAACTCCAACTTCCACCCTCAAAATAATCGATTGGTTTGTGACGTCACAACCCGCGACTCTCTTTACGCTTAGGATTCTACAAACCGAGGCTATGGCTAGGGTTTTAAGAGACTCGAGAAAAGGACAATGTGTCAGCGGAGTAATGGTGCTATTTCTCGGAGTAGAAAAAAAAGACAGATGTTTTTCGAAAACAGTTTTAAAATATTTTCCTAGCTCCGTTTTTGTTTGTTTTTATCTTTAAAAGGTGAGGTTGAATTTCTTTTTTTCAGAAAGATAAAATTCAGCAACTACAACTTGCCGTGATTTGCTTTCAAGAGTTGAAACTGTCTTTAAAGATGTGCCCTTTAAAAGCTTTTCTTGTTTTATTTGGCTTAGAAATTTCAAAAATGCTTGCTTATGTTTTCTCTTTTTTTACGATGCACTCTTAGAGTAAGTATTGAATGCGTTGTATAAATTCTAAAAATAATTCAGAGATACAACTGGCAAAAAGTCCGGATAGAATATCATGTTGTTCTGTGCTATGTTTGTCTGTGCCCGAAATTTTAACTTTCTGCCTCACTTAAAACTCAACTAAGCTAAAAACATGCAAGGGTAGAGAACAGTTTTCTTATTTGAGTACCAAATAAAAACATACCTTCCCAAATAAAAATGTATTAAAAAATGACAAATTTAAACTAAAAAATGCATAGCCTACATATATTAAAGAGCACCCAAAAAATTGTGCAGAAAGTCATCCATGCCAGCCATTTTTGCAAGAACAGTTTCTACTTGTCAGCAAGATTAATAAAATAAAAACGAAAGCTAAGCTTCCAATTAGCATTCTATCACTTTGTAAAATTTATTTTAAGCAAATGCTGGAATGCGAATTGGAAGCTTATGCTAATTGGGATTGGCAAACTTTGTTAAGTGCATATCTTTCTTGCTGCGTAATATATTTCTAATTTTTCCACTTCAATTTATTGTAACGATCTATTTCACTTATAAATTGCAAAGAACGTTTACGTGCAACACATAACGGAACCGTTTACGTTTAATGCTCCAAATGCTTTTACCTTAATGTTTAGATTTACTTAGTTTTTGGAAATCTTTCAATATTATAATATTTCCTGATCAGTTGAGGACTTTGATCTGCATGTTGTTAATCTTGTTAACCATTATATACCAGTGGACACCTGAAAAGTCTCACATTTTCTGCTAATCAAAAGACCTTTCCCTAAATGCCAACAAAACCAGGCATCACCTGAGCACATCTGGAACTGTTTAGGACTGGACTGGAACGACATTCATTCCTCTCCCATTTTGGTTTCGGATTTTCTAAATGTCAACGGATTTATTGATCTGGTCTGACCCCGCCAGACCAGATGGGAATTAGCAACAACAACAACCATTATATACTACTCGTTCCATTAACAGACGGTGAGAATTCTTTTGATGATGTTGGTTGTTGCTTTATTTCATAATTTATAAATGTATACATACATATAAATGTGCATAATATATATGAATGTATGGACTCTATTTACGGAAAAAATGTCTCCATCCCAGAAACTTTAATTTTATTACTCATTATAAGAAAAAAATAAAAAAACGGCAACTTAGATTTTAAATATGCAAAGAAGGCCCAGCGTAATGAAAATATGGTAAGCAAATAACTAGTTTTATGTATTTAAAAAGCTTCTAAATTTAATGAAATATGTACTGGTATGTATAATAACCAATAAAGAATGTTTTAAAAATTTTAAAAAAAATTAAAGAAATCAGTGATTTTTGAAGAAATGTCGTCAAAATTATGAGGTGATGAAAGGGTTTAAACTAATTAGAAGAGTCAATAAATTGTTTGCAAAAAATCAATTTAGTGAATTGCCAATTTTAAAAAAGTGCTCTACACTAGCGTCACACCATCCCCGTTGCGATTTACAGCTAATGCAGAATAAAAATTAAATTGTCTGGTTTGCTTTGGGCTCTTTATTTTGAATTCATGAATAAAACATAATACCAAAATATCGCTGTTGACCCAGTACATTCGGTTATGCTGATGATCTATTTCAACGTCTAGAAGTTTTTTTTAACAATATAATGAGTTCCTGTTGTTCTTCTTGGATTGTTTAGGATAAGTGTAGTATTTCAATTTCTTGTTGTTTCAATTTCTTGTTTTTTGGAATTTTTCAACTCTTTGAATAATTTTTTTTCTGAATGTCCCATTCCATGAGAAAATTTATTACATTTTTTAACTATCTCAAATATATTAAATAATTTTTAGGTTGGACTCTTTTTTCATGAATTTTAATGTAATTTGAAATTGTACAATAAATGGTTAAATCCTTATTATTTAAATCCTATTTTATTTATCAAGATTTCTTTAATTGAACTAATGTAAATGGATACACAAATCTCTTGATTGGCAGGTTTAATTAATGTTCTACTCTAACTCCTTTAATCAATTGAAGTGTTGAGTTAAGCAATGGAATGCTCTTAGGGGCATAAATTTCACGTATGTAATTCGAGGATTGATCACGATTAAATTCATCGAAGTAAAGAAACCAAATGTAATCAAGATATTATTGCACTGAATATGCAAAGATTGTAAATGTTAATTAATCTTTTACGTTTATGATAGGCTTTCAAAAAGAAGGCAAGAAGTATTTTAAAGTTGTATTTGAAAATATTCTTAAGGGGTGATAATATTTTATTTGGTTAATTTGATTAATAAATATGCTCATGCAGAACTTGGAAATAATTTAACAACAGAATGGTCCGATTAGTTAAATTTGAGTAAATAACAGCACTTTCATTTTGAGAAAGTTGAAGCAAATTAGGCATATATGCAAAAAGTGGAAAATTCTTACAGAATGTGAATTATTGTCGATTATTGTCAATAACAAGAAGTTATTTCATTTATAAAATTAAAATTTATATTTTATGTACTCTCGAGGATTTCATGACATTTTTTTTTAATTTTGACTGATGTGGATAATCCAGCATTATTGATATTTTATATAAATAATGCATGGAAAAAAATAAATCGTACTTTAAAATTACAGTACTGTAAGGTAATAACATTTTTGGTAAAAATCCCATAATTCTGGTTAATAAAACAAAAATATATGGTATTTAAGAAATCATTTAGTAAATTTTGCTTTTATATGGTATTGCTTTACCGAAAGTTCTGGTTTTCAAACTTATAGTTTTTATTACAATACATTTAGTAAAATATTAAAAAAACTTAAAAATAATTTTACCGAAAAAATAGTATTTATACCATGCTCTAAGGAAAGTAGTATTATGAAATTAACAAACATTACCACATTTACCAAATTTTATCACATTTTATAAAATTATCATTGAATGTTGTTTGGTACCAAAACCATTACCAAAGCTCTTCGGTAAAAATTATTCAGTTTAATGTTGTTCCCGTAGAACAAAAAGCTGCAAATTATACCATAATCTAGTAGTTTTGCCTACACCTCTTTTTATCTCAGTGCAGATACATGATTACAAAATATATTTTTAGCCAAATTTTTTTACTTATTTTCTACGTCATATGCGAGGCAAAAAGTAGATCACACTGCAAGTTAATTACAAGTACTATGCGTTTTAATGGTGGTTTCCGTGTAATGAAACCACCATGGTGTAATGAAACCATGTAATGATGTAATGAAACCATGGAAAAAAATATTGCAATTGATTTGAAAAGAGCCGAGTTGGCTAAGGGGGCCTAAGCGGTGGCTGAGTGATATGATTTCAGCTCCCGGTGCCCAGTGCTGACGTAAAATACCCTCAATGGTAGACGGATCATGTGTTAGAATCTCCTTGCCTTCAGACTAACCATGAGAGGTTTTCGTGAGTTTCCTCTCTATGTAACGCAAATGCAGATTTGTTCCATAAAAAAGTCCTCCACGAGGGCCAGTTTGTCCCAATGCTTGATTCAAGAGCTCCTTTGTCTTCTGTGTTGTGTTCAAAATTTAAATGCTACGGAGTTGAACACTGATAATCGTAAAAACAGAATTGGATCGGTTTTTCAACGCCAGTTACAAAATTAAATGAAAATCGTTGATGAAAAATTAAGCTTCTATAAAAACTTTTGATGAAAAAAATTACATTTTTCACTTTTTCTTATACATTAGATTAAATATATCTGCTGACACTAAATTAAACAAAAAAATTAATTCTAAAAATCGATATTAACACCATTGATTGATGCACTGAGAAATAAAGTATTGTTTAAAACTACTAGTATATGGTAAAATTTACCATGTTTCTGGTTCTATGAGAGCACTAAAATGCATAAAAATGTTTACCTAAGTTCTTGGGTAATAATTTTGGTAAAATTCGCATAAAAATATCGTTTTATAATATGTGTTAAAATTTGGTCAATGAGGTAAAAATTGGTAATTTTATTATACCTTATAACATGACATAAAAACCATTTATTCGGGATGTATTTTTATTCGGGATTATGTATTTTTAGTTTTTTATTTTTTACTAAAAGTGTCGTAATAAGCACTATAATTTTGGAGACTAGAATTTCCGGTAAACCGTTACCACTTTAATGAAAACCTTTACCAAAGATTTGTTTAAATACCGTATAGTTTGCTTTTATTACCAGAATTATGTTGTTGTTGTTTTTTTTTACTAGAAATCGCTTTACGATAGAGTGCGGTAACTTTGCCGCAGTATTTTTCTCTGCGTACTTATACTTAACAAGGCGAGAAACTTTATTTTAGCTGAAATCCAAATAAAGAAAAAACAAACAAACTCTGATGCATAATATGGATTAGAGTGTTATTCATGAGAAATCTGCGAATCTTGTTCCGGCCTGTTATGAGCATGACAGTTAGTGAGAGTATCAATTATCAAGCAATCTCAAGAAGTGCTAACATGACCTACATTACTCTGATCAAAGCCATATCGTGTTCCTGTAAATTACCCTTTATCTGATTTCCTATCCATTCTTCTTTATATGAACAAATATGTGTATAAAAATAACGTAATTGTTTGGGGAACATCACATATTGCTCTCATCTATATCAATACTATCATCTTACTTATTCCTGTCAAAACATATATAGAATTTTTTGCTTTTATAGTATGCAGAAGTAGCAGAAAATTCTTGAAATTTCTGTTTTTCATTATTTTTTTGACCGGGGAAAATTATTGCAGTGGATGTCAAACTGGCTATGAATTAATTAAAAACTACTAGGAAAACTTTTGTTTTTTAAAAAAGCAATAGTTAAATTATAAAGTTTTGAACAATTTTAGTATTGTGTTGAAAAGGATTTAATATATACCAAATACAGAATCTATACAGAAACCGAAGAGATAAATGTCGTTACAGAAAAACGTTAATTTCCTTTAGAAGTTTTCATATATATATATATTTCTCTTTTTTAATTGTCATCTATATCAGAACTATCATTTTACCTATTCTTGCTAAAAAAATATATTGAATTTTTCGCTTTAATAGTATGTAGAAGTAGTTACTTTCAAACATTGCGAAAATTCTTTAGATTTTTGTTTTTCATTATTTTTAAATTGTTTTCTGACCGTGGAAAATTATTGTAGCGAATTTCAAACTAGCTATGAATTAGTTGAAAAGTACTAGAGTAGCCTATGTTTTAAAAATACAAAAGTCAAATATTAAAATTTAAAACATTTATAGTATTGTACTGAAAAGGATTTACTAAATAAGATAAGAGGAAATGAAGGGATGAAAATCGTTACAGAAAAACCTTCTTGTAAGGAAGGCAAATAAAAAAAAAACTTTCGAAGTTTTCTTTTACTCACAGTATTATCAGTCACCTGAAAATCCATGTGAAAAGAAGCCCTAAACACATTCCCTGTACACATCCCTTAACACATTTTTTATTAAAACATCATTATTTATCTTGAATATACGTCATAATACTTATTGCATTAAATACACAGCGTAACTCAATGAAGCAGTTGAAATGTAAAAATAAGATCCTTGAAACACCAATATTCCACAAATGTAACCTTAAGGTAATATTTTGATATTGAAATTTTAAAATAAACTTTTGAATTTAATGCTTAATAGAAAGATATATTATACCTTTAAAAGCTTTCATGGATTGTAGGTAAACGATAAAAAATGGAGTTTAGGAAAATTGTATAACAAGATAAAAATTTACAACTTATATCAAATTTCTAAAATTCATAAAAAATCAAATAATTATGGATACCGAATCAAACTGAATTGTAAAAAAAAATGTTTCATAAAGTAAACTTTAAATGCATGAAAAATAATATTATTCGGGCATAATTTGGTGATAAAATACAAATTCTAATTCCATGTTCCACTCTTTGGATCATTGTCGTGTGAACGGAACTGTAAACGTATTTTCTTTCTGATTAATGTTTTTAACTCCTCCGTTTTTTCTTAAATTATCCATTAAACATTTGTTAATTCTTCTTTTTTTGCATTGATGGGATTCAGAAAACTTTGATTTCTTTGTGAACACCTTTCTTTATACTTTATTTGCGCCTAAAATATTTTATTGGCTAGTGCTTTTTTATTGGTTAATGCTTTTTAATGGTTTTTATTGCCCTTACAGCTATTGAAACATCATTTCGAAAGAAAAAGATTTATAAATCTTCTGTAAAGCAGCTTTCCTGAATGAATTATACAAAAATTCTGATATAACTGAATTATTTCTACATTTTTTATTTGTTATTATTGAAAAAGAATTTCTTTAAATAATTTAACTTTGCCAATGCACACACAAATAAAACCCATAAACAACAAATCAAAAATAAAAAAAATTATAAAAAAATCATTTTTTTATAAATAAATCTTTAAAATATTATCTTATATATTGGCAATTTAATATTAAATGAGTTATAAAAAAATTTAAGTCCATTAAGCTTTTAGCACAATTGCATGAATTGCCATAGTTTATTTATCTTACATAGCACATTATTTTAAGGATGAAAAACCAAGAGATGTTACAGTTTTTTTTTTGTACGTGTTAAAGAAATTTCATGAAAATGTCAATCCTGAAAT
This sequence comes from Parasteatoda tepidariorum, assembly GCF_982258835.1. Taxonomy (NCBI): domain Eukaryota; kingdom Metazoa; phylum Arthropoda; class Arachnida; order Araneae; family Theridiidae; genus Parasteatoda; species Parasteatoda tepidariorum. Next base: position 7,121,544 of record NC_141765.1, read on the forward strand.
CAAAATTTATTGTTTACACCTCATTTTAATGTTTTGGCTGTCTATTTTAATTGTATATTGTATCCATTTTAGAATATTAAATTATAAATAATTTTATTAAATTTAAACAGGTAACTCAGTTTTTTTAAACAAATTTGATGCTTTGTTCTTAAAAGCATATTTTAATTTTAAAAAAAAATGATCTGTGTATGTTGTTATACAGTAAGATTACATAAAATATCTCTATAGTGTTTTATTTAGTAGTACTTTAAAATCCAAGTCATGAATCTCAGTAAAATATAATTGTTTTTTGCATTCAACTCAAAAATATTTGGAAGAAAGTTCTCAAAATGTATATTTCCAATTTATATGAAAAGTATTTAATTACTGAATTAATATGATTGCATTTTACTATATTCATATTCCATTGGTGAAATTGAAAAAAAAGTCAGTCAATTAATGGGCTGTCAATAAATTTCTGATATGCTGTAATTCAATTCTTCATGCCATATGTTGATAGTTTCTTGGTGTTTTTTTGAGAACTAATGAAAACTTATATAAATAAAAATAACAAAAAATATATTTATATGAAAATAATAAAAAAAACTTATAATGAAAACTTTTAAATTCTTTTTAGTTTCAGTGAAAATATTTTTGGTTTATTCTTTTTCATATAGATTGAATAAATTGCACTTAGCTACCAAGCTCTTAACTATTTTTAATTACCCAAGAAGTATTCTAAAAATTCAATTATACCAATGGATACTGTTTTAAAAACACAACTGGTGAAGAGGTTTCCTTAAAAGCTCTATATTTTGAGAAGTATCTTGCACAACTCTTAATATTTTGCTTTGTGAATAGCCAGTCAGCTACCCGTGAAATTGAATTACATTACCTTAAAAATTTAAATTTAAAAGTTCTAGACAGTAAACATTGGTAAATTAATTATTTCTACAAAAAATTATTACACTCTTGAAGTATGCTGCACTAAAGCAGTCTGTGTACCAAAAACTGTAATCTTACCTAAAGAAAGAAAGAAATATTAAAACCAGAACAATAAAGTTTTTCTTTTCCTTAAATTTATTTTTTATTTTTATAATTTTGTTTTTAGGAAAAATCATAAAATTAGACTCAAATCAAATTAAAAGCAGAACAATAAAGTTTTTCTTTTCCTTGAAAAAAAAAACTTTTTAATTAATTTCGTTTTCAAGAAAAATCTTAAAGCTAGATTCAAATCAAAAGTATTTTTTGAACATCACACATATATAGACAAAGCACATTTCTTCGATTCGAGATGCAGAAATATATTTTCAGAAAGATATTCTCAAAAAAATATATATTATGGAAATACTACGAGCTTCAAATATTATTTTCTGAAACTGAGTTACCCGAAACGCAACAGCTGAAATGAAACCAACTTTACTAAAAATGTTTGAAGCAGCGCCATCTGTTGTCCACCTTGTAAAATACTGCATCCCTAAAATATTTATTATGTTAAATAATCTTAATGTTTTTTCTAACAGAAATTTCATCACGAGGATCAATTCATAAGTGTAATTAACTATAGAAACAAAAGAAAAATATTGGTTAGAGCATTATTTTCATAGAAATTAAAGAACCCAATCATGAATACGTTAAAATGGTAATTAACTTCACTTGTTAACGCCAAATTCTGAGTTTTAGAATAATGTTTTAAAAGATATTTTTTTCGTTTTTTTTAAATATTAGTTTAAGCAAATGTAAGATCTTGATATATTTGAATCAAGGTATTAAGTATTCTAAATAATTTAAAAAAACAGTTTTAAAACTGATTTCAAGTTTTATTTGTCTATTTGATATTTTTATTAATTTCAAACATGTATTTTATAGATTCAAAAAAGGATACAGTTCTTCAAATATTGTTTATGAACAGTCCGCAAAAAAAAAGATATCACCCTGAATAACTTTCGTTCTAATGATCGGATTTTCACGAACTAAGTGTCAATCTTAAAGGTTCCGGGGGGTGACCTCAAATATGCTAATTATTAATTAAGTTGCGAAATCAGGCACAAAAACGTACTTTCTCCGAATAAACATGTATTTTTTTTTGCAAATTTGGAATCCAGACACTTGAATTAGGGGGGGTAGACAAAATTTTAAAAAAATTGGGTCACAATAAAGGTTTACATATTTGGCGATAGTCCGGAAAACCGCCAAAAAAAGTCGCCAGCGCAAATTAATATTTTAAGGTAACCCATTGACTAATTCAAAAGAAGAAGACTTAATTTCACTAGCAAAAATTTCTGACCAATTCTGACAACCAATTTCTGACTGTAAAAAAAAAATTTAAATAATGCTCTGTGATTGCTCGGAGAGGTTTAATAGAAATATCTGAAAGTTAATAGAAAATATCTCAAAGTTTCTATGATATAGACAATTTTTAAGCTAATTTCTGTCCAAAAAGCAAATTTTTTTTATTTTAATCTCCTTTGAAAAGAAAATTTGAATCGATTTATAAATTATTTATGATTTTCCAAGTTTTTAGAATTTAAATACATGAACTTTTTATCTGATATTATTTAGATTATGTTGTTTTTGTTATAAAAATTCGAGGATTTCATACTAAAATCAAATTAACATAACTTATTATGGCTATATACAAAATTTTTGGGATAATCATTTTTACAGCTTTAATCGAGTGCTCTAGGCAAGAAAGTTTGAAGAAAAAAAGTGCTTGAAAAATAAAATGTATATTGTATAGTAATGCTAATACGCATTCACAAGGTTTTCTATAATTTACGATATTTCTTTTTTCTATAACTCAAGGAATTGCTGAATGTTTAGCGGTATTTTAAAAACACTGAAATATGTTATGTTTAAGAATAAGATATTGAAATAATATGTTGCATATTGTAAGATTCATTGTTTAAAAAATCGCTTCATTCCGCTAGATATTTAGGTTACAAGGCTTTCTTTGGATAAAGATGATTAGCAAATATCATCCTCATCTTTCGATACATTCTGAAACTTACATTCGCAAATCAACCATAAAATGTCGCACAGCATATTCTTTAAATACGATTACAGTTACATTTACCACCAAATACTGCTACTATGATTATTTTTGTTCTCTTATATATGTAACCGGCAAAGTATGAAACGCAGGTATTGAATAGAATGCCTAGGCATTCAATACAATGCCGGATGTTCTTAGGCAAAGTATGAAATATGAGAGGTATTACATACTTTCCCTAGGCATTCTATAGAATGACAAATGTTATTTAGGCAAAATATGAAAAACACATACTGATGAGGTCATTATGTTATATTAATAATGTGCAAGTTACTGTGAATGACCGAAATCGGTGGTTGTTGATTTTCAAAGGTGAATGTTGACAATCACATAGTCGCTTTGGTGAATGTCCGAAATATTTATTACATCCGATTTTATATTAATTTATACGCGAATATAATTACATTTATTCGATATTTTAATACTTACTGACGATAGATTAGAAGAAACATCAGTGTTTGGAGTAGCAGGCTAATATATATCGGGCAATGGCATTGAACCTTTAAAAAACATCGGTGTGGGATATACAGGGCAAATGTATACCGGGCAGTGGCACTTGACCTTAAAAAAGCATCAGTGTCTGGTATACCGGGCAAATGTATACCAGGCAGTGACACTTGACCTTAAAGAAACATCAGTGTCTGGTATACCAAGCAAATGTATACCGGGCAGTGGCAATTAACAAGAACTAGTATGACTAGACCTTTGGTAAATGTCAGATATATATACTAGGTCTAGTTAAGTGCCACAGCCCGATATGCATTTGCCCGGTATATGATACACTGGTGTTTTTTTAAGGTCAAGTACCACTGTCTGGTATACATTTGCCTGGTGTACCCTACAATGATGTTTCTTCTAATCTATCGTCAGTAAGTATTAAAATATTGAATAAATGTAATTATATCAGCGAATAAATTAATATCAAATCGGTTGTAAAACATTTTTCAGACAATTACCAAAGCGACTATGTGATTGTTGACATTCACCGGTGAAAGTCGATATTCTCCAGATTTCGGACATTCACAGTAACATGCATTTCTCAAACATAAAAATGTCATTCTGAAAAAAGAAAACTGAGAGTTCCATTTAATAACATTTATTCAAAATGTGTAAAGAAAAATAAAAAGCTGTGCGAAACATAATTTTTGCCTGTCTTATTAAGGGAAACAAAATTTTCTTTCATGTAAAAATAAAAAAATAACCTAATTGTCATTTTTGAATGACATTTTGACGAATGCATTTTATACTTTGCCGGTTTCTCATTTGGCATTCTATAGACTGCCCAGGAAATGTGTGAAATATACACCGAAGAGACATTACATTATACTATTTCAAACAAGTTAGCGTTTCTGTCCTTCTCGAAGTTCTTTGAAAAGGTATTTTTTATATATCGATTCCAAAGTTTATTCTACATATATTTTAGGGTATACTTTCGGAGTATTTTGATCGAGTTTATTTTTACACCCTTACTTGCTTAATATTATTATTAAATAATTTGCTTAAAACAAATTATTCAAGCTACATGATTTAATGCATTTATAGTATAATAGTAAACGGGGCTTCCATCGCATATCCTTAACCTAGGTATCTATATCATTAAATAAATGGAATAAGCTTAGATAAATAATAAAAGTTAATTTTTTCCACTTTTTTATTTTTAAGGAAATATGTTTCGCTCTAACAGATTTCATTCTGGATATGAAATTATTGAGTAGGTCCCTTGGGGCAAAATCATTCTTATCCTCCTTTGACGGAATATAGGAAAAATAGGTTTTCACTGTTTCTGTAAAACGTATGATAACCTTCTTGACCAGTTTTTTTATTTTTTTATTTTTTTTAATTTTTAGTCAAAATAAGTTCGGAAATTTCGTATTTTTTTATTGCATTTTCTTTAAAAAATCAGATGATTCTAAAATTGTCACGGCTTCGGCATCTTCATACAAATTTCAATTTTTGGTATTTCCTTCTTAACAAAATAAGGCATTTTTCCTGATAACAATTTATACCACAATAATATCTTGGGAATCGTGCTAAAGTAAAAAATTAAACAAAATAGTTTAGTATAAATCTCCATGGAATCTTAAAAAAATCTACATGGAATCTTAAAGAAAGAGTAAAAGATATAATGAAATAATAAGTGAATCACACGTGGTCAGATAATTAAATTTCACAACTAAGATGTTAGGACGACATTTAAGATGCTGAGATATTTTAAGACGCTAAAAACTTTGGCTACGTATTCGACAGCTTTTTATGTTCAGTATCTTTAGACTCTTTGTAGTGACTTCTAAAAAATCAACACAATTTTAGGTAATCTATGTTGAAGTCACAAGAAACAAAACAAAAGAAGAAAATCAATAATTTATATTCTTTTTTCGAAAAAAATAGCATGCTTAGTAAATAATCAGCTGTTCAGCATTAAATAATTTTAAACAGCGGAAAGTTTTTAATTTCTTAACAGGGTTTTATTCTTAGCTAGCAGACAATAATTCTTTTAAAACAAACTTGACTATATTTTAAAAAGGAACTTTACTTTAAAGAAAACCTAACTTAAAGTACTAAAAAAAATTTATTAGTATATTGATGATGAAATAATAAACGTAGTAGGGTAAAGAATAAGATTTTTAAAAATGTTAAAATATAATTAAATAGTTGGTAAAATAGCTCTGCGAAACACTTCCGGACAGGTGATTAAAAAATTACTTTTAAGATTAAGATGATATATAAGATGTTGAGAAATTTGCAATGATGTAAGAGATGCTTAAAAATGTTTACAGCGTATTTTTATTAATATTTATAAAAAATATATTCAAGAAATTGATAAATATTTTATTCCAAATCTATTCAATCGTATGTATATTATAGAAATTGTATCAGTTATTGAGAAAAAAAACTAAAAACTAAGAAATAATCACATTAAATAAGCACAATCTGGTGTATAATAATATTCTATCAGAAGCATGCTTTTATAAAACTCGACATTCGTTGAATAAAATGGTTTTTATTCAATAAGATGTTTTATTCAAATTTCTTTACTAAATTGCAAACAGAATTTTAGACTATTAAAAAAGAAGCATCGTATTTTATAGTTTAAAAATAAATAAATAAAAAGATTTGCAAACGATTATTAGCGAAAAAAATATGAATGAAATTTTCGCTACGCGCGCTTAGTTAAGTTCCTCATAAGTTTATCACATTTTAATATTTATCGCCCCACTTAATCATTTCTTCATTGTCGCAAAATTATTTTTTTTTAAATAATTAATTTTAATTTTTCTCATCTTCTAATAAATAAAAACAGTTGAAACTTTAGATTTTTCAATTGAAAAATATGTTGATTAAAATGGTGTAAAAAATGCATACCTCATAATTCAACTTTTTTTCATCCTCACTTTAATGAAATAATAAAAAATAATAAATAATTATTAAAAATTATTTTTTTCACGAAATTATCTTTGGGTAAATGAGTTTTATGAGTGGGTGCAATTTTTTTGGAATTGCTTCATTAGTTTTTAAAATATGACTGAAAACGAAAAAAGCGAAATTAACATTAAGGGGCCCGAAATTTGAATCGCTCTCCTGACCAAACTATGGGGACCACATTTCCCAGATTGCGGCTACCCGTATATTTTGAAGATAAGGACTCCAAATATGCAAAAAAATTACATGTTTATTCGGAGAAAGTACGGTTTTGTGTGGTTTTGTGTACGTTTTTGTACAGTCCGCAAAAAAAAAAAGGATATCACCCTGAATAACTTTCGTTCTAATGATCGGATTTTCACGAACTAAGTGAAAATCCGATCTTAGTTAGATCAGTCTTAATGGTTCCTGGGGGTGACCTCAAATATGCTAATTAATTAGTGCTAACTATTAATTAAGTTACGAAATCAGACACTAAAACGTACTTTCTCTGAATAAACATACATTTTTTTTACATATTTGGAATCTAGACACTTGAATTAGGGGGGGTAGACAAAATTTTGAAAAAATTGGGTTGTAAAATGGGTAGCAATAAAGGTTTATATATTTGGCGATAGTCCAGAAAACCGCCAAAAAAAGTCGCCAGCGCAAATGAATATTTTAAGATAACCCATTGACTATTTCAAAAGCTTAATGCTTAATTTTACTACGTTGCTAGGCAACCTAGTAAAAGAACTCTGAATGTTAAAAAAAATGAAATAATGTTCTGTGATTGTTGGGAAAGGTTTAATTAATTGTTAATAGAAAATATCTCGAAGTTTCTAGGCGATAGACAATTTTTAAGCTGATTTCTGTCCAAAAAGCAAAAAAAAAATTTTAAATCTCCTTTGAAAAGAACATTTGAATTGATTTATGAATTATTTATGATTTTTTAAGTTTCTAGAATTAAAATACATGAACTTTTTATCTGATATTATTTAGATATGTTGTTTTTGCTATATTTATTCGAGGATTTCTTACTAAAATCAAATTGACATAACTTATTATAGCTATATACAAAATTTTAGGGATAATCATTTTCGCAGATTTAATCGAGTCTTCTAGGCAAGAAAGTTTGAAGAAACAAAAAGTGCTTGAAAAATAAAATGTAGATTGTATAGTAATTCTAATACACATTCACAAGGTTTTCTGTAACTTACGATATTTCTTTTTTCTATAACTCAAGGAATTTCTGAATGTTTAGTGGCATTTTAAAAACATTGAAACATGTTATATTTAAGAATAAGATATTGAAATAATGTGTTGCATATTGTATGATTCATTGTTTAAAAAATCGCTTCATTCTGCTAGATATTTAGGTAACATGGTTTTCTCTGGATGAAGATGATTAGCAAATAGCATCCTTATATTTCGATACATTCTGAAACCTACGTTCGCAAATTCACCATAAAATGTCGTACAGCATATTCTTCAATTACGATAAGCTACATTTACCCCCGAATACTGCTACTATGATTATTTTTGTTTTCGTATATATATCTGATACTCTCTTTTTAAGCAGAGCTCTTAAGATACTGAAATGGGGACACAAAAACCTAAAAGATAAAATATTTAATTTCATTAACTCAAAATATCTGGTCTCAAAATTTTAATTTTTAAGTTAAATATAACTTTTACAATATTGATGCTATTACGTTTTTAAAGACCACATAAATCCTGTTAAAATATAGAAATGCTTATGTATACTTTAACGAGCGTAAAATCCTTATCAAAATAATGATCAAGACTCAAATGTAAAACGGTATAATTGATGATAAAAACTCACAAGGCCTCAAAAAATATGAAGAGGGAAGTAAAAGTCGACATGTTTCGAGCGTTCAAATATAATCGCCCATTATCAAAACTTGTCAAGCTTGAATAACTTGTTACTTTTATTATTGGACAATCAAAACATGTCTATTTTTATTATCATCTATTATTTTTTAAATCAATGAAGTTTTTATATTTTCGATTCAGTTTCTTGGGATTATCTATTTAGTTACACAACATATTAAATTATTTCTCTCGATATTAAAATAAGTTTTACATCAGCTATAGGCACAGGTTCTTTGATTGAAAAAAATAATAATTCACTACTTTGTAAAAAAATCAATGAATTTTTTTTTTCTTTTTTTTGCTGCAAGCCTTAAATTTCAAAAGTCGAATGTGAAAATGGAATGTCCCCTAGCACCAGGAATCGAAATTAAATAGTTTCAAGGACAACTATTTCAAAAAAGTTTGCGTTTCCGTCCAACTCGAAGTTGTTTGAAAAGGTATTTTTTATATATCGATTCCAAAGTTTATTCTACATATATTTTAGGGTATACTTTCGGAGTATTTTGATCGAGTTTATTTTTACACCCTTATTTGCTTAAAATTATTAAATAATTTGCTTAAAATAAAATATTCAAGCTACGTGATTTAATGCATTTATAGTATAATAGTAAACGGGGCTTCCATCGCATATCCTTAACCTTGATACCGCTATCATTAAATAAATGGAATAAGCTTAGATAAATAATAAAATTGTTTTCTCGTTATAATTTTCAAGGAAATATGTTTCGATCAAACAGATTTCATTCTGGAAATAGCGAAATTATTGAGTAGGTCCCTTGGAGCAATATCATTCTTATCCTCGTTTGACGAAATATAGGAAAAATTGGTTTTCGCAATTTCTGAAAAAAGTATGTTAGCCTTCTTGCCACATTTTTTTTTATTTTTAATCAAAATAAGATCGGAAATTGCGTATTTTTTATTGCATTTTTTTTAAAAAATCAGATGGTTCTAAAATTGGCACGGCTTCGGAATCTTCTTACAAATTTCAATTTTTATTAATTCCTGCTCAACAAAATAAGGCATTTCTTCTGATAACAAATTATACTACAATAATATCTTGGGAATCGTGCTAAAGAAAAAAATTAAACAAAATAGTTTAGCATATTATCCGGAAAAAAACTACATGTAATAATAAAGAAAGAGTAAAAGATATAATGAAATAATTATTGAATCACGCGTGGTCAGATAATTAAAAATTTAATTTCACAACTAAGATGTTAGGACGACATTTAAGATACTGAGATATTTTAAGACGCTTAAAAATTTTGGCTACGTATTCGACAGCTTTTTATGTTCGGTATCTTTAGACTGTTTGTAGTGACTTCTAAAGCATCAACACTATTTTAGATAATCTATGTTGAAGTCACAAGAAGCAAAACAAAAAAAAAGACTATCAATGATTTATATTTCTTTTTCGAAAAAAATAGTGTGCTTAGTAAATAATCAGCTGTTTTGCATTAAATAATTGTAAACAGTGGAATGTTTTTAATTTCTTAACAGGGTTTTATTCTTAGCTAGCAGGCAATAATTCTTTAAAAAAAAACTTGACTATAATTTAAAAAGGAACTTCACTTTAAAGAAAACCTAAATTAAAGTACTAAAAAATTTATAAGTATATTAATAAAGAAATAATAAACGTAGTAGGGTAAAGAATAAGATTTTTAAAAATTTTAAAATTTAATTAAATAGTTGGTAAAAAAGTTCTGCGAAACACTTCCGGACAGTTGATTAAAAAATTATTAAACGATATATAAGATGTTGAGAAATTTGGGATGATGTGAAGTATGAGTAAATATGTTTACTACGTATTTATAAAAAATATATTCAAGAAATTGATAAATATTTTATACCAAATCTATTCATACGTATGTATATTATTGAAATTGTATCAGTTATTGAGATGAAAAAACTAAAAACTAAAAATTAATCACATTAAATAAGCACAATCTGGTGTAAATCATATTCTATCAGAAGCATGCTTTTATAAAACTCGACATTCGTTGAATAAAATGTTTTTTATTCAACAAGATGTTTTATTCAAATTTCTTTACTAAATTACAAATAGAATTTTAGACTATTAAAAAAGAAACATCGTATTTTATAGTTTTAAAAAAATAAAAATAAAAACATTTGCAAACGATTATTAGCGAAAAAAATATGAATGAAATTTTCGCTAAGCTCGCTAAGTTAAGTTCCTCGTAAGTTTATCACATTTTAATATTTATCACCCCACTTAATCATTTCTTCATTGCCGCCAAATTATTTTTTTTTCTCATCTTCTAATAAATAAAAACAGTTGAAACTTTAGATTTTTCAATTGAAAAATATGTTGATTAAAATGGTGTAAAAAAATTCATACCTTATAATTCAACTTTTTTTCATCCTCACTTTAATTAAATAATAAAAAATAATAAATAATTATTAAAAATTATTTTTTTCACGAAATTATCTTTGGGTAAATGAGTTTTATGAGTGGGTGCAATTTTTTTTTGAATTGCTTCATTAGTTTTTAAAATATGACTGAAAACGCAAAAAGCGAAATTAACATTAAGGGGCCCGAACTTTGAATCGCTCTCCTGACCAAACTATGGGGACCACATTTCCCAGATTGCGGCTACACCCTATATTTTGAAGATGAAAAATCCAAATATGCAAAAAAAAATGTATGTTTATTCAGAGAAAGTACGTTTTTGTGTCTGATTTGGTAACTTAATTAATAGTTAGCACTAATTAATTAGCATATTTGAGGTCACCCCCGGGAACCATTAAGATTGACCTTAAGTTCGTGAAAATCCGATCATTAGAACGAAAGTTATTCAGGGTGATATCTTTTTTTTTTTGCGGACTGTACATCTCATCAATACATAGTCATTTTTTTACTTTCTCTTTCTAAAGCATTTAAGGAAATACCTTTAAATTCAAAGCTTTTTTCTCTGATAATATGTGAAAAAAAAATAATAGATTTTGTTTGAATTTCTTAAGCAGAAATCAGGCTAAATAATAATTAAAACAGATGCAGTACTGCCATATGCTAGAACAAAGTTATAAAATATGTCTTAGAATGAAAAATATATATTAAAACACTTTCAGAAATTGACTAAAAAATTTAAAAGTCAAATTGATTATCGAATTAATTTTCAACCCAGAATAATGAAATTGCTGACTGCTGAGGAAGTTGGCATTTATATATTATACTTATTTTCGATTCCTAAATGAATTAACTTTTTTCTTAGCTTGTAAGTCATTTTTAAAACAAACTTAAGTTGTAATTGTACAAACATAAGTGATAATTTAATTAAATTGATATGCTTATTTTTTTGTTTTTCGTTCGAAAATGAATAAATTTTTTGCGGAGCGTTAAATTTACAAAATTGGTCACTTATATTTATTAACTAGGCTTTAAGTGGTACGCTAACCCATTACTGAACTAATTTGTAAACTTCTTCACAGTATTATAGTTTCCAGTTGAAAGCATTAATAAAGCAATATATATATATATATATATATATATATATATATATATATATATATATATATATATATATATATATATATATATATATATATATATATATATATATATATATATATATATATATATATATATATATATATATATATATATATATATATTTATATATATATATATAGATATATATATATATATATATATATATATATATATATATATATATATATATATATATATATATATATATATATATATATATATATATATATATATATATATATATATATATATATATATATATATATATATATATATATATGTATATATATGTATATATATATATATATATATCAAGTTCAAAATGAGGATAAAGCAAAGGAAAATTATAGACATATGAAAAAGAGGGGGAAATAATAATGAAAAAAATAACAAACAACTGGTAAAAAAAAGGATAAATTTTTTTAAGAAAAACCGGAAAATTGAAGATTTAATCTTTTCATCAGCCCACACGATTATATCCGCGAAAAAGAGAGCCTTCTGATATTGTATCAATATAGCCAAGGCAAAATATATTAATACAATAGTGTAAGGAGCACTCAAAAAAATTTTTTACGAAAATTACAACAAGTAAAATAGAACACAATAAGTAAAAATAACACGTAAAAACTGAAAATAAAATAAAATAAAAAGAGAAAACAGTATAAAACAAAATCTCCAAAGCGAGTTGCGAAATCAGATGTACTTACATGAACGGGAAATTTTTCAAGAATGATTTAAAAATATTTTCGCAACAAGATTGCCAGATTACAAAATATGAAAACAAAAACTCAAATTGAGTGTAACTAGAGGAACTTAAAGTGCCGTTCTTACTGCATTGCTGAAGTGATTTGTTATGCTGTGCATTGATTTGTTAGTTACCAAGGATGGGCCCGAAATGGATGTGCGCAAGGTAATATTATACTGGATAATTTAAAAAGCTGACCATAAATAATTTTAGAAAATAAATAAATATTTATTTAAGAAAAAATATGAAATAGAAAACAGAAACAGAAATGGCCTGTTTTGCAAATAATTTTACCCACGGATTTGCCCGAAAAGGATTTGCACAGGGAAAAATTATAAAAATTAACAAGGAAAAATTATTTTAGTAGATAATTTTAGCCACGGATTTGCCCGAAATGGATTTGCACATGGAAAAATTTTATGGATTAATAAAGACATTTTTAGTAGATAATTTTACCCACAGATTTGCCCGAAATGGATTTGCACATGGAAAAATTATAAAAATTAACAAAGAAAAGTTTTTTTTAATGAATAATTTTAGCCACGGATTGGCCCGAAATTGATTTGCACACGGAAAAATTATATAAATCAGCAAAGGAAATTTTTTAGTAAATAATTTTGACCATGGATTTGCCCGAAATGGATTTGCACCTGGAAAAAATATACAAATTAACAAAGAAATTATATAGAGAATAATTTTTTCAACGGATTTACCCGAAATAGACTTGTACATGGGAAAATTATATAACTTAACAAAGAAAATGTTTAGTAAATATATCCACAGAAATATACGATTAATTCAGTGATTTCATATAACATTTTATTACTTTAGTTGGGTATCCATTGTTATTTATCAAATTTTAAAAGAGTTTATCGATTTGTTTTTTTGGATAAATAAATATTACTGCATATTCTTTTAATTCTGCTCATTTCATTAAGTGTGGTATTTAAATAGATGCTCATAGAAACATTAGAATTCCAAGTAATTAATTTATTAATATTAAAATTAAAATGATTTATTTTATCGCATAAATCAACAAATTAGATATTTTCTTCTTTTATAATACCCAAATCCAAAAAATTTAAATTAATATTATCATCATGATTACGAAGCAAGATTAATTCCTCGTTGTAAATAACATTGAATAAAATAGTATAATCTTGAAAATTAAAGATAATTAAGTCTTATATATATCTATAAACAAAATTTAATACTATGCGGTATTTCTGAATAAAGAATAATTATCCTAAGATAAAAACTATTCTTTATATGTGTCGATATCGCAAAAAACATATTGTTGAAAAAGATCATGAAATAAAAGAAAAATGTAAAAAGTAATCAAACTTACCGGTGTGTAGCAAAATGCGGTTTAGGTTTAAAAGTACAATAATTAAACAGTTAACAAAATTCGCGAAGAGGTAAAATATTTGAAGTTGTGCTTATAGCTTGAATCGAATAAAATAAAATTAATAAATATATATTTGATCGAAGAAGAAGAAAAAATTTTAAAGTAAAATATTAGTGCTTCCATCTATGAGAAAATTTAGTAAAAATGTATTTTTCGGAAATAAATTTATTAAAACCCAAAAATGGAGAAAATGTAATTAAAATGATAATAAAAAATTGCTTAACGGGTTAATTTAATTAACAGACCGAAAAGGAAAAAAGCATTCATCTTCATTCCATCATTCAAAGGGTAACTTATTTAAAAGTCAGTTCTGTACAAATGGATAGAAAGCCGTTTATAGACTTCATTCATACATCCTTACATAATATTACAGTATACACTTTTCCATCTTTCATAGGGTGACTTATTTAAAAATCAGAGCCAGCACATATGGATAGAAAGCCGTATATAGGCTTTATCTTTCATTCATACCACCTTACATGATTTTAAAGTATACACGTATCAGCTGCATTCATTTGGGGTGGTTCTTTATGAACCAGAGCCCATTCCACTTATACGAAAATAATAATAAAAAATAATGAAAATAAAAATAAATAAATTAATTAATTAAATAATAAACTGTTTATTGTACTGGACAATTAAATTAATTTTAAGAGGCTACAGATTAACAAGAAATAACTTAAAAAATATTTAACTCATCCTATATAAAAGGTCATACATCCAAACTATTCCGTCCAGTGGCTTTAGGAACAGTTTATCGTAGTTAGTTCCTACCTTGAAAAAATCAGAGTTCATTCTAAAAGCAGAAAAATTAAATAAAAATTTAAAATTAATGTACCAAGTTTTTTAAGATATTTTTAAAATGGAATTTAAGAAATGAACAGGGAAAATGGCTATTAATAAAATCGTTTTTATATTTATCAGTGTCTAATAAAAACTCGTTATAATTAGAATTATTCCTGTAAAATCTATGAGTTTGATTGGTAATAATATTAGAAAAAACCTTATTGGCTAAGTTAGAGTTAAAATTAATGCAATTTTTTATTGGAAAGTTAAATTCATTTCTTTTGTCAAAAAGTTTAAATGTAATATTTTTTATCTTCATTAATATTAAGAGTCAAATCTAAAAAATTTGCTGAAGAATTACTATTATTTGTTTTATTAAGAATTAATTCATTTGGATAAATATGTTTGGCTAGAATATCGAAATCATTCAAATTAATAACTAATAGATCATCAATGAATCTGAGAAAGAAAGAATTAATTGGAAGATTAACATATGATTTTACAGACCCATATTATTGTAGAGAAAGAAAAATGTTGCAGATGTTAGTACTAAAATTATTACCCATTTGAATACCTTTAATGTGTTGAAAAAAGTGGTCATTAAAGAGAATATAATTGTTGTTAAGGTAAATATGTACTAGAAAGTTCCAGGTGTCTTCATTAATAATATCACTGAAATTAAACATGCTATGAATTTGAAGAAGGTCATCATGAATTTTATTTGTTGGAAGGGAAGTATATAGGTTTTCGAAATCAAAACAGTGAATTGAATCAACATTATTTAAAGTTTTTAGTGTATTTAAAACCTGAATGCTATTTTTAATATTCCAATTTAAAAAATTATTATCTTTAGTAAGCTTATTAATTTTGTTATAAACTTTTTTAAGAATGTTCTCAAAGTAAATACCGATTTTTTTCATGCTACTATTAACGACACTAGCAATAAACCTGAATTTGGTTGGAGTCTTATGGAATTTTGGATGGACAAAAAGAAAAGGAAAATTTTTAATATTATTTGGTTTAATTTTAAGTCTTTCATAGATAGCATTAATTTTATTAATAATAATATCACTGTTGGTGTTAAGTTTTTTGTATGTTATATTGCTATTAAGTTCATTGGAAAGAAGTTGCTTGTAAATAAATTTTCAAATGATTGCAAAATTATTCTTAGCCTTATCAACAGTGGTAATACAAAATTTATTTTGAATATTTTTAATACCTTGTTTTAGAACAGAGTTAAAAATTAAATCCTTATGAAAAACTAATTTGTCCCTTTTAATACTGATTTTAAAATCTTTAATGATATTCTCTCTCCATTCAAAAAAGCCTTCAATTTGGAAATTATGTTTGAAAGATAATTTTAAAATAAAATCATCGAGATTTTTAAAAAAAATATAAATTACTTTATTTTTAGCAGTTGGAAAGGATGGTCTAAATTTAGAACCTAGAGAGATTAATTTTTTAATTTTATCATTATCAATAATATCTAAATCACCTGTAATAACATGTTTATGGAAGGTATCAAAAAAAGAAGCATATATATATATATATATATATATATGTGCCACTTCTTTAAAATCAAAAATTAGCACAACGTTTGGGGCAAAATCTGCAATTCAAAATAACAAATAGTTTTTAACAACCTTTTAATAGCTAAATATATTTTACAGATACCTTCATACGCTGAAAAATTATTTCATTAAAAACTTGAGTTTGTGTGAAATTGCATTTAAATTACACATTGCAAATTTCGGTTGTATCATTTCCGATTTCATCCTTGCAAGTGTAAAATATCAAATTTATAGTAAATCAATATTTTATTTATTTACCCTTGCTATCTAATCTAAAGTGCTGTTATTTATTTTCTGTTGAAGTCTAAAATTTAGAAATTTTAAATTTTACAAAAATTGTCTAAAAAGTGATAGATAGTATAAAATTTTATTTAATCTTACCAAACTTACAATCAGAGTTATTTTGTGTTTCGTTATAGGCTGAACAGTCACTTAATTTATTTTGAAGTCTAGAATTTGGCATTTAATTTTTTTTAAACTGTTCTAAATACTTTGTTTTTAGAAATGTTAATCTGTTCATCAATAAAAGGCTGATAATAAGCAATTTTTTTTTACTTTCTATTGAAGTCTAGAATTCGGCATTTTTGCCTTCAAAAATGCTCTCAGTGTAATGGAATAGTTTAAAATGGATATATAATATAATATTTTATGCAAAACTACCAAACTTACTTCGGTGTTATTTTGTCTATCATTAAATGCTTAGTAATTAAAGTTGCCAAACTTGGTTTTGAATAACATTGAGTTATTTGAAGCATGCCTTATTGTCAAGGAATGAGTTCGTATAGAAGAAAGAACAGTTGTGAAATGAAACATTATCTATTGTCTTTTGATCAGACTAAACTAATCTCTGTAATCACCTGAAACACCTAAATCCTACTGTCAATTCCACTTCAGGAGATTAAGTTGAACGACAGCAACAAGCTTTATTCTGGAATTTAGCTTTTATTAATCTACCCAACCAATGTCAGTAGGTTTGATTAAAGTAGCTTAAATGTCTCTCTTTAGTAAAATTTCAAGTTAAGTATGGCAATTTAAAGTTTAACATTATGGTTTATGTAACTTAAAATATTCCTTAATTAACAGGCAATTAAATATTGAATAGTATTTTAAATTTATATCACATTGAATAATATTTAAAATTTATATTATTAAAGACATTTAAAGTATTAATGTTATTTTTCAGTAGAAGTTTTTGGCCATTTTTAAAGTTCCTGTCTCGACAAAAGTGTTCAAAAATATATGTGTGTTGCTGCCATCTGAGTGAATAAGAGTATAGTACTCTATTGCTCCAAGATAACGAATTGGATAGTGTAGGACTCTATAAACTCTTCATGCGTTGAAGGTGATAGAGGAGATATTATGGTGTCAACATTGGGACTCGAACCCCAGATCTGTTGTTCATGAGATTAACAGATTAGCCTGCTTGGCTGTACCCAGCTACAAGGAACGAAACGTCTGAACGAACTAAACTAACTGGGTGCACCTAGTTGGTGAATTAAATTCTAGTTATTTGACCCTATTAGGTAAAAGCAGTTAATAAACGATTTTTCTCACAGTTAAAAGTTTGAGTACCATTTTAATTATAGCTACTTGACTGCTTTGTTTGAATATGGTAAAATTTCTTGCATTGTGCTCTACATTCAGTTTCAATTATGACATTTATCCATAACATTGGCTTTGTAGTTTTAATGATAGAATAATAATTTTGATCCTGACGATAATGCTCTAAAATATGTCTGTTTTTTTATTGTGCGTGTATTATTTAGGTTGTGTGATAAATATGTGTGGATTACTTGAGGTTGAACCCTAAAAAGGAGCTGTGTGCTAAACCACGCCAAACTGTGTCAATTTAAATTAGCTTCGTTTACTACTTTTGTTCATAGCAAGGGCTTTGTTTCAATTTCAGCGATGGAATATTTGTTCCGTTACCAACTACTATGTTTGAAGATCTTGCACAGCGCTCACTAATCCGTGTACTATACTGCAATTGCTATTAAAGATATAACCCTAAAATAAGAGATTTGGGTTAAGTCGTGGCTAATTGTATTATTTCATTGTGCTTAGAATGGCAGAGTGTTCAATAAACTTGAAATTTATTTTTTTTGTTTTATTCTCAAATTTTTAACTAACTTTTTACACTTATTTTTCATTCTTTTTCTAGGAAGTGCGTTTGAAATTGGTTGAACCAAAGTGCTACTCCTCAAAACATTCAACATTGGAACATCCTATCAGCCTTGCTGGTACTGAGTATGAGACAGTGACCTTTTGCAAGAATACCAACAAGCTCTTTGGCGTCAGCCCCAGCGATATAGACAAATATTCACGTGTTGTATTTCCCGTGTGTTTTGTCTGTTTCAACCTCATGTATTGGATCATCTATTTACATATCAGCGATGTCCATGATGAAGGT
Source organism: Parasteatoda tepidariorum (assembly GCF_982258835.1). NCBI lineage: Eukaryota > Metazoa > Arthropoda > Arachnida > Araneae > Theridiidae > Parasteatoda > Parasteatoda tepidariorum. The sequence goes on from NC_141765.1 coordinate 7,140,301, forward strand.
ATAGTCCCCCTAGGGAGCAAGTGACTATTCCAAATTATCATTCTTCATAAAATCTTACATAAGGTGAAAGTCATGATAACAAAACATTCAGGATTCATGTCTAAATGAATCTCTTACTAAAACTCTTAATGTGTGTGAGTGTGTGTTTGTTTCTACAGGAAAAATACCTTGCACTTTTTTTTCCTTTTGATTTACCTCATCACTTTCATGTGTTGCATTTAGACTAGGATAAACCACTTTAGAGGCGAAAAGAAATCATCATTTTTTAAGCAAAATGTAACACGAGAAATTGATAAATGTGTACTTCAAAGAAAGTAATATTTTGTTTATAGTTTATTGCTTGCGGGTTTGTTTCGCGCTACTATTTTCAGCGCAAGAACCATCAAAACTTAAGTAGTTCTATACGGATTAGAGCAGAAAATATTTACGGACAAACATTTTATATTTCCTTAAATAATTCAGTTATGTAAGAATGTGATAAAAAATATTATGTGTTTTTATTATTCATACTTCATGTAAATGTATATTTATCCCATTGTGCGTTGGTAAATCGCTCATATTAAATAATGACTTATGTTACTTCATGCTTCAGAGCTTAAAAATATATTCATATTTTATTTGTAGATGATGAAAATTCGTCAGTTTAAATTATAGTTTTATTACATACAAGTCAAAAGGCAAACAGCACATGGCAGTACTTATTATATTTCAGAAATATCTTATTGCGTCACGATAATTATATAATCTTTATGATAAGTTGATCATAAGATTATGTTACTGTTATGCTGAAATATGCATAACATATTTCCTAACATTTTAAAAACCAAATTATTCTCTTATGTAATACTCTTTCAATAAATAAAAATCATTAAAATAATCTGTAATCTTTTTATACCACAACCTTGAATTGAGTGCAGAATAAGATCTATTTTTAGAGATTCCTTCTACATCTGCCTAACACATCAGCATAAAATGTGAAATCCGTTATACGGTTGCCAATCTTTTGGGTTCATTAAAATTCTTTATTATTTCTCACGCTTTCTTTTCCGCCAACACATTTGAATGCGTAAGGCTAAGAAAAAGAGGTTAGGCATTAAATTTAATCAATTAATAGCCAATACATGGATTCCTTAACTTTCCTCAGGTATTATTGCTAAACTGGTGGTTCGGTGCAAATATTTCACCACAGAGTAAGTAATAATTAACTCCTCCTTATGATAATTAACTCCTGCTTAAAAGTTAGTTTGTAGTTATATTCTCATTAGCAACATAAAAGTTGGGTAACGTAAATCAGAAAAAAATACAAATGTAATCATTAATTTTTTTTTTATTTTTAATGTTTTTTTTTTTGCTTCAATGTTTGCTCCTAGGAGAATGGGTTTGCTCTTTGTTCAATCTTGAAACATATAGATAACTAAACTGACTGTTTTGAAATAATTTTGTAATGTTTTACAGAAGGTTGCATTGAAATAGGAGCTTTGATTTTTTTATTAAATAAAAAGAAACATTTCAGACATTTTTTGAAACTATTTCCAAACTTTCAAATATTTTAAATCATGTTTCTGAAATATAAATAAGTATTTAGTGTTGTTTGAAAAATTTCATAAATAGGCAAAATAAAACGAAATATTATTGATTGAAATGAAAAATAATATTTCAATTAGGAAAATGTGTCAGTGTAGAAACCTAAGTTTTATACGCTACAACAGTAAAATAAATAAACCAATCAAAAACTATACCAAACACTTTCAAATTTAAACAATTCAAATTTAAAACATCGATTGATTATGTAATATATTCATTAGGTATAAACTAACTTTTCTTGAAGTTTTAGAAAATGTAATTAAATCAAATAATATTCATACAATCATTTATAAATAATTTTCAGATTAATTATAGAGTCTAAACAAGTTCAGTAGTTTGTAATAGATTAATAGTTGTTCAAATCTGAATCAAGTACTTAAAATATAACTTTAATCATTAAAGACAATTGTTGTTAGAACAAAAAAATCGAAATTACTAGTTAGTTAATGCAAATTAGCGTTTTTTTTTTCTCAAAAAACAAATGTTTTTAATGATAAAAAGCTTATATAAAATTTTTACTTCAAATTTTTATGTTTATATTATGGCCGAGTAACGCTTAAAAATGTGATATTCTCCGACTTTTTTCGATACTTCAAATATAATTTTCCAAATAGACATTCTTTAGATTGACAGTAGTAGAAATCATCCTCCAAACAGCTAAATTATTACTGTACGTACTTTATATGAATGTGGAGTAAATTTTTTAGCCTGTATTTAACACCAAGTGAAAAAATATAGATTATGTATGATGTTAGTTATTTTAAAAATATTGTTTATTTTGAACTGAAAGAAAAGAAATTTAAAGTATATGTAAGATCATATTATATATTTTCATATCCTTATAAATAATAATCTTTTTATAATGAATATAATTTAAATAGTTCTACAACATTATCTTGATGCTCATTTGTAATTTTAATATTGAATGATTTGTATGCGAAAAAAATTTCATCAATCTGTAAGAAATCTATTGCGCGAACTGCTTAATGTACTTAAATTATTTAAGGTCATTGTTTCAAAGCCAGCTTAATCAATTTTCATTAAGTGTACACGACACAAGAAACATCTTATATCAGGTATCCTGAACTTTGATAAAGGATTTTCTTGTTTTTGCAATAAATCTCAATTTAGCTAAATGATCTTAATATTTTCCAGAAGAACTAATATTCATAATTTTTAAAGATTGTTTCCCCTAACAAAACGCTTTATATAGAAATTAAAAACTAATTTGTATTTTATTTATGGGAAGAAATAAACTACACCTGTATTTAAACTATATTCTGATAGAAAATAAAAAGAAACTTAAAAAAAGGTTTTAATTGATCCTTGAGTAAAGAAAATAATAATCAGAATATTTATGAAAATTAAAGAAATAAACAAAACTTATTTTATGTCATTAATTTGCTTTGTTTTTCAAACAAATTTTTTTTTATCAGAACTACTCAAAAAAGCTTGGTTTGTGCTAACAATTAAATAGTGTCAGAGAGTTGCCTCACATCAGAAAGGTCCTGGGTTCATTCCGATAAGGCATGGATGTCGTACTTTTATTTTATATGTACTCAGTCCTTACTGTGGGAGCAACGTTGACCCACCTAATAGGAACCGCTGAAGGATTGGCCAACAAATCTGCCCTACTGATACTTAAATGACGAGTGCCAATTGGGTGGGCATTGGAAAAAAAACAATTAGAATAGTAAATTTAAATAAGTATGATTAAGCTGGTTTTGAAATCAAGAACCGAAAAGAAAGAAGCAGCAAGAACACACAACAAAAAAAAAAACAATCAAATTATTTAATCACTTGTTTCTACTAAAATCAGAGTAAAACGGTAAAATTTAAAAAAATATTTTCAGAGCTCCATGAGTGAAACTAGAAACAACTATTTTTATTAGAAACAAAATAAATAAAGTAATTGCAGAAAAACACCTTATAAATGCATTGGAAAGTACCTTTAAAAAGAAAGTTTTTACAAGTATTTTTACCAATAAATAATTTAAAAACCAAGTTTTGAATGTTTTAGGATGAAGTAGTAAGAGTAAAAAAAAGACAACATTTCGCTACGAAAAAATTATGAAATAAGAAAAAAATATTATACGGAATTATGAAATGAGCTTTTCATAAATTATATGCCTTAAAGAAATACCGTCATATGAATCATCAGATGATAAAGTTTCGAACTTACCTTTACCGACTCCGGATGTAGAATACAATAGTTTTCATGCGGCTTTAAATTAGTTGGTTTAATTTTATTTAAGGCATTCATTCACGATTTTGTTAAAAATTAAACTAAATTGCATTTTTTGATTTTTTTTTAAATTTTAATATTTGTAAGAAGCGAAAATTTAAATTAAATTTAAAGGGAACTTTTTATAGTTTTTGCTAGACGCATTATTAGTCGAGTGACAGTAAATTTCAAATGTTTGTGCTATCTGAACGTTTTAAAAAGTGGTTTTTGTTATTATATATTTCGGTATAAAACATCCATATAGATTTAGATAATAAGTAACTCATATGAAGATCATCGATTGGACAAGGCAATTAAAAAAAATGAAATATGATGAAATGTCGCTTAAAAGTCAATAAGGACACAGAAGAAATAAACAGATAATTCTAATTATACAGGCTCCCCTCATTTCATGTTACTCAATTAAAAGAAAATTAAGAATGATAATTTATACTGCTTTAAAATTTAAATGAGTAATAAACTTCGCATTTAATTCTTTCAATTAAAATTTGCGATGCGAATAATTCTGTGACTGCGCTTGAATTAAGTTGAAAATGTTTATTTTATTCTATTAATCAAGTGTTTTCTTAAATGGTGACCTCGAATTTTTTTAAAAAAAACATTCTTCGATGCCCCTGTGAACCAAAATTTTCTTTATATGAAGATTTTGAAATAATACAGTTCAAATACTTTCAATTTGAAACAGTCTTTTAAGCGTTCTTCTCGTAAATTGATGACTTAAAATGGTAATCTAAAAAAGAAAAGATTTTGAATTACCCTGCTATCATAAAATGTGTTTTCTTCTCTTTTTTAATTTTTTTTATCTATTTTTCAAATTTTGTCTATGATATATTTACATATTTTTTCACGTAAAAGAAATTTTGATCATTCTCTCAAAATGAAAAAAAAAGCACTTTGGGGCTATGGATATTTACTTAAGCTGCGAGATTACAAGGATATTTAAGCAGTGTGTTTTGTTGAGGCAATTTTTTTATGTCCTGAACTAATATTCAACTCATGTCAATTAATTAAAAATATTTACAATTCATAATCATTGGAAAATTACTCAATGTAAGTCTAAGTCTCTGTATAAACCAAAATTTATTTTGTGTAAATTAAATAAAATAATAAGGTAATTATGAATAATTTGATTAATTTTTATCTGAAAACCAATTGTAAATACGACATCTTTTATCTTCATGCTCTCATCTACTATTCTAAATTAATTTTGAGCATTTAATTATGAAATATGACTTCAATTTTACAAGTTCGAATATCTGAACACTAAATTTTACACCTCCATTAAATTTTTGTGAATATAAGCTACTATATATACAGATTTTCAAAATTAGCTGTCGATGGATTAGAATCTTAAACATGATTCTTTTTCAAAATGAAACTACCTCAAGATGGTATTTTTAAGATCAGTTCACATAGTTTTCAATTTATATTAATTCTGAATTCAAACTTTTGGCAAGGGGTAAATATTAAAAATATGGTCTGTCCTGGATTTCATTATAATATATTTTTACTAAAACCATTAAAAAGCATGTATGTTGTGATTTTTAGAGCTACATCTCTCTGTAGTACAATTCTTCGTAAACTATGAAAATAAAGTAAAATTTGCCATGTTTCTGGCTCCATGACTACACCTAAAAGCTCAGAAAGCACATTACCGAAGCACTTTAGTAATGATTTTGGTAAGGATTTAAAATTAACAATAAAATGCAGTTTTATAATATGCCATAACATTTGTTAAATAGGGAAAAATTTTATTATTTTGTAATAATAACTTAGCACATAGCATAAAAACCATTCATTCTGTTAAATTTAGTTTTCAGTTTTAAACATTCTACTGAATGCATTTAGAATTTCCGTTAAACCGTAACCATATGAAAGGAAAAATTACCAAATGAATGGTTTAAATACCCTTTATTTTGATTTTAATAGCCAGAATATAGTTTTCAAATTTTCTGTCCATAAGTGTCATTACCATGCACGACGGTAATTTAACCAGACTTTCTTTCTCCGTGCTTTTGGGGTACTGAAATAGCTATGAGGTTCTTAATAAATGAAAACAAAAACAAAATCCTCGATTTATTTGAAAAAAGACAAATATGATTATATTAAGAATACAGCGTGAGGCAAAAAAAACTAAAATCAGGGCTCCTTAATAAATGGCACAAATAGTCTTTTGCAAGGCTCATATTAAATTTAGAATAGTTCCACAACTGTTTGTAAAATTCATATGCTAAATTACAGATTTTTGCTCGAACAAATTTTAGAAAAATTACCCTCATTCAAATTCGAAAATGAATTTGGCTTCATACTCCATAGTAACGTGGGTCATTGACTTCCTCTTCTAGTCTACAGTAAAACGTGCTAAAATAAAAATGATCCATTCAGAGTTCTGCCGTGAGAGGAAAAACGTGCCTTTTTCTACAGAACAAAATATGAATACGAAGCATTAATTATTAATTCAACCGTAAAAAATTATCGGTATTCTTCAAAAGTCCGTAAAAGTATGTCTTTTCAATAGCAAGAGCATACCTCATAAGCAATGTAGGATTTCTTATATATATGTAAGTATTTTTCCCAAATAATTGGTTTTGCAAGTTTGTTTTAAGTAAGATTTTTATGCGTTACTTTCAATTTACAGTTTGAATATTCTCGGAATAGTGATATTTAATAAAGTAAGAACGCTTAATATTCTATTAGTAGGTTTTTTATTGTTATTTTTCCTATTCCTCATGTACTCATACGTATTTTTCTAATTATATATTTCTTTTGTATATATTTTTTTCTGTTTTCATATTTAAGCAATTTGTAAATTTGAAATCTATACTTGAAGTAAAAAAAGAATCAATACGTATTTATTTTCTTAAACACTCAAACGTAATGACTGGTTAAGTCATTGCGCTTGTTAATTTCTTTTTTAAATGATTAATGGAGTAAGATATAAAAATAGTACTTTATACAAAAGTCTGTCACAACAAATGATATAAATGTACAATTTGACTGCCATTTTCGGATCATTTCTTTAAGAATTTCTATCAATAGTGTAAAGAAAAATTATAATAAAACAAAATATGGTCTAAACATCTTTCACAAAATATGGTCTAAACATCATATACTATCGAAAAATCTTTTATCTTTTTGAGATAGATGGTGCACTTATTAAAACAAAATTGTAACAAATAGTATTACTGAAATTCATATTTAAGACTAGAACACTGTATTAAAAAAATTATGCAAAATTTAAGAATACTTAGCACTAGAAAAAATGATTCTAAAATGAATTCTTATGTACAATCGAAAAATATGGAATACGCTTAATCTATTTCTAAATCACAATAACCAAAACTTTTTGACCTCCATTAAATCTAAGACCAGAATCCGTTTTAGTTACAGAGTAACCTAACATATACTTTATAATGGGAAAATTATTATGGTAAAAAAAAATCTTGGAGTAGATTTATGTAAAAATGCATAATTTTTTATGCCCACAGTTTTTTATTGTAGTTTGAAAGTTTTTCGTTAGATGGCAGACAGTTAAATTAGTAAATTAAAGAAAACGAATCGAGAATTACAGTAAAATCTTTCGAAATTTTTCATTAATGCAATTAAAATGAAAGCATTTTCGAAATATTTTTTTGTCAGCTGCAATTACAATTAACAAACACAAAGTAAAGAACATAAGAAGGAACGCCATCTTTTGAAAACAGTTTAAACTAATAACTCTTGGAATTCACTTTATTCCCTGCCAAATGAATTTGCTGCCAGAATTTTTTTCTTAAACTAATTTTGAGTTAGATATTTTTGATATTTTGTTTCGAAAATTGAAACATGCCTCTTTATACCATTACCTATTTTATTTCGATATTTTGTGTTATTTTAACAATTGTTAACAATTTAATAGAAACAAACGTTGAGATAATGAAAATATTAGATGAGAGCTTTCTGCGATTTGCTTTTTACTGTTATTCTATTAAAAATAATTTAATATTTCTGAAAAGCTAACTCAATCATCGGAGAGGAAAACGCTTAGCATACATCATTTCCCTCATATTCACTAAAAGTCGCCATGGATGATAAAATCAGTAACTATTACCATTTCTTCAAAAGTAGTTTAGTTTAGTTGTATCGAATATTAAAGTAGTGGTTATATCATTTCGATGTATTTTTAAAATGGTGTAGAAAGTCCCTGTCCTTGTTAACCTGGGCCAGTTTGTGTAATACATGCTACATCAGGATATTTTAACAATTATAGAGTATATATCAGTTAACCTCATACTGTTTCATATCAGTCAAATGACAAATATCTTATGATTATTTTTGTAACTTAATATTTTAACACAGATGTGTTATTATCACCCCATATGCTTTTATAGTGACTCTTAATTAATATTCTTGCTAATATCTCCTAAAGAAAAAAATCTTTTAACCTCCTGTGAAAGTTAGAATTTTTTAAACAATTTTGATTACAAAGTATCATCAGCATAAGACAATATTTCTAAATTATTTAAGAACACATAAAATACTATTATTAGATTAAGGGAAAAATACAATAAATTCCTATCGTCCATTTCTAGTTTTTAATAATATGCATGTTTTATTAAACATTCTGCATAAGCTTAATAATAATTTTAGTGTTTATTAAATACAAATATTATAAAAATATTTAAAAAATGTCCTTAAAACTGATTAAAAGAAACGTTGGCAAATGAATTAAATTAAAAAAAAAACATAAATTTATGACTCATATTAAAAAAAATTTTTGTTCATTTATATTCTGCGGTTGAACTGTGATTTCGTCGTTGATTTGAAGCGACTATGTTAAATTTTGAGTTCTGGCTCACTGTCAAATAAGTTTTGAATTTTACTATCTAAATCAATTAAGATATGTATATAAAAGAGCGAGAAATCCTTTTATTGTTTCAAAATAAAAAGAATAATTGAATGCAATTTGCATGTTTTGGCATACATCGAAACCAGAAAAAATGTCTTCCCTGAATTGCTATAAATATATTGAATGGTCGAAATTTCAAAAACTATTCAACAACTATCATTTCATGATTAAATGATTTAAACAAATTAAAGTATTACAAGTATACAACTTTTTTTTTATCACCGTCTTTCCACAACCTGTCTAAGCATCTATAATTGCGGCAGTAGTTTTTATTTGCCCATGTTGTAATTTTGTTAGATAATACTTTTGATTTAAATTTTCGAAAAAACTCACTCCAATTGATTACTTTGAATGAAACTAGCTTTATTTACGTCATATGGGGAGCACATGGATATATTTTGACCACTGTAGTCGGTGCGCTTTGTAAGCAGCAACTCGTTATCTTACTATTCAAACATTTTTCACCACTGTCAAAAATAAAGATATATTTACTGAGTCATCCTGACCAGTTGAAAAGGGCAATTTTAAAACGTATCTAAATTCTTGATCATTAGTCAAGATACATGAGTTAAATTAGAAAAATATAAATTTATGACACTATTTCGCTTAGAAAAAAAACTGAAATTTCAGTTAAGTTCACAAGTAGGAATTATCTACAACATTTAAAAATAGATGAATACAGATTTGTGTAAATGATCTGAGGCATATTAATTTCGAATAAAAACTGAATTTAGGCATAATAATTATCTTAATAATATACAAGAATAATTTAACATAGGGGGGATCTAAAAATATGTCACTTTATAATAACTTCCTTTAAACTACGACTAAAATTTTCGAATTAAAAATACAGCTGCTATTAAAATTTGATCAAAAAGCAAGATCAAAATTCTATGCATTTCATAAGTTCAAATAAATTGATTCCTTTCTGTCAAAATTATGACATTTTTAAGCGTAAATTTTTCCTTTGGTAAACTATATTTGGATTACGTAAATAATCTAACTGTTGCCATCCAGTGAGTACTAATTTAGAATTTCTGAGATAATAATACGGATGTAGAGCTTCACCTCAAAAAATGCTAGTCATTTTGAAAGTTATTAAGGTAGATAACTGAGTGTAAAGTTGATGTTCGGTATACAGGGGGCCAGGTCTGAGGGATTTATAAATGTACCATGCGCAGCCATAAATTAATGTAAAACAGATTTGAAAAAACAAAAAAAAAGATTCCATAACTAAAATATGTATTTTATTAATTTACTAACTCCATGACCTGTACTCAAAATAAAACAGAAGCTTCAATGTCTTAGTTTCAGAAGCACAAATCTAAATCGCTTCACAAACCTTTCCTACTGAATTATGAATTAACCTTTTGCTCACGGCACTTAGCATGATAAAGACATTTTATTCCACTTATTGCACCAGACGTAAGCAAAGTCCTTGAAGAGGGTATTTGTTAAATGGATAAAAATATTAAAAATGTATTACACAATCAATAGTAAGATAGCCATTACTACAAAAGTTTCAAAACAATACTAACTTTATAGATATATTTTTACAAAACTAATGTTGCTATTCATCAAAGAAACTTCCCAAAAAGAAACTCATAATATAAAACAGATTTTAGAATAGAATAAATTCAAAACAATATATCTCCCAAAGATTGGTTCATCTAGGAGACTCTAGACTTGTTCATTATACTGCTTTACACCATTACTAATCTGAGCTTGGTAATAAAGATTCAAGTGCACTAGTACTGAAGCACTAGGTGCACTTCTTTATCATTTTTTACTTAAAATAGCTTCTAGCTGAAATAAGTTCATAATGCTTGTCATTTTTCATTGAAATTACAAGTTATTCCTCACAAGACATCCTAATAAAAATAAATTATTAGTTAGTTTTCTATTTTAATATTAGATAAATCCAAAACAAGGAAACAAAATACAAGTTTCCCATCCTATCACGCTTGCTGTAGAATTTGTATTGACACTTCAATAATGATATATTTCTTTGTAGACACCTACTCTATAAAAATTAAATTCCAAATTACAATATTAGATTCGAAAATTCTTTTGAGGCAGTGATATATTCAACCATATGTGTATGTAAACACATATTAAAATAATGACTTTTATGAACAGAATTGCATAAGTAATAATATTAAATAAGAAATTCGCTTAGAATTTTGTACGATGAATATTTTACTATTTTCTTTCAAACGAGCAAATGTTCAAGCATCATTGCATAGAAAGTTGTCAGCAGCAAGGAATAAAGAATATTAAGATGAATATAAAACTGAAATTTGTTTGTATTGCACCCCTACACCGAAGCTTAGTTGGAGATGTGTAATATTTAATTGTCTATATCAAACTTTTATTTATGCAAAGTCTTCTTGCATTTCGATATTATATAAATTTTAAGTTTCTTACAAATTTATATGTTAAACACCATATGTAATGAGATGTAAAATTATTCCAATTTGATTGAATACATATGTGAGGATTTTAATTTATTGGTGTAGGAGTGCTTGGTATGTAAAACTAGAATGGAGATTTCTTCCATGTGTTCTCAGTATGCTTTAGAGGTAAGGTAAAAACAGTTTAGTGACAATGGTTTCATAATGTATACCTTGCTGCTTTTGATTGCCGCTTTTGTAAATATACCAGTGGAATAAGTACTTGTAATTTTGAGCATTGTCATATGAGGAAGACAATGTAAATGGTTTTGTATTATTATTATGCTTGCCTGCTTGTAATAAAATGATATTCTCAATACAAGAAGAACATCCTTTCGAGACTGCTAATAATCATTATTTCATTTTATAATCGTCGTTGAACAGCGAACCAATTTAAGGTTTACGACCACCAATGTTCAACTATGTAGCCTTTTAATTTTAAACCGAATCCAGAATACAAGGGAAGTCCTGGATCAAGTATTGGGCGAAATTTGCTTTCGTGGAGGACTTTTTGATACAAGCAACCAGCATTTGAATTTCACGAAGAGAAAAATCTCTCAGGGTTAGCTTGACTGCAAGGGACTCTAACTCATGATCCATCAAACACTAAGGATATTTTACGTCAGCACTGTGGTTGGTGTGACCTGGGGCGGAATTCGTGTCAGCTCGCCATTCGCCCGGGATTCGAACTCGGTTCACCTCATTGGACTCTATCCCTTTAGACACTCACTGATAACCATTAAATACATACGTTATAGAGTACTTGGAAAAAAGAAGTCTGCTATATAAAGGCGATTCATATTTTACTCACTAGGCGAAAAACGAGCTCCAATTAAGAGTAAAAAAATACAAATTTGATAAAATTACTGACAAGTGCAGTCCATTTTAGTGAAACGATTGTAAAAATGCGTTATAGTATGTCGTCTGCTAATTTCTTATTCTGGACTCAATTAAAAAAGCATAGTTATGAAAATAAACATAGTTCAAAAGGCGTATTAAGGAAAATAAACCGAGCAAAAAATGCACCTTTTCAATGTTCAACTTAAATTTAACAACTAAATGAGGAATTTTGTGCTAAATTTTTCTTACTTTTTTTAAAATAATATGCATAATTATTATGGAGCAATTTCCCAGACATCCGCATCAGAGTAGATGGGTATATTACAGATGTAACTTTTCATGTGATCTTTTCGTATTAAGAATAATAAACGATAGTTGATTTTAAATATTTAAATTCCTACAACGTAATTTTAATGCCACTGTTATAAATTTTAACCAATGATTACCACAATTATAATTGTGACAATCTTGCAAAAGCAACTGTAAATTATTTTCATGAAAGACTAATTTAACAAATTGTACTAGTGATTTAAGCAAATGGACGCCCACATTTGCTGAAAGCCCTTTGCTAAAAAGATTTCTTTTTTTAATCTTATTCTTTAAAAAAAAGCATCTAAATCATACCTTTACAGTTGAGTCCATTTTCTTAAACACGTATTTTGAGCCCTCTGAAAATAGCTTTCAACTATATAGTGCGTAGAGTTCCTAGATCTATTACAGAAACATGACGATTCATGTAATTTTTTAAAAAAACTGCTTTCCATAAGCATCCTTGCAACCTAATTTTCTAGTCTCTTTCAATTCAGTAACAATTATTTTCGATATAAGGCCTTTTTATTTTTTGCAAGCCTTTTAAAATCCGATATTCACACAGTGTAATTGATGAATTATTGCCAATTACGATTCATTTAGTAACTCAATTTAATTTTGAAAAGAATCACACCTCTGAATCTTCAGTCTCATCCAATTTAGGAATAATCATTTTCAAAGGCTTTAGTATAAAGCTTTTTTTGTAAGCTTATCAAAAACCGATATTCACATAGTGCAATAGACATATTATTGTCAATCTGATCTCATTTTGTAACCATGATTACTAATTGTTTAAACCATTCCATATTGCTTTAAGTTTTCTCTCGTACTTCATAAGCAACATTTGTCGTTTTAAATTTGAACAGAAATTTATAGCAGATTTTATTCACATGATCCATGGAGCACATGTCACGTTACCTTGACATCTGCCAACCTAAAAGCTATATCCTGATCTAAACAGGGTGTTTTTAGTTACAACTTTTTATTAGCCTTTGACGAAGCGCTTTTTAACATATTTATGATATGTTATTCATTATTTTGTATTAATTTAGGACAAAAAAAGTGAAAAATATTATATGTAGTGCTTTAATAACTTATCGTCTGGAAATACAGCATAGAACGCTGTTGTCTTTTTCTGCGTTGAAGGTAAATTCCTCTAAACACGGCTCACTTTCAAACAATAATCTATCAAAATTGCATTTATTTGCAATAACTTTATTCTAAGAAAAACAGTTAATCATCATTAAAATTTCTTTAATTAAAAAAAAACAACTATTAATACATTTTTGAATATGAATGAATAGAAATCCAACTAATTTTTTTGGGAAGATTGGATTGTATTTTAGTGCATATATAATTTCGATAATCTAACTGATTTTTCAGTAACCATTAGATTATTCTTTTAAAATTAAAAAATGCCAAAATACATTTTATGTAAATATATTTTACTTGTAAATGCATTATTTTCAATTCAAAAATCTTTACTTCGATTTTTTTTAAAAGTATTAGTCTCTATTAGTTAAAGGAAAAAGAATTTCAAAGAAAATGTCAGTGTTTTTTCCCTTATAGGTTTTGCTTAGTAAGACTAACTAGATTGCTCACTGTAATGTCATTTTGCTTTTGAATATGATAAACATTTCCTAATCCAAAGTTTCATGAAAATTTACATAGGGCCCCTAATATTTTCATTGACCACAAATACACTGCTCATAAATCGCAATTTAAAATTCTTCTTCAAATTGGAATTTAAAAAGTATATAGATTTAGAGTCGCGAATTAGTATTTAAGTAAAGAGGAAAAAAATCGTTATAGAAATTCGACGTAAAGTAAAAGACTAGTAAATTTGATAAGATAAAAATTTTAAAATGAGTTTAATTACATGATGGATCTTGCTGGTGTACAGTCCGCAAAAAAAAAAAAAACAAAAAAAAAAAAAACGAATCACCCTGAATAACTTTCGTTCTAATGATCGGATTTTCACGAACTAAGTGTCGATGGGGGTGACCTCAAATATGCTAATTAATTAGTGCTAACTATTAATTAAGTTACGAAATTAGACACAAAAACCTACTTTCTCTGAATAAACATATATTTTTTTTTACATATTTGGATTCTTAACCTTCAAAATATAGGGAGTAGCCGCAATCTGGGAAATATGATCCCCATAGTTTGGACAGGAGAGCGATTCAAAGTTCGCACCCCTTAATGTTAATTTCACTTTTTACGTTTTTAGTCATATTGCTAAAACTAATAAAGCAATTCAAAGAAAATTGCACCCACTCATAAAACTAATTTAACCAAAGATAATTTCATGAAAAAAATAATTTTTAATTAATATTTATGATTTTTTATTATTTAATTATATTGAGGATGAAAAAATTTTGAATTATAAGGTATAAATTTTTTTATACCATATTAATCTACATATTTTTCAATTGAAAAATCTAAAGTTTTAACTGTATTATTTATTAGAAGCTGAGAAAAATTAATATTAATTATTTTTAAAAACTTAATTTGGCGACAATGAAGAAATAATTAAATGGGGCGATTAATATTAAAATGTGATAAACTTGCGAGGAACTTGACTTCGCGTAAAATTTCATTCATATTTTTTTTGTTGCTAATAATCGTTTGCTTATCTTTTTATTTTTATTTCTTTCAAACTATACAATAAGATGATTCTTTTTTAGTCGTTTATTAATTTATTTGCAATTTAGTAAAGAAATTTGAATAAAAAACACTTTAGTCAACGAATATCTGATTTTATAAAAGCGTGCTTCTGATAGAATATGATTATACACCAGATCGTGCTTATTTAATGTGATTATTTCTTATTTTTTGATTTTGTTTTTCAATAACTGATACAATTTCAATGATATACATACGTATGCATAGATTTGGAATAATATATTTATCAATTTCTTGAATATATATTTTATAAATATTAATAAAAATACGTATTCAGCATTTTTAATAATCTTAAAACTTCTTTACATCTTATATATCGCCTTAATCTTAAAATAAATTTGTAAATTATCTGTCTGCGCTTGTTTCGCAGAATTATTTTTCTAACTTTTTAATTAAATTTTAACCCAAAAACTTATTTTTTATTCGACCATATATATTATTTTCCAATAATATACTATCAATCGTTTTAGTACTTTAATTTATGTTTTCCTTTAAAATAAAATTACTTTTTAAATTATTGCTAAGTTCTTATTAAAAGTAAACTTAGATTTATTGCCAGCTATCTGAGGATTAAGTCTTGTTAAGAAATTAAAAATATTCTACTGATCACACACAATATCATTCGATGCAGAACAGCTGACTATTTACTAAGAATACTATTGTTTAGGAAAAATGAAGATAAATTATTAATTTTCTTTTCTTTTTATTGTTTCTTATTTATTCGAGTAATGAAAAGTAAATGCGTATGCGTGCACAGCGAAAAACTGCAACGGATTGCTTTGCTTTTTAAATGAACAAAAAACTATGGACATACAATTTTATTTCGACTTTCAAAACTATTCTTGTGCGCTAACTTAAAGAAAGTTACCCTTTTCTTTTAAAAAGTGGAAAATATCTGCTTAAAAAGTTGTTCATATTATTTTGCATTTTTTGAACAGTTCAAAAAAATATTGCTTTATCAGGAAAATGTTCAATATGCGTTTTGTTAAACAACTACTAAATTAAAAAAATTGTTAAAAGATTCGAAAAACGTGCTATTTTTAGAATCATCATCTCAAAAATTGTTCTTTTTCTAACATTAGGATTTTTTCTACTGAAATAACCTGTAATAATAGTTTTAATACACGTTTTGAAGAAATAATGAATACAAATTTGAATCTAATGTTTCGTAATAAGGAAACAAGCATATTCATTGATAATTGTTTCATTGCACCGAAGTAGTTAATTCTTTTCGAAACAATCGGCAATGCAACTATTTAGCTTTGACTCTTTGAACTAGGGGTCATTTCAGCATGTCATTCGACTTTAAAATTTCAAATATAAAATTCAAAAATTACAAGAATGCGTAAGCTTGCTTTAATTAATCATAAAAATGGACAAAATCGTCGGCAAAAGAAGTTATCTCATGAAATGAATGCTACTCTTGTTTAATTTGGGGTATTATAAACCGAAATTTTCCTTTCTTTTAATTTTTTAAATTATTTTTTTTAATAAACTAACGAAATGAGTATGTAAATAATATCCATTCGTTTTACTAGAAACCAAGTTTACTTAGTATCATTCGCAAATCATATGAAGTGCAAATTCGTGAGCTCAGGAGTAGGGTAGGATATTTCATGCATGATCAGTAGCTTCAAGAGTAAACACTTATATTAGAAGGCTTCCTTAAAAATTCTAATTCGGAAAAATACTTGTTATTTTACAAATGTTATAAGGCATGCGTATTTTTTAAATGGTTATTTATACAATTTTCACAAGTGTGAATGGTTCCCTTGATGGAGCAAAAACGAAGCCAAAAACTAAATCAGTATGAATTTTTATCTTTTAACTTTTTTTTGAATTCTCTAACCTTGATATTTAAACTCTATGATCCGCTTTAATATGTTTTTGTTTGAGTCAAAATATTGGCATTTTTTATATTTTTTACGATTAACATACATCAACATAGTTCAAGAAATGAACATTTTTAAAAATTTGAATTCATTTTTTCAAACAGCGAATCTCTAACAATACTTCGGCGAATCATAAAAAAATAATTTAGCACCATTTCTGAGTTAGTTTATCCTCTAAATACTGCCCCCCACCCTCAATTTAAAATTCAATGATAAAATTGATTAGTTTTTGTAAAAAGAGACTGTTACAAAGCAACAAAAATAAAAGAACTGATAGTAAAGAATACATAAAAGTTTTCTACACTACACTAAATAAATTATTTATATTAAATAATCAAAATATAAATTTACAAAATATTTATTTGTTTTATGTAATTTTTACATTTAAAATAGAGAAGTTTTATGGCATTCAGCTAGTTATGCTTTACAATATTTGCAATGTTCGAAATGCTAAAAAGATATCCACTTAAATCCTATAGGAAGAAATTCAAACATTTTGATTCTATTTGCAGTTAATTAAGTCACAGATTATTTAACCAAAAAATGTTACTGACTTATTCATCAAAAAGTTAAATTATTAATTTAACTCAGTAAAACTTAAAAGAGTAATCTACCACATATGCATTAAATTTCAGATAATTTCTTTTATTAAACATTTTTACCTTATATAAAGCGGTTGGTTGAATAGTTCCTACCAACAGCATTAATTTTTAAATATTGTTGCTAAGCTATTTTTTCATCTATAATTTCTGCGACCATCTTCTAATAATTTCAGAAAATAAAAAAAAAATCAATGTTTGCATAAATGCTGGAAATAGTTAGGGGTAGAGGGGTCTCATTATTTCCTCTAATTCAACAATTAAAACTAGTAAAATTCTAATTAAAATTAGAAAATCTCTAAATAATCTACAACTGAAAAATACAACGATAAACTCTTAAGTAAAAATGATTCCAACTTCTGACGAATTTCAATTTCGATCGAGCTGGCCACTCCATGCGAGTAATTGTTTCCTGTTGAAGATAATCATCAACAATGCGAGCTCTGTGTGGTCTTGCATTATCGTCCTGTAACAGGAAGCAATCACCAATTGCCCCGGCATATGGGCGCACATAAGCATCAAGGATGTTGTCTCGATAAACCTGAGCATTCACGGTTCCCCTTGGAAAGACATGGAGGTATGTGCGCCCTCCTAAGGATATGCCTCCCCAAACACAGACACTGCCTCTTCCGTATGCATCTCTTTCACGGATGTTTGATGGATGATAACGGGTCCCAGGTTCTCTCCATATCAAATAACGTCTACTGTCACTTTCTAGACTAAACCTGGACTCATCCGTAAAGAGAACAGGCCTCCATTGATCTGACGTCCAGTGGACATGTTGTCGGGCCCACTGCAAACGGTCTCTCCTATGGCGTGATGTGAGCGGCACGCAAATGGCTGGTCGTCTCGCATACAGACCACCTTCGTGGAGCCTTCTGCGCACAGTTGACGTTGACACCAACCTTCCGGTGGCTGCAGCAAGAGAGGATCTAAGATGTGTCGGAGTAGCGGTTCTATTCCTGCGTGCACTTAATGTCAAATATCGGTCATCGGCACTGGTCGTAACAGTTGGCCGTCCTTGACTGAACCTCCTAGATGCCGAATCTGTGGTTTGAAATTGCCTCCAAAGTCTATGAACCACAGATGGACTCACATTTAGCCATCTGGCCACTTCTGATTGACTCTGCCCTGCCTCTAGTCTCCCGATGGCTCTCCATCGTAGTTCTTCAGGCAAATGATGCCTAGAGGTCATTATTACGAATTGGCTATCTCAGATTTTCAATGTCGCAATCACAGTAAAATTTGTGTGCTTTCTCTCAAACTTGGACTTTTATGCTCCAGGCAGATGACGTAAGCCGAGTGCAGCGCCACTAATTTGCATATTGCAATTTTACTCAGCTACTCTTAGTGGACAACATATGCAAATTTTGCACGGTTTGGCTTACTTTTGAAAGAGTTATCGCTATTTTTGTGATTTTTCCTTAATTTATGATAACCAGTGTATATATATTTCAATTTTATCGAAAAGAAATACCGTGAATTTTATGAAACCTTCTGATTGCGCAGTACCCCGAATTTTTCGCAGTATCTCTTTTTTTCTTTTCCTTACCTGAAAGACTTGAACTGAGTTGTAAAATCAATTTGCCCTACAACTCATCATAAATTTGTAATAACTTAAGTAAATTTGGTTTTAGAATAGTATTTACATACAAATAACATCCTTAAAAAAATAAAAAATGTCAGATAAGAAGCTCAACGCTCAAATTTTGAAATATTGGAAAATCAAAAATAATATCATTTTCATTTCTTCATTTTAAATTCACATTTTATTTTCAAAGTATTAAAACGCATACTATTTTCTATGTCCAGAAATCAAATCCAAAAATTCTCTTCGTGGTTGCCTATAGCAACAGAGACACACGATGTTATGACGTCTCGTCATTCAATCAGTTTCTTTATGGTTGTTTTAAATTGTTTCACTTTCTATGGCGAGGTAATTTGGCATTTTTTTAAACTTTCGCCATATATATAAATCGTTGTTGCGGCCCAATTTACGACCCAATTTTTTCGAAATTTTGTCTACCCCCCCTCCCTATCTTAAGGGTCAGAATTCCAAATATGTAAAAAAAAATATGTTTATTCTGAGAAAGTACGTTTTTGTGTCTGATTTCATAACTTAATTAATAGTTAGCCCTAATTAATTATCATATTTGAAGTCACCCCCAGGAACCATTAAGATTGACACTTAGTTCGTGAAAATCCGATCATTAGAACAAAAGTTATTCAGGGTGATTCGTTTTTTTTTTTTTTTTTTTTTTTTTTTTTTTTTTTTTTTTTTTTTTTTTGCGGACTGTACCTAGTAGTCACCTTTTAAATCCTTTATTCTTTCTTTAAAACTCAAAAAAATTTTGATTTGGTTCTTCCGTAGTCCTGATTTGTTAGATTTGGAAAAATATTTTGGCAGTGGACCCTACTGTGTATTTTTTTAATTATATGTTTTACAGGGACATTAAAAATATGCATTAACGGCAAACATTATCTAAAAACGTGTATATTTTATTATTTATGTTTTGCGTCACTGAAAAAACTGAAGATTTAGTACATCAGAAATTCAAAAAAACTCCCGTAACTATAATAATAAATTCCCAAAATTGAGAATATAATTTGCATTTCTGGGAAGCTTCTCGTTTTACAAAAATAAAATGAAGCTTTAAACAACAGCAGTCCCTTCATTAGTCAGTCATTTGTATTGTATTCGGAGTTACAGAATAATAATAAAAATGAATTTAAAAGAAAAGAAAAGCAACATACACTGTAAAAAATTCAGGAATGTTTCAGAAAAATTATGTGCCTAATTTATATCACTATCATTTTTGGTCAAAACAGGATGCGTCATTTTGTGATGCGTCTTAGCTCTGCGTCTTCAAGGAACATATAACCGCAGAATGTAATTAAGCTGTTATAGTGGTGCCATCTAGCATGAGATGTGGATAGTACTATAATTTGACATCCAGTGAGTCGGTTGGAGAAGAGAAGAAATGTGGTGCTGCCATCGTTGTCAAGAGGTACATGTTTCTGAAGTCCAGGTTCACCATTTGTACAGAGTATGAAGTAGAAATTCCTAATTTAGAATGTGCGGAGTCGCTTTGGGATTCCCGTTCTGTCGTTCATTAAGTTAACAGCTTAACCCCCTTTTCGAATGTATATATTCAGATTCAGGAAACTGAGATGATTCATATATATCATAGATTCTCAACCTTTTTAACGTTGCCGGCCCCTAAAGGAGCAAAAACCACTTCAACGCCCCCTTTGTTAAAATTCAGTTATTTAGAGCATGGTGACGGAGCAAGGTGTGATTTGTTTGGTTTTTTAAAAAATTAATGTATACATTAACTCGATCCTTTTCTTACGGCGGATAATCGCAGTCTATTAATTAAAATAAATACGGTAATGAAAAAAAAATATACGACATTGAAACGTATGCTTAAAAAGAATAATTTATTGTTAATTAGATAATTAAAAAACAGCCAAAATAATTTTTTTACACTAAAAAGTAGTATCAAGGAAGCATTAATTTCTTAACGTTGGGTTCAATACTTTTAGTGAAGTGAAGACGCAAGTCTCTTCGTTGTACAATTCCGAGTTGATTTCTTCTTTTTTTTGTGTGACAAGATCCGTAACAGCACTGAATCCAAGGTAGGAGGAAGGGAAGGCATTTAAAAAAATTTCAGCGATAGTCCGCAGTCCAGGGTAGAGGAGACTGATGTTACCTTGAAGCCAAAATTTTGGGGGACGATCACCACTTCAATGTTTCATTAGTTGAAAATTCGACCAA
Organism: Parasteatoda tepidariorum; assembly: GCF_982258835.1. Taxonomy (NCBI): domain Eukaryota; kingdom Metazoa; phylum Arthropoda; class Arachnida; order Araneae; family Theridiidae; genus Parasteatoda; species Parasteatoda tepidariorum. Next base: position 7,161,577 of record NC_141765.1, read on the forward strand.
TTCCTCATAAATCTGAACCTCTGCTGCTTCAATATTCACAAAAGGGTTCATAACCCAATAACCCATTGAGGGATTGAACCCATTGAGGGAACAAAACACCTTTAAAACGGTCAGAAAAGTCCAAGTGCAAAGAGTCAAGGTATTGACAATTTTCTTGTGCATCATTAGAGTGAATTTCACCTGCTTGGCTAAACTCATTCCAAACAAAATTTTGCTTCCACAAAATGAGATTTTTCAGAAAGGCAGAAATGACTGATTTTGTAGGGATCAAATTGAGCTCGTCGCCTTGAAATTGCAAATTAATGCAATTAAATTTTACGAATAAATCCGCCAAAGTCTTTCCTAAATTCTAGCTGTCTGTTTCTCAGAGCTATATCTCTGTTGTAGAGGAACTGACAAGCACAGAATCGAAAAGATTCCAAAACCTATTGAGACAGGATCCTTTGGAAAGCCAGCGAATCTCGGTGTGTACCAAAGCGATTGAATTCTTCATCATACGCAGTCTGAATAATCAATCGTTGAGAGCATTACTGTGAATTTTGTTCACAGCAAATATGACATACTGCAATAACTGATGCAAACGGTTGCTGAGATTTTTTCCTATTAAATGCTATCTGTGAATCACTCAGTGAACAGCTGAAATATCTGGTATTTCCATTTTCAAAAGGGCGATAAACCCACGATGTTGACCCACCATTGCAGGTTGTTGTTGTTGTTGCTGCAGTTCATTTACGTCACACTAAAGCTGCACAATGGGCTATTGGCGATGGTCTGGGAAACATCCCATAGGATGATCCGAAGACATGCCATCACAATTTTGATCCTCTGCAGAGGGGATGGCACCCCCGCTTCGGTAGTCCAACGACCTGCACGCGAAGCTGAGCACTTTACGGTAGCACAGTTTAACGAGGACCAATACCGCACAATCTCGGTCCCTACGCAGACTGATCCAAGTGGTCACCCACCATTGCAGGAGTTCCATTAGTGGCAATCGACATAATATTCGCAAGAGGAATGTATTTTCTCTGTAAAATAATCTTGGACAGTATTAAAAATAGATTTGCCTTTGGTATCTACAATCAAGCTTCTTGTAAATAGCATCTATTGAATACTTTTTCCTATCTTTACCAGCCGTATCTACGCCTACAGTAAAACCTACATTGCATGGCAACGTTGATTCATCAACTTGAAGGGAAAATTCGTTGGATATCAAAATTTTGCATAAAGAAACTTCAACGTCTTCAGCCATCTCATCATTTCGTTCCCGCACTGTATCGTTGCTTAATGGGATATTTTTGATTACATTGGATGCAGCTGGATGGTGCAAAACTGTTTCTAAAACTTCTTTGACAACCGACAGTATCAACTCTGAGCCGATGGTATGAGCTTTCCCAGAATTAGCACTGTTATAAGCTATCAAACCATCGTCGCATTTTTGTGATGAGGTTGCTGTCAACCCTGAGACCGAAGGTGCCTTCAGAAACTTGTATTTCAAATTTATATTTTTTTTTGTTAGGATGAGTTTTTTGCAAATGCTCCTGATAACGGAAAGATTGCATTTTCTCATAAGATAAAACTTTGCTACAGAGTAAACACATAGGCAGTTAAGAGTTCAACAGCGATTGAACAAATCCAAACTTCAAGTACGTGGCATGGTATAGATGACATTTTTTTTTGTCAAATGACATTGTTGGTGGCAGTAAACACAAACGATGGAAGAAAATAAACTATTTCTCTAAATTAATAAATAATTTATGGTAAAGAACTAATTCGCGGACATATCTGGCCAAATAAACAATGAGATCCTATCGTAACTGAGGAAAAAACTGTAAGGAAGGTAACGGAAATCATCATAAGAAACACAGGTCAAATCAAACATTCATATCGAAAGCTCATGAACTTTGATTTCCGCCAAATGGCATGAATGGGTCAGAACCATTCGCGAAATAGCTTGAATGAATCAGAAGCAACAACTTTTGACTCATGCGCTGCGCTGTGTTGGTTCGGATCGGAGAATAGGTGTCGTATAAGTTCGTTTTATTTGTGGTACAAAAGGTGTATCGGATAATCATAATTTATTATATTAATTTCATTTTTTTTCTTTAATATTAATTTTTAGATTAATTTCATTTATTAAATAAATATAATTTAATTTGTAATTTTATTTGTAAGTTTCAAAATTAAATTTGAATGACAAAACATGCTCATCGCCCCCTTACTGCCCAAAACATACCCAACGCCCCCCTACCGCTCAAAACAAGTTTATCGCCCCTCAGCATACTCCCAACGCCCCCGTTGAGAAACAATGATATATATGATTTTACCAGAGAATTTCAAAAAAAAAAAAATAATAATAATAATACGAACATCATTATCTTGGTTTTAATCTAAATAAATGAAAATGCGACATAAAACCCAAGAAATTAAAATCTATATCATAAATACTGTCGCTGATAAGTAATAGAGATTAATCCAGTCAGTAGAAACATAGTTATTGAAATACTCTATTGGAACTCACACTTCTTGCCTTGAAACAATTAAACTAAAATGTAATCAAAACCGGAAAAGTAAGTTGTGTAACAAGAATGTTCTAGAAACTTTACGAAAAAATTTAAATAAGAAATAATATTCTGAATAATGATGAGTTATTACCTCTAATTATTGATTAGTTTTTATTAAAAATAATTGATTAGTGACTACTGCTGATTACTTTATTTACTGTTTAATAAACTAATTAATGTTTTGAATACTTTAATAAAATATTTGCAGTTAATAAAAATGAAGATAAGAAATTATAAGTGCGCGTATTAATTGATAACGTAATGAGATTGAATTTCTGCCGGAGATTTAACCAAATTTTGATTTAAGCAAAGAATTCCAAATTAATGGTAAAAAAACTTATTTGAATGCTGCTTGTATGGCAATATTCAATATATTATGCAATGCAATATAATACTGATTAAAAATTGCTTAATTTGAAGTGTAGAATCAGCGCCACATATATATATATTTTTTTACCTTTTATATATATATATATATATATATATATATATATATATATATATATATATATATATATATATATATATATATATATATATATATATATATATATATATATATATATATATATATATATATATATATATATATATATATATATATATATATATATATATATATATATATATATATGAAAGGGCAGCAGTCATGGTGAGTGTTGTTAGGCCACGCAGATAGCAGTTGGAAGGCAAAAAATATTTTATTAGCTTCACATAGTATATTTAAGACATTTTCTAGCAAAGGCGGAGCTCAAAATCGCACTCCAAAACTGTGTGCATAAGTTTTTATCTTAGGGAAAGTAGCAAAAGAATTTCCCTCTATTTTGTTATATTTGAGGGGGAAAGGGAAGTCCCAAGGATTACTATTGGTTTAAGAACTAGCTCGAGTGATTCCCACGTAGTTTAAAAGGGACGAATGTTTTTATTTAAATTTATGCATACTTTGGCTAAAAATAGATTTAGAAACAGGATGTGGCTTTTAAAAGTGCGAGAAAGCAGTTCGACTTGAATAATTAATTAGTAATAAATTAGGAGTTGTTTTATAGCAAAGAAATTAACATAAAAAGATTAATAGAAGCTTTTTATGTTACATCCCACCTCGCCGAAAAATTTCAACTAACATCTAAATATATTAAAAATTATCCCTTTGCAAAACTTTCCTTATTATGACACAATTAAAATAAAAATAATAATAATAATAATAATATTTGTAATATCAACAAGTTATAAAGTAACATGAATTTTAAAAAAAAACACATTTGCACACTATGTAAAAGAATTTTTTTTTCATAAAGTGTTAGAGGACAAAAAATTTGAAGTAGCTCTGCTATCAAAATGAAGTGTTAGATCTCCATTTTCAATAATTTTTCGTGATTAAGTTTTTTCAGTCCTTCTTGATAATTACAGTAAATAAAGTTATTCCTCATACTAACACAATTAAAATAAACTTTTCACTTAAGACAAGAAAATCTATAAAAATTTTCTAAAAGATGTAAATATTCATATTCAACAACATGAAAAATAAAAAAAAAAATATGAAAATGCAAATGATATGAGATATAAAAATACAAATGGACACTTTTTATCAAGGAAATTTTCAATATAAAATGTAAAAAAATTTTGACACAATGCTCTTTAATCTGAAGTTTAAGACTTCAGTATTTTTATTTCAATGAGAGAATAAAAAGTTTGACACTGGTAAACTTGATGGTTATTTTACCCTTTGAGGTTAAATTTTTATTGTCTCTATAAACTATTCATTTTTAGCAAAAATATCTGAAAATTCCAGAAGCTTGAAATTCTTTTCATGATCTTGAATTTGCTTAATTCCATCAACATAATTTTGACAATGTTACGCACCATTATCACATTCAGTCTCAAGAATATTTGAAAATTCAAAATTATATTCAGTTTTGATATTTGAATCTTTATATTTAGTCCATCTTTTGTTTTATTTTTCTTTAAACTCACTTTGTTTACATTTTTATTTTTGTTTATTCTCATGCCCAAAATTTTATTTTCCACAACAAATTCTTCCTTTTGTTTATTATTATTTGATTTAACATTTTTTCCTTTATTCCTACTTTCCTTATTTTTATTCTTAGCTTAATTTTCTTTATTGGTATTTTTGTTGCAATCATTAACCTGGATTTCAGGTGAAATGTGTAAAGACAAGTTGCTTTTATAATCCAAAAAAGTGATCAGTTTTCTCTGATTTTGCATTACAACCTGTTTATCACAATCAATCACAAATTTAAACCCATTACATTCCTTTAAACCCAATATGGCATAAGGTAGATCAGTATTTAAAATATAAAATTCCACTGACCTAGCTATATTTCCAATTTTTAAATTTAAAGTACAAATGTGGTTAAGTTGCAAAATACCTTTTGTTTGTTTTACATTAACAAAGTTTTTCCTTTCTTTTTGGACATTAAGTTTTTCAAAAACTTTAGTTGGGATGATATTTAGAGTACTACCTGCATCAATATTTAACAATATAGTTTTATTTGTCATATTCGGGTATTTGTCACTTTTATAGTTTTCATCTTTATTTTGTATGTATCCAGTTACTATTAATTGACAATTTTGTTGTTGGTCACTTTCTTGTTTAGGCTGAGTTTGATTCTCAGCCGTAAAAATATTAGGTTTGTTTTTACAATTTTGGCCCCAATGATAAGCATTGGTTATACCAAGCTTATCACAGTATTTACATGGCTTAGGAGGCAACTCCTGAGAAGCCTGGGCGAAATGACTTGTTTGTTGTTCATTTATATGAAACTTTTCATTTTGAATTCTAGGTCTAAATTGGGATTGTTGGTCATAACTTTGACTTGGCCGGGAAAAATTTTGATTTTGTCGAGGGTTATAATTTGGATTACATGAGTTATTAATAAATGGCCGCCTTGGTGCCCAGCCTTGAAATTGAGGTCTATACCCATTAAATTTGGATTCTGGTAATTCTGTTTAGTTTCAGTTTGGGGTAAGACCGTAGGTACATCATGTATTATTTTTGAAACAATTGTGAGCCATTCAATCTGGGTTTTGGGTTCTTTTAAAACCAAAAGTGTCTTAATTTAGGGGAGGCAAATCTATAGATAGACCCTCAATTATATGATCATTACTTAAATTTATTTTTCTACCTAACTCTACCTTTTCAGTAAAATATGAGTTAAGGTCTTCAGCTTGGACAGAAAATTTTAAATTTTGAAAATCGTTTAAGCCAAAGGGAGGTGAAAAATAATGTTCTTGAAAAATTTCAACTATTTCTTGATATGAATTACAATTAAGGCAGTTATTAATATACAATTTCAAAGCTGAACCTTTAATGAATTTTTGAAAATTTCTAACTTTCCATTCGTCATTTAATTTAGCATCCAAAGTCTGTTTTTCGAAATGTTTGAGCCAGGATGTGAATAGAACACCTATGTCAGGCTCAAAGAATAGCATGTCTGGCTTATCCTGTACATTTTGATCCATATTAAATTTGTAATTTTTGCCACTCAGCAAGGGCATTTAAATAACCAAAATAAATTTTAATAATTAAATACAGCATTTAGAAGGAAGAAAAATAAATTTAAATATATGAATAGCACATATTTTGCTTTTTTTAAACACCATAATAAAATAAAAATTTAAATTTCACTTCTACAATCAATATAATATACACTGTGATATATAATGCAATACAAAAAGTGATTCATTAAATAATAATTAAAACTATAATCATACTGAATCAAAAGTGAAAAAAAATATGTGATAACACTAAATTTTAATATTATTATTTAATTTAAACAAATAATATGATAAACCATTGAATAATAATATCAATAAATGGAAATATTATCAAAATATAAATATCAATAGATAAATATAACTGGTATAGAAAATTTTGAGAGTAAATACCAATCACATCTGTATTTAATCACCAATAAATCACTTCAAATATTTGATAAATCACGCGCACACGCGAGCGGAATCATAGCCACCACTTGAGATCACATTTTTGGTCTTCTTCCGTTCAAGGAAACACAGAAGAGCATTCGAGGAAATCCCAGAAAGCGAAATTAATTCGATCATATGCTGAACCTTTATCAACCCTCAATGAGACCGACAAGCAGCAAGCAAGTAGGGAAACACAGCAAGCACCTGCTGTAAATCCACAAGAGGCTATTTGTTGATGGTAACACACGGTAGACGAAAATGAAACAAAACAGCGATGACATCAATTCTCTAACGGCAATTCTGGTACAACGGTAGAGGCAACGTCTGGACCCATTAAGGAGGAAAGTCCCGAAATTCTGTTCTTTCAATTTTTTGGCATCATATTCTTTTAGTCAGGATAATATCTGTTTCACGAGCAACGCCGGCATCTCCCAAAACTTCATTCGACTGTTTTCTTCTTTCCTTTTATATTTATATCTATTTTTTTTTGTTTTTTACTTATTTGAAAAAAGCATTTTTTAAATGGAACCAGTGAAAAAAAATGACAAACCAACTGCGAAAAATCCTGCAAGGCTTGAAAGGGTAGCAGTCATGGTGAGTGTTGTTAGGCCACGCAGATAGCAGTTGGAAGGCAAAAAATATTTTATTAGCTTCACATAGTATATTTAAGACATTTTCTAGCAAAGGCGGAGCTCAAAATCGCACTCCAAAACTGTGTGCTTAAGTTTTTATCTTAGGGAAAGTAGCAAAGGAATTTCCCTCTATTTTGTTATATTTGAGGGGAAAAGGGAAGTCTCAAGGATTACTATTGGTTTAAGGGAAGCAAGACGTTTTCGATGTCGAAAAAATGATTTTTTCAACCATATCGACAAGCCATTTTTTCTTAATATTAAATACATTTTAAAACTTTAAACTTTACATTTATGAAAACTACATATTAATATCATTCAATAACAATAAAAAGGAATTTAAAATGTTTATAAATTAAATTTTTATAAATATTTGAAAATTTAATGTATATATAATTTTTTTTTAACCAGACATAGCTTTCGGTACGCTCAAAAAATTTTCTACATGAAATATCAGCAAAAAATTGGCATACACTCATGTAAATATGTTTGAAAAATCAGGTGAAATAGTTTGTTTCATAATATGCACACAATATATTATATATAAGCAAAATAAATGTAGTATTTCTGAAAAAAATGCAAAATTTCGTTCAAATTTTGAAGAACTTCCCCTGTATAACAAAATTATAATGAAAAAAATACACTTTATGTAGTTAATTAAATGTAAATAAGGTATATGTACAAGCATAGAAATTTTCATAACTTTACAATGATTTGTTTTTTGTACGAGCGTACCGAAAGTTATGTCTGGTAAAAAAAAAATTATATTTACATAAAATTTTCAAATATTTATAAAAATTAAATTTATAAACATTTTAAATTCCTTTTTATTGTTATTGAATTATATTAATATGTAGTTGTCATAAATGTAAAGTTTAAAGTTTTTAAAATGTATTTAATATTAAGAAAAAATGGCTTGTCGATAAGGTTGAAAAAATCATTTTTTCGACATCGAAAACGTCTTGCTTCCCTTAAGAACTAGCTCGAGTGATTCCCACGTAGTTTAAAAGGGACGAATGTTTTTATTTAAATTTATGCATACTTTGGCTAAAAATAGATTTAGAAACAGGATGTGGCTTTTAAAAGTGTGAGAAAGCAGTTCGACTTGAATAATTAATTAGTAATAAATTAGGAGTTGTTTTATAGCAAAGAAACTAAAATAAAAAGATTAATAGAAGCTTTTTATGTTACACACACACACACACACATATATATATATATATATATATATATATATATATATATATATATATATATATATATATATATATATATATATATATATATATATATATATATATATATATATATATACTGCAGCAGCGCCACCCCATTTTTGTAACACTTCAGCCAAAACGCTCAGAGACGGAGCCGTTGTTTTCATATCTATTGTTATTTTTTTTTATTAAATTTTATTATTACAAAAGCGTAGTTATTTCATCTATACCTGAAGTCAACCTCCACATGGGGGCTCTTGCCGTGAACTTGGTTTGATAAAATATAATTAACACAGACGGTGTTGATTAACCAAAAGATAATTGATAATTAAGCACAGACGGTGTTTACTTGGCTTACCAGACGGGTGAGTTTCATTTTGAACTATATCTATTAAACTGTATCAATGACATCTCTAAACAATATCAAACCAATTGCAAATTTCCTAAAATCGGGAAGTGTAAAAACTGTGAAATTGCTCAATCGCATTATATTTAATGACGTGTTTGATCGCACGTCACGAAAAAAATTACGATCCTTTTCTTCTTTTCCCCCAGACATAAATATTGAGGAAAGGAAAAGGTTGATATCTGATACTTGTTCCGAACACGAATCAATATGTGTGTTAAATGTGCTAAATTTGGATGTTGAAGGGAAGAAGCCAGAATTAATTGATAGAATTTAACAATCACTTATGAACTTAAAAGAATTACAAGCTTTTAATACACAATTGAACGAAGAAGATGATCAATATGAAAGTGAAACTGTAGTACGGTATTCCCCCGCTAATAAATCCATTTTGTATGGCGCCTAATCTATTCCTGAATTTAAGGATAAATTGCGTATTTATGAAAAAATAGTTAATGATAGAAACAAAAAATCTTTTTTCCTTACAAATCCTCGCTTTTCCCCTGAATTCCCCAAACGTGAGAGTAGTCATTTAGTACGTGACAATGTACGAGTATATGATTTTCAAAATGATATTAAGTTTGATAAACAGAAAACTTGTTATAATTGTGGTGTAACTGGACATATTTCACGTTTGTGTCCTAATAAACAAAGAGGTTTGAAATGTAATTTATGTAAGAAATTTGGACATATTGCTTCTATGTGTAATAATAAACCTATTAACCAAACTGATTACACTGTAAGCGCAATTACACATTCACCTTCTTTGATGCATAAAACTGTTAATGTCAATAATACTTCATTTAATGCTCTTATTGATACTGGAGCTATGAAAACAATTTTGCGGGAACAAACTTATCATAAAATAGGCTCACCTCCTTTAACTTCTTTTTATGGTACACTAGCAGCGCTTGGTAACGGACATATTAAACCAATAGGTAGTTGTACTCATGAATTTGTAATAGATGATCAAGAATTTAAAACAAATTTTTGTATAGTTAAAGATAATATTATGTCATATGATGCTATAATTGGTATGGATATTTTAACACAATCAGAAATAAAAATTAATACCGCTGGTATCACTTTAACAAAGATAGAAGATAGTGGAACGGAACCCGTAGAGCAATTTTCCATATCAAATATTTCCATTAAAAATGATTTTGAATTAGAAATCGGATCTCGCGTTAGTCAAACACAAAAAGAAACTCTTCAAAATATGGTTTCAAATTATAAACCTACCAAAACTAAAACTTGCGAAATTCAAATGTCTATAAATTTAATAAATGAAACGCCAATATCTCATAGACCACGTCGATTACCTTTTACAGAACGCAAAATTGTTAATGACCAAGTGTCAAAATGGTTGGCTGATGGTATAGTTGAACTGTGTTCTTCGGAATATTCCAGTCACGTTGTAGTGGTAAAAAAGAAAGACGGAACCCCAAGAGTTTGTATTGATTATAGAGCGTTAAATAAAAATGTAGTTAAAGATAATTACGTTTACCACTTATTGACGATATATTAGAAAATCTTCAAGGAGCAACTACGTTTAGCAAAATTTATTTGCGTAATGCATTTTTTCATTTGAAAATAGAACCGAACAGTCGTAAATATACGTCTTTCGTCACTCATAATGGTCAATTTCAATTTTTACGCGCACCATTGGACCTTTGCAAATCACCCTCAGCGTTTCAGCGTTATATTAACACTATTTTTAAGGATTTGATAATTAAAGGTCATATTATTATTTTTATGGATGATATGGATATACCATCGAAAGATGAAAAGGAAGGTCTTGAGAGGCTTGCATTGGTAATTTCACTCGCTTCTGCTTATGGGTTAGAGATAAATTTTTCAAAATGTACATTTTTATCTAGAAAAATAGAATTTCTTGGACATGTAACTGAAAATGGTAAAATGTACCCGTCTCCACAAAAAATTAAAGCTGTACTTAATTTTCCGGAACTTAAAATAGAAAGGATTTAAAATCATTTCTTGGTCTAGCTAGCTATTTTCGAAAATTCATATTAAATTTCTCCATCATTGCGCACCCTTCAACTGAACTTTTGAAGAAAAATCGCGAATTTAAATTTACCGAGCAAGCTCATAACTGCTGTACTTCGCTTCGGCATCAGACGTTTTCTTACTCATAAAATATACCGGGTGAAACGCATTATCTTCTAACGATTTTTGCATTAAAATACATCCATAACCATGAATACTAGCGTCGCAATGAATTTCAGTATCCGCGTTTTTATTGTAAATGCTAAGAACGGGTGGAGAAGACAAATTACGTTTTAAACTACTAACGCCCGTATTCACCATTGACCCCTCAGTCAGAGTTCGAAACAGGTTTTATGAGAGCAACTCTAGGTCAGATTCCAAAATTTCGCTTCACCGTGTATGTAACTGCGAGTTACTCTAACCCAGAGAACCTGAAGATATTCCCGGTTAGAGTAACCGCGCATATGCAGTAAACGAGTGTTTGCTCATTTACTTCATTTTCTTCGTCGGTATTTTTTATATTTCTGCTCTTTTTCGTTTGATAATTTTAATTGTTTTGAATTTCGATTCTTTTTTTGTATTTTTAACCTGCAGATTTCCCCGGTTTGAGCAAACGCGGATATGAAGAAGGAGATTTTTTATTTATTTATGTTTTCAAAAATGACACTTTTGATGTTCGGTTGCTTATGTTCAACGAGGTCAATTTTTTCACTTGATGCAACTATAATTAATTTGGTTCTAGGGGTGTTTCACCGAACATACCACTCGTGGTCTTTACCCCCACCCCTACAGAATGAAAGGAACTCCTGAGGTAGGTATACTGACATCAAAAACAAGTACAGGGGTTAACATAAGATTGATTTTTGGCATAACAATATGAAGTCAAAAATCTCGCCAGTGATATGTTTGTAAACTACACCTTCCCTCTTATACACGAATTAGCTGCCCATGCTCGACAAATCGAAACCAAAAATCGAAATACTAGATTAGTTGTGACTAGTATTGACAGCACTGATCTAGTAACTAGTTTTACTCTTTATCCACGCCCTCGAGTGAGCTGTGGTGCTTCTTTATTGTAATTTATTCCTTTTTTTATAAGTTGTAATGATTAATATTAATTCATAACATTCTGTCTCTTTGCAGAAAAATAGGAAAATTCGCAAATTTTATAACACATTTTTTATCTCGAATTTTTGAAAGATTTATAATTTGTAAACTTTAAAATTAAAAAAAAAGGAACTAATATGTTCTTAAAATTTAATTCTTTATATCATTCTGAAACTCAAATACTTGAAATAAAAAAAAACACAATTTATGTACTTACAAAATATAAATAAATTAAATTAAATAAATAAAATAAAGAACATTTTAGTGAGCAATCTGAGCTGCCCAAAACATTAAATTTCATATAAAGTACAAGAAATTGGAAAATGATAATAATTGCTGATATATAGTCTCATTATTATCTGTTAGCGTTCAATTAGTTTGTAAAAAGCGTTTTTCTGGTTTTCATTTATGCTTAATGGAAATTCTAATTATTTTCATTCAAAAAGTCTTTCAAAATGTGATTTTACTCCTCTATTTCAATTACAAGTTATTTTGATATCTGCGTTGTGTACAAGAAAGTGAAAAAAGTACAAAAATAAGAAGAGCATTTCACAACATTTACTAAGATGATAGACTATATATCCAGGATGATAAAAAAAATATTGATTATTAAAAAATAATTTCATTGCTATAATAAACATTGAGAAGAAATCCTATTATATATAGGTTAATATATAGGTTATATATAGGTCATAATATATAGGTTACTACAATAGCTTTTATATTACTCTGATACTTAAACTGCAAGTTACTTTGATTTTTTGGTCGTGTTAAAAGTTAAAAATATAAGAAAAGTGTCTCACAACATTCACTATGATGGCAATTTGTCTGTCAGGGATGATTAAAAAAATTAATGGTTAAAAAAATAATTTCATTGCGATAAAGAACTTTTAGCTAGAATCTTATTACCGTTTAGGAATCTAAAACACTTTTTTGTGGTTTTTCCTTGCATGTAACGCAAAAATTGATTATTTTTATTTAGTCTTAATTGAAATAAGTTATTCTTATAACTTCAATGATTATGATTGTACTCCAAGTAACTTATGAGTTATTTTGATTTCTGGGTTGAATTAAAAATAATGACGTTTCCTTATATTCACAAAGATGATAAACCATCTATCAAGGATGGGAAGAAAAAAGAACTTGATTATTTAAAACTAACTTCTTTTAGATAATGAATATTTGGCTAGAATGCCTATTACCTATAAAAACAATCTGAAAAACATTTTTTTAGTTTTCTTTAGCATGTTACGCAAATATTCATATGAAGTTTCAATTTCGCTCAATTGGCTATGGCTCATTTAGTAAAATTATTTTTTATAGCTTCAAACTTTTTTTTTTCAAAATTTAATTCACTTAAACTAATTGATTTCCGAATAAATTCATAAACCTATCGTTTTAAACTTTCTTTGATTTCTAGTTAACAGCTTAGTAAAGTATCTAACTTAAATTAAGACTGCTTATACCTTATAAACGATAAAGAGGTGCAAATATTGTATCTACACACATTTTTTCAATAAATATTTTAAGCAAGATTTGTACATTGTAGTCAATTTATTTAATATCTTTCTTAAGCAAAACATATGTATCTTCAAATTTATAAATTGATTTAAATCAATTTGAGTATGGAGTTTTGATAGAAATCAGATTTTCTGTGCCTTACAAGTAAATGAAATTAAATAATACTATATCGCGATACAAAATACAAAAATACTATATCGCGATGCAAAACTGACGATGCATCACGATATACAATTTCTAATATCGCCCAGTCCTAGTCATGACTATTCGTTTTGAGCTCTTTTGGGTAATTTATTATATCGTGAGAATTTTATTTTATTGATTGTTCAGATTGCTTACAGTCAGAAACTAGCAGAAATTAATTATTTTTTATTAAAATTTTATTTTATTGATTGTTCAGATTGCTTACAGTCAGAAACTAGCAGAAATTAATTATTTTTTATTAAATATCAGCTTTCTTCAATTTTTAATAAGGAATAATATTTTATTCTAAACAGACAAACTGTTCTTTCTATTACACTTAGAGTAAGATTTTCATGTGTGGAAAACTTTAAATTGCAACTATGAGTAATTAAATCAGTTTTCCATAATTCCTCCTTCACCATTTTAACATAGTTAAATCAATTTCCTTTTTGAGTTATCTGAAGTGAAAGTATTAGAGTCTGATAAAAAAAATTTGTAATTATTTTATATTTCTAACAATAATCAACTGCGACATTGAATACGCTTAAAAGCAATATTATTCAAATAATATTGCTTTTAATTAATATTGCTTAAAATTGTTATAATTTCAAGCAAGTCTATTTTTGATGCTTTTTTTTAATGACTAGGCCAAGATGTTTACGCACATTAAATAATATTTCTATTTAGAATCGTATAAAAATAAATCGAATGAAAAATATAGAATACTTTATTTCATAAAGTGTGCTAATTCGGGTTAGGAAGTTCATTACCGGCACAAAATGAAACAGGAGAATAATTATAGTTCTTCAGAAACAAAGATGTCTGCAAAGAAGTTATAAAGTGAATGGTTTTAACTTAAAATAAAAAAATAAACTTTCGTGTCAGGAAACAAAAATCAATCAAATCGGATGGAGAGGATCCTTGATCAGCGTAATATCTTGTTTTTAGGATATAACCTTTTTTAATGTCATTTTAGAAATAAAATCTTGTTTTTTAAAGTAATAAACAAACAAAACCAAATATAATAAAATAAATTAATTACAAAATAAATTAATAAAAAAAGTAAAAAGGGCCCACGATACAAACTTTAAAAGAAAGTTTTGAGATTTAGATTTTGTTTTAACCATTGAAATTATCTGCAAATGCATTAAGCAAACGTCTCAGGAACGTAGCTTGTGATCTTCTTTTCCTCAGAATATGAGAGTTCTCGAGAATCATATACACATTCTCCTGGTACTTCGACAGCAGACGACTACAAGCAAATATACCGGTTGTGCTTTACGAAAGAGCCATTCCTTCCTATAAACTCACCTCTTTGGCGATCATCATTTGGCATATAATGGGGCGAAAAAGAGTGCCAATCTAGTAGGTAATAAAACCTAGACTTAGTTGAGAGTATTGTGATTGATCATCTCCATGCCCATGAAAAGGGGGAAGCAGAGACATTCGGTGAAACACCCCTGACACGAATTAATTTATATCTTTGCCTTGCCTTCAAAAAAATATAGCATACCATAACATTAATAAAATGAAAATATATTAATAAAATGAAAAGTAAATAACACTTTATTTTTATGTTCGGTTGCTTTTTTTATGTTTAATTAGATCATTTTTTTTACTAGATGTAACTATAATTAATTTATATCAAATAAATGCTTATTAATAAAATGAAAATTAAATTTTCTTGAGATAATATCCTCTACAGAAGATACTATATATATTTCTCAAATTATTATTAGCAGTCGTTACAGCACTTAAATAATTTTTCACTTGAAAAAAAAAGTCGTGGATAATAAAGATTGCGGCTGCAATAATTCAAATGAATAGTGTAAGTAAGAAGATTGTAGATAATTTAACTAACTTTTACTTATTTTTTTAAAAGAAAGGAAACAATCGATACTAGAAAGAAATATAAAATTTAAAAAAGAATATAATTCATTAAATGTTTTTAGATTTCGATAATATCTATCGAGATGATAGATCTTGCCCTAAAATAAAAATAGTTTAGAGTTGAACTTCCAAAATAATGTGCAATATTTAGATATGAAGATAACGAAAAGAATTTAAAATTTTTTTAATCCATAAAATAAAGATATTAATTAAATTTAAAAACATATACATTATTTTTAATATATATAAGAAATTATGCTGAAATAAATATTACTTAATCAATGCAAATTTTGATCCGAGGTAACATTTTAACTACACAATAATTTGCATCAAATAACTTTGCAAATCAGGAAATTTAGAATTTTTAAAAGCTTAAAATAATCTGCTGAATATTTCGAAAAAATAGGATCATTTGGAAGAGATTTATTGCTTAAAACTATATGAAATTAAAATTCCCGTCTTTAGTTATAATTTTTAATATATAGCCTGACTACATATGGGGCATTTATACAACTGATATATTTCCATGTACAATTATCTAAATAATTAAATTTTTAAAAACATAATTTTTTTTAAGTTTCGGAATATTTGTTATGATTATGACATTTTCCTTTAAAAAAATTGTTATCTTTTTCACCATATCACCGACGTCGATTCTCTCGTATCATCAGCAGATGGCAGCACAATAGTAGTCATTTATAACTTCTGAATAATATGAATGTGTTGATTTATGCCTATCTGTACTAAGAAGTTTGTTATATACAATTTCATATAAATTTTTTTAAAAAAAATTCTTCTCAATGGTTTAAGTTATCGATAATATGTTATGAAGTGGAAGAAAAAAAAAAGATTAAAATTACACGAATAAGGATGATAATGATGTTAACATAATCCCCTTGATCGTAGTGTAAAATAAAAGAAATAAATAATTGTGTGAAATAAAAGCATTTTTAATTGAATTTCAGTTACATTTCTATGGTTGTTTGCGGCCTTATGATATCCATAATAATAAAATATCTGAATTCATAATAATAAAGCTCGGATAATTTTGCTCATCAATACAAGTCAGTTAGGAAAACGAAACTAAACGTATTTTTTATTTGACCAGTAAAAGAGAGATTCAAATTTAATTACTCGATGCAATCTTTTTTTTTCTTTTAATAGAAATTTTTTTTAAAAAATAGCAACGAAAATTGTAAACAAACGCTGTTAATACGGCTATAAATCTACCGCCGGGATACAATCTACCACCTGCAACTACCGGTCAAGTAACACGCAGTTAAGAAACCGACGGTCAAAAACTAATGGTGGAATCGCTTTTGAACTCTCGGTCAAAGTTTCTCAACCGGGGGTTTGGAACTGGGAGTTACGCGTTAGGTCAGAGTCAATGGTGAATACGGGGGTTAGCCATTGTTCAGGCTTTGAAAAAATTTGGAGTTTACTTGCTAGGGAAACATTTTAAAATCGTGACCGATTGTGATGCGTTTGCGATGACATTAAATAAAAAGGATTTGTGAACTCGCATAGCGCGCTGGGCATTATTGCTACAGGATTTCGATTATATCATTGAACACCGTTCCGGTTCTAAAATGTATCACGTTGACGCGCTAAGTAGATATCCCATTATGATAGTACAGGATAGTCTCATTACGAAAATTAGGAATGCTCAGGAAGAAGATAGTGAAATCTAAACGGTTAGAGAACTTTAAAAAACTAAACCCGATGATGACTTTTTTCTTAAATCTGGCATACTATATAAATTTGTTGATGGTGAAGAACTTCTTGTCGTTCCTGAAAGTATGCAGAATGATATTATACGAAATGCTCATGATCGCGGACATTATGCCTCTAAGCGTACTGAAGAATCATTGAAACATCAATTCCATTTCCCTAAAGTGAAAGAAAAAATACACCGTTTTATTAAAGACTGTGTTTCTTGCATTTTAATAAATCGAAAGTGTGGAAATCAAGAAGGATTATTGCATCTTATCGAAAAAGAATCCATTCCTCTGCACACTTATCATATTGATCATTTAGGACCATTGCCTAGCAGTTATTGGACGCTTTCACAAAGTTTTGCTGGTTATATCCAACAAAAAGTACTGATGCTACTGAAGTTATTTCTAAATTAGATTCTCAAAAATATGTTTTTAGCTATCCATCACGAATTATTTCTGATCGTGGATCTGCATTTACTTCCAAACAGTTCCTTGAATATTGCAGTGCTGAACAAATTGAACACTTTCCTGTAACTACTGATTTAACGAGAGCAAATGGACAAATAGACAATTTAAATTCTACCATAATTTCTGTAATCTCCAAATTATCAATAGAAGATCCAAACAAATTTTACACTTATGTAAAAGACGTTCAGAAAGTTATTAATTCTACTTTTCAACGAAGCATTAATACTACTCCTTTTCAACTGTTATTTGGTACTGCTATTAAAACAAAACAAGATCTGAAAATGACAAATATGCTGATTCAAATATGCTGACAAATCGCAGATCTGAAATTCAAGCCATCTTCGTTAACAGACGTGACGAGTTACGGAAACAAGCCAAACTACAAATACAGAAAGTCCAAGATGAAAACAAACGAACTTACAATCTTCGACGAAAACCATCTGCATCTTTCAAAATTAACGATCTAGTGGCAATAAAACGCACGCAATTTGGACCAGGATTGAAACTGGAACCGAAATACATAGGACCTTATACGAGTACAAAAATTAAACCTAATGATACTTTTGATGTCGAAAAATGAGCAATTTTTGATGGACCTTCAAAGACCAGTGCATGTGCAGATTACATCAAACATTGGTCTGATGATATTATTTAAAATGACATTTTCTTCAGAACTCTTTAGAACATTTTTATTTTGTCCCAGAGATTTTTTTTTTTATATATTGAAAATTATTTTAGTATTTTGATTATTAATATGTCTTTTGAAATCTTTTTCAGATGATGTATAAGTATTTAGAATGTAGAATGATATATAGCTATTATGTAAGTATTTTGTTTTGAATTTTTTTTATTAGCCCACCTGAGGGTAGGTGCTTCTAGTCGGATGGCCAGTGTGGGAATCCAACCTCCACTGCAGCAGCGCCACCCCATTTTTGTAACACTTCAGCCAAAACGCTCAGACGGAGCGGTTGTTTTTATATCTATTGTTATTTTTTTTATTAAATTTGATTATTACAAAAGCGTATATATATATATATATATATATATATATATATATATATATATATATATATATATATATATATATATATATATATATATATATATATATGTATATATATATATATATATATATATATATATATATATATATATATATATATATGTATATATATATATATATATATATATATATATATATATATGTATATATATATATATATATATATATATATATATATATATATATATATATATATATATATATATATATATATATATATATATATATATATATATATATATATATATATATATATAAACATATTGAAGTATAAAATGTTTATACACATCCTCAGTATATAAACATTTTATACTTCAATATTTTTGATAAGTTAGTAATATTTTTCGTAAAACTAAAATTTGAAAATAACATTTAGATTTTAAAATATAATTTTTTATTAATGGATGTGTTATGAAATGAATCCGGAATGTAAGTTTGAATTAAGTTAGACAAAGCTTAACCGCGAGTAAAGAACAATACAGGCTTTTTTCTTTCCCGTGTAGATCTATAAGCAAATTTAAAACAATTATGAAATAAGTTCATAAATTAAAATTGATAAACACTTATAAGATTGTTTAAAATTTATCGTATTTAAATTTCATTTCAAGTATCTATTTTTAGATACATTAAATAATCGAATTTAAAGCTTTTACAAACCTTCATATTCCTATCTTTTTTAAATGTAATTAATTCAAATTTTCAAACAAGCTGCGAATATCAGCTTATCGAGGCGCCTTAACACTGTTATTTTAAATAGTTTTGTAATATTGCTTTCGAGAGGCACACCATAGACAAAATAATGAAATTCAATACGAGGATTTTGTTTAGGTGAATTAAAATGAAAGATGTAAACTAAGCTCAGTTCATTAGAATTCAGTATATTTCATGTTTCAGATTCATTACTAATCAAGAAAGTCATTTTAAGTGCATTGATTCCCGGAAGACTATATTATAATTTTAGATAAAATTCTAAATAATTCTTCCATTATCGAGTAATCTCTGCAGGGTAAAGTCGTTGAAGTTAATCAGCATACCTTAATTACGCGATCAAAGGTACCTAAATTTCACACAGTTGAGACATAAAAAGCTTTTAAATAGTCTTCCAAAAATAGGAAGTAAATTTGAACTCAAACCATTTTATAAAATAACACTCTTTCTTTTTTTCAAACAAAGAGACCATTCCCTAATCTCTATTGGGCTCTTATTTTAAAAGTTGTGTTTGTTCAAGTCAATTATATTTTATATGAATTATTGAAATTAATATTTTGACATAATTAATGCCCATAAGTGGTAAACAATGAAGATATTTATTCTGTTAATTTTTACATAATGAATGATTTGTAAATTTTTTTTAAGCAAAGATTGATGGAGAAGAGATTCGAAAAATAAAATTTAATTCAAAATTTGGACTTCAATGACTGTTTCGCATCTATCTTGACGTTAAGCTTTGTGTTTGTAAGTGTAGCCATATGCTTACAACTAATACATGCGCATGTACTGCGTGTCCCAAAAATTAGCAAGAATTTAACATATCGTTTAAAAAATTTAATAAAAATGGTGTTGTATGTGTAGTGTTTCTACCACAAATATCATTCCAATTCACTAGTATATTAAACATATTAACTCGAGTCTATGGTGGGCCACTGCTAAAGGCAACACGGGAGCGACCACGACCGTGAACTTAATACAGCTCTCACGATCAGCACTCAAAAAAGTACGGTGATCTTAATACAGCTTTCCCGGCTACTCAGAAAACAGCAATGAATTAACTAGTGGTATCTCATTCATTGAATTCTATCACAGTTAAAATTCTGGTGGGGGAGTACTGTAGTGTAACTACCACTACAGAAATGTAATTCCAATTCTCTAGTATATTAAACATGTTAAGTCGATTCTATAGTGGGGCACCTTTTCATAGATGAAGGTTGACATGATCGATAACTACTGTCCCCACAGTTTGGTTTGCTTCATTTGTCAAAACGCAGAAAAATTCATTCTCAACAAATTATGAAGTCAATTACGAAGATTAATTACAGATGCCGCTGTTTATTACAAAAGTCATTTCTTGCACCAGAATATTGCCGTCGCAGTCTGTATGGAATAAAAAAAAATTGGTAAAATCTGCATAAAATTAAAATATACAGAATTTAAACCAATTATTTGGCAATTTTTCCGTTCATAAAGGAACGGTATACAGCCAATTTCCGGTCTTAAAAACTTTAGTTCTTATTACCATCCATAGAGTAAAAAATACAAAGCTGAAAAGTAAATTTAACCGAATAAATGAATGACTTTTATGCCATTATCAAAGTATCGTGATAAAATAACCAATTTTGTATTACATTTAAGATATTTTATTATATATTATGTATTTTATTATATTTTATTATATGTTATGTTTACAAAATCATTACGAAAGCACTTCGATAAAAGTTACCAAGCTTTTTGGTGTTCCCATAGTGCCAAAAACACAGTAAGTTTTGCCATATTCTGGTAGTTTTGAACATACTTTTTTTCCTCAGTATCAGAATAAAATTAACGTAAGTCCTGACAAATATCCTTAGTTGTTTTAATATGTAACAGAAAATATTCTTTATATTGGTTTGAAATATGGAAAACATTGATTTTCGCTGTCAGCAGCTCCATCTGTTAATGAACTTTGTACCTGATTTTAAAGCTTGAGGAGCGAAAATACAGCAGATTCGTAATATTCCCAAATATAACCTAATATATTCTTACTAATGCCTAACGAAATATTTCCTAAATATTCCATGTCATGCAGCCATCACTAAAATATTTATACACTAGAAAGCATCAAGTGAAATATTTCAAGCTCTTACTGTTTTTTTTTAAATTTGTTTTATTCTTTCGGGGGTAACAAATTAATTTTTTAAATCATCAAAAATTCCTGGGATACTCGTAAAGAAAATCAGGATTTTATATAATTGTTAACATTGTTTTCTCAGTAGCCTTGGCATGTGAGCAAAATTATATAATATTATTACATAATTGCATCTATAAGGTAAGGTTGAAAGACAAGAAATTTAGTTTAAATGAATAATAATTAAGAAGAGAAAAGATATTTTAGCAAAAGTATTTTTCTAAGCAATAATAAACAACGACAAATATTTTAAAGCATAGTGTTCAATCTGTATAAAACCTGTTGCCACCAGTTTTCGTTAAAATATGAAACCTTTCTCCACTGTCATAAAATTAAACTTATGCGAACCTTACATTCGGCCCCGCTCAATGCTAAATGTAGATATTTACTTTGAAGCGTACTCATTAAAGGTTCTAGGACAGATTTTGTCTAAGTCTTTCAGGCGGGCTTCGATTGCGTCGCAAATCATAGCGGCTCAATATGATGTTGAAGTTGTAGTGTACAAAAATACAATTCCAATTACATAAGGCATGTTCGACAAATCGACTCTATGTTGGTGTAAAGCCATTATTACAGGTGCCCAGGGGCACACCTACAGATGAAAGTGTGAAGTGTCCGCTTCGCTGACAGGTACACTGTAATAGAACTCAGTTCCAGTTCAAGACTCTATGTTGGACAACTCGTTTCTATGTTAGGTCACCTTTTCATAGACGAAGATTGACATTGTCGATGACAACTCTACCCATCATTGTTGACCTTCGGACGTAATCTGTGTCTGCAAGGTCAGTTGCAGACACAGATATCCCAATATTCTGTGTCTGCAATGAGCCTACCTTGACAGAAACTCCCACTTCGATATGAACATCTGCCTATCTTAACAGTAACGCCCATAAACCGATTACTTTCAAATTTTGCATTTTGCCATTTAAAACTAAATTTTTTTGAAATGATGAAAAAAAATATTATACCTTACAATTCAAAAAGTTTTCGAAAATAGTAAAATAAAAGCAGAAACATTTACTAAAAGCTACATTTTGCATGGAATTATCTGTGCATAAACAAATTTTGTAATTGCACGCTTTTCATTTCTCTAAAAAAGTTCTCGAGATATGGCAAAATACGCATAAAGAAAAATTAACATTTGGGGATTCAAACTTTGGACCATTCTCCTGACAAAACTATTGGGACCATATATTTCAGATTCTGGCTTCCTTCTTTACTTTGGGGCTAAGAAATCCGTCGAAAAAAAAGGTATGTTTATTCAGAGAAAGTACTTTTCTGTGTCTTAAAATATCGTCTGCACATATAGTAATTAGCATATTCCAGGTCACTTCCTCGAACCATTATGATTGAGTCCTGGATCTGATCATTAGATCGAAAGTTATTCAATCTCTTTACTGTTTCTTTCAGTTATTCAAAATTATAGTGTTTTTACATCATTATTTTGATAGAAATTCTTTTTTTATATTGAAAGAGATCTTTGGTGCTGTCTTTTTACTCTTTATCGTGCTCCAATCAGGAAGTTCCATATAAAAAAGTTAATTTTTTTTACTTGCCTTCAAATTATTTTTTGTTAATTTTTATATGGAATGCTTTGGATTTTAAATGCTTTAAAGTTTAGTTTCTTCAACCAAAATTATACTTACACTATTCAATCTACATCAATTCTTTCATTTTAATAAAAGTAAATAATATCGCAAAGCAGCTATGAAAACCGTTTTAACGAAATCACGTATTTTACGTTACTCTGAGCAGAAAGTTGCTTATAATCATCTTATTTAAAAAAAATCACAACCAAAAACAATCTCCACATCGTTCTCTGTTATTAGTAACCAACAATAACCGTAAAGAAGAAAAAAAATGTAAGAATCTAACTGAGAAATCTGACGACATTGTTCGATTTTTTCAGTAGCATGTCGTTCGGAGAAAATGCAATTTTACTTTTCACTAACGATTGCTGTAATCTTTGTCCTCAATTATAACGTTTGATACTGTTTTTTTTTATATTGAAATCAACAAAAGATATTAGGGATATTTATAATCGCTCCAAAAACTAATTTATACATGTTTAATTTTTTTTTCAATAACCCTACCTTTATTAATTACTGAGAATGTTTTTTTGTCAAAGGATGCAGATTTTCCTTACTGGAAAGCAAAAATAAAATTCCAAAAGACCAGTCCTATTATTTCCTTTTTGCAAACAATTTTGAACTGAATAAAATTTTTTTTTTCTGAGTGTGTTCAGTAATATGAAGAATGGGCAATAAAAACAAGAATTTTTCTGCTCAGACGGATTAAAGAGAATAAGTGAACGAAATTCCTTATTCTAAGTATTTATATTTTATGAGAGAGTAGTTCAGAATGTGGACTTTTGATAAATTAAAATATAGTATGCAAAAAAACTGACTTTTTTATTACGACTTTCTGACTTTTTCTTTATTTTCATCTCGTTTCTTAAAATATATGTTCTAAGCATTAAAAGATTTTATTAAGCTGTATAAAAACAAGAAAAGCTTTAAATATATTTGCAAAATTAATAAAAAAAAATTTAAAAAGAAAAAAACGCTAACCAAAAGTATTTGCTGCTACAGAAAAATTTAAGTACTGAAAAATACGGATTGCTTTGCATGGTTAGATAAAAACTGAAGATAAAGATTGGTAGAAAGTTTTTACACGATAATGAATATGTGAAAGAAATATAATTATTTATTGCATTGAAATAAACAAAATTAAATTTTTAATTTGAATACTTGTATTTCTACTCGTAGGCGTAGATTTGTAATAACAAATATTGGAGGAAGAAATTTTTTAAATGAAAAGCATCCTCCCCAATTTTAATGTTTAAATTTACATTAATTTCACGATAACTATGTTAAAGTTTAAAATCAAATCTATTATAGGAAAGTGAAAAAGAAATTTTTTGTCGCTATAAAATAAAAGTCATTTTCTTCAAGATATTTTAAAAAGAAATATTATTTAATAAAACACGTTTCACTTTATTTTCCTTAATTCTTTTAGTATATATAAGACTAATATTTTAATGCTTAATATTATTTTTTATAACAGTATTTTAATTCTTTTATTTCTAATAAAAGGACAACTACTGTTTCGTGTTTTTTTTCTTCAAGAAAATTCCGAAACTATTTTACAGATTTAGTGGAAATTAATTTTTCGCATTTTTGCAAGCGTTTTTTTATAATTTTTTTGGTTTCTTTTAACCCACAGTTAATTCATAAAGACATAGAATAACGAAATAAATTTTTTTATATTGTTAGCTAATTTGCAAAATCATTCATAACCCACTCAGTTTCATTAAATTGAACAGTATTAAAAAATCATAGATGCTTCTTCCTTATCGTAGTCTTACACAAATCCTTCTTCAATGTTCTCAAATGATAACTTTTATATTAATATACAGTACACTCTCGATTATCCGGTTTGCGGATTAACCGTGCTCATTCCGGAGTCACACAAAAAATATAAAGAGAAACATTTTCAAGATTAAAAAAAATTGATTCATGAAGTTATAACACTACCAAATTTTCGGAAGCAATATTCGTTATTGGATTGCAGTATATGGAATATCAGCAACATGGTCAAAGGTAAAATCCTCTACGTTATCACGATCTTGGAGAAAGATCATACCGCTTGATGAACAATCCTCTTCAGATGTTCAAGAAAAATATGATAACAGTATTCTCGAACAAGTAAAAGAAATCTAAGGTTACGAAATTCTTGATGAAGAAAATTTAGAAGATTGGTTTCAAAATGATGCATGTGAGCCTGGCTTCCAGTATTTGACTGATGAAGACATAGTTATGTTGTTAAATCAAAGAGTGATGATAGTAACTGATGCAGAAGATGTAGTAAATGAATGAAATACAATTTCTCATTCTACTGCTCTGTGGAAGCTTTACTATCGAAAACTAAATGAGAAAACTTTACCCGATACATACCCATTACCCAGAATGCATGATTTATGGCGTGATGCAAAGACATGTAAATATATGTCAACCATTGACTTAACAGCTAGCTATCATCAGGTAGAAGTTAACCCAGCTGACAGAGATAAAACAGCATTCATCTGTTCTTTTGGCACTTTCCGATTCAAAAGAATGCCTTTTGGTTTACGCACACGAGGCAGACCAAAGACTCTTGATCCTGACCCAAAAACCTTGATGACCCTCAGAATAAGCCAAAAACGAAAAAGTGCTGGTCCCTCAACGAGACGCTTAATCGGAACCAGAGGGGGAGTGTAACAAACTCTCCTCTTAAATTCTTGTATTTTTTAATCCTTGTTTCATTTTTATGTGTTTTGTCCTTTTCAATAAATATTTAGAGTTAGATAATTTCTAGTCTTTCATTATTTATGTGAATTGGTAAAAACACAAATAAACCAAGACTTCCTCTACAAAATTCTTTTAAATGTTAATGAAAAATTTGAGCACTAATTTCATCCACAACGAGAAATAAATTGATTTGAAGAACAAACGGAAAGACGCCCTGGGTCACCCCAATAACTGATAAAACGCCTCTTAAGGGTGGAAAAAAGCGGGGAATAACTATAATTATTAAAAACAAACTGATAGGGAAGAAAAACTCAAGGGGAAGAACAGTTATCTACGAATAAGAGATTGCATGGGATCATAAAATGACCCTTGCACGCCCTTCTGGGTTAAGGTCAAATTTATTGCATATCGAAATTTTTTCGTAAGACTTACTTTTTTCTAACATTATAAATTTAAAAAAATTTCTTGTCAAGCATTAATTAGAAAATAATTAATTCCTAACAAAAATATTTCCATGAATTTATTTATGCTTCATTTTACTTCTAACTTCGAGTGATGTACGTTTAACCATTCTGTAAGTTGGTTTAATTCGCATTTTATACACAACATTCTTTATTTTTTGCTAACTTTATATCTTTGACATCGAGTCACAAGCCTTAACTTAAAATCCTGATCCGAATCAAACATAGCCCCTTAAACCTTAGTGTAATTTGGTCAGTTTCCCCCGGACATTCGATTCTCTCACCTTTTCTCGGAAAAACAGCTGATCGGCTTTCTTTGATCTCGCACGTGAAAGGTGCGATTGCTCGAATCTTCATAACTGTTGCCGAGAGCTAGTTTTTAAACACTCGTACTTCAATTTCGGAAAGTGGGAATGACACTATGAAAATAGGTAATAACACTTCTACTCACATGAAGGGTATAAATATCATGAGCGACTAACGCTCATTAGCATTCGATATTTTATCCATTCTAAGTGACGTTGCCCCGCAGTGGTTTTTTTTAAATTTTTTCTCTCCTCTTAATATAGAGGAAGGGAACATCTTTTGAGTATGGCGTCATATCTGCCGCCGTGTTTGCTGACTAATTTTGTCGTACAAAGATGATTTTTCTACAACGTTTATTTTCGAACCGGTTCTGCATTCCTTGTTTTACTGTAAGAATTACTGCTACACGAATATAATATATAGTTTTGGATTTAATTGCAATAGAAAATTTTGCTGACTATGAATTTCAACAATAATGTGCACGTTTAATGAGGCAACGACGTCGAAATTTTCTTGAGTTTATCCAGCCCCAGAAGGTTAGACGGAGGATGTATCCATCAATACCTGCATGTTTTCGTAATTCTTTCGGCCAAATTTTTCAAAGATCTGATATCCATCAACACCTGTGTTTTTCTTGGGGATTTGTTCTGTCTGAGTAGAGACCACTAAAACTCCCAGTTACTCCTAACCACCACATTCTCCATCCGATTGCTGTCTGTGATTTTTCCTGATACTGCCTTAAGTTAATATGAAATAAGAGGAACTTCATCCATTTAAACACTTGACTTTTTTTGGTTTTAATGAACTCTTAGCTTTTTTAGGTTTAGAAAGGGACCTACTCTCTCTACTGCTTAAAGGTATGTCGTAATTTTCATCCCTATTTTCTTTTAGATTGTATTTTTTTTTTTGGCTTTTAGTATCTCTGGGTTAAACAGCCCCTCGATTTTTTGTACTTCCACTGATAGATACATTTTACTTTTGTCAGATTCCTTCAAAAATTTAACTTTTGCTTTCTTGTGAAATTTAAATTCATTAGTATTTTTATTTTTTTATTACAATACCAAGCACCTGCATCATAATATCAGGGCAGTTTATAGCCTCTTTCCATTAATTGATTTATTCACCTGAAAGAAAAATTGCTTTTTGCATACATATCTTCGACGCAAGATACCCTCTCCGAATCTAATGTATTTCTGAATTTTGATGAAACATTTCCTTGAAGGTCATATCTTACAAACAAAGAAAAGCTGGTAGACGGTACTTAACTAATATCCTAAATACCTCCAGGAGTACAACCTATTTTGTATTTCAGAAATTCAAATAGAATAAAAAGGTGAGGAATCCACTCTGGAGTTCGAGTTATGGGATTATTCAAAGTTAATGTGTAATATTTTTATTGTAAAATATTATTATAGTAATTCAGTGCACTCCCGATTATCCGGGTTAATCACCGGGACTGGTCGCACGGACAATCGAAAAACACAGATAATCCGAAAACTCCTTTTGTTAAAGAAAAATTAGATATCAGTACAAAAAATATAAAAATTACTGACATTTGCATGCATAACATCAAACTAAGAATTTTCCTTTTTAAAAAATGTGTAATGCGTCTTCGCCATATATCAATACACATATTTTACGAACCGCAGTAATGTCACCGTAATCAAATCCTCCCATATAGTAGTCCACGCAGAGTCTATAACCGTTCGGCTTTGGAACTAAAACCACGGGTGCGGCATAAGGCGACTCGCACTCTTCAATTATATCCTTCTCTAGCAAATCATCAATTTGTCTCTTCAACTCTTTTTTCTTAGAAGGAGGTAATCTGTACGGGGGAACAGATACAAGAGGATGATCACCAGTATTGATGTAATGTTTTGCGTATGGAGTAGCATCTCCCCCTAGTTTGAAGATTCTTTCATACTGTTTCAACAGGGTGCTGAGTTTGTTTCTTTCTTCACTTGACAGTTCTTGACCTTCTTCCTCTCTCAGTTGACAAGTATTGGATTCAGCACATGGCGTATTCTTGATATCACACAAACTGGCTTCCTCAGCAAAAGTAAATTTTTGTCGGGGAAAATCGTTGAAGAACCATCTGCGACTTTTTAGATCAAGGACGATGCCAGCATCTTGAAGGAAATCTGTACCAAGGAAATTACGATTTTCTTTAGCATGGGGTAATGCAATTAAGTTTGTTTTAAGGACTCTTCCTTCAAGTTCTATATCTACCGAAGTAGTGAAGGCTTTCACTTGTCGTTTTTCTCCGTCAGCAAGTGTCATAGTGAGTTGGGTCTCTTGAAAGTCTGCACCTTCTTGTTTGAGAATTTGATACAACCGTTCTCCAGCAATACAATGGCTTGCTCCACTGTCAGCACATGCAGTACCTAAGAGTCCATTTACTGTTATATTCAATATAGCTAGTTGTGATAATTCGTCTACACATGACTGGAAAAGGACGTTTCCAACACTGGGAGAAGAGTTTGTGCTAGATGGATTGCATTTAGGACAGCAAGACTTCATTATGCCAGGTTCACCACATCCATAGCACTTTCTACCAGTTCTGCTCTCTTCAAATCTGTCGTTGTTTACTTTATGATGTTGATCATCGTACATAAAATCATTTCTTCTCGGAATTCTTTCATAATTAGAAAAGTCCTGCTTGTTATGATTTTGAACTTCAGTATCTCGCCTATTTTCTTGTCTGAAAGAATGCATGTTATATTTCTGGTCATATTGTACCCTGGGACTACGCGAATACTTGTTTCGGTTATAAAATCTTTGTGATTCTGTTTGTTTCAAATTAAGCTTCTTTTCTGTATTTGTTTTCGGCAAATCGTTTTTGCTTAATCGAAGATTTCCATGCACATCCATTTTCTCAATTAAATCTTCAGGCGTTTTCCATTCACACCAGACATCTAAGAAGTGCTCTTTAGCTTCTGGAGGAATTCTTTTCTTCATTTGATCGACGATCATCAAGTTTTTCAATTCATCAAAAGTTTTAATGTCTAATTCCATTAACCAATTTTCGAAAAAAGTTTGGAGTTCAAAATTAAAATCTTTCCAAGGTTTCTCAGGTGTTTTTCTGTGAGTGGCATACAACCGTCGAAGCTTTTCTGTACTTGGCTTAAATCTTTTCAGAAGCATTTCTTTGATATAGTCAAAATCTTGAGCTTTATCTTCTGTTTCTCTTGCGATGAGTTGCGCAATATCGTTTGGCAGGACACCAAGTAAATAAGCTACCCAATTCTCTTTGTCTACTTTTAAAAATTTCAATTGGCGCTGAAATAAGTTGAGATATAAAACCATATCGTCCTCTTTCGGATTGAATTCAGGTAGTAATTTCTTTAACTGTAAGTTGACAGGACAAGTACTAGTTAAACCAGATGATGACTGTATGAATCTTTGGGCTTCAATTTGCAAACGGAATTTTTCCAGCTCAAAATTCTGTTCTTGTTCCTTTTCTTTCAATATTCGATTTTGTTCTTCGGCCTTTTCTCTAGAAATTCGTTCTTGCTCTTCTTCTTTTTCTCTATTTAATTTTTCGCTTCTTTCTTTTTCGACTCTGTCATCAATAATATTTTGTAACACGTTGAGGCAAAATTCTTAATCGTATGCTTCATTTTCTGTGATTAGTTTCTTAATTTGTATGACTTCAGCATCTGGAGGAACCTTGAGACCCATTTCTTCAGCTAATACACATAAATCGATTTTTTTCCCTTTCCTAAAAATGTCATTGTAGCAGATTGTGAAAGCACCTCTTAATAGATATTATTTAATACCCCCAATAAACTTAAAATGTCACTGATAATGAAATGTCACTTATTATTTAATATAAAATGTTTCTAATAATAGATACCCTATCACACAATATTACTTGAGTTAATTTGAACCAGTTAATATAATCAATGGAAAATGAAAATATACGATGTATTAATTATAGAGCAAGTAGTGGTAATGTGAATTATAACTATCAGTACATCAACAAAATTCCCATATAAAACACCAATATTGTACATAAATCAATATTTTGAACAATAAACATTATTCTGTATAAACACTATACAGACATTTTACTTTTATTTTGCTGGATAAAATTCTATTAAACCAAGATAAAACTTTTTTTTTCATCCCAAAATACACTACTCTTCACTTATCAAAATTATCCACCTTTGTTACTAAAGTGTATTCAATATAGAAACATATATATATAAAACACATAGCAATAGAAAAAAAATTCTTCTCCTTCCTTTCTTTTTTTTTTAAAACTAATAACAAATAGAAATTGTAATAATAAAACTATACTACAAGTTACATAAATGAATTAAAAGGAAGCAACATATTCTTAAATTTCTTTTCCTCTTTCTTAGTTTTGAATATTTTTTCTTTTAAATAACAAGTTTTATTTTAACCTTAGCTAAATTCAATTTATATCTGTAATTGAGATCAATGAAAATAAAACAAAATACAAAATAACAACAACTAAAACATAAGTTCTTTATAATCATTAGCATAAGTTTCAGTTTCGGTTTACAAACACTCTCATTTTACCATGAAAAGAAATTCGTCTGTGGTTTTGGCGCCACAGAAAGCAATAAAGAAAGAATCTTGTCTGATTCACAGACGCGCAAGTATTAATCGAAAGTGATATTCATAAAATAATATTCAAATAGATGAATAATTTTAAACACACTTCTTAAATGAGAAAAAAAAATCAATGCTTAAATATTTTAGAATGCAGTTTTTTTAACTTTTGCACAATATATATTCATTTTGAAACATAAAAGATAGCTTACTCTCATGATATATATCTCTACCAGATTCTTAGTTCATAAAAATTATTTTAGAATGAATGATTCAAACTACTTATAATATATTTAAACTTAGCACACAGAATTACTATACAACTACTACTATATAATTTTTCACTAAGTTTCAAATCAATCGATAGTAAATATTAATATTTTACTCTACTAAACCTTACTACTATAAAAATTGTACTTATCGATGTTGAGCGGGAAAGGGTTTTCCCGGTTTTCCTCGTCTAGCTGGGGTAAGCTGGGAAAACGGAAATACTGAATCAAAATTCAGGAAATCGAGGTACGGGATGACCTCATTAAATTCCACAAATTGAACTGGATGTTCATTCACTTTCTGAAAAAAGAAAATTGAGCCGGCAAGGAACCGTTAGTTCGGCCGCGAGTTGGGCGTCATTTTGTAGGGGAAGTCTTGGTTTATTTGTATTTTTACCAATTCACATAAATAATTAAAGACTAGAAATTATGTAACTCTAAATGTTTATTGAAAAGGACAAAACACATAAAAATAAAACAAGGATAAAGAAATACAAGAATTTGGAAGAGGGGGTTTTGGCCTCGAATTAAACGTCCGTACTTAATGGCGGTTCCTGGCAGACTGTCTTAGTTCACCGCCAGAGGCGCTGTAGTGGGGGAAAGAGGAGAGTTTGTTACAATTTCTAATTGTTTATCATTTTTGTTAATGTTTGTCTCAGTAAATACAAGAACTGCTTTGCTGTCAAACAAAAATCTACTAAATTTGTATAAAAACTGACGACGATCGTATTAAAATCAGTCCTTTCTATTTAACTTATTAGTGTTCAACACAAAATGCAACACTACAAACCAA
Organism: Parasteatoda tepidariorum; assembly: GCF_982258835.1. Taxonomy (NCBI): domain Eukaryota; kingdom Metazoa; phylum Arthropoda; class Arachnida; order Araneae; family Theridiidae; genus Parasteatoda; species Parasteatoda tepidariorum. The sequence continues at coordinate 7,193,872 of NC_141765.1, forward strand.
ACCAAACGCGTTTAGAATCACGAATTACTAATCAAAATGAAGTTTCTTTCAGAGATTTCCTCGAGAAATCGAGAGAAAACCAGCATTTTATGCATCAATATTTATTGTAAGGATTTTCTGCGTGTAATTATTGTCTCCAGAAAATAAAATATACATGAAAGTTACTGCAGATATTCATGCTGTTTGCTTTAGAGCAAAAATATCAAATAAACTGTTATCATTTATATACTAATAGTACCAAGGACATAAAAATTTTATACTTTGCAAAATTTTATCACCAGAAGAATGGTAAAAAGCTTCAGATAGTTAAGCAATCGAAAACTCAAAATTAATTTATTTCCGATAAAAAGAATAAGCTTTTTTTTTTTTTTATTACTATAGATATTCATGTTAGCTTTAATGCACGCAAACAGTTGTCATTTATATACTAATTATGAAGGAAGTAAATGTTTTTATAATTTATTAAATTTTATCGCAAGAAAGAATGAAATTCTAAAATACATTTGCAAAATTTATTAAAACTAAATCAGTAATTTAAATTATTAAAATATTCGAATATTTTTTATTTCAAATCACCGTGCACTTTTAATGGACTTTTAATGAAAATAGTAACATGGAATATTTTTAAAATTTTAGATAAAATTATTTAGTTTAATTTCAATTAGTTCAGTTTAGAACAATAGTTAATTTTTTTGTTCAATTGAAAACGCATTAAACTTTACTTAAAAGGGATCTTACTAAATATCGCAGTCTACAAAACAAAATATTTTAAATTTTTGTTCGAAAATTTATTTAAAAAAAAAAAAAATTTAAACTGAAATTTTCTTAATACCTTAAAAAATAACTAAAAATTGCTTATTAGGAATAAATAAGTGAATAAATTGGATCTGCATATGAATATATAGGTATCTTTGTAATAAAAATGACTACCCAAGTAGTACCTAATATTAGTTAACATCAGAAAATCAATAAAATCTAGCGTTATCTTGCACAACTTCTAATATTAGAAAGATACAAAAGATCTTTCCTCCCTCTTACTCCAAAGTATATCTTATGTTCAGCTGATATTTATAAATATTTAAAATTTATTTAAGAAATAATACTATATCATGACTTTTATTGATATATTTTTCTTTATTTCATACCATGGGATATCTGACGAATTTTATATCATTAATAATTTTCACTTCCTCAATTTTAAAGTTAATCCTAATTTCTTTTTCAAAAAATGAGCCTTTTTTATCAAAATCTCAATTGAATTTGTTAGTTTGAAAAACATGCTTTATAAAAGTCGTAACTTAAGCCATTTGTCATTTCACAATTATACATTCCTTATTTATATTCTGAAATTATATAACAAAAAACCACACTATATAATTACAAAGTTAAATTTACATTTGAATTGAGTTAAAAATTTATCTTATTTTTTTTCTCTTAAAATATAACTATGTCGTTCATTTCCAAAAATATTAAAATAAAATTATATCTCGAATTTTTTAAATTGTTATTTTTTGTAATACTTGAGACAATAAGGAAAATTTTAAAATGTTCAAGCTACTTACTTGTATAAATTGTTTCACTTCTTTTTTCTGCTGAAATTAAATTTAAAAATAGTTACGCAACTTTATCCTTTTAGAATCTAAAATTTTAGGTAATAAAACACTTGAAACAAAACCCAAGACACCCGTAGAAATATTTTCTGAGTCTGAAACCAGGAAAGCCTTGATAAATTTTAATTAAAAAATTTGCCAATAATTTTTTGCAATTTGAAAATTATTTTACTTTGGCACATCAGAAATTTTCATCTATTTGATAATTAAAGGTACTATGTACTAACCAATAATTTTAGCCGGAAAATTTAGGTAACATTCAAATTTCGAAGACCAAAAAAAGTAGTAAATTTTGTATTTTATCAAAATTAAATTTGCACAAACATTTGATTGCATGCAAAAATGAGACAAAAAAGCATGATATATTTTTTAACTATAAGTTACCTTTAGTATTAATGATGCAAATTTGACTACAATCAGTTACTTTTTGAGAACGATGCTATCACAAAATTTTTGTTCAAAATCAATCAATTTCATTGTTTGTATTTTGCTGGTAATAGATTATGCATTACGAGCATAGTAAAAACAAGCATTACATTATACGTAAACGTCTTAAGCGGGTTTTTTTAAGGAAAAGATACAATTGCACGTTTTCACAAGAATATACAAGACCTTTAAGAGTTTAATCAATATTCTTTTTTACATTAATTGGGAGTTTTTATAATGTAAATGTTATTCAGCGTAAAATCAAAGAAATATTTACGATTTTTATTTACAATTAATTTATAATTATATTATTTCTAACATGATAAAAATGAAAAGGCATGAACTTTTCTTCTCAAATTTTAAACAAATAATCATGTGAAAATTTCAAAAATTAAAGTAATAAACACAATACTGATAATAAAAATACTCAAAAGTTTACTTAGTAAAAGTTGACTCAAAAGTTATACTCAGAAGACTTAAAAATCAGCGTTAAAAGAAAATTGCTTCCGATATCATATCAAAAGATTGAAAATAACCAAATTTTAAATATATTCAACTGTTTTCAAGGCACTTGTTTCATGACACTATAAAAAATGTTTAATGTCATATTTTATAAAATTTTATCAATGCAATTATCAAACCTGACAAATTAATTTTTTTTAAATTTTGAAGATTTATTACAAAGTTGTGGAAGAAATTACACACAGTAGTTAAGAAAAAAAATATGAAAAACATTACAACTATTTCACAGCATAAAAATTTTATTTAAAAACAAAACACACTATAAAATAAACTTAATTGTAAATGCAATATATTACCTCCATTTTTTAAAATAAACATCGAAAACCTTTTGGTGAAACACAAATTAAAAATACATAATTGTTATTAAATAAAATATTTTTTTCGTACCTTTAAAAATATTTGATGCAGTTTGAGTTTATTCCTCTAATTGCAAGTCTTTATTTATGTTTCCAGAAATTATGTTTCCAAACAGTAATTAAATACTTTTTTGAAAGTTTTTATGAAGCATTCAGCAACATTACTCCAAAACATTCCAATTCGAATTGATTAATGCTATATAGTTATATTGAATTATTTTCATAAACACTAAAGATTGCAAGAAAAAAAAATAGCGAAAAAAATTTTAACGAATTTTTTATCACTCATTATTTATTACATTTCTATTTTCTCCTTAGCTTCACAAAGTGAAAATAAAGTATTTGAGTAATGATTAACATATTCCAATTAAGCCTTATTAATATACAATAAAATATGTATATAAGAATATAAAGAGATTTTTTTTTCTTCCTCAGCTCGAATTTGCGTATTAAATAAAAATATTCTCATACGTTGTTCTTATCTGATTAAGGGCAATATTTACTAGATTAAAAACATAATCGCGACTTTATGAAGTGGTTTGATAGCATTTTGAAGCATTATGAAGAGAACTTAATGAGATGAACGAAGTACAATAGGTCAGTTTTCTACGTTGCTTTTATTTGGTTCTTAATTTTGTTGAGAATAGCAACTCTTCACAACGTTTTTACCAAGAAAGTAACTCTTATCATAATTGATTCCTTTATTTCCAATTAATAATAAGGAGCAGGACTCGTGCTAAGGATCCACCACCTCGCCAAATGAGATAAAATCATACATTTGATAAATAAAATTGTGTTTTGGAGAAAGTATTGCCGAATGATTTTTTACACCGGAAAGAAAAATATATATTTACCTCGATCCTCAAAATTACGTCAAAATAAATTTTTCCCAAAAAATCAGTAATTTTTATTAGATTACAGTAATTTTCGGTTGATGCGTCGCATAACCAATAAGAATTGGGTGCAAATATTATAAGCCTGAAAAAAAACAACCGTTAAATAATTTTTTATGGTTTTTTATGGTTAATCGTAAAAAATTGTTATGACTTGCTTTTGGCGAAGACTTTCTAAAATTAGTGAATACTTTTGATATTTGGCTAATAATTTGAAATTCTTAGCGCGGGCCCTGTGAAAGATATATTTTTTTCTTGATTTGCTGTAACACTTTTGTATTCAATTAAATAAATAATTCTAATAAACTGAAGCGGTAACCACTTCATTCAAAACTTCATTCATTTCAAAAATATGCAAATTGGAAATAACAGTACACGCTTTGCAAGCACTTAAAAAAGAAAAAAAAAACTTTTGTCCATTTTCGAAACATGCTAGACGTGAATCAGAACAAATAAAAGTTATTTGAATTATAAAATGCAAAGTTGCAACGAAAATTGAAAAAATAAAGGTGAGAAGCAAACCTAGAAAAACTATAGCAGCCGAGAGAGAATGAAGTAGAAAAAAAAGACCACGAATAATCACAAAAGCCGAGAGGAGTAAAAAACAACTTTGTATTTAGTATTTACCAGCAAAATATAACAAAATTTCAAACCAGAATTTTTCACTATATATTATTGTAGGAATAAACAAACAATGTATACATAAAAAAATTGCTTCATTTAAGATCATTTGTAAAAACTCCTAATATTCCAACTAAACCTAATATCATGCCATTATAGGCGTTGCCTTTTTTTCAAATTTCATTTAATTCCTAATTTTATAATTTTTTCTTTAATCCCTCACTTAATAAATATAACAGTTAGCATATTACTTAATGAAAGTAGATGTCCAATTTTTATAATTAGATTGCCTTGTATTAACTGCCAATGCATTAGCATTTAAGTCCAGATCCGTTTTATCTTTGCTTTAATTTTTTAGCGCATTTCGCGTACCAAATTGTTCCATATGAACCGAAAAATTACCAAATAAACGGCTTAAATATTATATATATTTTTTTAAAACCAGAATTATGTTTTTTTAGTTTACAGTAATGTTATTACCATACAGTACGGCAATTTTGCCAAATTTTTTCCCCGTGTTTTTTCCCCCCAAATTTTAAAACCGCTGGATTAAAATATCAATAGATCTAATCATGAGTTATGTGTCCAATATTTAATATTCATTGTGAAAAACATGTATAGGATAAAGCTCACGATAATGTGTTTAAACGACATCCAAATCCAAATACCATATAATAACGCATTTCAAAAACGTTATTGGTTGTATGATTAAAAAATTGAAATATTTCTTAAACTATATATTTCTTAAACTATATATTAAACTATATATTAGCTACATTCAAAACAATGAAATTTTACTGGTTTATGAAAAACAAGCAATTTTTACCGACAACTAAAAATATCTATTTGCTATTCAAACAGACTAGAACTGATACCGTCGGTGAGTTCTTTTTCTCTTATACAAATTGAAAAATTTGAAACAAATTTGTTTTGTATTTTTTTGTTCCAAAATTGGCATCTTCCGTTGCAGTCTAAATCGATAGCAACTTTATAAAAGAACGCGATAGTTCAGCTGCTACTTCAAAATTCGAAAACTAGTCATTCTTTATGCTCTTTATATATTTATTCTATTTTTGTTTGGGGCATTTTTAAAGGAAAAAAAATCATTGCACTCAGGAAGATGAAAGAAGGCTTTTATCCTGGAATGTAAGGAACATTTTGAAAATACCCCTTTGTAAAAGTTACTCCCAGTTCTGTCTTAAAATAAATATATTCATTTTAAGTAGGAATGTAAATATTAAACATTATTCAGAAAAATGAAATCTAGCCTACCCAAAAGAAGTTTCCGGTTACTCAAAAATACATTATTTGCTTACATGATTAATACTTAAGTATAAAATTTCTCTCATAGCAATTCAGAATCAGTAAACTAATGTATCACATTTGTGATTTTATGCATATCCTAGTACAGTTTTTACATCAAACATATAACCATATTCAAAGACCGCACTTGACCTAAAGAAATCTATAATGTTTAAATATGCTTTCATAATTTTTTTTTTTTTCAAGTTAAGTAATGGGGTCAAAATTGTCGCTAGTTTTAGACGCATTTCCGATATTCGCACATAATGATATGAGACCATTCCACACGCGGGAAATTCTAGAAATTTGTTTCACGTACTCGAATACTTTCTGTGGCTAGTTTTTGAGTTTGGAGTGCTTAATTTAAAGTTTTGTGTGTATTATGCACTAAATCATGGTATGAATACAAGAAAATGTGGAAAAAAAATAAATAGAAAATATAGAAGGAATATTGGTGAAAAAAAATCGACCTCTTTTCAATATCACATACTTTTGTTGAAATATAATACTTTTTCATTATTCTTGCTTTAGAAAACTCATAAAAACTTAATACGAATGTAATAACAAAAATTAATATTTTTTTTTTGAAATCATCATAACTTTTGTCCAATTTGATTCATAAGCAAACTCAAACATTTTTAGAAAGATCAAAGATCATAGTTTAAATTTGTGTAAAAAAACAGAAAAAAGGTAGTCGAGTATCTTAAGATTTGAAAATCAAGTTGATTATCAATGATTCTGATGATATAATCAACAACTGACAATAGACAATTTATATCAACGTTTTCATTTATAAAAAATGCGCAAATCGAAGCATGGTAAAATGATCATTAGATACATAGAAAAATGCAATTAACTATGCAGAGAAATACACTATTGGTGAATTAGAAAGTGATCTGTAAGGTGGAGAAATAATTCAGGACAGAGGTAAAATTCCTTTTTTTTAGCACCACTGCTGTTCCGTTATTAGTTTTTATGACTCCAATCAAAAAGTATAACGCTCTTTGAAGTAATAATAACGTATAGCACAGATCTTGAAGAATATTTTTTACTGTCTTCTATATAACTCTAAGCTGATCTCTTACTGAATATAAAAAGTCAATGTTAATAAAGCACAAATTAAGGTACAGAAATGGATATAATAGTTTTTGTTCTATCAACAAAAACTATGGGTGTCAACGGGTGCATTTCTGGTGCATTTACCTTACTGAATGGTAATAATATTTTTGTCAAAAAAATACCGTAATTCAGGTTAGTGAAACCAAAATATACGATATTTAAACTATTTGGTAATTTTCTGTTCATATAGTAACTGTTTTCCAGAAATTCTACTTTTTAAAATTATAGTTCTTTATGCAACACAGATAATAAAAAATATAGAACTGAAAAATAGATTCTACCGAATAAATGGTTTTTATGCCATGCTCTAAGTTATCAGGATAAAATTAAAAAATTTTATCACAGATTATGAAATCATTTTTTATTATTAATTTTTCTTAAATCCTAAAAGTGTTTCAGAAAAAATTACCGAGCGTTTTGGTGTTCTCATAGAGCCCAGTGAACGCACCAGTAGCACCGTAAATTTTAGTTCTGACCATACTTTTTTTCTCAGTTCTCCAAGCATGAAAAATATTCGTGATTGACACCTATGACAATATTGTGACACCAGTGACAGGAAGAAAGTGCTGAACATTTTGAATCCAAACTCTGTATCTAACCTTTTACAGTAATTCTGGAATTATTTTTCAACAGACATTATTGAGCTGCATTTTAGCAATAACAATTCTTTGTAGCTGCATTTTAGCAATAACAATTCTTTGTAGCTGCTAAATGATTTTTTTAGATTCCAAAGCGTTTAATTGCAAACATTTCGTTGAACTTGAGTTCTTGATAATTATGTAACTTTTTTGAGCTTGTTTGTTGATTTTATTTTCTTTGGATCCGCATTTAGTCATATAAACTTCGTTTTTAAGTTTATTGTATTTTTAGGATGAGATTTCAGCAAAAAACTTCTCTTATTGTTATGTTTGAGAGGCACTAATTGACGTCAATTTCAGAGGTACTGTATGAAAAGAAAAACATTTAAGAAAACAAAACTAAATTGACCCGACGAGGTTCGTAAAAAGTTTCCACAACTTATTTATTCTACACTTTATGATCATCATATATAATACATTTAAGTACATCATATATTTGTTTTATAAAATTTTCAAAATACAACGTTAAATAAGTGTATATTCACTTTTTAACACTATATAAATATTACTTTAATTTATTTCCAGTTAAAGTAAAATAATATACTCTAAACATTTTTGAACTATTACATATTTTTAAACTTCACTTTTTCTAAATATGTACGCACGATTAATTAATATTTCTCAAGACAAAGTATTTTTCACTTTTTGAATCTTATCCAGCATCAATATTATCTATCTGATTAGAAGAAGAACGAATGGTGGACATAAACTATTTTTAGTGCAACTAATACTTTATTTAAAATGTATAAAATTAAACAAAAAAATACTTTTGATTATAAAAATAGAATACTATCCATATAATTAAACTTTAAACTTTAGTGATAATTACATTTTTAATAAATGAATAAAACGTGTTAAAAACGTTCTAAAAACAATACGAAGCAAAATTCGAAACACAATACGAAACAGCGGGATACCAATTGAATATCTAATTTTGCAGCTTAGAAGTCTAAGCATCAAATTTTTAAGATTTCTGGAGGCACTATTCTTCACACTTTAATCTTATTTGCGGCCAAGAAAGTTGGGATGCAATAATTCACTTCTGTCTAGTAATTCTTTTACATACTCAAGGAATTTGTTTGCAAGTTTAACAGTATCGTAAACCGGGGCGAGCTTACCCATCCAGGGGCGAGTCTACCCATTTTAGTTTTATTTAATTTTCACTATTTTAATTTGCAGATAAAATTTTTTTCACCGACGGAGGACTTAGTTCAGACTCTAAGGAAGGTGGCGCTGTAGTAGTTTGATCCGTTTTTATTTATTTGGTGTCTTTTTAATCGACCTGTTCAAACGTCTTTTGAGAGATTTGTATTGAAAATCAGCAAACTTTTAGTTTGTGCTCCGTAAGTACATTATTATTATTACTATTTTCACTTTGGTTAAGTGATAAACTTATCTAAAACTAAGATTACATTAATTTTATATGAAAAAAAACAAAAAGAATGTAAGTTTTGCTGTTGTAAACAAAAAGCCAGAATTCGCGGGGCGAGTCTACCCATTCGTATTTAGTTTTAATAAAGCATAATAATATAATTTAGAACTTTGTTTATATTAAAATTAAGTCATTTTAAATGAATTTGAGTATATTATTTTAATTCTGCATTGATAAATTTATCATTAATAAGAAAATTTATAGGTTAAATATAAATGTAAATATAAAATGTGTTTATTTTACCTATTTTTTCAATTTTTATTTTACAAAATTAACTTTTTTTATTTTATGCAAGTTACATAAATTATTATTTATAAATTATTATTACCTCCCAAAAGAATGGGAAAAGGATTTTTTCATGATACCCCATGTTTGAATTTCGATTTTGTTAATAATCCTTAATTATTATTATTTATTAATTATTTAATTGTAAATTTATATTAATTTTAATTTCTTTTTATCAACAATAATCAGAAAAAAATGTTATTTTATAATGTTAATGATTATAAAAACAAAACTGTGATCAAAATGTGATAATCGATCAAATACTCAATTTGTGTTATTTCATGAATAAAAAAATGGAATATATATTAAAGTTATGAATTTTACTTCATAAATATCCTATATAGTAACTAAAATAACAATTTAATAGTAAAATTTGATTATTTACAATGTTAACATTCATTTTAGTAGAATGGGTAGACTCGCCCCATACGAGAGATTTGTCAGCATTTCTATAAAAATATACAGTAACAGCGTAACTGTTAATATTTTCTAAAATCGATTTCACAGCTTTAAAGAGGGATAAATAGCGATTCCGAAACACCTATTAAAAGCCTTTTTTCTTTAATATTTACAAAAGTTTGACCACTTGAAAGTTGACAAACTGAAAAAATGGGTAGACTCGCCCCGGTTTACGGTATTTTTTTACAGAATCAGATCAGTTAAAATTATCGATGCATTCCTTTTAATCACTAAAAAAGCTCAGTACTTCAAAAAGTAGAATATGTTTTTTTCAGTAAAGAAAAAAAGAATTTTCCCAAAAATAAAAATTATTTATTTCTAAGTCGCGTAAGGACAACATAATTTATTTACCTAATTTGTAAGTGCTATTGCTAATGAATTGATAATATTCATTACCTTGTGTTCTGAAGATAACATTTTGAAAGAAGAAGCACTTATACGTGTTTTTCAAATTTTATGCGAATAATTATTGAAATGGCATTAATATTAAATTACTTAGTCTACTTTTTCAAAACACTTAAAAAAATAGTAAGAAAAATGAAAGCAATGTGGCCAAATTTTAACTATGCAATAACGATATTTTGGACAAGGTAGGACAAACAATTAATAAAAAAATATAAAGGTACATTTGCAAACATCTATAACACAAAATAAAATACAAATAAAAAAATTGCAGCAAAATCAGTTTCAATTTTTTTTTGACATGATTATTCCTTTATAGATTTTTTCAATAAATTTCAATGACGCATTTACGAATTTTATCGAACTTGTTGCCTTTTATATCAGTTGCTCTAACATACGCCAGATTTTTTTTTACTTACTGAAATAGTTTATCATTCTAAATCGCTTATTTACTATTTCTGCTTAACTGTACATTCAAGAAAAGAAGCATAACAAGGTACTACAATGCAACTTAGTTTTAACTAAGGATGTATTTTTTTTACCGTAAATACGTGACTTCAAATTTACAGGTTAAAACCATTTAATAGTTTGATCTTATTAAAAAAGTTAGTTCTCTAAGCAACAGCAGTTTTTGCTCGCATTTTAATCTTAATGAATAATCTTTATTAAAAAATTAGAGCGAAATCTGACAATAAGGAAATACCTTTGCTGAAAATAAAAACACTATCATAAGAGTGCTAATAAAATAAAATCATTTCTCTCGCTGAAGCGTTAATAATAAAAATCAAATGTTAGCATTGAGGCATAATTTATCTATTTGTTTTTTAATCGATATGACATGAACAGGATTGCATTGTATATCTTTATAGTTCTAAATTTTAAAGCTTCCAAATTCAAAGCTCTCGCTGTGTATATTTTATTTTTTGAATAAGATCACAACTGTAAATTCATTAGTTTATATGTATATATACATTTTTACATAAAAGTTTATTTTTAACAAATTATTTACATTTAGAGCTCTTTAACTATAAATAATTATACACTGAATAATAGAGATACCAGTTATAACAGTTTCATTGCTTTGAGCGCTCACTAATTATTGAACACTGTATTTATAAATTCATTTATTTTCATTCGTTAAGCTCTACAGCGGATTTACAGCAGTGTCAGTCAAATTATAAATGAGCAATTACTTTTTGTTTAACAGTGAATTTTTATTATTTCTTCTCCTATTATAGGAAATTAGAGTTCTTGACAACGCTCTTTTTCATTTAAAAATTTATATTAAAATATTTTATGTCATGATTAAGGATATTTTTACCTAACATTCAAATAACAAATAAGTTCGAAAAATGTTGAAATAACTGCTGTTAAATAATGTAAAAATATTGTACGTATTTACTGTGCGTTGTTTATTTTAAAATGTAAGACTTTGTGGAAATCTTAAAATTAATTTTAATGTATTTTGAATATAAGTTTAAACTACTCTCTAGCGAATTATGCTGGATTTTAATATTAGTTTAGGTTTCAAATAGTAATTGATGTACTTTTAACATGCATACTTTTCAAAATGTTTAGTCTTTAAAAACAATGTATTAAGCTGCGTAATTGCTATTACATACCTTAACATTGTGGTAGCGTCGTTCTAATAATTCCGTCACTTTTGATGTCCGGTTGACACACATTTTTTAAAAGATATTTTATAATTTTTCTTGTAGAAAGACAAATAGTACACACTTTCAAGAATAAAAAAAATCAAAGATGTGAGACATTAAAGAAAAAATTTTTTTTTAGAGAATTTAGCTAATAAATTGAAAATATAGTAACATAAAGCCTAATTTTGCCCGTTAATTTTTTTCCACAAACAAAACAAAGTAATTCGACTCTCTCATATTTTACACATATTTAATACTCTAATGACATTCTAAAACGGTGTGAAATAAAAATGCGTTATAATTTAGGTTTTTGCCTAACTCAATAAAGCTGTTCTGCAAACTGGTATTAAGATTCCTATCAAGCATTTGTTTAAATATTTTTTTAACCTACTGGTTCAGATTTTATATTTGGCATCATATATATATATATATATATATATATATATATATATATATATATATATATATATATATATATATATATATATATATATATATATATATATATATATATATATATATATATATATATATATATATATATATATATATATATATATATATGTGTGTGTGTGTGTGTGTGTGTGTTTTAATAATTAACTTTACGATGGAGAAGACATTTTTGTTCAAATTGTTGGAAGACCACTAATATCTAATTATTCATCACTCTTATCTTACTTATTTTTACACTGTTCTGAAAAAAAAAATTTACTCATAATTTTCTCTTAAAACTCGTAATACTCTTAATTAATATTCTTAATTTTGAGCTTGTTTTCGATTTATTGATGATTTAATTATCTTTTATCTTCGGGATTATACATTTTGTTAAATAGTATTTACCCCAAGGAATCAACCTTGCTTCGTAATCATGAAGATTATATTAAATTTAATTTTTTGGATTTTCTTAAAAAGGAAGAAAATTCCTGCATTGCTGTTTTATACGACAAAGGAAATGATATTAAATATAATGTAAATGAACTAATTATGTGGAATTCTAATGTCTCTAAAAACATTTATTTAAATATTATTTTTAGTCAAATGAACAGAATTAAAATATATATATATATATATATATGGGTCATTCTCACGAAAACTGTCATTTTTCAGTTCATAAAATCCCAAAAAAGTAAAATGAATAAAAAGCTCTGAAACTTTTTATATTAATAGAAATATGTAATGGCATTATAAAGAAAGTATATATCCTATAAATTATACTTAATATTTAAATTAATAAATTTTTAAATAATTAATTTATAATTAATTAATTTATAATAATTAATAATTAATTAATTAATTTAATAAATTAATTTATTAATTTTTCAATTTATTTTTCAAATTAATTAATAAGTAAATTAATTATTTTCACTATTTAAAAAGTGAGGGAATGATATTTTATTTTAATACATGTTTTTATCTAAGTTACATCTACCTAAAGTTTGAAAATGATAACACACTAAGTATATCTAATATTTATTATAATTTAGTCTTATATATTTAATAGTTTTTACAGGTTTGGGAAATAAAATTGACTGGCACGATTGAACAAAAAAAAATTTAATAATATACTCATCTTGAATCATTCCCTCACTTCAGCGTCATTCCCTCACTTTATACTCTAGTGAGGGAATGACGAATTCAATAAAATTTAAAAATAACAGTTTGGCCTAATTAATTTCTGAAGTCAATCACATACAATTATATTCATACCAGAAAGCAACATATAAATATCCACTTTCTCGATGAAGTTGTATTTTATTTTACTCTAAAAAATGACATGAGGGAATGACAAATGTAAAAAATTTTACCTGGTTTGATTCATTCAAATTTATTCCACAGCAAAGCTTCTTTAAGTTGAAGATGGAAACATACTGCAATTTTGTTCTATCATGCCAGTTGTTAACTTCTGAAGTTTTTATTAAAATATTTTAATTCTAAGAAGATTGCAGGTGATAAGAACATTGTTGTGAGGGAATGACGCGAAACACTGGGGACAAAGTTTAAAATAGTGCTGTGTTAATATTTTTATCAGAAATTAAATTTTAAATTGATTTTCTGAATTCTATATTTCAGTATTCTGAAATAAAAAACACGAATTTGTAAAAAAAAAATATTTATTTCAGAAACAATTTTTTTCTTTTTTTAAATCAGCAGTGGGGACAAGTGAGGGAATGACATATTGGTATATTTTAATTACCTAAAATAAATAAAAAATAAAAATTGATAATTTTGTTTTTATTCTTTTGTTAGCTTGCATTCTGAAGGACACTTTCCCTGAATTTTTTTTTTCGTAAGCTGTAAAACAAACATAAAATATACTGGGGACATGAAAATGACTGTTTTTGGGAGAATGACCCATATATATATATATATATATATATATATATTTACTTATGTATGTATACATGCAAGGAAGCAAGGTGATGGACGCGCAGAGAGTAGTGCTTGTAAAAATTCTTCGTAAGTTTTAATTAAAAGGATCTAACAATTCCCCAATCAAATATTTTCGTGATTGTATTTCTGCGTTATTATTTAAATATATCCATAATTTTAATTATAATTTTTAAAAAAATGTATATACGTATCTTTAAAATTATTTTTTCTAACCTTCCATATGGGTTCTAACTTTTCATGCATATATTAATTTGTGCAGATGATATTTTATCAGAAAAATAAAAACATACACAAAAAGGTGGTCCTCAACTATTAAATATACACTTCTGACGGATTTCAATTTTTGACCTTCAAAATATAACTATATTAGAGATAACCATAGTCTAGAAAAAATTTGATCCCAATTTTTTATTCTGGAAAGAAATCAAACATTTTGGTTCCTTATTTTAATTTCACTTCTGGAGTAAATAGTTAAAACTATAAGATTATGTTTTTAATATTTGAAGCTTTATTTTAAAGATGCAATATTAAAAAAAATCTTATTTTGAATACATGTTGATGGTAATAATTTAAATGATTTTAAACGTAATGTGATGCATTATACAGTATTTTAGGAAATTTACTAATAGATTTTGAAGTTGATAATTGTAGTTAAAAGCTCTTATTCTCTAATCGAACATAATATGATTTTTTAATGTTTATGATTTTCAAATCCTTAAAAACTTTTTACCGTACAAAATTATGATCTGGAAGATATAGTTTTAATAGTTTAGCCAGGTAACTTATCAAGAAATTGAGCACCGTCATGTAATTTCACAGTATTTTACATGCTCTCAAATTTCTTAGTTTAGAGCTTCAAATTACAAATATGTTGATTTGGTCAGTTATTCAGAATGTAGCGTGTTTTTTAACACCGTGCGCACGTTCTTCGTATTAAACCAGAGCAGTTTTTTTTTCATCTTGATGCAACTTTTCCAAGCTTTTAAAACATTAAATATGATAACCAGAAGGCAAATTTTTCTAGGTTGACTCCGATTTGTAATACATTAAAACATCTTCCCTTGAAATAATTTTCATACTTATATATATGAAATACAAACAAAAGAATTGTCTCTTTTATGTGAATCAAACTTCATTGTAGAGTTTAGGAATTTTTCGTGAATGTTTTAAACTATGCCAAAAATGCTAACGCAATAGGTTGCATTCACTGGAGAGTTAGTTTTCCACTTATCTAATACTACAGCAGATGTTTTTTATTTATGACGAGATGAAAAGAAAACTAAAATTATTATTACGATATCAATATATGTATGGTCCAGAAACAATGTTTACAAAGCAGATCTTATTTTATTGGGTACCGTGTTCTTCTGGAATAAAAAAGTAACTCATTGGCTATTAATATGATATGCCACAGAGCTCCGAATGTTTCGTTAGAGTAACAAAAAGCAAACCTGTATCCTAAAGGAATAAAAAGTCTTTACTTTAGCAACAAAAACACTTTTAACAAGCTTTAGTCTTAATTGCTAAGAACACATCATATTTCTCCATGAATTGTACAAAGAGCTCAACTTGAGGAGCTACATCTGATTAATCATCATTTCGGTTTGCGCTACACTTATGAATATATTCAATTCTCTTCATTCAGAATGTATTAAAGAATTTAGTTAATTTTATAACGTTCCTAAACTTGCTTTTTAACTGCCTTTGACTACCAAGTAATATACTTGTTATGAATAACAGTTTTCGGAGAAAACTTCAAGCTTCGTAAAATTGAACGTTCTTCATACAACTCATTTTTTACAGTGTTAGCAAGTCAATGTAAGTACACAAACTAAAATCATTTATTCTGTTTGCAATTAATGTCCGACATTGATGCCAATAAATGGAGGTATACACGTTAACTTATCAAATACTTTCTTTGGAATGCAGAATAAAATTGTCTTGGTAAATTTATTTTTAAAAATGCCCGACTTCAGAATAAGTAGAAGCACCAATAGATGGCGTTAAAGATCAAATACGACACTGGAAATATAACCCGAGAATATTTGTCTATTTTGTTGACATCTTTGATTCGGGGAACGGAAGCCTTGAGGGCGTTGGCTCTCTTTTTTAAAGCTTGAATAACTTTTGGCTTTCGCCCGTATTCCATCCTACTTCGGCGCCCCAAGCCACTAGGAACTCTAGGGCTATAAGAAGTGCGTAAAGATAAGTTACTCAAGCGCAATGAGGGCGGAAATATGGCTTCCGTCTCACTAGTAGCATTACTCAGAGACTTCCTTTTCCGTAAACAAGGGATCGGGGACATTCTGACATCCTGGAGTTCTATTATTTCTTCATTCTGAAAAGAAAACGAATACATATAAAACATGCAACGTTTGAAAAACATCCATAAATACTTTTGTTGTAAGTCTAGCTATATATATTGAAGTGATTTATGATAAACTTTTTTCTTCAGAAACTTAAAACTTTTTTTTTCTCATTTGTTCTACTTGGTAAAACATATAAGATTAATTGAATGAACATGAAAAATAAATACTTAGTTTTCTATTAAAAAAATTCTCATTGCTAAAGTAAATGAATCCTGCCAGCAATATGTATGCCAAGTGCTAGGGTCTATTAATTTCTATTAAATTTTAAAACTATGAAACTTTTTGAAATCTTTCTGTAAGACAAATGCAATTTTATACTGTGATTTATATTTTTGCCGATTTTACTCCTTATTTTAGTTATTTAATTGGAATATGTTTAATGGTATATCAATCAATTATAAAAGTTTTAAAATTTACTATAATTTGCGCAATTGTAGAAAAATAATAAATTTTCATGAAAAAAACAAAATAAATTTTAAAATAAGTAATTCTTAAAAATAATTATCTCTTTTTAACTATGAAAAAAGGTTTGTTTTATTTTATTTATTTATTTTATTTATTTATTTAAGTATTTTTTTGTAAAGGAATTTTTTTTATTTTCTCAAAGCAGTTAGGAAAAATTTGAAACAATCCATCGTGCATTTTTTTTTAAATGTAGTTTTTGAAATCGCAGTGAAAAATTATAAACTATCTATATTAAATGTATTGTTGAATAAAGTGTAATAACTTTTTCTTTATTGACCACAAATTCTCACTGGATGTAAAAGAATTTTTATGAAATTTTTCGATGAAATTTTAATAAGTAACTGAGTATTTATATAAAAAAGCTGAGTTGTTCTAAATTTGCAAAAAAAAATTCAAACATAATTTTTAATTATAATTTTTTTACTTAAAAATATTGAGTTAATTCAAAAAAGTTTAATGTATTTGTTCATAGGCGTAACTTTTATTGACTTTCTTCCGAATGACTAACTTTACATTTTCGAATTTTTGGAAACTATAACGTTTAAAAACTATTTTTTCAAAATTTAAACTATTGTATTAGTGACAGATAAAAAGTATCAGAGCTCACTATTAGCGAATATTTTGAAGCTAGAATCTTTATAAATTTGCTAGAATTTCTTGCTAATTTTATAATGCGTAGTAATTGCTTATAATGCGTAGTAGAATATAGTTAACCCTCTGAGCGTCAGTTCCGGATTTCTTCAAACTTTTAGTTGAAAACTACCCTGCATCAAAAATCTCTTTCTCCCATTTTATTCAATGGGAGAGTGGTGCGTAGTAGGGAAATTTCCGTGTAAGTTTTCCCTGGGGCTCAACGTTTGGAGGGTGAAAACAATTACATTTTAGGCCCTACGTATGATTAAAGTACAAGAGGGAGTACGAAAATAAGTTTGCCTTGTAATTTTCTTCTAGAAATCGAAGAATAATGGGGAAAGCAAAAAAACGGTTGAGCATGAAAGACAGCATTTGGTATCGTTCGACAATAATCAGTTAAAGGTGCTCTCGCAGCGTCTGAAGAAAGTAGGGGCGAGCCTCTCAATCCAGTGCAGTATTGTTGCTCGTTGTTGAACTTTTAGTTGATTTGAACTGTCAATTCTACTAGGTACTGTTACACCCTGTCAAAATTAAAGGAGGCTACACGGAAAAAGAGGCCTAGATTTCTCACATCTGGCGTTCTGTAATCGAATGACAAGAGAGACCACATTCGGCAACAGCTTTTCAAAACCATATTGCAACTCTTAGTTTGGAGCGCCTCAACCATCCGCCACCCTGTTCTGATCTCACACTCAGTCACCTCTTTTAACGGCTTTGAAGAGGGATCTTTGATGCTGGCTCTTTGAAAAAATTCTCAAGTTACATAAGCCGTTCCACGCATTCACAAAGGTTTTTTTTTTCTCCTGGTCTTTTTAAAACTTATAAAATGGTATGACAAATGTCTCAACGCAATTTGTAATCATTTAAAAAAATAAAGTTACCTCTTATCTTAGAAAATATTTCATTATATTTTCTGTCTTTCATACCCACCTCTGTCCTCAGCCGTTTAGGAGAAATAATTATCGGACTCCACTTTAGTATTCCAATTTAGAAAAGACCGATTTTATTATGTTATCAACATTATTAAGCTACATAAAAACAAGACACAGTGATGGAAAAGTTTACTTACTGGACAAACAACGTCATTTGCTTTATTTTCCTTTTTTGTTTTCTTTTTCGCTCTAGCTCCCCAATAAGTGTAATTTACAGCAGCATATTCTAAAAGTGCGGCGAATACAAATACAAAACACATCACTAGATATATATCGATGGCTTTGACGTATGAAATACGAGGCAGAGATGAGCGTACTCCTGTGCTAATTGTAGTCATGGTCAATACAGTGGTAATACCTAAAGTGAAAAAAGAATAAAGTAAAATAGAGTCCTTTAGCTTGATTTTATATATTTACTGAGTCATTAAAAGCTTCTAAAAAAGTCTGATCTATACTAGGCAGTCGCTGTACTTAGTTTGTTATTATTATTATTCTTTCAATACAATGTGAATGAATTAGAGAAAATAAAAACGCACCTAAACTTTTAAGATACCAGGAATTAATTTTGATTCCAAAATTAATGACCTATTCCGAAAGTTTCAAGCAATAAAAAATTTAATGTCGAAAATAAAGCTTAAAATTTTATTATTCAAGAAGGTTTTATGAGGTGTTTCAAAAAATATGACTTAAATAAAAAGATATTGTTCACTTGTTTTTAAATTGTAACTTTGTTTCATATGCGAAAGATATATATATATGTAAGGTATATAAATGCAAAATATGTAATTTATGTTGTTCATATTTTAAGAAAAATTTAGATCATATTTTTGTAGACGAAATAATCTTTATTTAAGACTACACCTAAATACAATATTGATAATATTTCATGAAAAAATAAACAGTTACATTTGTTGAAAGCAAAATTAAAAAACAGAGAAATTTACAGGCAGGATACCTGCTCATTTAGAGCATATTTCTATTTTGTTATGTCGTAGGTTTGTACTCAGTTAATTCTCTGCACGAGCAGCCTGGTTCTGGATGGAAACTAAATTATACGATTGAAACTCTTTAGACAAAATGCAATTTGTAACACAATTAAATATTTTTTTATTTAATTTATTTGTAGTTCAATTTTCAGCATTAGTTTACCGTACGCATAGTAATTTAAGCAAAGTTTAAACTACTTTTTTACTGCGTAAATGCAACATTCCCATGAAGATCATGAAAAATAAGAAAATAACCTTTAGTTAATGCTGTGCACTAATTACGTTAAATAAAAATGCCGGGTTATCAACCACTAAAAAAATACAATTACAATTCACTAGTATATAAGATATGTTAACTCGAGTCAATTGTTGGGGTACCCTTTGATGCATGAAGATCAATATTGTCGATAACTTCTCCCCCCAAAATGTTGTTTTTGTTACACTAAGAGAAGTTCCTTGAAAAAAAATTGTTAAATAACAGTTTATTAATTGTTATTTTACCGTATTCACACAAACAGTCAAATGACCGAAAATAAGATGCTACTGAAGCTGTTAACAGTATTGATCAGTTTATTAATTGCTTTTACCTAATACGGCAAAACAACCAGAATTGTGTCGCACCACCTAATGAAGCCATTTAGTTCTGATGATAGTTGTAAATGTTTAAAAAAATGTTTATTCATGATAATTGTAAATGTTTAAAAAAACGTTTATTCATGATAATTGTAACTGTTTAAAAAAACGTATAATTTCGTATTCATAGTTTCTTAACCATACTAGTAGTAAACAGCTTCCATGCCGTAAATGCAAAAAAAAATGTTCTTTATCGTAAACTTTACGGTTAATTAGATGGATCGTAATTGAAAATAGATACTGCCGATGATTTAACCAAAATTATAGAATGAAAGTACCAGAAAATCAACCAAGTTATAGCAAGAACTTATTTCGGAAAAAAGAACCAATGAATAGAGAGTTGGACTGAACAAGAGCAGTGTGACATGTATAGGTATGAATAAAAGAGTTAAAATAAGAAATAAAAATGCAACAAAAAGGAAACAAATAAAAAAAAAGATTACGAGAAATAGTTCAAAATTGCTGTGAACTTGATAAAAAGTATAATCCATTTCATTACCATACTTCGGAATACAAAATGATCCACTGAAATGAAAATTGCCATAATTCATATACACTCATGGACAAAAAAATTAGCGCATCAAGATGGAGTCGTCAAAATGGAACGAAATTTTACATACGTAATGACTACTTTGATGTAAGTAAATGATTAGAAAATCAAAGATTATCGTTTTTCTTTGATTTTCTAATCATTTACTTACATCAAAGTAATCATTACGTATGTAAAAATTTGTTTCATTTTGATGACTCCTTCTTGGTGCTCAAATTTTTTTTGTCTATGAGTGTATATTTCACACTCCGACGTAAGTCATTAATATTGCACAAGCCTTTAAATTGGTTGCGGCACAACGTTTAAACCCTCAGCATTTTAAGTTACCAAAAAAAGAGGATTGACAGTTTGTTGGCTTATGACGTACGGTCAGTGATGAGCTTTTAGTTGGCAAAAACCTGTCAGCTACATACTACATTCACAGGTAGATTTGTGAAGTTTATGAAGCTTCCTACAGGCACGCTGACAGGAAATTTTTCTACTCCATGACAATGGCTCTCTTTACAGCTCCGTCCTGAGCTTTAATTGAACTCTTTTGGTTGGGAGGTTTTGGACCACCCCTTAATACAGCGCTGACCTTGCGGTAAGTGATTTTCATCTTTTCCGATGCCTCAAACATCAATTTGGCGGCAATCAGTACAACGATGATGAAGACGTGAAAACTGTCGTGACCGCTTGGTTATCGAAACAGGCGGCAAATTACTATAAATAGGGTATTCTAGATCCAGTTGTAAGCTATGATAAGTGTTTAAGCAAACTTGGCAACTAGACTGAAAAAAGAGTAAATTATTTAGAATTAAAAAATAAATTTATATACAGAAATTGCATTTAGTTGTTGAAAATATTAATAAAAGACGATACTTACCAAGTGCCACTCTTGCTGATGTAGCTTCATGATTTATCCAAAATGAGACCCAAGACAGCATAACGATGAGAATGGACGGCAAATATGTTTGAAATATAAAATATCCAATATTTCTTTTCAGTTCAAAGCTCAGTGATAAACGTTGGTATGTCCCTAAAATTAATTTAGATTTTCATTATTAACAACAAACCTGCAAGTGTGAAGCTTAACGTGGGGGATGGATGCAGAATAATAAAATAAATTTAAAGAAAACACGTGTAATTTTATTTTAAATTCAAACACAGTTATAAATGGTAATATGATCCTGGAATGAAATAATTTTTTATTTGAACAAAGTACAGCTGTTTGAGATGAATAATATAATATTATATATATATATATATATATATATATAACTAAACCTAGTACATATTTCGGACATTTACCAAAGCTACTTTGTGATTGTCAACATTCCACGACGGAAATCAACAACCACCGGTTTCAGTCATTCAGAATAACACATATATGTATATTATTTAAATTTTCTGAAGAGACAAAATGACATCGCAACTATTCTTGCTGCTGACTTTGCGCCTGTCTATTTGAGCAAAAATAATGAAAAATATTGTGGGATTATGAAGATAATAACTTATATTTATCATATATAACTTATATATACCATAAAAGATAGTGTCGTATCAAAGTCTCTAAATGACAAGACCGCAGGATCAAATGCAGTAGACAAAACCACGAATAATACATAATCGAGGATTGTATGTCAGTCCTTATTGATATTTCAAAACAATATATATGAGATAAGAGTTCCAGAAAAATGATAAAGTAGAAACACGTTCTTTTACAAAGGATATACATTCACGTGCGAGTCATATCCCGGTATTCACTACACTGTTCTTATTTTAAGGTTATAGGCCATTGATTAGCTTAAACTCGCTTGGTAAAATGACCAAGAGAGAGTAAAAGATGTTAGAAACATAATTTGAGTCTCGTTATAAAGGTTTTTCATTTTTTCTCCTTGCTAAGAGAAAAAAAGAGTTGAAAAGAAAGAATAAACAAATGCAGGAGCACAAATGTTTTTTTTTTTAAATTATATATATTTTCTTACATTTACCTTTATAAGTAATTTTTAAATGCATTTTACACTAACTGACTTATCATTGAAGATTGAGAAAGACTGTTCATTGTATTCCTAGGATGTCTGAAAGAGTCCGTCTGGCCTTTCCAGGATAGTTAGTTGGTAAATAAATTAGACATCGAAAATCTTAAGAAATTAATAATAAATATATTAGTGACTTGATCATCAAAATTATGCAATATCTTATTTTATTTCATTAATATTTGATTAAAATATTTAATTAAACGGAACACTTAATTTTTTTATTATGCGTATGCATTAGTTTCCAAGATAATTGAGTTTCGTTTTCTTTATAAATAAAAATTAAAAAGATATGCAGAAACATTCTTGTTTTCTTAAGGAGACTTGTACCTACAAAAAGGTACCTTGCACACAACCTAATTGGGGTCATGGGGTACCTACTAAAATGCCTTTGGAGCCACTCTAACCCTTCCCGTTATCCTAGGTATTAGTTTCTATGTACACACTCCCATAAAGCTAGCTCATGAATGATTAAATAGGAACTTAAATTGGATCAAATTATAAATAAACGGAAAGGTTCAATACTTTCAACTAGTTATTTTTGAATTACAGAATAATAAAAAACGAGCGGGGCAAAAATTGCCTTTTTTCGAGTGTAAAACGTTGTAATAAATATTAATTTACAAAATTATTGGAAATTATACATATTTTAATAGTATTAAAATTGTATAAATAAATTATTATTTTAAAGTTTTCTTCATTTTTAAAAACTCTGTTTTTGCTTAAGGCAACATCATAAAATAGGATAAGCAGGTTCATAAAATTCTACTTTTACTCTACAAAAAACTTTTCATTATTTCGCTTTTAGAAAATAACTTATTTAAAAGATATAAGTTTTCGAAATAATATCATTAAGTTTAAATTATTTAAGTAGCTTTAACTCATTTAAATGCTCGTCCTTCTCTTTTCGATCAAGCTCTCATCTTCTCAGATTCCCAAGCTGCGATTCTGGCCATTGCCAACTTCTCTCAAGCCCCTAGCTCTTTGTCCATTGTGAAATGTAGATCTTTAATGACAGAAATGGGTGAAAAATATAAAACCTTACAATGGATCCCTTCCCACTGTGGTATCCCCGGCAACGAAAAAGCGGATGCACTGGCCGTTGCTTTGTTAATCAAGCCCCAAATAACTTGGTTAGCTGTAAGTCCACTTCATTAATGTTTAATCATGCAATTAAGACAACGCATATATCATTGCTAAAAGAACGGACGATAGAAAAATCGTGGAGAAATGACATCCTTAATCTCCCCGATTGCCTAAGAAGCAGTGCTGTAGCTGCCTTTCTGGATAATCCTCCTCTGCCGCAGTGGAGCGACGATGAACGCTGGGATTCAACTGTTCAGTTCTCACAAAGAACTGTATCTACTCCCGATACTGAGAGGCCAGAGATTTTTTGTTCAATTTAAATTTTGATTTAATTTTTGTGTTTGATGTTTTGGTTTTTTAATTTTGTATATTTCATCTCTTTCTGTATTTGTATTTCTCTTTTCTTTTGATCTCTGTACGGCGTTAGGATATTGTCTGTATCACCTGCTGCATTGGAAATAAAAAAATAAAAAAAAAGTTTAAATTATTTTAAAAAAATTTTTTTTATATAATTTTCGTCGATGTAATATGTTATAACTTTGACATGCATATTTCAAATAATCACTCTGACACATCGCAATAATTTCAAGTTTTTTTAAAAACATTATTTTACTTTAATGAAGAATAAAATATTTGGTTAAAACGAAATAAAATTCATATTCCTCATGTCAACACAAATTTTTTTTTGTTTTTATGGTCTAGAATTTAAAATTAAACGGAATTTAAACTAGAATTCTTATCCAGAAACAATTTCACTGAATAAAAAAGTTTAAAAAAAAAATAGTTTCAACAAAATAAATTAAGTAGGAAAGACCACGAATAAAAGGAAAAATTAATAAAAATCCGAAACTGAGAAGTGAGAATTTGAATAAAGAATTGTTTTTGATTTCACCTTCAGAAAAACTCTTTCATATTCGCATTCTAGTCAAAATCCATGACAACGTAAATAATTCTGTACTACTGAAATGTTTCTGTTCAATAAAACTCAAGACTAAAAGTATTCTGACTAATAATGAAAAGAAAAAGACGTACTTTTCTTTAAATAAAATAAGAGAAAGTGGTAATAAAGTATGACGTAAAAACTATGAAAGAAAAGAAATCGTTTATTTGAAATAAGCAACATCTTCAACTGCTCTGCAGATGCGAAGTTTATCCAGGAGTTATTAGTTTATTTTTACATTTTTATATTTAAGATTTAAGGGAGAAAGGAGACAGGGAAATGCGGTTGATAATGTGGTTTTTTTTAAAAAAAACAGTTTTAGGGCACATTTTTTAAGGATTGCAACAAAAACTTAATTTTTTTATTGAGTAAATCTCAGAGTTTTTCTTTAAAATAAGGACTGAAAATAAAATTTTTCATAACATTTTTTGACTTTTCTTATCAGTTTTATTATGCTGCTTTACACGAATTTAAAACAAATATTTTAATTTAGAAGTAAATTAATCTTAAACTATTTTAATTAATTTGTATTTTCGCAGCTATCACTATATAAATAGGCACCTAATGCAAAAATGAAGAGATGAAGAAGACTGAAAAATCATTAATTTAGCGGATTTCATCTAAGGGGGGTAAGCAACAGTTTCAACACTTATACTTTAAGGGTTGAAGCATAAAGTTTATTACTTATTGTGTAAATCTCTGATTTTTCCAAAACACAATGACAAAAAATATTTTTTTCGTAGTATTTTTTGACTGTATTTTTTATCAGTCAGCATTCTTGGCAGTTATTTAAAACAAATATTTTAATGTAGACATAAATATATTTTAAATATATTATTAATATATTACGCATTTTCATCACTATAATTGTGTAAATTGGCACCGTATGAAAAAATGAAAAATTTTTGAAAAATTTTTATTTTTGCAAATAAAAATAATAAGATTTTTCAAAATGTCGTAGACCGTGAGAGGAAGACATTCCAAATAAATTTAGATCTGGCAATCCCAGCTCAAAAATATCTAAATAATAAAAAATCAAACTATAAATTCGTTTATAAAATCATAATAAGTGAACATTCTTAAACTCTTAAGCATCATTTTTTTCTAGTACTAAAGGTTAATTGGGGATTTAACGCATTTTAATAGTATTAGTAAAATAGGAGTTAAAAAATAGTAATCTACATCAAAATCCCGAAAGTGTTTTTTCTGATCATAAGTGAATTTAAGTTACCATACTACTATTACTATGTAAAAATGAGTTGCTGAAAATAAAAGCAAAAATGTGTCAAAATAACTCCGTATACTCGAATGAGATACAGCGAAATAAGTGAAATTAAAATTATTGATAACCTGATTAAGCTATTGCGACTATAATTACAACCCTAATTTTCCCCATTGCAATCATTTTTACCATTGAAATAGGTAATTAGTATGTGAAGGTGTGCCAATGGGGAGGAGCTATATTAAGCTTCCTAAGTGTTCCTGAACGAGGAACTATAGTGGATAGACCGTCCTGATGTGAACTCGAAGGTCTTTGCTTCGAACCCTCTTGGTAGCCAACGAATGTCTCTCTGACACCATTTTTAACATTATTAATTTATTCTTTTATATGAAATATCTATGGTAAAGCAAGTTCTGTAAATATGCTCAAAAGTTTTTGATTTGCATAGTTTATGAAATGCGTAAAATATTAAATTAAAAAAAGCGATGTTTATAGAGAGAACCTTTTGATTGCTACCTCTGATTATTTTTATGCCTGTTTTTTCCTTTCTTTTTAACCTCTTCCCTCTCACTCCCGTGAAATTTCCGGACTGGAGTGTTCAGTAGTAAAGCGCCAATAAGAATAAAATAATTCATTCCTTTTGCCCAGAAAACATTTTATTTCTCATTATACACCCCAGATGTCAGTACCCGGATATTTTTTAAGGTAATTGTAGATAGTTAGCTTACTTTAAACTACATGTCAGCACTAATCAAATACGTGTATTTGACAAAATAGGCACTTTTATGACAGTTTTCTTTAAATTTAACTGATCGGTAAAAAAAAGAGAAAAAAAAGTTATACTGTTTGACCACAAAATAAGATAACTAATATTTCTATTTCTATTTAATTAACATTAAAACATGTTAACAATAAATGGAGAAGGAAGAAAATTCTGTTAAAATTACCGTATTGAACGGCAATGACAATTCTGGTTTAAAAAAAGAAAAAACCTAATTCTAGTTAAACCAACCAAAATATGCGGTGTTAAAATCATTCATTTGGTAGTTTCTTTGTTCGTATGATAACGATTTAGGGGAAATTCTGGTTTTTAAAGTTGAAGTTTTTATTACCACATACTTAGTAAAAAATTCATATATATATATATATATATATATATATATATATATATATATATATATATATATATATATATATATATATATATATATATATATATATATATATATATATATATATATATATATATATATATATATATATATATATATATATATATATATATATATATATATATATATATATATATATATATATATATATATATATATATATATATATATATATATATATATATATATATATATATATATATATATATATATATATATATATATATCTTTCCGTTGTGAAAGAAATGATTTTGTTAAAAGTTTGAAACTTATTAAATATTTAAAATTATCAAATTTTTTAATCTAACATTTTTTTTAATTTTTAAGTATTTACTTAATATAGTTATTTTACTCTTTTCCGCTATGGTCTGATTTTAATTATTAATTAAGTAATAATTAATAGAACTATTTTTTTAATAAATATCTAGTCCTATTTTAAGTTGAAAGTTCAAAATAATACTTCTATCGAATATACTCATTAATTTTCTTCCTTTTATTGAAAGAAAAACTTTGAATAATATATGATAAGAAAATTTTGTCGCGAAAGAATTATTAGAAGTTCTCCGAATCATAAATTGTTCCAGAAATGTCGAGTTTATCCGAAAATAATTAGTTTCTTTTATTCTTGTTATTCGGTTGGAAAGAAAGAAAGTACAAACAAAAATTGATAGCGTGGGTGTTTTAAAAAAATAAAATTCGAACCTAAAGGAGATAATGCATCTTGAAGGAATAAAAATGAAATTTTATGTTAGCGATTCATACCAGAACTTTAGTCAGTTTTTATCATGCTTTTTAACGAGTATTTTTCGAAAGAAGTTTTGAATTAAGTTTTCAGGAGAGTAAATATATCTGGTAACTTTAAGATATATTTAATAATATATCTTACACTTTTTAAAACTTTGCCCATGAACTGTTCTGTGTTTTTATTTCTTTCTGAAAGATTAAAGCAATTATTTTTTAAAATTTCTAAGTTTGAAATAATATATTCATTTATTTTTCAAAAATTAAAATATCACTGAAATATCACTGAAAAATATCATAGAAATATTGATGATATCAATGATATTTCATTGATATAGTAATGATATTTCAATGATATCAAAAAATATCAGTAAAACCCAGAAACAAAAAGGAGATTTACTGGTGAAAAATTTGGACTATTTTCGGTTAATTGGAATAGTTTCGGTAGGACGGATAGTTTTAAATATATCATAATGATAACAAGAAAACATAATCTGGATTGAATACGGAAAACTCAAAATTAGAGTAATTAAATACGGAAGCTGAACAGTATAGATAGAATATTGTATAGTTTTTGTGAGTTTAATTATTGGGCTAACGTTTTTACCATTTAATTACCGGTTGAGATGATCGTATGATCTTATCCACCATATTAAGTCTCATGCATTCAAATGTCCAGCTGTTTCAATTTTCAATGAAAAAAAAAACTACTTTTACAGTTGAGTTAAAAAAATATAAAGCAAAGAAGGTTTTCCCAGAAAAATCTTTCTACTGAATTGCGAGATATGCATGTACTCTTAATGAAAACAATTGAAATAAATAAATAAAATAGTAAGAAAGAATTTTTGCCGTAAGACCTGGGAGTTTAGAAATAACAATTTTTGCATGTTGCCTAAATGAAATTCTTTGATACAAATTAACAAATAAATAATAACTGATAAATTAATAAGTAAATAATCACGTAAAAATTTTTTTCCGAAAACTCTGCCCGGTAAACCCTACACTGATGTTTTTTTAAGGTCAAGTGCCATTGCCCGGTATATATTTGCCCGATACTCCAAACACTGATGTTTCTTCTAATTTATCGTCAGTAAGTATTAAAATATAGAATAAATATAAATATATCAAATAAATATAATAATATCAACGAATAAATTAATATAAAATTGGATATAACAAATATTTCGGACATTCACCATAGCGACTATGTGATTGTTGACATTCACCGTTGAGAGTCGACATTCTCCTGATTTCGGTTATTCATCGTAACATCTCTCTCTCTCTCTCTCTCTCTGTATATATATATATATATATATATATATATATATATATATATATATATATATATATATATATATATATATATATATATATATATATATATATATATATATATATATATATATATATATATATATATATATATATATATATATACAGCAAAATAAATATCAAACAACTGGAAAAAAAAATTTTTTTTTTGAAAATCCGGAAAATAAAAGGTATAATCTTTTCATCAGCCCACACGATTATATCCATAGAAAAGAGTGCTTTCTGATATTGTATCAATATAGCCAGAGCAAAATATATCAATACAATAGTGTGAGGAGCACTCAAAAAATTTTTTATGAAAATTACAACAAATAAAATAGAACGCAATAAATAAAAATAACATGTAAAAACAGAAAATAAAATTAAATAAAAAGAGAATAAAACATAAAACATGAACTATAAAGCGAGTAGCGAATTCAAATGTACTTATATGAACGGGAAATTTTTCAAGAATGAGTTGAATTATTTTCGTAACAAGATTGCCAGATTGCAAAATGTGAAAACAAAAGCGCAAATTGAGCGTAACAAGAGGAGTTTTGTTTTAAAGTGCCGTTCTTACTGCATTGCTGAAGTGCGTTTGATTTGTTAGTTACCAAGGAAGGGCATGGAAAAATTACATGGTACATGGAAAAATTACATCAATTAACAAAGAAATCTTTTTAATAAATAATTTAAGCCACGGATTTACTCGAAATGGATTTGCACATGGAAAAATTTTATAAATTAACAAAGAAATTTATTAGTAAATAATTTTAGCAGCGGATTTTCCCGAAATGGATCTGCACATAGAAAAATTGTATAAATTAATGAAGAATATTTTAGTAAATAATTTTAACCACGTTTTGGCCCGAAATGGATTTGCACGTGGAAGAATTTTATAAATTAACAAAGGAATTTTTTTAGCAAAGGAATTTTTTAGTAAATAATTTTTACCACGGATTTACCCGAAATGGATTTGCACATGGAAACATTATACAAATTAACAAAGAAATTATTTAGTAAATAATTTTGGCAACGAATTTACCCGAAATGGATTTGCACATGGGAAAATTATATAAATCAACAAAGAAAATTTTTAGTAAATATATTCAGAAAAATATAAGATTAATTCAGTGATTTTATATAGAACTGTATTACTTTTGTTGGGTATCCATTGGTTTTTTTCAAATTTTGAAAGAGTTTATCGATTTGTTTTTTGGATGAATAAATATTACTACATATTCTTTCAATTCTATTCATTTCATTAAAAGTGGTATTTAAATAGATGCTCCTAGAAACATTAGAATTCCAAGTAAATAGTTTATTTATAGTAAGTTAGTAGTAATTAGTTATTAGTTTATTTATATTAATATTAAAATCATTTCTTTTATCATATAAATCAACAAAGCAGATATTTTCTTCTTTTATAATACCCAAATCCAAAAAATTGAAATTAATATTATCATCATGATTACGAAGCAAGATTAATTCCTCGTTGTAAAAAGCATTTAATAAAATAGTATAATCTTGAAAATTAAAGATAATTAAGTCATCAATATATCTAAAAACAAAATTTAATACTAAGAGTATAATTTTTTTTCATAATGATGCAAAAATAAGTTAGCTAAGAGAGATGAATACTTAGATCCTTGTGGTATTCCAGCAATTTGAAGAAAAATATCCCCTCCATTACAAAGATAATTATTAAAGAGACAAAAATTAATCAGAATTTCTCAATAATCAAAATCGCAACAAATGACGTTTTTAAAATCATAGTAATAATTCAAAAGAACATCTTTTAGTTTAGAAAGGGGAATGCTATTGAAAAGATCCTAGAAATCAAAAGTCGCAATGGAATTAATTTTATTATGTTTAATGAATTCTGAAATCGGTTGATTATTAATGATAATTCAAGAGAAACCTTCTTTAGAAATATTGTTAATAATTTTATTTAAGTAGTTAGAGAAAATGGTGCCAGGTTTAGTTAGATAAGTATTAGATCACACCAACCGATTTTAGAATTCATTCAGGGGGTCATTAATTCACCACAATTTCATGACCATCTGCTTGATTGTGGGAGTGTGGTCAGCATTGAGCCGCAGACATGCTGATACCCATCAATCTGAAGTGGATGGGTGGACTTCAAACAGCCATTGGGGATCGAATCCAAGTCCTTTTCAATGACATTTCAGTGCCTAAACTACTGAGTCATCCCTGCTTATATTTCGATGACATCCTTAGAATTTAAAGCCAAAGATTAAACTCTGTTAAGAATTGTTCAAAATGCTTGTTAAACTAAAAACTTTTTGAATATAGAGACAGAAGTGATTATTTTGCGTCGAAGACAAAATTTGTTACGTATAAGTAAATGGGGATTGAAAGATCTAGATTAGTATTTGAGTCAATTATGTCATAGTGCCTCAATCTATAGAGTAAGAGAGCATTCTAAAATCAATTCGAACAAAATATTACGAATGAGGAATTTAAAAGGAAAACTCCGCTTTTACATCTATTTTATTAACGCAAAAACCGTATTAAGATTATTAACTATTCATTAAGAATATTTTTATAAAATAAGAAATCAATAATTATTAATTTCAAATCAAAAACTTCTTGATTATATTTATTTTATATTTGTTAATCTTCAAATTAATTAAAACTCGCTATAGATTTCCCTTCAAGTATTGGAGTGGCACGTCCGAAACTGTTTACAGATTCATGAAATAGATGGCGCCACTGAACATGTCATTAATTCAGGAAAAGCAAAATTTCTTAAAGCATTTACTAGTATTTCTTTATTTTTAATTTTAACTTATAAGTCAGTTTTTTAAAAAAAAATGAAGGTGACGATAATCAATATTCAATTTTAAAAACTCATTTGAATTCTGCTGGAAAGATGTTATTTGCCAAGATAATATTTTTCTGTTTCAGTCTTTTCTAACTTAGAGACATAGTTTTTTCATATATATATATATATATATATATATATATATATATATATATATATATATACACTTTTAATTATACTCTTAATTTACTACATATCTCTAATGATCAATTAATTAATGATTGAACTCTTTAAAAAATTTTAGTCCGTATACGTAAAAGTTGTAGGTGCTTACATAAAAATTAATGCTATGTACCTTCTTGAAATTACATAATATTAAGCTACATATCGCATGTAAATATGTGAAAAAAATAGTGCTTCATTCATGCAATTATATCAACCTGCGATTCGTTAGTGTTCTAGAAAGTCTAGCACTGAGCTAAATATTGCTGTCATAGTGTATTTCTAGTGGAAACTGTAATCTTTTCAAACTTTTATTAGTTCACGTTTCTGATTAATAAAAAGCAAAAAGAAGAAAAAAATTCAGTGGGAGGAGGTTAAATGGCCAAGAAACTATTGGTTGCAATTGGTTTATAAACTTTTATCAATTGTTGCATTAATAATATGTAATAAATTTTACATGTAACTGGTTTTTTTATGGAGAACAATTAAGACTAATTATTTTAAAATGTACTTAATATCTATAAGATCTATCTTCATTGAATTATTGCTTATCTTAAGGAAAGTCCCCAACGTCCTCCTGAAAGATTTTAGAGCCCACTGAGGAGTGGTATAGACAGGGTTAGTTCTACGTCATCAACGACGTCACTAGCTCTCCTCGTTCCAAACAAAGTTTTGAACGGAGCAAACAATATGGCGTTTCTCATGTAGTTAAAAGTGGGTCAACTAAATCTTTGAATATATTAATATAGAGTCGAATTTAACCACTGACATGGCAAGAAAAAGTGTTGCATATATTAATATTACGTTAATCTCTTTTTATGATATTAATTGGAATAGCTTATTAATTGCAAATGATTATGAAAACTTTTTGTATATATGATTGAGAGAATTTGTATTTAATATTTACCATATAAATTGTATTTATAATCTGGAAATCGGAAATTTGTGAATTTTATTATTTGGAAAAAGTTATTTCTAATTTATGTTTAATTTTTCTTAAAATATGTATATTATATTAAATCAATTTTTTTATAATATTGAGACAACTTATTAATTGTAAATAATTATGAGAATTTTAAAACAAATTAAAAAGTTATGTAAGAAGCATGAATAAAGTCAGATAAATTAGTGAAAATTATAAAGCATTTTAGATACACGTTTTTAAAATAGCTCAAATTAATTGGTAAATTTACTAAAATGATAGGAAGTAAAAAAAATAAAAAATTATATAAACAAAAGAGTTGACAGGTCTTTAAACATATTTACAACCAAATTATGAAATAAATATGGATGACTTGAATGTTACGTTCACTGCAACAAATAGAATATTACTATGAAGGTAATTTAAAAAATTTTGATTTAGACTGTCAAATGCAAATTTATTCTATAAAAAGTGATAACAGTAACATTTGCCAAAATAAAAGCTGTATAACTAAATATGCATACATACATTAAAGAATTAAGTTTCTAAATTAAAAAATTTCTTAAAAATTTGAATTATACTTATTTGAAATGCCTGCGAAATTAATATTATTAAATAAGTAAAATTTAAACATCTATGTGAATACATAGATTAATAAATATGAATGTTAAATAAAAGTTTATGTATGGGATAAGAATGTTTTAAAGAATTCTAAAAAAATTCATGTTGCACTTTCTTATCGAATAAAATAGGAATCTGAGATTTTAAGATAAATTCATATATAACACCTAAAAAAAATTGTTCCTCTCACATTTTAAAATGAAAATTAGAAATTTAAAATTCTAAAATAATTTAGCTATTCTATATATTAAAATTCTGGAAACTAAACATAATATTGGCCCTTTTAACATACCACTACACTGTACTATGATAACACTACACATTAATATAGCACTACACTACTAACGTTAAGAAATAATCTAATATTATTATTAGATAATAGATACCTTATTATCTAATAATAAGGTAACTTAATTTTCTCAAATAATTAATGCATAAAACTATAGTTAAAAACTAATTAATGATGATGTTGACAAATATAAACAAGATAAAATCTCAAGTCAAAATAAATCTGAGTTTAAACTAAAACTCTGTGCAGATTTAAAATTAAATAAGTTAGTTACATAATTTATTCCTATTTAGTAGTTAAAAACTAAAGCTTATGAGAATTAGCATCAATAATCAGAAAATCTTAAGCAAACAAAGTTTACAATAACTACAAATTTTATCATCAGACATAATTAAATAAACAGACATAATTAAATAAACAGACATATTAGTATTGATAAATACAATCTAATTATAGATTAAAAATTAATTACAAAGCGTTTTAAAACAATGCATGCCTATCCATAACTAAAGAAAAAAATTAGATGTAGGTCAAGAATATGTAACAAATTCTAAATAAAATAAGACATTATTTTAAACATGAAACAAGAGTTAAAAATATTGACGCTTAGATTTTTATACATCAAAATTAAAGATAACTTGACCATTTTGAAACTTTTTTTTATAGCATTTAATGCGCTTAACTCGTAAAATCTACTGATACTCCGTATAAAGAAAACTACTTAAATTAGGAATAAGTCCCTTAGAAGCGCTATATAAATTTATTTATTTCAATAATAAACTAAAAATCTTGCCGTCTTAAATTCACATAGGAAATGCCATTGAAATGGTTCGTTCGAAAAATTGTTTGGAACGCGTTTGGAAGGAGGCGAGGTGAAATACGTCATCACTGTCCCTGTCTATTGCACAAATTGGGAACCCAGGATGAAGCGCTTTGAAAAAAGATCTTAAATTCAAAGATTGCAATATCTCTCTATTTACAGAAGGTACTGAACATGCTCCATTAACTGGCAGGAAATATTTTTTGTGACAAATTTTACACGAAATATTTTAAATTATTCATATTTTGAATGAGTATTAGCATTTTAGAAGCTTGCAGGTATTAATAGTAGTCTTTTTGAAAACATATACTACCAAAACAGTGAAATTTAACGTCAATTTACCGCATAATTTTTATAGCCAAGATCGGTTTTCCAGCTAAATGGTAAAATCCTGTAAATTTTTGTCAGTAGCGTATAACTGTGGCTTACTAGAGTGTTTTTACGGATGAACTCCGTTTATGCACGCAGAATGCTCAAACCTACGACTGAGCTGTGTTTCAAGTTGCATTTTCTTAGAAATCAGAATTTGTAAATAGAATATGTTTAAAATAATGATTTTTTTAGTAGTCTTACAGATAAGTGTAAAACAAGACACAGAAGTATAGAAAGATGTTCATCCAGTAATACGTGAAAGAATTGAAGGCGAGTAACACATTCCTGCTACTCGACTTCTTTTTTCTTTTTTTTCTTTATTCTTGAACACAAAAGTTTCTGATAATATAGAAAGAATAAAACTTTTAAAATGGCAAAGGGACTCAGTAAATAAATAAAAAAACTTAAGCTCTTTGAACTTGCAAAAGAATTGGATTGCTGTCCTCGAGGCAACAAATGACCACTAAGAAGGTGGTCATATGGAGTTATAGAAAGTAACAAATTTAAACTGTTACATAAGGATTAAAATTTTCTAAAAAAATAGGAGATCTTCATCCCAGCGATTGATTTATATTTCTTGAGGATTCTGTTGATAGATATCTTAATGAGAGAATGGTGCAACTCAACAATTTGACACAAACTTAACATATAAAAATAAATTAATTAAATATTCATAAAAAGAGATAACATTAAATTTGAAAGAGAGTATTTATAAGAGAATATATTTATAAAAAAAAATTAAAGCAATTTTAATTGAAATGAAACAGAGTGGTTTTCGATGTATATGCAGTCCGAAAGTATATCTGCAGTCCACGGTGCATATCAAATAGAAAAAAATTCATAAAGCTGATCTAGGGTATTTCAAGTGGACACTGCATTATTTTCAAATCAGTATTACTTCACAGTTCTGATTAAAAGCAAACAAAAAACATTTGAATTTTGAAAAGAGAAAAAAAATGTCAAAAACATCTTAAGTGCGAAATGAATAATGTTTTTTTGAGGGGGGAGATGGTTGACCGGCAAATAAACTATTGTCTTTACCATGGAATAGTTTAATAAACTTCTAACAAAGAACTGCTGCATTAATAAAAAGTATAAAGTTTTTTATGTAACTGATCTTTTGATGTAAAACAGTTAAAATTTATTTTAAATTGCACTTAATATCTATAAAATATATCGTCAGTAAATTATTGCAGATCATCGAGAAATTCCCAATTTCCATCTAAAAGATTTTAAAGCCGACTGTGGACTGGCATAGCACATATTGGGAACCCAGGGTCCAGCACTGAAAGAAGAGTTCTGAAGTCGTTCCAAAGATTGCAGAATCTCTTATGTCTACAGAAGGCACTGAAAATACTCCATAAACGAGCAGGAAATATTTTTTAGACAAATTTTAGGCAAGATATTTTTGATTATTCATTTTCCTATTTTGAACGAGTATCAGCGTTTTAGAAGAGAAGATCAGCATTTAAGAAATTTTGCACACGATCATAAAATTCGTTTTACCAGAGATAACTCCCTGGAGGTATGTTGAAATATACAAAAAATAAAATTAACGTTAAGGGGCTCAAATTTTAAACGCTCTTCTGTCTAAACTATTATTTTAGTTTCCTGCGACTGCCCCCTATATTTTGAGGAAGTCGTTGATATAAAGATTTTGTCTGCACTAATCAAATATCACATTTGAATTCACCCTGTCAAACTATTAAAGATTTATTATTGAGTTCTATGAAGTTTTATTTTATGAGCAGTGGTGTACATTAGTTCGAAAATTAAATTTTTTAAGCGATTTGTTGTGGATATACAAAAAATAACAATGACTAAAGTGACAGTCTAAAATTAAAATATAAAAAATTTATGAATATTATAAAAAGATTTTAAACCTCACTTCAGAATAAAGTTCCCATTTAAAAATTTCTAAATTATTTTAACCAAACTTTTATATCATATTTTAAGATATGTTTTTGTGTTTTCTGCATATAGTAAGTGGAAAGTTACATGAATTTTATAGAAATAGATACTATTATTTTGGACTTACGTATTTGGTTCTATCAATCTTATTGAATGTACATTTCATTGATTTACTCTTGAGAAGCTCATCTATCTAATCTAGGTAAACCGAAAGTAGTATATACACTTAAAATAATAATTGAAATTAAAAATAAATATATAAATAAAACTCACAATGAGCATCTTATAAAAACATTTTTGCAATCTCTTCATATTTTATGCTTTCAAAATCATAACTAGATTAAGAAAAAGGATTTCCCTGACTATACAAGTGTTACCGACATACAAATCTAGAATTTTAATAGGTGATATGCTAAATTAAATAATAATAACAATTAAAGGAAATCTGTTTCGATATATATTTCATCATTGCACCGTTCGTAATATGAACAACAGAAACATCTTATTGAATGTTTTTGACAATTCTAAAACTTATTTTAAAATCGATAAGATAAGAAAAAAAAATTTTTTTTCTCTAAATTTAATACATAAACATACATGAATACACGAATTAGAATTTAAGGAGAAATATTTTAATATATTTTTTAATTATTTGATTGTAAAACGCATCCTATAAAAGAGACATTTTCCGCTTTCAACGTTTTTTTTTAATTTTTCAAGAAATACTTAGATAATCATTTTGCAACTTTAGAGGTAAATAGTTCATGCAATTTTTCATACTTAGCAATGAAGTTTAAAGTTTCATACTAAGCAGATACCTTATTATGAAAGAAAACAAGTATTTTTGTACACCCCTATGCCAGAAAATCAAGCAATAAGTTTGAAATTTGTACCAGTTATTGGTCATCATTTGATCAATAACTCTATAAAATTTCACAAAAAATAGGAATATTTATGGAAATATAGAGATTTTTATAAAAAATTATTTTTTTGTGTTGCGTTTTTTGCTATACATTTCAAAATATAAAATAAAATCAAATATTTTTTTGGAGCAATTAAAAATTAATCATAAAATTATTGTTTGTAAATTAAAAAAAAGTCCGTTTTAAAATCCGTAAATCTGCACAAGATTTATTTAACACTTTCATCTCGTCAATGGTGCATGCCTGTCTCACACTCAAGCACTAAGAGTTTTCCGCAGTGCTAAAACTGAATCAAAACTCGAATTTCTTTAAAGCTTGTTTATTTTTTTAAAAATTTCAACAACATCATCAACATAATAATCAACAACAATACTTACTAATTCAAGAATAGAGGAATGAGGGCGGTCATGAAATAAAATAAAAATTTCCTGGAAAGACAAGCTATTTCGTTCACCGTGATGAAATAATTAAAATATTTCTTTTGTACTGCACATTCGCGGAAAAAAATTTAAAATTATATATTTTTCTTTTGATTTTGCAGCGAATCGTATTTCAAGAAATACGATTCGCTGCAACTAATGAAAAAGTCTGATATAGGATCGTGTTTCTCGTCATACGCAAAAAATATATTTCCCCCCTCCTACGCATCAATTAAATTGCTTCTCAAACAAATGTAAGCTCTATAAATAAGAACGATACCCTAACTTATTAATCGTTATATTTAATTTTATCATTAAAGCAATTCTTTTAAAATATTATTAAAAATTCCTGATCAATTCTTCTCTAAAAGATAATTTTATTTATCACTTATTAATAGAATACTAAACTTAAATCTAAAAGACCATACATTAAAAACGATTTCTTGCTCTTATTTTATGTGAATAGAGATTCCAGTTTTGTTTGCCATTGGTGTATCTTCATTTTGAAAAAAAAACGTACAGCTAATTTGAAGCAGATAGTATAATAAACTATATTAAATGAAAATGTAAATTAAGAAAATTGAAGACTATTAACTAAATGATTTTTCACATTATATTCCTATAAATAAAAAAAATATTTAGTAACTATTAAAACTTTGATGTAAATATATTTTAATATTAACCCTTTAACTAAACAATTTTCTCGAGGTATATCTCGGGCTTTTGAATAGTGGGTTTAACGAATTACGGATAATATGCCGTAGCTGGAATTCTTAACGAGGCTGCCTATCCCCTGTTTGACAAGAATGAGCCCATGGACAAACATCACCTGCGTGCCCGTGCAGCTCTACACTGAGTTCTAGATATTGAGAAGCTAGAAAATTTTTGGGCCGTCCACTATCGCTTGAAATTTTTGATGTTCTTCTCCCTGATGTTGTTCCTCCTCTGTTTTTGTCCTGCATATGTTTTTTTTTCTTTCTGTATTTGTCCTGTACCTAGTTCATGTGCCCCAGCCATTGGAAATAAAAACAAAATAAAGTAAAAATAGCAATAAATTTATCAAAAAAAATTCGTAAATTTTAATCAGCTTTGTAAAACTCTCAATTTTATTCAGGGTTTTCCATTAAGAACTACTTTTATAATCCTTATAAAAAGGGGAAAAAAATATGCTCACTGTGAGCATCAAATTAATCTTTAAAAACAAAGGTAATCGAAATCTGAAAAAACGTAGTAAAAAACACAAAAGGGTCATTCTCACTGAAGAGGTATAAATAGACTAAAAAAATTTCTTAAATTAAAGTAATTAAAAAAGTGATAAAAATTACATAAATGCCTTTATTTATTTTTGTTATATGTCCTTATAATAATGGTCAAGTTTTCTATTTTATTTTTTACAAGATTTAAAATATTTTAAATTCTGCCTTGTCCACGGAGGAGATGTAATAGTCAACGGAGGAGACATTTTATGTTATAAAATATAAAATGTCAATGAAGACTAATTCATTAATTATTGGGCACAGCTGATATGAATTTAACATTAATAAGTAAATAATAAAATATTTCATAATTAGAGATAGAGCTACTTCCGATTAATCATGCTGCTATGAAAGGAAACATCCATTTTTAACCTAGGTGTACAATTTCTTAAGTAACTCTTACTGAATATTAATAAATTAAAATGTAAAGAATACTGAAATAAAAATTCAGACGCCACATGAAAGTTGAGTGTTGAGGGTACTCTTTTGTGACCATTTTATGCAAGTTAAACATACTGTCATCCAAATAACGTTTTTGTTTTTTCTCTTTTTTTCTTGTTATTTTTTCTTTTTTCCCTG
Source organism: Parasteatoda tepidariorum (assembly GCF_982258835.1). Taxonomy (NCBI): domain Eukaryota; kingdom Metazoa; phylum Arthropoda; class Arachnida; order Araneae; family Theridiidae; genus Parasteatoda; species Parasteatoda tepidariorum. Next base: position 7,234,163 of record NC_141765.1, read on the forward strand.
GGCACAAACGACTAGCTCTATCAATTTCTAGAAATTTAAGTACATTTAATCACGATTTTTCTGTTAAATCTTTTTCTGATACAAATTTTAAAGTTTCTTGCTCTTTTTTTTTTTTTTTTTTACTTTCTTCAAACAATATAGGGTTTTCTTTTAATTTCTGTCTAGTTTGTCTCATACTAAGTTTTTTCTGTTCCCTTCTCTTTTGCATTTGAACATTTGATTGCTTTCTTTTCTTAAATTTTGGTTTTGCAATTTTTTTCCTAAAATTTGAAGAGAAAAAAAAAATGTTAAGCATCACAGAAATTATTTAGAAAAATTGCCAATATTTACTTCTCCGAAAAGAAAAAGTAAAACTTAATTGATTTTCTTTAAAAATAGAAACAAATTAACACATTTGTTCCATTTTAAAAAATATCAATTTAAAGAAAATAGTTTTTTTAATTATTAAAATTGTATTATGGTTATCTAACACATTGTCTCTTACATTGACTGTGTCTTCTCCTTCGTGGACTTATTATGTCCACGGAGGAGACAAAAACTAGTTCTTGAATTTTTCTGATTTTTAATTTTAAAGTTAGAAAAATGGGGCAGTTCTTTTTGTTAAATATACTATTTTTGCAATCTGAAATTCATCTATCAAAAATAAAATAATTTTCTCTTACCTTCTTTATGATGTCCCCGGAGTATACGGTGAGAACTTTGCCAAACCCCAGTTGAACACAACAATCCAAAACTGACACCAAAGAGAACAAAAACAACTGATATTTAACATTAGAAAATGGAATGGTTACCCCTCCCAGCAGCTGTCTTATAGGGATTTCGCATATGCTGCCCTTTATTGCATATTTACAGAACTATAATAATTGTCCACGGAGGGAGACATCATTTTTGATGGACAAAGTTTACTAGTCATTTATTTTACAAAAATTATTACTTTTTTTTTAAATATTAAATGACAAGTTGCTATAAACATTTAACTAGGTAAAACTACAAAAATCATTAATATAACATTTAAATTGTTTAACAGGCATTAAAAATTATTTTGTGCCACAGACGTAGGGACGTCCACGGAGGGGATTTTGAAGTCATGTTTATTAAAAAATAAGAATGAAATATTAAATGCATTTAGCAGAAATGCATATGATTTGTTAGCTAAGAACTTCACGAAAAATGATAAAGAAAAGTATTAAGAAATCTGCTGTATTTCGTAATATTTATTACTCAGGGACTTAAAAAATCACCTTTTTGTGAGAATGACCCAAAAGGTGAATTTAAGCATTAAAACGCGTTTTATTTGAGGTTGAGATTGTTGAGGTTGGAATTATCATCTTTCAAGTCTTCTCTTTTTCTCTCCGCAATCAAACCTGTCTTGTTACTTATTATGCTCGTCTTTCTGTATTGTGGTTTATTGGATTTCGACAGCGTTCTTTTTTTGTTTTTTTTTTCATTGCCTAAATATTAATTTTTGATCCCTAATTTGCATTTCTCTTCGTTATCATTTTTAATACGGATTCTAAAATAGATAAAACAGATAAATAGATTCTATAGTAATAAATCGATAAATATAGTAATTAAATAAATAAATAGATTCTAAATATGATTTTTCTTCATGGAATCTGTATATGTATGGCTGATAAAATACGAGTGGTGTATGAAAGTACATTCATTTATAATACTTTCCTATCTAATTTGGTTTAGTATTTTTCATTGTTTCAATTGACGTTAATATTATAGCTGTACTGAACAGACTTTACCAATTCCGTTTAAAAAAAACTCCTGATCATTTACAAATAATTTTCAAAAGTCTATGTTTATAAAAGGCTGTGTTTTTTTATTACATTCTAAAATATTCTGTATAAATAAATAAATCTTTATGAAATACGTGTACATCAGATATTTATTCGCTAACACCAATTTAATTTTTAAAATTCAATTATAGGTTCAATTGCATTTTAAAATTTAAAGGCTTTTGACTAAATAAAATGTATACTTTTGATGGATATGACTAATTGATTTGGATATAACAAATGCCTAAAAACAAAGCTGAAGCGTTTTCTTGGTAATTAAATTTCATAAGTAATAGAATGAGTTATCTTTTCTATCCAATATATTTCTCATTACTCCTGGTGCACAACAAAATTTACAGCATTGACTGAAACCAATCTGAATAACTTAATATGATTATATTCTATGGTGACAATTGCAGATTAAATTATAGATGAATGGCAGTTATCTTTACATTGATCAAATTTTGCAATTGTTTCATTTGTAATTAGTTTTTTAGTTTCCTTAATATCTGTACCCTACTGTGAAGGTACACTCTTAATGATTCCCGTTTAAATTTTTTACATATACAAATATATAAGCTAATTATGTCTAAAAAATTATGCAATTTATTATGTCTAATGTAATACAGTAAGTGATGTTAAATTTCAAAAAGAAATGTTTTTAGAAAGATTTTTGTAGATCATATGAAATTTTAGATTAAGAATTGAGAGAGAAGGTATATACTTTTAAAAAATAAGTACATAAGGTATCGCGAAGATTTATAGCAATTAGCATTTATAGAAAAATATTTGTTTTTGAAATCTTATGTATAATAAAAGATATTTATACATAAAAAGTTTATATTTTTTTCTAAATTTTAATATCAACTCATTCAATTTACAGACAGTAAAAAGTTAGCAGAAACTTGAGAAATAATATTTATAAATTGCTTTATTAATTATGATCATGCTCAAATCATCCTTGTTCTATGAAATTTTATTGGTTGTTTATCAGAGCAATGTATGGAAAACAGTAGAGACATATTTTAACTAACGAAGTTCAAATGACGATAGTGATTAAAACAAAAACACAGATGAAAGAAGATTAATTCACATAGAAAGTTTCCTGCTAAAGAAACAATAAAACAGTGAATACTAGAAATTTTGTTAGACTTTTCGGTTTACTAAAGCAAATAAAATTCATTAAAAGAATATTCATTCAGTAATTTTGTTTTTGCGCAGTCGATAAATATTTTACATAACTTTTGATACAATGATTGATTGTGACTTCTCTTTAGACATTTAATTATTAATGCAACGTTTAAACAACTTTTTTCTTCAATTAACACTGATTAAGCTTTTCTCATTGTTGCTCAAAACTCCCTCATAATTGATCAAATCACCCGCAAGGAAGAGGTTAGTTGAAAGAGGCAAGGAAAGAGGTTGGTTGAAGGAGGCTTGAAAGAGGTCAAGGAAAGAGGTTATGTTTAAAAACTAATATCATAAAAAAGTTGAAAAACATTATTAAGTTAATAAATAATATTAAATAGAGACAACTGGAAATATTAGAAAAAAATTAATAAAAATGCGTCAAGCCATGTTTCATCCTTTTGTGCATATTCAACTCGTGAAAAAGTCATGGCTAAAATAAATAACAAACTATACCTCTGATATGACAGATATTGTTAAAATCTGCAAATGATCGTGAGATAAAGCTTGTTCTGGGTAAGAGTATTTGGATTAGGCCGATAAACGCAAAGGAATGGGAGAATGGAACGTGTGAATCAATCTATTTGTAACAAAGATGTCGAATTGAACATTAAGAAAATATTTAACCGAAGGGAAAAAAAGTCATTCTATAAAATAGAGATCTCTACTGCTAAAAGAGAGGACCACAAGAAAATCTCGGAGTTGCGATCTAAGCATACTGCGTAGCAAGAGGCTAAATAATCAGAAAGAATAACTTTCGATAAAGTTGGACAGTAAGCCGGATAATTTGTCAAAAGATTAGAAAGAACCCTCAATGCAATTGTTGTCACGCATTTTGGAGAGATCCCTCCTGCTTCCAATTATGTAACTTCGAATCAAAACAAAGTTTAATATAGAAAGAATTAGTGATGACGTAAAAAATCCAATAGATGACACGAGCAAATGGTTTGTTTCTGTAAGTAATTTAACTCCATCACAAAATTTTTCAGAACTGACTAAACATCATAATAAAAGTATTTAGGATTAGAGGATTTCCTAGATTGTTGAAAATGGCTAAAATTGCATTAACAACAGAAACAAATTAGCCATACATCGATCTCAAAACCAGATGTGCATCTATCTCAATGACAGATTAGCAAGTAATGAAATAGTGTCAACAACCAAAAATTAAAATTAGTACAAAGTTGGTGTCAGTTATTACACTGCCTTCTTTCTCAAAATTTCCAAATCATTCATCAAAATTTCTAAATCATTCGTCATCAAAGTGTGATCCTTAAGAATAGGAAATTTCTGAAGAAAAATTAGTCCTAGAATATTGGTCTTTAATTTTCTAGTCTCATCATTGTTTTTTGCCCAATACTAAGGGAAGGTTAAAACAATTGAAATAAATCGCGCTTTTTGACAGATCAGTCAAAGAGAAAATCAATAAGAAGCACGAAAAATTATGAAAAATATTAGAAAAAGAGACTAAGGAACAACATCAAACAGTAAATACTAAAATTGCCTTTAGACTTTTCGGTTTATTAATGCAAACAAAATTCATTAAAAAAATTCGGTTCAGTAATGTTATTTTTCAACAGCAAATAAATATTTGATATTGCTTATGGCATAAATATTGATTGTAACTTCTATTTAAATATTTAATTATTATTGCCCAATAACTTCTTTTTTTTCTCCAATTTTCACTGATCAAACCTTCTTCATGGTTGCTCAAAACACCCTCATAATTGATAAAATCAACCGCAAGGAAAGCTCTTTGGTCATGTATAAAAACTAACAACATAAGAAAGATGAAAAGTATTATTAGTTAAAAAAATTTAAACTAAAAATATTAGAAGAATTTTTTAATAAAAATGGGTCAAACCTGCCATGTTTCTTCCATTTGTGCATATTCTACAGGTGAAAAAAATCATGTATTAAATAAATAACAGAAGTATAATACTGATATGACAAAAAATATTTTTGAAATAGGCAATAGATCATGAAAAAAGAAAGTACAAATGTACGAAGTGTTACAAAAGTGCTTGGATTAGACCGATAAATGCAACAAAAAAACTTGAAAATGGGATAGTATAAATATGCGAAGAGATATAATAGTGTTTGGTAATAGTGTTTGAATTAGATCGATAAATGCAAAAGAATGTGAGAATGGGACGTGCGAATCAATCTGAATTTTACAAAGATGTCGAGTATAGCAGTCAGGAAATATTAAATTCGAGGGAACACAAACAAAATACCGATCTCTATTGCTAAAAAAGAGCACCTCAAGAAAATCCCGAAAGCGCTATACCAGCATACTGAACCACTTTCGAAAAAGCTAGAGTGGGACGGAACCTTTTCCCAAAAGATTTGAAAGAACCCTCAACGCAATTGTTGTCATTCATTTTGGAGAGATCCTTCCTGCTTTCAATTATGTAATTTCGAATCACAACGAAGTTCAATAATGATAGAGTCAATAGCGACGTAAAAGTCAAATAGATGACGCGAGCAAATGGTTTGTCTCTGAAAGTCACTTACATCATTCACAAATTTGCTCAGAACTAACTTAACTTCTTGAAAAAGTATGTAGAATTAGAGTACTTCTCAGATTGTGGGAAAATGACTAAATTGTACATCAATTTCAAAGCCAGATATGCATCGATCTCAACGACAAATTAGCAGGTAATGAAATAGTGCCCACAACAAAAAATTAAAATCAGTACAAAGTTGGTGTCAGTCGTCATCAAATTCAACTTTTTCAAACAGTAAATTCATCAGTCCAAGCTTATTTCTTATACAGGATTCAATCCCGATTTTCATATTCCGTGTTGTTTCTAATGCTACTTGGCAATAGCAGCAAGCCTGCTTGGTAAAAACAAGCGAATTTAAGGCAGATAGTGCGTTTCCTGCTTTCCAGTGACTCTGCCTATTTCCGACAACAATTCTTACTCTTTATTTTACAATAACAAACTTAGTTCAGACCACTTCCCCAACTATCATTTTATACTCAATTTGTTATATTTAATAAAAAAGATGCCTGGTAACTAATTTTATAAAAAAAGTGATTATTCTACAAGTTTGGGTACATTTTGTTAAACATTTATCCATTTACTAAATTCTTATCTTAAATGAGATTTGAAATTGTACAAAGTATTCCGTATTTTAATTATATTCCTTCACTTTGTCAGACATCAAGTAATTTTTTTAGCAAAATGTACAATTATTCTAAGATTTCAAGCAAAAAAGTTTGAGAAGTTTTTATTTCTTACTTATATTTGTTTATGAGTTACAGAGCATAGAAGATCGATGAAAGCTTAATATCCAATTTGCAGATAAATAAAATAAACTGAATTAAATTAGATTATTATTCTATTCTTTTTCTTAAAACATTTGTCAAACTGCAATTGAATTTTTTCATTCTCGAGTATTTTGAAAGTTTTTAAAATAAACCTTTTCTATCTTGTGTTAAGTAACATAACATAGCTACAAGCATGTTAAAAATCAAATTGTAAAGTTACAAAATAACAACATAACATAAATAACATACAAAATAACAACAATATTAAAGTTAGAAACATAAATATTGACACTAAAATATAAATTGAAAATATGTGTGGTACCTGTAGCAAGTTTTTCCATTCGATTTGTAGTTTCATACTTTATGATAGAAAACTGTGGTAACTCAGCGTCTTCAACTCCAATTACTGGCGTTTGCGTCCAGTACATTTCAACATCTGCTACAGTATAACCATCTGAAAGAGTCCAAATTAACATTTACTCAATTTGGTTTTATATAATAGCTAATTTTACATCGCTTTTAAACAATGTGAATAAATCTTAAGCAATACATTACACTCTGAAAGAAAAGATCTTTTTCATAAAAAAAATAACTATTGTGCTTTTGAGAAAGGTGAAGCTATGAGCTTATATTTATCTACTAATTAATACTAAACAAATCTAGAGAAGGCGAATGTGAATCACGCGGTTTATTTCCAATTTTAATAAATTGGAAGTAATAAAACTCATTTTGAATGGAATTTTGGAAAACTAATTGCAATAAGATATGTTAATTGAAAAAATTTCATGTATTAACTGATTGTAATTATAGAGAGTTTAATTTGTAGATATAGTGTGAAAGAATGACCTAACCTAAAAGATATGTTTAAGAAAATATTTGAATCATTGAAAGCTAAACACGTTTTTTAGGATTAAATACAGATATCTATATTTAAAGTTTTCAAACGACTTTGAATCCAGCTAATCGTTCAAAATTTCAAAAAAGAAGAAAAAATCTAGAGTGTATCGTTATTTTCTTGTTCTTTTTAGCATTCTCTTTCAAAATATACCTTAAAAGAAGGTCTACTCAGGCGTATACACTAGTCTTTAAATTTCATGAAAAAATTTGTGACTCAAACTTAAGAAAAAATCCTAATACAATTTTCAATATTAAACAAATGCCGCTATTATAAACCATCAAGTAATTTTCTTTATTTAATTTTTTGAAAAAATGTGATTTCAAAAATGTGTTTGTAAACTGGTTTAAGGTTTATATTTATAATTTTAGGAAGAATTCTATGTACAATGTAAACATTTCCTGATCAAATTATGGTGAACTGTACTGGTACTTAGGGTGCTGGTACTTTTTATATTAAAATCCGTTTTTACCAGAACAAATTTGCGGAACAAAAAAATCTGATATATTTTAATTTTTACAGTAATAATTACTGAAAATCACTGCATCACTCTTATTAAATAAATATTACTGTAAAATTGACGGTAAAATATTCTACGGTAAAATAGATTTTATGGATGATTCTCTCAAAATGTTGTTACTTTATACCGTAATTTGATCCGGAATTTTCTCATCGTGTATATTCAACATATAAGTTTACTATATTGCATTATATGCAACATTTTACAACTATTTTTGTACCATATATTTTTAAAATTGGAATCATTAAATTAAATTGATTAATTGTATTAGTTTACATGAGTGAAACCCGTTATACTCAAAGAATTACATGTACGTAAACACTTAAAAAATAAAATTATATAATTACAATTAAATATACTAAGCAGCAATTTGGTTCATAAGCAATTATTATTTATTATTAATTGTAATGGTTAAAATTTTGTGTCATTTAAAAAAAAAGTACGGAGTCGCAAACTTTTTAAACAATAGTTTCATAAATAACACTCATCTTTGTATTCAAATGAAGTAACTAAATGTCAGCTTTAGAATATATGATTTAAAGATATATATTACTTCTCTTAAATAAGAATGATTTTATAACATTTTTATAGATTATTCGAATGTATAACATCATGAAATAATAACTGCCTTGCTTTAATTCATAGAAAGAATATTCGAATACATAAAAATTAAAATAAAAATGTAGTTCAGTTAACAAGTAAATCATAAAATGACTACTTTTAAAATTTATGTGATGTAATTCCTTTATACTAACAGAGTTTAAAAGAACAGAAAAAATTTCATGTTCTCATAAACAAAATGAAATAGAAAGAATTTATTAAAAGGGGGTTCAAAATTATTTTTAATTTTATAAAACCTCACAATTTGTGTCATCATAACTTGTCTCAATGCTTGTAAACTCATAAGTAATCGGTTTTTAGAAATGGTTGCCCTAGATATATCTGCATTACGCTGTAAAAGCTTTTTACCCTACTTTTACCGTAAAATCCATTTTTACTGGAATATGTAATCTGATATACCGTGATTTTCTCAGTAATAATTACCATGAAATCACTAAATCACGCTTATTAAATAAATATTGTAGTGAAAATTGCGGTATAATAATTTACGGTAAAATGGATTTTACAGATACGGATACACCCACTTTACGGATGATGTACTTGATACCATAATTTGATTCAGAATTAATTTTTTTAAGGATATTAAAAAAATAGGATCATCGTTAAACTATTAACTGGAAATATTTGATAGAATAACTAGAATTTGAGCATAATATATTTTAGTGAAGTCAGAAAAGGATTATCTTTCATGAGTGATCTAGTGCATAGTGCAAATTTTTACTGTGATATAGTGCAAAAAAATTTATATAGTGATATAAGGCAAATTGTCACTTAATTGAGGCTTCATCAAAATTAAAAGTGGTAAATATTGCACACACTCCTACATTTCTATGTAATTCAAGAGCAATAAAAAGCGATAGATTCTATACACTGAGAAAAAATGCTCAGAACTCTCAGAATATGGTAAAATTTACCGTGTTTCTGGTTCACGTATTATTGTATTATAATATGTGATAAAATTTGGTAAACAGGGAAAAATTTGGACATTTTATCATTATACCTTACCTTACAGTACGGCATAAAAATATTTATTCGGTTACACTTACATTTGATTACAATTGAAATTTGAATTTTTTACAAAATGTGTGGTAATAGGAATTATAATTTTGAAAAGCAAAACTTTTTCTAAGTCTTTATCATTCAACTAAAAAATTACCGAATGAATCATTTAAAAAGCGTATATTTTTTTTATTTAACCAAATGCTTGCTTTTTTTTATAACTAAAAATGCCATTACCATAAAATACTCTGATTTTATCACAATTATTTCTCCGTATAGGAATGCAATAGGTTTGGATAATTGCATATCAAAAGAAAATTACGAGGTTGAGTGTAAAAACAAATGATATAACAATATAATTCCACTTGTAAAATGTGTAAAAAAAGTGAATTACATCAATTCGAATTAAAATAAAAATGTATTGCGTGCAATACCTCAGATCTCAAAAGACAAAAAAATAACACTTTTTTTAAATCAAACACATTTTAAAGATATATTTAATTTTCTTTTAAACATTTTATTTCTATAAGAGGAATAAAACTTATTAATTTAAAAGAGATTAAAAATGATTTGATTATATTAAGATAAAATTACTTCTTGAATAAGAACAAATTAAACTTTGTCACAAATAGCATTTTGTAACTTATATTTTGCAAATCATTGGATTTAAAATGTTGACAATTGTTCAGCTTAAAAAAAGTAAAGATATTAGGAATAAATGTATCATTTTATCATGGACACATCATGCAACAAAAATATGCATTGAATTTCGGAACGTAATTTTTAATGAAGAGAAATTCATAGATGAACTAATTGAAAATTAGAAATTTAATGGCAAGAAAAATATATTTTAGATTATTTTCCTTTTGTTGGGGATCACTTTTCATTTTAAACACTATTATTTTAATAATCTATTCAGTCTTAAATTGATATAATATTTATGGAAACAATAATATAATTTCAGTCTTAATATGTTAAATAGAGCATAAAAGTTTAAGTAGAAAATAAAATTCGTAGGAAATAAAGGTAACTGTTTTTTTGAAATAATCTGAATTTTGATTTAACAGTTTATTTATTGATCCGATGCACTGTGATTAAAAAAAATGACATTACCTATTCCATCGAATAAAAATAGAAGGAGCAAAAAGAAAGTGCAAAATTTGTAATTATCTGACAAAAGTGTTTAAATGTAAACAATAAATAAATAAAATCGCTTTATAAATATATTTCACACAATTTAAGTATATCTAGTACATTTAAGTGCTCTTAAAATTACTTTTCAATTCGTTAGTTATTTCTACTTCTAAAATCTAACAGAAACCATTAGCTATATATATAGTATAAAGTTGGGTTTAATTCAAAAATTGCATTCATTTCAAACATCTGCGGATTAAATGATATGATTTTTACGCACTTAGATAAATTTTTTTTATTTGAAAAGCGTCGGAAGGCATAGAAATACATATAATACAAATATGAGTGCTTTTTTTGACAGACTAGAATTGTTTATTTCGAGATATGGAAGTTTATTACAATTTTTAAGGTATGATTTCAATAATTATCATGTTTTCACATATTTTTTTGCATCTCTATAATTAAAGGCTTTAATAAAATATATTTTTCTACATTTATGAAACTCGTTCAACAGAATAAAGTTTCATGCAAAAAAAAATACTAAGCAAATATTTTTATTTTATAAGTTTAAGCGTCATAACAAGCATAGCGCATCCTCCATAAAATTTATGGTGTTACCGTTATAAAAGAAATAAGATCATTAAAAGTGCATAAATTACATATCTGAAGTTATAAATAAAATTATTTTTTTAATCTTTCCTTTTGAAATTAATATTTTTATGATTTTATTTTGTAACATAAACATTTAAAACAGTTGCAAATATTACATAATTACTCATTTTTTAAAAATTAAATCATGCATTTAATAGGAAGCATATTATATGATGTAAACACTACTGTCGTTCATTACTTACAACTTTCAATTTCTACTGTACAATTTTGTGTGTCTAATGGGTAATAATGTAGATCCATCATGCAAGCTAATGTTGTTGTAAACCTGAAACAGTAACCATATCTGTTAACAATTATGATGAGAAAAAAATAATACAGAAAAGTTTGGAACTAAAAAAAGTTATTATAAATATATAAAAAAACATTATTAATTGAGGTAGCATCTTTTTCAGAAATTGATATTGTACACTAATGGTATAACCCTTTTTAAAGGTTTATCTTATAATTATATATTCCTCATAATAGACTCAAAATATTGGCAATTTACATTTTTTGAAACTTTCAAATGATGCTCCATTTCTTACAATTCCATAATGTGTAATATATTTTGTTATTTATCAATAATTTTAAATACATTAATAATGTGAGATTAAATTTGAGTGAAGTAATGCTTCAGCATTAATTGACGTTTTACATAGTGAATATCGAACGATACACAAAAATGAGTCAAGCATTTGCATTGGTACTGTAAAACAGATTAAGGGTAAGTGAATGTGATCAAAAGTTACATTATTTTTATCAGTTTCTAGAAAATATCACTTAGTCAAAAACTTTTACACCTTTATATTACCAATAATTAATAAAAGTTAAAACAAAAGCTGCAAAAATATATAATTAATAAGAATAAAAATAAGATAAAATAATAGAATAAAAATAATGTAACTAAATATAAGTTTAAAAAGACATATCGTTATAAATCGGAGCGCTATAGCAATAACATGAATTGTATTTCAAAATAAATGGAATTAAAATAAAAATAAAATGAAATATTATTATTAATATACTGCGCTTGAAAAATAATACTTATTTAAATATTTTGATTAAACAAATTTATCGAATTAAGAAAATTTATAACATTAATCATGTGTTTAAAAAGCAACATAAGACATTTATTCGCAATGTAATAAATCATTATAACCAAATACCAATTAGTACTCAATTTATGGTATTTAATATGACTTTTAAAATTAATATTCATATTTCAAAACTATATAAATAAAATCTTTTTATTTCATGTTTTAATTTTTCGTATATTGAACAACTATTTCGCTCATTTATAAGTTTATGTTATTGCTCTCACTAATCTTAGTATATCAAATTCCACAAAAATAAAGTTTTAAATCAATTTTAAAATTGTGCACGAAACATGTATAAATACAAATTCTATCATTATACAAGCTAAAATATTTCGGCTGCAATGGGAGTTATCTTTCGCCACTAGGGGAGCCTCCCTATTAGGAACTTTTCCTTCGTGAGTCAATGAATATGAATTTTTATTTATCTAAATTATCTTAATTTCATGTTTTCTGATGATTAATGTCGAAAATGACGTTTAAATTGGTTCGATATTTGATTTTCAGTCGGATTTGGCGGCAAATATGACATAATCGCCAAATATTTAAATTAGAATTAAAAATCTTATACAGAACTAATTTAAATGCTATTTTTGACAATAATTATCAGAAAACATAAATTCAAGATAAATTCATGGAACTATTCATAATAGAATGTGCCCCATATGGCGTACGATAACATTATCAGTCATGGGTTCCTACGCAATCTTCATGATGCGCCCTACCACCTGTCTATGGTTAAATATATATCTATACCTATCTTTAAATGTTTTCTTTTTGCTTCATGAATAAGCAATGGTGACTTGTACACGTCAATTAGAATTTTCCGTCTGAAATTACGGTGCAATACTCCCAGTTGTCTCTCCATCTGATTAACCATAAAGTTTATGGTTAGTATAATTTTTTACCTTTACGGTTTAGAAACTGTTTACAACTGGTACCGTAAAAACATGATTACAAAACTATACGGTTTTGTAACCATTTATAACTAGCATAGTTTCTAGACTATAAAAATTAAACTTAAACGCGCATTGGAGCTCTGTGGTTGCTCCGCCATTCATGCGTGAATGATAGTTTCATTTTCTTACAGATCAGCGATTGATAAGTGCAGGACACTGGAAGCTCTGCCGATCATGATATTGACTGATTAGCCCTCTCAGCTACACGCCGCCACAAAACGGCATTATAAGGTGGGCCATAATTGGCGCGGGTAGAATTCTGGTTGTTTAACCGGATTAGGTAAAATCAATCAATAAACATTCACACGTAACAGTTCAAATATCATCGTTTTGATGGTTATTTGACTGTTTTGTTGAGTATGTTAAAAAAACAATGAAATAAATTGAAATTTAACCAATTTTGATGAGAAACTTCTAACAAAGGCTACGATGTTTTTGAATAGACAATGTGTGTTATGTGCTATGTTAAGTTTCAACACCAGAATTCATTAGAAAAATTTTGAACTGAAATAACTCAAACTCTACTTGTTTTATTTAATTTTTTTTCCTGCAAATGCTAATGCTTATTCAAAAATTAAATTAAATTTTTAATGAAAAACAGGAAAAATTTCTCAAAACAGATATATTGGAAATATAACAAATTTCGTCCAATATAACAACTGAAACACCTATAGTAAAGTAAACAATTACGTCTGTAGTTGTTAATGCTAATGTCTATTCCTGGCCATAGATGGCGCCACTGAAAACCCCCACTGCCTAAACAGGCATACGGCAAAAGAAAAAAAAAACAATTCATTTCGTAATTTTTCCGATCGTATGGTAACTGTTAACCGGAAATTATGGTTTAAAAATTGTAGTTCTTATTACAAAACATTAAGTTTAAAATACAAAACTGAAAAGTAAATTTAACCAAATAAATGGTTTTTATGCCATACTCCAAGGTATCATAATAAAATTTCTAAATTTTACCATATTTATTAAATTTTATCACATTTTATAAAACTATATTTTATCGTTATTTTACTGAAATCATTACCAAAGTACTTCGGTAAAAATTATTTTATGTTTCCTTAGAGTATGAAACACAGTAAGTTTTACCATATTCTGGAATTTTTGATCATGCTTTCTTTTCAGTGTGGAATTAAAACCAAGGAAAAACAGTTCAACGTTTGAAAATAATGGGAGGAAAATTTGATAATCTTAATAAGGTCAATTGAATCATGTTTAAATTTATGTAGTAATGAAGTTTAAAATGTGGTTTTATTTTTCATAAATTAAGTTTGCACCAACTTTTTACTTATTCTGGTTCATCATGGCATTGATTCTGATATTGTATTGCTAATTATGGATCTTCTTAAGAAACGTTTCCTTACAGTTAAGCTATAATTTTATGCAAATTTAGAGTGTTTGGTGTTTATATTTCACAATTGTTACAGTTTACTGGCAATTTTCATTTTTTTTCTGACAGAGCTTTTTTTAAAATCTTGCAATTTAAATTGCTGAAGTACAAGAGGTGACTTTGAACCGTATTCGTAACGTAAATAATCGTTATAGAATTAATCTTAAAATTTTTTTGATTTTCGAATATACAATTAAATTTAGAAAAATGAAATTTAAAAAGTGTTCAATTAAAATTTAAAAGTTAAAAAAACAACACGTTTTTTTTTAAATATTTGAAACATACCATTTCTGAATCAAAGTTAAAAATTACCTTTACCATTTGATAAAAAATATTTATTAAAAATAACAATTTTAAAACAATTTTGGTGATATATAGAATGCATATCATTTTGTATCGTAATACTAATATATTATCCATAGGTGTTTTAAATATTAGAAGTGGAATTTTATAAAATCGTACTTGCAAAAATATAAATATTTTTCACTTGAAAAGTCTTTTTTTAATCATTTTATTCGGATTTGTTTATTTAAAATGTTCAATTTTATAATAATTAATATAAAGGACAAATTATGTGCAATTTTTAACTCACCTCATACCATATGCAATTTCTCCATTTGATCGCAATCGCACCATTTTATTTTTTTCAGTAACTTCGTGTAAAAAAGAATTCTTATCATTTGCAAAAAATGTATCTGGTACCCAAATTTTCTCTGCAAAATCACCTGAAAGTGTAAGTTCGTAATTTTCTCTGCTAAAAATCAGCCTTTCATCAGTCCAGAACTGATTCAAGTAAAGTGTTAAAGTATAATCCTGAAATTTGAAGAAAATATAGAATTTAAACACACAGGATTTAAAGGATTTCACAATATAGAAATTAAAGGATTTAATAAACGATTTCACAAGGGAGTATCACCATCTTTTGTATAATTTAGGCCCGTATTCAGAAACCTTTATAAATCGAGTTAGAATAAGCAAATGATTTAACCAATCTTCATTTTTAGCAACCTTTTTAAAGTTGAAAATTAGCGATCATGCTTAAAAAGTGGCAACCTCGAACATCAAAATCAGGGATTCAGCATCACTGATCAATTCAATAGTCCGACGTGACGACGAGCATAAGCTGCGCAGTTAAGAAAAAATAAGAAAAATTTCACTACGTTCGTTCTACTAAGCTGCGCAAAGGGGAAATACGCAAGATGTCATTACGGTTGGTCTACTAAAAGATGGAATTTATTGTTTATGGTAACCAGTGCCGAGACCTTCTCTCTTCTAAAAGGTATTGTTAAGCGCGGTCATAATGGACTATTATCAACTTGGTAAGAACATTTAAAACATAGAAAACCAATTTTTAGATATATTTCACTAAAATGAAATTCAGGACTACATGTTCAACTGTTCAATCAATTTGATAAATATGACGGCTGCCTTTTGTTTTCCGACAAACAGTCCGCTGAATAAAATTCCTATAAAGACTTTAAATATACTAATTTGAGAGGGAGATCTATCATGAGATCTATCATATGAGAGAGAAACTATCAATGAACTTGATGAGCACAATTTTAACAACTATTGAAAGTGAAATATTTAAAAATAAAAAATAGAAAATAAAAAAATATAATTTTTTCCAGCATTCACTTATCATTTAATCTTATTTTTACACTATTCTAAGAATCATTTAAAGGCTAGAAGAGTTAGAAAAAATCCATTGACTGTTATCTGAATATTCAAAGTTATTTAAATCAAATGCAATGAAATTATAGATTTCTGCCATTTACCTAGATATTTTTATTTTAAGAAGCATAGCAAGAACTCTCCTTCTCGTACAAAGCCCATAATGCAACGATAATGATTATAATTTGTTCTCAAAGTAAAATTTCTGGAAGTGCTTCGGTTTACATAACGTAGTTAGTGTGCACGCTGCATTGATTTCCTTTTTTTTCCCTTCTCAATAAGCGTTGGTTGAAATACCGACTTTAATATTTTATTTTCTCTTTGAATAATAAGTTTTTTTCGATAAAAATACGCATATTAAATTATTTTATAAAAATTTGTTCCTTTTTGTTTTCAACATAATATTAACTAATTATTTATAAATTTAGAGCTTATAAAGAAAAATTAAATAAATGTTACTAATTTAAGATACTACTCTGTTTATAATTACTTGATAATTCTCAAATAATATTAAATATTTCTTTTTAAGAAAAAGACAAGTATGTTTAAATCAAACTTAAAATTTTAATAAAATAATATTTTGTGTCATAATCACTTTTATTTTTACATCATTTGGATTACAGTAAATTGTCTGAGTTTTATTATGATATATACCATTTTTTTTAACGTAACATATATTTCTAATATTGTTGTTCTTTGGAATTATTTTATTACACACTCTTAACTAATAATACGTATTTTATTTCCTGATTGACTTTTAAAAATATATACTAGAGACCTAGTAATTAAATTGAAACAAATAAGAGTGTACCTAAAATACCATAAAATTGTAACATTCTGTTTATTATCTCTGTAAATATATGAATATATTATTAAAAAATGAAAAAAGGAACAGCTTATTTTACTATCATTTGTGTTACGAAACATTTGTTATATAAATTGCAGTGTAAAATTCAATTATTTTAAAATGGCAAAATTTAGAACATTTATTTTGAACAAAGGCTTTTTAAAGCTGCAGGAAACGTTTGCTTGTAGTAAAGAAAAATAATTAGCAACTGTCTTTTAAATAAATTAATTATATGTATTGAACTATATTACTTATCTAATATCAAAAATACGTTCTTTATTTCTATTATAAACTCGTAAAATGAATATTTTTGCGTTTTAATCTTCAAACTTAAAACCTTGAATGCATCTCAGATTATAAAAAAAAAAAAACTTCTAATGAGAGAAAAAAAAATTTGTTTTCAGTTTTCACAGAGCAAATTTTGCGTGATACCAACAATGTAATTCAACCCACAACCTGACCACCGCCTTGTATCCCCAGTTCGTTGGAACAGAATACAGACCCTAACAGTTAAATTTTAAACGTGTTTCATTTAAAAGTTTGTAATCTGTAAAAGAGTCCTTCAAATATTTCACAAGCATGCCTTTTTTTCATGCTGGACCCTTCTTCCCTTTCTCAACAAACGTAAGCAAATAAAAAAAACTCATAAGCCTATGTAGGAAAGAATCAAACTGTTTAGGAATGTATTTACTGTTTTTTTTTTTTCATTTCCTTTTTTAACTTTCACTTATACTGTAGTAATTTAACTTTAGGATTAAACTGTAATATCAGATTTACTTTGAATTATACAAAACTTATAATTCATTTCATAAAATATATGAATAGAATATTATTTAAGAATCTTGGGTATTTTTTCTGTTGTTTCCGTAACTCCTTGAAAAAAAAATTCCAGCTTTTTCTAATAGTAAATTTGCAACAATTTTTATTCCAAATTCAGGGAAAAAATTCATTTGTCACTTTCTTCCCAACTTTTTCTTTTTAGTATAAAGAAAATCTTAAAATAAGGAGATTTTAGCACCTTATGTACGTATAGCTGATAGCACTTCTCTTTTTATACAAAATAAGAAAACCATAAACACCTTTAACTCTTAAAAACTTACTCAATATTTGAATGATTCCACAGTTTGAATATGGTTAGGCAAATTTTAAATAAATTTATATTTTCTGAAACCTTCCTACTTTGAATTATACAAAACTTATAATTCATTTCATAAAATATATGAATAGAATATTATTTAAGAATCTTGGGTATTTTTTCTGTTGTTTCCGTAACTCCTTGAAAAAAAAATTCCAGCTTATAGTAAATTTGCAACAATTTTTAATTCCAAATTCAGGGAAAAAATTCATTTGTCACTTTCTTCCCAACTTTTTCTTTTTAGTATAAAGAAAATCTTAAAATAAGGAGATTTTAGCACCTTATGTACGTATAGCTGATAGCACTTCTCTTTTTATACAAAATAAGAAAACCATAAACACCTTTAACTCTTAAAAACTTACTCAATATTTGAATGATTCCACAGTTTGAATATGGTTAGGCAAATTTTAAATAAATTTATATTTTCTGAAACCTTACATAAAATGTAGTTAGTAATATAATATAATTAAACTTTCGAGCCTATGTATAAATGTTAAAACAAACTGTCTTAAAAAAAGAACTCCATTAATCGTTATGAAAGTAAACTAAATAGTAACGTATTGTTTGCACTAGTCAATATAAATTTGTTATAATATTATAAACCTATGCTTTAAATATTCTTGTGAAATTGTTCCTGGCTATATTTTTATTTTATCTTGTTATTTTTTATAGTAAAACAATTGTTAAAAAAATAATTAATATTTATAATTGTTTGAAATATAATTTTCATCTTGTAAATATGTATTACATCCTGCAATTATGCATTATGTTATCCATCTATCTATCTATCTATCTATCTATCTATCTATCTATCTATCTATATATATATATATATATATATATATATATATATATATATATATATATATATATATATATATATATATATATATATATATATATATATATATATATATATATATATATATATATATATATATATATATATATATATATATATATATATATATATATATATATATATATATATATATATATATATATATATATATATATTTCCAGTATCGAATTGAAGAACTTTCTCTAAAAATATGTGGACACATTAAATTTTACATTTCTGAAACAAGTAAGGAGTGGAATACGTCATTTACCAATTACATATTTTTTGTATATAAATGTTCGTTCGAATAGAATTATGATTTAAAAAAATTATTTTATCGTGAAGGAATTGTTAAAAATGATTAATATTTATAATTGTTTGTAACATAATTTTCATATTAAAAAAATTACTAATTTCAATTAGTTCTCTGCAGTTCATATAAGCAACAAATACAAATATAAATGCAACTCGTACTAAAGCAGTATTTCCTTACTGCTAACAATTTTATAAATCATGAAATAATACAAAATTAATGATAAAAAAAATTTATTAATGAATAAAAATAATAATTGCCAAAAATTTTTCTTGTTTTATAAATAATATGGAAAAAGAATTAAGCGAAAAAAAATTCAGAAAAGTTTCGCAGTTTTTAAATACAAAGGAAAAAGCATACTGAAAAATAAATTACTCTATAAATAGATACAAGTAATATTCTACATTAATTTTTATCAGTAACTATTTTTGCCTTTCCTGTCGGAAAAATTATATTTTTATTGTTTTATTTATTGTCTGCATAAAATAAATGATCAATTCTTACAGTTTAAAAATTCGATTTCATTTAATATATCAAGGCAGACGATATCCATCGACACACTTCAATTTCGCTCCGTATGACAACACTTCAGCTAGCAATCGTGCTAATTCAAGCATGTGATTAAACATTAAAACGGTTTTTCAATGAGAGCATTAATTTCTTAAAATTAGGAAGATTCTGTACTAAAAGTTATAACAAAATAAAATCTAAAAGACAAAAATGAATTATAAAGTCTTTATATCATTGAAAATGTTACATAAGAAATGCTTAAAATTTTCCAACACAAAACAACAATTTATTCTACCTTCTGAAAAATGAGTATTTCTAAATTAAATGCTTTTTTAATATTTAAATTTAAATTGTTCATTGTTTCTTCATATAATTTTAATAATTGACATAAATTAAGAAGTCTGGAAAGAGCTTTGCTCTTCTTAAATAATTTTAATTTTATTAATTTTACCTATCTTTTATATTCCTTTTTAGCGATTTTTTTAAAGAAACAGTAAATTATACTATAAAAGAAAAGTAGCGGCCTCTATTCAACTCGCAAATTATTAAAAATTTAATAGACGCCTAACAATGTCTAAAGCGTAGGGCCGTCTTGTGTAATTCCAACGTTCACTCATTAACTTTTAAAACTACTTTTTGTTTCAAGTCTTATGAAATTAACCTGCTTAAAAACTATAAAAAAATGAAGAGTTGTATTATATAAAACTCTTTTGTCTGATTAAAAGAATGACTAAATTTTTAAATTCGAATATACCCTTCTTGAAAAACTAAATAATTAAAATAAATTAAGTATTATGCAAGCTGTTTAAGTAAAGGATCAATTTTCTCAGGTAGTTTTAATATTAGTATTTTAACAAAGAAAGGAAATCTCAAATAGTAATTAATAAATTCAATCTCTAATTAATATCTGATCTGAATGTTTCAGATGGATGAGGCAGACACATATTTGGCATATTTAAAAACAAAATGGAAAATAAGTCATCAATTTAAATCAATGCGCACGTTTATATTTTTATTTCATTATTTAACTGAAAATAAAAAGTTTCTTGTGCAAACAAATAACTTATTATTTTTACGTTAACTCCCCAATAGATGTCGCTGCTATACAACGTATTATTCAGAAATTTTTTCCTCTGGAAAATAGTTCTATAATTCTCATCCGGCTTTGCAGAAATTTGGTATTTCTTTATCCAAATTAGATCACAAATTATTCATAAATTTTAGTTCATACAATGTTTATTTATTTCAATTGAAATTATTTTTAATGCTAAAAATTATTTCATAAATATTAAATGATTTATTCAAAATCATTTTTTAAAAATGATTGAGTTACGATACGAAGTTTTGCTTTAGTTTACAATCATTATAAACAAAACAGATTGATAATTTTTAAAAAAAGCAATAATTATTATCTTATGCAGTTACCATTTTTCGTTTGATTAACAATAGAGAACTTTTTTAGTCATAAATGCCTTTCAAAATATTAGATACTTGTCATTAATTATTGCGTCACATTTCTGAAATTTATAAGTAATTTTAATAATAATTGTTATAAAATGCAGCAAACTGCAATGCAAATATAAGGTTGAGCACCAAGCAACTTCCGCGTGTTGAAAGTAAAGCAGGAAAGTATATTTTTAATGCATCGATTGGCTGAAATAATAAACAATTTTGCAAAAAAAGGTAGTTTTTCGATTGAAAATCAAACTCTCACCATATTAACTTCAGATATGCTGTCGAAACTAGCTATAACCATATCCATACCAATGAGCAATGGAGCACCTGTTGATATAAAAATATGATTATGACCACGAATAAAAAATAATATTAATAGAAACATTTAGATATTTATATTTAATACACAGTAAAAATCGTTTAATTTTAAATGCATTCTAATAACAAGAAATTTAAATTTTCGAAATTTTTATATTTTTTTAAAAATATTTTTATGCACGTTTTTTGTAGTATTATTTTCGCATTGTGGTAAGTTCTAGGTTCTGAACTATGGCTAAAGATTCTCCCTGGAATAATAAGGTAAGAAACAGTTTTTACTCGTCTTTTGATACACAGATATATATATATATATATATATATATATATATATATATATATATATACATACATATGTTACGGGCAATGTAATTATTTAGGTCAGTATTCATAATGCTTAGTTATTATGAATAATGACCATTAAAATTGGGCAATTTGATAAATTTGAATTACTTTACGATAATTTCTCACATTGCCCGGTCATTATAAATACCGCTATTATTTCTATGGGCACTTTGATTAATTGACAGCAATGGGACAACCACGTGCGTGTGGTGTGATTCTGGCTGGCCAATGTTCACCGGTGAATGTTGATAATCAAATTAGTCGCTTTGGTGAATGTCCGAAATATTTATTACATCCAATTTGATACTAATTTATTCGAGGATATAATTACATTTATTCGATATTTTAATACTTACTGACGATAGATTAGAACAAACATCAATGTTTATACCGGGCAATGTAAAACAATATACCGGGCAATGGCACTTGACTTTAAAAAATATCAGTGTAGAGTATACCGGGCAAATGTATACCGGACAGTGGCACTTGACCTTAAAAAAACATCAGTGTAGGATATACCGGGCAAATGTATACCGGGCAATGGCACTTAACCAGACCTAGTATGACTAGACCTTTGGTAAATGTCCAAAATATATGCTAGGTCTAGTGCCACTTTTGCTATAGCTTAAATATTAAAAAAAATTAAACAAAGCGTTTGAATCAATTTTAAACTGATACCAAAATTATTGCTTTAAAATTTAAAAAAAATAATAAAAACTGCGCCAGATAAGAGTAATTGAAGTAGTTGCTTTATACAGCGCATGTGCGGGAAAAAATTCAAAAAAAAATTATCCAGGTGCATCTAAAAAGTGGATGAATATCCCAAGACACCCTGTGGCTGTGTGTGACACAAATTGCCCACCTGACTTTTAGCATTATACATAATGACCGGGAAATGTAATAATTGCAACATAATTTATCATTTTGTCATATCCTTTTGGGCATTTTTTAAATTGCCCGGGAATTATAAACAATGCACAATTATTTACATTGCACGTGACATATATATATATATATATATATATATATATATATACACCGAAGAGCCATTGCATTATGACCACCCTGCTAATAACATGTAGGACCACCTTTAGCCCTCAAAACTGCTAGCAGCCGCCGTGGCATTGATTCCACTAAGTGCTGATAGGTAGACTGAGGTATCTGGTACCAAGCGCTCGCCAACTGGATCTGCAATCCCTCACATTGCGAGAGGGTAGCGTGGCAGCACGAATTTGGTTTACCAAGTAGGACCGCAAATGCTATATTGGATTAAGGTCGGGGGAATTTGGGGGTCAAGACATGATTTGAGAGTCACTGGAATGTTTCTCGAACCAATCCATGACGATTCGACCCTTATGACATGGTGCATTATCCTGTTGGTAAACACCATCCCCATCAGGAAAAACTGTTGCCATGAATGGGTGAACTATTTTCAAGTAGCTTACAGACGTCAGGGATTGTTCTATGAGGATTATGGGTCCTAATGTGACCCATGAAAAAAACATTGTTCCTGGTGAAAAACCATGAAAACCTGGGCGAGCTCATTGTTATAGATGGAGGGTGGTCATAATGTAATGGCTCTTCGGTGTATATATATGTAACACAAAAATCATAAATACTGTTGTATTAATAAAACCAGGGTTGGCAGGTTTTTGACATGTGACAGTTTTTGACAGTTTAAACCATGGTTTAAACCGTCACGTCAAAAACCTCACTGTCAAAAATGTCGAAAATGTCAAAAACCTATATTCATATGTGAAATTTAATTAATACATAAAATTTATATATTTTTTATAAAGGATAGTGTTTCTAAATATGTTCTAGAAAAAAACAAATTTAAAATTTTGAAGAAACACTTATATTTTGAATAGTAACTAAAATCTTGTACTTTTGAAAGCTCACATCTTTTGTAATATTATGTATTCATTTTCATGTGTTATTGAAAATCTGCAGTGATATTATTAAGAAATTTATTTATAACCAAATTTAGTGTATAGTATAGATTATACTAAAAATTAGACATTTTTAAAGATAAACATTAGCAGTTTTGTACATTAGACATCTTTTAAAGAAAAATCTTTTTAATATTCTTTTAAATCTTCTTAATAATCTTTTTAACATAAGACAATACAAATTTAAGTGCTTTCTGTTAAATACACAGAGTAGTTAGTGTCGATTTACAGTATATTCAGCCTATTCATTTACTATGCTGAAAATTTAGTTTATCCAAATACTTGTGAATTTCATTTTGCTGAATACTATATACATAGTTTTGTTGAATATCTAAATATTCAGCTGCTGAATAATTACTTCTTGCTTTCAAGATATGCATTATTTGTATTCTTAATACAAGTGGGGGAAACAAATTAAGAGATAAAAATTGTTTTAAAATGGTAAGTGTAATAATTATAAATAAATATAACAAACAATATGAATTATATTTATCATTATTCCCAAATATAACTACTTTTAAATTCAAATTAACATACTGGATAATAAAGATATTCGGTATAACATTAAAAATTTTTTTCATACACTTGTATCAAGTTTGTATTTATACAACATAACTTGTAAGTTCCTTATAAATATTAGTTATATGTTCCTTATATGTCAAAAATGCATAGTAATAAACTTTTAATTTTCTTAAGTATCAAAAAAAAAATTTTTTTTTTCAAAATATAAATATTTAAAAAAATTTTGTGCAAAATTTTTCTGTACATGCATTTGAATATAAATTTCTAAGATTTTAAATCTGTTATTTTACCTTAATTTTAATTAAAAAATATCTTAAAACCTGCTGATTACCTATAGTATAATTAAATTTCAATATAATGCATGGCAACTGTTGGTAGTTTTGAAGTTTATATATTTTTTTGGCAAACTTTAGTTTTTGACATTTTTGACGGGTTTTTGACGGTTTAAACCAGTATTATACCCTTGTCATGTCAAAAACCTCTTTTTGACGTCAAAAACCCAACCCTGAATAAAACCATTAAAACTCTTTCGTTTTCATAAAATGTCTTTAGTAGAGAATAGGTGTAGAAATTCTATTTCGGGACTTCAAGGCTGAAAACATACCATTGAATCATAATTACATTTATATTTCGAAGGAGGAGTTATTTTTTAGAATCTTGTCCCTCATTCACTTCCATAATAGGAAGCATTAAATGATTTTCCATAATGCGTAGAGTTACAAAGGTATGTACGACTGGAACCTAATTACATCATTCTCTGTAGTATTTAATGCGGGACCGATGGTTTTCGCATGTCTTTTGCTGAATAACGTGTTCCAATAACCATCTGCCGGAACCATCCGCAGTTTGTCCACTCCCCCTCCCTTGTGGAGTGGGGATGTGAACTGTTATAACCACCATCCTTACTTTAGTAAACCTTTTTATAACATATTATGGCTTTTGACTGCATTATTAAAGATGAATACAACAATGATAACAGGGATGTAGTCCTGTTATTATATATATATAGATGGATAAATATTAAAAAACAACGCAATTGTAATGCTTAATACTTTAAAAAAAACGACAGCTCATCTATTTGAACCAGTGTTTTTTAAATATTTTTTTTTGCATTTAAAAAAAATAAAGCTAATTTAAATTTTCTAAGACATATGGTCATATAAATAATTACAGATTGGAGAGCTGCTGCCTATAAAGTTTACTCATGCTAAATATCTAGAATTGAGTTGAATTGTTTTAAAAGTATACTATGAAAAAGTACACCACGCTCATGAAAAAAATATTATCACCATTTCGTACTATGATGGCATATTCCTGTAACAAATAACTTAAAAAAATTGAAAATAAATTATTGCTGTAATGTCCTCACAAAACAAAGTTTTAATCTTAGTAATTAACAACATCTTTGGAAAACCAATCTTTAACTAATGCTAGTGATCAATTTAAAATATTAAGTTATTAATCATTTAAAGCTTTTAGATGCTCATTACAGAAAATATAGAAAATAAGACATTTATTTTGGAAAGTAAAGTTGAAAATTATTTTGAATAGTAAATCTTTTCATTACTGTTTTTTTAAAAAAAACTTGCTTTCTCCCTAAAGGGCGTTTCCACAGTTAGTGTTACAGTCATTAAACATTAAATGCTAATAGAAAGCAGATTTTATTCTAAATTGCTCTTTCGTGATTTCATGCACTTTAATTAGCGAGATTAGAAATTTATGAATACACTTTAGAAATAGAGCGACCTTGAAGGAAATCTAAAAGCTTTTTAAAAGTTTATTTAGGTATTTCTTATATAAAAACTTTAAATATGTTATTTTTATTTGTTTAAAGCGCATTTTTTTTTAAATTAAATACTTTATTGGGGACATTTCTTACAGCTATACCAATATTTTTCAATATATATTTTGTTTGTCTGATTCTTTTTTACATTTTCATTTGATCATTAGAGAAAATTAGGAAAACTGAAAGAAAAAAATTTTTTTTGCTGTTGTTTAGAAACTATTGATTTTTAACTTAATGACTGGAAATTTTCTTAACTCTTAGTGTTAAAATTCTTCTTAAAGTGTCAGAATTTTTTTATTCATGGAGAACTAAACTCCATGGTCTACTTTGTTCTTTCCGATTTTCTTGACCTTTTGCACTGCGGTGCAGGAGCAAATATTCTGATTTGTGTCGTCACCGAATACATAACAAACAGTGTTTAATTTATCAAACATGATTTATGTTGATTTTATTTGCCCATTAGATGGAAAAAGGGATGAGTCAGCCCTTCCCGGTCCAAGGATAGAGCCTGTGGTAGATAAGAATGAAGTACCAACACTCAGCCACTGGGCACCTTTTTTATTGATAAAGTCGTCATTTTTTTAAAATTCAGTTTTTGTTAAATCTCTATATTTAAATTTTTTTAACCTGAAAATAATTTTATACTAAAAGCTTTATATTTTAATTAAAAACTAAAGTAAAAGTAGCTAAAATAACAATTAGATTTCTCCAGCCTTAATCAATTACTTTTTATCTATTTCTCTTTATAAAAGCAAAAAAACGGCGGTGGTTGTTGACTATGAAACAAATTAAGATAATTGATATTAAATATATTTGCTGACAATGATTTCTTGTAGGTAATTAAATGATGAGGAACAAAAAATGAAGTAGTCTACATTAAGGCTGTAAAACACATAAAATATTTCATTGGGGAAAAGTTCTTTTTTTGATTAAAAATATGCTGAAAAAACTATACTAGAACAATTTTAAATGAAAAATTAAAATCAAATATCTACATTAAAGCATTATAAGCAATCCTAACTATTTAAACACGTATCTGATTTGATTTTGAAGTTTTCAAATGCAAATTCTATCAGGTAAAGATCCAAAAGAACAGACGAAAGGGCAAGCTTGTATAACCTTTCAATAAATGAATTCAAAAACTGATATAATCATTTAACAACGTACTTATTAGACTTTTTTAAATAGTTAACAACTATTTTTCTTAAATAAATTTTCAACTAGAATTCTTGGATCTTTTAAATTTCAACTAGTAAAAATTTTTAGTATTAAACATATCTTTGAAAACCGTTAATCTTTCTTGAGCCTATTTAATCTCTGTATTAGGGCTTTTACAATTTATAAATGCATCTATAAATATTTTAACGAATTGAAGTATGGAAGGACATATATTTTCATTGACAAGTATAGTAATAATTTTGTACAGCTAGAAGGAGCACCGAAAATTTCCTCTCATCCTCATATAATAAGCAAATTGAAGAAAAATGAAATTATATGCTTTGCACTAAACCTTATTAAAAACCCTTCTTTTTTTATTCACTTCAATAAACGTTTTTGAACGTCTTTCATGTTTCTGATTTACCAAAAAGTTTCTAAATCTTTGGTCCATTTATTATTAAAATGTTATTTTTCCAGTATCGAATTTAAGAACTTCCTCTAAACGTATACGGGGGTTACAGGCACATTAAATTTTACATTTCTCAAACAAGTAAGGACGCAATAATGCGCCATTTAACAATCATATATTTTTTTTAATATAAATTCTCGTTTTAGTATGATTATAATTTAAAAAATTATTTTTTATCTTGAGACAATCGCTTAAAAATAATTAGTATTTATAATTGTTTAAAACATAAATTTCATCTGATAATTCTACAATAAAAAATCACTAATTTCAATTTTTTCTGGGCAGTTCATAGCAACAACAATATAAATACATTTCATACTAAAGCAATATTTCCTTACAACGAACAATTTTAAAAATCCTGAAATAAAAAAAGGGATGATAAAAAAATTTTAATTATGAAAAAAATTCGTAATCACTTAATCTTAACTTTTTCTTGATATTATAAATTATATGGACAAAAATAGTTAATAGAAAAAAAATACAGAAATGTTTTACTGTTTCCATTTACTATTAAAATGCTTTATTTCCAGCATCAAATTGAAAAACTTTCTCTAAAAGTATACAGAAGTTGCAATCATATTAAATTTTAAGTCTCTGAAACAATTAATAAGTAGAATACGTCATTTTCCAATCACATTATTTTGTATATAAATTATCGCTTGAAAGGAACTGTGATTTAAAGAAATTATTTTAAATTTTGAGTGATATTAAGAATTACTTTTCTTTACTACAGTTATCTGGTGAATTTCGAATCATTCTACTTAAGGGGTCTCCAAACTTATGAGTCCGATTGTCACATCAATAAATTTAGGAAATCCAACGGTGATCAAAGAAATTCAGGAGGGATATAAAAATTCATTTTACCGAGGATTCTCAACTGTTAACTAACATGTATTTTGTTAGAATTATTTTTTTTTGTTATTGTCTGAAACAGACAAAAGAAATTTATACTAACATATAGTGAATAACTAACTATTATATGTTAGTATATAATATAGTATATACTAACATACAGTCCCTGGCCAAATTATTAGACGCACTAAAAGATTCTATATAAAATCTTCATTATCAGGTCATACTAAACAGCTTTATTGTTTGAACGAGCCAGTTTGCACTTGTTTACGATTTTTCGTTCGGTTTAACATTATGTTAAAAATAAATACAAATAGAAAGTACATAAAAAATCTTTGGAATAAATACCCATTACATGTATGCAAAATATTAAAACACTGCAGTGCGTCAAATAATTTGGTTTAATTATTATAATATACAAATATAATGCCCGATATAATAATTATTCTATAATACATGGTCTAATTAATCCAAACATCGAATTTCTATTATATATCGTCTAATTTAACTAATTGATACACAAGTGTATATAGGTTTGAGTTGCGTAAAAACAATAATGCTCTATAGTATCACCTGATAATTAATATGTTGCATAGAATATTATAGTGAGTCTAATAATTTGGTCAGGGCCAGTATAATATTACCCACTAAAAATTTGGTTACATTAAATAATAATTGCATTAAATAGTATACATAAAATGGAGGTTGATATTTTTGTTTACTTAACTAACTGAATTTTCATTAGCATCAATATCATATGAAATACACTGGTTATCATAAATTAAGGAAA
Organism: Parasteatoda tepidariorum; assembly: GCF_982258835.1. Taxonomy (NCBI): domain Eukaryota; kingdom Metazoa; phylum Arthropoda; class Arachnida; order Araneae; family Theridiidae; genus Parasteatoda; species Parasteatoda tepidariorum. The sequence goes on from NC_141765.1 coordinate 7,263,651, forward strand.
ATTCACAAAAATCGCGATAACTCAAGAAATTACACATGGAATTTTATGAAACTTACCCACAATATACAACACATAGTAAGGTATTAAACAACATAAAAAGAAATTATCAGACATTAATAGTAGTATAGAAATTAGCACATGTATAAAATAAACAAATTGGAAGTATCGGTTTGCAATAGAAAAAGTACCTTTAATATGGAATATGATTGCCTCTAGAAGCAATACAGCACAAACAGCGATGTGTGATGCTTTCAATTATGCGGTCTATCAGTTCAATAGGAAGTGAGAGCCATTGCTCTTGTAAAGCAGTTGCAAGCGTGGCAAGGGTCTGAGGGGGCGGATTGATGGCAGATACACGCCTCCCTAGAGCATCCCAAACGTGCTCGATAGGATTCAAGTCCGGGGATCGAGCTGGCCACTCCATGCGAGTAATTGTTTCCTGTTGAAGATAATCATCAACAATGCGAGCTCTGTGTGGTCTTGCATTATCGTCCTGTAACAGGAAGCAATCACCAATTGCCCCGGCATATGGGCGCACATAAGCATCAAGGATGTTGTCTCGATAAACCTGAGCATTCACGGTTCCCCTTGGAAAGACATGGAGGTATGTGCGCCCTCCTAAGGATATGCCTCCCCAAACACAGACACTGCCTCTTCCGTATGCATCTCTTTCACGGATGTTTGATGGATGATAACGGGTCCCAGGTTCTCTCCATATCAAATAACGTCTACTGTCACTTTCTAGACTAAACCTGGACTCATCCGTAAAGAGAACAGGCCTCCATTGATCTGACGTCCAGTGGACATGTTGTCGGGCCCACTGCAAACGGTCTCTCCTATGGCGTGATGTGAGCGGCACGCAAATGGCTGGTCGTCTCGCATACAGACCACCTTCGTGGAGCCTTCTGCGCACAGTTGACGTTGACACCAACCTTCCGGTGGCTGCAGCAAGAGAGGATCTAAGATGTGTCGGAGTAGCGGTTCTATTCCTGCGTGCACTTAATGTCAAATATCGGTCATCGGCACTGGTCGTAACAGTTGGCCGTCCTTGACTGAACCTCCTAGATGCCGAATCTGTGGTTTGAAATTGCCTCCAAAGTCTATGAACCACAGATGGACTCACATTTAGCCATCTGGCCACTTCTGATTGACTCTGCCCTGCCTCTAGTCTCCCGATGGCTCTCCATCGTAGTTCTTCAGGCAAATGATGCCTAGAGGTCATTATTACGAATTGGCTATCTCAGATTTTCAATGTCGCAATCACAGTAAAATTTGTGTGCTTTCTCTCAAACTTGGACTTTTATGCTCCAGGCAGATGACGTAAGCCGAGTGGAGCGCCACTAATTTGCATATTGCAATTTTACTCAGCTACTCTTAGTGGACAACATATGCAAATTTTGCACGGTTTGGCTTACTTTTGAAAGAGTTATCGCTATTTTTGTGATTTTTCCTTAATTTATGATAACCAGTGTATATGCAGCTACAATTCTCTAAGTGTTCTCTAAATGCTTAGTTGCCAAACAGCTCTTTTTTTAGTGTTTTGTGACATCATTATTATTTACGCCTTAATGAGACACTTAACAAATTGTTTCGTCAATCTTATTTGTCAATCCGCATCAGTCTCAAATTTTGCACTAATAATTTTATTATCTCAAATAATCAACTTTTTTCATATTTTTCCATCAAAGTTAAAAAATAAAATGGGGATAATATTCGAACTATAGTTTCATTCAGTTTTTCTACATTTTTTCCGTAGAAGAACTTAAGATAACTATATTCCAAATTACCCTGCGTACATATTTGTGGAACAAACATTCTTGGCATAACTTTTCTAGCTTAAAAAAAATTACAGAAATTATGTTATTTCTCTCTAGTATTAACTTCAAAATTTCAATCTTGAACTCAAACTCAATTCAAATCTTGAAATTTCTAAGATATTTGCATGAATCTAGATAAAACTGTAAGTCTACATAAGTCTACATAAACAAAAATTATTGAAACTAATTTTGAAAAAAGGGTACGTCGGTTAATTTTTTAAGGATAGGTACATATTTTTAAGAAAGAGATAAAATAAATACAGAGAAAATGATAAAGGATTTGAATAAAATAATAAAATATAAATTTAAATGCATCACTTAATAACAGGTAATTACTTGTATATAGAGAGTCCATTAACTCTAAAAGAGAAAAAACCATTTTGACGTTTACCTAAACATGTCTCATAGTTATAACGCAAGTACTGACAGAAATTGAAGTATTTTAATATGTCCTTGTGTTTTTTAACTATCACTAACAAACTAGCAAAAATAATACTTTGTATAGCATATATGGGGCTTGAGTTTTTACATTTTTGAAGATGGATTAAGATAATCTTACTCCCAGGGCTCCATCGGCTTGACTATTCAAAAAGTTTAAACAAAAGAATAAAAATTCATAATTATATCAGGGATAGTGAAAGATTTAATGAAAACCTGCCATGAAATATAATACCAATATTATTAAGAAAGAATGAAAAAAACTAGACATATTAACTTGATTATTGCAAACCAATTTTACAATTATTAATTAATTTTAAACAAACTATTATTGCAAACTAAACAAAAACAATCTATAATTAGGCGAGAACCCATTGTTATCGCAACTAAGGACTGACTCCCTTCCATAAACTCTAGGTTGACATTGCAGATTAGTTAAGTTGCCTTAAAGATGCTTTTTACCTTTATTGAGATTTTAGAAGAAAAATCGTAAATAAATAGTTATGTCCTGCAATTGTTACGATGTAGTTTCTGAATAAAAAGCTTGATAAATGTCATATTTTTTTGAAAAACATTTCACGAAATTATACATTTTAATAATATCTGCCCTTTAATGGGCTAAAATGACTAGAATAGAGTTAAAAATAGTTAAAAAAGTACTTCTGAAATTTTGAAACAAAATATTTCTCTACCTAAAGGGAAATCAATATAAGATAATTTAGTTTGAGAGAATATAAATACATTTTGATTTTCCATTTCTAGTTTACCGTTCGTTTAACTAAACAAAAATTAATACTCAGATAAAGAAGATCATACAATTATTTTTGATCGGATGTTAATTTAACCATATTTTTGCAAATATTATCGTTTGGATTGAACTGATTTTGGCAGATAATTATTAGTAAATTTTAGTCTTTGAGTTGTTCTTATTTAACTAAATAAAAATATTAAATTAACTGTTAATTTTTTTTCCTATTTTTAAAAAGTGTTTCTGTAGATAATTTTATTTTGTTTCGTATATGTACTAATTTGAAATTTTTTTAGAAAACTTAAGCACTTGATTTTAATTAAAAAGTTTAAAAGGTTGAAGACACGGAGAGAGCTTTTTTTGATTGTTTAACTATGTATAGATAAACTATTGTCATTCATATTTCAATAAGAAAAAAATAATTTAAAAAAAATGCTAACTGTTTAAAATCCAGATTCATAAATAAAATATCTATCAGATTCATAAATTTTTTCTATCTGTCATAATTTCGACAATTCGCTACAACAAATCAGAGTCCCTCTTTGAATGAAAGAAAGTCACTCATTTTGACAGGATATATTGATTGTCGCTCTTCCATTTCCTAACACTCTCCCCCACTCTTAGTTACTTCAGCGAAAGATTCAACCTCAGTTTCTGTGCAACTTCATAAACCTCATAAACCAAGCAAAAAGTTTTTCTTTTTTTTCTTCTTTTTATTGGAAATTTGATGACTACTCAACGTATTTAATTTATTTTCCTTCTTGTGTGTCGTAGTTCTCGGAACGCTAAATAACAATATTCCCTACCATTACAAATACAGTTTTTGAGTTTTTATTTATCTTATCTTAATGATTTTTAAGAGCTCAGTTGTTATTCAATTGGAAATATATTTTAATAAAAAACGTGTTGCAAAAATTTAACACGACTATAAAAGACTGACTTTTATTATGACTTTTTTCTCGTATCACGTCTCTTTTTCGATATATTTTCAATTATGCAAAAGTATCACTTTGTTTTGGGGAGTCAATCATAAATTATATTTTGTATGAAAACAATTTTGTGGTTTTAATCAGTGAGTGAATAGTCATTGTTTTAGGTTGTCAGGCAGGCAGGTAGGTAGGCATTTTATTTACGTCACACTAGAGCTGCACTATGAGTCAGTTATTGCTTTAATAGTAAATTACTATATCATTATTAAATTCTGTTCAGTGAATTATATGTAAATAAAATATTTTAATATTATTATACATTCATATGCCACATTTATGAGATTAATAATACAACGTTATGGTTATATATTTTGCTCATAAATTTAAAAAATGATTCTTGCATGTGTTTTATTAGTAAAAATTTCGATATAAATTCTAACAACAAAAAACATTTTTTTTTATAAATTTTGAAATACTTTCTCATATAATTTTGTTAATAAAAACTTCTAAGAATGTTTCGAAACCCACATTTGGGTTATATGGAGAAGAAAACCAAGAAAACGTCCCACGATTAGCCTGAAAGAAAGGGAAATTTAACCCATGATTCCATCTACAACTGAGAATATTTTACGTGAGCACTGTCGTCATTTCTAGCCGGGTGCGGAATTCGAATGCCATCGCCGGGATTTGAAGCCGGTTTACTTCATTAGAAGAAGAGCCACTTCTGCTCTTCTCTTACTTCATTAAAATCTTTTTATTATTTCCAAGAATTTTATTCTTATATAAGTTTCAGTCTTCCAGGAGTAATTAAGTCAATAAGTTGATTAATGCTATTTTGTTTACCCTTATTTTAGGAATAGTGCGAGTATAAATTTTAAATTTCATAATAACAGTTCACTGTAAGAAAGAGATATTGAGCAAAAATTTGTCAAATTAACTCTGAAATAAATATAGTCAAACTTGAAAACCAAATGTGTAAAAAATTAAAACTGCATTTAATTATTTTTGAGTAAAATGTATTGTCATATTGTCTTAAAATGTCAATATACTATAATTCTGTCGTCATATTATCTCCAAAAAGTTGAGCAAAGAAAAATGTATCATTGACTTCCGGCAGGATTTGAAACAAGGACCTCTGGGTTCTTACTAGGCTGCTCTAACCATAGTTATACAGTGTGCCAAAAAAACGGACCACCCTGAATCTGAATTACTTTTGATCTAATGTATCGGATCTTAACCATCTAAAACTCAATTTTAATGGCTAAAAGGGATGACTTCAAATATGCTAATTAATAAATGCAAATGATATTTTAAGCTATGAAATCAGACACAAAAACGTACTTTCTCTTAATAAACATATTCATTCTCTTCTCATTCTAGATAAACATTCTCTTAATAAACAATCTAGAAAATAGAATTCGAATAATTTGGACAGGAGAGCTGACCAAAGTTTGGACCCTTTAATGTAAATTTCACTTTTTGCGCATTTAGCTATATTTCGAGAACTTTTTAAGCGAATTGAAAACTTTTCCTCTCGAATATAAAATTCGTTTATCCAAAGATAAACTCCATTAAAAAATAAGTTTTAGCAACTGTTAAATACTTTTTTATTATTTTGTTTAATAATGATGGAAAAATTTTTGAATTGAAAGGTATACAATTTTTTGCATCATTTTTTTTAAAGAATATAATTGCAAAATACAAAATGGGCGAAAAATTGGTAGAACATTTACTGAGAAATTAAATTTCAAGAAGTCAGATATGTAAAATTCGATTTATCAGGAACAATTCGACCAATTCTGTACACCGTACACTTTTGTGTCAAGAGCGCTGTACATTTCAGCAGAGGGTGAGTTGGGAAGTTTTATATAGTAGCCGTTGCAGTGACACATCGTGACATATTTTCAAATTGAAACCCTTTGTACCTTTGAAATTGGAAATTAGTAAGTCATAATGAGTAATTGCAGTGACCACCATGTAAAGCTTCCTAACTCACCCCGGAATGGAATGTGCAACTATGGTGGTTCGAGCATCCTACCGGAGGAACTTTCTTCAAATTCTTCTGTAAAGCTTTTCTCTTATACATTTCAAATTTCATAACATTTTGAGACTATGCCTTTCGCTCAAATGTGTGTATATAACGCTTTAATTTTGAATAAATATAGTTTTAAAATTGTACTACATTTGTTTCGGAGCTATTTTGACAAATTTTGATTTTAAAGTAATGAATATTTCAGAGAAATATTGGATCAAAAATCTTTACATTTAATGTGTGTTTTAGTAAGTTGACTTAATTATAAGGAATTAATTATATCACTTTAGTTTACTTAAATATAAGGAATTAAACATATCGTTAATTATAAGGAATTTATCATAATAAGGACTTAATTATAAGCTTCATTTAATCATAAGGAAATTTCATCAAAATCTTTAAACGTTTTATAGTTTTAATCAACAAATATTTACTTTTATTTTTGCAGCACTTTCATGGTTAATTTGCTCCATTGGTTTTTCCGATTGGCTATTGTTCTGCACATGAAAATTCATTTTTGTTTGCAGTACGTGGTAACAAAGGGCAACAAATGTATTCCACAAAGCTATTGATGTGAATATTGTCAACATTTTTCCTACTGATCAGCTCATGACAATCAATGGAGGATACGATAATTTTTCAATAAAATTGAAGGCACTTTAACCGTTAAATAAGCATCTAAAACTGTTTAATGTAGATTGAATATTCAAGACACACAAAATATTAAGAAAAAACTAATTTTTACAATTTTCTTTTATTTATGAATGCCATTTGTTATCTTTTACCAATCCACATGAGTAAAATATATAAATCATACTGCTGTCCTTAGTTACTCAAGATTAAGTAAACATTTTCTTTTGTTTTAGCATGCAAGTTTTAGAAAACATTTATCCACGTAAACATAAAGATCAAATTTTACAACAACCAATTATTCTCTAACACAAACGCTTTTTAACTGCAAGATGCCTCAAAAAAGTAGCTTAGAAATCCCAAATGGAAAATATTTAGACCAGAAAACATTTTAGAAAATTTTTACATAAAGTTTTTCTTAAAGAAATTGAAATATCATAAATCAATCGCTCAGAAAAAGTATTTATAGCATTTAAAAAACTGTGAAAACTTTTTGTATTGCTCATTTAAGAGTCAAGTCTATTTGGATTACTGAATTGTTGTTATTATGCTAACGAAAGTAAATATTTAAAATTTTTGAACGAGTATATAAAAATGGGTTTGAAGTAAAAATAGCTTAGTAAGTGCAACAGTTTACCTTCTGCTTAGTTTGACAGCTATTTATTCTTTAAAACAACTGTTCCATTTTTGTTTTGACTGAAAACATTAAAAAAAAACTGACGATTTATTTTGCTGCTTAAGAATATTGAATACCTGCTGTTAACATCGGAATTAGTTACAGTCGCAGCTTTGAAGATTACAATAAATTACTATAATTGCATGCTTGTGCTTTAAATTTCAAAGCACATTTAACTGTTTTTATTTTATTATAAATCTAAACATAAGGATAAACATAAATATTTCTTTCGGAATTCTCCAGAAGCAAAAAATAAATAAATAAAATAATAATAAAAATGATAATTCTGAATATAAAAATTAAAATATAAGAAGCAGTTTGTATAATGTCAGCATAATGTATTTACAATGCTACGCAGTTATACAGAAATGAAACGGTTTAAAGAAATTAGCTTGGAAATATCTAACGAAATGCTGAACACTAATTTAATTTTTTATAGAAGATAACTATTTAATTTAATTTTTTGAGTAGAGCTGGTATTTTGCTGAAGAAAATCATTATTATATAGTGAGTGTTTGAAAAAAACAAGAATGTATTAGTTTGCATACAATAATATGCAGCAGCAAGTTGAATATTATATAAGATCCAAATAAACTCTAAGCCTCTTCAAAAGCGAAAGTTAAATAAACCCGAGATCTTTAATTTCAGGTCCCAATTTATATATTCCTTATCAAAAGTAAATGTTTAAAATATTTTATAGTTTTATTTTATTTCACACCAAAAAAGTTTCGGATGAAAGTGATTGAAAACTAAAATTTCTAATTGCAGGAAATATGCTTCTAATTAATAAAAAAACATAATATGTCACATGTTTTCCTAATAAATGTTTTCTTAATAAATGTTTTCTTAATAAATTTTTCCTGAAAATAATGTTTTCTTAATGTTTAAATAAATTTAATAAGCAAAAATACTGAAATCAAGTGTAAAAAAGAAAGGCATATTCAAATCATGTTCATTAATTCTTTCATGTTCTAATCAAAATAAAATCTAATATATCACATGCTTTCTAGTATAACGAGTTTCATCTAATAATATTGCTTACGCAATTTTGAATCCATTTTTTTCGCAGAAATATTTAAATGAATTTAATACTGAAAATAAGTGTAAAAAAAGAAAGACGTATTCTTTAATTTTAAAGCATTATTTCATTTTTCATAATTATAAAAAGTCATAACTTTTAACATTATAATAATCTCGTTTTAAAGTGAGAATAATATTATCAGATCAATTCGTATCAGAAGCTTCTACTTAGTAATAAAAGATAGACATATAATTATTATTTACTTGTATTACTTGTACCACTCAGATTTATACTTAAACCATAATAACATTCAAAGTTAAGTTTTTAAAACCTTTGAATTAAGCAGTAATATATAAAGTTTACTTTCATTTTTTTTTTAAATAAATTTAAACATACCTCCGAAATTAGGTCTAAGTCGTATATCGTAGCCTTCCAGTATTGTTTTGAGTATATCTGTGACATTATCCAATTGTGCAGGACTCTCCACCTGCCGACAACAACTGTCCAAGAAATGGCGACATAAAAAATAGTATAAATGAGTATTTTTTATATATTAGAAGGGTTAAATATAAATTCAAAGTTAATTTCCTTACCCATAATTCAAAACACTAAGTATTGAGAAGAGCTTAAGTATTAGGTATCGATACATTGCAGTTTACACGTGTTGGAGCTACAAGCAGCATCCTTATGAAGCGGAATTTTCTCTCACTTGCCGCCGATTACCGTAGCGAGTGAGTTGATTCCATCATATTGCGCTTGCGCTTTACTCATAGGATGGAGGGGGCTCTGATGAGTAGGAGATTGCTCTTCATCTTCCGACAATCCCTTGAGAAATGGGAGTGGAAGATGCTGTTGAGAGGTCACCCCTAGTGAAATAAAACAATATGAAAATCAAATATGTTCCATATGGATTTATCATAATTGTAGAAGAAATATTTTTTTTGAAACTTTTAAAATAAACAGTTTAAAGGCGCACAAAGAGATACGGAAAGTCGCTTATTGCGCTTTCTGTGTTTGAACTTGACTTTAAAAGTCTAAACGAAATCAACATTCAAAAGTGATTTTTGACTTTTTATAAGATCTGCTTTTTAAATGAAGAATAACGATAAAAATTCAAATTCTTATTAATGAGAAAAGTTTTTATTCAAGCATCATAGCCGATTTTAAATTTTCGTATAATTTTATGACATATATTTTTTTCTCTCTATAAAATATCATATTATTTTATTATTATTTAAATATTTAAATTTATTTAATATATACATTTATTTACTTCACAGTCACGTTATAAATATTTTATATTTTTTATTTAAAAACATTCTAGGTTTCTTAAAAAAATATGTTAATTTTTTTGAAAGTTTCCAAAGTTATGTACATACTTTCTGGTTTAAAAAAAAGAGATTTTAGATCTTTTTAAAAATATGAAAATTTTTTAAAACCTTCTATTTCAATAAGAATTTATAATTTATTTTTTCGTGTATCAAAAATAAGAGTTAGTCTTGATTTAGTTATTTGACTAACATTTGAATAAATTAAATTAGTATTAACCTCTTAAATGCTCACAATTAAATATTTCCCTTTCCACCATTCTATGTATATTTAAATGCTTTTGAAATAAAAAATCTTCCAAAAAAAGTGAAAATTATTAGAAATTTAATGTATTCCTTATTAAAGTTTAAAAAAAATTTAAATTTTCCCATTAATTCATACTCTTATTCAGAGAAATAAACTTTAACACATTTTTTCAAAAAAGTAGACTTAATGTAAGTTATAACTCAAAAAACTGCTTGACTAGGAAAAACATTTTTTCTTATATCAAGTGTTTAGTTTCAAAATGAATACTTTCAATTCTTCATTAATTTTAATTTGATTTCTGTCATTTTCAAATCTAATGTCTTTTTACGTGATTTTGTTCTAAACTAAATTCCTATTTTCAGTAACATTTTACCAAACTATATTTATTATATAATTCTATTATTTCCTATCCATAATATAATAACTGATTATTTTCCATTTGCTTAAAGTTTTCGTAAAGGGATACAGTCCAACTCTCAAATATTCAGGTATGATCAATTTTACTCAAAATCATAAAATAAAGTTAATTTCCTACAATTTAAAATGTTTGAAATGCGTTAGAGTTTTAAATAAATATTTATCACAAATCAAAATATTTACCTCATTCCTTATTATTTGCATGAACATATTTCTGTCAATCCTCTGAAATGTTTGAGAATGACTATTGTTGGTGCTGAAATTAAATTCATTTCTCATGTTCAAATCAACTTCAAAATTACAAACTAATATTTAAAAATTAGAATAATATTTCAGTAATTTATGAATTAATTACTCATATTCTTCTTGACTGAGTCCAATAACATCATTGATTTAGCTAAAACTTTCACTTAAATATGAATAATATAATATAATCACAGGTATAAATAAATAATGCCATATAAAGAACACGTTTTCTATTTTGTTGGAAAAAACTTTAAGGGAGACATTTTGTATGCAAATTAATTGTAAATAAAATTAATTTTTAAAAAAAGTAAAAAATAATTTTGGAATGAAAACATTGAAACAATTTGTTTCAAAGGAGAAAAAGATAATTAGTTTTTAAAGTAAACCTTTTTATTACCTAGTTATAACTGAAAGCTTAACTAATAAAAGAGAATTTATAAGGAAAAAACAAAAGATGCGTATGGTTTGAAAACGTTGAAACTATACATTTCAACAAAAATTGTATTTTCGCGTAAAAATTTCAAATCTCTCATTTGAAACGATATGTTTAAGTTCATGAAATGGTACATGTAAAAATGTGTTAAAAGGTAAGTATAAGTTGACTTAAATAAAAAAAAAATGTATGCTTGTCAATTAAAATTTATGTAGAAAGAAGGTAAGTAACGAAGACGTTAAAATGGTTTGTTTCAAAAGAGAAGAAAAATTGATTTTAAGTAAAGAAATTGTGCGTTACTTAATAGAAAATTAAAGGATAATTTAACAAGTAAAAGTGGGATTTCAAACACTGTTAAAAGTGTGTTGAAAGGGGATTTGAATTAAAAAGGTTGAAACAGTACTTTCAAATCAGAAAAATGAGTACGTATAAGTACAATCGAGTTGATTTTAGGCAAAAAAATTTTATGCTAGTTAATAATTCAAATCAACTTAACAATATTAGTTAAACTACCGAAAGGGGGGTAAAAAGAAGAAGATATGCAGAAAAGGAAACTTGAAAGGACGATGTTGAAGCAGTTCGCTTCAAAGGAGACAATAAAAGACGCGTATAAGTTGATTTGACGCAAAAAAGAAATTATGCTAGCTAATAGTTATTTCAATGTTAATTTAACAAGTAAAAAATGAGGTTTAAAAAAGATAAACATATCTGTAGAGAACCAGAATTTCTAGTAAACTACTACGATACTAACAAACAATTACCGAATTAATGGATTAAATACCATATAAGGGTCATTCTCACTGGAAAGGTATAAATAGACTAAAAAAATGTCTTAAATTAAAGTAATTAAAAAAGTGATAAAAATTACATAAATGCCTTTATTTATTTTTGTTATATGTCCTTATAATAATGATCAAGTTTTCTATTTTATTTTTTACAAGATTTAAAATATTTTAAATTCTGCCTTGTCCATGGAGGAGATGTAATAGTCAACGGAGGAGACATTTTATGTCATAAAATATAAAATGTCAATGAAGACTAATTCATTAATTATTGGGCACAGCTGATATGAGTTTAACATTCATAAGTAAATAATAAGATATTTCATAATTAGAGATAGAGCTACTTCCGATTAATCATGCTGCTATGAAAGGAAACATCCATTTTTAACCTAGGTGCACAATTTCTTAAGTAACTCTTACTGAATATTAATAAATTAAAATGTAAAGATTATTGAAATAAAAATTCAGACTCCACATGAAAGTTGAGTGTTGAGGGTACTCTTTTGTGACCATTTTATGCAAGTTAAACAAATAACGTTTTTGTTTTTTCTCTTTTCTTCTTGTTATTGTTTCTTTTTTCCCTGGGCACAAACGACTAGCTCTATCAATTTCTAGAAATTTAAGTACATTTAATCACGATTTTTCTGCTAAATCTTTTTCTGATACAAATGTTAAAGTTTCTTGCTCTTTTTTTTAATTTTTTTTATTTTCTTCAAACAATATAGGGTTTTCTTTTAATTTCTGTCTAGTTTGTCTCATACTAAGTTTTTTCTGTTCCCTTCTCTTTTGCATTTGAACATTTGATTGCTTTCTTTTCTTAAATTTGGTTTTGCAATTTTTTTCCTAAAATTTGAAGAGAAAAAAAATTTTAAACATCACAGAAATTATTTAGAAAAATTGCCAATATTTACTTCTCCGAAAAGAAAAAGTTAAACTTAATTGATTTTCTTTAAAAATAGAAACAAATTAACACATTTGTTCCATTTAAAAAAATATCAATTAAAAGAAAATAGTTTTTTTAATTATTAAAATTGTATTATGGTTATCTAACACATTGTCTCTTACATTGACTGCGTCTTCTCCTTCGTGGACTTATTATGTCCACGGAGGAGACAAAAACTAGTTCTTGAATTTTTCTGATTTTTAATTTTAAAGTTAGAAAAATGGGGCAGTTCTTTTCGTTAAATATACTATTTTTGCAATCTGAAATTCATCTATCAAAAATAAAATAATTTTCTCTTACCTTCTTTATGATGTCCCCGGAGTATACGGTGAGAACTTTGCCAAACCCCAGTTGAACACAACAATCCAAAACTGACACCAAAGAGAACAAAAACAACTGATATTTAACATTAGAAAATGGAATGGTTACCCCTCTCAGCAGCTGTCTTATAGGGATTTCGCATATGCTGCCCTTTATTGCATATTTACAGAACTATATTAATTGTCCACGGAGGGAGACATCATTTTTGATGGACAAAGTTTACTAGTCATTTATTTTACAAAAATAATTTTTTCAAAAAAAATATTAAATGAAAAGCTACTATAAACATTTAACTAGGTAAAACTACAAAAATGATTAAAATAACATTTAAATTGTTTAACAGGCATTAAAAATTATTTTGTGCCACAGACGTAGGGACGTCCACGGAGGGGATTTTGAAGTCATGTTTATTAAAAAATAAGAATGAAATATTGAATACATTTAGCAGAAATGCATATGATTTGTTAGTTAAGAACTTCACGAAAAATGATAAAGAAAAGTATTAAGAAATCTGCTGTATTTCCTAATATTTATTACTCAGGGACTTAAAAAATCACCTTTTTGTGAGAATGACCCATAACTAGTTTTTAATTACAAGTATGGAGATTCTTTCAAAAAAAAATTTTCTCCTTGTAAACTTAACAAGCATTAATTAAGTTTCGTCTACTACTTGGTATAAAAGCGTAAATTCTAAGCGAATATATCTTAGTATTAATTTTTAACTATTTCATGTGGGGAAGAAGATATTCCCCAAAAAATTTGATGACCCCTATTATTTATTGTCCTTCATCTTTGTAAAGGCATGAACTCTTTAACATTGCTCAATAAGTTAAGCCAGCGATTCTCAACCTGTGGGGAGCGCCCCCTAGGGTGGCGCGAGCGTACTACAGGGGTGGCGCGAGAATATTCAAGAGAAAATATTATTTAAAAAAAACTGATTAACTGGATGAAGGGAAATCGCACATACACATAGAACACAAAATACATTTCGACATATTTAATAACTTCTTAAAGTGAAACAACTTATTAAATCAAAACTTAAGGTGGGAGCCAAGGGTTGCTTTGCTTTGAGGATTTTTCCTTATTTTCTGATTAAGTCTGTGCGACTGAATTTTTTTCTGTAACATCTTACACCTATCTCTAATATATACCATGTATACTTTTAATTGTAAAATAAAATTTCATTTATTTTATAGTACATTTCAAAATTGTAGCTTTTGCGCCTAAGGTTTCCCTCAGGTTCCAAAGGTGAGCCATATATAGAAATCACTTTTCACTTACTCAAATTATCTTCAGAAAAAGCATTTGGACTGGCAAACGTTTTTTAAAAAGGATTGCTGGTTGGAACAAGTTTCCCGACTATAAAAAAGATATTTGCTTTTAGAGTGCATGATTTGTTTATTGATTTTACATTAATAGTTCTTGTGTGAAGTCACTAGCGATTCTTTTGAGATAACTCATTAGAATTAATCAGGAATTTCTGAGTTAATTTTTTCAAAGGATTAACTAACACGAGTTAAATAACCATACTAGAGTTAACTAACCTAACCCATAACTAGTATAAAAATATACAAATTTACAAGAAAATACCAGAATCGACCACAAAAACACTCATAATCACCACAAAAATAAAAAAATACCTGAAAAATTACAAAAAACTTGAAACAAAATATCGCTAACTCTACTAAAGTGCAGAGAACATCAAAATATTATAAAAATTCAAAAAATACCAAAGTTCCACATTTGCTTAAAATGAAAGAAATCAATTGGCATTCAATTTAATCATTCCTTTTTGAGAAATAATATGCTATGTAATGATTTGTAATTAACTCTTTTATAGATTTCCCTTTGTTTCCGAAGGTGGCCCACGTGTCTCCAAGGTGGCACCGGTGTCGGGCCACCTTGGCGACTTAAAACTATTAATCTGATAGATTAATTTGAATTAAAGTAATGTGGCTAAAGAAAACGAAATAAACTTTCAGAAAACATATCCTAACTCAAAGTTCTAAGAATTTAAACACATATAAATTACAATATCTTCTCATCCGGAAATCAGAACGACAACTGCAAAAACTTAGATCACTTCATACAATGGAGGCCATTCAATGAAATATCTTACATTTCAGCCTCGTGCACCTCAGATACAAGATTTACAATGCAGCAGGGACATCTTATGGTTCAAAATAAATTTAATTTTACTTTGGGGGGTGGGCTACGTTAGGAACACTGGCCACCTTTGGCTTACCCACCTTACTTAATCAAAACATACTAAATGTTTTAAAAAAATTAGTAGTTTTTAATGACTTCCTTGGGCCTGTCTTGCAGAGCAAAGTTTTTTGAGGTGAGGCTTAATATTAGAAATAGTCACTCTCAGTTCTGTTTCTATATTTAGTCTATATTTATAGTATTGTCTTCAAAGAAGTCACAGCAGAAAATCCAGTTTCACAAAGGTAGGGTGTTGAAAATGTTAATAGAACGCGAATTGCTCTTGTCTTTAGTGCAGAAAAATTATCCCCCTGCCCAAAATTCAAATAGTGATTTATTACTTAATTGTATTTTGGTTTTGGCACTTGTCGTGAAGTCTATGAATTTTTCTTCCTCATGAATTGAGAGTCCTTCGGGAGTCATATGAAAGAGATTACTAACCCACTCTTAACTTGCAATAAGTTTGTCGTCAGCAGGAAAATACTTTTTAAAATTCCTTGCCATCCTGGATAAATGATTTTCAATGGTTACAAAAAGAACTTTTACGTGTTCTTCTTCAGCCTTATAAGTTTTAGTACAATTATCCACATTTGACATTGTTAAGTTTTTTTTGCTTTAAATTTCTGCCCCACAATTAAAATTTTCGACAAAAAGCATTGACTTTATCACTCGTATCCAACATATGTGTATTTGCTCCTTGGAGTTGAAGATTCAAGTTATTTAATTTCTCGAATATGACGATCAAGTAGCTCAATTTCATCACAAATAAACAATAGTGAAAATTCTCGGTTTCTTCTGAATAGTGAAAATTCTCGGTCATCTTCTTCTAGGAAAATGGCAATTTCTTCTCTTAATTCATAAACACGTTGCAAAAAATTCTCATGTGATAAACATCTTGCCCCGCATTTAAATAGTAACTCAGAATGTACTGAACCCATGTCGTTACAAAGAGCGAAAAAGATTTTCGATCTAATTGCTCTCATTTTTATATAATTTGCAACGATTACAACCGTAGTTAACACAATATTTAAACCAGCATTTCTTTCGAAGCCAAAGCTTCTTTGTGGATCATGCAATTTGTCCAGACGCATTGAGGCGATTTTTGTTTTACAAGTGCGTGTATACTTTCGAACCTTCTGGCTATTGAACGAGCACCATCGGTGCATATTCTGATGCAATTTTTGCATTCTATGTTTGCCTCATTCATAACATCATTTAAAATAGTAAATAATGCTAGAGCTGTTGTTTTGAGTTCTATGGATTTTCAGAAAAGTAGTTCTGCTACTGACATATTATCACAAAATCAAACATAGGCAATTAAATGAGCATCTTTATTAATATCTGTTGCTTCATCAAACTGTATTGAAAACATTTTGTCACGCACCATCGAGAAAAGCTGTCACTACATTTTCAGCAGTATCACCAATTCGACAAGCAACAGTATCATTTGAAAGAGGTATGGACTGTAATTGTTTTGAAAAATTAACTCCAAACACAGTTTCTACAATCTAAATTGCTGCTGGCTTTTATTTTACTTTTGTTTTGGCAGTTAAAAATAATTTAAAGACAGAATTCAAAATACTCAATATACATTATTGTTGTATACATTTTACTGTAAGTGGGGGGCGCGATGAAAATTATGATTGAAAACTGGGCCGCGAATATTGAAAGGTTGAGAAACGCTGAGTTAAGCAAACTGTCGTAAATATTGATGATCAAGAGGTAAGAAAAATACCTTAAAGTATTACAAAACACAAGAAATTGTGCCAACATTGATCTTTCGCGTGATCTTTTCAAGGAATGATTAAAACGTTTAAAAATTAGTGTATTCAACATTCAAACATTTTTTTTTGTATTATGCTTTATAATTCTCTAGAAATTAAAGTAATTAAATAAAAGGGTAGGCGACTTAATTCCTTTTTTAAAATTGAGAAATGAATGCTTTATTTCCGAAGGATTGAAATTTTTCTTCAATTATACTATCCTCTAATAATGATTGTAATATATAATATATATATATATGTATATATATATATATATATATATATATATATATATATATATATATATATATATATATATATATATATATATATATATATATATATATATATATATATATATATATATATATGTATATATATATATATATATATATATATATATATATATATATATATATATAAATATATATATATATATATATATATATATATATATATATATATATATATATATATATATATATATATATATATATATATATATATATATATATATATGTATGTATATATATATATATATATATATATATATATATATATGTATATTTATATAATGAAGCGAAAATTATTTCATTTGCAATATTTCAAACATTTGATAAAGCTGATGGTTTTAGTTTTATATTAGAAAAAAGTATATAAGTTTGCTCTTGTTTAAACACAAAATATATCAACTAAAATTTAGTTAAAAAAAAGCTGAAGTTAATCGACTTACTACTAGTGGTTCAATCACTAATTTTTTTTAAAAATATTAACAGAAATATTTCTAATTTTCAAGCCTATAACCTATGTGAATAAAAAAGTATCATGGATGTTGAAAAAATAAAAATTTAAAA
The DNA here is from genome assembly GCF_982258835.1 of Parasteatoda tepidariorum. NCBI lineage: Eukaryota > Metazoa > Arthropoda > Arachnida > Araneae > Theridiidae > Parasteatoda > Parasteatoda tepidariorum. Next base: position 7,281,481 of record NC_141765.1, read on the forward strand.
TGGGAAGAAACTATTAATTTTACAAATGCTAGTTTGTAAATAAAATATTAGATATAACGTGGTTTTGTATTTTATACGAAGGGAAAAAAAAATAAAATGGAACCATTAAATATCTTAATTGGTTCATTTCAAGTACTGGCCTAATGTTGAGTAACAAATACATTTGTTATCAAAATTTACTTCAGATTGAAATCAATGTCATAATTTTATTATGATACTTACACTACTATTTTCTGTTTTCCTGAAAGAAATAGTTAAGTGTAAATAAAAATAGTGAATAGTCAAAACATTAAAAAGACAAATTGACTATATCAATATAGCTTATGTAACAAATTTAGCATTCTTACAAATAATTTTTGCGCTTCATATTTCTTACAGAAATGCAGGCAAACTGATTCATAAATATCACTTTTATCAATATTCAAGTAGATACGACTCTATAATTTTGCATTTCTACTAGATACAGACATTGGAACTCGTCACTTAAATATTGGGATAAACATATATTTCAGGGTTCATTTTGGCTTAGAAATATCTCATGAATTCATGTTAATATTAGTAGGCATTCCCTGTTTTTAAAATTTCGACTTTAATCCCTACATGTCTGATTGTAAAGCGTTTTCATGCATATGTGTTTTTAACACAATAACATATAACGTTAGTCCCAAATATTTTAAATAATATAATCTGTCTTCTTCTTTTTACCTCTACGACAGTTTTCTATATCAAATGAATATCTAACTTACCTTCTTTTAGGATGATTTTTCAGGGACACTATTCCATCTTTACAAATAGAAAGGAAGGAAAACTAATAAAATTCTATACGCCAATGGAGTTACTCAATTCCACACTGTTAGATATTTCTCGAAACAAATTGTTAAATAACAATTTATTTAAGTGTTATTTTGCCATATTCAAACAAAACAGTCAAGTAGCCAAAAATAAAATAATATTCCAACTTCAACTAAAAGAAAAACCGTTAATTAAGTGCTTTCTTCTCAACATCCAGAAACAACCACATTTTTTTCGTTTGAACAAGGTTAAACAATCAGAGATTTTTTTTCGCACTAACTAACCCACCTAATGAAGCCCCTTAGTTCCTTGCAGCTGGGTAGATATTATAGCTGAGAGGGCTAATCTGTCAGAATCAGGATCGTCAGAATGGAGGTTGGTATCAGAGCTTTGACACCACAATATTTCCTCCATTCCCTTCAGTATATGTAGAATTTCCAGTGTTTTGCATTCCTCAACTTGTATTTGCGCTCTCCAATGCCCTTTACTTACAAAAAAATGCCTACCTCCAATCCAATTCAATTTCTTTTTTTTCAGATTTGAAACCATGCTAGTAGTAAAATAGCTGCATAGTTTTGTATTCATAATTTTATTACAATACTAGTTGTAAACGGTTTCAAAACCGTAAGGGTAAAAATATTCCTTTGCTGAAAACTTTACGGTTAATTGGATTGATAGACTTCTGTCGATAATTTTACCGTAATTTTAGTATGAAAATTTTAACAGTGCGCATGTCAATCGAGCAATCTTTATCTATCTAATAATCTAGTCATTTTAGTCATCACAGCCCGGGAATCATGTTTAGTAATTACATGAATCGAATTCAAACTTGTCTAATGGGTGACGTAAGCGAACAATCTGAGCCACCTACAACCTATAAAAACTTATTAAAAAATAAAATGTTATTTCTGTAGTAATTGTAAATACTAATTAGATAATTTTATGTAACGATGTTTAAGCACTGATATCTCTTGTACAGTGGTTTGTAATCCAATGATTTTTTTAATGAATATGGTTTTTCTCACTGAACACACGCATTCATTTCCTGTGCCTGGTTCACAGAAAGCAGCTTAATGGGAAAATTAAATTACTTTCCCTAAATCATACCTCTATGAAACAAATTATTCTATGCGGCGAAATTGCTTTTGCAAATTGACAGATTTTGCGAAAGGAAGTAATTCATCAATGTAATCCTCAATGGCTTTTAAATATATTATGCATTCATATTTTTATTAAGAACAGACAAAGATTATCGAAAATGGATTTAATCACGTCAAAGAAGAATAAAATTGGAAGAAAAATATAATGCAAATTCTACTGAGAAAAATATATATATTACTGAAAAATATAATATTTATGATAATTATGATTTGATAAAACTCTCTCATTTTTCTTCATCAAATAATACTGTAACTTTATACTGAGAAAAAAAGTTTTGGCAAAACTAACAGAATATAGCTGAATCTACAGTGTTTCTCACTCTATGGGAACACTAAAAAGCTTGTTAAATTTTACCAAAGCCCTTCGGTAAAATAATAGTTTTTAAAAAAATATGGTTTTATAGTATGCGGTAAAATTGTATAAATGTGGTAAAATCTGGCACATTCATCATAATTCCTTCAGAACATGGCATAAAAATCATTTATTTGACAAAATTTACTTTTCAATTTTGAAATTTTTCCAAAATGTGTGATAATAAGAGTTATAATTTTGAAAACCAAATTTTCTGTAATTTCCAGTCCAGATTTTCTCGAAACAGGTTTCGCGCTAGGTAATATTGTATAAAACTAAATAATTCAAAAGTATAATTAGGGAATTATAATTTGCATATTATCAAAATTATAATTTGATAATATGCAAACAAAAACAACATTTTAATTCAATGATTTTTTCAGATATTGTTGACAAATTTTTAAATAATATTTATGATTTAATTGAAATTTTAAATGGTTTGTTTTTTATTTAAAATAAGTTTTTCAAAATTTTGGGTCTACTTTTAAGTCTAGGTTTCAAAAGATTTGGCAGAATTGGACTTCCTAATGAAAATAATTACATTAAATTAGATATCTTAAGAATTCAAATAAAATTATTTTTCAATTATTAACAGGTCGTGGGTTCGATCCCCGCCGACCAAAGACTCCCCGTGTCGTAAATGGTGCACGTTAAATCTGTCGGTTTACAAAGTCTTCCATGTTCCCATAACAATTCATACCTCTGGGGGTACGGATCCAGGAGTTTCCTTATCTTCCGAATTGAGTTCAAAATTACAAGGCTACGGAATTGAACATTAGTAGTCGGAAATACAAAATTGGGTCGGCTGTTTAACGACGGTTATAAAATAATAGCAAATTAATTAATTTAGAGCCGTGGTGGCTCAGGGGAAAAAGTATTCGCCTTCCAATGAGGTGCCACGCATTTGCGCTGCCACAAATGCTGCTGGATGCGAACTCCGCTCCCGGCTAAAATCGAACACAGTGCTGACGTAATATCAAACGTGATAATAATAGTGCTAGACGGATAAAAGGTTAGAATCCTCCTACCATCAGATTAACTGAGGGAGTTTTTTGTAGTATTTCTCTCCATGTAACGTGGATGCTGGTTAGTTCCATCAAAAAGTCCTCCGTAAAGGCAAATTTCCCCTGTTACTTGATAATGGACCTCCCTTGTGTTCTGGATTGGGATCAAATTTACAAGGCTATGGAGTTGAACATTAGTATATATATATATATATATATATATATATATATATATATTGTTTATAAGTTGTGATAATTAAAATCATCAATTTATTTATAAATTGCAATAAATTAAAATTAAATAATTGGTTTTATGACTTACTCAAACAAACCTCGTGATATGTCCAAACTTGCCCATTGATTTGGGGCAAGTGTAGAAATAAATAATTTTTATTTTTTTAAGAAAAGACTATTAAAAAAATATACATACAATTTCACTCATATATCGTTCAAAATAAAGATAAACATTCAAATTTTAACTAAAAAATTCTCAATATGTTAAAAATAACGATTAGTATGAGTTTAGTCTTAAGCGAAATACCATCTGTTGTAAATGTTTCGAATTAGTCAGTTGATCTTGAACTCGTGTTTGAGCCAGTCGTGACCATTGCAATCGTGCAATGATTTTGGTTTGATTATTTACAATTGTTAATTAAAGTATTGTTTGTTAAACTTCTAGTATTGAATGAACCAGCTCATTGTGTACAATCGTGAACATAATAAAGTGGTCCGTCGAGCCGGAGATATTTTGATATTATAAAGGAAGGAAAAACCAGAGTTTCACCTAATTTGTTATTCTGCTTTTGGTTTGATTGCAACAGGTAAGGTTCATGAGAACAATTCAAATTCCTTTTGCGGTTTAACACATATCTCTGAAAATATTGAGGATTCTCTTCAGAAGTTTTGGGAAATCGAAAGTGTTTCGTCAGATATGCTTACTGGTGAAGAAGGATATTGTGTAAACCATTTTTTAAAAACTCATTATAGCAACGAATGTGGTAGATACGTGGTGCAAATGCCACTCAAAAAGGATCCCCAATGTTTAGGTGATGTTAGAAAGTTAGACTCTAATCCTGAACTTTGTAACTTATATAAAGACTTTATGCTTGAATATCAAATTCAGGACATTTGCAACTAGTTGACACTAATATTAATGTAAATGTTAACTATTATATTCCCCATCTTGGCATACATCGTCCTGACAAAACTACAACAAAATTGCGTGTCGTTTCTGATGCTGGTGCGCAAACATCGAGTGGTGAATCACTTAACTCTATATAAATGAAGGGAGGCGTGCTTCAGGATGATTTATTTTCAATTATGTGTAGATTTGGAAAACATCCTGTAGCCTTTACGGCTGATATTAAAGGTATGTTTCGCACCGTCTTAATTGATGAAAATCAACAAGACTTACAAAGAATATTGTGGAAATTGAATAAAGATGAAGAAACTAAAATTTACAAGCTCTGTACTGTTACCTATGGTACAACCTCTGCTCCATTTTTGGCAACGCGTGTCTTAAGACAAATTTCGATTGATGAAGGGAAGGATTTTCCCATTGCAGCTCGTGTCGTCCAAAATGATTGTTTTATGGACGATGTAGTCTCGAGGGCTCATGATATTTCTTCTTCCTTAGAGTTAAAGAATCAGTTAATAAACCTTATTCATCGGGGTGGCATGGATTTACACAAATGGTCATCTAATGAACAGTCCTTGTTAGAAAACTTACCGTATGACCAAGAGTACCATTTCCGTATTACCAAGAGTAAGACCAAGAGTACCATTTCGATATTAAAAGCAGTGTTAAGACTCTCGGTGTGATATGGAACCCAAATGCAGATTTGTTTGAATTTTCAATTTCAGATAGCACTAATCTGACGAACTGTACTAAAAGAACAGTTTTACAGTGCATTTCAGGACTGTTTGATCCATTAGACCTCTTGGGCCGGTGATAGTGAAGGTCAAAATTTTTATGCAAAAGCTCTGGCTACAAGAACTCGACTGGGACCAGGCACTGCCAGACTGCAAGGTTAAGGAGTGAGATAAGTATGCTTCATCTCTTCTCTGTGTGAAAGAGATTAAAATAGACCGCTGTGTAGCGAATGGAACTGTTGCCTCCTTTGAAATCCATGGCTTCTGCGATGCTTCGCAAGATGCATACGGTGTAGCGATTTATTTACGATGTAAGAATAAATTGAATAAAGTGACTTTTAACTTACTGTGCAGCAAGTCACGCATAGCGCCGATAAAAGAGTTGACGATTCCTTGTTTAGAATTATTGGCGTCTGAACTAATGTCCAAATTTCTACAGAAACTGTTTAGAGCTCTTCAAATGGATATACGGAATGTTTACTTGTGGTCGGATTCAACCATAACTTTGGCGTGGATACGAACTGATCCATGTTTGTTGAAAACTTTCATATCGAATAGAGTGACCAAGATTCAAGAAATCACTAGATTATTTAAATGGGGACATGTGCCTTCCGAAAGCAACCCTGCTGACCTTGTTTCACGTGGTGTTACTGCAGACAAAATCTCAAACTCTGAACTTTGGTGGCATGGCGCTTCTTTTTAAAAGTCTGAGGACTATGAGCAATTCCAACATTCTCCTTCTTCCAGCGATGAATATATGGCTGAACTCAAGAAAAATTCAGACCTTAATTTCACTGTCTTTGAGAAAAACACTTTTGTAATTGATTTTGAAGTTTCGATGCTAAGTCTCCCATTATTTTGCCTGCAGGACATAAGCTTACATATTTAATTATGTTGTATTTCCATTTAAAAGATTTGCATCTTGGTCCCCAGGCATCACTTAATTTTGTTCGGCAAAGGTTTTGGCAAATTCACGGAAGAAATCTTGTCCTAAAAATAGTGCACTAGTGTGTTACTTGTTTTAAATTTAGACCTTTAGCTATTGATCAATTAATGGGTAACCTTCCATCTTGTCGTTAAAATCCAGAGTTCACCTTTAATAAATCAGGCTTAGATTTCTGCGGACCGTTTTTTGTCAAGCAAAAATATCAAAGAAAAGTAAGTCTTCAAAAAATATATGTAGCAGTTTTTGTGTGCCTTTGCACACGGGTAGCACATTTGGAACTTGTCTCGGACTTAACAACTGAGGCCTTGATTGCCACATTAAATAGGTTTTTTGCAGGAAGGGGAAAATGTTCTATGTTAATGAGTGATAATGCGAGTAATTTTTGTGGAGCTCGGAATGAGTTAAAACGGTTATATAGTTTGGCTCAATCCCCGGAACAAGAATTAATTGATTATCTGCTAACAGAAGAGATTACTTGGAAATTTATACCGCAACGGGCCCCCCCATTTCGTGGGTATTTGGGATGCGGCTGTAAAATCCTTTAAAACCCACTTTAAAAAGACTGTTTAGACAAAACTAACCTTTGAGGAATTTTTAACCCTTGTTACGCAGATAGAGAGAATTTTAAACTCTAGACCAATTACCCCATTAACTACAAATGCAAATGATATGAACGCTCTGACGCCAGGTCATTTTTTAATAGGGCGTCCAATTACTGCTCCCATAGAACCCGAAATCACTCAAATTCCTGATAACAGATTGCCTAGATGGGAAAGAGTTACAAAATTGACTCAAAGTATTTGGAAAAGGTGGCAAGGAGATTACTTGTCTAATTTACACGAACGAACTAAGTGGCAGTTTTCGAAGGATAATGTGATCCCTGGTACAATGGTTCTAGTTAGGGAAGATAATCTTCCAGTATGTCATTGGATAATTAGTAGAGTTGAAGAAACTATAGCTGGCAAAAATAAAAAGGTTATGGTTGTTTTTGTGTGAACTCCTAAAGGTTTATTTATAAGACCAATTCATAAATTGAGTATTTTACCTATTGAGGACAATAAATAGTTTTGTAATAATTTTAACCACATTGAATTAATTTTAGTTTATATTTGTACTGTATCATTGTATTTTAATAATTTCCGTTAAATGTGGAATTGTGCATTCATTTAATATTAAATCAAATATTTTTCTACCGTCCATAATTTTATTCTATTAATTGAAATCAAATATTTCGAATAATTTTATTGTGATTCTTGTAGTTTCAATGCATATTAGTTGTTGTTGAAATATGTTAAAAATTTCAAGGGGCCGGCATGTTCGGTCTTAAGCGAAACGCCATATGTTGTAATTGTTTCGAACTAGTCAGTTGCTCTTGAACGCTTGTTTGAGCTAGTCGTGGCTAACATTGCAATAGCGTAATGATTTTGGTTTGATTATTTACAATTGTAAAATAAAGTATTGTTTATTAAACTCTTCGTATTCAATGAACCAGCGCATTGTGTACAATCATGTACAGTATGCTCATTTGGCAAATGTTTGGCTAATTTGGCAGTATGCTCATTTGGCACACCAGTCCCCAACTCCTTATAACTACATAATTATAATATTATACATAAACCCGAGTTAAAATCTATATTATATAAAAATTTTAGAAACGTACTTGAAGCTAATGAAAAGTATCTTCAACAATTCATTGGGATTTGTTGAATTATTTTCATATAAATGTTAACATATTATTATGTAAAGCAAAGTTGCTTTTTTCTTGAAAACTGTAATGTGAACTTCGAAAATGAGTTTCAACAGTCGACTGCCTGAGAGAAAAGTTCATATATTATATTTTAAAAAAACAGATTATTATTGCCATACTCATTACCAACAAATGTCATTATTGGTGCAAAGATATAAAAGTCATACCTGTATCATTGATTTTGCAAAAATTTCACACCTGAAACATGTATCAGTCTTTTGGCCAAATAAGGTTGCGTCTTTAGCCCTTTGCCAGTGACGCCCGAACTCAGTCCGGGCAACACAAATGCACCGATTTCGGGCAAGAGAAAAATGGGTGCTTCACATTAGTGAAGCCCGAGCTCAAGCCGTCCAATGCATAACTTGTAATTTATCATTTTTCCTTTAGATGGCGCGAATTATCGTATAGATTTTCCAAGGCAAAAATCAACTGTTATGCACCATTTGACGTTTTATGCAATTTTACAAATCAAAGGCATCTGTGGGACATGGAATCCATAATAGTTGATATAAACAATAATATTGTTGAATTACTTTAATATATTTATCTTGAATATTATGTCATTTGATTTATTTTGCTTTAATTTGATCAAAAACTACTGTAGTCCATTAACATTTTCCATGTATGTGAAAATATTGAATATAGTAGTTATTTCATTTTACTTTTTTTGTCAAATAATCTATTTCCAAAATTTTGATGAAAATAACTAACAAAATTAAAGAGAATTTTCTTTGCATTTTTGGTACGTTTTTCTAAAGTATATTCCGCAGTCAAGGGGTTAATTGGTAAGCACTTCTGCGCTAAAGTATAAACCTCTATCATGTATCAAGAAATTAATTGAGAAATAAAATGAGCTGATTCAATATTTATAAATTTGTATATACTTAAATAGAGCTTGTGTATTACAAGGAATAAAATAATAAAAACTGCAATTTTTGAAGATTTGTTAACAATTTCATTTGGTCTATTTCACCCAGGAGAGCAATAAAAACCATTTTCTGGTTTTTTTGAAGAAAAAAAAGAAACATTTTGTTAATAGTATCCAGAAAAGATTCTTTTAACATCAGGTTAGCAACCTTTTTGTTTTCTGCACCCTTACAAGGAACAGTAACTACGCAACGCTAAATAATAATATTTTTTCCAACTAACCGCACTTCCTATTCTACCATTAAGACCAACTTTACGGAAATCGATTTACATGCTTAGACTAAAGGTAAGCATCACAATTCACTAGAGCTATTTTAGATGGGCAACTGTAATTATACGATCGTGTGGTCTTAAAGCCATAAGCATTTTGGTCTGACTGCTCGTTTCATTTGAGTAGCGCTCCAAGTTTTATGTGTCACTAGATCATAGAAATTTCCCTTTGTAGTTTTATTTTTATCACACTCTACGTACTTTTTACCTGTGTTCTGGATCAAGGAAGCTATTTTACGTGCATTATCTACTTCATTTAAGCGAGGAAGTATTCAGATCTCGTTTTTTGAGAGAAAATGAAGAAGTTTGTTCGTGCAACTGCAAAAGAAAGTTAATAGTAAATGTAATTACTGCTTATGATTGCTTTCTATTATATACTCATTATTTTCATACTTCAGATCGAATATTTCATTACATTCTTGTACATTCGGACCCTCACCGGGGTATGTCGACAATTACTGATATGCTTTGGTGAATGTCTGAAATATTTATTACATTCGATTTGATATGAATTTATTCGTGGATATAATTACATTTATTCGATATTTTAACCCTACACTGATGTTTTCTCAAGGTTAAGTGCCACTGTCCGGTATACCCTACACTGATGTTTCTTCTAATCTATCGTCAGAAAGTATTAAAATATAGAATAAATATAAATATATCAAATAAATATAATAATATCAACAAATAAATTAATATAAAATTGGATATAACAAATATTTCGGACATTCACCAAAGCGACTATGAGATTGTTGACATTCACCGGTGAATGACGACATTCTCCAGATTTCGGTGTTTCACCGTAACGTATATATATATATACACTGAGTAGCCAAATTATTATGACCGCCTCAGAGTTTTATGCAAATGAGTTATTGCGTCGCAGCGCTGCCGCTAGAGGGCAAGATAACTATAACGCGGGAATGCTGGGAGGGGAATGCTGAAAATTAATTCTATTGCGACTTTTGATTTCCAGGATCTTTTCAATAGCATTCCCCTTTCTAAACTAAAAGATGTCCTTTTGAATTATTACCATGATTTTAAAAATATCCTTTGTTGCGATTTTGATTATTGGGAAATTCTGATTAATTTTCGTCTTTTTAATAATTATCTTTACAATGGAAAGGATATTTTTCTTCAAATTGATGGAATACCACAAGGATCTAATTATGCATCTCTCTTAGCTAACTTATTTTTGCATTATTATGAAAAAAATTATATTCTTAGTATTAAATTTGTTTTTGGATATATTGATGACTTAATTATCGTTAATTTTAAATATTATACTATTTTATCAAATGATACTTACCCCGAGGAATTAATCTTGCTTCGTAATCATGATGATAACATTAATTTCAATTTTTTGCATTTGGGTATTATAAAAGATGAAAATATCTGCTTTGTTGATTTATGCGATAAAAGAAATGATTTTAATTTTGATATAAATAAACTAATTACCTGGAATTCAAATGTTTCTAGGAGCATCTATTTAAATACCACTTTTAATGAAATGAATAGAATTAAAAGAATATGTAGTAATATTTATTTATCCAAAAACCAAATCTATAAACTCTTTCAAAATTTGATAAAAAGCAATGGATACCCAACTAAAGTAATACAGTTCTATATAAAATCATTGAATTTATCGTATATTTTTGTGGATATGTTTACTAAAAATTTTCTTTGCTAATTTATATAATGTTCCCATGTGCAAATCCATTTCGGGTAAATCCGTTGCCAAAATTATTTACTAAATAATTTTTTTGTTAATTTGTATAATTTTTCCATGTGCAAATCCATTTCGGGCAAATCCGTGGTCAAAATTATTTACTAAAAAATTCCTTTACTGAAAAAATTCCTTTGTTAATTTATATAATTTTTCTATGTGCAAATCCATTTCAGGCAAATCCGTGGCTAAAATTATGTGCAAAACTGGCAATTCATGTTTCTCTTTTCTATTTTATATATTTTTTTCTTAAATAAATATTTATTTTCTAAAATTATTTACAGTTAACATCTTTAAATTATCCAGTATAATATTACCTAGTATGACACATTAATTTCGGGCCCATCCTTGGTAATTAACAAATCAAACGCACTTCAGCAATGCAGTAAGAACGGCACTTTAAAACTAAACTCCTCTAGTTACGCTCAATCTGCGCTTTTGTTTTAATATTTTGCAATCTGGCAATCTTGTTACGAAAATATTTTTTAAATCATTCTTGAAAAATTTCTCGTTCATGTAAGTACATTTGAATTCGCTACTCGATTTATAGATTCTGTTTTATTCTGTTTTTACTTTTTATTTTATTTTATTTTCTGCTTTTACATGTTATTTTTAATTATTATGTTCTATTTTATTTGTTGTAATTTTTGTAAAAAACTTTTTTGAGTGCTCCTCACACTATTGTGTTAATATATTTTGCTTTGCCTATATTGGTACAATATCAGAAAGCACTCTTTTATGCGAATATAATTGTGTGGACTGATGAAAAGATTATATCTTTTATTTTCCGGATTTTCTTTAAAAAAATTTATCCTTTTTTTCCAGTGGTTTGCTATTTTTTTTCTTCCCCCCCCCCTTTTTCTTTCATATGTCTGTAATTTTCCTTTTTTTTATCTTCATTTTGAACATATATATATATATACAGTGGTGGCCAAAAGTGTGGACATTTATTGAGTTTCATGTTTTTCAAATTTGTGTGATTGAAGAATATATTAATTTTCTCTTAAATACAAACGTTTATATATCAAAATGAAGGTAATTTAATGTAAAATTTAATAATAAATACAGTATTACAGTATCTGTATTACAAAAAAAGTTATGCGACTAATAGTAGGATCTATCTTAGATTTGCATTTTTTTAAAGTAATACTTACACAATCAATACTTAGTAGGATAACCCTTATTTTTTAAGACAGCTTCACAGCGTCTTTTCATCGAGTGAGCGAGTGTTTGGAGTTCATTCGTAATCACAAGGTGCTAAGAATCAATTATAGCTTCAATAAGTTGTCTTTTATAGGATGGACGTTTTTTTTCGTACAAGAATTTTGTACAAGAATATTTAAAGTCCTTTTTTAATTAAACTAATTTTAAACAATGTCATTAACAAGAGGAACTAATTGGACATCTACCAAAAGAAGCCGAATTGTCATATTGAGAGAAAATGGCCTCTCTTATGATGAAATTGCAAGACAAGTTGGTGGTTCAGTGACTTGTTCTGGTGTAGGAAAGTTCTGTTTACGTTATGAAAAAACGAAATCAGTGAAAAATAAAGCCAAATCTGGCCAACAAAAATGCACAAGTGCTACTGCTGATAGAAAAATTAAACGGCTATGCCTTCAAGAATTCATCAGACTACGGTCCTCTTCATCCTTTTATCACAGCTTTGACCTGCGCGCGTCGACCCAGAAGGTTTACGTACACTTACATCACCTACGACGTTTTATTTCTAAAATTTGCATGCAAATAATCTTTCTACTGAATTACGTGCATATTATACTGCAATTTCATGGCTATCTTATACTTTGTTGGGGAGCTGTGGCCGAAAACCACTTGTTGCTTAAGTTTTGCACACCGGTGTATATATATGCTATTCTTATTGCATGATTATCTCTCTCGACTCAAGTATTTAAATTACATTGCATCGATTCTTTTTTTTCTTAGTTTTTCTTTTTTTTTTTTTACGATATTCATTAGATCCTAGACACAATGCTATTTACTATGCTTTTTTGTAATTAGAATAATACTTGAATGTTTTTTTGAGAAGTATTATTGTGTGAAAATGTAGTTATCGGATTCTGTGCTGTTGTTTTTGGGCTTAAAATACAACATTTAACGTAACTTTTGGTAACAGTTTGGTTTATATAAGTTGGTTCAAGCTGTTAAAGATCTTACATTGTAATTAAGTTTGAAGCTAATTATTAGATATTTCGCTTAATTTATGGATTATTTTATTATAAATCACAGACGAAAGAATTCTGGTAAAATTACCATACTGTACAGTTATACAGTATGGTAATTTCACCAGAATGTTTTGGTAAAAGAAAATTCGTAAAGAAAATTGGTCAATGAAAATTTGGTAAAAGAAATTTCTAGTAAAAGAAAAACATAATTCTAGTTAATGAAACCAAAATATTCGGTATTTAAACCATTCATTTGATAAGTCTTCCATTCATATGGTAATTGTTTGTTTGGAAATGTTGATTTTTAAAATTATGGTTTCATTATATAAAGTTTTCATTACCCCACATTTAGTAAAAAATACAAAACTGAGAATTGAATTTTACCGAATGAAAGATTTTTATTCCATGCTCTAAGGTCTCATGTCAAAATTACCAAATTATATTACATATTATTAAACCATACTTTATTTTTGATTTTATCAAAATCATTACGAAAGTGCTTCGGGGAATATTACGACGATTTTTCACGTTTCTAAAGAGCCCGAAACATGGTAAATTTTACCATGTTCTGGTGGTGTGATCATACTTGTGCCTATTATTATTAAAAATGCATAGACGCTTCTTTTAACATCAGCATTAGAAGCTTTTCTAAAATCAATATGAGTCAGGAAGTAGCAGACTCAACGGCTGTTGTATGATACAGGAATATTAAATTTCCTCACACGTATCTGCACAATTTTCCATACTCTTTGCATATCGGAAATGAAAGTAAATTTTTTTTTAATTTTCACAATGATGCGTGACCTGTATTTCTAATTTAAAACGTCTCGTGTCACGGTTATAAAAGTTTATAAGTATTTACGTCTAGAAAAATATGTTTCAAAAAGGCTTTATATTTTTCACACACATTGCGAATATTTCACACGATTTTTTAAACAATAATGTACTATTCATAATGAAAATTGTAATATAGATAAAATTTTGAAATATATATAAAAATCGAGAGTCAGCACGTGCTTAAAAATGATTAAAATTTCAGAGCAACTGCACTTGCATGTGCAGAGCAGATCTCTTATACACAGTCATTGCTTTTGTTTTTATTCGTTTCAGTTATTATATTTAGTTAGTTATATTAGTTGATTTGAAAGTGCAAAAATAATCAGAATGCAGTTTTATAGGAATGAAGTTCCTGATTTTTGCATAGGTTCACTAAATACACATAAAGGATAGCTTATTGGAAAATTGCATCGCGGATAAAGTATTATATTGAATCAAAATAATCTGCATTTTGCTAGAAGAAACTTCACTTTCAACCGTCACAAAGTGCATAATTCTTATTAAAAAAATCAAATGGTCAACTGAAACAGAAAAATGTCGGACTGTCTAAATTTTGGAGGAGTGTGAACTGCTCGCTTTTTAGGTTTCTCGTGATTTAAAATAAAATGGCTCGCTCATTCACTCACGATGTGTGATATCATTAGAAGTTTTGTCGCTAAGTGTTATCAGGAGTAGCCTAACTTTTCAGAAAAAGTACGATTACCGAAAGGAAAACAAAAACTCGATTCTTAAAGCTTCGAAAGAAATATAAAAATGCAGACGATTTGTAAACAAACGCTATGAATTTGAAAATAAAAGTTATAGTTGCTAAGAGTAATATTAATGATGCCAAATTTCGAAATAAATAAATTAATAAATATGCATGAAATTAGCTTTAAAAAAGTAGTTTCAGTCCTGTTTTTATGAAAGAATAACTAGTTTTGTTTTCGCTTTCAGCGTGAGTGGTTTGTTTACATATTGAATCTCTTATAATTGATTAACTTTCGTTAATCAATTATAAGAGATCCAATTATAGATATAATTGCTCCAATTTTAATTCCGTTGGATTATAATTGGAGCAATTATAATTAAGAGATATAATTGCTCCAATTTTAATTCCGTTTTTTACATGTTATTCAGAAAAGTTTGAATTTTTTTAATTCTACAAAAAATAAAAACCGAAAATTTTGAGATTTTTTCACATATTGAAGGTCCACTGTCCCTTTAAATTTATCCAAAATTCAAAAAAAATATCTAAATGAGGAAAAATGGAACTTATAGGCTGATTATGGGATTAATATGGAAATAGCGCATATGTTTTATGAATATTTGAGCTGTGGTTATTAAAAAAAACAGAATAAATAAAAAAAGTATACAAATTCAGATTTCATATTTAATCATCATTTTCTAATATTCAGACAGTTTGGTTTTGTAAAAAATATAAGTGAGTAACTTGAAACTTTTAATCCCAAATAATTAATAAGCAGTCGGTAGTTAATGTGCGTTTTTAATGTGCTGTTCTGTAACCAATAATCTATATTAGGAATAGTACTTGAAAATATCTGAAAAACTAAGTGTTTTGAAATGCATATAAATTTTTCTTTAACGATATTTTAACTCTATTATGTTCAGAGTAGGAAACATTTTTTTCAAAATTATGTCTTGATGCAGACCTACAAAAGTATTTGACAGACAAATCACGTACATTTAAAAAATTACTTGTTAGCAGAAATAGTAAAATTTCTATGCAATTGAGCAGTAGGGTGTTTACGAATTTAGTCAAAGTTCTCGAAAATTTGGAGCAAGAAATATTGGTATTTATCCTTTTCTTTTAAAAAAAAACATTAAATGAGTATTGACATTCCACTGAAAAAAATTTGTCGTGTCACTCTGTAGGTCAGCTATGAAATGAAAAACATGCATATTAGGTGAATATGACATTATATAAAATACAATGCATTTAATTTTTAACCATACAAAAGATACCATCTTAATAACTTTTAGACCATTAGAAATAAATTAAATTAAGTACTCCATAGCTAATAAGTAAAGATATACATTTTACACTTGCCCAGTAATAAAAATTCATTCTCCTTGAACCTAATTGCATTATATCCGACACAAAACATTAATATGTTTTCGGCAGTATAGGTTTTAAGTTCAGAATAAGATGGAACGACAGATGTAGAATAGTTAAGAGCAACATAAGTTTAGAATACTAATAAGATGGAACGACAGATGCAGAATAGTTAAGAGCATCATAGTTTTAGAATACTAAAATTTAGAATACTGAAATGAAAAACATACATATTAGGCGAATATGACGCTAAATAAAATAAAATCCATTTAGTTTTTAACCATACAAAAGATACCATCTTAATAACTTTTAGAGCATCAGAATGAATTAAATTAATTACTCTATAGCTAATAAGTGAAGATATACATTTTACACTTGCAAAGTAACAAAATTTCATTTTGCTTTAACTTAATAGCATTATATCCGACACGAAACAATCATACGTTTTCGGCAATATAGGTTTTAAGTTCAGAATAAGATGGAACGACTGATGTAGAATAGTTAAGATCATCATAAGTTTAGAATACTAAAATTTTACGGTGAAAAAGCAAAAGGATTTTAAGTTATTATGAAGCAAACATTATTATTAAAAAATATTTAGGATTATAAGTATGCTTTGTTTTACTATATTTAGAAATTATTTTGAAAATCAAAATTGCGCATTTGGGTATAAAGTTCCAAAACAAATAATTAATTACATCTGAATGAAAGCAATAATGTGCGCACCAACCTTATCATTTTGTTATTTACTTGTTGTCGTATTATTTTTTTAAATCTATATATAAGAAAAAGTTTGATAAGTCTCGATAGTAATGCAGGTTGGGGTTGTGAAATGCATTGAATTATAAGCTTTATGGTTGCTGCTTTTTGTTAGCTTATAACAAATTATTCAACAAACTTCAATAGTTTTTTTATGATATTCGTCTTCAAAATCCTTTTCATTTTTAATTTATTCCTATTTGATAAAACTTAGAGTTAAGTTTTAAAAAAATCAGTCCATTCATTACTTATCTGTTTAAAATTCGTATCAGACATTTAAGTCAAATAGTTCAGCTGTTCAGTATGTACCCGCTGCCCAAGAGGCAATATAGAAAAGAATTTAAAATGTGTCCAAGTAATAATTTCTTACAATGCATTCTAGGAAACCTAATACAGGGGATAACTTATATTGAAGAATGAACCAAAAACTGAAAGAAAGAACTATTAAAACTTATAATCTTCTTTTTCTGACTTTCCGCAGAGTTAAAATTAATATCCTCGCTCATTTTATTTTAAGAGTAAATATTTTAAGTTTGGGGTTTAATTATCAAAAAAAGAAAACATCAGTAAAATGTAATAAAATAAATAGCTTTTGAAAATGATTTATAATATTTTTCAGATAATACATATTACTTTAACTCCAGATAGAATAAATTGATTCCAAATGAACTTAAATTTCTGTCTTTGGCTTTTCTAAGTATTATTATTATCATTGTATATATTCTCCTATTGCGGCAATTTAGTTTAATTTGTTTATTGGAATAAATGCAACTACGGTCGATCGATTTCATTACCTTAAAAACTGAGTCTTTCAAGTATAATTTGCTTAATTAATTGCATAATGGAAATATTGACTGTAGTTGTAGGAGGGAACTTTTCGTGTGAAGGAGCTTAAATTTTAAATCCGACATTAAAGTGTGTATCTCTTTTGATAAATTGAATTGTTGTTGGGCTAAAAATTGAATACAAACTATTGCTTGTTAATCCAAAAAAAGTACAAATTCATATTGTTTTTAGGAATTAGTAAATTTGACTAATTTAACAAGCAGAGCAAGGTAAATTTTATTTAGGTTTTGTTAAGTTGTACTGGCTGTTATTATAATTAAAAATATGACCGAAAAATAAAATACAATTAAATTTATGCGATGTGCCTCAATAACTCACATACAAATAAACATTGGTGAGGTACAAATTGTTGCAGTTAAATTAGTTAAAAAAAACATTATAAATTTAGCTAATTAATTACTTTTGTTACAAGGTTGAAAAATAAAAGACAAGTTAATTATTATCTAATTGAGTTCCACATACCTGTTGCAGGTTTACCTTGAGATGTCTGAAATGTTGAAAAACAATAATGTTCTTAAAAAGAAACAGAATAAATGAGTTCTGGTTATCACAAAAATGTTCATTTTATTTTTAATTGCAGCAGATGGTTTGTTAAATTGGATAATAGTAGATCACAACATCGAGGAGCACAGCCACAAGGAACACCATAAACATCAGCACACTAATTTCTGGCACATGATTGAAAAGGATAGGCATTAGTGGAGACTAACATGGACAGCTTCTTACACCACATTATTGGTGTATCATAAAACAGGAACGGCGAGAGAATGGAACATAAATCCCTTTTTTTACACGGGAGTGGGATGCCGCTGGAGTCATACTTCTCAAAATCTGCCCTCCAAAGATTCATCCATGGCGAAGAAGAATTTCAGCACAGCCGAGCCCGACAGCTCACTCACCCATAGGGGGTCAGAGATATGACCGCCATGTCATTAAACCAAACAAAAAAAACTCTGTCTCTCAAAGAGAGGAGGGGGTGAAAATTAAAAATCCCTGTTAAAGGATCGTAGATTTTGAAAGGATCAAATATCGAATGCTACCCGCTCCCAAAAATGGGCGGTATTTATATAAAAGGCCAGAAGTGGAAGTTAAACTCCCTAAAAAGCAAAAGAATCTAGCTTAAGGAGCGAACTGAAGTGAGTTGACTAACCCCTTAAATTTTAGCATAATTAAACACTAACGGCGACCGTACAGTAACTAAAAACATGTGTTGACATCAAAGGCCGCCGAAGGTCAAAGGCGTGAAGGTCGGCAGACAGTGAGGCGTCACAGTAGAGGGTTCAGGGGTGTCGGCCTAATTTCTAGGTCACAATCCCATCAGAAAAATTAAGATTTGGTGACTCAATGTCACATTTATACCCACAGCCGGTGAAAAAAATTTTGAAGAAATTTTTTTTTTTTTTTTTTATTAAATTAAAAAAATTAGAAGAGTAGTAGGGTTTTAGGGCTTCTGCGCCAGGGGTCCGGGGGTCCCGCGGATGTACTCTTGAAGGGGGTTGGGGGGATCCATGTAGGGGGCGTGGTCGAATGCGGGATCCGGGGGATTTTCGGGGATCCCGCGGGTGCACTCTTGAAGGGGGTTGGGGTGATCCATCAAATGTGACAGCTACTATAGTTGAGGGTGTTTTTTATTTTTTTTATTTAATTTTTTAATCTTTATTTTGTAACGAAATATTTTTAATTATTATTTCTTAATTTAATTTTTAATAATTACTTTTTAAATTATTTTTTATATAATTATTTCAATTATTGTTTTTAATCTTTATTTTTAATTCTTGTTTTTAATTAGTTGTTTTGTTGCTTTAAAAGCCTCTTCGTCATACATGCATGTTATAACAGGTAGATTCAAGATAAATCAAGAATAATCTTGCATTATTCAGCAATGTTTTTCTCCGCAAGAGGCGCTGCATTTTTATTTAGTTTCAAAATTTACCGCTAGAGGCTCTGTGATCAACCAATCAGAAAGGAGTATTTCAATGACATCACTACTTTTTCAACCAATGAGCGCATGAATTTCAAGAACCAATCAGAAATGAGAGAAAATAGTATAAAAGTATATGTTCTTATACAAATCGTCATTTATAATTTGGTTTCTGCCTTAGTGCCTTTTAAATATTCGTAACGAAGGAATGGCTAACATGAAGCGAAAAGCTGATCATAGCGAAGTAAGTATCTTTTATTTTTATTTTTTTTTTTTTTATAATATGCATATATTTCTGTAGTATTTTATAATCTAATAAATGTTTTTGATTTTTTTTTTTTAGAACAATCAAGGATCTTTCCACGAAAGCAGTATTCCTTCCAATATGTTTATTTTAGTAGAAGATGTCTTTATTTCCACTACTATTTACCGTGATCGAATTCTGGTTAATGTGAGACGATATAAGAAACATGGAGAAAAGTACTATCCATCGAAAGAAGGAATTACTCTAACGCCTTACCAGTTCATCCATTTGGTGAACAGTTCATTTTTGAGAGAAAAGTCAACTGAAAAGAAAAAAGACCACCCCCTTTATGAATATTTCATCAACTTACCATACCTCATCGATCCAGTGACTGTCTATTCTAATACAAGTGTTGGCATTCAAGACAAAGATAAATTTCAAAATATTGTATGCATTGAATTTGGTGAAACCATCCTGCTCAAAAAAGTCTCTACTTGTCGAAAGGGTAACACCTACACAACTAGCATAACCCTGAATGATGAGCAATGGGAAAAAATATTCTCAATTCGGGAATTTTTGATGGACAATTTATATTATTTAAAATACAGTAATTTGGACTTTAAAAAGATGTTTGAAGAAATTTTAAAGCACCCTGTACCAGTGACAGCACCAGAAGACGATGGAACTATCGTTGAAACTTTAAGACACCTCTTACGGACTGAAATATACATGTTACTCGCTCAACACAAAGACTTAATGAATCCTATGGAAGTAAGTCATTTAGAACTTTCAACCAACACGCGAGCAATGTTTTCTGAAGCTGCCATGAACTTTAAACCTAATGAAATTGTTAAAAAATTTTATAATACTGTTAAAAACAAAACGCTTCATCCTGTCACACAAAATAATTTATTAAACTTTGTAACTGCTCATTTCCTAGAATCAATTGATCTTGTTGAAATACTTCAAACAGCCAGAAATGATTTTTGTACTAGTTCAGATTAAATAAATATGTTATTATTTTCCAAATTATATAACAATATGTTATTATTTTCCAGATTAAATAAATATTCATTCACTATTTTTCACTATAAATGGAACCAACCCTAATAATATTCTTCATTTATACTTTGCATTTCATACTGTTAACATGGAATCCTTTTATAAAGATCCCAAACATCCAGCTAGTTTTGGGGGTGCGGATGCAATACATGGTGCGCTCAAAGGAAAAGAGAATGCAAATACCGTTAAGAAGTGGCTCTCTTTTAAAGATTCTTATACACTGCATAAACCTGTTAGACGCAAATTTCAACGGAATCGTGTTTTGATGAGTGATATGAACAGGCAATTTCAAGTCGATTTAGTCGACATGCAATCTCTTTCTAAATTCAATAAAGGGTATAAATACTTATTAACGTGCATTGACGTTTTCGCAAAGTATGCTTGGGCCATACCGCTAAAAGATAAAACGGGAAAAAATGTAAAAGTAGCCTTAGAATCTATTTTTAAGGAACGAAAGCCTGAATTACTTCAATCGGATGATGGAACAGAGTTCAA
Organism: Parasteatoda tepidariorum; assembly: GCF_982258835.1. Classification (NCBI taxonomy): domain Eukaryota; kingdom Metazoa; phylum Arthropoda; class Arachnida; order Araneae; family Theridiidae; genus Parasteatoda; species Parasteatoda tepidariorum. The sequence continues at coordinate 7,302,680 of NC_141765.1, forward strand.
AAATAAAACAGTTCAACATTATTTGAAAAGCATGCAGATTAAATTTTTTACAACAAATAATTCTACGAAATCAAGTACTGTGGAAAGATTTAATAGAACATTGAAAACAAAAATGTGGAAATATTTCACAGAATTCAATACTAAAAATTACATCGATGTGATTGATCAATTAATATGGAGTTACAATCACACTCGACATAGCAGTATTAAAATGGAACCAGCTTCCGTTAATAAAAGCAATACCAGTGAGGTCTTGGAAAATTTGTATGGAGATTTGAAGACATTAAAACGCAATCCACCTGTTTTTAAATTAGGAGATACAGTACGAATCAGCAGACTGAAAGGTCATTTTGAAAAAGGATACGAACACAACTGGAGTCGGGAAATATTCACTATTCATGAAATTATTCCTCGAATTCCTGTTGTTTATAGATTAAAAGACTTACAAGGTGAAGAGATCAAAGGTACTTTTTATAAAGAAGAATTGCAAAAGGTAGTAGACTCTGGCTTCTATCCGGTAGAAAAAGTGATCAAAAAGAGAAGGAAGGGAGGAAGCACAGAATATTTCGTGAAATTTTTAGGCTATCCTGAAAAGTTTAATGCCTGGGTGAGTGATATTCAAAAAGTATAAATAGTGAAACTTAACCTCTGAAGGCTCATTCTCGAAAATGTCTTTCTACGTGACGTTACCTTCTGATAGCTCCATGCAGTTTTTTCCTAACAACAAAATCTCTCATTTTAAGACGCAGTTACCGATACCAGTTAATCTAAACGGTGAATGGGAAGTAGGCCTATCTGAAATCATCTATCCCCATTCTTGGCTGAACGTAAATGAAAGTAACAATTATTTTCAATACAAGATAAGTAATGGTAATATCGTATCGACTGTAAAGCAAACAATTGATGTGGGGTGTTATGAATCAATGTTCGATATTGTATCAGCTATACAACTTGCTTTACCTAAAAATCCTAGCCGGTTTACAATAAGTTACAATAAAGCTACGAAACGAGTAAAAATTAACGTCGTTCAAGGTTGCAGTCTTTATTTAGAAAAGCTAGGTGAATTGTTAGGATTTCGACGCGATGCAGTGATTACGGGTAACCAGAAAAGCGAATTTGTGGCTGACGCGTGGTCTAATTTTTCAGTTTTCTATGTGTACACAGATCTTATTTCACCCCAAATTGTCGGAGATACACAAGCTCCTCTACTGCGGATGGTTCGAATAAAAGGACATGACGGTGAAACAATCAGTCAGTATTATGATAGACCTCAATACTTACCTTTGATGAGGCACTCCTTTCAAACTATTCAAATGGAGCTTAGATTGAATTCAGGTAATTTCGTACCTTTTGAAAGTGGTAAAGTGATCATAGTTTTACATTTCCGCATGAAGCAAATACTATAAATAGTACGATGCGTTTTTGAAACATTCATTTGAAGAGAAGACGTCAAGATGAGTGTACCGTACGTTTGTTGTACTAAAAAATTCGAAGAACATTATGCGAGTCAAATTGGCTCGGGTTTGTCCTATTATAAAGGTATTAATTTCCAAAAAGGCTATGGACTTGGCGGTATATTTCGTCGATTATTTCGAGCAGCACTACCCTTTTTAGTAAAAGGTGGTAAAACTATTGGAAAAGAAGTTTTAAAAACTGGAACCCGTGTTGCATCTGATGTATTATCTGGCGAAAATTTGGAAGAAGCTGTAAAAACAAGAGCGAAAGAGAGTGGAAAAAATTTAGCTCGAAAAGCTATTGATAAAGTACAATCGATGGTGGGAAAAGGACAGTATAAAAGGAAGCGTAAGAAGCAGAAAAGAATCATTTCATCAAAAGCTCGCAAAGTGAGTGGACGTGATATTTTTGATCCATAATGGCATTTTTATTGAAAGATTCTCCCGAATGTGTGAAATCTGAATTGGAGTTGTTTAACTTACCTAGTACTCAAACTGTTATTCAAGATGGTCAGTGGATACAGTTTCATCCTCTTTCTAATGTGTTTGATAATGCACCTGTAGAGTTTCACGTTTCAGGAAGTGCTGAAGATTACATAGATCTCAGCCAAACTCAATTGTATGTGAAAGCGAAAATTGTAAAAAGTGATAATACTCTCATCACTAAAGATGATACTATTGGACCTGTGAATTTATTTCTTCATTCGTTATTTTCTCAAGTTGATATTTCATTGAATGATCGTATTGTATCCAATTCAAGTAATACTTATCCTTATCGAGCCTACATAGAAACTCTCCTCAACCATGGATACGATAGCAAAACTTCTCAATTAACAGCTGAATTATTTTACAAAGATTCTGATGATGGCTTAAAGAAAAGAACTGCTTTTATCAAAGAAAGTGCTACAGTGGATATGATTGGATGTATACATTCCGATTTATTTCACCAAGAGCGTCTGTTACTCAATTTGGTGGATGTGAAAATAAAATTGATACGAAGTAAGCCAGAATTTTGTTTACAAGGATCTGAAGGATTTAAAGTAGTATTAGATCATGTGTCTTTGTTTATCCGAAAAGTTCGTGTGAATCCAGGAGTGTTACTTGGTCATGCTAAAGCACTCGAGAAAACAAGTGCAAAATACCCCATTAATCGAGTGCAATGCAAAGTGTATTCGATTCCTAAGGGAAGTATGTCTTTTATCCAAGATAACGTATTTTCAGGTCCTATGCCGAAAAAAGTTATTATTGGTTGTGTAGATAATGAAGCTTTTCATGGAACATTTTCGAAATCTCCCTATGATTTTAAACACTTTGATTTAAATTTTATTGGAGTGTATGTAGATGGACAACCTGTACCTCATAATCCATTGGAACTAGATTTTGCAAAAAATCAATACATTCGTGCCTATCAAACTCTATTTGTGGGTACGGAACGAATGGGCCAAGATAAAGGAATATTTATTTCGAGAGAAGAATACGTGAAAGGAAATACTTTGTTCGGATTTGATCTCTCCCCCGATTTATGTTCTGGAGAGCATTTAAATCTAATCAAACACAGCAACTTACGATTAGAACTAAAATTCAGCAAATCATTAGAGCAGACTGTGTGTGTAATCATTTTTGCCGAATTTGAAAATTTAATAGAAATTAACAAGTCAAGAAATATTTTGTACGATTTCGGAAATTAAAGAATGGATGGATTACAATTATTTCACATTTTATCTCGAGAGAAGATAACATCGCCTTACTTTCAAGGAGTATATTCAAGAGATAAGATTCCTAATCTACAAGAAAATACATGTGCTATCATGAATGCAGATGACTCATCCCGACCAGGATCTCACTGGCTTGCATTATTCGTGAATGATAAAAAGGAATTAGAATTTTATGACTCGTATGGAAGACCTCCCGAATTTTATAATATGAATACCTCTTCCTATTCAAATGTACGATGGAATTCCAAAGTTTTTCAATCACCTACGTCCAATGTATGCGGACAATATTGTATTTACTTTTTATTCAAGCGATGTCAAGATTATTCTATGTATTATATTTTAAATCGATTGTATATCAATGATTTTCTGATGTTTCAATTTGTAAAGAAACGATATGGTTTAAGATTTGTTTTTAAAAAATAAAAAGAAATTAAACTAAATAATTTGTGTCTTTCTTGTTTCTATTATGAAAATTTATACAACATTTCTAGAAAATTTTATATTTCGGAATTTTATTTAAATGAGAAAACTTTAACGAAGTTTTTATTTTTAAAATGTTTCTGCACAATTTTTTTTTATAAATTTAATTTTATAATTTTTTTTACATAATTTATTTTCGGAAATTTTCTTTTTAAAATTTTTTTTCCAAATTTTTTTTTTGTTTTTAGAAATTACTTTTCTAAAAATTTTTCTACTTAAGAAAAATTATTTTTCCAAATTTTATTTTTAAAATTTTTTCACTCTAGAATAAAAATATTTTGTAAAGTTTATTTTAAAACAATTTTTTTTTTATTGGCGAAAAATTATTTTTCTACGCAAGAAAAAACTTTTTCGTTTCTTTTCCAAATTTTTTAATGCATTAGAGAAAAAAAAATTTCTAACACTTTTTTTTTCTTCCAAACATTTATTACTTTAAAAAAAAAAAAAAACATTTATTATTTTTAACTTTTTCCGTAAATTTTAGTAAGTTAAAATATTTACACCTGAAAGAAAAAAGTATCAATAAAAACGAAAATTTGAATACATAAAATAGCATTTATTTCAAAGTTTTAACCATGCATTTCTGCGAGCATACATTACACGTTTTTTTACAATTTTATTTTCTTTATACAATTTTTTATTTACATCCAAATGTTTTGGTAATTTAACATCACTCAAAGCACTTAAAAATACATGTCTTCCTTCTGGGGCTGATTTCCGATTTCTTAAAAAGTCATTGAGGAGATTTACAATGTTACTTCCAGGAACAGTTACATCTTTATAAATGATTTCACCTTTATTATTCCAAAGGAGAGATTTTTGATCTTTCAAAAACTTTAACATTTCTGTTGCTTTATCCTGCCATCGAGCTGGAACTACACTAAGGATTCTTTCTCCCAGATCTTCTATTTCATTTTTTATTTGTATGGGTTCTTCTTTCGCTGGTTCTGTTGTTGGAATTTCTGTTTGACGTGACTCAAATTCTTCTATATTAGGCTTCTGAATTGAAAAATGTGTATATTTTTGCAACACTTGTAAATACAAAGTCACTTTTTCTTCATCTGATAACTTTTTATTCTGAAGAATTTTTTTCATTAGTTGATCCAGTTCGGATAGATGTTCTGCTACTTGTATTCTATCTTCCGGAACTAGCACAAATTTCTTACTATACTCCATGAATTAAAGAACTAATGACAGAAATAGCTGCAGGCAGTAAAATGGATAGGAATCCCTCTCCTTTTTGAATAAGAATTTTTTTCTTCTTGTATAATGGTGTTTTCTTGTTCACAAGTTTTCTTAAACTTTCTTTGTGAGGAGATAAACGACTTTTTTGAGTTTTTGTAAGTGGTATATTACCACAAAGAGCATTCAAAACACACTCGCACAGGGTTTTAATCTCACGCTTTGAACACTTTTTTATAAGTGATTTGCAATGTTTAGATTTCGAGATCAGTTTTATGAGCTCTAAAGTTCGTACATCACACGCAGACATCTCGCTTTCAAATGATTTCTTTTCTCAGATGTGGAAGCTTTTTATAACTCTTCTTTGAGAAAACGAGCAAATGCTTTTGCTTTGACGACGGCACAATGTTTAAAGTCAGGTGAATGTGCGGGGCAGGAAGAAAAGGATGGCATTAAATCATCTATTTTAGGGCAGCCAAGATCTTCTAAATCATAGCACACTCTTCCAGATAGAAATTCCAAAAACTTTTTTTTCTCGAGTCCTTTCACATAAATGTGTGAAAACATATCAAACAAAAATGTTAGAATGGTACGAAGTTTGGCGTAAGGCTCCAGTCCTTGATTCCAGTCGATTCGATGAATATTTCTTGTTATCCAATTGTATTGCATTTTCTTACGGGCTGATAGTTCTTCGAAAGGGTACGGTGGTTTGAAGGTGCATAATCCCGAGATAGAACTACCTTCTACGGCTTGAAATGCGAGTTCTTTGATGATGTAGCTTCCTGATGGGAGTGGAAAACCTTCAAAGTCAATTACCACGGCAGACATCTTATTGGCTAAGAATTCGTAGTCAAAATGAAGTTATCGAGGTTGGTACACATAATAAGTATCTCCAGGAAACATACCAGTACGCATGCGTAAGGATTCTTCGGTATCACACTTTAAATCAATGAGTAAATAACCATAAGGTTTTGATGTGGCATCTGCATAACATTCTTGAAAAAATTTAACTTTTCGAGGGTACAATTGACATCCTAAATGTGTAATTTGCGATTGATCTCTTCGATTCTTGAATAATACAAGATAATGGGCATTTAGAGATATTTCTCTCATTTCCTTTCCTTTATGAAAAATGTTCTGGACCACAAAGATGATACTCAAAGATTTATGATGAGAAAACTTTGTAAATAGTTTTGTTAATTGAGGATCATTTCCCAATTCACTCATGAGATCATCAATCACAATTAATGCATTTGAATATTGATTCAAATCAGATGGAAGTCCTTCATGAAAAATAACATTAGGCATCTCATCGTACAGTTTTTGATAAACACCATAACACCACACTATAGATTTTGGGAAAGGCTGCAACATTTTGTTTTCGATCACTTTCTTGATGAAATAGCTTTTGCCACTACCAGTTGGACCTGCCAGGACGGCTGTAAAGGGATGCTTCAATTTCAAAAGATCCATGATGAATGAAATAATATAATTTTTTCACTTCTATTTATAGTCCTGTCAGTCATAGTTTATAACACTATTTCCTTGAATAGTTCAATCACTCTTCATTGCAAAGCATAGATGTGCCGTTAAAATCTACATTCAATCTTTCTTAAAACTTTTAAGTCCATTCGTTTATGCCAATTTTTCTTCATTTTCCATTTTTTTTTTCTTCCTATGCAGATTTTTTTTTCTTTTTATTTACTAAGTTTCCTCTTCCAAGGAATAGTGTCCGAATGGGAGGGTGCTGATCCTGTCCTCTAAAATATAACGTTTCTGATCATAAGGTGATAAAGCTAACTTGTTTACTGTTATTGATGCAATATTATGGTCCTTGGAGCGAATTGTGTTCATGGTAGTATGGAGTTGTTGATGTTCAAAGAGACATTTCTTATAGTCCTCAAACTCAATTTTTTTATCTATAGTAGCCTTTTTAACTCCTTTCAACTTTTTAGTAACATTTTCATTTATTTTAAAAGCATACATTTTAGATCTTAATCCGATGAAGTCTGTCATAATATGTCCTTTATTTTCGTCTTTCATAACCCCTAAAATCTTTTTATTTACTAAAGGAAGACCGTAAATATTATCTGCTGCATAATCACTCGTATCATAACTATTTATATCCTCTTTCATATCTGCATATACATCTTCAGTGGTGATGTCATAAATGAAACTGTCAGTGTCTGTGTACAACAATTTAATTTGATCTCCATATTTGGGCTTCATTTTGATGTAATGAAACTTATACATAAGTATTTTTGAAATATCCAGTATGGCCATTCCAATGCTAATGGGCTTATTAAAAATCATTTCAGTCCGTCCCATGTGTATGGCAATAAGGCGTTCTGTAAGAATGGTTCGGTCTTGAAAATTACATCGAGAAATTAGTTTTTCTGCCTTTTTTTCAGAGCTGCAGAGCTTGACATCTACACGTTTTCGTATATTTTCCATCGTTTTGCCGAAAACGGCATTGTTCATCAATTTAAAAAACGATTTTTCAAATTCGTTTTTGGCAGCTTTCCGAAGGTTAGTGTTCAAATCAATATATTCTTTTAACCACGGAGACTGCGTGAATTGAAGAACCCTGTGAATCTTTTTCAAAATAAGGCCTTGTTGGATATATAATTTTAAATTGCGATAATGAAGGACATATTTTTCTTTATTATAAAGTGTTGTCAGCAGTCTTTTATCCTTGCAACCAGGTGGTATCCTAGTTTCCGGTGCAAGAGGAAGGTCAGAATGTTTATCATGAATATGATTAGGGTACTGTAAGTCAGCCTCTACGATGAAACCAACTGGACCATCATCAGGAGCAGATAAAATATCCATAGTTGGATCCACCCATTTGAAATCCTGAAGAGGTAAGGGTTGGGACATTGCCCAACCATATAAGTTATTTGCATCGAGGTAGAGTAAGTAATTAGAGGGATATGATGAATCATACGTTTTCATATATTTGTTATTTGCAACTCCATATCGATGCGAACATTGGGATATCCCTCCACGGATTCCGTTTTCTATAAAAAGATGCATGTCATAGTCAGTAAGAAGCTCAATAGAAATGTTAGTTTTCTTAAGCATAGCATCAAAGGAGAGCCCTGGAGCCGTAAAGTACCAAGCAGGATCTAAATTATAATGGTCCATACATACTCCTCTGAAATTTTCAAATATGTCCGCGAGAAGTAAAACATCAGTCTTCACATAGAGGTCTGAATATTCTCCCAAAGAAGACATTTTAAAAGCCTTCCAAACGCTTTGAGCATGCTCATAGTCCGCCAGAGTAATGTTGGCCTCGTTCAGGCGATTGTAGAACGCTTCCCGGGGAGGTAGGGTGGTTTCTTCAAACTTGTCTGGGTGGTTGATGTAATCATATGGGTATACCCCTTTACGGAGTAACAGAGGTACTTGTGAGGACGAGAAAAATTTATAAATATGATGAAACTGATCAAGAGATAAGTTTTTTGCCAGCTGGTCCAAACTGCTTGCCATGAAACGAAATGAGTCGATGAACCGAAGGTAGATTTTTCCTGATACACATTCAGAGAAAGAAATAAATTTTTCAGTATTTTCTGGAATCACGGTAATATTTTCTTCATCTTTTCCTAGTTCCTTGATAAAAAGATGACTGTCATAGCCGGATAAGTTGTGAAAAATGACGGGAATGAAATTTGGTAGTCTAGCTTGTAAATTGCATGTATTACAACTTATTCCACGTAATTTCTGCGTTAGATGACAGTGGTCCTTAACCTATAACAATAAAAACTATTTTTAATATGCATACTAATTTTAATCCATAACATTAAATTTTACATTTTTCATAATCTTAAGAAATACGTGATTTCCTTTCCTCTTTTTGATTGATTAGTGAAATCTTATTTCTTGCAGCTATCAATTAAAAAGAAGCTAATTTAAACTCCTGAGATATTCTGAAAATTTCTTTCACAAAGATCAGTTTTTACAGTTAGTTTTAATAATTTGAAAACTCGTACTATTTTCTTTTTTAATCATCACATGAATATGAAGAATTCTTAGGAGAAAAAAAAAATCGTTAGAAAGGTAAATTGCGGACACTGATTTTTGAGTACCAATAATACAAAATTATCGTTTGTAATAAATGAGATAATTCAACTCTGAGATTTAAAATTTATAGTCTAAAAGTAATAAATACAATAACTTACCTTATAATTCTCCGTAGTAAATTCTTTTCCACACAAGTAACAATTGGATGCTGAATCAAAATGCTGGAGTTGTTCCATGGTTAATGGTAGCATTGGCTTTGGATTCTTGTACAAATTTTGAATTTCTTCAGCTTCACCTCGTATTTTTTCCATGAAAATTTTCGCTGCATCACTACCACGGTAAACAAAAGGCGGTTTGTAAAGTCCATCCATATAACAAACATAATAACAGAAACTAATGGGCTCGTGTTTCTGGTACATTTCTGTGTATGATACATCTGGATTGGGTTCACAAGAGTCAATAGGTTTTGTCAAACATTCAAAGTCCGCATAAATAACGAAAGGTACCAACTGAGTATGTTTGACGTTTTTGAAGCTAAGCCATTTATCCGTAGGCATTTTAACTCGTACAGCTTCATGTTGATTACAACTTAGTTTATGCCGCTGAAGAATTTCATCTGTCGTAAAAAATTGTAAGCACCTTCGGCAAATAAGATGTTTTCCCTTGTACTTTGAGTATTGTCTAGAGAGCAGCCGAGACAAGTGCTTGATCCAGGCATAATGAGAGGATGAAGCATTGGTGAGGTACATTAGGTCAATGTGACGAGACTTCTCTTCTTTCGTGATGACCAGAGGATACACATTATTATTTTCTGTCAATCCGTACACGTTGATGGAAAGTCCATTTAGCTTCTCGAATTTAGGTACATCTTTTAATTTCACAGGAAACTCTATTCCTGTAAAGTCCAGAGTAGAGATATAAGGCTCATATTTCTGACATCGCGAAGCATGTAGACAACGATCTGGTATGGGGTAGAGAGCAGAGAGTACTGCCCACATAAAGCATCGGTTGTCGGTGTTATGCACGTTGATGATAGCGTGCTTTTGCTTTATTACTGGTGGTAAATCAATGTAAGAAGAACCGCGAAGTGGATTGTACTTATTTAACCATACCTCTAAATTGATGATTTCCTCAAGGGCCCATCCAGATTCTTTCCCTTCAAAATCATCAGCTTCTGCCAGAATTTTTTCCACCTTTGCACTATAGACTTCATTTAGATCGGCGGAAGATGTAATGACTGCATTTTTTGTTTTGAAATTTTTCACTTCGCTGATAATACCATTTTGAGTTACTTTTTGGTAACGACACAAAAATTTTAGATTCACTTTCAGTTCATAGTTAACGAGGTGAGAAGATACTATTCTTACAAAATCTTCTCGCTTGAGTTCTAGAAATGTCCGCATGTCTTTAATGCGGTCATTATTGGGAAGACGAATATTTTTCACTCTCCCATTAAAGGCAGATGTGGAAGGATCGGGATCTGGAGAAGTAGCATGGGACGTTGATGAATGAGCAGGAACCCTATTGGAAACAATATTCTGATTTGCAGTAAGAATATCTAGACGAGGCTGCTTGGAAGTAGTGAACGTGGAAACAACAGCTCTCCGTTTATGCACACTGAGATGACATTTTAGTTTATCCGTTCTGGCGAAGGTCTTTGAGCAGTCCGGGCATTGGAGGGGTTTATCCCCATGTATGAAACGTTGATGTCGCAGCATATTTCGTCGTGTGGTAAAGCTTTTCGTACATTCAGGGCATGGAACTTTACCCTCATCCGCTTGATCTTGTCTCAACATGTTATCCAAATCTTTACCGGTAAGGTGTCCAAAATCACACATAGCAAGCACTTCATCGTTCACAGGCAAAGAAGCACTAAATTCTTGACTCATCTTAAAACTTGATAAATTTACAAGTAATAATAAAAAAAAAACTACTAACGAAACTTTTAAATAAAAAGTTAAACTAAAAACTTCTCCGTAACAACTAGCAAAACTTTTAAATAAAAAGTTAAACAACTAACAAAACTTTAACAACGATGACAAATAAAAAATTAACAAAATATCTAACGTAATAACAAAGAGAGAACAAACTAAGTTTAGAAAAGCGCCCTGAGAGAGGTAATCCTACAATCAGAATAAGGTCTCTGGGCAAACGCATCTGATTTTAAACTGTAGTCGACTACCCAGAATGCATTGCGAACGGCTATGTAATGCTTGTTCTGATTGGTTAAAAATGATATCATTATTTTAGTTCTGTAAAATTTATTCTGATAGGCAGAAAATGACGGCATGATTTTCTGACTCCACCCCCCATGGAACATTCTAGAATGATCTAATGAAACAAGACCGAACAAGAAGTGAGCGAAGCATTTCAATATACTTCATCTTTCTAGACCACACAGAAGTGATGCATGCCTTATCTTGAAGACGCGTACTTCATATTCATGTTGAATCCTGGTTGTATGACGTCACGCATTCCTGTTTTGATTGAATCGAAGAAATGACATCACCCTACGGAAACATGTCTTATCTTGCTTTCAAGTTTTATCTTACAGACTGATTATTACCTGATTCATGTTCAATCCTGATAGTATGACATCGGGTTTCATTTTATGTCATTTTTCAAATATCACTCGTATTAGAAAAAAAATATTAACTCAGAAAACAGTAATTAAAAAATAAAGATTAAAAACAATAATTAAAAAAATTAATTAAAAAAAATTAATTAAAAAATAAAGATTAAAAAAAAATAATTACAAAAATAAACACCATCAACTATAGTAGCTGTCACATTTGATGGATCACCCCAACCCCCTTCAAGAGTGCACCCGCGGGATCCCCGAAAATCCCCCGGATCCCGCATTCGACCACGCCCCCTACATGGATCCCCCCAACCCCCTTCAAGAGTACATCCGCGGGACCCCCGGACCCCTGGCGCAGAAGCCCTAAAACCCTACTACTTAGAAGAAAAGCCAAAAGTATTCGTACCCAAAAAGCATTAAAATTAACAATTTAACAACCTGCCATTCCAGTCCACCACATCAGCCTTAACAGAACATTCAGATGTTACTTAACATTAGATCTCAAAACATTTTTGACAGTAAATTGGCCTCAAGTAGAAATGCTGTGCCCCAACATAGTTACAATAGTAATCACAACACAAAAACAGACATTAACAGCTGTACATAGCTGATCTTGAATATTACAAAGTAAACAATCTTTATTGTTTGCTAAACAGTGAAAAACAATGTTAATTGTTCGCTAAAAAGTAAAAAAAACACAATGTTAATTGTTTGAAAAAAAAAAACAACAAAACAATCTTAATTGTTCACTAAAACAACACCAACAAAAACAATCTTAATTGTTTGCTAACAAAAACTTTTGACCTACCCGATAGTCAAAACAAAGTTCACTCGACATTAAAAAAATTTTTATCGCCATAGAAAATAAAATTACAGAGATAAAATGTGACTCAATGAGTATATAAAGAACTCACTCAATAAGTGCGAAAAAAAATTTGAGGTAATTTATTAACTCAAAAGGTTCCTTATAAAAAGGAATGAAAAAAAAATTGATTTCGTTTGCTGAAATATGCTTATAAAAATTGAGAATTGCAAACAAATGAAAACAAATCAGGCTAACATTTGTAGACTGATGGTATTCCGAGTTTAAACGAATGAAAAAAAATTTGTACAACAAAGTTTTGTACAATTCAATTATTGAAAAAAATTTAAAACCAATCAAATACGACTGATAATTTAGTATTCCGAGTTAAAACGACAAAAAAATTTAGTATACAACCTATGAATTACGCATGGGTTCAGAAATCAAAGTCATTAGTGAGATCAATTAGTGCACAAAAAAAATTAACAAGTTAAGACTTCGAGAGATTTAAAATTAAAAAACTTAAATTAATAGAAACGCCTAGGCAAAAACATTGAACTTAACACCTGCAAAAACTAAGTTAGAAATTACACCTTAAAAAATCACAGACATTTTTCTCACTAAAAAAATTGATCACATAAGTATGTTGAAACCATAGGCATCATGGCCTAAACACAACTATGTATAACAAACACACACCAAAAACAAAATTTATCTATAGACAAAATTTTATAAACAATGATCAAAAACGCTGCTTACCAATACTGATAAACAATGATTACTTAAAATGTCCATAAACAATACCTATAACAATGCTTAAAATGAAAATTCATAAATTCACATATTATGAACAAATATAAAAATGCTTAATGAACAAAAAATAAAAAAATTGATGAACATAAGAATAAAACAGTTTGATGAACATAAAAATAACAAAAAGTGCTTGCAAGCAGACATAAACAAAATTAAAATCATCAACACTACAGATACAAGAAAAGTTTTGTATCTAAAACACAGAGCTGTAGCCGTTTACTACATTCTGAGAATCCAAAAGTTATGTAATAAAACTTTATTCATTACATAAGAAAAGAAATAAAATATACTGTACAGGAGCAAGGATCAAAAAAATAAAAAAAATTGGCATTCGAAATTTGTATCATCCTCAAAGTTAAATTACGTGTTTACTAATGTTAAAAAATGTCTAAAACATGACCTAACAATCATTAGAAAAAAAATTGTAAAAGTTAGACAAGAACCAACCCAAAGAAACAGGCACCTAAAATGGTATAAACTTAAAAGTCACTGTAAGGAGAACCCCCCTCATCATCCACCAGTTGTAAAAACACAGATTGAAAACCTCATAAGAACAATTAATTTACACACAGTAAGTTACAAAAATTATATGTGAAAAAAATTACTGAAACAATTATGCAAAACAACCTATTGGCATTGCATCACAACTGGCATGGGACACAATCGTTCCATGGACATGCAACGGCCAGCGTCACATACGAACGTATCACCATAACACTTATCATACGTATACCAATATGTTAAATTTACAACCAAAAATTATTTGTTTCTCAAATTATAAGGACAAGCCTTAGGAAAAGTGATACTTGCATCAGTTACATTATCCGAGGTATCAACGGGTTGAAACAACAAGCTTTGTCTCCTATGAGGACACAGACGTAATCTATCAATATGTACAGTTTGTTTAGGTGCATTGGGGTTATCTAAAATTTGAATCACATAATCGACATCATTAAATTTTGAAACAATGGTAAAAGGACCGTCAAATTTGGGTTTAAAAACATTAGTGTGCTTTAAATAAGCAATATCACCTATATCAAGTGATCTTAACTTGGCTTTTGTAATTTGTCTAGAATTTTGCTTAACTTGAGCCCTTTCTGAATTACTATAAGCATTATCATATGCAATATTTAGTTGATTTAATGTATCTAACAAATAATGGGATTTATCTAAATGTACAGGTTCTATGCTAGACTCAAAACAATCAAAAATTAATGCCAAATTACGGCCAAAATGTAACATATTAGGGGTAAATTTTGTTGCAGAGTGAATTGTGCCATTATAAATATTTTGATGAATTACTAAACTGGTTGCAAAAGATACACCCTTCTCATGCAAAGTCAAAACAGAAGATTTTATTGCTTGATTAATTCGTTCGCTCATTCCATTACTTTGGGGATGAGCTGCACTACTATGTGCCAATTTAATTCCTAACTTTTTATTTATTAACTCAAATACTTCAGCCTTGAACTGAGTACCAAGATCGGTTAAAAGATATAGCATTCTACCATAATGTGAAATGTAATTAATTAAGTGTTTAGAAACTGTTTCTGAAGTTAAATTTTGTAGTTGATTTAAGATTAAATGACGAGAAAAGTGATCAATAAATGTTAGAATGTAACCACAATTTTTAATAGGCCCAACAATGTCCATTGAGACAAATTGACCAGGTCTTTGCGGTAACCACATAGATTTTAAAGGAGCCGGCTTGCTCGAAGATTGTTTATGTTTAACACATAATTCACAGGATTTGACATAATTAAGAGTATCAGCATAACATCCTTTCCAAAAGTATCTGTTAGAGACTAGTTCATACGTTTTTTGAATTCCAGTGTGAGAAACATGACAAATATTTAATATCTTAGATTTTAAAGAATTAGGGACCACTATTCTATGATTGTGGGGAGAAGTCTGGGTGGCATACATTAAAACATTATCAATTAGAAAGAAATTTTCAGTTTTTGACTGATTGACTAGTGTTGGTTCATTTAAAAGAGATATAATTTCTAGAATATATTAATCTTTGCTTTGCTCATTCTTGAATGTATCTAAAGAAATTTCTAGGGGAGCATCATTACAAGTAAAAATGATTAAGCACATGATCATCATCAATATCCGTAAAGGGTAAAATTAATTCAGACTCCTTATTAACAATTGCATTTTGATGAAAATTAGGGTCCGGAGACCGACTAAACCAGTCTGCTAACACATTGTCAGGACCAGGTACATAAATAAAATCAAAAGAATATTCACTTAAGGCTAAAAGCCACCGAGTAATTATATCTGCAGGGGAAGTAATTTTCCGATAATGTGCTAGAGGTTTACTGTCACTTAAAACGGTGAATTTTCTATTGTACAAATATGACTTGAAGGCAGTAACACCTTTAAATATAGCAAATAACTCAAGTTTAATCGCAGGATAATTACGTTCAGCTTTAGATAGAGATTTACTAAAAAATGAAACAGGGTGAAGAGACTCTTCATGCTCCTGCATTAATACAGCCGAAATGCCGAGTTTACTGGCATCAGTATTTAGAAAGAAAGATTTTTCAAAATCTGGTAACCTAACAAACGGTTTAGAGAAAAATGCTTGTTGTAAAGCATCAAATGCATGTTGTTGTTCATCCGTCCATTTAAATTTTGATTGCTTTGTAGCAACCTTGGTTAAAACAGCAATTAATTGAGCAAAATTAGGGATTAAGTGACGATAAAATCCACAGACACCAATAAACTTTTTAACTTGTTTAGCTGTACGTGGAGTGGCAAAAGAAGTAATTTTAGAAATATTAGAATCAGTTGGTGTTATGCATTGATGAGAAATTACAAATCCTAAGTATTCCACAGAATCTTTAAAGAAAGAACATTTATTCGGAGCCAAAGTTAAATTATACTTGATTAAAATTTTAAGTAAAGCTGATAGTCTAGATTGCATCTCCTCAAACGAATTTGCTCCAATGAGGAAATCATCCTGGTATGCATGGATACCTTTTACCCCATCAGCATTTAATTCCTCAATAATTAGGTCTACTAAAGCCTGGAAAGTACTCGCTGCCGTTTTGAGGCCAAAAACGAGTCGTCTATTAGCGAAGGATCCAAAAGGAGTAGTAAAAGTCAGTATGTCCTGTAGGTGTTCAGGAAGCATAACCTGCCTATAGGCTTCTCGTATATCACACTTTGTGAAAAATTTATAAGAAGAAATTTCATTAATTATAGTGCTTATTTTAGGCAAAGGGTAGGTGGAGCTTTCTACCACTGCATTAAGTAATCTTAAGTCCAAAGCTAAACGATACTTAGGTTTTCCCTGACTATTTTCTGAGTTTTTCTTTTTGACTAAGACTAGTGGAGCAGCCCAATGGCTAACATGCCTATGAATAATACCGACTTCCACTAATTCATCTAATTCTTGTTTAATGTCATCCCTTAAAGCATATGGAATTTCAAATGGTAAGGTTTTTATTGCATTATCATTTTTTAATGTTAAAGAGGGAACCACACGATCAGTACATCCTAAAGTTTTTATGGTTTTGGAAAATGCAGCAAAATTCTCCAATAAAATGTTTTGAAGAGTTAATTTTTGATCAGTGTCTAAATGTGCTAAATCAAAATCAGTAGATTTTAGTTCATCTTTTCTTAAATTTAAAACATCCTGAGAAGCAGTAATTAAATTACACTGTTCAATATTATTAATCTCATTCACATTTACCTTATTACTATCATTACTATTTTGGACAACAAAATTATATCTTATATTACCTATATTCAAACCTTTATTTAAGTGAACAGTGTTATCAGAATTATTTAGAATTATTATATCAAAAGAATTATTGTCAATAACATTAATAGAGGGGTGAATTACAATATTTGTATTATAAGTAGGTGTGAAGTACACTTCTTTATTTGTTTGTTTATCAAAAGAATCAATTCTTAAATGGGCAATAGCAGTCTCGCCTGGCTCAATATTGAGCTTATTCCTCAAAACAACATGCACCTGTTCATTATTGTTATCATTACAAGTTAATTCATGAGAATTATTTAAGGGAATACTAAAATTACTAAATTGTGCACATTCCTGCTTATAATTGATTAGAACATTATGCTTTCTTAAGAAAAGGTATTACTCCTAATATCTGCTACAAAAAATTGGTGTCTAAAAAACTGGTTATTGATCTTAAATGAAATTTCAGCACAAGCTGTAAATTGAAGTTGAGAGTTGACAGTCCTAATTTGGACCTTTCTTGATAAAAATTTTACTTTGTTATTAGTCCTGATTTTATTGAAAGTATCTAGAGTCAACAATGACACTGACGAACCACTGTCCAGCAAGAAATTAACTTTAACGTTACTAAAATTAGATGCAATGGTTGGAAGACTAATCTCATCTGACACAATATTTATGTGCTCAATATTTTCTTTATAATCACAATTAGTCAAAAACTCCCGAATGGTTACATTTGAATTATGCATAGATTCTGACATGAAATCATTAATATCAAAAATTTTGGATGGTTTGGTGGATGAGGAGACAGGTCCATCCCTTACTGCCTCCTGCGAGAGTTTAAAGGATTATTTCCCCTGTTATTATTAACATTAACTGTAGGTCGAAATGGTTCACTTTGAACCGGAATAGGTGGTGGTGGATACTGCGGTGCAGTAAATCGGGGAGGAGCCACGGGGAGCTGTGGCGGAAAATAATGCATCGCCATGTTTGAGCCCATTGAATTTTGTCTGAATTGCCTTTGATATGTGCGACAATTACTCATGATGTGGCCAGAGCGTCCACAGAAAGCACAGGTAAGGTGTGGGGTTGTTCGGGGTTGTTCTTGTCTAACCCGATCCTGACCCTGCACAGGTGTACGTAAAAGGGGACAAGCTTTTGTATCATGTGCTTCGTTACAAATTTTGCAATTAAATTGCATAGTCTCAATTTTGGTAGTCAAGAACTCTAGCTGTTTAGCAATTAAGGTGAGCTGGTCAGGTGCAGCAGAAGTGCACTGAGTTACTGAATGAGCAGCGACTAACGAAGTAGTCGAACCAGCCAAAGACTGTTGAATTGACACAATATGATTAGCCCGTTTGACCATCTCGCGATAGTCCTGTATCCCCTCAATGAGAATGGTCTCCTTGAGATGCAAAGGGATAGCGGACAAAAACTGCATAGCTTTTATTTTAGACAAGGCAGTTTGATCATTGATAAAGCTGTATGCTTTATGGGCTAGGGTGTCTATACGATACTCAAGATTTTTGATTGTTTCCGAGGGCAAGAGGATAATTGCCTGAAATTTTGCCAAATCCGCCGAAGAAGAATCATCTTGTTGGAAAAAGTTTAAGAGTAGCTTGCATGCTTCCTCAAATTTTGTAACTGCTCTACATTCAGGAGAATTCTGAAAAAATGTAAGAGCAGAGCCCGACAATTTTGATTTTAACAGATATAAAGCTGCATCATTTTCAGATTTATTTAATTTGACCAACTCTTGAAGTTGAGTCAAAAACCAACTGACATTTTGAGAATTCCCGGAGAATTCCGGAATAGTGAAATTAAACTTTGGTGCTTGCTTACAAGCATCTACATCATTACTATTATCAGGCATCAATTAAAATTAGTAAAGGCTAAATTAAAATTAGTCCTACTGCGGGTTTGAATTGGGGTCATCTACCAAAAATATTTTATATTGATTAGTATCATTGAAAAAAAACCTTTGCATAATAATATAGTATAAAATTACCATTATTACAAAAATACCATATATTTTAAAAATTAAATTTTAAGAAAAATTGTATGCAACAAATCACAATTAAAAAAAATTGCCCTAGTCAAAAGGAATTATGATATGACTCAAATGATTACTTTGAATTATCTAACCATATGAAACATCTTGAAAAACAAGTATTAAATAATACTGACAATTAAATATTTAAAGAAGTATTAGAAATAAAACATTCATAAACATGACTCATTTAACCTGTGACCATGAATTTTATCATGAATTTTATGTGAAATAGTTAAATATTGAAAAACACAACAGATTTTAAAAACTGGTATAAATACAAATTACTTATTATTACTAATGATTAGCTTCAACAAATTCTCAATAGCCTCTGATATTAATATAAACAATGCAGTACTATTATTTAAAAATGAAACTATTCAATAAGTGAACCTTAAGTTTAAATAAAAAATTAAAATTGTAATCATTCAATTACATAAAAGCTGTTCGATTTTTGCTTAACCAATATGGCATTCGTGTAAACATCAATAACATTGAACATCAATTTTAAATACAAAATCAAATCCTATTTTAGTTGATTTATGAAGAATTAGTTAACTGCATTTTCTTAATTAAAGTTATACTATTAATTAAAATAGTTACCCTGATCAATATCACAAAACAATTGCATGATTCAATTACAGCAAATTGTAGTAATCAATTATTATTTTAAATCAACTCAAAAATCATAACTTAACTTAATATATAAACACAAGCTTTAAATCAAAATTAATCATATATTTGTTTATTATTCTAAGCAATTGAACCCAACAATGTAGGTAATAAATGAAAACTTACTTTTTAGATAAAGCATTACATTACTGATTACTTTTTAAAAACATAGTTAGAAAAAAAACATGTAGGTAGCTAAAAAAATTTTGGTCAAAAATCTTCAATCATTTAATGATTAAAACAACAAAATGCCAGGAATTAATTTCTTAAATCTTCAATTACTGTTTATCAAAGGAATTATTATATTAAACAAAATTAAAATTATATATAATTATTATAATTAAACTTTAAATCATTTTTAGAAAACAAAAAATTTTGATAAACAAGTACCACAGCAATGCGACTGGTCATCGGCGCCAAATGTTAAGTTGTACTGGCTGTTATTATAATTAAAAATATGGCCGAAAAATAAAATACAATTAAATTTATGCGATGTGCCTCAATAACTCACATACAAATACACATTGGTGAGGTACAAATTGTTGCAGTTAAATTAGTTAAAAAAAAACATTATAAATTTAGCTAATTAATTACTTTTGTTACAAGGTTGAAAAATAAAGGACAAGTTAATTATTATCTAATTGAGTTCCACATACCTGTTGCAGGTTTACCTTGAGATGTCTGAAATGTTGAAAAACAATAATGTTCTTAAAAAGAAACAGAATAAATGAGTTCTGGTTATCACAAAAATGTTCGTTTTATTTTTAATTGCAGCAGAAGGTTTGTTAAATTGGATAATAGTAGATCACAACATCGAGGAGCACAGCCACAAGGAACACCATAAACATCAGCACACTAATTTCTGGCACATGATTGAAAAGGATAGGCATTAGTGGAGACTAACATGGACAGCTTCTTACACCACATTATTGGTGTATCATAAAACAGGAACGGCGAGAGAATGGAACATAAATCCCTTTTTTTACACGGGAGTGGGATGCCGCTGGAGTCATACTTCTCAAAATCTGCCCTCCAAAGATTCACCCATGGCGAAGAAGAATTTCAGCATAGCCGAGCCGGACAGCTCACGCACCCACAGGGGGTCAGAGATATGACCGCCATGTCATTATACCAAACAAAAAAAACTCCGTCTCTCAAAGAGAGGAGGGGGTGAAAATTAAAAATCCCTGTTAAAGGATCGTAGATTTTGAAAGGATCAAATATCGAATGCTACCCGCTCCCAAAAATGGGCGGTATTTATATAAAAGGCCAGAAGTGGAAGTTAAACTCCCTAAAAAGCAAAAGAATCTAGCTTAAGGAGCGAACTGAAGTGAGTTGACTAACCCCTTAAATTTTAGCATAATTAAACACTAACGGCGACCGTACAGTAACTAAAAACATGTGTTGACATCAAAGGCCGCCGAAGGTCAAAGGCGTGAAGGTCGGCAGACAGTGAGGCGTCACAGTAGAGGGTTCAGGGGTGTCGGCCTAATTTCTAGGTCACAATCCCAACAGAAAAATTAAGATTTGGTGACTCAATGTCACAGGCTTCATCTTCATTGAACTTTATACTTAATTTGAATAATTCAATAAACATAAGAGGTAAGTCATTCTAAATTATTCTCTTCCTTTTTTTTAATTTGATATAATTCTTTTATAGATGTTTTATTAGATAACTTAACGAGCAATTGAAGAGTTCAATGGAAGAAATTACTTTCGGGAAAAGCTCAAATATTCGAGTTCAAAACATGTTATCCGTATATTCAATTTTTTTCTGTGTGTTCATGAAAACGGCTTGTCAATAATTAAATGTAATGTGCTTAAACAGCTTTTCAACATTATATTTTTTCAAAGCTTGGTGCTCATAAATACATGAAAACTTATTGTTAAAAAACAGTGCTATTTGGAGACACCTGAACTAGCTACTGAGCAATCTCTAGTCAGGGGACAGATAAGTGCACTCATCAGTATGGCGTCTCCCTGATAAACTAGAGGTTTTCAGTTGTAACAAACTAACTGTGACGAGTGGTCCAGCTAGAAATATTGTCGTCTTTTCCAATAGGATTAGAGTTAGTTTTTATTTTATAATTCCAAATAGTTTGCAAAAGTTTACTTAGGTAAATGGATTTTCAATGAAAATTTCTATACACTGGAATACTGTGCTATATTTCTAAACTCCACGGCCAGGTGGCCTAGTGGTTAGCGTGATATACAGCGTAGATAATGGCTGCTGGTTCGAATCCCGCTCAGGGTGTTGTCTTCTGATGTGTGAATGTCCACCATATGAACGGGTTTCTGTGGCAGTGTAGAGAAGGTAATGTTGCTCGCCTCCTTGACTTCAGTTAACATGTGCCCACCAGGTAGCGATATATGAGCAATACTTCCGGCACCTTCTAAGGCGAAGAACCAAAGTTCAGTACCGGCCCTTTATTTAATCAGAAAGACTTGATCAAAGTCTTAATCAGAAAGACTACACATAACAAATAGAAAAATTTTATTAAGGATTACAAGAAGGTTAAGAAAAAATCTTGGTATACTTATGTGTGACTTACTATATTTTTATTAGATAGTTTCTTAAGATTAATTATATATGAAAAAATATACTGATCCACGGATTCAATTACAACAGTTATCAATGTAATGATTGATATGAATACGCTAAATTAGCCGTTTATATTTATAAATTCTCATATATTCTTGCTTTTCTCTATGATAAGAAATTTATCAAATGTTAGAGTCACTTCAATAAAGGTAATCATTATTACTGTATGGTCAGAAGTCACTTTTCTGTTTTCATAATCTGGAAAGTGCTATGATATAATGCCTTTAGACACACCCTCACTGTGTTTCTTTCCAGTTTTTATGGTCTACTTTGTTTTTCACACGCGTCAGTAACCCAGTATTATCAAGCATATTATTTATACCTATTTTCTAATAGTCCTTAAATTAGTTTTGCCTTTTATACAGCTTAGAATATAAATTGTAAGGAGGTGATGATTTCAGTAATTGAAGTTTTTTTCTTTCTTTTTTTTCAGTTTTCGGATTTGAAAGCTCAGTCTTCATAAAAAATGCTTTTCAGAGGGAATATTTAATATTTATTTTTACAAATGTTGTGATTTTTTATCAGTGTTTCTCAGAATAGGTGTATCTGATCTATCTTTATTGGTCAATAAGAGTCAAAACCTAAGTTTTGCGAGACTGAAAAATTTTCAAGATCTAGTTTGTTTTACTATTTAGAAAACTACGCCTGAGCTGAATTGTTAGGGGTAAAAAAATAAGCAAAAACTGGATATTAGTTTTGAATTAGGGTAATTCTTTATATGTAACAAAATAAACGATTTTTTTTTGAAGAATTGTTATTTTTTAATTTATTTCTTTTAAAGTTAAAACAGCTCTTTTCATCAAGAAAATACATATCGTTTTAGAAATAAAAATTACTTCTATGGAATGTAGAGTGCTCAAAATGCATCGTAAAAAAATCCTGTAAAATTTAAGGTTTAAACTAGCATCTGACAAGAGTTAAAAAGCAACAGTTACAAAAACAAAAAAAAAACAGCAGACGTTTTTACAGCAAAAGTTACAAAATAAATCTACAGTCATAACAAATTTTTATCATAAGGGAAAATGTTTTCTCGGTCAAAATTATGAAGTAAATCTGTACTCACACCAGATGTAGGTATTTTTTGTGCTGTATTTTAAAAACTAGAGTTTAAACTGACGGTTTTAATCCGTTTATGATAGGGATTAAAAACTGTTCTGTCAGCAAAACAGCTTTCAACCGTTTGGAAATTTTTTTTTACCTACTGAGCAACAGGTTTAATGATTTAGCTGACCAACATTAGATACGTAAATTTATTGTGGCAGATGACTAAATATGACGCAAAAACGTACTCTGTTTGAATTAACTTATTTTCGTTTTGGGTATTTGATCCTTAAGATATGTCGCAATAGTATAAACATGAAAGCAAATGAAAAGTTTCCTTTTATAGTTATTTTTTGCACTTCATGTAATTTTCTGCCTCATAATTAATCCTGAAGAAGAGAGGTTTAGGATTAAAACTTTAATTCTATTACCCAGAATCACTTTTATATCAAAAAAATATTGTTTGTGTTTCTAACGACAATTGTACAAGCCTAGCTCTCTCACGCAACGAATTAAGTTCGGAAGTTTTGTTTCACAAGAGAGCACCTCTAGGGTAAAAGTGCAACTTAGCTAAGACACCAACACAGATGTCAACATTAATCATGTGCGTGGCCACATCTGCAATTTAGACGTAGATCAGAAGGTAAGGAAAATTTTCTACAAATCCCTACACATGGTACTGATCAGCAACCGATCGCAGGAGTTTCAATTCTCCAGATTTTACGAGCAAGCTTATCGCTTTTATTCGTTGAGTCTTCAGTGGCTTTGAAAGATCAAAACCCGACACTCTGAACTGAATTTCAATACTCTAAACACTAGACTAACCTACCACAGTCACTTCAAAAATATAAACTATTTAATTATTTTAACTTTTATGTTAATAATTATTGTAAAAGTTTGCTATACTTATAATAGCTAGGCCTGCTTATTTGCAATTGTATTGTTTTTGTTATGTGATAATTGGCATCTTTTTCCCATCTTTGCCAAACTGCAATAAAAGATGACTAGAAATCTATAACAAGCAGTGCTCCATTTTTGAAAATGTCATTCGCACCTTTCCAAAAATTAGAAACAAGAATTTTTTCACTTGTTTTACCATCTCCAAGTATTGACATAATCTTGATTTTCACTTTTCAATAAAATAATAAAGTTTTCATGATATTTGCATCTGCATTGATTCGAAATAGTATCCTACAATAGCAATACATTTTTTAATCGCAAAGTACAAAACTTTGAAAACGAAACTGAATGTCCATTGTGTAACTGACAAAAAGCAGCCTAATCTTATCTTAGAAATGGTTCGATAGTTCTTACGTTTTACGGCCGGTTTTTTTTTCTCATTAATCCGGACAATTAACTCTTCTTTCAATCCTAGAATAGTATAAACAATGTCAGTTTTGAAGAAAAATTAATTTATTAGTAATTTCAGTTCCTCTAAAATACTTAGTGATGAATGTATATATATATATATATATATATATATATATATATATATATATATATATATATATATATATATATATATATATATATATATATATATATATATATATATATATATATATATATATATATATATATATATATATATATATTTATACATATATAAGTTCAAAATGAAGAATAAAACAAAGAAAAATTATAGACATATGAAAAAAAGGGGGTGGGAAATAATAAGTAAAAAAATAACAAACAACATTTTATTAAAAAAAAAAAATAAAAAAAAAAAAATAAAATAAAAAAAAAAAAAAAGTTAAATGTTAATTAAAAAACCGGGAAAAAAACCGGAAAAAAAAGATATAATCTTTTCTTCAGCCCACACGATTATATCCGCAAAACAGAGTGCTTTCTGATATTGTATCAATAAAGCCAAAGCAAAATATATTAATACAATAGTGTGAGGAGCACTCAAAAATTTTTTTATAAAATAACTACATAAAAATAGATCATAAAAAGTAAAAATAACATGTAGAAACAGATCATAAAATAAAATAAAAAGTAAAAACATTAAAAAGGGGGGACTATAAAGCGAGTTGCAAAATCATAACAATTTACTTGGACGGATATTTTTCAAGAATGATTTAAAAATGTTTTCGCAGAAAGATTGCCAGATTACAAAATATGAAAACAAATGATGAAAACAAAAGCGCAAATAGAGTGTAACAAGAGGGTTTTAAAGTGTCGTTCTTACTGCACTGCTGAAGTGATTTGTTATTTTGAGTTTTGATTTGTTAGTTACCAAGGATGGGCCCGAAATGGATGTGCGCAAGGTAATATTATACTGGATAATTTTAAAAATTTATCATAAATAGTTTTAGAAGATAGATGTTTATTTAAGAAAAAATATAAAATAGAAAAGAGAAACATAAATTGCCTGCTTTGCAAATAATTTTAGCCGCGGATTTGCACGATATGGATTAGCACATAGAAAAATTATTTAAATTATCAAAGAAAAAATTTTAATAGATAATTTTTAACACGGATTTGCCCGAAATGGATTTGCACATGGAAAAATTAACAAAGAAAAAAATTTTTTCAGCAGATAATTTTAACCACGGATTTGCCCGAAATGGATTTGCACATGGAAAATTGTATAAATTAATAAAGAAATTTTTAGCAAACAATTTATCCACGGATTTGCCCGAAATGGATTTGCACATGGAAAAACTGTATAGATTAACAAGGGAAATTATTAGCAAAGGAATTTTTAGTAAATAATTCTAACCACGGATTTGCCCGAAATGGATTTGCACATGGAAAGATTAATAAAGAAAAAATTTTAGTACATAATTTTAGCCACGGATTTGCCCGAAATGGATTTGCACATGGAAAAATTACATAAATTAACAAAGAAATTATTAAGTAAATAATTTTGGCAATGAATTTTGGCAATGAATTTTGGCTTTAATTACTTAAATGAATTACTGGCTTAATGAATTAATTTGGCTTAATGAATTACTTGCAGCTTAAGCGCAATAAATGATACTTATTGTTTTTCTTAACTTTCTTAGTGTTTTCTTGTATTTATATATATATATATATATATATATATATATATATATATATATATATATATATATATATATATATATATATATATATATATATATATATATATATATATATATATATATATATATATATACAGGGTGTTTTTAAAGTCCCGGACCAATTTTGATGCTTAATAACTCACAAAATAATAAAGATAGATTAAAATTAATAACATAAATGGTTAGATAGACACAAAAAGTTTCATGACCCTTGTCAATGAACTTCCACATGTGCCCCCTTCGTCGCACGGAGAATATCAAGTCGATAGTCAATTTCACGCCAGGTAGCGGCAAGCATGTCGGCATCCACAGAGGCTATTGCGATTGTAATTCTGGTTGTTAGGCCATCAATGTTCGAAACGATTCTACTGTAAACATTTTCCTTTATAAATCCCCAAAGAAAAAAGTCCAGCGGCGTTATATCAGGTGATCTGGGTGGCCAAGGAATTGGACCTCCTCGCCCAATCCATCTTGATGGGAAATGGTTATTCAAAGAACTACGAACGATGATATCCCAATGAGGTGGCGCACCATCTTGTTGCAAAAAGACATGAGGCTGAAGCTCTTCTAGTTGTGGAAATACGAAGTATGTCTAAGTATACGACTGATGAGACCGTCTTTTCTGTAAAAAAGAAAGGCCCAATGACTCAGTCGTGCATTAGTCCACACGATACATTAACCTTTGGGGAATCCCTTTGTGTCTCACGGAATTCATGGGGGTTTTCAGATCCTCATATGCGCACGTTATGGCGATTAACAATGCCAGAAACACCCATTTTGAACCCATTTTGATGCTTAATAACTCATAATGCTTGCCTCTACCTGGCGTGAAATTGACTATCGACTTGATACTCTCCGTGCAGCGAAGGGGGCACATGTGGAAGTTCATTGACAAAAGTCATGAATCTTTTTGAGTCTATCTAACCATTTATGTTATTAATTTTAATCTGTCTTTATTATTTTATGAGTTATTAAGCATCAAAAAGGGACCGGGACTTCTTAAACGCCCTGTATATATATATATGCGTGCGTGCGCGCTCGCGCGCGCGTGTGTGTGTGTGTGTGTGTGTGTGTGTACAAAAATTATAAATACTTTTGTATCAATAAAAGCATTAAAACTCCTTCGTTTTCATAAAATGTCTTTGGTAAAGAATAGGTGTAGAAATATTCTATTTTGGGACTTCAAGGCTGAAAACATACCATTGAATTATAATTAGATTTATATTTTAAAGCAGGAGTTATTTTTAAAATCTTTTCCTCTTTCACTTCCATATTAGGAAGTATTAAATGATTATCGATGATGCGTAGAGTTACAAGGTATGTACGAATTGAGCCTTTTCACATCCTTCTCTTTAGTATTCAAAGCAGGAGTGATTGTTTTTCCGTGTCTTTTGCTGTACGATTGTTGCCAACACAACCTTCGCCACTACTGTCCTGATATTAGTTCACCCCCCTCCTGCTGGGAGAGTGGGTCAGACCTCTGTTTACACCATACTCTAATAAATAAAGCCTGTTAAAATCTATCGACTTTTTATTTCTACAAATGTAAATTAAAAACACTACCAAAATAACGGGGTTGTTGCCCTGTTATTAGAAGCCACGCAGGATAAGCTTCACGGAGGAAACTATTGCGCATTTCAATCAAGTTGAATCTTAAACCTAACTATGGCTGGTTGTGCTGAATTGTCGAAGGTTCCCATCCCTGACACAGGGAAAAAGTTGAAGGAAGAATGATCCCACCCCGGCTATTCCTCTACCTGTTCCTATACCTCGCCGTTATCGGAAGAAAGTTGGCTGGAGCTTCTCACATCCACGAAAGCCTTTGATATCTGTCCCAAGAACTTTCAGAGGAGATTTCTGCATCTAAGTTGGAAGAAACATCATCCTTGGTAGTGATTCGGCACCTAGTGATTAAGAATGTGTGTTGGGGAACAATTTCAAATGAAAGCGCCATGCGAGTGTGAAAATCGAGTGCGAAGTGAGAGTATAAAATGACCTGCAAAAATTTGCTTCTCGGTGTTCTAAAAAGTACCAGTTGGTAAACAGATGAAGCACACCCGCGTTAAAATCGAGTGATATTTTTTTTTAGCACCGATACATCTGAAGAAGAAGAAAAAAAAATATTTCAGAAGAATGCATATTTTTTTTCTTCATAATTAGTAGTGATAATTTTATGATTACGTAGGTCAAGTGACCTAAAATTCTTATTATGAATAATTGAATGGAGTTTGCTTATGTTTACATTGCTTTTTTAAATTTTGATATAATATTGTATTTATAGTGCATTTAAAATGTTTTTGAAGGAAATAAATGTGGTTCAAACTTAGATTAAATTAGTGACAGCAAACCAAATTAAGTTACTATTTAAACTTTTATTTCTCAATAATTTATCACGATTAAATCATAATAAAATACTAAATTTTTCAGTCTTTCGTTTAAACCTAACGATGAAGAATTTTCAAGCAAACTGAAAGAAATTTGTAATACTTTCAATTTTTCGGAATTAGTCAAAATTACAAACATTCTTGATATTTCAAGGGAGGCAAATAAGAATGAAATTGCAAAATAAATTTTAACGGGCTTATGTGATTTAATATTTCAACAATCTTTAGAAATTTTAAAAAATGCTATTATTTGCAAACCAATTTTGAAAATTTTTAGTCCTAATCATGAATGTCATCTTTTTCTTGATGCATTGTTAGTTGGAATTGGTTCAGTGTTAAGACAAACAGATGAATGTGGAGTATTGCATCCTGTAGCTTTTCATTCACGTTCCTTAAGGGACTATGAAAAATACTATGCAATAACAGAACTTGAATGTCTTGCTATAGTAGATTCTTTAAATAAATTCCATCATTACCTCTTTGGACGAAAATTCACCATACATACTGACTATGCTGCTCTAGTTTGGCTGAAAAATGTAAAAAATTTAAGAGGTAGATTATTTAGATGGTCGTTATTGTTAAGTATGTATGAATATGATATTAAATACACAAAAGGTTCTACTACTTTTGAAGCACATTGGCTATCGAGAGATGCAGTACATTCACTTGTGAAAATCAATAGTAAAAATAATAATGCTCATGTTTTACATTTGTTAAAATTGAGTGAAATAAGTGAAGCTCAAAGGAATGATAACTTACAAGGTAATTTTGTTGATATCTATAATGTTTTATGTATATGCAAGAAAAATTTTACTAAAATAGTTGTTCCATTTTCGTTGAGATTAAAACTACTGCAAGTCTCCTCATGAGAAATTTAATCGTCCAGTAATACAAAAATGTTTTAATTTAATAACTCCTGTTTATTATTGGAACAACATAGCTTCAGATATAACAAAAATTTGTAAACATTTTCATACGTGCAAACTAAATAAAAAACCGCGACTAGAAAGAATTGGATTATTACAATATTTATCCCCTGTTAATCAGTCTTTTGACTTACTAGCAATAGATAGTGTTGGTGGATTAGATTACTATAATTCAACAAAAAAATATTTAACTATATTTATTGAGCACCTTACATTTTGGCTTTTGCGTCAAAATCCATCAGTTCAGAAACCTATACTAATTTTTTGCATCAAATTTTTCAAAATCAAATTCCTGAATCTTTGTTGAGTGATCGAAACGCTGCCTTTACTTCTTCTCATTTTAAAAAAATTTTGAGACACAATAAAATTCAACAATTATTGACAACTGCACATCATCCGCAGTCTAATGGCAAGGTTGAACGCCTTGGTCAAACAATAATTACGCTTTTAAAATGTAAAATTAATGAAAAGCCTACTAAAACTCCCTGGCCTACTTTGTTAAAAGATATAGTTAATACTTATATCTTAACTCCCCATTCTGTAACAAAATTTCCACCTGCATACCTCATGCATGGTAGACTCCCCTATGAAAATCCCTTAAATGAAGAAATCTATCCACCTGTTGAGGAAGCTAAAAAAATAGCAATTCGAAATACTAAAGAATATCATGAAAGAAACAAAATTAATTATGATGCTAGATTTTTAAGTATAGACTTTAAAACTGATGAAATAGTTATGTTTGAAGAATTTACTTATCCTAATACAAGGAAGTTGTAACCTCCTTTTAGTGGAGCGTATAAAATTCTTCAAAAATTTCAGAAGCTAATTACAAAATATATAAAAAAAATAATGTAAGTCGGCAAAATTTTGAAATGGTACATGTATCAAAGCTTAGGAAATATCACTGCCCACAAATGTTGAAATTAAATCATGAATAATGTCCAACGGAAAAGAAAAGAAATTTTTTTTTACTTTCTTCAATGGAAGAAGCAAACCCTATATTTTTGGGAGATCTGAGTCACGTGTGGAGATGTTTACCTCAGCATCATTTGGATGTGAGGGCGATGAAAGTTGAACTTTTTTTTTTCTCAAGAAGGTGAGAAAATGTTATAAACTATTTTTGTATTGACCTGCCTGGATCTCTCAATATCACTGTGCTTCATGAAATTCTGTTTTCCTCCATTTTAGCGGGGAATACAGATTTTCATCAAGTAAATAACCCCTTTAACCACACAGAATCTTAAATTCTGATTAAATGACACTTGTCCTGTTCGTTCACATAAAAATTGTGTACATTTTTAACCACACAGAATCTCAAATTCTGATTAAATGACACTTGGGCGATTCTTTCGTTACGTGTGTTACTTTTACACGACATATTTCAACTTTAACACTTATTATAATAAACTTGTTAGATATTTTTTATGTTTTTCTTAATTTGTTGTTAAATCTATATGTGTTGTAAGTTTTCAAAACGAAGATTGAAGGCGCAAATTAATTTGATGTTGAAAAAAAAAAATTCTGAAATTTTGTTACGTGTGTTACCCTTTATAATGCTAGATATTTGAAACTTTGAATATATTCATTTAATTCTGTGAAGTATAAAGGCAAAAAATTAAGATATTTTCTTTTATAGAGAGATACAATATCGAAGCTGTGTTTAGTGATTTTTAAAAATTTCTTGCAACAATAAAAACTTCTTTATTTTGGTGAAATTGGTGCGTTACGTGTGTTAACTGAACATTACGTGTGTTACCCTCTGTGAATATTTCAACTGAGAAGTCATAAATGTTGCACTAAAACATTTATTTATTTTAATTTAGCAGAAGAAAAACAATTTATTTTAGCAAATAAAATAGTTTATGGTCTGGAAAGATGGCTGTAGCCCTTCTTTATACTGGTTTAGAGAGTAAAACATAGCAAATCTTAGGCACATCTATTCCTTCAAAATCATTTCTGTTTGGAAACAAAAATATGCTTATTTTCCAATTAATTTATGCAAATATTGCATTTTAAGTTTACAAGCATGTGCATTTGCGTCAATAATGTTCCCGAGATAGAGCATATGTCGTTTTAATTTCAGTTATAGGCGCACTTCTGATCAGGAGGGAACAGAAATTGACTTACTGACTATTTGTGTGCCACAATGTGCATCTATGCATCTTATTCAAGTATCTAACGATACTTATGCATAGATTTTATGCTTTGTATTACCATTGCCATGTATTAATCTTTTCAATTAATATCTTATTTCCTTTTGGCTAATATATAATACTGTTGTATTAGGCATGAGTTGATTGGTTAGCTTTGAAAACAACACTGGATAGCAAATAAATTTTTTTGTATAACAACACAATGATATAAATAACTTTGTTTTTTTGCTTCGCTTTCAAGATTTTGTACTACACACCTATCCCATAGAAGGAACTTCTACATGTGATATCGTAAAATATTTCCAAATTAATTTCTTTTTTTATATTTTGATTGACAAAATATGAAATAATTCAACCATATATTTATTTTTAAATTCTTAACTTGACTTATTAATATAGAAGGTTTCTGTTAGCTCATCTTCTGAAATAGAATCGTTTTTAAAGAGTCTTAAAATAAAAGTGTAGACATTGTTTCACCTTTGTCTTTGCCTTAGGAAAATATTGTAAAGGACTCTATTTTAAACTCTTTAGGAGAGTATCGTCTAAGACAATAGCTGCTGTGAATAACGGAACTGTGGCTGGATAGCATAATGCTGATTGAAATTCGTTTTGATATTCAAAAGAATATGCCATTGCAAAACCCAACTTGAATTTCCCTTGTTTTAATGCTAGATATGTTTGTTTGGAAAGTATCACCTCGGATTCTTTTAACTCTTACGTATTATTGAAAGTTAGTCCAATTTTCAAGAGTTATTTCAAAACATTCTTCTTGCACATTTGCCATTATATATTTTTTATTGTGAGCTATTGTCATCTTTTTCTCATCGTTACCAAACTACAATAAATGATGGTTAGAAACCTATAACAAGCAATGAGAAATTTTTGTAAGTATCAGAAGCACCCTTCCAACAATAAGATCCAAAATTTCTCTTACTTTATATACATAAATACTTCTACCATCTATTCACTGTATTGTCATAAACTTAATTTTAGCCTTCCAGTTAAAGAATAAAAATTTCATGATATTTGAGTTTTACAGTAGCAATAAATTTTTCAGTCATAAAGCACTAAATATGGAAAATTAAACAATGTTTAGGATGCAACTGACAAAAATCAGTATAAGCCTCTCTTAGAAACATTGTTAGATATTTCTTTCGTTTTATTGCCCGTTTTTCCCCGTAATAATCCAGAGAACCAGCCCTTGTTTCAATACAAGCATAGTATAAACAATCTAACTTTTGAAGAAAATCCATTTATTAATAATTAAGTTCATCTGAAATACTTAGTGGTGAACCTTTTACATCATTATCAATCTGTTTTGAAAGTTCAAGTCTAACTTTCATTATTTCCTTATTTCCTTTCCTTTAAAGTGCAGAATCTTATGCTCTTTTCTTTTTTTCTTCATCTTCTTATTCTTTTAAATCCAGATAAGGACACTATTTTAAGCTTATCCATTTTATAATAATCTAGCAAATGCAGTCGAAATATTCTACTTAAACATAAACGTATAACAAATAGAAGTTTGGGAAAAAAATTTCCAAAAGTTTCAAAATTATCGTCTTATTATGCTGCTTTTTTATTAATGCTTATACCGACCTGATTTTACAAAAAACCACAATCTTACAATTCCGTATTTGTGGCATTGAAGTTGCACGGCGGTTATAAAAAATGTCCGAACATGATTTAAATCTTTTATTGAAAATAAATAAATAATTAAAGTGTATAAGTACCTCTAACACACATAACAGTAACGCGCGTAACTTTTCGTTACGTGTGTTAATTTGAATAAAATTAATTATAAAATTTTAACTATTGGCAGTTTTAATTCGAGAATTTTTTCCGTTGCATATCTTGCTTTCTTAATTTATAAAACAAAAATTTTTTAAATTTTCTTTTTTACTAAAGGTTTTACAGAAAAAAATACAAAATTATGTTACGTGTGTTACTGGGAAATTAGACTATCTTGATTAATCGACTTTCAAACAAGCAGAAAAATTTAGGCCAAATTAAAAAAATACATTAAACAATGATAAAAGAGTAAAATAGTTATATTTATTACTAAAAACTATTTTATTGCTCTTTAATATTTTAAGAACTCCATTGGAATATAACATAACAAAGAAGAGAACTCCTGTTAAAATTCATAGTGTTCCACCTTTTGTTAGAATTCACATAAATGTTTTTTGTAATTCGAAAAACTATCTTAACTATTAAAAAATGTACATCTTCTAGATTCCGAAATTGTGTCATTTTTGATTTTACGATAATTTTGAAAATTTAGTCACTCAGGACCACTTTTCGTGGAATCGCCCACTTGTTGTCCAGTTCATTCGCATAAAAAATTTTTATATTTTTGTATCAAAAAGTTTTTCAAAAATTTTAGTAGAATAGTTATCTAAACATGTTTCCTTTTAGTTTCTGTTTAGTTGACTAAACAGATAAATTGCATTATCATGTTTTTGTGTTGTCATTGTAAATAATTGTTGTTTTTTTTGTGCACATAATTGAAATAAAATGCTATTTGTAGTAAGGAAAAGGACAGTCGTACCGACCTAAATTTTATAAATTTAGCGTATTCTAAATTTTTTTTATATTGGCATACCAATTTTTTTTGGGGGGGAGGGGATGCAATACAAAAATTATAGAAACTTTTGCATTAATAAGAGCATTAAAACTCTTTCGTTTACATAAAGTGTCTTTTGTAAAGAATAGGTGTAGAGATATTCTATTTTGGGACTTCAAGACTGAAAACATATCATTGAATTATAATTAGATTTATATTTCAAAGGAGGACTTATTTTTAAAATCTTTCCCTCTTTCACTTCCATATTAGGAAGCATTAAATGATTATCGACGATGCGTAGAGTTACAAGGTATGTACGAATTGAGCCTTTTCATCTCCTTCTCTGTTAGTATTTAAAGCAGGAGAGATTGTTTTTGCTTGTCTTTTGCTGTACGATTGTTGCCAACATAACCTTCGCCACTACTGTCTTAATATTAGTCCACCCCCTTCATCTGGGAGAGTGGGTGAGACCTCTGTTTGCACCATACTGTAATATATAAAGCCTGTTAAAATCAATCGGTTTATGATTCTACTAATGTAATTTAAAAACACTACCAAAATAACGGGGTTGTTGCCCTGTTATTATATATATATATATATATATATATATATATATATATATATATATATATATATATATATATATATATATATATATATATATATATATATATATATATATATATATATATATATATATATATATATATATATATAAACAAATCAAAGATGAAAGGATAAAAGAGTTATATATAATACTAAAAACATTTATAAAATACCATTAAAATTTATCATAACTAAGCAGAGAACCCGTGATAAATTTCACACTGTTCCAGTTTCACCTTTGCTAGAATTTAACTAGAATTTAAATTGTTATAATTCTATAAAACATCTTAACAATTAGAAAATGCACACTTTCTGGAATCAAAATTTTTTTTCTTGATTTTACTTTAATTTTGAATATTTAGTCACTCAGGACGTTTTTTTCATGGAATCGCCCTAAAACGTATTCTTTATTGTGGAAATATTTAAATAGTATCCTTTTCATTTAAATAATTCTTTCAGTGTAATTTTTATAATTAAACAGTGTAGACAGTTTTAAAACTTGAATCCACTATCTTAAAATTCGTACTCACTGCTTCAAACTACTGTTATTTGATGAATTTTAATAATTCACTCTCTTTTGTTTAAAACTTCATCCCTCTATCTTTACATCGGTACTCGAACCCACTCTCCTTTTATCGGAGCTTGAGACAACTGTTATTTGTTCAATTTTTTTAATTCACTGTCTTTTGTTTAAAACTCGAACCAACTATCGCTACTTCGACACTCAAACACACTGTCCTTTAATCAATGCTTAAAAAAACTGTTATTTATTAATTTTTATAATTCGCTCTCTTTTGTTTAAAACTTGAACCCACTGTCTTTCCATCAGTGCTCGAATCCTATCTCCTTTAATCAGTGCTTGAAATCACTGTCTTTTGATCAATTTTTATAGTTCACTTTCTTTGGTATAAAACTTGAATCCACTATCATTACATCTGTATTCGAACCCTCTCTTCTTTTACCACTGCCTCAAACTACTGTTATTTGATAAATTTTTATAATTCACTCTCTTTTGTCTTAAATTTGAGAATGCTATCTTTGCATCCTTACTCGAGCCTACACTCCTTTAATCGGTGCTTGAAACCACAGTTATTTGTTCAATTTCGTTAATTCACTGTCATTTGTTTAAAACTTGAATCCTCTATCTTTACATTGGTACTCGAACCCCTTCTCCTTTCATCGATGCTTGAAAGAACTGTTATGAGATCAATTTTTATTGTTCACTCCCTCTTGTTTAAAACTTGAACTCACTATCTTTAAATTGGTACTCGTTCACACTCTCCTTTAATCGGTGCTTGAAACCAAAGTCATTTGATCAATTTTTATTATTCTCCCTCTTTTGTATAAAACTTGAACCCAATATCTTTACATCGGTATTCGAACCCTCTCCTCTCTAGTCGAGGCTTGAAACCACTGTTATTTGATCAATTTCTACAGTTCACTCTTTTTTTGTTTAAAACTTGATCCCACTATCTTGACATCGGTACTCGTTCCCACTCTCCTTTTATCGGTGCTTGAAACCAAAGTCCTTTGATCAATTTTTATAATTCACTCTCTTTTGTTTAAAACTTCCTCCCACTATCTACACATCGGTATTCGAACCCACTCTCTTTTAATCGGTGCTTGAAACCACTGTTATTTGCTCAATTTTTTATATTCACTTTCTTTTGTTTAAAACTCGATCCCACTATCGTTACATCGGTACTCAAACCCACTGTCCTTTTATCGATGCTTAAAAAAACTGTTATTGATGAATTTATATAATTCTCTTTTATTTAAAACTTGAACCCACTATCTTTTCATCGGTACTCGAACCCTCTCTCCTTTAACCGCTGCTTCAAACTGCTGCTATTTTATAAATTTTTATAATACACTCTCTTTTGTTTTAAATATAAGAATGCTATCTTTACATCGGTATTTGAACCTACTCTCCTTTAATCGGTGCTTGAAACCACTATTATTTGATTACTTTTTATAGTTCACTCTCTTTTGTTTAAAACTTCATCCCACTATCTTTACATTGGAACTCGAACCACCTCTCCTTTAATCGGTGCTACAAACTACTGTTATTTGATCAATATTTATAGTTCACTCTATTTTGTTTAAAACCTAAACTCGCTTTCTTCACATCGGTACTCGAATCCTCTCTCCTTTAATCGGTGCTTGAATCCACTCTTATTTGATCAATATTTGTAGTTCACTCTCTTTTGTTCAAAAATTGAAGCCACTATCTTTACATCGGTACTCGAACCTACTCTCTTTTAATCGGTGCTTGAAATCACTGTCTTTTGATGAATTTTTATAGTTCACTCTCTATTGTATAACACTTGAACCCACTATTTTTACATCGGTACTCGCGCCTACTCTCCTTTAATCGGTGATTGAAACCACAGTTATTTGTTCAATTTTCTTAATTCACTGTATTTTGTTTAAAACTCGAACACACTATCTTTACCTCGGATCTCAAACCCCTTCTTCTTTAATCGGTGCTTGAAATCACTGTCTTGAGATCAATTTTTATAGTTCACTCAGTTTTGTTTTAAACTTGAACGCTCTATCTTTAAATCGTAGCTCGATCCCACTCTCCTTTAATCGGTGCTTGAATCACTGTTATTTCAGATATTTGCAGTTCACTCTCTTTTGATTAAAACTTGAACCCCCTATCTTTAAATCAGTTCTCGTTCCCACTCACCTTTAATCGGTGCTTGAAACCAAAGTCGTCCCGCAGTGGACTGA
Source organism: Parasteatoda tepidariorum (assembly GCF_982258835.1). NCBI lineage: Eukaryota > Metazoa > Arthropoda > Arachnida > Araneae > Theridiidae > Parasteatoda > Parasteatoda tepidariorum. Next base: position 7,340,228 of record NC_141765.1, read on the forward strand.
TCGTTAAGACACGGTTCTCATCAGATCACCGAAGTCAAGCATCACTGGCTGCGGTCAGTGTGCGGGTGGGTGACCCACTTGGATCAGCCTGCGTAGGGACCGAGGGTGTGCGGTATTGGTCCTCGTTAAACTGTGCTACCGTAAAGTGCTCGACTTCGCATGCAGGTCGTTGGGCTACCGAAGCGGGGGTGCCATCCCCTCTGCAGAGGATCAAAATTGTGATGGCATGTCTTCGGATCATCCTCAGGGATGTTTCCCAGACCGTCGCCAATAGCCCATTGTGCAGCTCTAGTGCGACGTAAATCAACAACAACAAAAACCAAAGTCATTTGATCAATTTTTATTGTTCTCCCTCTTTTGCTTAAAACTTGAACCCGCCATCTTTACATCGGTATTCGAATCCTCTCTTCTCTAATCGATGCTTGAAACCACTATTATTTGATCACCATTTATAGTTCACTCTCTTTTGCTGTAAAATCCATCCCACTATCTTTACATCGGTACTCGATCCCATTCTCCTTTCATCGGTGCTTGAAACCACTGTTATTTTATCAATATCTGCAGTTAGCCTTTTTTTGTTTAAACTTCCACAATAAGAGGTTTTCGGGCTAATATCTATTTAATATTTATTATGTTACAATCATTATTTAATTGGGATATGTTAATAGTAATTGGGGTAATAAGTAGAATACATAATAATTAAAAAAACTGTTATTGATGAATTTTTATAATTCACTCCCTTTTGTTTAAAACTTGAAACCACTATCTTTACATCGGTACTCGAACCCACTCTCATTTAATCGGTGCTTGAACGCACGGTTATTTGATCAATTTTTATTATTCACTCTCTTTTGTTTAGAACTTGAACCCACTGTCTTTCCATCTGTGCTCGAATCCTATCTCCTTTAATCTGTGCTTGAAGCCACTGTTATTTGATAAATTTTTACTCTTCATCCTCTCTTGTTAAAACTTGAACCCATTATCTTTACATCGGTATTTGAACCCACTCTATTTTAATCGGTGCGTGAAACCAACGTCATTTGATCAATTTTTTTAGCTCCCTATGTTTTGCTTAAAACTTGAACCCGCTATCTCTTCATCGGTAATCGAACCCTCTCTCCTTTTACCGCTTTTTCAAACTACTGTAATTTGATCAATTTTTATAATTCACTCTCTTTTGTTTTAAATTTGAGAATGCTATCTTTACATCGCTACTTGTGCCTACTCTCCTTTAATCGGTGCTTGATACCCCAGATATTTGTTCAATTTCCTTAATTCCCAGTAGTTTGTTTAAAACCTGAATCCACTATCTTTACATCGGTACTCGAACCCCTTCTCCTTTAATCGGTGCTTGAATTACTGCTATTTGAGCAATATTTATAGTTCAGTCTCTTTTGTTTAAAACTTGAACCCACTATCCTTACATCTGTACTCGTTCCCAATCTCCTTTAATCGGTGCTTGAAAGCAAAGTCATTTGATCAATTTTTATTGTTTTCCCTCTTTTGTTTAAAACTTGAACCCTCCATCTTTACATCGGTATTCGAATCCTCTCTTCTCTAATCGATGCTTGAAACCACTATTATTTGATCACCATTTATAGTTCACTCTCTTTTGCTTTAAACCTCATCCCACTATCTTTACATCGGTACTCGATCCCATTCTCCTTTCATCGGTGCTTGAAACCACTGTTATCAGATCAATTTTTCCTGTTCTCCCTCTGTTGTTTAAAACTTGAGCCCACTATGTTTACATCGGTATTCGAACCTTCTCTTCCCTGATCGAGGCTTGAAACCACTGTTATTTGTTCAATTTTTACAGTTCACTCTTTTTTGTTCAACACTCGGATGGCCGAATATTCGGTATACCCAGAACGACCATCAGCGTTCAAATTGACCGTTCCTTAAAAAAAGTGAAAAAATTGAATGTTAAGGTATATTAGGTTAGAAATAGTTATTTTCATGCTGTTTTTATATGAATCATAGATCAAATAGATCAATTTTTCTTGTTCACTCTCTTTTGTTTAAAACTTGAACCCACTATCCTTGCATCGGTACTCGTTCCCATTCTCTTTTAATCGGTGCTTGAAACCGATCATTTGATCAATTTTTATAATTCACTCCCTTTTGTTTAAAGCTTGAGTCCACTATCTTTACATCGGTACTCAAACCCACTCTCCTTTAATCGGTGCTGGAAAAAACTGTTATTATATCAATTTCTTCAGTTAGCTTTTTTTTGTTTTAAACTTGAACCCACTATCTTAAAATCGGTGCTCGAACCCTCTCTCCATTAATCGCTTCTTCAAAGTACTGTTATTTGATCAATATTTATAGTTCACTCTATTTTGCTTAAAACTTGAACCCACTATCTTCACATCGGTACTCGAACCCCTTCTCCTTTAATCGGAGCCTGCAGCCTCTGTCTTTTGATCAATTTTTATAGTTCACTCTGTTTTGCTTAAAACTTGAATCCATTATCTTTACATCGGTATTCGAACCCACTCTATTTAAATCGGTGCTTGAAACCAATGTCATTTGATCAATTTTTTTAGTTCACTATGTTTTGTTTAATTCCTGAACCCACTCTCCTTTAATCGATTCTTGAGACCATTGTTATAAGATCAATTTTTATTGTTCACTCTCTTTTGTTTAAAACTTGAACCCACTATCCTTACATCGGTACTCGTTCCCAATCTCTTTTAATCGGTGCTTGAAAGCAAAGTCATTTGATCAATTTTTATTGTTTTCCCTCTTTTGTTTAAAACTTGAACCCTCCATCTTTACATCGGTATTCGAATCCTCTCTTCTCTAATCGATGCTTGAAACCACTATTATTTGATCACCATTTATAGTCACTCTCTTTTGCTTTAAACCTCATCCCACTATCTTTACATCGGTACTCGATACCATTCTCCTTTCTTCGGTGCTTGAAACCACTGTTATTAGATAAATTTTTCTTGTTCTCCCTCTTTTGTTTAAAACTTGAGCCCACTATGTTTACATCGGTATTCGAACCTTCTCTTCTCTAATCGAGGCTTGAAACCACTGTTATTTGTTCAATTTTTACAGTTCACTCTTTTTTGTTTAACACTCGGATGGCCGAATATTCGGTATACCCAGAACGGCCATAAGCGTTCAAATTGACCGTTCCTTAAAAACAGTGATAAAAATTGAATGTTAAGGTATATTAGGTTAGAAATAGTTATTTTCATGCTGTTTTCATATGAATCATAGATCAATTGGATCAATTTTTCTTGTTCACTCTCTTTTGTTTAAAACTTGAACCCACTATCTTAAAATTGGTGCTCGAACCCCTTCTCCTTTAATCGGAGCTTGAAACCTCTGTCTTTTGATCAATTTTTTATAGTTCACTCTGTTTTGCTTAAAACTTGAATCTATTATCTTTACATCGGTATTCGAACCCACTCTATTTAAATCGGTGCTTGAAACCAATGTCATTTGATCAATTTTTTTAGTTCACTATGTTTTGTTTAAAACTTGAACCCACTCTCTTTACATCGGTACTCGAATCCTCTCTCCTTTAACCGATGCTTCAAACTTCTGTTATTTGATCAAATTATATAATTCACTCTCTTTTGTTTTAAATTTCAGAATGATATCTTTACATCGGTACTCGATCCTACTCTCTTTTTATCGATGCTTGAAACCACTATTATTTGATCACTTTTTATATTTTACTCTCTTTTGTTTTAAACTTCATCCTACTATCTTTACATCGGTACTCAAGCCCACTCTCCTTTAATCGGTGCTGAAACCACTGTTATTTGTTAAATTTTTTTAGTTCACTATATTTTGTTTGAAACTTGAACCCACTATCTTTACAACGGTACTCGAACCCTCTCTCCTTTAGCCGCTTTTCAAACCACTGTCTTTTGATCAATTTTTATAGTTGACTCAGTTTTGTTGAAAACTTGATCCCACTATCTTTACATCGTAACTCAATCCCACTCTTCTTTAATCGGTACTTGAATCCTCTGTTATTTGAACAATATTTATAGTTCATTCCCTTTTTTTTTAAAACTTGAACCCACTTTCCTTTAATCGATGCTTGAAACCACTGTTATTAGATCAATTTTTATTGTTCACTCTCTTTTGTTTAATGCACACTCTGAAATCTAATGAATTATCTGGAATTATGGGATTATTAATATGAAATAAAATATACAATATTAATTAGGTAATTAAGCAGTTTTAGTAGTTTTAAAATTTTAGGCGTAGATATATATTCTGAATTATAATTGAAAAAATAAAAAACATTTATTTGGGAACTCAAAACTCTAGAAAATATGGAAACACATCAAAGCTGTTTGTTATGCAAAACATTAAGTTTTTGATGCTAGAAAAATTGGTGCTTATAGCTCAAAATATTCTTCATTACCTGTGGTAAAAATTAAATTTATTCGATATTAATTTTCATTTGTATATCAAAAATAAATAATACCTAGTAATAATATCAATGTATACTATTATTTATTTTTAACGATATATCCTTATTTATCATATTTGAATAAATTATGAAATATTAATAGTGTTCATAAATCTATCATAAAACTATTGAAAAAATAATATTCCTTTTATAAAATTCTTGTTTGAAAATGTGTTTGATCACGGGTTTTAAGTGATTAAATTATACAATTCCCTAAAATAATACTTTAATGGAATGTAAACTTCATTGCAGATTATAAGTCAATATTTGATTCTCCTTTTTGATTCTCCTTTTCGTTCTTCCTTTTTATGTTTTTCTTAATTTACAGTTGCTTTAATACCTTAATTGAGTTGCTTTAATACTTTAATACCTTAAATTTTAAAGTAATATCTTATTTTTAATTTTATTTGTTTTTCTTTGCGAATTTTTTTGCACCCCATAACCGAATTGAATCCACAATAAAAGATGACTAAAAATAAAAATAACTTATGCATTTAAGAAAATTATTATTATTTGTTGCTATTATTTACTTTATAGTCAGATTTATAAAATCTATTTCCAAGTGTATGCATGAATCATTCAAATATGTTTACATTCAAGGCAAACATAAACAAACAATATATTATAATCCGAATCCAAGACATTTCAAACATAATTCAAGTTTTATTTGGAAGAAGCCTTCCGAACCAGCTAACTTTTTCTAAGAAGAAAATTTAATTTAAAAAATAATCAAAAGTTTTATTTTGTATAATGATTTTTAATCATGTAATTAGCTATGTTATTCATAACGAGAAAAACAAAATTTTGAAGGAATAAAGTTTTGTTAGACGTACGATCATTAACTGAATGAAAATCTTATGCATTAGTTCAATATTCTGAGGATGAAATTTTAAAGACAGGGTGAGAGCAAAGCTTGTGTAACCCAAATCAATACATCATCACATAAGTAAAAACATTACATAATGTTTATGCTTCTTAAAAATTTAATAATCAGAAGCATATATTGACGTGAATGCTGAAGTAATATGATTTTCAATGAAAGTATTGTGTAAAATTATTGAAACATTTTTATAGCATTTCTAGTATAATTTTTTTTTTAATGACAGGCACTGAACTTATACGTTCTTCGCCTAGGAAGTAGTAATACTCATTTAACGTTATCCAGTAGGCACCTGTCATGGAGGTGAGCCCTTTCATAGGGTGGCCACATTCACTCATCACACAATATAGAACAGAGAGAAACATCCATACCCTGAGCGGAATTCGAACCCGCAGCGATTGGCTTCGCAGTCAGGCACGCCAACACCATTTTGCCGGCTTTCTAGTATAAATTAAAATTTTAGAAAGTAGGAAACAAAAAGTAAAACTGAATAGATTATAAAAAGTAAATAACTTTATGCATCAGGGAATCACGTTAAATAACTAGTTGACGTAACGCTTCTTGAGACACCAATTTATTGCATAGTACAAATTTTGTCTTTTTCGCACACAATAAAAAGTACATCTGTCTTCTCCAAAATTATCCAGATAATCATTTTTACAACGTTGTAGACTATGCAATGATCAAAATGGACTTCAGCGGCCGCTACTTCGGATGCCAAATCTTCGAACAACACTTCAAACAGTTCATGCAATAATATTTTTTTCATGTATTTAGCTGGTTTGTAGTATGGATAGAAAGTCGTCTTTTGACTTTACCCTTCATTTATACAATCTTTCACAACAGTTAAATCTACACGTATTGCATTCAGCGGGTGTGTCCCTATATATGTCACAACCCTTATCCATACATAACTCCAAAAGGAAAAAAAACTGTTTATTACACTGGACAAGTTAAATAAAACTTTAAATTATCAAATAAAGGTTAAAAATTAATAGCATAATTAATAAAATAATTATTCCAATATGAAAGATTTTCAGCCAAGCTATATCGTTCAGTTTCTTTAGGAATATCTAATCATAATTAATTTTCATCTTAAGAAAAGTAAATCCATACCATAATCAGATATTAAAAAAAAATTAATTCCCTAAATTGTGCATTATTTTTTTAAAAAGAAATTGAAAGAATAAATAAGGAAAATTGTTACTTATTAGATCTGTTTTGAAATTATTATTCTTTTATAAAAAATTTTCTGTAAAATCTAAAAAATCTGATTGGAAATTATATTTGGAACAACCTCATTGGATAGGTTTGAATTAAAATCATTTCCTTTGTCAAAAAGTTAAAAGGAAATTTATTTCATTAAGGTTACTACTAAAATTACCGCCCACACGGATGCCATTAATTTGTTGAAATTCACTCTAAAATATGGTCCCAATAATTAACGCTGAAAATTAGACTTTTCAACGTTATTTTCACTTTCTTTATACTTAAATATGTTTGAATGTTACGAAACAGATTGAAAAATTTGTGACCATGGTTTTAAAATTCTTTTATCCAAAAAAATTCTTGTGAAAAGTAATTTTAATTATTTTTTCATCATTTTATTTATTAAGAAAAGCATTCCCTCAACAGCCAAGTCTGGGCTAGGGGATCTTGGAAATTAAGGGTCCTCACTTTTGTGACCAAAGACATGATTGTGGTAATGTGTCCAGCATTGCGCACAGGCCACCTTTACTTTCCCATCAAGCTGGTACCTATCAATCTGAAGCTATGTGAGATTCAAGGCGCCATTCGACATTGATCACCCAGTACTTTACAAATGACAGTTCAGTGCCTTATTTAATGAGTCAACGCAACACTTTTCATTAATAAGGGTTGAAAAAATATTCAATTGTACACAAATTTTTACACAATTTCAAACTAGGTAATATTAAATAGCAAAAAATAAATAAAATTTAATTGAAAACGTTTCAAAAGTTCTTGAGCTCTGAAAGTTTTTAAAAAAACTTTTTTTGAAATTCTATTTATTAAAAACTATTCGACAAATTCCTCTTATATTTTGTATTTTTTTTATTTAAACGTACTCACTTAAAATGAACGTGTGAAAATAACTCAACTTGAGTGCTATTTAACTCTTTCATCTAGAAAAAAGCGGCCTTCTCATCTTGAGTTAAAATCGCTCTAGTGAAAGAGTTATATGGAAATAGCTCAAGTTCCAGTGAAAAAAATTTCACTCAAACTTGAGTTATTTTCGCTCGTGTTTGAGTGATTTTCAGTATTACTTGAGTGGATCATTTTCACTCAAATTTGAGAGATTTTAACTCGTGTTTGAGTGATTTTCAGTATCATTTGAGTGGATCGTTTTTACTCAAACTTGAGAGATTTTAACTCGTGTTTGAGTGATTTTCAGTATCATTTGAGTGGATCGTTTTTACTCAAACTTGAGTGATTTTAACTCGTGTTTGAGTGATGTTCAGTATTACTTGAGTGGATCATTTTCATTTAAACTGGTGTGATTTTCACTCGTGTTTTAGAGATTTTGAGTATTAATTGATTGGGTCCTTTTAACTTGAATTTGTGGGAATTTCTATCATTTTTTACTCATAATTAGCATCATTTAAGTAAATATATTTTAATCATACTATCATTATATATTCTTTTGACTTGAATGTCATTTAAATCCCATTCGAATTAAATTGGTCCTTTTCTGACTACTCACTGAATCTTTTAATGCTTATCATAAATAAGATGAAAAGAAAAATATTTTTAGCATATGTGATAGAAATAATTTATCAGCATTCATTTCTTTTAAATTTCATTCATGGTTTGTTCTGTAATTAATAAGTTTTAATTTACTTTAAAACTAAACAGTGATAGTTGATTAAAAAAGTGAAAGCTTAGTAATTCATCTGTATTCAACGATATGCTGAATATAATTGCATGAAAATACTCTTTAGAGATAGAAAGCATTGTGACAGACTTCGGTTCAAAATTTTAAGGATTTTTTTTTATGTCTTTGTAATGAAACAAATTTGTTATTAACAGTTTACATATTTTTTCATTTTGTTTAGGTATTCAAATAGTTGTTAAAGTGACTTTATTAGTACGTTAAATCATACTCAACCATTTCCATACTAGTTCTTGGAAATGTAACTGTGGTAATTCTTCTACAAGTACATTCCATTTTATTTGGATGGGAGTTTTTCCAGTTATTACCTTACTTATAAAAAGTTTGCTGAAATATATTTAGAAAAATATTTTTACATATTAGCAAAAGCATAACGTCTTTTTAACAGGGTACCCAGTCAATTTCAGAAAAAAATTTCCTATCTTTTCCTGGAAAATTACAACTAAAATCAATACCATATTTTACCGATGTCATTCAATTTTTCATCAGAAAAGTTTGATTATTTTATTTGTAATGGCAAATATTAGATTTTCTGTGTAAAAAAATATATAATCAAATGAGGATGGGAACATTTCAGTTAAACTAAAATTTAAAATTTTTGCGAAAAATAATTAATAGATGGAGAATTGTTTAGCTCGATTCTCAATAACTAGCTACTGTTACCGACAATTTTAAGACTGATTGTTTTCCATGTATAAAATAGGAAAAATTGCAACTTGCACTGACTATTCCCTAATTTTTGGAGCTAAAATAAAACTCCCTGAGAATGTCAGATTTTCCCCGTTTTGATCGTTCATTTGATTAATTGTAATTTGCAAATGAACTGAACGCTATTTAATTGTAAGAAAAAAAACATAATAACATTTTTGGTAATTTTTAACTTGCTTTTATATAACGTTATATGCATGTGTAACACAACTCTAAAAATCACATTAAGTCATCAATGATAATTATTGAAAATATGTAAATTTCATGTCAGCAGAATTATGCAGGTCTTAGTTTTTAATTCCTTACCACTTTATAAAATGTCTTCTCGCAGTGGAGCAGTCAGCATCCTTGAAAAAAGAATTGCTGCCTGAAAGCTATGATACAACTGAAAAGGGTTAAGACTTTTAACATAAAATTTGAGAATGCATTAGTGAATAAAACAACTAAATTGCAGGAAAAAAAGTATTTTATTGTATATGTTTTTTTATACATATATTCCTTATGTGTTCACTCTAGATAGTAAAATATTTAAGTTTCCTATAGTGCTTTTAGAAGCACCTTTTTCGGCTCATAGAGCAAAAACTGAAGAAACGAGAAGAACATAGAGCTTGATTTACTGTACATTACATTGAAAACAAAGTGACTCTTAAACAAAAAGTCAATTGCTATAATGGAGCAAGGGACTACATCTTCAATAATCTTATCTAACATAAGAAAAAACTAAAAATCCTCTTTTTTTTCTCCATTTCACAGATGAGCTGCGCAGTCAATTTTATTTAGCTCCTCATCAAAATTCACATTTTCCTGAAGAAAAAAAAACCTTTATACATTATGTAAACAATTTTTAAAACATAAATACTAATTTCGGTACATTCTTTTTCTAATAAACTGACAAATTAATGTTTTTCCCCTTTTTCCACAGATAAAATACAAACTGTTTCAGTTACAAATTCGAAATACTTTAAAAATTTTAAACATTTTTGTAAACTTGAAAAAGACTTTTATAGCATATCTTTTATTCAAGAAATAAATTATAAAATAAATTTCATATCATTTTTAAAATTCAATTACCAAGCAAGACAATGAGTCAGAAAAATGCATCGTCTGAATTTTTATTTATTTTCAAATTAATGAGAAAGAGAGTACTCTTTGATTTGACAAAAATTCATTTATCATACTGCAAATTTAAAAGTTAATTTCATCAGCATTCAGGCTTTCATCATCATCAAGATCAAGGATTTAAATTCAACATTTCTCCTTGAATTTGAATCCTTTTTCAGTTATCGAAATAAATTTAAAATAGGAAGTCTCTGTTGTCTCCATCATATGTATCATATGATTTAACCGTAGTGGTAATCCTTCAGTCCGAAATATTTCCTTTTATGTATAGTCAAAATAACTATACTATTAAAACCCTAGAGAAGTGGCACATTTACAGTTTTGCCCTTTCAGATTTATATACTTTATAGGAAAATCTATTAAGTATGCTTACACCAGGAAATCTTACTACACATTCCGAAGGGAACTTGTTCTGAATCTGAATACTATGTGAGAACTGGAATATAAGAACAAAATTATTTTTAATAAATTATATAAAATACAGGGAATCTATAAATGGAGCTTACCGGCCAGGTGGCGTAGCGGTCAGCGTGCCTGACTGTGAAGCCAGTGGCCGCGGGATCGAATCCCGTTTAGGGTATGGATGTTTCCCTCTCTGTAATTGTTGCAATAATAATTATATTACATTATATTAAATAATGTTATATTATATTATTAATAATAATAATAAATTATTCGTAATAAATATTATTTTTAATACTGCTCCCCTATTTTTTTACTATTAATCTATGAATATTGTGAACTTATTTGTATTTTAAAATACTTTAATTAGCATTTGAAGAATCTTTGCTCTGTTTCGAATTAATAATATGTTTAAACGCATTTCTTAAAGTTCACACACTACTTTTGGGACTTCACTTTATTTTTTGCATTATCAGAAGAATGCTTACTCACACATCTCGAGATCCGAGAGATAGACAACAACAAAGAGAAAGCACACACTCAAAAAAGAAACAATTGGCGAGATATTCACAACATCGCCCCACGCATTGTACTTTTAATTAAATAGTAATTCCGCATTTTCAATTTTGCCTCGAAAATTGAACTTGAAGAAAAGTGGTATGAAATTTTATGCTAGCAACAAATTAAAAATAGTTTATATAATGTGATAAATACTTTATGAAGTACGAAAATAGTATTAATTCTGAATTCCAATTAAATAAAAGCTAAAAACAGGATAGAAGCAGAAAAATTCAAAATACAGTATAATTTTTTTACATATAATATTTTCCACTTTTTCTTTGAATGATATATATTTAATAAAATGCATCAAGCATCTGAAGATACAGATTTGAGTGAATGGATCTTGCAAATGTGAACTTTCATAAATTAAAGACAGTCAACTTTATTTATAGAAAGCAATTTATATAACAGCAATTATAGACTGTATCGGAGTTGACCAAAAATGTAATCGATTGCATTTTTTGATTACAGTAATCAATTACTTGTAATCATGATTACATTTTTCAAAAATTTTGATTACAGCTGTAATCATGATTACAATATTGATTACAGTTACCAATTACTTGTAATCTTGATTACAGCTGTAATTAAAATTTTGTTTACAACTGTAATCATGATTCCTAGTAATTACGATTACAAATAATCACAACAAAAACGATTACGGGTAATTATGATTACAAGTAATCAAAATATATGACTACATGTAATCATGATTACATGCAATCATGATTACATGTAATTATGATTACATGTAATCTAAATACACGATTACAAGACTACCCAGTAAACACACACCTTGCGGCAAAAGTAAGGCCGTAAGCTGGCATTCTAGGTAGGATAACGGCAAAAGGCAAGTACAATACGGTCCTTTATCATTAGTTTTGAGGCATTTCAGCAAGAGGCGGAATAACTCTTCACTTATACAGGCCCGAAAAATAAAACGGTTGCTTGGCCTTTTACGCTTAATTAGTTACAGGACCTTCTTGGTATATCGTTAATTAATTGTAAGGTTACTATAGATTACTAATGAATAAATGCAAAGTTGGTAAAAAATGTGCTTTTAACTCAAAAATTTAGAAAAAAATCAGGAGAGAAAGGAATAAAATTCATAAAATATTAACCGTATTTTGAGAGGTAACGAAACAACTTTTATTATTCTTTGAAAATTGCTGATTCTTTACATAAAATATTAAAAAATTTAAATTTCATTATTTTGCTATAACCTAAACATACTTTCTGGAATTATCTATTAAATTTTTAAAAATAATAATTTTATTAAAAAAAATTCATTTTAAATTTTATTAAAATTTTTAAATAAATATATATAATTATTTTTTTTGTTGTTTTTTCTATTTAAATCATTTTCCGAAGTATAATTTTTAACTTGAGCTGTAATATATTCTTACTTCCTAGAAAAATTTAATATTTATTCCCTTAAAAACAAGAATAAAAATTAATACTAGAACAATTCCTTTGTTCATTGAAAAGAAGTTTTTATTTTTAATTCCGATTGTTTATTATAAAATTTTGTAAAATTTATTGTATTAAACATGTACTTAAAAAGAGAGACTTATTGAATTGACTTCTTATTGAAGACTTTTTTTTTATTGAAGACTTTTTTTTTATTGAAGACTTAATATTTTTTTATTGAATAAGGGAAACATTTATTTTTAACGTTAAAGGATTCCAAAAAAATCTATCATTTTTATAATTCATGGTAAAAAAAAAACCTAGTAGTAATTTTATACGATAGTAATAAAGAGCTTAAGGTCCGTTATTGTTTGTATTTCGGCATTTTAGGAAGAAGCGATATGAAAACTTTTCCCATTGGTTACGTTTTGGTCGCTTTAAAATTATTACTGTAAGTCCTAAATGAAATTAACATAAAACTTTTTCCAGACTATGATTCCTTTTTTAAACCTTCTTTAAAACAAAAATGAATAGGTGAGTTCAGAAATCATAGAAATAAAATAATCGATTTATAGACAATAAAAAGAAAAAAAATATTGTAAATTGCTTAAATCTTCCTTGAAATTATAAATGTCTTGAATTTAGAGCAAGGATTTTTATGAAATATACTTTTTTATTACATTAATTAGCAAACTTTTATTACAATTTAAGTATGTAATAATGAATGTGCACCATTTAAAATAGGAAACTTTTTACTTATATAAATTGTTCTTTTATTTTTTATTTTAATGTTCATATTAAACTTAATATCTTAGTTTAATCACTTACTTCTTAAAAACAGAATTCAAAATAGTTTAAATGGTTTTAAGAATTTTGAATTTTAAAAAAAGTGTGTTTAAATTATCTGAATGGTTATAGCAAATGTCTAGTGTAATAAAGTAAAAAACTTTTTTTTCTGAACCTTTAGGCAATATTTGAAAGTAATAATTGTTTAAGAAATTTTATTCTTAAAAATACGTTTTTTAATAATAAAAATACATTTGGATATTTTGATCAATTAAACTTGAAAATATTAAGCAAAAAAATTTTTTTTCTTAAACTTATAATACAGAATATAAATAAAAATAAAAATTATACTTTCAAAATGTTCATTATATTTATTTTTTATTTGAACAGCAAAAATATTTTTTTTCATTCAGCATTATATTTATTTGTAAAATCGTTTATATACATTAAGGAAAAAAAAAACTGTTTTGAATGCAATACATAGATGGCGTTGTTTTTTATTTTTTAATTTTAGAAGTGTTTTCCAGTCCTTCTGATAGATGGCAGAAAATATTAAGTGAAGACTTTTGTAGGGTTGCTTTGTTTTTAAATTTTTTGAATCTCGCCAATTTACACAGAATGACAGTCGGTACGGCTTTGGTCCAGAGAATGAGTCGAGGACACTGGGGGGAGTATCATTACCCCAATGTGGTGGGAAATACCCCCCCCCTCAGGCACAACCCTCCAACCAAAGTTTCTGCTCACTATAGTCAAGAATATAGAGAGGGATACATTCTTTGGTCAAGCAAGCAGTGGAGAAATCTATCATTCATGTATGACAAGGGTCTGCATTATTATTCTGGCAAAAAATAGGCCATCAATACAAAAATGTGTGATTGCATATTACCTTAACCAATTAGAGAGCAGAATAGTTATTTAAAACCAGAATTGCTTCATTTGAAAAAGTTTTATTTTAAAAATCAATTCTTTTTATTGCAAATTAGACAAAATTAAACATTAAATTTCTCTGTTTCAATCTTTCTTTATACTTAAATTCATCACATACTTCAATTCGAATGATAATATAAATAATGAATAAACTGGAAAAAATACAATAGTTATAACATGATTTAAAAAAAATTACCAATTTTTTCTTCTATGAAGTCGATATAATATTCAAATAAAAATACATTTTGTGAAAACTTACTCATTCCCTAGTAATGATCCCTAGTAGCAGAAAAATGAAAGAAACATAACTTACAGTGATAATACAAAATAATAAACACACATTTAATCATTTTTAAAGGTCATGTGCAAAAATGTTTCCTATACATGCATTAAAAACATTGTTTTTTTCCCACATGGGTTTTTGGGATAACAACTTTTAAAATTGTGCTTTGCTTTATATCTCAGGAATTAATAGCAGAAATATGGTTGAAATATAAAAATAACGTTAAGAGTACCGAAATTTTATCTGTTTGCCCTATAAAACTGTTGGTATAGTTTTAAATTTACGGTCAATTTGCAAATAAATCTTTTAGAAAAGGCATAACTATTTAGAGGAATTAATATGCTTTTGTAATTAGAACTTTGTGAAGCTCTTTTAACCATAAATAGGTGAAAAATGAAATAGTATTTCATGCCACCGATAACAGGGCAATTTTCATTGTACAAAACGAATCTAATGAATCATTTTCCTACCTCCTTTTTAATGAGCGCAGCTCTTTTAGAATTAATTTATTGAAATCCGGTTAAAGTTTAATTTCAATTAAAAAAAATTCAAAAACACGCCATAGTTCGCATACATACAAATATTTAATTAAATAAAATGTTTTTTAGATAGGGCCGATAATTTATACCTTGAGTGCAGCAGATTAATTGTTATCAATTGATCAGCTTCCTCAGTACCTATTAGAGACGATTCTAAATATGTACCATACGCTTACAAATAATAGTTGCTCGACACAATTTATTTTTAAGCATCCTTGTTTTCTACATGGAGGCTCCGTCACCTGTTCGCTACGCTCAACAATCCTTGTAGTTGCTTCTCCTTCATCATTGAAGATCAAGTAAGAATCATTTTCGTCCATTTTTTTAAATCAAAATTACGATTGGATTGCTAGCAGTTGCATTTTAAGGATTTTGCATTTTAAGGATTAAGTTTTGACAAATGAAAAACAAGGAAAAACGGTTCTCGATGAGAGTTATTATGCATTGAAGATGTTCTGTGGAAAAGTAGTTCATTCCCGCTCGCAAATTCGTTTTTGTCTTCTCAGAACTCTCGTTGGGCATAAACCGTCCTTCCACATTTTCCTTAAAAGTTTTTTTTTCCTGAAAAGTTGATTAAAAATCATTTTTTTTAGGAAATATATAATTATTATACTTTTATTTAAGCACATTATATTACTAAGTTAATAGTAAAAAAATAAAAAATGATAGCTGGATTTGAATAATAAATAAATGCACTTAAAAAATAACATTTAGAAAGCCCGAATTTACGACACAATAAGAAGAATAAATAAATTAGAAGAAATGTTTCTTGCTAACAGATCATATTGGAAACAATTCTTATTTCTCTTTATTCAATATATATTTTCACATTTCGATATGAAATGTCGAAATTTTATTGTTTGTCAACACCTAATCTTTTTTCTATATAATTTTTTTCCTTTTCGTTATTTTTGATATTAAGAGGGATATTATGAAAATCGCTTAAATGATAAATTTTTTAACAACAATCGATAAATATTTATTAGTTACGGAAAAGAGTAAAAAGAACCTTTTAAATTGCAATAACTTTCAAGCAAATGAGTATTTCAAAAAGAAAAAAAAGGTTATGTTTCGTTTATAGACAAATTTGGCTTTTTCAGCATAGCAAATTTAACTTCTGAAGCTGCATTTTCGCTTTTACATAGCAGCCCACATGTTATTTTTCCTACAAGTTTAAGAGCAAAACATTCTTGAATTAAATATCGAATGCTTTCTTATTTCATTTTAATCTCCGTACAATTTCCTACATATCTTCGTAATTTGAAGTTTCTAAATCTTATTGTGTTTGACAAAATGTAACGCTAAGTTGAAAACCCCAAAACAGTGGCGGCGTCAGTGGCCCTCTCAATTTTCTGACAGAGGGAAATTTATTAATATCTGCTCATTTCACGTTAATTTAACAATGCAGTTTATTTTTCCAACTTCATATAAAAGGAAATTTTTAGGATTGGACAGTGGTAATGCTATTACTATAGGTTTTCATATTGGTTGGAATTAAAAACCAATTTAGCCCATTGGCCGACAAAGGGACAAAAATTAATTTAGATGCCTTTTGTAATTTATGACGACCTTATAAAAAATGTATCCAAGAGCAAAAAAAATGAACAAGGGGTATCCAGTGATAGGAATAATGTAATCACTGTTCTCTCATGTTATTAGACAAATAGTATACTTTAACTTTCATTAATTTTTTTTATTAGCGAATAAAATTGTATGCAGCAAATGTTTTACTAAATGTTATTCTAAAAATAGTATATTTTTTTTCTCTTAATAACTCACACTTTTTTTTTAATTTTTTATTTCAATAATCTTTTTCTGGGTTAATTCCGTTTTTAGAAAACCGTTCAAATCAACCTTTTAATAAAATTCTATATAAATGATATCAGATATCAAGTATATTTTTGGTTTACTTACAGTTAAATATAGTAAATTTCGCAATTATAATTGGGATGAAGAAGTTTAAGAAATACGACGTAGTTAAGTTTAATTTTCACTCTTTATTTTGTAAAAAAAAAAAAAAAAAGATTTTTTTTTTCATTTGCATATTTTTTGCAGAATATTTATTTTGAAGAACTTGTAATTCAACAATACGTTGAGTAATTCTTTTGCCGTATTGACACATTAATTCTCTATTTGACTCAGCTCAAATTAATTTCCCCATATCAATTTCGAAGAGTTCAGAAAACATATCTTAATAGAAAATTAAAGGAATTAAGTTTCCTACTCAGAATTTTAACACTTTAATCTTTACACTACTATAACAAACCTTAAATGAAAATATTATTTCGAATTATTTTCGTGAAAACAAAAACAAAGTTTACTCACTGTCCCTTCTTTACACAGGGGGGTTGCTCTCCCAGGAGCGACCCATCATAATAATTAATTCCTCGAATTAGTGCTGTTTTTAATACTTTTCGAGAAAATTATAATAATTTGAATTATTATTAGAATGATTGCACTAAAATTAGTAGTTTGTAATGCAAGCACTTTTGTACGTGGTAAGAACTAGCGATTTTTTACTGCATATATTAAATGTAAAGTCAATATCAAGAAGAGACTCATAAGAATTTTAATGGTCAATTTTATGCAATAGAATTTCAGGAATAAAAAGGAGTTTGTACGTGTATTTGTGCGCCTTTCTTGATATTAAAATATTTGTTGCTAAAAGAAGTAAAGACCTTTATTTTAGAATTAAGAAGTTAGAGTTTGCTTTGAGGGGGATGAGTAGGTGATGGAATGTAGCTGTTTCAAAAAAAGATCCTTTTCCTCTCCTTGTTAGTGTATGGTAAATTGAGAAGTTAACGATGCCCGGTTATGCGTTTCTCACATCCCACCCTCTTGGGGGTCAGAGTTCTTGAGGAACTTTTAGACTTTTCCAATATTTTGTTTCTTTTCTTTTTTCATGCTTTGAATCAATCTTCACTAACATCAATTTCAGTTTTTATTTTTTTCCTTATATTGCTGATGATTATTATTATTTAACATTTTCATAAAGCTAATTTTGCTTTCAATTGTTTGTAATAAGCTTTTCATTGAACTGTTTATTTTTTCTGAAAGAATAAATAAGCAAAAATATAACAGAAAAAAGCAAAATTCTCATATTTCGCAGTTTTTGAAAAGCAATACACAGTAAAAATCTTTCACAGATCAAAATTCTATTTCTAATGTATCTAACAAAAATCCTTCAACCGGATGTGGGAAATTACAAAAGTGAATAAAAAAGAAATACATAAATAAACTCTAATTTTAAGAAAATATTTTTTGATTTAATATTAAGGTCTTATTTGATTAGTAATATAACTTGTTAAAAATGGAGAGTCTCGCTTTTTATGCTTTCTAGGTAAAACAAAGCATCATAATTTTGTGCACTTTTTTGGATTTTTAAATTCCTTGTATCCGAACAGTCAATAGTTTGTAAATTATTCGAATAAAATAAATTCATTCTCATTAATATAACAAACAGCATTAAAATTGCAAACAGATATATTTGTGTGTAGGAAAAAAAACATTATAAAGCGAGAAACAAGTTTCAACCTACCTTAATTTTAACAATTGATCTAATAAATTTGTAGCTTACTTAATTAACTATATTTCGTGGTTCCTGCAATAATGAAGAAGGCTAAAATATAAAAAGAAAACTATAAAAGAAAAATTAACGGTAATGAAATTGTTAAATCTTCTTATTTCGCATCCTCATAAATTAGTAAAATTCAATTCTTCTCTCATCTGAACACAATTGCATTGAAAGTTAGATCTTTTGTAATTCATGCATTTCAATTTTTTAGTGTCTTAATTTTTATGAGTTAACTCAGAAACTTCTAACTGTATTTCATTTTTTAAATGAGCAAAAATGTTCAGAAGGAAAAAATAATTAATGTACTTTGTTTTTATTTAATTCTTAATTTATATAGAAAAATTTATAAGCGGGCGATGTTTAGGGCGGAAAACTCTTTAATTCTTTGAGTAAAGAAGAAAATAATACGTTACAATACCATATGTTTCTCTCTAAATTAAAAAATCCTAAGGGCGTGGCCAACGCCACCATTTTAGGTGCTTAAATTAAGGCCGTATACACCATTGCCAA
Source organism: Parasteatoda tepidariorum (assembly GCF_982258835.1). Lineage (NCBI taxonomy): Eukaryota > Metazoa > Arthropoda > Arachnida > Araneae > Theridiidae > Parasteatoda > Parasteatoda tepidariorum. Next base: position 7,359,282 of record NC_141765.1, read on the forward strand.
CTTCAACTCATGTTTTATTATCTGTATTTTGTCTTGTGGAGCATAAACTATAAGATTTAGAAACACCAAATTACAATGGACTGTAGAGAAATGTACAGGGATTACAATGGAATAAAGAAAATGTATAATAGATAATTTGTTTGAGAATAATTAACTCCATTTAGTGTTAAAAAATACCATATGAGCCGCTCTATTGGACACAAAAATTCCTCTGCAGAATTGAAATTTTGATTTACTGAGCAAAAACAACAAGGTTTAAAAATTTGAAATTACTATAGTTTATAGAAAAAAATACAGAGAAAATTTAACGTTCGATAATAAGTTTAAGTATGATTAACTCTTATACTTGTAAGAAAAAATACTATATTTGGATGATCTGTAAGCTGAGTAAAAGTATGATCGAAACTACCAAAATATTGCTAAGTTTATTATAATTATAGCTCTATGGAAACACCAAAAAACTCGATAATTTTTATCAAAGTGCTTTGGTAATGTTTTAGGTTAACAATTAAATAAAATTTTTGAATGTTTGTTAAACTTTGGTAAAATATGGTAAATAATCATTTCAGCTAAGAGTATTTCCTTCTTATAAGCCTTTATTCAATAAAATTAACTGTTCAGTTTTGTATTTTTTGCTAAATGTGTGGTAATAAGAACTATATTTGTGAAAACCGGAAACTATGGTAAACCCTTACAATTTGAATAGAAAATTTATCAAATAAATGGTTTAAATGCAGGATATATTTTGATTTTACTACCCAAATTAATGTTTTTTTTTTTGAACCAGAAATGTCAATACTATACATATTTTACCGAATTTTTTTCTTCGTATTGTCCACTTAAATGTAATTATGCAGTTAAAATTCGATGAGCTGAAAAAGCCATTTTTATATGTAAACATAAAACGAATTTTCTTTTGAATTCCAATGTGTTTGAAAGTTATTGCTAATGTTCATTCGTGACTTTTTTTAGGTATATTTTAAATACTGACTGTTTATTCCTTTTTGTGGAAAATTTATTTTTTGGTCAGGAGATCTTTGTTTTTTAAATTTTGTAAGCTTGCACTGAATAAGTTGTCAATTAAGAAAGAGAGAGAAAGAGAGAGAGAGAGAGGGGGGGGGGAGAATTTGCTTGTTGCAAGATATAAATCTTAACATTATATTGACATTTTTAAAAAAAATAACTAATTAAATAAACTTAACGATAAAAAGTGTTCTCAGTTTAAACTGTTAAAATTCTCGTCAACAAATAAAATAATTTCTCAGCAATTGTTCTTGTTTTATTGTTGTAATACACAATCTGTATTCCTTAGGTAAAATTTTCTTTAAAGTGCAGATGATTATTTTCAAGTTGAGGTAGTCTTCGAATTCGTTACGATTAGCATTTTAACAAAGCATTCTTGCATAACACTGCTACACTTGTACATTTTAAGAGCAAAATGTTCCGTGTTTCAGTTTAAAATATTATTTTTTAAGAAAAAATAAAACAAGGATTTAAGAGAAGCAATGACCCGGGTAGGTGATCGGAAGCTGGGGGAGGCAGACTCCCTGTTTTCTTTTTTTAATTTTCGCATGGAACAATTCTTTAACATAAAAGGTTACCAATATATATTAATAATATATATTAATAATACATATTAATCTTATAGAGAAACATGATTTTTTTTCCGCATAGCAAATCAAAACATTTATGCAGTATTATTTCCAAGTGTAGAAGTATAAAAGTTTTTCTAAAAAAAGCACGCAAATAAGTTTTGACTTAATGCAATTATTTAATTTCGAGAGTTCGTTTATCGTTGGTGGTTAACTAAAAGTTTTTCTTATTTAATTCATTTTTCCTTTAAACACCAGAAATTGTTTTTAATAATTTAAAAATAAGTATTGATCTTAATTTGAAGACATCTTACTGTCTGAAATCACAGGGCACGCATTTTTAAGAAGAATCGCTTAAGTTACCTTGTTTCAATTCCCTCAAGTTAAGGGAAAAAGAGAGGGGATAGCGAACGCTTAGCACTTTAAACCCCCCTCCCCCTATTCTAAGAAATATTATCTTTAACCAGGTGGTCGTCCACGCACACCAGAGGCCAAAAGATTCAATGGTCGCCAAAAAATTTGAAAAAGTGGGATAAATGATGAAAGTGGTCAACTTCAAAAGGGGTCTCTTTTCTGTTTTATTGCAGGAAAAGCGATCCACAACAGCCTAAGGACAAGTAAATAAACTATTATTCTTTAGCTCATGTTACATTTTCAGTACACTTTTATTTATTAATTTTTCACAAATAGTTTGTTTTTATCTTCTTTTTTTAGTTTTTAGTAATTATATTTTTTAATCGCTATATTCAGCAAGAATGTTTCTTCGTATGATTAGAATTTTAGTTTTAAAATGAATTATAAGTTCCATTAATCCTAACAATAGAAAAATGATTTTCTTTAGCTGTTTAAATCAATTGCTTCTTTATTTTTTTAAAAAGTTATTAATTTAATAATTATTTAAATTAATTTAGTTACTTAGTTTAATTACCTTATTTAATTTATTAAAAAAATCGGTAGTCATTTTTTACCAGGACTATGTATTGACTATGTATTTTTTACCAGGATTATGTATCACCTTTTGTTTCAAATAAACTTCCGATCAGACCTAAGGGGTTTTCTTCAAATATGTTTCTGACCACTAAAAAAAAAAAAAAGAAATGGCATTAACATTTTCTAATTTTTTATTAGTTTATCGTATAATTTAAATTTAATAATTTTCTAATCAGAGTTTTTTAAATTAAAAAAGTTTAACAATCTAAAACTCGTCTCACATTTGCTTTCAGCTCTTAATTTTTTTCGAATATTTTTCAGAATCAATTAACTGGGAAAACTGTCTTTCTAAGTTTGCTTTAGTTCATTTGTAATTGCTTTTTATTAATGTTATATTTTACTGTTCTTGCATGGAAGGAAATACTGTGGGAAAAATCTTTTGGAAGAAAAAATCTTTTGGAGGAAAGGTCAAGATAAAAGGTAAGAACATCTCAAATCTTTATATTAAGGGTAAAATTAAGGATTAAATTTTTAATTAAATTAGGAAATTACTTTACTGTTATTAAAGTATGTTTTTTAAGAGATTTTAAAATTTTTTTAAATAAATTACGCATAATTTAATCTGCAAAAGCATTTCCTTAAAATGTCTTTTAAAACTTTTTTTATATTTTTGAAAAACCTTTTTTTGATTTGCTGCCTAATAAGTACATTTATAACGAATGGTAAAAATAAAAAATTTTTGGCCCATATCTTTGTGTACAAAATGGACAGGAAATTTGATTTTAGGTAAACAGAAATGCTGGAACTGTCTGCAACGATGTAATTTTCGGCCAAAACTTGAAAAAAATCTTGCAATAAACCTGAAATATAATTCATTCTAAAATTCACGTTAGCACTATGTAGCCAATGAGGTTAAAAATAATTAAGATAACTACTTTATTATCCCATGAAAGAAATCTACTGCAACATATTTGCATTTTTTTAAATTATTTAAAATAAGAATATTTTTTTGTGGAAATAAATTCAAAGTTCTTTTTAAGTATAGAAATATTTGCAGCATAATATTTTTTCTTTCTTCATAGAATTAAGTTTTCTATTTCTAGCTCCTCTTTTTCCAGTTCTTGTGCAAATTTTACTATTTATTTAATCTTATTTATCTTTTTCTTAATATATTATTTCATTCTCTATCTTAGGATTTATAGGGTTGTTTACTTTAAATCTCTTCCTGTTGAACTTTCACCTATTGAAATTTTATTTTTAAAAAAGCGTTATAATTGACATATTTTCCGTAAAAAGAAGTAACTTTAATTGATTGTTGAATGTATATATATATTTCTGATGATTACTATGTAGTGCAAAAAATTAATCTAAATATTTTTTGAAATTATAATGGAAAAGGCAAGGAATTTTATTTCTAAAATTAAGGGTAACCCGGACAAAAGTAATATATTGGACTATTTTAGTATCTATAATTCGAATAGACTTCTATGTCTGTTATGCCGGATTTTTTTTTCATTCACATCTTATTCTTTTTCTAAATTTGAATTAGGAAACAAAATTTAAAAAAGAAAATTTTTCACTTTAATACTACGTCATGTTATAAAAGAACTATAACTTATTATTTTCTTAATGATTGTCATTTATAATATTTGATTGATTTCATAATGTAATTTTATTATAAATATTAGACAGCATTTATCTAAACATACATTTTACCCCACTTTAGAAAAAGATGCATAATTAGTTAAGACTTTAAATTCGATTTTTTACTTTAGATATAAACTTGTCCTCTAAATTTACCCTTTCAATTCTGAACTATATTTTATAGCATTTGCCTAGTGTAATTATTTTAAAAGCAAGATCATCAGTCGTTAATAGTAGTTTACGATAAGCATTGAGAATATACAAGATAGATGGTAAACATTAAACTTATTGTCAGATATATTGTATAGAAAATAGTTAGAAGCAGTTTTTCCTTTTTTTTTCTCAATTCATTGTTCTTACTTTGTTGATTTTTTACTGTTTTTTCTATGGTTATATTCTAATTATTTTCTTTTTCTTTCATGAAAGATCTGGCGAGACTGAAAATAGCAGTCAACAGAAAAGAAGGCAAAAACATGTTAAAACTACATTTTAACTTAGTGGCATCTATTTTATATTCTATAATTTGTGGTATTCTTTGTATTATTGAAATATTTTATGATTATTAGTAAATAATTGTTTATAATTTTAAAGAAAATATTTTTTTAAATCATTAACATTTTTTAATCAAAATACTTATTTCTGATTAGCAAAGTACTTTCCTAAAAAATTTGCAAGTTTATTTTTGACTTTTGTAAATATTGACCACATACTAGACTAATAAACATACCATACGCGTACTAGACTGAAATTGAAAATTTTAAACATACTAGAATTATTTATGAGGGGGGAAACATTTTTTTAGTCAAATGATTTAATTTTATCATAACTTATCTAATTTTACCTAATTCTAAATTTAGTAATCTAAGTTTCCCATTTCAATTCTGAACTATATTTTATAGTATTTGCCAATGGTAATTATTTTATAAGAAAGATCTTCAGTAGTTAATAATAATTTCCGATAAGCATTGTGCATGTACAAGATAGCTCGTAAGCATAAACTTATTGTATAGAAATGAGTTCGAAGCAGTTTCTTTTTCAATTTAATGCTTTTATTTTGTTAATTTTTAACAGTTTTTTCCATGTTCATATTCTAATTATTTTTCTTTCTTTCATGAAAAGTCCAGAAATTCTGAGAGTGTGAATGTAAACTGTTGGGTGAACTAGAATGGCCATCAACAGAAAAGGTAAGAACATGATAAAACTACATTTTAACTCAGTAGTACCCATTTTATATTCGATAATTTGTGGAATCTATTTTACAAAATCATAGCAAAATTAGAAAATCTACTTTACATTCTATATGTAGAACTGCATTTTTAATAATTTCTTCGACTGTAATTTGTATTATTAAAATATTTTCAGATTATTAATAAATGATTTTTTATGATTTTAAAGGAAAATTTTTATAAGGAAATATATTTTTTTTAAATCTAAAAATTTTTTGATCAAGTTTTTGATTTTCAAGAGTACTTTCCTAAAATTTTAGCTTTTTAGCCGCCTAAATTTTCGACTTTTTTAAAAAAGTTTCAGCTTGTTTTCTTTAAAAATTATGCCTATACTAGAATTACTTGTATTTGTCAGAGGGAAATTTCTTTTTTATTCAAATGATTTGATTTTATCATAGCTTACATGTTATTTTCAAGTAAATTTCCTTTCATAATTTCAAAAATTTAAAATTTATTATTAAAATAAATTTAAAAATTATTACATATTTTTTACAAATTTGTTATTAAGTGCTACTGTTATAATGTACAATATATATATATATATTATTTTGAAAATATTAAGAAAGAAAATGAGTAAAATCATAATACAATGCAAATTAGTTTACACTGATAAATTTTAGACAAGAACTTTATTTCTATTTATGTTTCGATTGCAGCAAGCCTCATGTGTTTTGAAGAAGATAAGATGTTGCTGTGGCTTTTAATTTTATTTTGTTCAATAATCACATTATTTAACTAATTTTATCTTTAGTGATCACTAAAGTAATTTGGTGAACTGTTTGTTATATTAAGCATTTTTAGAACATTTCGTCACATAAATTTATTTTTATTGATATATTCGCAGAAAAGCTACGATATCTAAACATTTCAAAATCATTTATTTATATTTATTTTTAAAAAATCGATTCCCATTAACCCGTCCCATTCACAGAAAATTTTCATGAGAAAATTTAATTTTTTTTCCTCTGGTTCTATTCAAATTAAAGTTTTTTATGTATAAGTATTTTAAAGAGCCGTTTTGCTTAAACCAATGAACCTTGATGGCATAAAATTTATATTCTTTAGTTAGTAGAATCCTTTTTGTAAATTCATTACAAATTAAGAAAATCATTCCTTTTTATTGCATGTTTAAATAATTTCTTTTATAATAATTGGTATAATATCATTTTTAGATAATTAATACTTAATGGACCATAATTTTGAAGCATGATGTATTCTTTTAATTGATAGAAATTTTAATTAAATCGCATATTTTTAGATTTCAAAAGTACTATCTCAAAAGTATTTTTTCTTATGTATTTTTTACATCTTTAAAAACCTTTAGTTTGTTTAGTTCATAGAGGTTAAAATTTCTTTTAATGAAATAATTTAATTTTATATAAACTTGAAATATTTTCACTTATTAATTTAATTCATTCATAGCTCTTAATCATGAAAAATTTAAATTTTGCTTAAATATTAAAAATATTAACAATACATAACATATTAATAGCTACAAAAAATTTTGGTGAGAATGTATTCTTTCTAATTAAAAAAAAATATTAAAGCTTTGCTATCAAATTCTTTATTTGAAATACATTTTTATGTTCAATTATTAAATGGATTGATCTGTAGTTGAAAAATGCAATATAATATAAACATCGCTGAGTGATATGTACAGCTTCAGTTAGTTTTCTAACTTATGGAAGCATTTTAAAAGTTAATAGATTATAACAGATGAGTTTAAAGTAAAGAAGTTTGGTCACCACTTTTAACTTTTTTAAAGTCAATCATAGTTCTCTCTATTTCTAAACTAATTAATTGTCTCATAATACTATAAAGAAGTTTTAGCCAGGTTGCTTCGCTAATTCATAGGATATTATTCATAGTTTTATTATTTGATGCTGCAATTTTTTCCATCCGAATGAATACGCTATTTCACACATTTGCAATAGGTATTACAAAGTATGTACTATGGAATTTTATAAGATTAATACTTAGTTTTATTGCAAACTGGAATATTCATTTTGTGCTATTATTATCTTTTGTTACAATCAGATAAAATTTATTTTTGTGTCTATCAATGCATGATAGTAAATTTTTAAAAAATCCTGGTGGTTTGAGCAACTTTATTAAATTCTATAACGTAGGATATTTCAAAAAGAAAAACTATAAATTGTTAATAATTATTGGATAGAATTTTTTTCGAAATAATTCCCTGGGATCAATAAAAGTATTTTGAATAGTTTGAATTAATTGATAGTATAACTTAACCCAGAATTAAAATGAGTCGGAAATTAATTAGATATTTTGTTTCTGTACATATTATTTAATATATCTATAGTAAAATAAATTGCTTAATTTTTTGCAGGAAAACTAGGTTCATTCTGGAATTAGATGATTATGAAGAAGTTATTGTACAGCTCTTATGTATTTGTTTGTATTTTGATTTGTTTGTATTTTGATTTGTTTTATGGAAATAAAATAAAACTCTTCCTTAAAGTCATGTTTTATTTTAAATTTTAAGCATTTTATTCTTTTTAAAATTCTTGCTTTATTTATTTAAAATTATAGAAATTGATGTGTTATCTACAGGTACCCAGTATTTCTTTTAAAAATATTTATGATACATCTTGTTTATCTATTATTTAATATGAATAATATTGAATAGAAAAATAATGACTGCGTTGTGGGTTCGTTTTCACCAAGAAAAGCTAATTGTAGGTTTAATATATATAAGCATTATTTTCAATTTTTTTCATAACTTAAATAACTTATATAGCATATATTGCGGCTAAGTATGCTTAAATACTTAGTCGCAATATATTTTATCATAGAATGAAAATTTTTATTTAATTTTACATCAAAATCTGTAGAAAATGTGAGCACTCAATTAATTAAACACACAATGTTTTTATATGCTTCTACCTTTAAGTTATTGCACTAATAATTGAAATGAAATAAAAGAAGTCTATTTTATTATGTAAGAAGATTCATTCAATGATAATTGAATATGAATGAAACTTTTTACCCATCATTTTGCTTTTTATATCATAAATTTTTCCGCATGAAATGGTAATTATTGTTTTATTACAATATAAATAGATAATGTACAAGAAATTACTATCGCTGATATCAGCACAGTAACACAAACGCTCATGACACATGTTCCCTAAATAAGAATTGTTATCAACAACATAGAGCAAATTTGCTAAAGCATTTGAAATTAAATGCTACGATAAGTTCTAATAAAGGCAAGTTAGTGAAAAAAAATTGCCGAGATAACTAAAATAAAGGTGTGATACCGGCAAGGACGGCATTAAAACTTTCTGCTGAATCGAGTTTACGGTGAGTTAAGGGTGGTACATCGGCAAATAAGGCAAAGAAGTTCGCCTAAGCACCTGAAATAAAGTTGCGATACGGGCGAGAACGCCATAGACATTTTCTAATCAGCCTACAGTTAAGGTGCCTTAACGTCAAGCGAGGCAACGACGTGTGCTAGTGAACGTATTCAGCTTAACGGCAATTTTCTCTTTTTCTGTGAAATAAATTTTCCCCCCGGTATTTAACTGGCAAAAATGGCAAAGCAATTCAGAGGCAACAAAGTATTTCCGGTCCTTTAACGATTGCCGTCGCTTTGCCTGAAATGTCATGCACTGGCCCTCATTTTGGGCCAGATTTAACTTTATTAACGGAACCGATACGGCGATGAAAAGCCCACCGTAATGGTACTTTTGGTGAGTCGACATTGTTCCTTCACTAGCCCAAAACTCGTGTGCTTGTTGGGTATTGTATTCTTATGAATGATTACAATTTACAGTAGAAAGTATAATGCATTTTATAATGATACTTTTTGCACATATTTACATGTACTACATTTTGTAAATATTTGTATACGTACAAATGAATGTAACTAAAATGTATGTACATATGATTTTATCTAATGCATATGTACAGACATTTTAGTTTCACACACATGTACATGCACTTATATTGTAAGTATAAAATATATGTACGTATGTACACACAAGAGCCAAAACATTATGACCACCCCTACATTTTGCAATGAACTCTCCTGGATGACGAGGAAGCCACGTGATCAGGTGGAAGTGGTATTTAACTGTTGCTGGAGAGTTTGAAGAATCATTCTTTCACTTACTTCTGTGTGTGGTGGGAAAGGCTGCGGATCTAAGCGACTTTGATAGAGGGCAGATTGTAATGGCTCGAAAGCTCGGAACAAGTATTTCCGAAACTGCACGACTCGTGGGTTGTTTGCGATTTACAGTTGTTAGTACTTATGCAAAGTGGATGAATGACGGTGAAACCAGCAGTAGATGGCATGGTGTGGGACGTCCACACACTATCAGAGAAAAGGGTCGGCGGAGATTGTCTCGCTAGGTGAAGCAAAACTCGAGCCAGACAGTGGCTCAGCTGACAGCCCAACACAATGCAGGGTCAAGTTGAATAGTATCAGAGCACACTGTTCAGTGGACACTGTTGGATATGGGACTACGCAGCAAACGTCCCACTCGTGTGCCTTTGCTGATCAAGCGTCATCGCCAACTACGCCTGCACTGGGCCCGTGAACATCGCGACTGGTCCATGGATCAGTGGGAGAGAGTTGTCTGGTCAGATGATGTACCGTTACCCCTCTAGCTGTGATCTCTAAATTTAACTTTAGTAACGGTTACCCAGGTTATACAGTAGGCAAGTATCGAATGAATTACAAGAAACTATTAACATTTAAAATTCATTTTTATTGCAACTCTAAATCTTCAAAAAACATAATTCCACACATTTCCAAATGCTAACATGGGAATAAACACTTCCCTTTATACATTAATTAAAACAACATGCAACCTTAAAACACTCAAGCATAGCCTTCAATTCATACAGTTCAAAAAAGACATTTAAGAAATGAAAACTGCATTTAACATCACTAAAAGCACGGAAGACTTGGTTTATGATGTCTTTAAATCACACTTAAATACTCATTGTTCTCCTATACAAAAAAAAACACAACATAAACACTTCAGAATTTACGGTAAATGATTCCTCTAAAATGTTAACGAAATAAAATTTAAAGTTTTATAAGTACCTAAAGGAATTTACTGTTCACCCTCTGGAAACGCCCACCGGAATGGTAGATGAGCTCGTTGGCAAACTCCTCTGCTAGGATCTCAAAATTTCTCCAGCTATTCTAACTTCATTAGGTTTAGGCATGTAGAAGGGGAACACCGGACTTCCAGCATAGATACGTTAGGACTTGGCCCACCGTCTCGAAGATATCGGCCTTCGGCTAATCACGGTCGTTCTTCCCGCTAGAGACTTCAGTTTAGCTTTCCTTAAGTTCACGATCCACCATCTTCGAAGTGCTGTCACAGACCACCTTTCCTGCGGACAAGCTCCGTATCCTCCGGGTTACTGCTTTTAGCCACACTCTTCACTTCTCTTTTATCCTCCCTTCAGCAAGGCGAAAGAATCTAGATTGACCTGTTTACCAAATCCAGAGTCATCCCGCATCCGGCGGACGTCAGAACCAAAAAAAAAAAAGATCCCTGAGAAAAAACAGTCATAAACCCACTAATCCCCTATGGAAGTTATAATACCATCCTCAATAAATATTAATAAATTTAGTTACCCAGATTTCACCCCAAAAATCCCATTTTAAAAGACTAATTCAAAATTTCTGAAAAAAATATCATTATTATGATTGAATTTAAACTTTATCATAGTGGTGCCATCTACAGAAAAATAATCTATCTTTAAAAGTATTGAAAAAAAAAAACTATAATAAATTTCTATTTATTGCAATACCATCGCCTCACCAAAAAAAAATTAAAATACTTTTAATTTTTTGAAACATTATAGCACTATTTGTTAAAATAACCTGGAACATTTTCAAGAAACCAAGAAAACTAAATTACTGGTCTTACACAAAAAATTCCGTTTTTTCCTTTTCTCTAAGCTGTTCATAAAAAATTCCTACTTAAAGTTCAAAATCTCTAAAAGCACCACGCGGCTTTAAACCTACTTTTAGATCTTTATCACTAAAATCAAATCTGACCCTAACAATGTGCACCTTACAAGGAAACAGAAAAGAGGAATCAAATATGCGCCAAAGAAGTTCAAACTAAACTTAACTTTTAAAAACATTATAACTCAGATTTACCCTTAGCAATACCTTTTCAAGCGGCCCACAGGGGGTCAGGAAAAGATTATACAGCAACCTTATCAATCTTCCACTTTCACCAAATTTTAAACATCTAAACACTCATAATCTACATTTTCAAAATATCATTAAAAAAAATGGGACAAACCCAGTTTTGACTGATTACATATATCATTACAATTGCCAGTGGAGACCTACACTTCACACTTATGTACATAAAAGGACTGTGGTCCACCTGCAAAATAAAAACAGTCTCCACCGACCTACCTCATTCCAGCCTATGTAACCAAATATATACACCCCCAGATATAAACTCCTCCTCTATACTTTGGAGAACATTCGACATTCTTCCCAAAATATTTATAAACCAATTTAAAACAAGAAAAATTTAGTTTAACCCTGTTACAAAAATTAATTCTTTCCCCTCTTACAAAAATTAATTTCTTGCGACCCGTCCATTTACTCGTGGTCTTAAGTTATAACGAGGTTGCGGAAAAGGCACGAATTTACCTGTCTCATACAGTAGATTTCCTGGAGCAGGCGTCTCTACTCTTTCCCTATTTACACTGCCACTGATTTGGTCACCGAACCCACTATCTCTGAATCGCAAAATTTCCAATCCTTGCTCCGCCTTTGCCACATTCTCCACATGAACAACACTAGTATAGCCAACATTTTTTGTATGTTTTATTTTCAAAGTGACCGGAGATATGACTTCAATCACCCTGAAAGGGCCCTCATTAAATTTAGAAAAATTCCTGCACTGGTATTTCTTTAACACAGGGTTGAACCAGTATACCTCATCACCTACTTGGAAATTATATTGTTTGATGTTTTTGTCTCTACGAGCCTTTCTACTTTCCGAAAAATTTTCTAGGATTTCCCTCGCTGATGCATAAGTACTGTGCAGTTTACCAAGTAAATCTTTAGCAAAGTCCTCAGCACCCGTTTGACCATCCTGTGGTGAAGGCTTATCTTTAGGACACATATTCGCTTATACTTCAAATGTCGCAAATATACTCGTAATTATCTATATCCGAATTTGTTTATGTCTATCTCAAAACTGGAATACATAAATACATTTAAATGTAATATAAATTAAAACACATAAAAAGTCAAATGTCAGCATCTGCAAATGCAAAAGAATGGTGCACCAATTTGTGCAATTTCTATTAAATTTGCCTATCCTGGTCACGGCACCAATTTGTAGCGTTACCCCTCTAGCTGTGATCTCTAAATTTAACTTTAGTAACGGTTTCCTAGGTTATACAGTAGTATCGAATGAATTACAAGAAACTCTTAACATTTAAAATTCATTTTTACTGCAACTCTAAATCTTCAAAAAACATAATTCCACACATTTCCAAATGCTAACATGGGAATAAACACTTCCTTTTATACATTAATTAAAACAACATGCAACCTTAAATTACTCAAGCATTACCTTCAATTCATACAGTTCAAAAAAGACATTTAAGAAGTGAAAACTGCATTTAACATTACTAAAAGCACTTGAGACTTGGTTTATGATGTCTTTAAATCACACTTAAATACTCATTGTTCTCCTATACAAAAAAACACAACATAAATAGTTCAGAATTTACGGTAAATGATTCCTCTAAACACCCTCTCGAAGATATCGGCCTTCGGCTAATCACGGTCGTTCTTCCCGCTAGAGACTTCAGTTTAGCTTTCCTTAAGTTCACGATCCACCATCTTCGAGGTGCTCTCACGGACCACCTTTCCTGCGGACAAGCTCCGTATCCTCCGGGTTACTGCTTTTAGCCACACTCTTCACTTCTCTTTTATCCTCCCTTCAGCAAGGCGAAAGAATCTAGATTGACCTGTTTACCAAATCCAGAGTCATCCCGCATCCGGCGGACGTCAGAACCAAAAAAAAAAAAAAGATCCCTGAGAAAAAACAGTCATAAACCCATTAATCCCCTATAGAAGTTATAATACCATCCTCAATAAATATTAATAAATTTTGTTACCCAGATTTCACCCCAAAAATCCCATTTTAAAAGACTAATTCAAAATTTCTGAAAAAAATATCATTATTATGATTGAATTTAAACTTTATCATAGTGGTGCCATCTACAGAAAAATAATATATTTTTAAAAGTATTGAAAAAAAACTAAAATAAATTTCTATTTATTACAATGAATCACGGTTTGTCATTCATAACGCCGATGGCGGTGTCAGGATACGCATTCTTCCAGGCGAACTGTTGCTCCCTCAATGTTCAGTAGGTTATACACCGGCCGGTGGTGGCGGTATTATGCTTTGAGGAACGTTCTCTTGGGTGTTTATAGGACCCGTGGTTTTGGTAGAGCAGACCATGAATGCTACACGATATCTGAACATTATTGCGGACCAGTTGAACCCTTACATGGCCTCTGTTTTTCCTGCTGGAAATGTAATTTTCCGCCTGGAACTATAGGAATTCCAGCTTATTGCTCGCACACAATTAAATAATAAATAAATCACTCAAGTTTGTGTTAAAAGCACTCAAATATTGCTTAAATAAATACCACTCAAGTTTGAGTAAACGCAAAGCAAGAATTTCGCTCAAATAAGAGTGTATTTCACTTAAGTTGAGTTAAAAAAAATGTAACTCTTTTTTGAGTAGGGGAAATCATTCTTTCATTTTAATAGAGCAGATAGTTTTCGAATGGGGCAAAAATTTCCAGGCCTTAAAATTCCAATTTTTATTTTCATTACAATAAAAACTATAAAAATTGCTTTGAGTGGGAATAATGTTTGAATGAACTAAGTTTATAATAGAAGGAAAAGTTTTTTTTTCTATAAATTTGTGGCAGAGGTTCTCGAATTATAGCAGTGTACGCAAAATGTGAGATTCACATTAAGGGACCCAAATTATCGACAGTTCTTATGACTAAATTATCAGGACTATATTTTCCAGATTCCAAATAATGTTTTGATATTCAAAAAATTCAAATCCACCTTAAAAAGATATGATTATTCAGAGAAAGTTCGTTTTTGTGTCAGATTTTGTAACATAAGTAATTAACTAATTAACATATTTTGGGTCAACCCTTTAAGCCATTATGATCGACAGCTAGTTTGCAAAAATCTGAACTGATCGTAGACTTCTACTTTGCCTTAAAACATAATGCTTAAAACTTGCATTACAATATTATTCTCTGCCATAGAAAAACTAAAATCATGAATAGAATATTTTATCATTTTTGAAATACGAATGATTGCTTGTTGTCTTATGCTTATTGATTAACTAATAATATGAATCTTAAGTCTATTAAATTTAATAATAAATAAACCGATAACCCGAAATAAACCGATGCTATAACGATACAATGTTAGCATATAGTCAATTGAAACGAAACTAATCTTTTTGGAACAATGTTAGAAATAATACAACAAAAATATTTTTACGATACAATTAAGTTAGGAAGCATGCAAACACAAATTCATTAAATAAAACTAGTTTTTAACAAACAAATATTGTCGTGAAAATATTAAGATATATATGAATTATGCTTAATCGACAAAGTAGAAAGTTGCAAGCAGCTTTCTAATAAGTTTTTTACTCTTATAAAAAGGTAGATAGGTACTTTATTTACGCCCATATATGGCAACGTTACATTTAAAAAGTAACGAGTAAAAGTACAAGTAATTTTAAAAAATGTAACGAGTAAAAAGTAAAAAGTTCTTATTTTAAAAAGTAACGAGTAAAAAGTACAAGTAAAAGTACAAGTACAAAACAAAAAAAGTAACGATTTAAAAGTACATTTCTAGGAAATTGAAAATTTAAAGTAACCTAAATTTTATTGAATAATATTCTTATGTTCTGTAATGTTTTTGGAAAATTGTTGTTATTTATTTAATTATTTTTAATTTTGAAAGTTATGGATTTAAATTTACTTTTAAATTCGAAAGAATATTATAATATAATTTTATAATATAATCGTATAATATAACTTTAAAATCAAATATAGTTTTAATTTCAAACTTTTTATGGATTTGCACGAAAAAGAAATTTTATCTATTGATTTTAATTTTTAGTTTATTATTTTTATTTATTTAAATTACCAGTGATTTAAAATTGTTTAACTCTATAGAAACGCGTTTTAAAAGCACAAACATAAACAAAGCAAACACGGGGTTTCAGATAGCTTTGTGATCTTTGAGCTGGTAAAAAAATAATTGAATGTGCAGTATAAGTTGAAATAGAACAGTCTACAGTTTTATTTGTAACAATGGCTAATGCTGAAGTCATGCGAGAAAATCATTTTCCGAACATTAGACTTAGAGATCTAAACTTAGAAATTTGACTGGGCTTTGTTTGACAAGGTCGGGCATAAACATAATTTCAGTAAAAAATGCACTAGGTAAAAATGTATTTAGTAAAAAATTTATTAAGACAAAAATGTATTTTTAGTGAGTTCAAAAAGAAAATTGAAAAACATAATAACAAAATCCAACATTTTTTATTTAAAATCTATTAAATAAATGCATAAAACTCGAAAATGAATGAAAATAACTTGCTAATTAATATTTTTTATTCATTTTGCAAAATAATTGCATTTCGAAAGTGGTGTCACTGAATCTGCTGCGAGAATTTCTCAGAACGTGCTTAACCATCGCTTAACCACGCTGAATAAGCACTCCACGGGAGGTCAAGGTATTTAAACTCACGAAGTTAGCTGTGAATGCTTATATATTGCACATTAATTTTATAAATTAAAAAAACATAAGCATTTTTTTTTTAAATTTAATTTTTTTTTTAGAAAGATTTCTGAGTTTTAGAAAAAAGTAACGATTTCATTGGACATTTCCGTTACAAATACTTGTACTTTTTCCCTAAAAAAGTAACGAAAGTACAAGTAAAAGTACTAAATTTAAAAAGTAACGAAGTACAAGTAAAAGTACGTACTTTTTACTTGTACCGGCGGTACAAGTAACGAAAGTAAAAGTACTGCCATATATGTTTACGCCGCACTGGAACTGAACAATGGGCAAATGGCGCCGGTCCGGGCACCATCCCTGAAGATGATTCGAAGACACGCCGTCGCAATTTTGATCCTCCGCAGAGGTCATGGCACCCCTGCTTTGGAAGTCCGACGACCTGCGCACGAAGTCGAGCACTTTACGTTAGAGCAGTTTATCGAGAACCGATACCGCAACCTCGGTCCCTAAGCAGGCTGATCAAAAATGTTACCCACCCGCTTACTGACAGCAGGCAGTGATACTTGATTTCAGTGTTCTACTGGGAACTGTGTCCTTACGATCAGCCCACTGCCTGGCACTCTTAAAAAAAGCTCGAAATAATAAAGGGTTTTTCACAAATTTCGTTTTCTACTATTAAACAAGATTTTTTAACAAATGATAATACCTTCTAATAGTGGTCCGGACAGCAAAGTTTGATGATATTAGGAAATAAAACATACGAAAGAAAAAATACTTTTTTGGGGGATGATCCCCAACAATGTGAAATTTTTAATAAATCTGGTGTAATTTTCACTAGATCTAGTTTAATAGTACAAAATGAAATGTCTGGAAAACTCTCTTATCCTTTTAAGTTTTCTTTTAAAGAGTAAAAAAAAAACTACTAACAAAATTTCAATTTTCTGAAACTGTGTTAATATCGAAATATTTCCATTATTTTGTCCAACCCGGTTGGTACAAAGGTTACATCAAAAAATCATACAAGTGTACAGTGCACGAAAAATGAATAAGTAAATAAGCGGTCCTACCTAAGTAATTTCTTATCTAATGATTGGATTTTCACGTTCTATGGCACAATCTTAATGATTTAAGGGTGACCTTAAATATACTAACTAATTAGGGAAGACGAGAATTAAAGTCAAAATAATTATACGACTTTTTTAAAAAAAATTCGATTTCTCAAGACCGATTTTGCTATAATTTTGTATGTTATCATGCAAAATTACATACTTTTAAATGATTAAAAAAATTTCCTACCTTAGAAATCAACAGTTTCGACAATTATGAAATAAAATAACAAAAAATAATTAATTATTACTAAAAGTTATTCTTTTCTTGAAATTATCTTTGGACAAGCGAATTTTATAATTGTGTGTATAATTTTTTCAATTCGCTTTAGAAGTTATTCAGATATGGTGAAATGCGCAAAAAGTAAAATTAACATTAAGTGGTCAAAAGTTTATTTTGGAGATCAGAAATCCGAATCCATGAAAGAAATGTATGTTTACTCAGAGAAAGTACGTTTTGAGTTTGATTTAGTAACTAAAAATATTTTCTGCACTAATTAATCAGCCTCTTTGAGGTCACCTGCTCAAACAATTAAATCGTGAAGAACCAATCCTTAAATCAAAAGTTATTCAGGGTGCTCCAAGTTATTTTTGCCCAAGTAGTAATAGTATGCATAAAGTACATCACTGCTAATTAATGTGATACGAAAAAGTAACGTCAAAATTATATATTCATTAATTATAGTTAAACAGAAAGAAATTTAGGGTTTTTTTCTTGAATAGTTTTTTCGATTAAGTTTCTATTCAATAATTACAATATACTTTCAAACATTACATAGTTGTAAGTTTCATTAACTGTTCTTTTTTATATATATATTGTTAATGAGTTTCAATGCGCCTTAATTGCTTTTTATATATTTTTTTATTTTATTTTATTCATTTTTAATCTTTGATAATATTATTGAATTGTATTAACATTTTAGATAGTAATTGGAGGAGATTGAATAATAGTTTGAGATAAAACAAGCATAAAAAATGTAATAAAAATCTCTTAAGACGCTCTGATTTCAAATATTTAATTCGGTTAAAGAAAGAGTGCTCCGACATCAGTAAAAACTGCTACTATATCATTTTATTTACGTACCATAATGTATAAAGTTTTATTTCCGTTTCCAAGAAACTAGCACATGCCTTAAAAAAAATCTTAAAATAAAACACGTCAAATATTTTGGAGAAATTTAACTTTGTTTTATCATACTTTTTTTTGTTTCGTTAACGAAAAAATCTTTTTTCTCTTCTTCTTTTTACTTTCAACATCTTGTAAAATTATCATTGGTTCAAAACAAAATGCAACTTCGTATAGAAAAAAATAATGAAAAAAATGTCTTTATAACTTGGATTTGTATCTTTAAATGAACATTTTAATTGCCTTTTTTACGGAAATCAAATATTCAGAAGCTCCATAACTACTTTCTTTATTCTAAATTTTTTTCACACGTGGTATCTTCTACACTGATGCAATTTTCTTTCAGGATTTATTTCCTGCTGATAAATTTTCCCAACACAAAAATTTGTCTTTTTTATTCCTTGAGCAAAAAGAGGATCCGATGCTTCTCATTCGCCTTAACCTGGAAATTTTAAGTACATGAAACGCGTTTTATTTGGATGATGTTTTTTTTTTTATTATTAAAAGCATTTTTTTTAAAAGTATTTCTCGTTCAAAATACATAAAACTAAA
Organism: Parasteatoda tepidariorum; assembly: GCF_982258835.1. NCBI lineage: Eukaryota > Metazoa > Arthropoda > Arachnida > Araneae > Theridiidae > Parasteatoda > Parasteatoda tepidariorum. The sequence goes on from NC_141765.1 coordinate 7,378,281, forward strand.
ATAGCTGCCTCAATAAAACTTGGCATAAAACAAGAATCTTATGAACTGTAAATTTTGAATGCATTTATGCAGTTTAGATTTTATAGTTAAGACTTCAAATTCATTAAAAATTTACAAAATAAGTATAATAATGTTCTCTGAAGCTTTATGTTAAAATAATGCGAATTAATTTTCAGGTTGTCTGATTCCATTTTATACAATTACGCATTAGAAAATGGAAGTAGAAGTTTTTTCATATTAGTTACGTTTCATTATATTTGCCTTATTGTTTAAGAAAACATAAATTGCGCTTAAAGTAAAAAAAAAAAAAAATTAAAAAAGGCAAAATAAAAATTAAAACTTCATCAAAACTTCATTTTAACTAATTAGTTAAAGAAGTAAATTTGCAACCAATTTGCTTAAATTATTATTTGATACAAATACATTTTTAAATGGAAATTACAGTTTTTATTCGATTTCCTAATAAGATTTGTACGAAAGAATTCTTTTTTTAGCAAAATGGACATTTTTAAGAAAATTGACTTTATATTAATTATTCAAAATATTAATTAATTTAAAAGCATGTGTATTTATATGTAGTCTACGCTGTATTTAGTCTTTTAGAAACCTTTTTTTATGTACCAATAGGATGACGAAAGGTAATTTTAATTCTTAATTTATAGGAATGATACCTGAAATGAATATTGAGCCCTTCATTGGGCAGGATTTTCCAGAGAATAGTTTTACATCATGAACTATTTATAAGTTTTGCATCGAAGAACATCTGACTTATACTCTATCAAAAAAATATATTCTATATTGGAGTGAAACATGAGTTAAATATTTGTTTTAATGCATTTTTTACTCGATAAATATTTAAAAAGCATATATTTTCTTGGAAAAAATAATAGCAATATTAGTGCTCTCATTTCAATTGTTTTATGATAAATAAAAAAATAATGTGCTAAAATTGTTTAGGTCAATTTTCATTTTCTTGAAGAATGTAGTTAAAAATACAATTTTACTAGTTAACATCTTTGTATTACGAAACATGATTTTAATTTAATCAGACAAAAAATTTCTTAAAATTTTTCTGAATATTTTTACATGTATCAAAATGTATGAATAATGTTCAACTTGTTCAAATTGGGTTATTTTTAATCATATTTGAAGACAAGCAGTTTGTAGAAATTCTGTGACATTTTATTAGAAGTTTGGGAATGAGTTGAAAAAGCGCTTTTCGACAGGTGGCGCTTTATTTGCATTCTGTAGTTCTTCTTCCAGTACTGAAAGTTCATATCGCATGTTGCAATGAATCTTGTAAGATAGATAGTAACCTGGCTTTTAAAAATTCTAATCACTGTTGCATGATCTAAATGGACATTGCTTTTTGCACTTTATTTAAGTTCAAAAATCAAAATATTATACCTCATGTGAGAATATAAATAATTTTAAAAATTATGCAATTTTTTTTAATTAATGTAACTAAAACACTTTTAATTACCTGCCATAATTTATAACAAAGCATTGTACTTAACAGATATTCATTTTTATCTAATGTTTAATTAAATATTATTTTTCAAAAAAATATTATTTTTCTTTTGCTTGTTTTTCTTTCTTACCAGGAATTAAAAATAGAATGAGCTAACTTTTACTAACTTTATCATGATAAAAAGTCATGAAGATAAGTTGTCCTTTGTTTCTATGTGTTCAGAATCTCACTATGCTCACAGAAAAAATCCAATTGATACCTGTAATATATTTACCAAATTGGATACTTATATTCTTCACATTTCTCCTTCAAATGTCTGCGTAAGTATTATTTTTTTCTAATAAATGATTTCAAAATGTAGATTTTTTTAACGTGTATATGTAATTACAGCAGTTTGATGTTTACTGCTTTATTTTTTCCATAAAAACTTTATTTTTATCAAATTATTTTAAATATTTCGTATATATATTTCATCTTTTTTTTATAAACATGTGATTTAACTCAATTCAGATTTTTATTTTTTGCAGAGCTAGATTTTTAAATCAAATTAAAAGGCGATACACTGACTAATTTTAAATTATATGTCTCAACAGCTATAGCTCATTTATCATAGCACATTTTAATTCATTTTTAACTATATATTTTAACTATATTACAAATCCCTTTCGAAAAATGCTAGAAATTTTTCGAGCTGTAACTTAACGAAGTTTGCTTGCATAAATATTTATTGGTATTTTTTAAAACAATTATGTAAATAATTAAACCAAATTATATATTTTTAACTATGCATAAACATTAAACATTAATGACAACATAAACGCTGCTATTAATAAAATATCTATTTTAATTTGAGAAATGAGCAGGCTTTGGCAAAATGCTTTTAAAGCATATTATATTCTCTGACTAAATATGCGAATAGTATATCAGTTAATAAATACAAACCAATTCATATTTGTAATATATTATTTATTTTATAAAATAGTAGCTGTATATTACATGTGTACCAGAGAAGAAAATTATATAAAGGCAGTTATACTGCTAAAATACCAAAAATATTTTTTACCGAAGATTTAAAAAAAAATTTTTTTTAAATGTTTTAGTTTTAAATATTAACTCTTTTTACAATTAAATAGCATGTGCAATTTTTATTTTCAATCAACATATTTCAATGCTTGAAATATTTTTCTTAAGGAATAATATCAATAAATTCATTAATATAAAAAAATTCAATAATATAAATAAATTTAATAATATATCATTAGTTTCGTGAGTGATTAATTGTGAAACATTTACATTAAAACATCTGCTTAACATTGTAGCGAAAGCTTACAGTAAAACATTTATAGTAAACAAACATAACATTACAGCAACATTTTAAATTTTACTTGCATTATTAAAATATGTTCATAATATTAGCAAAAATGAAATTTGTCTAATAAAAAGATTGTTTACTAATAGAATATCTTTATTAATGGATATCTAAAAAAATGCATTAGAGAAATCTAAAATATTTAAACTAAAAAAAAAAAAAAAAAATGCATAGATATTTTTGAATTTTTTTATCAGACAAGTCAACCAAAAGAAAAGAGTTTAAATAATGTTATTTACCGCTAAGACATTTAAAATTAATGCAACAAGATTTAAAAATAAATTAAAAGTATTAAAATGTTTGATTTAGTAAGAACTGCTTTTATTTGCAAATAGTGTGGATGCGAGTTGGTGCACTAATGAACCAATTAATGGACAAATCATTGAGCTGGTGCATTAGAGAATCATACTTTTATCAAGCTAAAGATTCAGTATATTGGTATATAAATAAAAAATAGGTTTTTAAACCTATAATTTGAAGTGCGGTAGTCAATAGCTAGATTTTCTTTTTCTACTTGAACCGGGAGGAACACAAGTAAACTATGTGCAAAACAATTGTGTCCGCTAAGTCCATTTCTAAAATTATTATTAAAGATGTGTCCATATTTAAAACTATTATTGAAAATATGTTAAATAAAAACTTTACATGAATGGGATGTATAAGATAATTCAGTGATTTTCTTTTCCGTGTTACGCAAATGCGGCTTAGTTGCATTCAAAACGTCCATCAGGAAATCGTGATTGCCCTGTAAAAACGATTATTTCCTTGTCTTTAGATTAAAAATCATTTAACTTCTGAACTTTTGTATTCCGTGACACAAGAAAGCTCTTATTAAAACAACATTTTTTTTGACTAAATGAATAATTTCTTCTGTTAGCTACTACTTGATTTTTGAAAAGAATAAAAAATATTTGCGTCATGTGTAAACAGTCCTGCTTCAGATAAGAAGAATTCTAGCATTTCACATGACGTACACAATGTCAACATAGGTTAGTCAAGTTTACGTATGAGAAAGACATGGCCTTATCCCACCATTCAAAATATGCTATTTTTCTGCATAATGGAAAAATATTAACTCTCTTCTTACTTACGTGTAACCTTTAGTCGGCGTTTCAAATGTCGATTGGTGGGTAAATGGTAAATTTGGAGGCATTACTTCGAATCCTTCTCATACAAACAAATCTCGAAAATATGATATTAAATCATCCAGATATATTCGAATAATGTAATTAGTTCAGATTGGGAAAATAATTATCTAGGGATACTCGAATCCTGTGTTATGATAGTAATGTCACTGTGTTGTTGCATTATGTTCTTTCGTTAATTTTAGTTTATTGAACTTGGTAAAGTGGCAATAAACTGGCTATTCACCTATCAGATTCATAATAATAGATGTTTAAATCCATATCAGTAAATCCAACTATGATGACAAGGCAATTGAAATTCTGCAGTTGAGATGCAAGCGAGGCTTAAGTTGTCGCATGTCTTATCACATGGGAAAATTAAAATTTCGTTACAAAACAAAGTATCAAAAATATCTCTCATTATTCAAGTAATTTAACAATAAAAAATATTAATAAATTTTATAGGCAGAATATTTTTCAACCAATTCTTCGTTAAAATGTATATTTATACCAACAATTGAAAATACTTTGCTTGCGGATGCTAATGCATTAATTCAAATAGTCTAAGGTACGATAACTTATTAGACCCTAGTTTTTTCGGCGTAATTATTGGTCAGTAGCAGCTTTTACATAACTTCATGTGTTTTCATGTTTATTTCTGTCCTTTCGATAACTTTATTAGAAGTTGGTTGTTACTTAGACCCAGCCAGTGTTTAACATAAATTTTCTAACCGCATGAAAATAGTTGAGTTTCCCAGATAAATTTATTCTCAATCAATTCTTAGATGAAATGTATAACTGTACCAATAACTGGAAGCATTTTACATGCTGATGTGTAAATACAAAGAGTTTAAGGTACTGAATCTCCTGTATGATTATTCGTCAATTTTTCTTTTCTTTTAAGAAGCTTAAAGCACCAAATTGCATCCTTGTTTTCATGGTATGATTTTTGGTAACTGGAATTTTTTATATCTTCAGACAATATCAATATTTCAGTCTTTTCAGTAACATTATTGGGTATTAGATGTTACTTTAATGCACTTCATTCAGTCATAATCTAGATTTCTGTCTGATAAAAGTAGTTGACCCTGATTCCGATTTAAAAGGCTCATACCGATTCTTGAGCCGCACATCAAGTACATCTAGGAAGCTCAATTTTTGTGTGTTTAGTAATTACTGTCCACAGCAAAAATGCTTTAATAAATGAAACTGTTATTGCTTCAGATTAAAAACTGAAAATTAAAAATCTTTGGCAGATAGTATTTTTCTAAGAATTTTAATTTTGTTTTAGAGTGGTTAATTTCCATTAAAAAAGTGAACTAAGAGTTTTCATTCTAAAAAGAAATTTATTTTAAATTTTTCTGATTTACATTTCTAACTCGAATTTGAGATTAATTAATTTTAAATTTAATTCAAAAAATCTTTTCTGTTTAAAATATTGCAAGATAAAAGTACATTCAAATAAAGATAAATATTTAAGAAAACAAAGTTCTTCGTTTAAAAATGTGAATAAATCTCAGCATTGCTTCTTTAAAGTAAATGAAAAATTCTCTGGGGTTGGAAACATAATTTACATAATAAAAAAAATAATTTCCTCGACTTAGTTTTCTCTTCGCGTAGTTTGTAGCGATAAATGAAAGCTAATGAGTTATTATAATGAAGAATTTTGCAGATTCTTGTTTTAAATAGATTAATTTATCTCATTTTAGAATTAAGTTTACCTGAAAACGTGAAATTATTCATGAAAAAATAAAAGAAAATAGTATGCTTAAATATTCGAAAACATATTCCAGCAGTAATAAAGCCTTTATGTAAAATTTTATGCACTTTCAAGAACAAAATACAAGGTTCAAGGCTCATAAAAGTACTTTTCTTTTTGATCCAGGCAGTGGTAAAATCTGTTTTCTTTGTTTATTTTTGAATATTAAATTGGATTTCTTAAAATTAAATCATTAAAATTTTTTAATTTACATCTTTTCCAACATAATATTTCATTAAAAAATTTAACATAATAAATTGTAACGTAATTTAATACGTACTTAATTACGTATTAAATTACGTATTAACGTAATGTAATACGTAATTTAATAAACTATTCTTTTTTTTTATTGCTGACTAATATTTTTTTCCATTGTAAGCACTAAATTAATTAAAGTGTTTTTATTCGTTCAATATCACCATTGTTGAAATTAATATAAATAAATAAATTTTTTTTCCAAATATTTTATAGAACTTACTAACTTTGACCAAAACTACTTGTTTTATTTATTTACTTACTTTTTAATGCGGCTTTGAAATAAACTGCTGTTAAATAAGATCTTTTTGACTTTCGGGATTAAGAAAAGCGTAAAGTATGTTTTAATCAAAATAAGTTTTTAATTTTGTGTAACAGAAAAAAATCATTTGCACTGGACTTTTCCTAATGTTTTTCTTGGTTTTCAATCATAGTTTCATCCTATTTGCCGCAATATGTTTTCAATTACTAAAAATGTGTTAGTTTATATGATATTAATGCTTTTTCTTGATTTCAATTTTTCTTAATGTTTTATTATTGTATTTAAAATTCACCTTTTTAAATGTCTCGTGCATACAACGGAGAAGTTTAATTGAAGTGTTTATGGCAATTTAAGAAGTCTAAAATATATTTTAAATATATAAGATAATGCTACAATATATAAAATACTGCCTAAGCAAAAAAAAATTTTGGATTGAAAACTTGTAGTATATAAAGCATATTTTAGTTATATTGAGAAAATTGCATTGCTTTGTATCACTCCAGACGTATGGAATTAAATTAAATATTACACGACTAAAAATAACTTGTAGAATTATTTGAAATATATTAATTCAAAATGTGTAAAAAAAACGAGATAATATTCTTAGTCCCATAACAAGTTGCTTGAAATTGCAATTTTCGATTTTCTCTCTGACTTACAATCATCTTTAGGTCTAATTTCAATAATTGAATCTGTGCTAACTTATTTAAAATCTATGTTTTCACCAAAAAAAGGCTTTTTAAACACCAACAGTAATTTGTAATAGCATTCACTGTTTTTTTTTTTAAAAAAGCTATTAAAAATAATTTGTTATTTTCAAATACTATCAAGTAAAAAAAATAAGTAACGAAACTTCGTACCTATAAAAAGAGTACTTTTAAAGAAAGTAGATGTTAACATCATTTTTAACTGCAATAATTAGCAATTATAATTTTATTTGTAATTTATGTTGTTCTCGTGTGCACCGAATTGATGAATTCAGAGCATTGCTATGCAAAAGTTGCAAAGTTGGTCACAATTCATCTTATAAAATATATTATTCGTTCCATATTCATACTATAAAATACTATTCTAATCAAAAGGGCGATTAATGTAATTTATATCTACAATCATTAGAGCTATTAGTATCACATGTAATTATATAATTTAATTACATACACTAAACAGAAAAAAAAATCTAGTATGGTAAGGTAATGACATTTCTGATATATATGGGTGATTCTCACGAAACATGACAATTCGGACCAAAACATTTCTTCAAATTTAAAGTCTTCAAAATAATCTAAATTTTTTTGTATACTTCTTTAGTTACACTTATTAATATCTTACATAGAGCAGTGTAGTTTATTGATATTTGCTCGAGAAAAAAAATAAAATAGAAATTCACCAAATCTTGAATACCAGGAAAATGACATATTAGCTTAGAAGTTTGAAAAACAGTCATTCATAAATTGCTTAAGTTAATTCTTTCTGTTCACTGTAGAAGGAATCAAAATTTTTCTGTTGCTTATATGTACAGAATAAAATTTTTTGAAATAATCAATCATTAAATAAATAAATAACTTTGATTACATCCAAGCATATTACAATCATGCATAAACTTGGTAATAGGTTAATATTTGCTTTCCCTCCTAACAGTATTAGCAGGTTAAAAAAAAATCTGGTAACACTTCAATGTCCTGGCATTCATAAGCCAGGAAAATGACAGCCAGGATAATGACAAATTCGCCCTTTTGTAGCATATAACTTTATTTTAATATAATATTTTGGCCTAAGACGTTTATATTCTACAGAAAACAACAGGATTTCTTAAAATAACTCAGATAAATCTATGTAGTTTATGTTATTAATGATTTCAAGAAGCCAGGTAAATGACAACACAAAAACCTACTCACCTTGAAAAATTTTTTGAAATAGATTTTGACCTAGAAAAATTGGTTCTTTATTCATGCAACAAGACATGTTCATATAGGAGGGTATCTAATCAATCTATTTTCATATGATATTTATTGCTGGCTTGGTTATAAGCCACTAAGTAAAAGTAGCCAGGAAAATGACAGATTTTCTAGGGCCGAGCTGATTATTGGCAGAAAAAATTAATTTTAACGAAGTTTTTGTAAATAATACCCTCTCCGTATATTCTAGAAATGCTTACACCGGTAGAGATAAAAAAAAATTAGATATGGAAAAATTTATGGGAATTTTTGAAGCTAGTTATTATAGGAAACATTGTTTGGGACTTGCCAGGAAAATGACATTTTGATATTCAATTAAATTTTTTAACTATACAAAACGGTCAATGCTAGTGCAAAGTCATTTTAAAATGCTTACAGCAATGCTATTTATTAAGTTTTTAAAAAAAAGTTTTTTTAGTATTATAGTATTAGATCTTGGAGCAAGGGACAGTGAATTGTCATGTTTCGTGAGAATCACCCATGTATATGTGATTCTCACGAAATGCATGCCGGGCAATGTACACCGGGCAGTGGCACTTAACCTTAAAAAAACATCAGTGTAGGGTTAAAATATCGAATAAATGTAATTATATCCAGGAATAAATTCATATCAAATCGAATATATACATATGCACGGAAATACATATTATTTACTTCAGCGTAAAATATTTTAAGCAGGTATTCAAATTTCAACTACTCTTATAGGTAAAATAAAAATAATTAAATAAATAAAATCATCGTAGCATGCCCTTTATAGATAATTGCATATGTTCTTAGAAACCATTACAAATGCAAAAATAAAAAAATAATAAATAATAGGGCTGCTTACAAGCTACTAACTTAAGAGTTCTAATAGCATTCGATAAAATTCAAGCGAACCACTTAGGTTCGCTTATTGATAGTTTTGCGACACAATCTTAATGATCGTGTTTTGAACAGAGTTAAAAGTTGAGTATGTCCTCATAAGTAGGAAAAAATATGGATTTATAAATTTAATGAGATTAAAAAGCAAAAATTTACGTTTAATCGGTATAAATTCAAAACTAATTAAAAATACAAAAATATACGATTAACTTATTTATTTTTAAAAATAGATTATATATATATATATATATATATATATATATATATATATATATATATATATATATATATATATATATATATATATATATATATATATATATATATATATATATATATATATATATATATATAATTTGAGTATCTTGAAAATTTCAAAAGCTTCTAGTAATTTTTATAAATAGTTTTTGTACTTAGTGTTTATGAGTGTGATAAGGGGTACTGAGTGATAAGAAGTTGTCTAGAAATTCTTTGTATTATGAGACAAAATTTGATAAAAAATAATAATGCATCACAGTGATGCATGCCAAAATATGATTGTATAAGAAAAGCACACATACTTTCATGGAGATGATCTCTATAATGCTGTTATTATTTTTAATAATTCTTGTTTAATACTAAGAAATGACATTTGTGAAAAACCCTTATAATTCAGAGTGTTCTTTTAAAAAAGTACAAAAATTGCTTAAAAAATAGCTAGAAATTTTTTAAGCTATCTATGCATTGAAATCGGATTTTTTTATTCGTTACTAGATACGATTCACTACAATATTATATGAAAAAAATCTCTTAAATGTTTTCCGTACATGCGCAGCCCGAAAGAACTACTTTAAATGCCCATATCTTGCCCAACTTTTAAGATTTTTTTTTTAAAGTTTTAAAATGTTAAGTTGTTATTTGTTAAAAATTTTTCAAAAAACCTTTTTTTATTTTTTTAGAATATTTTTTAAGTTTTTAAGTTTATAACAATAAAATCCATCACACACACAAAAATGCTTTTTTTTTCAATTTGTTTTTTTTAAATGTCTATACTTCGATTAATATTTAAACTAAGTTCTCGGAGTTTTAATTCATTATAAATAATAATCAAATTAATCAATGCCAGTTGTAAGCTCATTGCCATATTTTCTAGCAAATGGTGATAAAATATATTTCTTTAGTTCCTCATTAATTGCCAATTTCTCAAACCTCTAAATGCTTCAAAATGTATAAGTATGAGAATTCTCGTAATCTGAACATCTTTAAAGTTATTAAGTATTGTTTTAGAAATTTGAAACATACCATTATATGTAAAATTAAGATAATCTAAAACTATCAGATAAAAAGCCTAATAGAGCTAGTACTAAATAAATTCCCGTTTACTTGATCTTTTTTAAATATTAAAAACAATGTTTTTGTCCATAAATATATAGAGATGTTTTAGCTATGATTATTTAAAAAAACATATGCTACTCGATAAGATAACAATAAATTCTCAATTTAATATTCAAATATTTGTTTAGCTCTAAATCTTTTATTATAACTCCTATTGAAAAAAACAACTATTCAATTCTCAGTAAAAATAATCCATTTCCTTTTTTTTTAAATAAAGAATTATTTGGTAGAAAAGTTTTCTAATCATGAAGCTTGAATTGTAATACAGCTAAAAAATGAATGTTAGCTTTTTACAAACAATTAAAAATGACGAAAAACTATTAGAAATTTTCTTATCCAATTAGTTTGACTCAAATTTCATGAAAAATTACAAAACTTAACCCTACCTAACTATAACTGAGGTAATAATTGAGATTTTTTACTACTTTAGCTACAAACCGGGCATAATTTTTTTAAAACTGTCTAATTATGAAACCAAAAAAAATAATAGTTGATGAGGGATTTATTTTTTTGTTTTGTACAGTCAACCTATATAATTTTTTTTAACAATAATGAATTGATTTCCGATTCCATTCGTAATTCCTAAGATTTTTTTAATACCAAGTCATTATCGCCATTTAAAACTGGTTTTATTAATTATGAGCCTAATTATCAAAATTCACAAAACTGTTAAAACGCAAATTGGAAATGCATGGCACTATTGTTTTCTTAAAACTATAGAAAAATGCATCATAATTAAAATAAGACATACATTCGGTGTTATTGAATATCCAATGATTTTTATCTCATAAACGACATATTCATCAATGATATTTATTTAAATTAATTCATGCTCATAAAAATTCCCTATACCAATATTGAGTTCAACTTTCTCGGCTTAAGAATATTTAAATAAGAGGGAAATTATCCAATAGATTTGTAAAATTAATATTCCCTTTCGAAATCTCCAAAAACATTTATTTTATTGCTATGTTTTATCAAAGTAATAGTTTTAAAGGCATAAGTAATAATTAGTACTTATTCACAGTACATATTCATGATCTTTCTCAGCATTTAAAAAATATAACAATTTTCATTTAAATCTGGTTGATCAGTTAAGATAAACTGGATAGTTAAATTTGTTTTCATCGCATCCTCGGTCGGTGATTAAAGTTTCTGGAGAGCCAAAACGAGATATAAAATTTGAAAATACTATGGCAATATCCTTACTGTTGACCGATGAGACAGGGACAGCTTCTAGCCATTTTGTAAAGTGATCAACAATTGTGACCAAATACCTATTTCCATCTTGAGTTAAAGGGAGTGGTCCTACCACACCACATGCTATTTTCTCAAAAGGGCCATATGGAGGTGGCACTTTTTGCAAAGGGGCTAATCGCTTGGGTTGATGAGCCTTTCTTTGTAAACAGCTATTACACGACTTAATGAAGTTTACAATATGGGAAGACATTTTGGGCCAAAATAAATTTTCGTTATCTTTTTTAAAGTTCTACTAATTCCAGAAAGGCAAACCAATGGAGAATTATGATAGAAGTTTAAGATGTTTTTCACTAAATTTAGTGGAATAACTATTTTTTCACTCTCGGCAATTCGGCTTTTCTAACACCTTAATACTTTATCTTTAATAAAAACATGAAAGTTAGATGGCACTGGTTCATTTCTGCCCAAAACCTCAACAATTTCCTTACAAAAATGATCTTTCTCCTCATCTTCAATTAATTTTGGCAAAGAACAAATTGATTCATTACAATCCACTTCATTAAATAAAATTTTGTTATGCATAGTTTCTGCTTCCTTAACATTTCTACTCAGAAAGTCTGCAACACAATTAATCTTTCCCGGTATATATTTTACCTCAAACTGAAATTGTGACAAAGAAATAGACCACCGCGCAATTCTACAAAAAGATTCCTTCAATTTCAAATTATTAGTAATAGGGGAATGATCAGTGTAAATATAAAATTTCCTTCCCAGCAAATAGTGTCTAATGTAATTAGTGAAATAAACTATTGCTAAGGTTTCACGTTCGGTTACCGAATACCTAGTCTCTGGTAATTTCAGTTTTCTGCTTCCAAAAGCTATAGGGTGAGGAAAACCCTCATCATCCAGTTGAGCTAACACTGATCCGATAGAATGATTACTGGCATCAGTATATCAGTGAAAAGATTTTGACATGTTAGGTAAAACTAAAACAGGCACAGAAATTAAGAATTCTTTTAAATTTAAAAATTCCGTTTCTGCCTGGTTGTCCCATTCAAATTTGCCATTTTTAGTTAAGGTTGTCAGCCGAATTGATTTTTGACCAATGTTAGGAATAAATTTTCTATAGTACCCGATACAGCCTAAAAATCATTGTACATCAGTTTTGTTTTTTGGGGTTTTAAAATTTTTGATAACCTCTTTATTTTTTTTGGTCTGGATAAACCTAACCATCTTCAATAATGAAACCTAAATAATTAATTCTATTAGTGAGGAATGAGCATTTACTTGGTTTCAACTTTAACTTACTTTTTAATAATCTTTCAAATACTATTTTAAGTTTCGGGAAGTAATCCTCAACACTGTTGCTGGCAATAGTGTTGAGGCATTTATATCATCAATATAAATGCCAATATTCAAAGTTTCGAGACCCGATAATACCACGTTCATTAATCTTTGGAAGGAATTGGCACTGGTTTGAAGACCAAAAGGTGTGCGGATAAATTGATACAATCCCTTATGAGTTGCAATGGCCAATTTATGTCTATCATCCGGTGAAACAATTTCTTGGAAAAAACACGAAGTCAGATCTAAAGTACTGAAAACCCTTCCTCCTGCTAAATTATCAATAGCCTCATTAATGTTGGGTATAGGGTAGGAATCCGGAACAACCTTAGCATTTAATGCTCTGAAATCTGTGACCTGTGATTAGTCTCCATTCAAATTTTAACCAACAGAATAGGGAAACCATACGCTGACACTGAGGGTTCAAGTATTCCCGCCTCCAATAGAATATTTATCTGTGAGTCCTTTCCTCACGTAAATTGTATGGTACCCTATAAGCTCTACGTTTTGCCGGCACATTATCAATTAAGGGAACCCTGTGCAGCACGGTTTCACAGCCTGGTAAATCTTTCAGAGCCTTAAATGCCAAGGTTGCTCCTGATTCCTACCCTATACCCAACATTAATGAGGCTATTGATAATTTAGCAGGAGGAAGGGTTTTCAGTACTTTAGATCTGACTTCGGGTTTTTTCCAAGAAATTGTTTCACCGGATGATAGACATAAGTTGGCTATTGCAACTCATAAGGTGTTGTATCAATTTACCCGCATACCTTTTGGCCTTCGAACCAGTGCCAATTCCTTCCAAAGATGAGCGTGGTATTATCGGGTCTCTAACCTTTGAATATTGGCATTTATATTGATGATATAAATGCCTCAACACTATTGCCAGCAACAGTGTTGAGGACCACTTCCTGAAACTTAAAATGGTATTTGAAAGATTATTAAAAAATAAGTTAAAGTTGAAACCAAGTAAATGCTCATTCCTCACTAATAGAATTAATTATTTAGGTTCTGTTATTCAAGATGGTAAGGTTTATCCAGACCGAAAAAAATATAGAGGTTATCAAAAATTTTGAAATCCCAAAAAACAAAACTGACGTTCAATCATTTTTTGAGCTATGCGAAGATAGCCCCCGAAAATGAGGAAAATCAAAAATTCAAACTGCATTCGTTTGACCATTTTTTGACCACAAATGACCACCCTTTAAATTTTTTTGACCACCCTTATTTTGGACATAATCCTGAAAATTAAATTCGGGGGCTAACTTCGCATTTTCACGCCAAATGAATGAAAATCAAATTTTTATATTGTATTCGTTTGACCACTTTTTGACCACAAATGACCACCCTTTAATTTTTTTTGACCACCCTTATTTTGGACACAATCCCAAAAATTAAATTCGGAGGCTAACTTCGCATTTTTTCGAAAAATATATAAAAATCCAATTTCTGTATGTATTCGTTTGACCACTTTTTGACCACAAATGACCACCCTTTAATTTTTTTTGACCACCCTTATTTTGGACACAATCCCAAAAATTAAATTCGGAGGCTAACTTCGCATTTTTTCAAAAAATAGATAAAAATCCAATTTCTGTATTGTATTCGTTTGACCACTTTTTGACCACAAATGACCACCCTTTAATTTTTTTGACCACCCTTATTTTGGACACAATCCCAAAAATTAAATTCGGAGGCTAACTTCGCATTTTTTCAAAAAATAGATAAAAATCCAATTTCTGTATTGTATTCGTTTGACCACTTTTTGACCACAAATGACCACCCTTTAATTTTTTTTGACCACCCTTATTTTGGACATAATCCTAAAAATTAAATTCGGAGGCTAACTTCGCATTTTTTCGAAAAATATATAAAAATCCAATTTTTATATTGTATTCGTTTGACCACTTTTTGACCACAAATGACCACCCTTTAATTTTTTTTGACCACCCTTATTTTGGACATAATCTTAAAAATTAAATTCGGGGGCTAACTCCGCATTTTTTCAAAAAATAGATAAAAATCCAATTTTTATATTGTTTTTGTTTGACCACTTTTTGACCACAAATGACCACCCTTTAATTTTTTTTGACCACCCTTATTTTGGACACAATCCCAAAAATTAAATTCGGAGGCTAACTTCGCATTTTTTCGAAAAATATATAAAAATCCAATTTCTGTATTGTATTCGTTTGACCACTTTTTGACCACAAATGACCACCCTTTAATTTTTTTTGACCACCCTTATTTTGGACATAATCTTAAAAATTAAATTCGGGGGCTAACTCAGCATTTTTTCAAAAAATAGATAAAAATCCAATTTTTATATTGTTTTTGTTTGACCACTTTTTGACCACAAATGACCACCCTTTAATTTTTTTGACCACCCTTATTTTGGACACAATCCCAAAAATTAAATTCGGAGGCTAACTTCGCATTTTTTCAAAAAATAGATAAAAATCCAATTTTTATATTGTACTCGTTTGACCACAAATGACCACCCTTTAATTTTTTTTGACCACCCTTATTTTGGACATATTCCTAAA
This sequence comes from Parasteatoda tepidariorum, assembly GCF_982258835.1. Classification (NCBI taxonomy): domain Eukaryota; kingdom Metazoa; phylum Arthropoda; class Arachnida; order Araneae; family Theridiidae; genus Parasteatoda; species Parasteatoda tepidariorum. The sequence goes on from NC_141765.1 coordinate 7,393,805, forward strand.
GATAAAACTGGCGTGAAGTTAGTCCTCAAAATTCAGGAAAATAACAAATTTCAACTGCACTCGTTCAACTCGTTCAACTGCACAACATTTTTGACTACAAATGACGACCTTGAAGTTTTTCCGACAATTCTTATTTCAGTCTTTCTTTTAGCGATATCAATATAACATATTTTAATTATAGCTGACATCTAAACGTAGTAATGATCAAAAACTTTTTCTTGCAATATAAAAATTTTAAAAATAAATTCCAAGACGACTATGTACTTCAAATGCAATGATTATAATCCATAAAAACGAGGAATGCTAAAAACTATATGTATAAGTTTTGTTCACATTAATCGTATCTTTATTTTCTGCAATGTTATTTTAAAATTGTTTTACAAGTAGAAAAATAAAAGTTTAATAAGATGTAGTAAATCTAAAACATTTCTAAAACAATTATTAAGTAGTTATACTGTTTAAAAATATTTTTCTCAATAATGATATATAAAATTTAACATATTTCCTCTATAAAAGAGTAGAAATAGTTTCATAAAAGGAATTAAACGTTTGTTTTAAGATATTAGTCCATAAAACAAAATATTTGGCCAATTTTAGTAAGGGTTTAATTATTTCCGGTAAATAATAGGGGTTAGGATTGTTAGTTTCGTGGCTCTTATCGGCATTCTTTCGAGCACGCTTTTGAATTTTTTCTAAAAACGTATCAATAAGCTGCTCATCGCTTGAACCTATTTCATTTTCAAAAATATCGATGTCTGTATAACTTCTTGTGCCCACTCCATCATCTCCACTTTCTTCATCATTATCGAAGGAAACGTGATCCAAATTAATTTCATATGTTTTTATTCTGTCAATTAACAGGCAAATTTTTTTTGACATTCTATATCTTTTCCGTTGTCATCTTTACCACAGCATTCGCTCAGTGCAACTGTAAAAAGGGCAATTAACAGTTTTTTGAAATCCTTGATTTCGTTACACATAGAAAGAATTCCTAATGATCTTACGTAAAAATCTTTAATTTTGCTCAACTTACGATAAAAAACTTTTTTCGTGCTAAGTATTTTTATTACATGTGCAATATCAACACGCACAAAGCAAAATAATTTATTTGGCACATCTGCAGAAAATATCATTCTTAAACAGTGCTGCACATATGTTTCTAAACGGCAGCTGTTGAAACTCAAAGTTATTGCATTTAGCAAAGCGAAAGAGAAATCAGACACGCATTCTCTTGGAATTTGCTCGTATTTTTAACAAAAACTTGAAGCCAGTACTGTATGCTTATGGTGTCATGTTTCGTAGATATCATTTGAAAAACGGGTAATATTTGTTCTTCCCCTTCGACAACAGTTTGATATAGAAATATATGCACAGATTTACCATTCAATTTTACAATGGGCTTTGCGATTCCTCCTGTGGCATCAATTACTATACGTTTTCCCCGTTTTATTGCATTTTTATATAAAATTATTTGAGAAGGAGAAAAATAAATACAATAAAAGTCATCTAACCCTATGTCATGAATATAACCAGCAAATTCGCCTTCATATTTTTTATACAGTAAAGATGAAATACAATCTAAATTTTTATTAATACTTAAATCCCTGTTTACAGCCTCTTCACGAGCTTTACGAAGCACGCTCAACGAAGGAATATAACTTGGTACAGGTTCACCAAAATGCATACCTCTTGAAGCATCCATTCGCCAGGTGGATGCCTTTTTATGAAGGAGACTTTCGCCAACTTCTTAGCGCCTGTTACCTCTTAAGTGTCTTTTCTGGATGTGCAATATTCCTCTAGTGTCAGACGTTGAAACTTGAATTGAAATTCCACGATCTTGTTTGGGTTCATTCAAGCAATGGCCCTTAAGCTGGCAACCACACTCGTTACAGACACCTTCAATTTTCAACCAAACCTTATTTTCAATGTTGGAAATTTTCGCATGTTTGAAACTAAACGCACATGGCAGCTTGGCTATTTCACTTATTTTATGGGCAATTATGTCTGTCCAACCTGTTTGTAATTCCCTATAATTACGAATTCTAGTTTTTTCTCTTCTCAATACATTCGTCGGGGCAATTTTTTTCCATTCTTCTTCTTCCAAATCTATTTGAAAATTCATAGGAGGTAATGCATTCTGTCTTATTGGCTCAATAACTGAGAAGTCAGAATCTTCCGAAGTCGAAATCGAAACATCGCTAATTTCCTTTACTTCTTCGATTCCACAATTTCGTTTCAGATCTTTCAAAATATCATAACGATTGAGTCTAACGTATACGTTCAGTGTCTTTGCATTTATGTTTAGTAATTCACTAGCTTTATTCCACACTGCATCAGTTCTTGACTTTAAATTTCCAATGGAATCTTTAAAAATATTTACTTCTGATAAAAGCTTTCAGAATTGACAAAAGCTGGTCGAGGCATTTTGTGTAAAATGATATCTTTTAGGGAATTATACCCTGTTTGTTTACTTCCTAGTTACGCCAACTCCATTCGCCAAACTGTAGTCGCCAATATATCACATGACTCTCCAAGGCTTTAATTTTTAAGATTATGTCCAAAATAAGGGTGGTCAAAAAAATTAAAGGGTGGTCATTTGTGGTCAAAAAGTGGTCAAACGAATACAATATAAAAATTGGATTTTTATATATGTTTCGAAAAAATGCGAAGTTAGCCTCCGAATTTAATTTTTAGGTTTATGTCCAAAATAAGGGTGGTCAAAAAAAATTAAAGGTTGGTCATTTGTGGTCAAAAAGTGGTCAAACGAATACAATACAGAAATTGGATTTTTATATATTTTTCGAAAAAATGCGAAGTTAGCCTCGGAATTTAATTTTTGGGATTGTGTCCAAAATAAGGGTGGTCAAAAAAATTGAAGGGTGGTCATTTGTGGTCAAAGAGTGGTCAAACGAATACAATATAAAAATTTGATTTTTATTCATTTGGCGTGAAAATGCGAAGTTAGCCCCCGAATTAAATTTTCAGGATTATGTCCAAAATAAGGGTGGTCAAAAAAATTTAAAGGGTGGTCATTTGTGATCAAAAAGTGGTCAAACGAATACAATATAAAAATTGGATTTTTATATATTTTTCGAAAAAATGCGAAGTTAGCCTCCGAATTTAATTTTTGGGATTATATCCAAAATAAGGGTGGTCAAAAAAAATTAAAGGGTGGTCATTTGTGGTCAAAAAGTGGTCAAACGAATACAATATAAAAATTTGATTTTTATTCATTTGGCGTGAAAATGCGAAGTTAGCCCCCGAATTTAATTTTCAGGATTATGTCCAAAATAAGGGTGGTCAAAAAAATTTAAAGGGTGGTCATTTGTGGTCAAAAAGTGGTCAAACGAATACAATATAAAAATTGGATTTTTATATATTTTTCGAAAAAATGCGAAGTTAGCCTCCGAATTTAATTTTTGGGATTGTGTCCAAAATAAGGGTGGTCAAAAAAAATTAAAGGGTGGTCATTTGTGGTCAAAAAGTGGTCAAACGAATACAATATAAAAATTTGATTTTTATTCATTTGGCGTGAAAATGCGAAGTCAGCCCCCGAATTTAATTTTCAGGATTATGTCCAAAATAAGGGTGGTCAAAAAAATTTAAAAGGTGGTCATTTGTGGTCAAAAAATGGTCAAACGAATGCAGTTTGAATTTTTGAATTTCCTCATTTTCGGGGGCTATCTTCGCATAGCTCATTTTTAGGCTGTATCGGCTACTATAGAAAATCAATTTATCCTAACATTGGTCAGAAATCCCTTCAGCTGACAGCCTTAACTAAAAATGGCAAATTTGAATGGGACAACCAGGCAGAAACGGAATTTTTAAATTTAAAAGAATTCTTTATTTCTGAACCTGTTTTAGTTCTACCTAACATGTCAAAATCTTTTCACTTATATACTGATGCCAGTAATCATTCTATCGGATCAGTGTTAGCTCAACTGGATGATGAGGGATTTCCTCACCCTATAGCTTTTGGAAGTAGAAAACTGAAATTACCAGAGACCAGGTATTCGGTAACCAAACATGAAACCTTAGCAATAGTTTATTTCACTAATTACATTAGACACTATTTGCTGGGAAGGAAATTTTATATTTACACTGATCATTCCCCTATTGCTAATACCTTGAAGTTGAAGGATTCTTTTTGTAGAATTGCGCGGTGGTCTATTTTTTTGTCACAATTTCAGTTTGAGGTAAAATATATACTGGGAAAGATTAATTGTATTGCAGACTTTCTGAGTAGAAATGTTAAGGAAGCTGAAACTATGTATAACAAAATTTTATTTAATGAAGTGGATTGTAATGAATCAATTTGTTCTTTGCCAAAATTAATTGAAGATCAGGAGAAAGATCCTTTTTGCAAGGAAATTGTTGAGGTTTTGGGTAGAAATGAACCAGTGCCATCTAACTTTCATGTTTTTATTAAAGATAAAGTATTAAGGTGTAACAAAAGCCAAATTGCTGAGAGTGAAAAAATAGTTATTTCACTAAATTTAGTGAAAGACATCTTAAACTTGTATCATAATTCTCCATTGGTTTGCCATCCTGGAATTAGTAAAACTTTAAAAAAGATAAAGAAAATTTATTTTGGCCCAAAATGTCTTCCCATATTGTAAACTTCATTAAGTCGTGTAATAGCTGTTTACAAAGAATGGCTCATCAACCCAAGCGATTAGCCCCTTTGCAAAATGTGCCACCTCCATATGGCCCTTTTGAGAAAATAGCATGTGATGTGGTAGGACCACTCCCTTTAACTCAAGATGGAAATAGGTATTTGGTCACAATTGTTGATCAATTTACAAAATGGCTAGAAGCTGTCCCTGTCTCATCGGTCAACAGTAAGGATATTGCCATAGTACATTTAAATTTCATAACTCGTTTTGGCTCTCCAAAAACTTTAATCACCGACAGAGGATCTAACATGATAAGTGAGGGTATGAAAATAATTTATAAATCTTTAGGAATAGAAAAAACTAATATTATCCCTTATCGCCCCCAAAGTAATGGTGCTATATAAATCAAGCATAAAGCAATCGCAAACTTTTTATGTCATGCAGTTAATTCTACACATGATGACTGGGATACGCAACTACCATTTGCAATACTAACATACCGAACAGCTATTCAGGAGTCAACTAACTTTACTCCGGCACTTTTAACATATGGTAGGGAATTAACTTTACTGCTGGAATTTCTTAAGAACCATAGCCCTTTCTCTTATGCAGGTGCTGAGAACTTTGCCAAAGATTTGCTAGGCAAATTGCATAGTACTTATGCATCAGCGAGGGAAAATCTAGAAAATTCTGCGGAAAATAGAAAGGCTCGTAGAGACAAAAACATCAAACAATATAATTTGCAGGTAGGTGATAGATTATACTGGTTCAACCCTGTGTTAAAGAAAAACCAGTGCAAGAAATTTTCTAAATTTAATGAGGGTCCTTTCAGAGTGATTGAAGTCATATTCCCTGTCACTTTGAAAATTCAACATACCAGAAATATTGGCTATACTAATGTTGTTCATTTGGAGAATGCAACGAAGGCTGAACAGAGAATGGAAATGTTGCGATCCAGAGATAGTGGGTTCGGCGACCCCATCAGCAGCAGTGTAAATAAGGCAAGAATAGAGGCGCCTGCTCCAAGAAATCTTCTTTATGAGACGGGTCAATTCATACCTTCTCCTCAGCCTCGTTACAACTTGTCCGTTACAACTTGCCCGTTACAAAAGACCACGAGTAAATGGACGGGTTGTAAGAAATTAATGCTTTGTTTAGAGGGGGGTTAAACTAAATTTTTCTTGTTACAAATTATATACGTGTTTTGGTGGAATGTCAGATGTTCTCCAAAGTGTGGAGGAGTAGTTTATACCTGAGTGTGTAAATATTTGATTACATGGGCTGGAATATAATAGGTCGGGGGAGACTGTTTTCTTTTGCAGGTGGACCACAGTCCTTTTATGTCATAAGTGTAAATTTTTAGTCTCCACTGGCAGTTATAATTGCATATGTAATCAGTCAAAACAGGGTTTGTCCCATTTTGTTTTCCTATGTTATTTTGAAATTGTAGATTATGAATGTTTTGATGTTTAAAATTTGCGGAAAGTTGAAAATTGATAACGTTGCTGTATAATCATTTCTTGACCCCCTGTGGGTCGCTTGAAAATATATTGCTAAGTGTAGAGCTGATTTGTAATGTTTTTTTAAATTAAGTGTAGTTTGAACTTCTCTGGCTCAAATTTGACTCCTCTTTTCTGTTTCCTTGCAAGGTGCACATTGTTAGGGGCAGATTTGATTTTAGTGATAAAGATCTAAAAGTAGGTTTAAAACCGCGTGGTGCTTTTAGAGATTTTGAACCTTAAGCAGGAATTTCTTTTTGAACAGCTTAAGGAAAAAGGAAAAATAAATTTCTTTTTGATACCAGTAATTTTGTTTTCTTGGTTTCTTGATAATGTTCCAGGTCATTTTAACAAATTGTGCTTTAATGTTTCCAGAAATTAAAAGTATCTCTTTAATTTTTTTTTTTTTGGTGAGGCGATGGTATCTTCGAGTTTCTTTCATCAATACTTTTAAAGATGGGTTACTTTTCAATAGAGGGCACCACGATGATAAAGTTTAAATTCAATCACAATTATGATATTTTTTTGAAATTTTGAGTTATCCTTTTAAAATGGGATTTTTGGGGTGAATCATGCGTTGTTAAGTTTATTAATATTTAATGAGGATTGTATTATCACTTTTATAGTGTATTAGTGGATTTATGACTGTTTTTTCTCATGGATCTTTTTTTTTGTTCTGACGTCCACTGGATGCGAGGCGGCTAGTGAGGGAGTAAACAGGTTAATCTAGATTCTTTCGCCTTGCTGAGTGGAGGATAAAAGGGACCTGAAGAGTGACTGAAAAGGTATCACGCAGAGGACGGAGCTTGCCAGCTGGAAGGTTGGTCAGAGACAGCACCGCTGAGAGGATGGATCGTGGGCTGGAGGAAAGCTAAGCTGAAGTCTCTGAGTTGCTGATCGAGAGTGATAGACTGGAGGCCGCTATGTTCGAGACGATTTACCAAACCCGAATGTACCCATACTGAAAGTCCTGTATTCCCCTTGTGCTTGCTGCCGTACTACGAGAGAGCTTAAAGAAATTGGAATCGTTAGAGTACTAGCTATCTGAAACAAGGAGTTTGCTTTGTCACGAGTCTAGCTGCAATTCCGGTGGGCGTTCCAGGAACGTGGTCCGTAAATTCAATTTTCTATTTATAACTTTAATTTCGATTTGGATATCATTTTAGAAGAAGAATATACCCTAAATTTTAAGCTGTTTCTACTGTGTTTTTAGATACATATTTTAACGAGAGCAATTCATATTTAAGCATAATTACAGGTTATAGCTAGATCATAATCTAAGTTTTAAGTGATTTTAGTAGATTTAGAATATGAGTGCATTTTATTTCTTAATTGTCTTTTTTGATGTGAATTAATGGAATGTTATGATTTAGAATTTCAAAATTGCATTTTATTAAAAAGTTTAATCTTGTGTAGAAAAGTCTGGAATTTGAAGTAGTGTACAATTTGGAGATGTTTATGCCCATGTTAGCATTCGAAAATGATTGGAGATATGTTTTTTTGAAAATTTAGAGTTGTAATAAAATTAATTTATATTGTTAAGTGTTTCCTGTAATGCATTAGTTATTTGTCTATTGTTGAACCTGGGTAACTGTTACCAAAATTAAATTTAGCGATCACAGCCTAGCCAAAGTTTGAAGGGTAACAGTTCAACCGGGCATAATTTTTTTAAAACTGTCTAATTATGAAACTAGAAAAAATAATAGTTGATGAGGGATTTATTTTTTTGCTTTCAACCAATTTAATTTTTTTTTCACAATAATGAATTGATTTCCGACTCCATTCGTGATTCCTAAGATTTTTTTAATACCAAGTCATTATCGCCATTTAAAACTGGTTTTATTAATTATAAGCCTAATTATCAAAATGCACAAAACTGTTAAAACACAAATTGAAAATGCATGGCACTATTGTTTTTTTAAAACTGTGGAAAAATACATTATACTTAAAATAAGACATACATTCGGTGTTATTGAATATCCAATGATTTTTATCTCATAAACGACATATTCATCAATGATATTTATCTAAATTCATACTCATTAAAATTCCCTATACCAATATTGAGTTCAACTTTCTCGGCTTAAGAGTATTTAAATAAGGGGGAAATTTTCCAACAGATTTGTAAAATTAATATTCCCTTTCGAAATATCCAAAAATATTTATTTTATTGCTATGTTTTATCAAAGTAATAGTTTTAAAAGTATAAGTAATAATTAGTACTTATTCATAGTACATATTCATGATCTTTCCCAGCATTTAAAAACATAACAATTTTCATTTAAATCTGGTTGATCAGTTACGATAAACTGGGTAATTAAATTTGTTTTCATCGCATTTTATCAAAAATTTATTCACATTTGATTAATTCATATGTTTGTTTATTTTTTCCTTTAACACACCTAAATATTTTAAAAATTATTAAAGTTTTTTTAAAATTTCCAATTTTGTGACATTTTTCCACCTAGTTGAAAATTATCCGAAGTACTGCCGTAATCTTAGTTTCTGCAAATTTTTAGGAGCCCAGGTATTGAGTCTTTGCAAAAAGTTTTTAAACATTAAAAATTTAGACCACGAGCTCTTTTCAATTTCACAAAACTGTGACTTTTCTCCATTTGACGTTTTGAGTAATTTTAAAAAACGCTAAGACAGAGTAATAGTTGCTCACTCACACCAGTTATAAAAATTGCAAATCATTCACAAAAAAGCATAATTTCATATTATGACGGAGTCTTCGAAAAACAGACTTAACCATATTTTATACTATTCCTTCGATTATTCACACAACATTAAAATCTTATCACGTGCGCAAAAAATCTGACCATTCATTAAACTGGTCAGCACGAACCAATATTTCGATGAATAAAATTTCAACAGTTATTAATTACTATTCGTTTCATTGGAACTGGTTATCATCAGCAAGTTTCTATTTCCTAGTTTGCCGCCTTGTCATTCGTATCATTATTTCGAAAAGCAAGGTTTATTCGTTATTTTCTATATTTTATTTTATAATTAATTTTAATTATTTTATAGTTTATATAACTTTTGATGATCATGCATTTCTGCAGATTTTCTTTCTGCACAGCACGAATATATTCAGGAAGTGCTAACCAAAACCATGATGAAATGATTTTCGGTAAATTTGGTAATGATATTAGATAAACTAAGAATAAAATATGGTTTTATAATTTGTAATCAAATTTATAAAGTGCGGTGAAATTCGGTAATTTTATCAGGATACTTCAGAGAATGGTATAAACATAATATAATAGGGTAAAATTATTTTTTAATTTCACATTTAATGCTAAATGTGTGGTAAAAAGAACTATAATTTTGAAAGCAAGAATTCCGGTGAATTATTAACATAAGAACGTACTACCAAATAAATGGTTTAAATACTGTATATTGTGGTTTTATTAATAATTTATTTTTCTCTTACCAGACATCAGAAATGTAATTACCGTATAGAACTTTGCAAGAATTTCATCTCTATGTGCGATTTCTCATATGATTATTCAACGGTATACTTTACTTTATTTAGTCTTATTTTTTATTTCCTTATTACCTTATTCAACAATCAACCGAATCGATTGCTAAATATCTGAATAATTGCTACGTTAATTACAAATTTCCACAATATTTAAAAAGTATATAATATATATATATATATATAAGAATAATTACTTTTTTGCTGCGTGTTATTTTACCATGATCATCACAGGTCACGATAGTTTGTTATAAGCAAACGAATTTTTGTTTTCTTAATTAGACCTTTCTTAAAAATAAACATTTTGATAAAGAGATTCATTGGGCTTGTCATACTTTTTTTTTCTTTTCCTTTTTGTTGCATTTATTGAAACTCCTTTCAAGTAATTACCATTTCTACTAAACCTGACTAACGGAACATACCAAACATGTGTAACGAAAACTAAAAAACTCACACATTTGAGTTTTAAATTTTATTGTATACTTGACATTCGAACTTTTCAAAACAACATATAATTCCTCATTTTCAAAACAGTGTAATATTCTACACAATAGAATAGTTGCGTAATTAATAATATTAATATTACTAGTTGATGTTTTTGAAAAAATAAGTAGCAAAAGTATTCATTCAGGAAAGATAGATGGAATAGCAATGCTCTAATGCATTGTTTCAATCCTAAGAACCTTGCTGTTATTTCTAATGCCACTTGCCAATACCAGCAAGCCTTCATGTTCTTTTTTTGTTTTCCAGTAGCGTTATTTACGGCCAAGAACTTCAACTACACACACATCACAACCAGTTTATATATTGGACCCATTCATACATCCATTCATTTATTCACAGATCGTAATTTTGACCTTAACCAGAGAACGACCGATCTCCCATTCAGCACTTCCAGAGGGATGATTTGCTATGGGAACATGAAGGATTTTGTGACTGAACAAATTTAACATGCGCCAGTCACGCTTTACTACACGGGGCGTCCTCAACCGACCTGTATTGAACTCACGACCTCTTGGATATGTGGCCAACACCCTGCCAAACAGGCATCCAAGCCGCAAAGAACCTTGTTAACATTTATTACAGCTAAATACACTGTTTGTTATTATATTTCTTTTCAAAATCAAGCAGGAGACGATAGTGACTGCAACATAAAACTGTAGTCTTTCTCAAAAAAAAGCAAAAGTAGTAATTTCCTTTTAACATGAATAATCATTTCCTTACATACATTTAGCGTACTCGATCATAGTATAATTGTCTTTTACTATCATCTAATAATAACAACCGTTGAAAGACGGTAGCTACAAAGAGAAAGTGTTTCAGATGATATGACTCCAAACATGAGAAACGTGAGAAGCATAATACATTAAATGAAAAGATTCATCTATTTGGCAGAGCGCTTTTGTGCATTGAAAATGAATATTTATGTTCCGCTGTAGTTTTAGAGAGTTATTAAACTAATGAGAAAATCTATTCAATCACTTGATGCTATATTTACAGAGAAACATGCTTTTCATTGTTTTTCATTTCATCGCATCTTCAATATGTTGTTGCAGAATTTTGTGAAGTATGTATATCATTTAGACAAATATTAAAACTCTACTGAAGAACATTCGATAATTTGAACTAAATTATTATAATGTTTTATTTTTGGCAGCTGAAATATTAAATGAGCATATTTTTTGTAGTTTCGTTTGTCTTAAAAAATAAGCTAATCGCGAACTACACATGTGCTTGTATGATACTTTCCTCTTGTTTGATATGTTTTTTTTTTCAACGAAAAGAAGAAGGAAGGAAAAAAAAAAGAAGAAAGAAAAGAGGGAAAAAAACTGAAAAGAAAGAAGGATGAATTAAGAAAGTTAAGAAAAACAATATTAAGTTTTGATTTATGTGCACAAGTTGCAAGTACATAGAAATAAATTAAGAATAAACAGAAGGCACGGAAAAAAAGTATTGGAATGCAAGAAAAAGACATAGAAGATATGCAAAGAGAGGAAGAAAAACTATAAAAAAATAAAATATTGAAAAATAATAATTACATATTTTAGAAGTTTAAAAAAAATAATTAAATTATAACGCCCGAAAATTAAATAAGGAAAAGATGTAATCTCGCCATGAGCTCACACGCTTAGATCCGCAAAAAGGATTGCTTTCTAATATTGCAATAATATATTCAAAGCAAATTGTATCAATAAAATACCGTGAGAAGGGCAAAAAAAATTTAATGAAAATGGAACATATTAAGCAAGATATGCAAAATAAAAACATATTAAGAAAATAGAAAATAAAAACTCAACAAAAAACATGATAAAATTTAAAATGTAATGTATAAAGCTAGTAGCAAATTCAAATGCACTTACACATACCGGAATCTTTCAAAAATATTTTAAAATGTTTCCGTAACAAGTTTGCCAGATTACAAAAGATGAAAATATAATCGTAAACAGCGGATAGTGGGATTATTTTATGGCGCTTTCTTACTGAAGTACAGATACGCGTGTGTCTTTTTAGTTACCTTGGATTTGCGTAAAACTGGATGTGCATAAGGTAATACTATTATATTGGATAATTAAATGTTTATAAACAATAAATTTGGATTTTAATATTGTTGATTTTAGATAAATTATTAACCATTATTGAAATTTTTTTTAAAAAAACTCCTTTCTTCATATTAAAATAGTTTTTGCCACGGGTTTACCCGAATTGAATTTGCACATGGTAAAAATATAAATTTAGTTAACAAAGAAATTTTTTAATAAATTTATTTATAACTATGACATGCAATTAACTTATTGATTTTATGTTTAATTTAATTGCATTAGCTGGATATCTATTTTTTTTCCAAATTTTGGAAGAGTTCTTCTATTAGTCTTTTGGATAAACGAACATTACTACCAATTCGTTTAATTTTATTCATTTGTTAAAAATGGTAGTTAAACAACTTTTCTTAAAAACATTACAATTCAGTGTAACTAGTTTACTTATATTAAATTTAAAATCATTTCTTTTAAATCATTCTAGATATTTTCTTCGCGTAAATACAAAAAATTAAAAATAATACTATCGTCATATTTATGAAGTAAGATTAATTCCTTTGGGTAAGTATTATATAACAAAATTTTATAATATTGAAAATTGTAGAATTAAATCTGAAAACAAATTTAGTGTTAAAAGAATAATTTTTCATAACAGTGTTAAAAAAAGTTAGCTAAGAGTGATGAAAAATAAGACTCTAAATTTACGCCTCTATTTTCATGAATCCATTTTTGAAAGATGCGGGAAAGTGCAAATACATTTGAATTCGATACTCGCTTTATATATTACATTTTGTGTTTTTTTTCGTTTTATTATTAATTTTTTTTCTATATTTTGCTTCATATGCTTTTATTTTGCATTTGTTCCTTAGTATGCTCTAGTTGATTTCAATTTTTTTGCACTTCTTACACTGTTGCATTGATATGTTCTGCTTTGGCTGTAATAATAAAATATTAGAAAGCACTATTTTTTGCGGATAAAATCGTATGAGCTGTTGTTGAGATTAAATCTTTCCTTATTTTTCTTTCCAGCATTTTAGTTTTTAATTACTTTTTTTAAACTTTTTTATTTTTTTTAATTTTTAAACATTTTTAAAAATATTTTATTTATCAATACATTTTCTTCTTCTTTTTAAAAAACTAATATAATATTTTCGTATTTTTAACTTTTACATATATATATATATATATATATATATATATATATATATATATATATATATATATATATATATATATATATATATATATATATATATATATATATATATATATATATATATATATATATATATATATATATATATATATATATATATATATATATATATATATATTTATATATAGCATGCTTTCTTAGGCGTTACAAATCTCAGGTTGAATATCGCTTTTGTTAAAACATATGAGATAGAAATTAATAGCTTGTAAAATAATAATATTTCTTTCTTTTACACTGATACATAAAGCAGATTTTATAACTTAAAACCACAAATCAAACTATCTGCTTATCGCGATGATTCTTTTAAGTAAAGTAACTAATGATTTTATTATTGAAAAATTTAATGTTATTGATAAAGTTGACAAGATGCAATAAGACTAATTAATAACAACACAACAACAGGAAGCAACAAGAAATAATTATAACGTATGTAATTGTTTTATGATCACTTATAATGTAACATAAAATGTGTATTTGGTTTTCTAAAGATAGTCTTCGTCTATTAATGGCAAATTTATGTGTTTTTTATTGGAACAATTACTTTCATGCGTTATGTTCCCTTAAATACAAAAATATCATAGTTTAATTTTTCGTTCATTAACAAAAAAAAAATGAAGTGTAAGTTAGGTTTTAAATTAATCGATGTCCTTTGAATTAAGGGTTATAAAACAGCATATAGAAAAGCAAGTCTGGAGTACAATTTTTTTTGAAATATAAATCTGAAATGATGAGAATTTTGTTCCCAAAAATCCATTAAAGATAGATTAAATTGACTTTTACTAAAAACCAAAACATCATTACACGTATCTTAAAAACTTATGTTAAGATTCATTGTACTATTTTTCTCCTTTATTTTAATGATATTTTTTAAATCAATACACTTTGAAGCAAATTAAAATAATACATTGTTTAAAAAAAACGAAGTATTAAGTTGACCCATTAAGTCAAAACATTTTTCTACTTACATCACTTGTTCATATGAAAAAGTTTTACCCAAAAACTTTTTTTTTTCTCGATAGGCTATTTGATTTATAATCTTAATACTTTCATGCTTTAAAATTAAAAATAGGGAATTAATTTCCAGTAATTAGGAGACTTACTGTAATATTTTCATTATTTTGACTTTTGAAATTATTTTCATACACGGCAATAATCATTAATAATCTTATATCAAAATAAAAAAATGAGATTTAAATTTTAAACGTTATGCAAATCAGATGATTTTAGTAAAGCTATACGGATTTCTTCTTCGACATTTTTTTTCTCTTTTATAAAACTTTTCTTTTGTCAGATTCCAATGATAACTCCAATTTTAAGTATTATCTTAAAAAGCTAAAAAGTCTAAAAATCATCCGTGCTTAGAGTTTTTTTTAACGCAAATCATCATTGATATTTTTAAGCGCTTATCTATATAATAGGCCTTTTAATACATAAATTATTTAAATAAAGAAATTAGTGGAAAATAATTTTGAACTCCATTTTGGAAACGGATTTGGCATCGAAATTTGAGATACTTCTCAATTCTCTCAAAGCAAAAATTTATTAATAATTTATCATAAATTTACTAATAATAAATTTATTTAAATTATGCGTCTAACATTGCTCAGTAGTGGTTTATTTTTCGCTAAATAACAAACTTTGTTAGCATTTGTGAGCTTCATCAGAATATTCATTAAATACACTCTATAACAAAAAAATCGACGCACCAAGAAGGAATTGTCCGAGTGAAACGAAAATTGGTGGATAGGAAGAGAATGTACAGAATAGTAAATGATTAAAATTTCAGAACAATTGAATAATTTGTTGCAGAGTTACAGTAACACGTTCAATAAGGTGTTGACCCGCCTCTAGCCTGGATACAAGCTGCCACACGGCGTGGCATTGACTGATAAAGCTCCCGGATGGTCTCTTGCGGTATTTCCTGCCAAATTCGATCCAGTTGTCGAACGAGATCATCAACATTCCGTGCCAGATGCAATCGCCTTCCCATCATATCACAGACATGCTCGATGGGAGAGAGATCTGGTGATCTGGCAGGCCAAGGAAGAGTTTAACAAGCTTGCAGACAGTTCATAGCAACACGTGCCGTATGTGGTCTGGCATTGTCCTGCTGAAAAACCAGCCCAGGGCGCTGCAAAAGGAATGGTAGCAAAACAGGTCTCAGGATGTCGTCGACGCACTGCTGTGCAGTAAGTGTACCTCTAATGACGACCAAAGGGGTCCGGCTGTCAAAGGAAATGGCACCCCAGACCATAATGCCTTGTTGAGCGCCGGTGTGGCGTGCAATAGTGAAGGCAGGATCCCTCCTCTGCCTTGTGCGTCTCCAAACACGTCTTCGATGATCGTCAGGACACAGTTGGAAGCGGGATTCGTCGCTAAAGACTATACGTCCCCAGTCGGCATCATTCTAGCCTGATCGAGCGTCGATTTTGCACGTCTTAGTGCGTTCTTGGTGCGTCGATTTTTTTGTTATAGAGTGTAGTTCTGTTTTGATCAAATCATAAACATTGTAATTGCTTGTTCTTTCGAAAGATTTTTACTAGCCAAATAAAAGTTACCGGGATTCAAACCAGAGTTTTTTAAAATAAATTATAGAACTTTATTTCACGATCTATTGTGATTTTTATCTGCGTTATGTCAATTAAATATTGCTTTGTCTTATTTTACTTTATGGATTAATGCATATGGTAAAAATATTGTTTTTTAATTTTTTTAAAAAATTAAACCCATAATTGATCTAATTAAATGTGCCCCTTTTTTATGACCTAAAATATCTTAAGAGTATGAATATTTACATTAAGAATTTTATTCCGATTTTCATTTTTATTTCGTAAAATATTCACAACACAATCGTAAAATGAAAGGAGAAAATGTTACAATATACAGAAATCTTCCCTAGGTCCACTGAGCGCGTTTGATGAGGAAACTAACACAAATAATACGAATTTACATTTTTTAGATTCATTAAATATAGTTTTTCTTCTTTTTTATCGTAGAATAGAGAAGTAGGATTTATTACATACTCCTTTTCGTTTACAAACTTTAAACAAACGTATGAATATTTATCACTTTATGAATAAAAATAGTACAAACCAAATAATATGTTTTGCATTTAAACTCAAAGGAAGTGGTGGTTTCTGCTTCAGATTTCGTGGAACTTGCTCCGTTCAATATAAGAACGTGTTCGCTTCATAAATTGGAAATGTTTAAACTTTTTAATAAAAATAATTTCTAAATAGTTTCTTAGGAACTTGTTACCAAATCATGCAAATGTTGACCAAAATATTGAATTGAAAAACTATAAATCACTCAGAATTATACTTTGACAGTTTAAGGACACAATTTCTTTAGTCAAAAACTTCTTTTTTATTATTTATATCCTCAGATATAAATGATAAAAAAGAAATGTAATTTTATCGTTTATATATTTTTATAATTATATAATATATTTTTATAATTTTATAATTACAATAACTGCTTCATGTGCGTTTTTTTTATTTACGTTCGTTTTCGAAAAAAACCCATCTACAATTAAATTAAATTGAATTTTCATTTTGTAACACAAAGCAGAAATGTCGTTTCCCAGTGAATGAAAGCTAATAACTTATCACAAAGAATATAAGAGACAATGAATATACAAGGAACGAAGTTGAAAAGAGATGGAAAACAATTGCTGTCCATAGAATGCGCAAATCTGGTTCAGTTTCTCAGAACAACCAGTGAAGTCCAGAGAAAAATGACAACCCCTATTTAAGGGTGTAAAGTTTTTTGAGAAAAATATGATTTTTCGCATTCATATAAAGTTATTACTCATAAACATTTGTTTCCTGTTTATACAATTCCGTTTGTAAATAATGTTTCGCTACACCAACCCTACCCCACTGACAAGGATTTCTATCATCTTACGTATATATCTGTAGAAATATATAGATATGTAGATAACTATCTCTCTTTCTCTCTAAAAGAAAACAAATTTTTTTTTAAAATTCTAAATAAGTAAACGTTCTTTAAAAAAAACACGCTAAGAAGCAACAGAAATTTCAAAAAAAAGTAGCAATAAGGGAGACGAAGGAAATAAAAATATGACCACTGAAGCCGACGTCTTCAGGGGGTACCGGCCCGGTAGCCATAAAACAAAACCATTTCTAATTGAGGGAGAAACAAATGCCTAAATTAACTCCCTCAGTACCCCGATGGCTTTGTATAGAAGTCCAGGAAAAAACATGAAATACAAATAACCAATTTAGAAAAGAAACTCAAACAAAATCATCAGAAAATAAAAACTTACTTAACCTGGTCAAACATCGATTTCACAAGCAAGCCGAATGAAAAGGAAACACTAAAAACTAAAGAAGTTCTTTAGTTTTTAGTGTTTCTATTTCATTTTATTGCTTTGGAAAAATTAATACAACATCAGAAAGCATTATTTTGATGGGAGTAATCCTGTAAGCTGATGTCGAGAATATATCTTTCCTTTGATAAACTTTAAAATTTTAATTTCTTTAATACTTTTTTCAATGTTTTAATAGTTTTTTTATTTTACTTTTTTCTCCTCTTTTTGTTCCTTCACTTGTTTTTGTTGTGTTTTTTTTAAATTTTGTATTTTTTTTATTTTGTATTTTGTTTTTGTATTATATTGATTTTATTTATTATATAATTGTATTTTTGTACGAAATTTAATTTAGGATGATGCAAAATATTATACTTTTTCATTCAAGTGTTAGTTAATTGACATTTAAACTGTTGATGGCTAAAACTGTTAGTTAATCAATTGTATAGTAATTAACAGTTGGGAATATAAACCACGAATCATCAAGTAGTGTATCTTTGAAAAGGAATTTATGTTATAAATTTTTCCTTGCTCTGAGATATTTTTAAATTTTTCATCTTCATGTAACACTTGTTTAATTTACATAAATAAAAAAACCTCCTGAAAGTATTAAAATGTGTTTAGTAAAATTTATTTCAAGAACTTAATTTTTGAAACAAAAATTTATTTTTAGGGGAGTTGGTAGAGCATATACCAGTAATGCTAAAACTGACCTTTTTCGATGTACCTTTCATCAGCATCTAAACAAGATATTGCTTTAGTTTTTTCACAGAATATTTGCATACATATGTTTACACTAGGGTAACTGTTAATACATATCTTTGACAGAATTTTCTTTTAAAAAATTATGAACTGAGAACTTTAAAATTTTTAAAACGTTTCATCATTTTTGAGCAAAAAATCTTTCAGTACTCAAAAAGTATTCCTGTTAACTCTAAAACATTATCACAGCATGCAACTGATATAACCTCAAATATTTCGAAGAAATTTCAAATCGATATCATAAGTAGTTTCTTAGAAAAGGTACACCGAAAAAGATCGGATTTAGCGTTATTGATATATCCCCTACCGACTCCCTTTAAAGTTACATTATTTTTGTTATTTTTCAAGTAGTTGTTTTCGTGTAAAAATAGTTTATTTAGAATACAAATCATTTGAAAGAAATATAATGAATAACTAATATAAAATTGCTGATAAAGTAAGGTTTGAGTTGTTCAGAAATTTTTTGTTAGAATTTATTTATATCTCAAATATGCTTATCCTGAAATAATATAAGTGAATAGTTTTGTTTCGTAAAATCTGCTTTTGTATGAATCTTTCATTGATATCAACATCAATTGCTGTTTTGGCCTTAAGCCAGAGGTTTCTTTCAAAGATTTTGAAATTACAGATAACCTTCTTCAGTTACTCAATCTTTCATTAAATAGATTAGTGTCTGACTTCAGTAAGAGTCTAAATGTCATCATTTAGATTTCATTAGGTTTGAATATTTATGCTTAATTTATAGCTTTAGAAATATTTTGGTGGTAAAGTTGTCCGATGTATCTATTTTTATCTGACTCACGCAATGTGAGAAAGTTATATCAGATTAAGTTTAAATAAGTAGACTTGCTAAAATATTTATGGAATTAGTTCATCAAGACATTTCTTTCATCCTTGCCGTATAATTTTTTTTTTTTTAAAACTAAAAATGCAGTTCATGAATTCTTCAAAAATACATATTGATAATTAAAAAGGAATGAAATTTAAAGTTTTATAAATCTTAACTTATATTTTAAATCATTTTATTGCAATTTAATAAATTTCGATACATTTATTACAGTTATTTATTGGTAATCAGCGATTGCTTAGGTTTCAAGCAACAGTTAATAATTTAATATTTATTTTATAATTTTAATAGTGCAGTGCGCAATATATATATATATATATATATATATATATATATATATATATATATATATACATGTTTATTTAATATAATGCTTATTTACTTATCTCTTATTAAATATTTATTTTTAAATGAAATTATTGAGATGTAATACTAAGTTTGAAATGAAATAGTGAATAAAAAAATACTATTATATTAAATAATTTGAACTATGCTCTTATTTTAAAGATTAGTTGTACGATCTATATTAAATGTCAACTGAGAGGCATTTTCATTAACCTTCCGTTAGTCGCGCGCACCTCACAGGTGCATCCCTACTGCACTTCCACCTCCTTTGCCGTCAATAGATTTTTCCGGGGGTCGAGTCTAATGTTATGTTCCTAACTTTGGATTACTCAAATGTCCGTGTAAAACCGACCTTAGAACATGTCGATGGAGAGTTGGAACCGCTCAAATCACCCCTCTGGTGCAGCGCGACCATTGACGCAAGTATTATGGATATAATATTTTTATGAATTAAATATATATATATATTATCTCATTTTCTGTCCTACTCAACGTAGCAGGTATAAATGGTCAAGTTATATACACAGAAAATGGTTACGGAGTAAAAAACCGCAGAACCTTCTTGCGTCAATTGGTTGAACATCTTGTGATGGAGGAAGAGATCCGACGCGGGAGCAAGATCCGACGCGGGAGCAAGAAAAATTTATCTTCGGTACTTCACTAAATGAGTTTTTTGATATTTATCTCTCTAAAGAGTCTTAAATTGGTAACAATTAACTATTTAAACTAAACTAAATTTCATTTGGCTTTCAAAAAACCAGAAACACCTCATAGGTGCAACGCGATTAACCATGTCGGAAACAAGTGCGCGACTAACGGAAGGTTAATAAAATTCTCATCTTACTGTAGGAAATCAGCATTTTAAATTAAAATTTTTTATTTAAATGGTATTACTTAACTTATGTTTACATAAGATATATTAAATTTAAGACAGAGACAAAATTTACTAAAAATATTATAGAAATATGTGAAATTAAAATTTTTGAAATAAATTTCATTGCACTTGGATATTTTTATATCTCTATTACTCAGGATTGCGGAGAAAAATGACTTTATGACGAACACTTCCAAGCTACTGGAAAGCCTCCTTTCTGCAGAAAACTATGACAAACAGATAAGACCAGGCTTTGGAGGTAAATACATGTTTTTTATTACACTTTTATCATACTTTTTAAAATTCTTTTTCAAACTATCATAAAATGTCTTTCATAATGTTTTTTTTTTTTTTGATAGTGCCTGTTATTTTCATAAGATTTCCTACAATGTTTATTTATAAACATCATAATATCTATGACGTCTCAGCTAACATGTACTAATTAAATAAAACTCAAATATTAAGTTTTCAACTATTTTTCAGAGTAAATTTAAATAACATATAAAAATGCAGAGTATAATATTTCATTGCAAGTTAATCAAATGAACATGTTAATCTGATGAACCGTTTAGATTAAGTTAGATGACAGTCAGATAAACGTTTTGATTAGTTAGTAGGAACATTTTATTGAATCTATATGTTTACAATCAATCATACAACAATCAATCATAAAAAATAATTTTTAAATTAAATCACAATATTAAAGTTATAGATTATTGACGCAGCTTCAAAAGTTGAAAGGTTCAAAAATTTCAAGAACAATAAATTTTAGTTAAATCGAATTAATAAAAATCTCTAGTATATTCAGATAAATATTTGATTAATTTGGAGGAGCAGTTTATTGAAACTATTTTTTTGACAATCAATCATAAAACAATAAATTTTTAAATTAAATCACAATAATCAATGTGAAGGGATCATCACAATATTTGTTGTTCCATTTGCTTACAGGGCTTTCTCCAACTGAAGCACCCTCTTGGTCAAGTCATGTCAAAGATACGGCCCGCGATCGCAATGTGTCACAGAAAGACGAATCATGTTTTTTAGAGCTTTTAGACTTCACTCGATTCCTCTACGGAAGTTTTACAATGCGCACTGTACCGTTACCCCTTTGGCTGTGATCTCAAAATTTAAATTTAGTAACGGTTACCCAGGTTATTTAGTAGACAAATATCTAATGAATTACAGAAAACTTTTAACATTTAAAACTCATTTTTATTGCACCTCTAAATCTTCAAAAACATAATTTCACACATTTCCAAATGCCAACATGGGAATAAACATTTATACATAAATTAAAACAAAAATGCAACCTTAAAACACTCAAGCATAACCTTCCACTTCTACAGTTCAAAAAAAGACATTTATAAAATAAAAACTTCATTTAACATTTCTAAAAACCCAGACTTGGTTTATGATATCTATAAATTACACTTAAATGCTGATTGTTCTCCTACAAAAAAAAACACAACATAACAGTTCAGAATATTCGGTAAATGATTCCTCTAAAATGTTAACGAAATAAAATTTAAAGTTTTATAAGTACCCTACGGAATTTACTGCTTTCACTCTGGAACCGCCCACCGGAAAGGTAGATGAACTCATGGACAAACTCCTTGGCTAGGATCTCGAAATTTCTCCAGCTATTCTAATTTCAAGCGACTTAGGCATGTAGAAGGGGGACACCGGACGTCCAGCATAGATTCCTTCGGACTTGGCCCATCGTCTCAAAGATATCGGCTTTTGGCTAATCCCGGTAGTCCTTCCCGCTAGAGACTTCAGTTTAGCTTTCCCTAAGGTTACGATCCACCATCTCCGAGATACTGTCACGAACCACTCCTTCAGCGGACAAACTCCGTATCCCCAGGATACTGCTCTGATTAACTGCTTACTACTGGTACTGCAACTGCTCCTAGCCACATTCATCGCTTCTCTTTTATCCTCCCGTCAACAAGGCGAAAGAATCTAGACTGACCTGTTTACCACGTCCAGAGTCATCCCGCATCCGGCGGACGTCAGAACCAAAAAAAAAAGATCCCTGAGAAAAACCGTCATGAATCCACTAATACCCTATACAAGTTATAATACCATCTTCAATAAATATTAATAAATTTAGTTACATAGATTTTACCCAAAAAAATCCCTTTTTAAAAGACTAATTCAAAATTTCTAAAGAAAATATCATTATGATTGAATTTAAACTTTACCGTAGTGGTGCCATCTACAGACAAATAATCTATCTTTAAAAGTATTACAAAAAAAAACTTATAATAAATTTCAATTTATTACAATACCATCGCCTCACCGAAAAAAAATTAAAATACTTTTAATTTTTTGAAACACTATAGCACTATGTTAAAATGACCTGGAACACTATCAAGAAATCAAGAAAACTAAATTACTGGATTCACACAAAAAATTCCGTTTTTTTCCTTTTCTCTAAGCTGTTCATAAATAATTCCTATTTAAAGTTCAAAATCTCTAAAAGCACCACGCGGCTTTAAACCTACTTTTAGATCTTTATCACTAAAATCAAATCTGACCCTAACAATGTGCACCTTGCAAGGAAACAGAAAAGAGGAATCAAATATGCGCCAAAGTAGTTTAAACTACACTTAACTTTAAAAAACATTATAACTCAGATTTACACTGAGCAATACCTTTTCCAGCGGCCCATAGGGGGTCAGGAAAAGATTGTACAGCAACGTTATAAATCTTCAGCTTTCAAATTTTAAGCATCGAAACATTCATAATCTACATTTTCAAAATAACATTAAAAAAAAAAACAAAAATGGGACAAACCCAGTTTTGACTGATTACATACATCATTACAAATGCCAGTGGAGACCTACACTTCACACTTATGTACATAAAAGGACCGTGGTCCACCTGAAAACAAAAAACAGTCTCCACCGACCTACTACATTCCGGCTTATGTAACAAAAATATGCACCGCCAGATATAAACTCCTCCTCCATATTTGGAGAACATTTGACATTCCACCCCAAAACATTTATAACCCAATTTAAAACAAGAAAAATTTAGTTGCACCCCCCTCTTACAAATTCTAATTTCTTATGACCCGTCCATTTACTCGTTGTCTTAAGTTATAACGAGGTTGCGGAAAAGGCACGAATTTACCTGTCTCATACAGTAGATTTTCTGGAGCAGGTGTTTCTACTCTTTCCCTATCTATACTGCCACTGATTTGGTCACCGAACCCACTATCTCTGGATCGCAAAATTTCCAATCTTTGCTCCGCCTTTGCCACATTCTCCACATGAACAACCCTAGTATAGCCAAAATTTTTTGTATGTTGGATTTTCAAAGTGACCGGAGATAAGACTTCAACCACCCTGAAAGGGCCCTCATTAAATTTAGCAAATTTCTTGCACTGGTTTTTCTTTAACACAGGATTGAACCAGTATACTTCATCCCCTACTTGGAAACTATATTGTTTGATGTTTTGGTCTCTACGAGCTTTTCTATTTTCCGCAGAATATTCTAGATTTTCCCTCGCTAATGCCTAAGTACTATGCAATTTACCAAGTAAATCTTTGGCAAAGTCCTCAGCACCCGCGTAAGAGAAAGGTTCATGATTCCTAAGAAATTCCAGCGGCAAAGTTAATTTCCTACAATATGTTAACAGTGCCGGAGTACTTGCAACGTTAAAAGGGAAAAATTGCCAGGTATAAATACGCCCGTTTGACCATCCTGTGGCGAAAGCTTATCTTTAGGACACATATTCGGTTACAACTCAAATTTCACAAACACACTATTAATTGAATATATCCGAACTTGTTTACGTCTATTTCAAAAACTGGGAATATATAAATACACTCAAATATGATACAACTTTAAAACACATAAAAAGTCAAATGTTAGCATCTGGAAATGCAAAAGATTGCAGCACCAATTTAGGCCCTCTCTATTAAATTTGCCTATCCTGGTCACGGCACCAATTTGTACCGTTACCCCTTTGGCTGTGATCTCAAAATTTAAATTTAGTAACGGTTACCCAGGTTATTTAGTAGACAAATATCTAATGAATTACAGAAAACTTTTAACATTTAAAACTCATTTTTATTGCACCTCTAAATCTTCAAAAACATAATTTCACACATTTCCAAATGCCAACATGGGAATAAACATTTATACATAAATTAAAACAAAAATGCAACCTTAAAACACTCAAGCATAACCTTCCACTTCTACAGTTCAAAAAAAGACATTTATAAAATAAAAACTTCATTTAACATTTCTAAAAACCCAGACTTGGTTTATGATATCTATAAATTACACTTAAATGCTGATTGTTCTCCTACAAAAAAAAACACAACATAACAGTTCAGAATATTCGGTAAATGATTCCTCTAAAATGTTAACGAAATAAAATTTAAAGTTTTATAAGTACCCTACGGAATTTACTGCTTTCACTCTGGAACCGCCCACCGGAAAGGTAGATGAACTCATGGACAAACTCCTTGGCTAGGATCTCGAAATTTCTCCAGCTATTCTAATTTCAAGCGACTTAGGCATGTAGAAGGGGGACACCGGACGTCCAGCATAGATTCCTTCGGACTTGGCCCATCGTCTCAAAGATATCGGCTTTTGGCTAATCCCGGTAGTCCTTCCCGCTAGAGACTTCAGTTTAGCTTTCCCTAAGGTTACGATCCACCATCTCCGAGATACTGTCACGAACCACTCCTTCAGCGGACAAACTCCGTATCCCCAGGATACTGCTCTGATTAACTGCTTACTACTGGTACTGCAACTGCTCCTAGCCACATTCATCGCTTCTCTTTTATCCTCCCGTCAACAAGGCGAAAGAATCTAGACTGACCTGTTTACCACGTCCAGAGTCATCCCGCATCCGGCGGACGTCAGAACCAAAAAAAAAAGATCCCTGAGAAAAACCGTCATGAATCCACTAATACCCTATACAAGTTATAATACCATCTTCAATAAATATTAATAAATTTAGTTACATAGATTTTACCCAAAAAAATCCCTTTTTAAAAGACTAATTCAAAATTTCTAAAGAAAATATCATTATGATTGAATTTAAACTTTACCGTAGTGGTGCCATCTACAGACAAATAATCTATCTTTAAAAGTATTACAAAAAAAAACTTATAATAAATTTCAATTTATTACAGCACGCTACATTTATAAGTAATTTCAAGGGCAGCGAGTGATAAACAAGCCAGAGAGAGAGCAACAAGCAACAAGCGGAATCTTCCACGCGCTTTGAGTCTAGGCTAGAACCTTTCTTATCGATATGAAAGGAGTGCGTCGGCGCGACTTGAGTCAGGGAAATTGCATATTTTTTCATAGAATGGAAAGGTAAACCACTGTGTTTGATTTGCAATCAAACAGTTGCTCCTTGTAAGGAGTTTAATTTGAAGAGACACTATGATACGAATCATAAATCAAAATTCAATTGTTACACTGAAAAAATAAGAATGGACACATTGTCATTTTTAAAATCTAAACTTCAAGGTCAACAATCGATGTTTACTAAAGCTAATACCGAGAGCAAAGATGTCCTGAAATCAAGTTTTATTGCATTAGATCAAAAACTTTCATTGATGGTGATTTTATTAAAGACTGTATGTTGAAAGTTGCCAATGTTTCCTTTCCATTTCAAAACTCTATAATACACAATATTTCGCTGTCAAGAGACACTGTTGCTTCAAGAATAAATGATTTATCTTAAAATTTGGTTCTTCAACTGAAGGTGAAAATTAAAGAATTTACAAACTTTTCACTGGCTGTAGGCGAGAGCCCTGATACTGTTGATACAGCTCAACTTGCTGTTTTTATACCAGGTATTAACAGTTATTGAAATAATATTATTGAAGTAACTTTGAAATAACTGAAGAACTATTAAAGTGCGTTCCATTGATAGGTACTACAACAGCAAATGATATTTATTCTGCAATTGAGCATTTGATAGCAGAATATGAACTCGACTGGAATATACTTAGCAGCACAACTACGGATGGCACTCCTGCTATGGCTGGCAAACATTCGGGCGTTGCAACTAAATTTAAACAGAAAACATCAGGAAATTTTGTGGGATTTCACTGTATAATTCATCAGGAATCATTGGCATTAAAACATTTAAAAATGAACCATGTCATGCAACCTATAATCAAAATAGAAAATTTTATAGGGAGCAGAGGACTAAAATCGCCGAAAGTTCAGGCAGTTTTTTCAAGATTTGGACGAAAATTTTTCTGATGTCCCTTATTTCACCGAAGTTCGTTGGCTCAGTCGAGGAGTAGTTTCAGAAAGATTTTTTGCATTACGTGACCCTATTCAAGCTTTCATGTTAGAAAAAGGCAACCCAATTGATTATGACAATGACTGGTGGATTGATTGTGCTTTTTTGGTAGATATGAATAAACATTTGACTGATCTGAATGCAAAGGTACAGGGTAAAAATCTGATTGTCACTCAAATGCATTCATGTATTCAAGCCTTTGAAACAAAGTTGGGGCTGAGGGAAAATCAGGTAAAAAATCAAACTTTGGATCATTTCCCTCATTTAAAATCAATTGGCTCAGTGAACCAAAAAAAATTGGATCAATATTCTCAGCTTCTGCAAAATCTGATCACGGAATTCAACAATCGTTTTGAAGACTTCTAAAAAGTGAATGAAATGGAATTCCCAATTTTCTACAGTCCATTCAATTTTGAAGCTTCACAGGCACCAGTTTATTGGCAAATGGAGTTGATAAATCTACATCGGACAGTATTTTGAAAGAAAAATTTAAAGAGGTTAAACGCTCTTACATTTTATACACAATATTTCAAGAGTTTGGATAACTACCTGGAGTTAAAACAGCATGCAGCACGCATTCTGTGCATGTTTGGTAGCACCTATTTATGCGAGCAGATGTTTTCCGTCATGAAAATAAATAAGAACAAACATCGCACAAGACTTACGAATGAACATCTCCAATCAATTCTTAAAATAATTACAGCAAATATGAAACCGGACATCAATGAGCTTGTCAAACACATGAGAAGTCAGGTATCTGGATCCACGAGCTCAAAATAATTGCCCTCTTTTATAACTTTGATATGATTTTTAACAACCGTATATTATATACTATATAATTAAATAAATAAAATGTTATAATAATTCAGTAAAATTTTTTTATTTGAATCTGGCCCGCCTACAGATTCTAAATTTAATATATGGCCCTCTGCAAAATTCAGTTTGACACCTCTGCTCTTGGTTGTCTTTGTCCTTTGCAAAATCCCTAAGGTTCAGCGCCTTGCGTGTTGACTTATGAGATTCTCGCAACCTCTAACGAAGGGACGCCACCTTCTGGAGATAGATCAGTATTCCCCGTACAACTCTCAGCGAAGGTTGCCTTCCTTTACTGCATTTTTTTCCTTTACTGCATTCCCTGTGTGCTCCCAGCTTGCAGATCTCGTATTCATCCATTTTATTTTCATAATTTGGCAAGTACTTTTTAATTATCATTTATCATAAATTTTCCACATTTTTTAACAACTTTAACGCTCAAATTATTTTTACTTAATATAGTTCTATGAATCTTTCTAAGCTTATTTATTATGTCCTAATAAGAGTTTAGAACTTAAAATTGAAGCATATTTTGAATTAATTTCAAAATTACAGCACGTCCTCATTCTCATTTAAGGACACTGGGCATTCCAGTGAGAAAATTATCTCTTTTGGACTAACATGCGAATATTGCGATTAGTTCTTACTAATTTTTTGGTATAGAATAGATATAAATTGTATCATTCCTTAAAAATGAAAATAATTTTAGACTTCTGATAATATTTGTGAACACTATTATTAGTTTAATTGTATTTAATTTTTGAATTACAAAAAAGGATCAATATGGAAATAACCTATGTAAGTAAATGAATAATACCATGTAATTTCATTTTATGTATATATATTTAGTTAAGCGCATTTAAAATACCCAAGTATATAAAATAATTAAAAATATATAAAATATTCTGTACATGAAAGCATTTAAAATATACATTGAATTACATACTATATAGTTGCTCAATTTACTATGAAACTTTGGAAAACAAAGTATGCTTGAAGTTACGTGGCATTTCTTATTCGCTGTTTTGATGTACAATTTTCTCTCTGAAAACGTCTTTGCTTATCCCTTTTTGCTTTTGTAAGTCCAATAGGATCGTACTTCACTTCAGCAGAAGAGGCTGATTTTATCATTTGCCATCTACTCGATCTACCTGGCTTTTTTTCAAATATGCTACGGCAATCTCACGTCGTAAATAATTTACTAAAATCTGCTTCTTACTATCTTTTTTATGAAGAGTTTTATACAAAATGTAAGCATTCATTACTGACCTGCCTATCATTCTTGTAATTAAACACCAATGCCATTTTAGCCCCTTATTGATATAGTGTGCTTTTCTAACCCTTAGGAAAATTTGCCA
Source organism: Parasteatoda tepidariorum (assembly GCF_982258835.1). Taxonomy (NCBI): domain Eukaryota; kingdom Metazoa; phylum Arthropoda; class Arachnida; order Araneae; family Theridiidae; genus Parasteatoda; species Parasteatoda tepidariorum. The sequence continues at coordinate 7,422,778 of NC_141765.1, forward strand.
CAGAGAAGCCTATGGTAATCTATGGCAACCAATGGGTACCATAGAAATTTGTATGGCAAGATACCATACGCCTATGGTTACCATAGAGATTTGTATGGCACAACCCCATAAGCCTATGGCTACCATAGAAATTTGTATGGCAAGATACCATACGCCTATGGTTACCATAGAAATTTGTATGGCAGAACCCCATAAGCCAATGGCTACCATAGAAATTTGTATGGCAAGGTACCATAGGCCAATGGTAACCATAGAGTCTTGTATGACATTTATATGGCACGTCACCATTCTCCTATGGCAACCATAAAAATTTGTACCGCAGTATACCATAGGCCAATGGTAACCATAAGGATTTGTATGGCACGCTACCATTGGCCTATCGCAACCATAGAAATTTGTATGGCAGTATACCATAGGCCAATGGTAACCATAAAGATTTGTATGACAGATTATCATAGGGAAAATCTGATCTAGATCCCCACCAACGAAACAACATCTCCTATGGAGTCCTCAAAAATATCTTCTAAAAGAAAGAAATATCCATTTTTTCATCCCGAAGTTAATTAAATTCAACATGCTATCCCTCAAGGCATTCCTGGTGAGTCCTTACCGGCCTCCGGGTGGCCAATTTTTCCATTTTTGAGTGTTTGAAATCCGATGTTCCATTGATTTAGGCTTAGAGTATCAGACCGCCATATTAACGTGTCATCCACTACTGATGGAATCTTTCGCTAACTTTGGCTACCTATTTTAATATTTTTTCGATCTCATTCTTGGTCTAAAACATTTTATTGCAAACGCATATGCGATTATCTATCTGAATTTATTAAGTTTTTATTTTCCGGCTGTCTGGTACTTTTATTATCGGTATCTTTTCAAAATATGTCGCGATTGGGTATAGGTTTTCGCTGTGTTAAATTTTGCTATTTGCTAACGCTGACTTTGTACACTTTAATTAATATCTTGTTGTTAATATTTTTATTTAAAATTTTTATATTTCTTTCTCCCAACTGTTTCTGATTAAACAACATCTTTCTTTTTATTTTATCCCCTCTCTCTGATTTGTTATACATTTTGAAAGTCGCAACACTTTTCCATTATTAATGGTGTTCTATTCCCCATAGCAATTTGTAAACAATCTTCATGATGAAAAAAGCAGTTAAGTGCTTATGATCAAGCCATGTCATCATTTCTTTAATAATTAAAATTTTTTAATTCTTTTAACTTGTTCGGTGATAATTTCATTTTATTTGCTTTCATATATCAATATCAAAGTCAGTGTTTACATTCTCATTAGTTTTTGATTTTAATTCCACTTAGGTTCTTGCAATGCCTTTTTACAATATCTTACATACGTTAGGGCTTTATATTTTTATTTTGAGTTTAATTTTTGCTTGCCATTAAATTGTTTTTTATCATGCCTCTGCGTTTTACTATCTTACAACTATTATTTCTTAAGTATCAACATATACTTGTACAATGTTCTGTTACATATTTATACATAGCTTACGGTCATCACTTAACTAGATTTGCTGGATTACTGGTTGACAATTATTTTGCTTCAATGTCATCAATGGGACAGTCCCTGGCCATATCATCCGCTGCAGTAACCAAAAATGCTTTTAACAATTTATCCTTTCCTTAAGTTTCCTTATCAAACTAATTATGATGCCAATCAATCAAATTAACGTTTTTTATTCTCGCTCCGACCTCCAGACACACTTTCTATTTTCCTGTTTTTTACAGTTTTAACAAATATTGGTTGCCTGTACTCAATATATTTTGTTCCTAATCAACATAACCAATATTTTCCCCACTCACTCCGATCACTGGACCCATTTTCTAACCGTTAGTACTAACCGTTTAAAATTTATTTGAATAAGAACAGCATTCAGAAAGGATTCTGCAAGTGAAACAGGGGAAGTTTATCAAAGAACTTTTTAAAAAACGCTTTCTGGATACATATTTATTCTACAATTATTAAGTTTTGCATTTCTAATATCCATTGCGAAAGATTCTTGTAAGTAACTATTTTTTGATGTATGGTAAAATATCAACGAGAAATGTTGCCATAGCTGTATGGCAAAGGTGTACCATAGCCTATGGAAAAATATTTCGTCATAAGCTGTAGCACATCTTAGTTTTATGGTAAACTTTTGCCATATAAAAAAAATGTCATAGGATATTCCTATGGGGTTTTGCCTATGGCAAAATTTTGCCATACACCTTTGCAATATACGTACGGCAAAATTTTGCCATACATGTATGGCAAAATTTTGCCATAGGCAAAACCCCATAGGAATATCCTATGGCATTTTTTATGGTAAATCTATGGCAAATTTTCTTAAGGGAAGAACCAGTCATGTTGATCCCCACTACCCATGAAAGCGTTGTAATCACGCATGATTTCTGATTGAGGCACATGTACTCTTTCTTTTTGTACTTTTCACCACCACATTCTTTGCCCCCTCAGGATTTATTCTTTCGAAATTCGTTGCTATTGTAACTGATTTATGGTCATTCCTTCCGAATCCTTCTCATCAATCTCAGGTGGAATTGAAATGATATCTGCCTCAATTTTTCCTAAGAACAAATATTCCTGAGCTTCCTCTGTTTTAAGAAATTTACGGTATAGTATTAATTTCAATGCAATACGGTATAGTATTGCATTGAAATTTTGAAGAAAATTACAAAAATTTGAAAAACACCTAAAAGGTGAAATAATTTCCTAAAATAACGGAAATATTATTTAAAAAATGCCTGCTATTTTTATAATTCACTTACTATATAAAAATACATGCATAATTAAGTGAATTAAAACAATTCTGCAAAATTCTTTAAAATTTGTCTGAAGCACCTAGTGTCCTTAATTGAGGACATTAGGTATAATGTTATATGAAACGAAAAGCAACTGTATTACACAAATTTATTTACCATGATATGTTTAGCATTATATACAAATTTTACTTAATGTTTTATCGACTGTCCTCAATTGAGGACAGTGGGCGTTAATGGATTAAGATGCTTACGTGAAATTTGATATCTTCTCCCTGGAGCACACAGGGAAGACCTGGACCAACGTGGTAGAATTTCTCCTACCAGTTTATATATCTTCCGCAACGTAACAATTAGCATTGCCACTGTGCAAAATTATGAAATGATTCCTGGATAAAATTTGTCAAGTCAAAATAAGGAATGCTGTCCGGTAGAAATGTTTCTTTTTATTTTGGAGATTCAAAGTAACTCACAATAATCAGCGAACTTAGCTGCGTGTAACAGTTTTCAACCCTCCTTCAAATCCACCACTCCTACCCGAATACACCGATCCCAGCAGAACAAATTCCCAACAGAACAATCAAGTTAAAAACTATTGACACAGCTATAAATGTATTCCTTCAATTTAAAAGTTGCAAGGTTGAAAAATTTTTAAAAAAAAAATAATCCTTAGTTAAACAGGAAAATTGGTATACGCGATACGTTTTTTTTCTTCATAAATTAAAAAATTACTACCTCTTTAGACCATGAAATTTGCACTATAAAAAGATAATAGATTTTTTTTCCTTTTAAAACTATCTGACTACAATATAAACTTTTTATTTAAATTTTGTACAAAATGATATGCATAAAGATATCATCAAAGCAGTGCATAGAAAACTTACTACTTTCGTAAAAAGTTGCAATAAAAAAAGACGTAACAAATTATGCACAGATGTACTGCTAAACAATGCTGAACAATGATGAGGGAATATTACGCTAAATCAAAAATAACTTGAAAAGATTATCCTTTTTCCTGTTTCTTCGAACGATAAAAAATTGTGATTGCTGAGAATCATTAATGAAGAAAAGAACATGGTCAGCGATAATTATATATCTTTTCGCGTGTTAAAATATGTCCATTCATCCCACTGAAATTACATTTTTAGGTATAATACTCAACGTACATTTAAGGCTGAATTTATGGAGTTAAAATGCATGAATTATGGGACTGGTTACAATGCTAATATTATTTATGCAATTATCATCATTCTTATTTGGTACGATTAAAAAAAATAAAAACAGTGAATCCTTAATGTAAAGAAAGAAAATAAACAAATTTGTAGAAATTTTCCCAAAATAATGCCTTCATTGCTTTATTTAAATAATTTCTACAAATACATATTGGTCATCTTTAAACATTTTATTGAAAATTTCTACCGTTTAAAAATCAAAAAACATATACTATAAAAGTCTATGCATTTTAATTAAATATTAATGTCGTAATATTATTATTATGTTCATTATTATTGGTCAGTTGTGATAATGTTTTTTTAAAAAAAATTATTTACTCAATTTCTACATTTTAAAGTATATATTAAATTTTTTTCATATTTAACGTTTTAGTAGGGTTTTTAAAAAGATATTCTTCAGCACAATGAATATGTTTATCGATTAAATTTCTATCGTAAGCATCATCGCTGAGGAATCATGAGAAACAATGAATATTTTTAGGTTAAGATATACAAGCTAGTTTTACAAGGCAAAAAAATTATTTTAATGAAATACTTTCTTTGGAAAGAATTAGTCCATTTAAATTAAAAAGAATAATAATTGGTATAAATTAATGGCAAAACTAATTTGAAGCACTTATTTGAAGCACTATTAATGATACTTATTTGAGCACTATTAATGACTATTAGAATTATTTAAAAAAAACTGTTCCTAAAACACTGTAGTTACATGCAAAAACACGACAGAGTAATATTAATATGCTAATTATAAACAAGTCATCTTATTTCAGGTTTTAGAGGTTATATATTTTTTATACTATTATTATTTTTTTTAAATTTTAGTTTACTTAGTTTATTCCATGGTTACTTAGATTTGCTGATTTTTTTTAGCATCAAGGTTGCTCTTACATAATGTAATAAATTTTGGAAAAAAAAAGTATTTAACAGATTTTATATGTGAAGAAAATATACCAAAACGTGAATTCTATCTGAATTAAATCCCTAATCCATAATTTCTAATTTATATAATTGCATTTTTAATGTAGAAATTCAGTTTGCCTGTTTACTCTAAATTAATGTAACTAACATTTTACATACTGCTCAAGTAAGATATAAATAGATTACAAAGACCAATTTTACAGGAATTGATGAAAAAAAGTCCATAAATTAAGAAATATATCACGAAAAAATTTTATCTTCGGATCATTATTCTTTATTTTGAAATATTACTATGTAAAGAAATGTGTCTTGAAGAGAATGTTTATTTTTTCCCATAAAAAATATTTTGTTTGTTTAATTTTATTTATTTTACTTTATGATACCATTTTTGTATGTATATATATATATATATATATATATATATATATATATATATATATATATATATATATATATATATATATATATATATATATATATATATATATATATATATATATATATATATATATATATATATATATATATATATATTATATATATATATATATACAGTATTAACATATAAATCTAAACATATAATAAGCATGATGCATATTATAACATTAAGGCTTTAATTCAAGGTAGTCATTGATATAGTTCATGAAGCGTTGAGCATCGCTAGAAAGTGAGATGTAGTTTCGAAATTTCTAAGCAATAGCTATGGAGAAATAATTACTTAGAGAAAGAAGATGAGACTTAGATGAGAGAAATAATTACTTAGCTTATTTTTGTCGAATAAAAGCTGCTCGCTCAATTTTTCAGAATAAGACTTTTTGAGCATGAAATTAATTACGATAAGTAGCTTCTAAAATGTTAAAACTTTACTTAATTTACAATTAACAATATCAATTAAATTGCCTCTGTTTCCCTAAAAGAAATTTTAAACTGAATAAGCAAACTTTATACTGCAAAAAATAATTCTTTTTAAGTAAAATTAAATCTGAAGTATTCACTTCAAGCTTCATCTAATGAGATGTGAAAGTGGCGACTTTGAATAGTCTCAAAAATAGTAATTAATGCAGTATATAATGAACTATAAATGATAATTATATTAGTACGTGTGAATTACTGTTAATGTATGGAAGCAGTAATAGAAATAATGTTTAAACTTTATAAATACAAAAATAATATTTTTCTTTTAAAAATAATTTTTAATACGTATAAATTAATTTTCTTTATTATAAACAAATTTCATTAATTATACTATTTCATAGATTTTTCAGGAGCTATATTTTTTTTAAAAAATATCCCACTTTAATTTGTCAAATGATTAAGTGAATTTAGAATTATTTATTTTATTTATTACATTTTTAAAACTTGGGATTGTTCCCGAGCTAGTTAAAATCACAGCTACAAACGAAATTATTTCCAAAACTATTTTTTGACTATTTCCCCGGCATTAAATTCAGTTTTAAAATACGCGCATAATTAATTCCAAATTTTCACAACATAAACTGAAAATCACACTTTTAAACAGAAACTGCAGTCGAGTTAATGAATTCAAAGCTAGAAAGTTTGAACGTAGGAGAAATCGCCGTCTATCAACCCACAGATGAGCCTCACATAACCATTACGAACAGATGGTATTATGCATTTAAGACTGTGTGTACGAAGGAAAAGAAAGAAAAAAATATAGAACATTAGAGATTCCTTAAATGAAATTTCTACTTTAGTCGCTTTCAGCTTTTTATGGAAAGATGCTGCAACTTTTAAAGTTTTCAATGAGAAATGATTGTGTATGATACTTAAGAAATCGTGATATTTTTAGATAAAGTTTAATCGATTATGCATAGAAGAGGGAACTTGCATTTAATACTTCGCTTAAAAATCGTAAGAAAAGAATAATAATCAGTTCATTCACGTACGAAAAAGAACGAAAACACAAGAGGCTAGAATCAATTTAAACCTAAAAAAATTTTTACTCTGGACTCCAAGAATGCTGCATAACGACCCTATTACACTGTTAGAATTTTCATTCTGAAGTAACTGTAAGGTAAAGAAATTTTTTTATCTTGTTGGCTTTCAAACCGTTTGCAGCTAATATGGTTAACAAAATTATACAGAATTTTAACCATTTTTCAACTAACTAGCATAACTTCAAAACCGCATAAACGAAAATTAACTGGACATTAGAGCTAGGCTTTATTTTAGGAAATGTGAGTTAAAGGTTGTGGTTGACCCTTTACAAAAATTTAAGATGTTTTGTGGTTGACATGCGCAAAAAACACAACTGAGGCAGAAAATGAGGTTGTGTTTTACACCAAAAATGAACTCACCAATAAACCTCAATATCAATCCTATTTACACATAATTAAATCAGCCTCATAATAAGCAATTCTTTTAGTTGAGATTGCGTGAAATTATTCACACCTCAAGAATACTTATTTGCTTGAAGTGTAGAAAAAACAACACGTAATCCTCAGAAACAACTTGACAAAGTTGGTTGCTCTAAGGGAGATTTCTATCAACCTCAAATGTGAATAAAACAACTTCATGCACATTGATTATACACCTTGGGAGGTTTATTTTTAAGGTTATTTTTGAAGTCAACTTCAGATAATAATAAACCTTAACGTCTTAACGTTAACGTCTTAAATAAACCTTAACGTCTCAAGACAACCTCAAATAAGCCACAAAAACACCTTAAAGTTTTGTAAGAAGAGTTGTGCTTTAAATGAACCTTGTAATGTGGTTTAACTTATTTTTCTGGTTGTTTACACATCGGAAGCGATGGGAAATACTAGACTTTTTTGTGCTAAGCAGCTTTATCGTTCTGCCATCTATGCGTGAATAAAATAATCATATTCTAATAATCTAGAGTCATAAATTGGGGAGTGCAGGACGCTGAAAAGTCTTGATGTGTCGAAGGGAATATTCTGGAATCTATGCTGGGAATCGAATCCCCATTCTTTCCGTCATGAGATTGATAGATTAGCTCCCGCGGCTATAAAATGTACCCAGAGGAAAGGAACTAAGTAACTTCATTAGTTTGGCCTATTTTATGGGATAAGATTCTGGTTTTTTAACTGAAACATGTGAAGGTAGTTAATAAATGATTTTTCTCAGAGTTATTTGAATACTAACTTATTTAGGGTTATTTGACTGTTTTGTTTGAATATTGTGAAATAACTATGAAAGAAATTGTTATTTATTCTTTTTTTGAGAAATTTCTAATAGGACAGTAAAAAAAAGATGAGAGACTATGTCTAAATAAAAGTTTAAATTTGAAATATGCCCCCCCCCCATTGTCCTTAAAAATTCGTCACTAAAGAAGCTACGTCATTAAAGAAGCTGCATTTTCATTTCTCTAAGAGGACACAATGGTGGATGACTATACAAACTCATGTGAAAAAGTTTGCAATTGTTACACTTTTCTTGGCATTTAATTAGTATATGCAGTGTTCTTTGATGTAAATTATTTTAAAATATTGAAATTATAATATTTTTTAGGCTCTCCTACAGTAATCGACACTGATATAGAAATCCGGAGCTTTGGTTCAATATCTGAAACTGATATGGTAATTAATTTGAAATGGTTCAGTATTTTAAGAAAACATTTTCATAGAAGTTGTCAAAATATATAGACCATGTTTATTTATATCAGCGTTTATTTATATCAGCGTACATTAATAACATAAACTACACATATTTATCTCAGTTATTTCAAGAAATCCAGTGGTTTTCTGCGGAATGTAAACGTCTGAGGCCAAAATGTTAAATTAAAGTAAAGTTAAATGCTATAAAATGGCAAATTTGTCATTATCCCGGCTATCATTTTCCTGACTTATGAATGCCAGGACATTGAAGTGTTACCAGAAATTTTTTTAAACAGTATACTGTTAAGAGGGAAAGCAAATATTAACCAAATACCAAGTTTATGTATGATTGTAATATGCTTGAATGTAATCAAAGTTATTTATTTATTTAATGATTGATTATTTTACACAATTTTATTCTGTACATATCAGCAACAAAAAATTTTTTGATTCTTTCTACAATGGATAAAAAGAAAAATTATTTAAGCAATTTATGGTTCATCTAACATAAAGGCTTAAGTTGAGTTACTTACTATTAGTTTAGAGTGACTGTTTTTTAAACTTCTAAGCTAATATGTCATTTTCCTGGCATTCAAGAGTTAGTGAATTTCTATTTCATTTTTTTCCTTGAGCAAATGTCAATAAACTATACTGCTGTCTGAAAGATATTAATAAATGTAACTAAATTAGTATTAAAAAAAATTTCGATTATTTTGAAGACTTTTTTGGTCCGAATTGTCATGTTTTCAAAGAATCACCCATTATGTTCATATTTTATAAACAATACTTAGAAAAATCATTATTCTTTTTCAAATTTTTAACCCCCGTCCATTTGTTTTTAAGAAAAATAATCTATTTATTACATCATACATCATTTCCTATTTCAGATTTTAATTAAATCGTTCGCTAAAATAGATGGTTACAAAAATCTAGAATGTCTATTTTGCGCTGATAAATTATCCAAAGCTTTTTTTTCCTACAGCATCTTTGATATTTTTAAATTTAAATATTTCTTATTAAGAAAGGGAAAACGCATGATTTTTACCTTTTATGCCAGCTCTAATTAATTTCCAAAATTAAGCAGTTTTAATAGTTTTAAACGTTGATTATTATCCAGATATTAAAAAAAAATGTCAACAATACTTCATATTTAATAAACAAGTTCCATAATGTGCTGCTAAAAATAAAAATAATTTCAGAATATTTAATTCAAAAAGGAAAATGAAATATTTATTTATTATCCAGTAAAATATTCCAATGTGAAGAAGCTTTTTTTTAGACAAAAAAATCATCGGAATAATTTTTTTAAAAGAAACGCATGTGTTTATTTATTGACACACTTTAATGTTAATTATCAGGCTCTAATCCTTTTAGCAACACAACAATGCTTTTCGATTTGTTTATTTTATTACTTAACATTGCTATCACGAAGAAGTGTTTAAATGGCATTAAACTAAATTCCGATACATCAGATTGAAGAACTTGTCTCAGAGATGTTCTGTGACTTTTAAAGCTGCATAATCTAGCAACTCAGTTAGTTTCCATGGAAACAGAAAAACACAGACTGCACCTGCAGACTTAACGATCACGCTAACATTAAGCTGTATTTTTTTTATGCCCATATATATTTTACAAGAAGGCTACACTTTTTTACTAGTTGGCCAAAATAATATCTTTAATAACAAAAGCGCAGCGTGTGTTTCAGCACAAATCACAATGAGTTGGAGCTCTTTTCCTGAACCCCTCTCTGTCTTTTCGTGGACAAGTTTTTTTAATGTGCGTGTGCTCTTATAACCCTTATATACAAAACGATGCAAGATAATACAAAGATTGTCGTGCTTATATGTATTAAGCCCTATTAAATGAAACGGAAGCAATATTTTTATTCTGATAAGTGAATAATTTGAGCTCAATTATGAAAGATTAAAATTAATAAATTTGTATTGCTGTTTTGTACACTCGTTTGCATGATTACTTCAAAAAAGCTCAAACATACAAGACACTGCCAAATTATATTTATATGCTTTATTTTATGCTATAAATATTTTAGATGAGTGTTACATATCTAAATGAATTGCGTAATCCAAAAATCTTCAAAGAAATTGAGAAATGTCTTTTATTTTAATTAAATGCTAAAACTCAAATTAGCAAGTAATCAAAAAGTAAATATAGATAAAATTTATACAAAAGACCCCTGTCTTGATTATTTATTTCAAATAGTAAATATAGATAAAAAGTAAATATAGATAAAATTTATATAAAAGACCCCTGTCTTGATTATTTATTTCAAATAATAGTCTGAAACTACACATAAATCTTCAAAAGTAAAAAAGAGATTCATTTTTATGCATTTATATTTCATTTTTTATATATATTTATGTTTAATTTTATAATAATTCATGGTCTCTTAAAAAATATTTTTTCTGATGAAGAGCAACATGAAATATTATTTTTCAATAACCTTATGATTTCAATATAGCAGTTTTAGTTTAATGACTCTTTTAAAAGATTTAAGCATTTTAACATTAAGATTTTTAACATTTAAGAGTCGCGTGTGTAAAAAACCAAAATCAATAAAAACAAACTGGCCGAAGACTTTTGCACGCCGCTTTACCATAAAATTCAATTTAGGGATTCAAAAGTGCTTTCATATTTAATTAAATAAGCAACTTAATTAAATAATTAACTTGATTAATCATTAACTTAATTAAATAATAAACTAAAAATAAGTATTAAAATTGTTTTTTATTGTAAAAAAGTTCTATAATTGCGTGCTAAGCGAGGAGAGAGATTTTAAAATAAAATATGTCTACCAAACTTACGTCGCATCTCTCAACAGAACATAGTTTTATATTCTCATAGTTTTATGTTGGAAAAAAATAGTTAAAGAGTGAAAAATCAATTAAAAACTGTTAAAATAATAAATACGGCAGTAATACTAATATGAAAAATTGACACAAAAGTGTTATTAGGAATTAGTTTCCGTTATTTACCTTGCGATAAGTTTTGTTTAAACTGGCAAATCTGTGAACATAACTTAAATTTTAATAATAAAACTAGTTTAATTTAGAGTGACATTTAATCTACATTTTAAAAACAATAATATATAGGTAAGATTTTAAGTTAAAGCTTTTTATAAATAGCAACACAGTAAGTTTGCATCACTTTTGAATGTAAATTGAAAGAACGGAATTTTGACAAAACTCCCTTCTAACGTAAAAGTTAAAGACACTAAGAATTGTTTTGCCGTTGTTTCTCATATTTATTAATTAATCACAAATTTATAAAACCAAAATTACAATGGAACTAAACGTAAAGTAAATAAGATATTTATTTCATAAAGGGTTATTAAGAAATATTTATACCCATTTAAAAATAAAATATTAAATAATAAATAAATTCAGCATAAATATTTTTTGTTAATAATGTTTTTTGCTAACTATTCAGTCAAATTTGTCACTTTCGGAAAAACTTACATCTAAACTTATTCAGTTCATGGAGTGTTTTAACTCGAAATAATAAAATACTCGAACATTTAGCTATATTAGATTCGTAACTCATCGTCATAAGATATTGCAATTACTCTCGTAACTACCATTATAAATAAATATTAATGGATGTATATGTATATATATATATATATATATATATATATATATATATATATATATATATATATATGTGTGTGTGTGTGTGTGTGTGTGTGTGTGTGTGTGTAACAATCCAGTATTTAACATTATGGTTATTCGTATGAAGTTATTTAAGTAAAATTAAAATGAAAAAACGGCCGTGATGGCACACTGGTTAAGGCACTGAATTCTGATAGTGAAGAATCGGATTCAATTCCCAGTGGCAGTTAAAAGCCCCCCCCCCCCTCTCCACCTTCATATCGAAAAAGAGCCAGTTTCTCAGGGAAGTAAAGATGGCCTGTGCGCAATGCTTACGTCATTGCCATAATCATGCCGGCGGTCACAACGTTATGGGGACTAAACATTCATCACCCCCATGGCAAAAAACGGGCTATTGCGGGGATGCTTTTACTAATGAAAAAAAGATTTTTTTTTTAAAATTAAAAAAGGAGAAATTCACATTAAAATTTTTTTTTTCCTAACAAGACATTTAACAAATTGTGAAAAAAAATGCATTTATAAAGAATTGCATTCGTATTCTTCATAGAATTCTGGAATTCAAAATAAAATATCTTAATTCAATATAAAGCCATCTGTTGTTGACAACTATTTTCAACGTTTGTAACAGTTCTTTTTATGTTTACATTTCAACGAAATACGTTATTCAATCCAAAATGAATATAAATTTATCGGAATGTAAATTTGATAATGCAAATTTTATATTAGCTTCAAAAATTACCGACGAGGAAAAAGTCGGCATGTTTCGAGCCCTCGAAAAGCGGGCACCCACTCTCAAGACTCAACAGATAAAGAAAACAAGACAGATTTTAGAAAAGAAAACACTAAGTTGTGGAAAACACACTAAGTATGAGTCAATAGATGATTTGTATAATACTTTGTGACAAACAAATCTTTCAGGTACCATTTATCTAAATTTTAAAGCACATCTTGTTTCGCCGATGTAGTCATTTAGAGCATGTCTTCTTTGCCCAGTGAAACTGTTTAAAGTGCGTTCTCTTCCTCAGGAAAAAAGGACACGTTTAAAACTTGAGATTAAGGAAGCGCGATATATATGTATTATCAAAATTTAATAATTCATCTATTGCCGCACATTAATGGAAACATGAGCGTAGGTTTATTTAGATAATATCCTGCCAGCTCATCTTGATGCTATGAAATCTATTCCATTCAAATGAATGCCTCTTCAATGGTTAATTAAATGAGTTCCTCGTGACCTCTCTGTATCACTTAGAAATGCATCCTGTTCTGATTTGCCTCTTTCAGCCTCCATCATTTCTCACAGCTTCCGCTGTTTCTCTTGTTCAGTTTATTACCTTTATTTATTTATTTTTTTTTTGTCTTCTTCATTCATAATTTTTGTCTTTTTCTTTCAAATCTGTATTGTTTCCTTCGACTATGCTTGTTGAATCCTGACAATAAATGTTCTTCGTAACTTGGCGAGCGCACGTAACTTAGCGATTTTTTTTCATCTTGATAAGTTTTGAAGTTAAGGAAATTTTGGCATTATAAAATAAATAATTTAACTACATTTTTTTTAATTTTAATCTCATGCATGCCGTTAAAATAATCAGAAAAGATTAGAGGCTAATCCAGATGTGCGGATTCAACTGTTTACAATTAAAACTAATTACGAAACAATTATTGATAAAATGAGGAAAATATTTCCGTTCTTTGTATAAATAAGTCTTTGGTTTACGCATTCATAATTGCTGAGATAAACATTGTTATCATTTATATCTTCGCAATTGCTAACGCACTTTATATAAAGTAATTTAGGGTCCCATAACCGAAAAAAAGAAAAGAACCCAGATGACCACTGCTTTGAGGGAATGGACGTAACAGAACTTTTGAAAACTGTAAAAGCAAATTAATATCTTTTAAATAAATTGTCCTTTTTCAAGGAATGAAATCACAATTTTGAATCTGCATATTAATATAAGCGAATGTTACATTAATCTCTATCTTGAACTTAACGTAATTAAATTACTTTCTCCTATTACCCATATGAAGGTATATAAAACATTAGATCATAAAAAATGCATAATTACATCGTGAGGAATTAGTTCAGAATTTAGATATCCAAAAAGTCATCTGTCATTTTGTAATGTCTGATTTGTCGATGATTGTAGAGGAAGTGCCAAGTGAATCTGGAAATATTTCGCTTAGTCATGGCAAAAGTCCAAGAAAGGTTAATGATGAGAATTACAATTTCACTCGGAATATTTGCAGTCATTACTATTTTCTTTCTCCTTATTTTCCGCTTTAAAGGTATTTAACACGATTATCCAGTGATTCTTCCACAAGATACTCGATAATTTTTACACATTTATCAGATAGAAGCGAAAATATTCGCTGGTTTGGAACAATGTAGTCGTTTGGAAAAATGTATTTAATGAGTGATTTGCATGCAAACAAATATATTTAGTTTTTAAAAAGCAAGCATTTTATTTTTTAAGTCGAAACTCTATCAGTCGAAAAAAAAAGAAAATGAAAACATTTTTTTTAAAATTACGTAGGAATTAAAAATTTTAAGGAAAAATAATAGAAGTTTCTGATTATAGAGGAAAGACATAGATATTGTAAAAAAAATTTAAAAAGGTAATTAATCGATTTATTTTCATTCTGAAATCCAAGTATTACAAAAAGGAATTCTAAGAAGAAATGAATAAACCATAAGAACTAAATGATTAAATTGTGGCAAACAAGAGAAAAAGCACTGCAAAAAAGTTTTTCAAAATTGAGCATAACACGGACAAATTAGCTGAGAAACAAATGAAATAAGAAAAGCCCATTTATTCAAAATTTAAACAGCATGAGCAAAACACATAGCCTCAAAGGTGATGAGGAAGAAAAAATGTGTGAGAGATATGTTTGCCGGCATTATTATGGGAACCAAAGACTCGCAGAATCTAAGTCTTTGCCTCTGTAGAATCTTAGATTCTTTGCAGAATCTAGTAGAATGCTCAAACCACATTAGTTGAGCACTCCAAACCAGGAAGAGTTATATAGTGGCAACGGCAATGAAACATCATTAGATTTTAACTGCCAATTTCAATCGTACAAAAGGTTCCAATTTGAAAAATATGGTCCCAATAGTCAGGAGATTGGTAATTATAATTTCACCTTTTGCTTATTTTACTATACCTCAAACAATTTTAAGTAAAAGGAATGTATGTCATGATGTGTCTCTGCGTTGTTCACTATATAAAGCTTCCCAACTTTCTTCGGGATGGGGTGCACAATTATGGTGGTTTGGCACTGTTAAAAATTTATTGAGAATTGCGATCTATTTAATTGTAAAATTTATTGGCTGAATTGCAATCTATTTAATTGTTGTTTTACCATATTTAAACAAAACAGTCATATAACCATAAAAAAGATGGTAATGAAACTATTAACAGTGAAAAAAATCATTTGTTAACTATTTTGACCTAAAATTGTTAAATAACAAGAATTTTATAGCACCAACAAAACCCACTTAATAAAGCAACTTAGTTTCTTTCAACTGAGTGCATATTATAGCCGAAAGAGCTAATCTGTTAATCTCATGATCTACAGATCGAGGGGTCGAGTCCCAGCGTCGACACCTCCATTCCCTTTAACACGCATGAAAAATTTCCAGTCTCTGCACTCTCAAATGCCCGTTGTAATGAGAAACTTAGCTCCTATGTACAATTAAATCTCTTTTTTTACGGTTTTAAAACCATAGTAGCTGTAAATGTTTAAAAACCCGTATAGTTTTGTATTCAAGATTTTATAACCATACTAGTAATAAACGGTTTCAAGACAGTAAAGGTGAAAAATATTCTTGCAGTAAACTTTGCTGTATATTGGATGGATTGACAGCTACCATAATTTTAGAATAAAAACTCTAACAGTGTAGTATGGCTACTGCGAACCTGGTGTTTCTTGGTTAGAGTGTTGCCAGCAGCCAAAAAAAACAACTCTTCCACCACAGGGTGTTTCTTTAGTTACGTGTGTTACTTTTACATGACATATTTCAACTTTAACACTCATTATAAAAACTTATTTGTATTAATACCATTGTTTGCTACGGAGCAATTTTCACTCAGTTTTTTGAGAATTTTTTTTTTAACTTTGAATATGGAAAATGTCAATGTGAGATTGAACTAAATAGATCGGCTATCGATTTTAAAACAAGGATTAGGCGCAAGAAACATTTTGGAAACATTCTATGAAATGAATACAAATAATTATCATCTTTTTGTAGATTTAAAATAAGCTTAAGTTTAAATAAATAAAGAAATGACGCTGCAGGCATTGCCCGAGTCGTATGGTTAAAATTGAAATTGATTTAATTTTGTCGTTTGATATGACTTTCCTGTGCTGAAAATTAGAAAGTATTTAATAAGTTAATAACTTTATCCGCTCTAGCTCCATAGCTTGTTCACATTAACCCCTTGAAGTTGGGGGGGGGAGAGATCTAGTATGGACAAAAACAACCCTTTTTAAAATTATTTTTCATGGAAAAACTAAGAACTCAAATTATTGTTAAAAAAATACTTCAAGGGTTACAAATTATATTAATCATGAATTTTTGACTAAGTCCTAAAAATATCTGCACTAGCCCCCTCTTCCCAACTATTGTCAGTAGAACTACAGAAGTTTTGACTTTTGCTCATGAAGTAGTTTAGATGGCTTGGAGAAAGAAGACTTTTATTGGCTTGCTTAATAAATTGACTGGCGAAGCCATTGTTTTTAGACTGGAAATAAATTTAAGAGAGATAATGCATGATTATGGATAGTAAGGAAACTGATACAAATATTGAACTGAATATAAACTAAAAAATAAAGAGCGAAAAAAATACGGAAAGTACTTGGATTCAACTTCAACTAAAATCATTGATATAATGCCAAATGTAATTAAACCAACAGTTATCTTATGGGTCAGAGATTTGGAACCTGAAAACAAGAAAAGATTTCAGTCAACTAGTAATAGAAACTAGCGGGAATTACTTTTGGTCCAATCCACGAAAGAATCCAATGGTTGGAAGAATAGAAGGATGGGATGCTAGTAAGTTCACAAAAAAGTGCTGTAATGGTCAATGACGCGTCCAACGAAAGCGGAGAAGATCGAAATTGAGATCATTGCTTGGGTTCAGGAAAAAAATTATAGCATTTTGAAATAAAAACAAGAGGCTTTGGAGTAGAATTGTTATGAACGTTATGGTTCAATATGGACTGTAGTACCAAAGAGTAGATAACTAAATAATGATGTGACTAAATAAACTTATAACTAAACTGTTGTATAATACCCATTATGAACGTAATGAGTGAGAAATATAGCTGTAACATTTCGTTTTTAAGTTCTTTAAATCTGTAAGTGTAAAACAAGTGTTTTCATAGATCTTCCATTCACTTCCGTTATTTTCAATAATATTTTAAGAAACATGTTTGTTGTGCAGAAAAACAACAAATCTAAGAAAATCCCCGCTTAAGCACTCAATGGGTGTTTAAAAAAAGTTTTTAACCGTTTCCCTAACTATCCCGAGTTAACTCAGGTATCACAAATATTTATTATCCCGTGTAAATTCGGGCACGTTTTGTTTTATCACGTTTTTATTTGGCCGGAACCAAAAATAATCTTCTGTGATTGGAAGTTTGTCAATTTTTGATTACGAGTTTTTCTATTTGTGAGTACGTGTTTTGTACAATTGTATATATGATGCTTGATGAATTTACATAGAAAGAAGAGTAAAAAAATGGCATTCGTGAACGACAAGAAATGCAGATGATTTTTCAGATTATGAAGATGTGAACATATACAAAGACTAATATTTAACTTTTTTCACTTGTCCGAGATAATTTAGCATAGTAAACTGATGGTAAATTAAATATTTTTTACTGATGAAAAAAATAACATTTCAACATAAAACTTGTGTAATATATATGTTTTAGTTCCTTGTATTTATTAATGAAATAAAAAATAATTATCTATTTTTTTTCAAACAGGAAAAAACAAAATGTATATAATTGTTTGAATAAAAATTAATTAGAGTTCAGCTAGATATATTGAAAAATTATATTAAAACATGCCGTATAGTTCAAATGCAACTCGTAAATATTTGCTGAGTTAAGTGAATTTACTTTCATTGAAATTAAGAAATATTATAGATTCGCTTACATGTTGACAGGTATTTTACATGTTGTTTACAAAATTTAACAGTACTAGTAGAATTCCTCTGTGAAAATAGTAAGAGAGTTTTACAAGTCGATAGAAATATAAACTTAGGAACGTATCTCATGTTTATTTTCAGGATAAGATAAATAAATCAGACACATATTTAAGCGTAAAACAAATAAGAAAATAACGTTAATTAAACAGTAAGATAACAAATCGTTTTCGTGCATGATTTTTTAAAAAAAAATAATTAATTTTGATCGATAGTTGAAATAAAAATACTCTCTATAAATTATGTTTACATCTAGTAACAATTGCAACATTTTTTTCAAGCTTTAAAAATAATTATATTTCGTTTTTAAATAAATTAATTTGAAATTTATCGATACTATATAAGGTTTTCATTTTTCAGTATATGATTCTCAACAATTCACGATTTTCATTTTATGTAATAAACTTTTCAGAACATGGTATTATAACTGAAAAATAAAACTGGAATGCTTCTTATTTCTTTTTCAGCTATTTTCAATCGATTGTTACTTTCGACAAACTTGGTTTGATACTCGACTGAAATTTAGAAGCGGAAATTTAACAGTTTTATCCATGGATTGGAAATTTTTACAAAGAATTTGGACTCCAGATACATACTTTTTAAATGGCAAAAGCTCGTATCTTCATAAAGTTTCTGCTCCCAATAAATTTGTTCGAGTAAGAAATGATGGACAATTAAAGTATTCTATGAGGTATTTTTAAATAACCAATAAAATTGCAATAATATTTAATGCAATTTGATTAAGTAATCTATTTCAATAATACTTAAAAAAATAACTATTTCATTTTTTTCAGATTGACAATACAAACAAATTGTCCTATGCATCTACGAAAGTATCCTCTTGACAAGCAAGCATGTCCTCTTGTAATTGGAAGTTGTAAGAAATAATTTCAAATTTATTTTATATTATTATAAAGTATGCGCTCTAAAGGTATTCTACTTTTTTAGTTAATGTGACCTTTAAACACCCCTCTTATGTACACATTTCAAATAATAAATAAATATATATTAATGCATGCAGTTTTAGTCACAAACAAAGAAAATTTAACCTTTACTTTATTTTCGAAAGCAACGAATTATGAATTTAAAGTAGGACTTAAATCATTGGGACTCGCGTTGTAAAAATATGTACTTTATTTGACATACATTATTGATGCCTTAAATTTAACTATGATTTTAAGTCTAGTTAATTATAAACTACTTTTATTAATTAAAATATATATCCAAGAAGAATTTATGCAGCTACAAGTCAGGGCTAAAGAGAATACAAGGGCTAGTTCACTCCGCTCTTAGAGCTGAAGCTACGATTTCCCTCCTCATGACGTCACTGTGTCCACAGATCTCGGAGATCCCAAGCAAAGATATGATAACTTTGCATCTTTCTCTTTGTAAAAATAAGTTAGACTTTTTCTGGTTATTAGCCTTCAAACTTTACGTAATTAACACATTATTTCCGTTCATAAACATAGTTTAAAAAAAACTTTCTTGGTTATTATATTAAAAAAATACCATTTTAAACTTATAAAAATGTTTTGCTAGTTGGTGAAAATGACACGATAAATACTTTATTTTAAAAAGTTCAGTTTTAACTTTAACTATTAAGAAAAATGAAGGCATATATCGACACTTTTTTTATCTACATATTCTTTTATAAAGATAAGTTAAGTTAAATTTAGAATCCCTGATTTTAAAATATGTCGTTAATAGCAATTTGTTCATACTTAATCATTAGGAAACATCAACCTTAAACGCTAATTACTGAAAGAAAATAATAATTTAGGTTCATAATGACATTAGAAATTTTACAATTGTTTATAGACATTTAAATTTACGATGATATAATTTATAGATATCTAAATTGATTAAATTTTTAAAAAAAATCATAAATATTTAGAATAACTACATTAAAAAATATGTTATGAAATTAGGAGAATTTCAACAATATACTATATATTTTATTTATATTTTTTACTTACATTTTAATTTTCTTTGACTTTATCTATTTTTTAATTCTTTTCACCTGCCTTTCTTTATGAAGTAACGAGGCGGCTTCTATTTAGATAATGAATTTTTATAAAAGTTCTTTACGACAGAATAAACGTATTGCTGTTTTATATTAACTGTGTCATTTCGGAATCCATTCTTTACATAGTTGTTCATTTATTTTAGGGAACACGCGAAAAATTATACTTTTTCCTTTTGTTTTTATATCAGAATTTTTGCAAGTTGCAATCGCGCAAACTGGCATTTCGATAATAGTTTTAAATTCTTGTAAATTCACTGCAAAAACTGAGGAAAGTCATTATAGAAAATAACAAATGTCTTAGAATATCTCGCAAAAAGAAATGATCCAATATTAGTTAGAGCTAGTAAGGCCAAACGCTCCGTTCTTGAAGTAAAAGTGCGAGCTTTGCGCCAAAGTGACGTCACTAGAGTGACGTCGGAGGATCGGAGCGGCGAGAGATACTTCAAAGGAGTGAACCAGCCCTTCTATTCTCTTTAGCCCTGGCTACAAGTAACGCATGTGGCATCCAATTCAAAATTTAATACCTGAAAAGTTAATTGCAAAAATTTTAAATATTTTAGTAATTAAAACAATTTTTAATTTATTCCTAATCTGCGAAATTATCGAAAGTGACTCCCCATCCGGAAAAAACTTAAAGGCCAGTTTAGAAAGTATATAAGAGGAATATAGGAGAATGTATTTTAATTGGTTTTTAAAAAAATCAGTTAACTTTCAATATTAATCATCCAATTTTGTATTAGAAAATTTTGTTCAAAAATTTACACTTCAAGATTAATTTTGTGTGTCAGTAGTTTCTTAATTTCAAAATTGTAAAAGTTTCAATCAATTTATTTTTTAAAGCTATTTAGAAGGAAATTCGAGCTTATATTGAATGGCAATATCATTATATCGAGCTTATATTGAATGGCAATATCATTATAAGCCTCGTACAGTGGCTTAGTTGTTAATGCACTAAATTGTCTCGATGAAGGACAGGGGGTTAATTAAAGAATAAACATAGGGGAAGAAATCTAGATTCTATTGACATAATGTAAACAAGTCCCCCAAGGTTAGGTGTGGTCCCTGTGTGTAAAGGAAAAAACAACATTTAGGGTAAATGAATTTAAAGTTGAAACGAGTTTAATTAAGAGAAACAAAATGCGCCATAATATTATTTTTAATATTAAGGATTAGGAAAATTAAATCCTAGTTGCTTCGAATTAAAATTTCAATGATAAGCGAAATTTTTTTTTCTCTTTTTATTAATCTGTAAAAATATTTAATAAAAATCATTCTTATTTTTTACTTTATAAGATAAGTTTCATGGAAAAACTCGAGTAGCGAGTAATAGAAAAATAAGTTTTGAAATATACTTAACAAAATGGAATATTCTTATTCTTATAAATTCAGGACAAAATTTTTAGATTTTTTAATTAAAGACTATAATTTTGAAAAACAGAATTTGCGGTAAACCGTTCCCATATGAACGGAAAAATTACCAAGTGAATGGTTTAAATACTGTATAGTTAGGCTTTTATTACCAGAATTATGTGTTTTCTTCACTATCAATATCGTTTCCATGCAGTGCGGTAATTTTAGCAGAATGTTTTTTCTCTGTATGTTAATCAAATAGAAGCATGCAAAATTTAATTTAATTTAAAAGAATATCAAAAAGTATATGTAATTAATTTATTAGTTTTTAAATTACCAGAAGTTACTTAGATTTAGGAATCGTCTATTTTTAAAAAGAAGTTATTCGGGAGTTGCAGACACTATTTCACTGTCTTCTAGACTCTTTGAGCAGGAAAAAAAAGCTCCCGTGGATCAGGTCGCAAATTCGCAAGTTTATCAGTAGAAGATGGGAGGCATCAGTCAAAATGTCTGTAATTAATTTAGTGCAGGGAAAACAATTCTCTCAAAAGTCGAGAGTTATGATCAGCAATTAAGAATGGTTGAATTTGAAAAACCAGAAGTTCATAAAAGCCCAGGAAAGATTACTCATTCTATATAAACAAAATTACGAATTTCTAATATTTCCCTCAATTCAAACACGCAGATTCTGTAGAGATTATCTCCTTCTTACTGAGCCTGAAATTTAAAAATAAAAATTAAAATGATTGGTTTTTCATAATAAATTAAGAAAATATTTTTTCACACAAGATAACTTCAATTGTGTGTTCCAGGAAAACTAGTTTTTAACTAAGCAAAATTGTTTTCCAGTTGCTTATACTTCTAATGATGTTCGTTACCAATGGAGGGGTGAAACACCAGTAATAGTAGCTGATGATGTTACTTTATCGCAATATGATTACCTCAATATTACTCTTGCAAATCATACGGAAGTTAAGCCAAGAGGTATCAAAATATATTTATTTATTTATTAAATGTGTTATATACATAATATATATATATATATATATATATATATATATATATACAATGCTAAAAAATTATAGACATTTTCAAAAATGTGTATGTAAGTAACACATAATACAGAAAACTGTTTTACAGGAAAAATTTTAACCTGGAATTAGACTTGAGTATTATTTACCTTGCTTGAAAAAAAAATGTTGGAAACAAACCTTGTTTGGAAACAAAATAAAATAAAAAATGACATCGTGGTTGTTATTGTGAAGTCCAAGATTTCAGTTTCGTCTTTAATTCACTTTATTTATTATTTACCTTTCATAATTATCAGTTTAATAGCAAAATATCCGGGAATTCTTTTTTCTTTTTCTTATTTCCAAAATTTGCTTTCTGTAACATTTTTTCTTTTATTTTCACTCTTTTATTTTGATATTCTTTCTACTTTCTATATTTTGTTTATACTTTTATTTTCTGTCTTGGTATTTTTATTGCAATCATTAATCCGGATTTCAGGAAAAATGTGTAGGGACAAATTGCTTTTTCAGTCAGAAAAGGTGATCAGTCTTCTCAGGTTTTGCAATGCAACCTGTTTAACGCAATCACTAATTGAAATCCAAAACAAGCTTTCAAATTTAATAGGGTATTAAGGTAAATCAGTTTTTAAAATTTGACTGATCTAGCTATTTTCCTTATTTTTTAATCTGAACCGCAAGGTTGGTTAATTTGCAAGTTACCTTTTGTTTACATTTATATCTTTCTTTTTGGACAAATTGTTTTCAAAAATTCCAGTTCTGATATTCCTCTAAAGTAATTTTTGTGTGGAGATCTTAATTGGTAATTTAATTTCTCACAATTGTATTAGGAAATTCAAATCTTTTCATTTCTATTTTAAACGTATTTTTAAGTGTATTTGGTTACTATTACTTTTCAATTTGTGTTTGGTCACTTTATCTTTATGTTGGATTCACTCTCAGCAATAAGAAACTTTGCTTGTTAATGGAAATTACTGTGCTAGAACTGAGCTATGAACTATTTACCAACGTCGGAATCAATTAATTGGTAATAATTGGTCTATCAAATAGGTCGTGAGATTCTTTCAAAAAGCAAAGGGAAAAATGTCTTCCTTTTAATTTAATGCATGCTTGAGCCAAAAATTGATTTAAGGACAGGATGTGAATTTAAAAGCGTGAGAAAGCATTTCGATTAGATAAATAAAATAAATGAAAAGGATATTCAGAAAAGAACTAACATAAAAAGATTAATTGAAGCTTTTTATGTTACATCCCCTATCGCCGAAAAATTTTAACTGCTATCCAAAAATTTTAGAAATTATTTTCTATTTGCAAAACTTTCCCTATGATAGAAGTACAGTCGAAATGAAATGAATAAAATTTGTAATTTTAACAATATATAAAAGTAAAATAAATTTTCATTTGTACTCATGGTAAAGATTTTGGCTCAATTAAAAATCTGTAGTAGCGTTATCAGCAAATTTAAGTTTTTAATTTTCAACAGTTTTTTTTTTTTTTTTTTTGACTTAACAGTTTTTTCAGAATAAGAAGTATTCTTCATAATAACACAATTTAAGTTAACTCTTCTATCATGCTAAAAAAATTATAAAAATTTTTAAAAATGTGTAAGTTAAAATGTAAGTAATCCATAATACAAAAAACTGTTTTACAGGAAAAATTTCAATCTGGAATTAGACTTAAGTATTGTTTACCTTGTTTGGAAACAAAATAAAATAAAAAATGACATCGTGGTTGTTATTGTGAAGTCCAAGATTTCAGTTTCGTCTTTAATTCACTTTATTTATTATTTACCTTTCATAATTATCAGTTTAATAGCAAAATATCCGGGAATTTTTTTTTTCTTTTTCTTATTTCCAAAATTTGCTTTCTGTAACATTTTTTCTTTTCTTTTCACTCTTTTATTTTGATTTTCTTTCTACTTTCTATATTTTGTTTATACTTTTATTTTCTGTCTTGGTATTTTTATTGCAATCATTAATCCGGATTTCAGGAAAAATGTGTAGGGACAAATTGCTTTTTCAGTCAGAAAAGGTGATCAGTCTTCTCAGATTTTGCAATGCAACCTGTTTAACGCAATCACTAATTGAAATCCAAAACAAGCTTTCAAATTTAATATGGTATTAAGGTAAAACAGTTTTTTAAAATTTGACTGATCCAGCTATTTTCCTTATTTTTAAATCTGAAGCTCAAGTTTGATTAATTTGCAAGTTACCATTTGTTTGTTTACATTTATATCTTTCTTTTTGGGCAAATTGTTTTCAAAAATTCCAGTTCGGATATTTCTCTAAAGTATTTTTTGTGTAGAGATCTTAATTGGTAATTTAATTTCTCACAATTGTGTTAGGAAATTCAAATATTTTCATTTCTATTTTAAACGTGTTTTTAAGTGTATTTGGTTACTATTACTTTTCAATTTGTGTTTGGTCACTTTATCTTTATGTTGGGATTCACTCTCAGCAATAAGAAACTTTGCTTGTTAATGGAAATTACTGAGCTAGAACTGAGCTATGAACTATTTACCATCGTTGGATTCAAGAATTAATGTTGATATTCAATTCAAATTCTAAAAACAAGTATTTTATTCATTTTCTAAATTATTTGTTTTGTTTAAACATTTCTTTATTTAATTTATAATTTCTTCCACACCGCAATTGCATTCATATATTGAAGCATTTATTTTTTATTGAAGATGCTGGATGAATTATGAATTGCTGTAAGTTACAGAAGAATTTCATTCAACTGTCCATATGAATGAGATATTCCATGTTTTTCATGTACCCTCTTCAGATTGATTTAATTTCAAAATTTCAGATTATTATTTTAATGAGATATTACGTATCTTTGATGTACAGTACCCCCTCCCCGACCGTTCAATCCTGCCGGCTTATAACGTCGTTGCCGAGTGGAAGGATTAAAACAGGTCTTAGGCAGAGAAGGAGGGTACAAAATTTATTTATTAATTATTAGACAGAGAAGTCATGGAAGTGCACACGAAAAGTTGTGTTTCTTCATTATATGTTGGGGAAAATCTTGCAAAGTAAATTCGAGAAATGTTTCAATTTAGGGAAAGATTGAAATCTTAGTAATTGTAATTGGTTTTAAAAAGATTAATTGAATATATATATATATATATATATATATATATATATATATATATATATATATATATATATATATATATATATATATATATATATATATATATATATATATATATATATATATATATATATATATATAAGAAATATAAAGGAAAAGAAAAAGAAATGTAAAAAAAAATATTTTAAGAAATATTCAAAAATGTAAAAAAACGAGAAACAAAATAATGAGGAAAAAATAAAATCTCGCCATATGCTCACATGATTATATCCGAAACACGTGCTTTCTTACATTGCAGTAATATAGCCAAAGCAAAATATATGAATACTATGGTGTGAGTAACACTTAAAACTGAAACGAAAATAGAACTTATTAAACAGAAAGTGAAAAATAAAACAAAAAATGCAAAATAAAGCAATCATGCAAAAATTAGAAAATAAGAAAATCAAGGAAATTCAGAATAAAACTTTAAAATGTAATATATAAAGCGAGTAGTGAAATTAATTGCACTTACACTTACGGGATTTTTCAAAATTTATTCAAAATGTTTTCAATCGCCCGTTTCCCAGATTACTAAATATGGAAATCGAGGCGTGAATGGAGGATGATGAACAGCGTGTTAAGAAAACATTTTAAGTCATTTTTGAAAAAATGCTGGTAAGTTTAAGTGCATTTTGAATTCGCTATTCGCTTCATTTATTACATTTTTAGTTTTATTCCATATTTCCTTGAATTTTCATTTTGTATTTTTCGTTTTATTTTAAATTTTTTTTGCTTAATAAGTTTTATTATCCTTTCAGTGTTGGTGTTCCTAACAACATTGTAATAATATATTTTGCTTTGGCTACTTTAATACAATATTAGAAAGCACTTTTTTTTTAATATTATCGTGTGAGCAGAGATTAGGTGATTAAATTTTTTCCTAATTTTGTTTTCCGTTTTCGATTTTTAATTTTTAATCCTTTTTCCTAATAAATATTCCTTTTTAAGAAATCTTTACATATTTTTCGATGTTTTCTCTATATTTTTGACTTATTTTATGAGTTCTATATATTTGCATTTTAAGCTCAGTAGATAGCTCTTTTTTTCCTTAATTTTCTTTTATTAATTTAAGAAAATGATCGAAATAAGAAATAATTCTATAGGTTTAAAAATAATTATCGAAATAATTTTTGGGGTGTTTTTTTTCCTCTTTAAAAAATAAAACGTGGTTTTCAACAAAAATAATTTATGATTTTTATTGTTTCGCGGAAAAGAAATTTCTTGACCTCAGTTCTTTTTTCTTGTCTTATTCGTCAGGGTCATATTTCTCAAATTTTAAAATGGCCCCTTAACCGTATTTTCTGTCCAAAAATTCTTAAAAATATTATTTCCATCATTTTTCATTAAGAACTTTTCCACAAAAATTTTCATTAAAATCAGTGACATGAACGCTTTATTTTTTTTATTTTGGTTTTATTTTATTTCACTTGTAATGAGCCATATATGATTATAAACGATCGTTTTCGTCCTTTATTAGCATGTTTTCTTTTGTAAGAATAGATACGTGCTTACTCTTTTATAAAAAAAAGGAATAACTTCTGTATATTAAACTTAAATCAATTATTTTTGTCTATTTAATTCTTGTTCAGAATGAGCACACCACTTCTTTTGTCATTTGTTTAAGTAGTAGAGAAAAAGGGTATACTGGAGCCCACTTCTCTGTTTTCTTTAATAAAATTGTAAAATTTTACTATATAATACAACTGTGAAATATGATTTTACTATTTTGCTCCTGAAGCAAATATGTCCGCATTTTTATCCTTTAATAAATATTTTACCGTTATCATTGAATTAAATTATAAGTCGTTCACCTTATAATGATTTCATAACTAAATTGTTTTGTAAAATTTACAACTGCAACCGTTGTTGTTGTTTTTTTTAAGGATGCTTTTATTAATTAACAAATTAGGTGGGAAAGTAGATCAAATAAATAATTTGTTAAATTCTTTTTGCTCAAGGATAACTCCATCAAATGTGTTAGTACTTCTACTAGTTCTCTTCTGATAAATATAACCTCTGAAACGAAATATTCGAGCGATTTAACGTTGTGTCCCTGAGGCATAACGATTAAGGCAGGCCGTTTTTTTACTGTTTTTTTGAAGCATAAACGTTTTTTCAGGGCTGACGGTCTGGATGAATAATTTAGAAACCATACAAGTAGCATCATGAAAAATAATAGAATCTAATTCATGGACCTAAAATTAATTTAAAAAAAATTTTTTGATATCAAACAAATTTTTATTAAACTTTTGGTGGCCTTTTTTATTCAACATTTTCTTTGGTTTGACTTTGCTATCTCACTACTATGTCACGCTACTAGATAGGAATCGTGAATACTATTATCTACCACATAAAATCGAGCACCCTAAATTTAGTGTTTGACGCACTTCTATCAAATTTTTAAAACATCTTTCATGACCTTTAAGGAACACCATCAAAGTTTCAAAATTATCACATAAATAGTAAAACAAATGTTACATTCTGAAGATAAGTCGTAATTTTATCAAACTTCTTCATAAAAAAGGAGAATATGGGATGAAAATCATCTCTTTTCTGTTAAATTTACTTTTCAGCGTCTGCTATATGCATGACTAACGTTTGTTCAGAAATGTCTTAATCAGGCAAATATAATTTGATGTGCAAAAATACATTTATTTTTTTGTCATAAATACATTTTAGAAAATTAAGGATCAAATTACGGTAGAAAGTACCGGCACTCAGGTTCCCGGTACTTTTTAAGTAAAATTCATGTTTACCGCAACACAAAAATCCGATATCTCATTATTTTTACAGTACTAATTGCCATAAACGACTGCATCACTCTAATGAAATGAATATTACTGTCAAAATTACTGTATAATATTTTACGATTAAAATTAATTATACGGCAAAATGGATTTTACGGAGGATGCACCCAAAGTGGTGGTACTTTATACCGTAATTTGATCCGGAATTATCACAGTTTAGAAATTTATGGAAAATATTTTTTATCTGATTACAGTTTCCGTAAAAAGATTAAATTTATCCATTTAAATCAACACCATAATCCGATCCGAAATTTTTAACAGTGTACTTCCTTCTCAGGAGTACATTGGAATTTTTAATTTTGTAACTACTCCCGGTTATTAATATTTTTTATATTATGTAATCTATAAAACCTGTATTATTTTTGATTGATAAAAAAATATAAATTTTAGGAACATCCTCTTTGCTTGCCAGATTTATTTTAAAAAGACGAAGAGGGTATTTTATTTTGCAAATCTACGCCCCTTGTGCTATGATAGTAGGTGCATCATGGGTTTCTTTCTGGATCAACAAAAGTGACGCTCCAGGAAGAGTGGCTGTTGGTAAGATACTATGATTATTAATTTATTGCTGAATTAATTCTTAAGAGATACTATGATGTACACCGAAAAGCCATTACATTATGACCACCCTGCTAATAACATTTAGGACCGCCTTTAGTCCTCAAAACTGCTAGCAACCGCAGTGGCATTGATTCCACAAGGTGTGCTGATAGGTAGTCTGAGGTATATGGTACCAAGCGCTCACCAACTGGTCCTGCAATTCCCTCACATTGCGAAGGGGTAGCGTGGCAGCACGAATTTGAATTTCCAAGTAGGACCACAAATGCTCTATTGGATTAAGGTCAGGTGAATTTGGGGGCTAAGGCATGACTTGAAAGTCACTGGAATGTTCATCGATGATTCGACCCTTATGACATGGTGCATTATCCTGTTGGTAAGCGCCATCCCCCGCAGGAAAAACTGTTGCCATGAATGGGTGAACCTGGTCTGAAACTATGTTCAAGTAGCTTACAGAGGTCAGGGATTGTTCTATGAGGATTATGGGTCCTAATGTGCCCTGTTCCTGGGCGAGAAACCATGAAAACATGGGAGAGTCCATTGTTATAGATGGAGGATGGTCATAATGTAATGGCTCTTCACTGTATAATTTATTGGTAAATTAATTCTTAATTATTTCTTAAGAGCCATTACTTTGAAAATTATGCAAAAAAAAATGAAATGTTCTTCGTTATATGTTTAGATTATGTCGATTTTTAATGTTAAAAAAATAGACTATGAAAAATGAAGTTTGTTTGAGATGCAAGTTTGAGATTCCTAAAAAAATTGTATCCTCTGAAGAAAATATCAAAGTTCAAGTTCGATTAAGGCATTTTTTTAAAAAGTTAAAATATGAGTATCTTTGAAGCAGTTGATCCAACAACAACATAAAAGCAACAATACCTCAAAGTTTCGTTTCACTTTATTAGTAGTAAATTGTATTCTATTTATGAACGCTTTCTCATTTCCAAGAGGTATAGTTGCTTTTTACTGTTATGTCCTATCGGAATAAGTGAAAAATTGCGTTTCACTAACTTTGTTGAGCATTTTTTGAAGTCGTTTGCTCTTAAAATCGTTGTTAAACTGCAACACTGATATAGTTTTATAGCGAACGCTTAAGTTCACTATAAGGATAATCTCTGTGACCTAAATAGGTTATTGATGCTATCAGATACACTATCCTATATTAATGGAAGGATGGAAGGGACACTTTCAGTTTTGACATTTTTTTCTCAATAAATACTTTAATCATTATTTTGTAACTTTAGAGATGTTTCTTTCATGTGATTTTTCATACTTAAGTTATAAAGTTTTCAGAGATTTGGAAAGCGAACAATAAATTACGAAAGGAAGCAAGTATTTTTGATCACCCTATGCCTGAAAATCAAGCAAAATCTTGTATGGATCACTTTAGTAGTTATTTTTAGTAACTACATAAAGTTTCGTAAACATAGATTAAATATTTATGGAAATATGGGCATTTTTATAAAAAAAAAATTCTTTTTCGCCTTGCGTATTTTTTGCTATAACTTCATAAATATTCAATAGAATTAAACAAGATTTCAGCTATTATTTATTAATTTGCGAAATTGTTGATTTAAAATTACAAAACAGTTGATATGAAATTTTAAAAAATTATATATATATGATTATTTAAGCTAGTATGAGGATTTAAGCTGCAAGATATTTAAGCTAGTATTTAAGCTAGTTTTCTTATACTGCGCATGCGAAGGAAAAAATTAAAGCAGTTTTTTTTAATGTTCTAGGGAATCGTATTAAGCAACTAATGATAAAAGCTTTATTTAAATGTATTAAAAATTTAAAAAGTTTCAAATAAATTTTTAAGTAGTTTTTTGCACTTTTTGAAGAAGCTCAAAACAAAAATTATCCGCAATTCATCTTGTACAATTAAACAAGATTTATTAAAAATGAGCCGACCGGCCTGTGTAGGGGTCAGGGAACTGGCCTTGCATCAGAAGGGTTCGGGGTTTAAATCCCGAGCAAGGCATGGATCTGTATTATCCGTTCTTACGGTGGGAGCAACGTTGGCCCACCTAATATGGTGCCCCTGAAAAAGTGACCAACAAATCAACCCTTCAGATGCCTGTATGACATAGGTCATTCCCCAGGCGGGCATTGGAAAAAAAATTTTGAAATGACACCATATATTTTTGGGGATCATCCCCCATAAAAGAATAATTTTCTGTTTTCTTTCCTTTTAACACTACTGTTTGGTGTCATGACGATTATTGTATGGTAGTATCATTTGTTATTATATTTTGCCTAACTATACAAAATGATATTTGTGAAAATCCCCTACTCGTTTCAACCTATTTTTTGAAATTTACAAAATCTACTTAGAAAATTATTTGAACCTTTTAAATTTTTTAAGATATTCATATCAAATTGTTTTCATTAGTTGCTAAGTACGATTCACTACAAAATTATGAGGAAGAAAAATTAAAGTTTTTTCTTCGCACGCGCAGTATAAAAGAACTAACTTAAATACTCATATCGTGCGCAGATTTTAGCAATTTTTTTTTAAAGTTTAAATCAAGAATATTGTAATTAATCTTAAATTGCTGCAAAAATTTTGTTTGATTCTATTGGATATTTATGAACTCATAGCAGAAAAAACGAAATTCAAAAAAATTGATTTTTTTTTATAAAAATGTTCATATCTCTATAAATATCTCATACTTTCTTAAAAATGTTCTTATCTCTATAAATATCTTAAGAAACTTTATGTAATAATTAAAAAAGCTAAAGTAATCTATACAAGTTGCAGGGTAACAAAAAAGTATAAGGATCACTTTTGTGTTTATCTACCACTAAAGTTTTGAAACATTTTTACTATTAGACTTTCAATTGCAATAGTATTTCATAAAATCACAAAAATGCCTTTGAAGAAACTTGACAAAAAGCTAATTGGTCAAGTACAAGCATTTTTACAACTGCGATGGAGCCACAGGATTATGCAAATCCATTTTAAAAGGAAAGGTATTGCAATTTCACTCAGCCATATCAGTCGCATCAAGAATTCAAGACTCGGATCGATGCGAAATAATGCAAAACCAAAAGGAAGTGGTCGGTCAAGCGAATTGAAGAAATCAGATTTGCAGAAGCTTGATTAGATGACATCAAAACCGGATCCACTAACACTGGCAAGCATAGCTAAAGCTCTTAACGTGAGTCAGAAAGTTGTAAGCTATCAACTAAATCAAAAGTTGAAGAAAAAATGCCATAAAAAACCTAAATGTCATAATTTAAGTGAGAGATCGGTGCAGATTAGGAGGCATCGTTCATGGCCACTCTACTAGCTTCTCCGTAAGGACAGATGGCGAAAGTTCATTACAACTGATGAAGCTTGGATCTATCTATCTGATACCAATGCTAAATCTGAAGTTCAATATGTTAGCCGTGGGCAGAACAGGCGAGACTTGACACCATCAACCACGGTGCCTCATCCCAAAGGCGTAATGGTTTGGATGGGCATATCCGCCCATGGTGTGACCAAACCTCGGTTTGTGAAACCTGGGACCAAAATGAATTCTGAGTATTACATACAGAAGATATAAAGCCCTTTCTTAAGGATGATTACTGCAGATTGTACCCTAATGGTGATGCTGTGTTCCACCAGGACTCTGCCCCATCGCATGCGTCTAAGGTCACCCAGAAATTCTTAACAGATCAGCAAGTACAATTCCTGGGACCAGAACAATGGATTCCAAACAGTCCTGATGCTACCCACGCGACTATTTCCTATGGGGACATCTAAAAAACAAACTGAATAAGCGAAGAATTTCTACATTGAGAGGCCTTCAAAGAGCTATTAGAGAAGAGGTGAAGAAAATCCCCCAGGAAATCATTTTGCGGGCTTTTAAATCATGGTCGAAGCATTGTAGACAAATCTATTATGCTTGAGGTCGACATATTGAGAAGCATCGCTGAATTTATGCTTTAAATTTTAGAAATAAAAGCATTCAAAAATGATCCCTATATTTTTTTGTTACCCTGTACAAGTTTTTCGCTTGATTTTCTGGTTTTCTGGCTTAGGATGTTCAGAAGTACATGTTTTCTTTCGTAATTTATTGTAGAATATTTAAAATCTCTGAAAGCTTTAAATCTATTAGTTAAGTATGAAAAAAGCATGAACTAAGTACCTCTAAAGTTACAAAAAAATCCTTTAAGTATTTCTTGAGAAATTTAAAAAAAGAAATTTAAATTTTAAAATTCTTGAAAAATTACAAAATCTCATTATTGTAGGGTAGTGTATAGCCATTGAAAGTTTTTCAAAAAATATGCAATCTACAATTTTAAATTGATACCTCAAAACAACATCATCCCTCAAAAGAAAAAAAGTGTCTCAAACGAACAAGGACTGAATTTGAACTGTTGAGAGTTAAATTTCATGACAAAACCTTCTATTATCTTTCTGTATTCCTATTTTCACAAAATGTCGAATTTTTTCTAGAGTCTATTTCGGAGCGTTTGAAAATTTAACAATATTTTCAGAAGAAAAAGATAAAACTTCGAAGATTTCTAGTCTGTACTTGAGCTAGTCTGTGTATGAGCTTGGGTACATGAGATTTACTTCAAAAAAACGTATGTCCTAGCACAGTGTGTTGAATTGTTATGAAGCCGATATCACCTTTTCGTACTTATTTTGTCCACTGCGATAATGTTTTGAATTTGCCATTCAGTATAAGAGAACTCATGTTGAACTCTTTGATTTAACAAAGATTTATCAAACTTTGTGTTAAAGAAAAAGCAGAAATAAGTTGTCATGATCCTTTTCAACAAAAAAAGTGATTACAGTGACTCTGATAGGGTTCTCATTTCATTTTATCAAATTTATTTTATTGCAATCATCGGAATCCTGAAAAAATAATCAACATTAAAAGCAGTTACTATGAGATTAGGTGTATAAAAAAGGGGAAAATTTTGATTTTTATACTGCAGATAATCACTGCTGGAACGAGGGGAAAGAAATCCCATGTGAAAAAAATGCCCATGCTTAAATGCAGGACTTCTGTTTCTATAAACTTGATTTTAAAACTGCAACAAAATGACATGCAGAGTGAAAAAAAACATAAAACTTTTGGCTACTTTTAGTGTCAAAACACGTCAGTAACAGGAAAATTTACTGACTTTGGTAAGGCATAAGATTGAAAAGAAAAATTGTTCTATGGAAATGAATGCATGTCCATAACTGGGCAGCACAATACTAATAAAACAGAAAACAAAACTTATACAGAGCTCATAATATTTCTGCACTTTTGAACACATCCAATAAAATGTCAAATCACCATTGTGAAAAAAGTATGATTAAAGCTTCCGGAATATGGTAACATTTACCGTATTTCCTGCTCTATGAGAACGCCGAAAAGTTCAGCAGTTTTCACCGAAGTGCTTTGGCATGATTTTTTTTTTGTAAAATTAACAATAAAATATGTTTTTATAATCTGTTCGGAAAAATTACTTTTCAGTTATGTATCTCTTACTAAATGTGTGGTACTAAGAACTATAATTCATAAACCGGAATTTTAAGTAAACTGCTCTCATTAAAAAAAAATTAACTAGGGATGGTAAAGCGTAAATGCGTTTATCTAAAATAATTGAAATGAGTATAATCACTCTTAAATTTAGTTTGAAATCAATTCATTTATATTATAAGATATAATTGCTGTATTCTTAATTCTAAAAGTTGTATATAGCAATTATACTAAAGAACTTTTAAACATTTCTTCTAAAATCACTTTTTAGGAAGAAAAATAAAGTACAGAAAATCTTTCAACGTTTTAATAGCTTGGAAGAATATGAATAAAATTTGATATACTATTGCATTCATTAAATTTAGGTTTCTTTCTCCTGTTAGTTTCTTAAAGTTAAAGATATCTGCTACATTGAAAGTTCCAATTCAATTTAATAGATTTTAAATTTCATTTAGAAATAGTTAACGTGGGGTATGGCTTACTCTTAGAAACTTAGTTTGAAATTTGAAAGTGGGGAAGTTTTTTGGCTCTATCAGGAGATAATAATAAACTTGCCTTTTTTCACTTTTTAACAATTTTAATTCATATATTTTGGTTCCAAATTGTCGGAAAAATATTTTGCTCTTATTAAATCCCATGTCATACTGGGATGTGATTGATATGGGTTTAAAACAATTTTGCTCATAAAATTATTTAAAAGCGAAAAGTAAACGTAATACTTTCCCACCATAATCTATCAATACTTTTAAAATAACATATTAACAATTTTGCTTAAATTTATTAAAACGTTAGAGTATTGAATAAAAAATGCGTTTAATCTACAATTCTAAATTTTTTTTAATAAATTATTTAATTAAAACTAATAACATTGCTTTGAAACAAATCTGGATAAAAATCAGATAAATACCATATGATTGCCATTAATTGTGACTGAAATTTCTAACAAAATTATCCCTATATCGTAAGATTAACAAACACGAAAAATCTCTTTAATACAGATACCAAATCGATAATAGCTAAAAAATAAAGTAAATACATATTGATAAATTATAAATTAACCAATAATACTGGCAACTGATTTTACCAATAATACTGGCAAGTTTGATAGAATGGCAGTTTCTGTCATATATTTGTCGCAGTATGGCATCAATCATTTTCGTTGTTTACACTTTCTAATATCTTCAAAAAATGTAAAAATTTTACAATCACTTACAATTTTCTTTCTATTAACATATATAACGAATAATTGTACTTAACAAAATCAATTAGTTTAAAGAAAATTCATATAAAATATAAGATGAAATGTAAAAGATATGATATGAAATCAGCAATGAAATGGCACATCTTTTGATAAACGAAGGAATTACTTTATTCCCTCGAGTTTTAGGAATTTTAATGTTCTCAAATTCTAATATTGCATCGTTGAATGGAATAAAATAACTCTCAGTTATTTCGGAGAAATGTTGATAACCTTTAACGGAATCATTCAACCATATTAACAGATTTAAGGAAATATGAGAGAGTTCATATCAAGATATTGAATTTCATAGAGCTAGTGTATAAAATATTACTTCCTGATATTAATATATATTTTTAGTTATCATGAATAAGCATTTGCAGATGTGGAAAGAAATAAGAAGTTTGAATTTTAAACTTGCTCGGGTGTTTTCAAAACTCTTGCATAAAAGACAAAAATTGATTACTTCAAGAAAAATATTTTGTTTTTGCATATGCTTGAATTAAGATATTGCTTATGATTAACTTTATCACATACTCATTAGTTTTGCTATCATGCAAATTTGAATTCTTTATGAAAATAATAAATAATTTAAATAATGATAATTTTAATAATTGATGATGATGCGATGAATTGTTTTAATGAGACTGAATACACGTATAGTTTTTGTTTAATCATTTCAAATATATTAAGTACCGAATATGGGTTTCATGAATTTTTCTGTATGAAGCAGTTGGAAATAGTAGTTGTTGTCTACTCCATTGGTTGTCACAATCACAAAAAATAGAAGAAATCTCATATGATATCAAAAATCTGAACAATGGCAGCTGTCAGCCATGGTACTGTCAGCTGTAAAAATATCTTGCAATGAATCCAAAAGAGAAACCAAATGAAATCTCAAAACATTTGCTGCAAAAGTTGGACACTCAAAAATGTATCTTGGTGTGAACTAAATAGCAAAATAGTTTTCTTGGAAATTACTTAAAGTTAATAATAAATGATGCAATATTAAGTTTCCATTAGTCATTTCAGCAGTTTCATAATCGACATTCTATCTTAACTTACTCAATACTCTTCATTAAACAAATGTAGCTGAAAATAGTATTTTGAATGTTAGAAAACTCATAAATGAAACCATTTAAATTATTCAGACTTTTGAATTGGTTTTTTCTGCTTCCATTTTTCACTGTTTCATAGTTTTTTTTATATGAAGGTTTAGAAATTTAATTGTGCTGCTTATAGGTTGGTCAAATAAGAAAAGTTATAAAATAGGTAAGAAAAAAAGGAGTTTTATGAAAACCCTTTATTACCAGACCCAATTACCAGATAAACCAGCGGAAGTCACCAATGGAAATTTTATAAGCAGTCAGCCTAACAAAATTAACACATTTTGCATCACATGTACTTATTGTTATAAAGAAATCCCTGAAAAGCACTATATGTTCAACGTGAATATTTTAGACTTATTTTCTTTACAGCTACTGTTTTCTTCTTTTTTTTGTCTCAAATATGGCAAAAAGTATAAATATAAAGGTTTTAACTAATTTTTACAAAAAAATTTATTAATGAAAGGCTATGATTTTGAAATATAACTCATACCTAAGAAATTTTAAAGTTCATGTTTATTACTGAGATCGCTATTGTTACTGGAAAAATTAAAAACTCATAATCACAATTACTATTCTTCTTAAACATTGAAAACCGAACATGCAATTTTTTAAATCACTATAAACATTTAAAGTCAGCATTCAATCACATAAAAAAAAAAATTTTTATGGATATTCTGTCTGTCTGATATTAAATCGGAGCTACGTATTAATATTAGTTGTACTTTTTTGTTTCAAGTTCTTATTTTTTTTCATTATATTTTCGTTGCACCTGGCAATTTAAAAAATTATTTCCTTTTTAGGCGCAACTACGGTGCTGACTTTAGTAACTATGGGATTTGGTGGCAGGTCATCACTCCCTAGAGTTGCATATGCCACTGCAATAGATTGGTTTGTCATTTTATGTTTTTCCTTTGTTTTTGCTGCAATGGTTGAATATGCTTGCGTTAACGTCGTTGATAGAAATGATCTCATTAAACTACAAAGAGCTCTGAAGCTTCAACAAGACAAGGAAAGTGTAAGATTTCTTAATTTTATTTATTTATTCATTTTGTAATTTTAAATATAATACTAGATTATGTAAAGCATTTAGTTGAATTTTCAGGTTTATAAGTTATATGTATTGTTCCTTTTACTGTATTAATATAGAGCTAATTTTCAAATCATTTAAATCAATGTTTCTAGACTAAACCATATTGAATAATATAAATACGGTATTACGCTTCAATATTAATTTTCAAGTATAAAATAGATTGGAATATTGGTTCTTTTACTCTTTTATTTGAAATATAGCATCTATATGTAATATTTCCATGACATTTGCTTTCTATTACTACCACTTTATACATTTGTTCTGAAATTATGTAAAAAAACAGATAAAATAGCAAATTTTCTTAATTGAAATATTATTTATCATAATAAAACGCCCTGAACAAAATTATGCAATTTTTTAACGAAATTCTGTGCTAAAAGTTTCACTAATTTCACTAGTTTAGCTAGATCACTAAAATTTGAATCGGAACTCTGTGTTAAATAAGATTCAAATTTCAATCATCATTTTATCAGTAAAAACACAATTTGTCGATATATTATCTCCAATCGGAATTTGTCACCAATCAAAATTCTGATGACTTTTGGATTATCTAATAAGCTGAAATTGAAACTGCTCCTCCATGTCTGACGAAATGTGACTTTCGATCATTTCTTGACAGCTACGCACAAGATTCATCGTCTAATTGTCGTCCAGTAAAAGTTTATTGATCATAAAAACTAAAACATGTTTTTGAATTCAAATATTTAGAAAGAATTTATTGCCAAATCGTCAATGGAAATCCTAACAGCTTTTTGACTAGTTAGACTGTTCAATGTTCATCTGGAGCTCAGTGCAGCATTGGTGGCTATTTAAGTGAAATGAAAAAAAAATTTAAAAACTGCATGAAAATGTTCTCGCTAAATGGAATTTATCGTCATTAAAAATTTCGATATTTTTCAAAGAAGCTAGTTTGCACATATCTGAATTGGAACTATCTGCTTGATTTCAATGCAGGTTCCAATTGCTTAAATGGTGGGAGCAAACTTTTATGTCATGTAATCTCCACTTGAAGTTCCAATGATTTCCCTTAAAAATTAGACAGGCAACAAGAAAGAAGAAAATGGAAAATAAAAAATTTAAAAAATAAAAAGAGAAAATAATTTGTTTTTCCCAAACAAAAAACATTAAAAAATGAAGAGTGCATTAGTGAATGATTGAAATTTTGTCAAAAACAGAAGTGCAGTTACAATTTGAGCCATCCCTTTAATTAATTGTACAGTTTGTTGGAGTTTCAATTGAAGTTTAATTTTAACTGGTGATAATCTGACTATAAATTCTGCTCGTATTTGGGTTTAGAAAACTATTTAAATTTAATATGTTATCCAACACAGTGCATCCGTTAACATTTTAATGCTCTAGTTTATCCCAAATTCAGCATAATTTTGACTGACGATGAATTCCATTAGGAAAGATCATAGTCATAAATTCTGATTTCTGTTATCAGGAAAATGAGAACTAATACTTTCAAAGTTGCAGTGAAAATTTAAAGAACTCTGGATTTTAATAAGAATAGAAGGCAATATAAAATGGTGATGGAATTTGCATGTATCGGTCAGAAAACGAATGCAACTTGGTTCGTCATTGGACAACTTTTAGCATTTTAGCTAGAAGGAAAGAAGTCGAAATTTTGGTAACAAAATTTCACCATAATAGCCACAAAAGAATTGTATCCCCACACAAAAAACCTATTTTTATTTTCTCATTCGCAGCTAAGAAATGTTAACAGCTTCCAGTTAATACTATATTTTTTAACAGGCTGTTAAAATACGTAATTATATTTATCCAATTTTTATATAGTTATCTAATTTATTTATCTAATTTATTTATCTAATTTATTAGATAAATATATTTTTATATTTATCTAATATTTAATTCAATTTTTAGATCCAACTTTTATTAGTTTATTAAGCATATAAATATTGAATCCCCTCCTCTATGCTTACTTATTACGTAATACGTATTATACTTACATATAACTAGGGGAGATTACTTTTTGTTATTTGAATGAAGTTTTCTCATAAATTTAATTATTTATAAAAAGTGCAATTCTTTCCAGTACACAGAAATTTGTATCTTACCTAATTATTTTTCTTCAATTTTCTATCGTCGTGGAAACTGAATAAAATACAATGATGGAAAAAAAAACTCTCAACACTAAAAAAAGTTACTGTAGAGTAATGAAATTTCGGCAATGCGCTTGTCTGAGAAACATATTTAATTGATTAAAGATTCTAGAACACAGGTTAATGCAAATAAGAGAAAAAACATTTCAAGTGTGGAATACTGGTACATAAATAAGAGATGCAACCCCCAGAATTTTAAATACACGCATGTAAACAGGCATGCATTGTGCCATACAGATGCCGTATTTCATTTTGCGTGATGTGATTGAGATCCATGCTTGTTGCATTTGGTCAGTCAATACAGAGATAATAAATGTTAGTTGTGAATGACTTGGATTTTTTTATGCAGATGCAGTACGGTGTGCCACAGCCATACTCCGTACATGGAGGTATACCGTCTGAGTAGTGCCACGTTGCCTCCAAGATCCCGGTCTTCTTGAAGCAGTACATTTCCTTGACCACTGCTGCCAACAATCATACATAGTGGCCGGGATAGTCTGGTTGGTAAGGAGTTGAACTCGCGTTCGTGAGAACAGGAGTTCGAATCCTGCCTGCCGAAGAATTTCCTTTCAGTAAAAGTTGACTGGTGCACGTTAAATCTATCAGGGTCAAAAAGTCCTCCAAGTTACCATTACAAATCCATAACTCTTGGGGTACTGGTCCAGGAGTTCTCTTGTTTTCTGGTTAGGTTCAAAATTACAAGGCAACGGAGTTGTACATTGG
Source organism: Parasteatoda tepidariorum (assembly GCF_982258835.1). Classification (NCBI taxonomy): domain Eukaryota; kingdom Metazoa; phylum Arthropoda; class Arachnida; order Araneae; family Theridiidae; genus Parasteatoda; species Parasteatoda tepidariorum. The sequence continues at coordinate 7,463,791 of NC_141765.1, forward strand.
TAGTCGTTAACTCAAATTTCGGTCGGCTGTTCAACGATGGTTTTAAAATCATACACAGTGGAGTCGTGGTGGCTCATGGAATCGAAAGTTCAACTTCCAATTGTCGATACGAATTCCGAAATTTCGCATCCAGCTGATGTTAAAATATCCTCAGTAGTACACGGATCATGGGTTAGAGTCCCCTTGCCGTCAGACTAACTATGGGAATATTTAGTGGTTTTCTTCACCATGTAACGTAAGTGCGGGTTAGTTCCATCGAAAAGTCCTCCATGAAGGCGAATTTCTCTCAATATTTGATGCAGGAGTTCCTTTGTATTCTGAATTGGGTTCAAAATTACAAGGCTACAAAGTTGAACATTGGTAGTCGTAAACCCAAAATTGGGTCAGCTGTTCAACAAAGATTAAAAATTTATTAAATTATGCATAGTAGATACATCTACTTGTGTCTACTACTAAATACTACAGTCTGTCTGCAATACCGAGAAAATAAAATCCGCCTTCTCGTAGCCCCATTACACGACCACGTTCAAAGTCAGTGAGCTGTTGATAATGGCTTACTCGTCTTCTTAAAGGCATTCTTGACTAACAGCAAATTACTATATCAAAATTTAGCGAAAAATAACGCTTGCGAAATGTAGAACTAATATTTAAAGCAACCCTCATTCACATGTTCAAAGTGGCGCTATTATCGCCAATCTGATGAGCCAAGCATGAAATTTAAGAAGACATAATATTTTAGTTGTGTAAATAGATCTACGAAATTTAACTTACCTAGCACAACTCCTTTTTGGTGTTGAAATTTTTTTCAGTCAGCGTATTAATATTTTTCTGAACTTTCAGATTCCAGAAACGCACAAAGAAAATGGAGATGAACTAACAGTTGCAGGAATTTCTTGTGATAATGAAAAAAAATCAGAAACGTTTTTTAAAAGATTCCGTCCATTTCGCTGGAAAAAGAAAAAACGATACAGAGAAATCAACACTAACATTCAAACAAGCTGGACTCGAGATAGAGGAAGCCGTATTGATGGATATGCTCGAATATTGTTTCCTTGTGCTTTTGCTCTCTTTAATATTCTCTATTGGACGTTGTATTTGTATACTATTGATGATGAGATACCGGATGACATAGATATATTGTAGTTGATTTCCAGTTTTAAGTGGCTAAATGTAACAAAGTCGAGTTCTTCGACAGATTTTAAGATTTGTTTACAAAACAACCGGCATATTTAGTACGAAAATTTTACTTGGTATTGATTTTAGCTTTCATCCATTTAAAAAAAATAGACTGAACGTTTCTAACAGGTTTATTTATTTATATGCACAATTCTTTACAGTAACGTCCAACGAGAGATTAAAAAATATATAAATTAAATTACTTAAATATGAAGATTATAATTATTGTGGTCAATGCATTTCTAAAAGTTTTTAAATTGAGGTAACGTCATAGACAATTTAAAATACATAATCGATGTAGTATTTATTGTTATTCAGTCATTCAACGTTTGATGGGTGACCAGATGAGGACTGACTGAGTACAAAATTAATAATCTCGAAAACAAAGATTCGCATTAAAAAGTATGCCTATCTTAAAAACTGTGAAAATGTTATGCCAAAGTTTTTGGAATTTAGTTACAAAAGTTACCAACAGACAGCGCAGTGCACCAAATAGAGTTTTTTGAAAGTAATAGGCCGTAAAACTGTAACCAAACATTGCTATTCCAGTAAAAAAAAGAAAGAAAGAGAGAAACATTTTATTCTACAGAATATACAGCTTAAACCTATGATCCTGTACTCTATACTACACCCTCCTTTCACGTTTTAACGCTAGAATGTATCATTCTAGTCATTATTTGACGCGCCATCTCTTGGCAACCTTTGTAACTAAGTAGGAAAATTTCTTTATAACATTTTTTAGCTTTTGAAATTAAAATTTATACAGCTCTCACAATAAACATATTGATTTCATTCTACTATCACATTTTTTTGAGGTTTTGGATTTTGAAATCAGTCAATCATCAGCTGGACATTTTCTAAATTATTGAAATATTACACACATTTAAAAAAATTTAATCGACATAGCGTTTCCAGAAAGTCAATTGGTACCAAGCAAATATTTTGCAACGACTTTTATGTGATTGTTAAAAGCATTGAATAACTATGGTTCCCATAAGCAGATCAAATTAGCATCCTCATTTCTGAGGAACTTATAGCATTTTAAGTAAGAGAGCTTTATAAGAATGTAAAATATTTTTTTAATCTTTCCCAATTAACATCTCCAAAGATACTTACATAAAACATGTTTATAAATTAGTTACTTTTAGGTGGATTAGCATAGTTAAAAAGGGTTATACTATAGCTCTATGATAAGAGTTGATATTTTATTAGCATATAAAACTGAAAATGAAATTATAAATATATCTAAAATTGTATGAAATAAAATGCTTGAATTTTACCTATTTTCATCACATTTTCAATATTACTAGTTGATCTCTTTCTTATTTAGATAAAAGTAGTTCGTTTTTACTGCACTGTAACATCTATGCTGAAGGAATACTAAATAGAAATTCTATATATATGTGAATGAAGTAAATTGATGTGACTATATACAATATTTTTATAATGCTCAATGCTGTAAAGGGAGTGTACAAAATAATGGAATTACATTCATGCTAATAAATTTTTTCATATTGCTCCTGAAATACTTAAAAAAATATTTTTAAGGTATCCAAATTGGAATTTTTTTAATTAGTTGGGAAATACGATTCACTAAAAAATTAAGAAAAAATCTTCCAGGAGTATAAAATAACTAATTTAATTACTTATGTCTTGCGCAGTTTTGAACAATATTCAAATTTAAAAGAAACAAACTTTAAATTTATTTTAAAAGGATCTAAAAATTTTGTTTAGTTTTATTGAATATTTTTAAAAATACGGCAAAAAAAACGTAAGACAAAAAAGAAATTTTTTTTTTTTTTTTTTTTAATAAAAATATCCGTATGTCAATAAATATTGAAGCTATGCTTACGAAATTTCGTTTAATTAATGCATCAAATAATCAAAATAACTACCTCAAGTTACAAACGTATTGCTACATTTTTTGGCAGAGGGTGTTCAAAAACATCATTTTCCGTTTGGAATTTACTGTTGGTCCCTTAAACCTTTAAAAGTTTCAAACTTCATTGATATGTATGAAAAATCGCATGATCTAAACAATTCTGAAGTTATTAAATACCTTGTTAAGTACTTCAGGAGAAATATGAAGATAAAAAATTATTACGATAGAAGTGTTTCCATTATTTCGTCCTACCCTGTGAAAGTATTTTAAAATCTGTTTTTGATGTCTAATTTTGCTTAATGTTTCAATTCAATTTACGCATGTTTTTCATCATGTTTTTATAAAAATGAAAAGATTAGTTCAGTACTTTTCTGAAATAGTAAAAAAATAAATAGATAAGTGTCAACTTATTTACCAGAGAAGCTCAAGGATTAAATATTTTTTATGAAAAAGGATATTTTCCTTGAAAAATTAGATTTTTCAAAACATTGAGAAGAAAAACTAGTATTTATAATAATCCTCTACCAAATTTATATCAGTTTATTTACCAGCTTTACAGCTTTTGAATGCAAAACTTCTGAAAAGATTAAACTTTCTGCCTGAAAAAAACTACAAAAACCCAAAATAAACCGGGATTCTTTTATTTGCATTGATATTTCAAATATTTTATTAGGTTTATAACACTAATTAAATTTCAAAACATACCTTACAAAACAGCAATAAATACAGACTATTGTTCTCTTTCCATTAAAACTATGATTTTTCTATTTACATATTTATTTTTTTTCAAAATAAGTCAATATCTAGGGCCTCTTAAGTATCCCTGAAACAAACTTTTTGCAATAATTATCTGTTTCAAAGATAATTAAACTCTGATGTATCAGTCACCGTTTAATATAGAATCCACTACAGACTAAGAAGAAGTCTTTAAAAATTTAAAAATCAGTCTTTTTCATTTTCAAACTATCATTATTTTATCTTTATCACGGTCTAAATTATAAATCGAAATTTTGAAATTTATACAGATTTTGGATGAAATGAAAATTAGAAATATGGTACATATTATCAAACTTGTGTTTTCAAAATAATTTTTAGAGCCTATAAAAATAGAGATATTGGAACATTGATTTATAGGTGGTATTCAACCAATACGGATTGAAAAATAAGCAATATTTAATATTGTATAGTAATCCTCTTAATCATCTTACTTACTTAATTTATAAATTAGTAATTAGAGCAAAGATTTTTTGTAACGAAAAATCTCATTTTTAATGTAATGGTAAATCTTAATTCAGAAGATGCGTCAGCAAAGCATTTTACACTTTTTTGAAAATTATATATAAAACATGACATTCTACAAACAATAAAGTTTGGTTACGTAATAGGATATATATACGTATATTTATATATATAAAAACTCAGCGGCGCGACAGCCCGTAGAGGGCCAAGGCCTACTGTACCCATCTCAGTTTCTTGACCTTGGGCTCTGGGGTGCAGGAGCAGATGTACCGGTCAGGTGGTCAGCCGTACGCGGAACCCTCAGTGTTTAGTTCCCAAGCTTGGTACTCATTGATCGACCCACTGAAGGGATGAAAGGCTGAGTCAACCTTGCCCGGCCCAAGGATCGAACCAGGGACCTGTGGCACGACAGCGCTACCGCTCAGCCACCGGGCCTCACACACACACACATATATATATATATATATATATATATATATATATATATATATATATATATATATATATATATATATATATATATATATATATATATATATATATATATATATATATATATATATATATATATATATATATATATATATATATATATATATATATATATATATATATATATATATATATATATATATATATATATATATATATATATATATATATATATATATATATATATATATATATATATATACAAAAATAAATAAATAATTTATTCTCTAATTTCTTCAGTTCTTAGAAATATAAAACTAGATTTTCCCATTTAAAAAATCAACCCCGTGATAAAAACTGTTGATAGATTCTTTTTACTGCTTTCATAATTTTTATCTTCAAATTAGTTTCAGAAACGTATTAAAAATTAATAAAATTCATCAAAAATTGTGAATATTGGGACAGAAACCAAATATGTGGGACAAGTCTTCTCTTTACCTACCTTTAACTATTTTATTTTCTCTTAAATTAAAATTATGAGAGAGCATTTTGAACAAAAAATTTTTACTAATATTATCTATATTAAATATTTCTTGATGTGAAATGATGCAGTTTATTCCATATGTAAAATTATATTAAATTTTTTCACTTTAGGTACATAAGAGAATAAAATAGCTCTTTTGGCACTAATTATTTATGTTGTGTAATTAGGAAATTGTATTCAGCTTGATCCTTATATTTGAATTTACAGTAATAAAGCCTACATATATAATTTTTAGAATTTAATAAATAAAGTGAATATACGCTGTCCTTTTAATGCTTGACTGATTCTGAGTTTAATTCTATGCTTTTTTGGTACATATAATTATTATTAAGTCTGCCTTTAATGTGTTGGAAACGTAGTAATAAGTTGGATACCAATAATATGTTAGGGTGACTGAATGGAACCGGCTGATTTTGAAAATAATTATATTAAATGCTAGCGGAAAAAGGTATCATGATTCTTACTAGAGGAATCCATGTCAGTAGCTTTTTGGCTTTTTTCATGTTTATTTCAACCTCATACACCAATGTTTCAAGCCATAATACAATTCTCAGATAGGTTAAGGGGTGTTGAGATTTACGTAAAAGCAAAATATCTAAACATTTTTCTACAGAGCATGGTTAGTTTAAATATACTATTGGAATCCAGATTTTTTTACAATGTGTATAAATATCTAGAAAGTTGCTCATACATTTACGATTTTTACAAATTAAATTCAAGTTAAATGCAAAAGTGCAAAAATTTTAAATATATTTACTTTTTTTCTAAAGTTAGCATCATTTCGTGGGCAGTTAAAGGCACAAAAATGATTTAAATATATAAAGCTTTTTGTAACAGCCTAGAAAATGTTTTCTTTAATGGTTAACAAAACTCATCGATATGTTATGGAAATAAATATTTTTTGAATTTTTAATTCAAAAATTTTTGTTTTATAAACTAATTTTGATCAAACTATAACTCGATTTATAAAATTCTTCTTTTTATCAAACAAATCTATCAAAATTGTGAGGTGCAATAGAACTGCAAGTATATTCCTCAAGAGGTTAAAATATTGATTTTGCGAAAATTAATCTAAAGTTTGCGGATGGATAACATTAAATAAAAAGTAGCTTCAGATTTGTTTGAAGAGTTTCAGAAGTTTTTTGGTGGTACCAACAGAATGTTGATTTCAAATTAATCGCAATAAATAAAATAACGATATTTACTTTTTGTTAAAAAAAAAAAAGATTATGACTTCAAACTACCCACTTAAACCCCATAAAAAATCTAAGAACAACGAAAATCATTGGAAGTCATGAATAATGATTCGGAAAAAAACAGTAAGCGAATGAAGCAAGCGTTGATTTTGGCGTCATGCCTTTCTCGTATGTTAGATTCGATAAAGATAACAAAAATATCCAAATAATAATAATAAAAACTTTTTATTCTAAGTAGTGAAATTTTCTATCTAAAAACAAGAAACTCCGACTCATAGAATCACTAGCAATATTATGGATGATAATGTAGCAAACATATTATAAAAACTTCATGTTATATAAATAATTATAAAGAAAACAACATCTTAAAAGTTTGGCTTGAAAAAAATATAAATAAATATAAATTTCATTCAAATTCCATATCTCAATAAACATTCCAATGCTTTAATCTAACAAAATTAATTTTTTTTAAAGTTACAAAAACCAATAACTAAAGTTTTGTATGAAATAAATTGATTATAAATTTTAATTCTTTGTGATATATTTTCTAATTCTCTCTAATCCGCAAATAATCATTTAAATTAGATTAATCCTCTGTTTTAGTAAATCAGAACCACAATTATTGGACTTCAGAATGGTGTCGCCATCTCTTGATGAAGATATTAACAATAGTCGTGAGCTTTAAATATTTCAAAGAATTAAATTACATAAACAAATTTACTATGATTAAAGATAAATGGCTGTTTATTTCAGATTTCGTTTGAATTGCTTTTTCCATAAAAATGACAGACAAATTGAAAGAGAATTAAAAATAAAACAAGTCATTCAAAGGTAAGTAATTACCTAAGAATGGATTACAATAAAACTACAAATAAAAGTAATTTAATTTAAAAATACCTTTGTAGTTCAATAAAAATTAACAACCCAAGCAAAATTTTGGTTTCTAAGTAACATTTTTACTTTTTCAGCTGATTGAATATAATATTTCATACAATATTTCAAATAAAGTAAAATTGTTCAACATTTTTATACATGGATAATGTATATAAATTGTTCATAAAACAGAGAAAGCTAAAAAATGACCAGATGAACTTCTTAATTTTTAATATTTATTAAATACATAAATTCCAGAGTAAGTTTTTTTCTGTCAATTATACCTTATTAAACAACTACTATGACAAGTTTCAAAGGAAAAAAAAAATCAAAATTTTTCAACATTATAAAAAATATCAATAAAATCAAAACATTGCATAAAATACCTGATGCAATTACTTAAATACATGTAATTAAAAGCTTTCCTTGCATGGAAACACCGTTGAAATAATTTACATTTTTTAAATTGTTGATCTCAAATAAAGCTTATACTAAAAGCTATTAGGAAACGTTAAGATGTTTCAAGATATTTGACTTTATAATTAATTTCTTGAAAAAAAAATTATGCGTATGTTGAACTATATTATGTTAATATTTTTGTTTAAAAATATAAAAATACAAGGTTACTAATACGTTTTTTCAAAAGTGCAGTTAGAAAAAATTCAGTTAAAAATATTATTAATAACTTGAACATAAAGGTAATTGATATATTCAATTTGCATATATAATACAGAGAGAAAGAGATTATAGTAAAATAATCGTATTGTATGGTAATAAAATTCTTAGGGGAAAAAAATAAAATAGATAAAATAAAATTAAGTAAAAAATTAGTTAACAGAATTTACGGTATTAAAAAAATTCATTTGGTAATCTTTAATTTATATGGTATTTTTTTCCAAAATTTCTGGTATTCAAAATAGTTTTTATTATTTCAAATTTAACAAAAATTACAAAACTGAAACCAAATTTATGGATTTTGGGCCCTGCTCTTAGGTATCACGATAAAATTACAAAGTTTTATCACATTTAACCATTTTTTTCGCATTTTATAAAACCATTATTTTAATGATAATTAATTGATGGTAAAAGCGTTTCTGTAAAAATTAACGAGCTTTTTGGTGTGCCTGTAAGAGCTAGAAACAATGTAAATTTTACTATATTCTGGTAGTTTCTAACCATACTTTTATCCTTACTGTACAGTTATTTCAAAAATAATATTAAGCATATTATATATATATATATATATATATATATATATATATATATATATATATATATATATATATATAACGTCGTTGCCGAGTGGAAGGATTAAAACAGGTCATAGGTCGGGAAGGAGGGTACAAAATTTATTTATTAATTATTAGACAAAAGCAGTCATGAGAGTGAGTAAAAGTGAATAAAAAAAGTTGTGCTCATTGGTTATATGTTAGGGAAAATCTTGCAAAGTAAAATCCGTAATATGTCTTAATTTAGGGAAAGTGGGAACTCTTAGTAGTTGCTATTGGTTTATGAAATAGATCGAATGTTTTCCACACAGAGCAAAGGGAAATATGTCCTGCTTTTAATTAAATGCATACTTGAGCCAAAAATAGATTTAAGAACAGGATGTGGCTTTTAAAAGTGTGAGAAAGTATTTCGATAAGAATAATTAATTAGGATGAAGTTTTATAGCAAAGAAACTAACATAAAAAGATTGATTGAAGCTTTTTATGTTACATCCCCCTTCGCCAAAAATGTTTAGTTACAATCAAAAAATTTTAAAAATTAACCATTTGCAAAATTTTCCCTCTGATAGAAGCACATTTAAGATAATCAAATTTGTAATGTTAACAATATATAATAGTAATATGAATTATAAAACATTTACATATGTTCTCATTGTAAAAATTTTAACACAATTAAAAATCTGTAGTAGCATCATCAGCAAATTTAAAATTTTCGTTTTCAACAGTTTTTTTGACTTAACAGTTTTTTCAATTTCAAATGTCTTTTGTTTAAAAATCACAACACAGCTTTTTCACTATAAGAAGTATTCTTCATAAAAACACTATTTAAGTTAACTCTTCAATCATGATAAAAAAATTTATAAACATTTTAAAAAATGTGCAAGTTAAAATGTAAAACTCAAAATGCAAAAAACAGTTTTACAGGAAAAATTTCAATCTGAAATTAGATTTGAGTATTGTTTACCTTGTTTGAAAACAAAATAAAATATGACACAGTAGTTGTTATTCTGAAGTCCAACACTTCAGAATTGTTTTCATTTCACTTTATTTATTATTTACCTTTCATTTTTTTCACTTTAGTAGCAAAATATCCGGAAATTTTTTTTTCTCTATGTCCAAAATTTGCCTTCTATAACATTTTTTCTTTTCTTTTTCTCTCTTATTTTTCCTTCTACTTTCTTTCCTTTTTCTCTGTTATTTTTCTTTCTACTTTCCTTTATTTTTCTTTTCTTTCTTTTACTTTTCTTTTATTTCTACTTTCTGTATTGTTTTATACTTTTATTCTCTTTCTTGGTATTTTTATTGCAATTATTAACCCGGATTTCAGGAAAAATGTGCAAGGACAAATTGCTTTTATAATCAGAAAAGGTGATCAGTCTTCTCAGATTTTACATTACATCCCGTTTAACACAATAAATCACTAATTGAAATCCAAAACAAAGCTTTCAAATTTAATATGGTATTAAGGTAAATCAATTTTTAAAATTTGACTGACCTAGCTATTTTCCTTATTTTTAATCTGAAGTGCAAGTTTGGTTAATTTGCAAATTACCTTTTATTTATTTATTTTTTTACATTTATATCTTTCTTACTTTCTTTCTTTTTGGACATATTTTTTTTTTTCAAAAATTTTAGTTTGGATATTTTTTAAAGTAATTTTTGTGTAGAGATCTTAATTGATAATTTAATTTGTCACAATTGTTAGGGAATTCAAATATTTTCATTTCTATTTTAAACGTGTTTCTGAAGTGTATTTGGTTACTAAATTTTTCAATTTGTGTTTGATCATTTTCCTATCTGTATGCTGGAATTAAAGTTCAGAAATAAAGAAACGATTTGTTTATGGAAATTACTGAGCTACAACAGAGCTTTGAACTAATTACCAACGTTGGACTAAAGCATTAATGTCCGGTTGTACTTCAATTTAAATTCTAACAACAAGTATTTTATTCATTTTTCCAAACTATTTGTATTAGTTTTAACATTTCTTGATTTAATTTTTGCCACACCGTAATTGCATTTATATATTAAAATTGAATTTCAATAATTATTGTAGTTGCAGTACGAAGAGAAAAATATTTAAATAGCATTTTCATCTTAACCCTACACTCTATAGTAAAACAAAAATATAAATTCAACTAATCAATAAATCATAGAAGCTGTAACACATAAAACAATAAATTTGAAAATAATTTCTCGAAACATTTCTTATGACAATCAATTCACTAAAAATAAAAATTTCAAGAAAAAAATTTCAGCAGTAAATACGATTAATGTATAAAAAATAATTTTTCAACTGAAACATCAAGAATGAGAAGAAAAAAATTAAAACAATAATCAATAAAAATTGAAGAAATTGTTTTATGAGAATTGTAAAAAAAATTAACACAAAAGGATACGTGAAAAAGTTCGAATTAGTCCAAGATATTTTGAAAACCACAACATCAGAGATGAGAGTGCGTTGAAATTCCGTGAACACAATTCCAAAACCAAAGACGTGAGCTGCTAGGGAAAAAATTTGTTTCTTCGTTAAGATGAATCGTAAATTAACACTGAATGGAGAAATTGAAGCTTATTTTTCTTTGAGTTCTACGAGTGGGAGGGAATGTCGAACATCTAAGGAGACCATCGTAAACCATTCCGGGGTGTGAAAACAATTCATCGACGATAAAATCCAGCTCAGCACTTAAGAGTGGCAAAATCAACGCTTTCTCAAAGGGATAGGGTTTCAATAAAACATTTTAATTATCAGGAGTTCGATGCAGTTTTTCTTTTTAGTCCAAGGAAGGAAATTGAAGCTCAGCTTTATAGTAGTCTCAGGAACGTTGACAAAATATGCAGCATAGACATATGGAAAACCGATTATCGTTTTGTTCCACTGTGCGTAGATATAATTTATAATAAGCAAAAAGTTTTGAAGAGTTTATTTTTTTGATGAAGATACTGGATGAATTAATTATTGCCATAAGTTGAAGAAGAATTTGACTGCTTATTTACCAGTTGTTCATTTGAATAAATGATTTGAAGTTATTCCATATTTTTGATATACCCTCTTCCGACAATTTTTGGGATATGAAATATACAATGGTGTAGTAACTCCTGATAACAACAACATTGAAGCAATTAAAAACATGAAACCTCCAACTAATGTTAAATCTCTTCAACGATTTTTAGGTTCAATAAATGTGTATAATAAATTTATAAACAATTATGCTAAAGTTAGAGCACCTTTAAATAATCTCTTAAAGAAAAATACACCCTGGTGTTGGACTGCCAAATGTCAAGAAGCATTCGAAATTTTAAAAAATGCTTTAGTTTGTAAACCTATTTTGAAAATATTTAATCCTAAATTACCATGTCATATTTTTGTTGATGCAAGTCAAAGTGGTGTTGGAGCAATTTTGAAACAGCCAGATGTTTCAGGTGTCTTACATCCAATAGCATTCCATTCTCGTTCTCTTAGAGACTATGAGAAAAATTATGCTATCACAGAACTGGAATGTCTTGCTATTGTTGATGCATTAAACAAATTTTATCACTATTTATTTGGAAATAAATTTACCATACATACAGATCATGCGGCTTTAGTTTGGTTAAAAAATGTTAAAAATCTGAAAGACAGATTGTTCCGCTGGTCTTTACTATTAAGTATGTATGATTATGCTATAAAATACACAAAAGGCACCTTGAACTTTGAAGCTGACATGCTATCCCGAGATATTCCTGACAATATTGAAAACAATAGTATTTTGAAAACAAATGCTGATTTAAATAATGTAAGCCATTTTTCACATCTTTTGCAATTGGATGAAATTCGCGAAGCCCAACAAAATGATAATTTAACTGGAAATTTTATTAAAATAGATAATGTTTTGTGTTTACGTAAAAAGGGTTTTACCAAAATTGTTGTTCCATTTTCTTTAAGGCATAAATTACTTGAAATTACTCATAAAAAATTTGGCCATCCGGGAATTCAAAAAACTATTAATTTGCTTACTCCTGTTTACTATTGGGAAAATATTACATTGGACATTTCAAATTTTAACAAACATTGTCATACGTGTCAAATTAATAAAAAACCTAGACAAAAAAGATTTGGATTACTTCAGGAAATGCCCCCAGTTGACAAACCTTTTGAAATAATTGCAATCGATAGTGTAGGTGGTTTTAATTATTATAATTCTACCAAAAAATATTTAACTTTAGTAATTGATCATCACACTCGATATATGTGGTCTTTTGCCTCTAAATCAATAACTACGGAAACTTACGTTAATTTTTTGCACCAGATTTTTCAAATTCAAACTCCTAAAAATATTTTGAGTGATAGAAATGCTGCGTTTACTTCTTCCCATTTTAAAAAATTTCTTAAACATAGCAAAATCAAACAATTGTTAACTACAGCCCATAGACCCGAAACTAATGGAAAAGTTAAACGTTTAGGACAAACCATTGTAACACGATTAAAATGCAAAATTAATGATTCTTTTAAAAAAGTTCCTTGGCCTAAATTATCAAAAGAAGTAACCGAAAAATACAATTTAACTCCACATTCGGTAACTAAATTTCCCCCAGCTTATTTAATGTTTGGCACTCTCCCATTTAATCATCCTTTATCTGAAGAAATTTTTCCACCAATAGAAGAAGCAAAAAAAATTGCAGTTGAAAGAACTAAACATTATCATGAAAAAAATAAAATTTATTATGAAGCTAGATTTACTCATATTGAATTTTCACCTGATGATACTGTCATGTATGAAGATTTTAAATACCCCAATACTAGGAAACTTACACCAACTTTTTCCGGTCCATATATAATTCTTGAAAAAATTTCTGATGTTAATTATAAAATAAATAAGAAGAATAGTCATAATAAAGAAAATACAGAAATAGTTCATATATCAAAATTGCGAAGGTACCACTCACCTGACAAACTGAAATTATGTCACGAATAAAAAACCAGTAATAGTTTAAATAATAGAAATAATAATATATATTTTTTATATTATTAAATTTAATGAATTTTTATTGTTAAAATAAAATTAAAAGCCCCAAATATGACAACATTACACATGGTTCAATGAACATGTGGACCCCTTTTTTTTCTGGAAGATCCGACCTTTCAAATTTTCTTCTTCAAGTTCAATGTTTACCCAATCTAAAAGGACATAGGGCGATGGTAGTTTTTGTCTGTGGTGAAAACCAAAAAAATAAATACTTTGCACCTTGCTGAATCTAGGATCTTCCAGCTCATTATTGTTGAGGCTAGGGACTGTTTTCCTCCTTTTGGGGAATACAGCCCCTAATCCAGGAAAACAATTTCCCCTAATAACACTGAAGTCTTAAACTTCAGATTAAAGATCAAGTGTCAAACTTTTTATTCTCTCATTGAAATAAAAACACTGAAGTCTTAAACTTCAGATTAAAGACCATCGTGTCAAAAATTTTTTACATTTTATATTGAAAATTTTTTTGATAAAAAGTATCAATTTGTATTTTTATATCTCATATCACTTGCATTTTCAATTTTTTTTTTATCTTTCGTGTTGTTGAATATGAATATTTACATGTTTTAGAAAATTTTTATAGATTTTCTTGTCTTAAGTGAAAAGTTTATTGTAATTGTGTGAGTATGAGGAATAACTTTATTTACTGTGATTACCAAGAAGGACTGAAAAAAAACTTAATCACAAAAAATTATTGAAAATGGAGATCCAACACTTCATTTTGATAGTAGTGCTACTTCAAATTTTTTTTTCTTCCTCTAACACTGTATGAGAAATTTTTTTTTTTACATAGTGTGCAAATGTGCTCTTTTTTTTTATAATTCATGTTACTTTATATCTTGTTGATATTACAAATATTATTATTATTATTATTATTTTAATTGTGTCATCATAAGGAAAGTTTTGCAAAGGGATAATTTTAAAAAATTTTTTGATGTTAGTTAAAATCTTTCGGCGAGGGGGGATGTAACATAAAAAGCTTCTGTTAATCTTTTTATGTTATCCTAATTAATTATTCTAATCGAAATACTTTCTCACACTTTTAAAAGCCACATCCTGTTCTTAAATCTATTTTTGGCTCAAGTATGCATTTAATTAAAAGCAGGACATATTTCCCTTTGCTCTGTGTGGGAAACATTCGATCTATTTCATAAACCAATAGCAACTACTAAGATTTCCCTCTTTCCCTAAATTTAGGCATTTTACGGATTTTACTTTGCAAGATTTTCCCTAACATATAACCAAGGAGCGCAGCTTTTCGTGTTCACTTTTACTCACTCTCATGACTGCTGTTGTCTAATAATTAATAAATAAATTTTGTACCCTCCTTCCCGACCTAAGACCTGTTTTAATCCTTCCACTCGGCAACGACGTTATATATATATATATATATATATATATATATAAAGTAAAATTATACAACACATCGTGTTTTATGGTATTTTAAATATTCACACTTGTTCTTATTTCGTGAGCGTAAATATGATTATCTGTTTTAATGCATAATAATCATAATAAGGCGTGACAGAGTTAGCTAACATTAACCTTAAAAAACATTAAATTTAACATAATTTTTCAAAATTCACGTGATATTACAAATGATCACCATTTTTAATATGTAAAATAACTTTAATATATAAAAACTGTAAGAATTTAAAAATTAAAAAAAAAGAAAAAATGATTATCAAATTAGTCTTTTAACAAGAAAGTAAATAAAATACTATCGAAATGTTTTTTAATTTTATATCTGGCATTAGACAGCAGAGAACATTTTAAGTTCACTGCTTTCAATGTTTAATTATATAACCTTGTAATCCATTCCAGAAAACAAGGGACTCATGGATCAAGAAAAGGGAAAAACTTTTGGACTTTCGTGGAATACTTTTTGATGATACGTTTCCGTATTTGCATTACATTGAAAGGAAAATCAGAAAAACCTATTTCGTTTAGCTAGTGCATTCTAACCTACAATCCTTCTACGACTGAGGATATTTTACGTCAGCACTGAAGTCGGTGCGATCCGTGAACGTAAAACAACAAGAGAGAAAGAGCCTAACAACCATCGCTGAGATTCGAACCCAGGTTTTATCGCCTGAACCACCACGACTCATTTCTGAAATTTTATTTCATTTTAAAACCCGGCGCTGAACAGCCAACCCATTTCCAACCTTTAACCTTGTATTTTCAGAAGACAAGTAAACTCTTGGATCCCAGAATAGGGAGAACCTAGCTTTCGCGAAAGATTTTTTGTTGGAACTGACCCTCATTCGCATTACCCGGAGATAATAAACGCAAAACCTCCTCCCCTAAGTTAAGAGGTAGATTGAAGAATATCAGAACCAATTTCATTGTCTGATTATCTGAGTCAATTTGGTTGCCTGGTGTTTTTAATAATCGCCTTACAGCTCCTTCATGTTTCTTCTAAAAATCAATCAGATGTTGACGCTGTGATTTGTCAGATTTCAATTATGCTTTTTTGGAGACTTCGTAACATCCTAAATTTTTGTATTTTAGAACTAACAACTTTGTGTTAATGGTTTATAATTCATATAGGTGTGGAATAAAATTCTCGCTTCTTTCAATACAATTTCAAAATTTTACTTCAATTCAAAAAAGCATATCAGAATAGCAAACCCATCTAGATTCTGATCAACATGAATAACACTCTCTTTAAGGTAAGCATATCGTAAAACACTTTAGATGATATTTCATAATAATAGTTTTTTTGTCTGCCGGTCAGGCTGCCGAGCGGACAGCGCGTCTGACTGTGAAGCCAATGGTTGCGGATTCGAATCCCGCTCAGGGCATGGATGTTTCTCTCTGTGCTGTTTTCAGTTGTGTGATGTGTGAATGTGGCCCACCCTATAAACGGGTATGTGTGGTGTGGGTAATGTTGCTCGCCTCCGTAACTTAGGTTCACAGGTGCCGACTGGGTAACGATAAATGAGCAACACTTCCGGCAACTTCCGAAATGAAGAGCGAAAGTCCAGTGTCTGCAGTAAAAAAAAAAAAATTAAACAGTTCATTTTTTTTCTTTTAATATTATTATCTTCGTTTGAGGAATATTATGAACTGAAACATACAGCCTCGAGCTTTGTTTTATTTATTCCATTGAAAAATGTAATTAAGCAAGTAATCAACTATGGCTCGCTGAACTTTAACATTTTTCTAAAACATATTTTCCCGGAAATTTATCAATGAAGTAAATAGTTTATGAATTTAGTAGCACTAACAAATTTAAGTGCTTCCATTTTTTTCAGATTTACAAAAACTATAAAAAAAGATAAAGTTTCTCCTGATTATAAAAAAAAACTTCACGCAGAGATGCATATTTCAAAACATAACTTAAAATACAAATAATTATATCGGAATCGCCATTTTCTCCAAGTAACCTTCTTTAGAAATGATTGGTTTTGGTAAAATTTGTGAATCAATGTTATCCCGATTGCATTGAATCTCTATTCAGCAGTTCTGCTGAATCTCTATTCAGCTGTTCTACTGAAACTCTGTTTCAGCTTGTAACACTTATATCTTTTGCACTTGTACAAATGATTAACTTAACATCATGTAAAGATAAAAGCTTTACACTAAATTTACTGTTTCTGCTCTGCACTGTGAAAAATTTTAGTTTTCCTGAATACTAGAAATGGTACACCAAAGTGGTGCTGAAATAAGAATAGTTACGGGCAATATGAAACGCAAATAATGTTCATTTAAAAATTCGGTGTAAAGTTTTGGTAACACAAATATGTATAATTATGATAAAATAAGAAACAGATCGAGATAGAATAAGAAGTCAGGGACGTTATTTTTACGATAAAAGTAGAATCCTTATTTTAGGATGCATATATGCACTAATTCTTGAAATAAAATCAATTAAGAAATCAAACATACGCTTAGTACAGAGAGAGAATTAAGACGAATTCGAACTAGGATTGACAAAACTGAACCGAGACAAATTATACATTATAAAATTATGAATGCAGCTCTAAAAATTAAAATATAAATACACATATTTCGCAACTAAGAGCATGCATACATAATTTAACTGTGAGCTTTTATTTCAATAAATGTATAGCAGCCATGAAGACTTCGACACACTTTTGCATTCAAATGTAAACAAATCATCGGATGATCTCTAAAAAGAGACAACATTGGTGCTTTCGGAAACATTTAATGCACTGTATGAAAGCGCATGAGTTTAGTGAATTTTAGATTTATTTATACTCATTAAATTATATGTGTACGAAATTATTAAATTGCAGTATTTCGTATGCTTTTTGAGGAAGGCAAAAGAAAAGAGGTTCAATGAAATTATTTCGTTAATAATTATCATAAACAAACACAAAATTTAATTTTTAATGCTAACATTTTTAAACTAATCAAGACCTAAAGTATATGAAATAGAAACAGTATTTTAACTCCTTATTAAATACATCACGAAGTGAAACAAATTGCATTGCCTAATAAAACAAATCCCCAGCAAGCTATTTTTTTCATTAAATTTGATTAAAATTTTTTTCATATTGTTTGAATCGCTGCTTGTTTTGCTTGGTACAACATACAATAGTATTTGGACATGCAATACTAAATTTTAACAATGCATGCATGTAACTAAGCTGACTCTTACTCTTAAATTCATTTACTTATCCAGCCTTATTTACAAAGTTATTTACAAAATATGTTTGCTCTTATATCATTCTTCAGAATACCATCCTTGCCTGCAGTTCATAAAAAAATTTATTAAACAAAAAGTGCCCAGACTGAATTGCTTTCTCGTAAAAAGAAAAGCGTAGAAAAATGAATAAAAAGGTCCATCACATGAAATAACGCTTACAACTCAAAAAACGTGTTAGAATTAAGCGAATGGCTCAATTTCAAGGGAAAAAATACGTTACTTTTTTGTATAAATTATTTTTCGGATTTCTAGTCCTGCTTATGGCAAAATATTCTCCTTCTAATTTATCTGAGAGGGAAAAGATGCGATAATATGCAAGATTGGCAGAAACTAGAAAAAAATAATGAAATGAAATTGCTGAAATATCTCAAACGATAAAAAAACGATTTTCTGTTAAATTACATGACCAATTTTTTTAAACACTTTGCTATATAAATATATTTATACACTAACAGCAGATTTTCGGAAAAAGTACTTTACATTGTTCGAAATTAAATTTACTTTTAATTAGAAAGAGTCTTAATTTAATGGTAGAATATTTAGTTTTCTTAAATTGAATCAAATGCAATATCCAGGAAAGAAGCCAAGCATAACAGTAACAAGAGCATCAATAAGTGATAATAAATAAGTAATTTTTAGGACACATATATATACATATATATATTTATATATATATATATATATATATATATATATATATATATATATATATATATATATATATATATATATATATATATATATATATATATATATATATATATATATATATATATATATATATATATACAGTGGTGGCCGAAAGTGTGGACATTTTTGAAAGTTTCATGTTTTTCAACTTTGTGTGCTTGCAGAATATATTTCTTTTCCATTAAATACAAACATTTATATATCAAATTGAAGGTAATTTAATGTAGAATTTAATAATAAGTACAGTATTACAATATATGCATTACAAAAAAAGTTATGCAACTAATAGTCAGATCTATCTTAGATTTGCATTTTTTTAAAGTGATACTTACACAATCAATACTTAGTAGAATAACCCTTATTTTTAAAGACAGCTTCACAGCGTCTTTTCATCGAGTGAACGAGTGTTTAAAGTTCATCTTTCGTAATCACATGATGCCAAGAATCAATTATAGCTTCAATAAGTAGTCTTTTATTGGATGGGCGTTTTTTTCGTACACGAATTTTCAAACGTCGCCACAAATTTTCAATTGGATTGAAATCAGGGCTGTTTCCCAGCCATGGTAATATATCTATGCCTTTATTTTGAAACCATGCTTTGCATACTTTTGCTGTGTGGCATGGAGCTGAATCCTGCTGAAAAATAAATGGTGCGTTGTTGGGGGAGAGGTCCCTGATGGAAGGTATCAATTTTGGTTTCAGGGCAGTTTCGATGTATTTTTTGGCATTCAGGATGCCATCAATCACTTGAATTCGGCCCAAACCATCTGCAGACATACATGCCCAAATCATGACATTTGTTGGAATTTTTGTAGGTGCTTCAATGCAATCAGGATGAAGTGCTTCACCTACTCTATGTCACACGTATTTTCTATCATCACTACCAAAGAGCGATATTTTACTCTCATCACTCCAGATTACTTGCTTCCATTGATTTTTTGACCATTCAATATGTTCTTTTGCCCACTTAACTCGTTTTTCGCTTTGCTTTTGATTTAAATATGGTTTTTTCCCTTGGAATTCCAGCTTGTAGTCCAAATACTGATAACCTTCTTCTTATTGTTCTTGAGCTTACTGCAATACCTGCTGCATTTATTTCACATCTAATGGCATCTGATGAAATTTTTCTATCTTGAAGGCATAGTCGTTTAATTTTTCTATCGGTAGCAGCATATATCGGCAGCATTTTTTTCGGCAGGATTTGGCATTCTGAATGCCAAAAAATACATCGAAACTGTCCTGAAACCAAAATTGATACCTTCCATCAGGGATCTCTTCCCCAACAAAGCACCATTTATTTTTCAGCAGAATTCAGCTCCGTGCCACACAGCAAAAGTATGCAAAGAATGGTTTCAAAATAAAGGCATAGATATATTACCATGGCCAGGAAACAGCCCTGATCTCAATCCAATTGAAAATTTGTGGCGACGTTTGTAAATTCTTGTACAAAAAAAAACGTCCATCCAATAAAAGACAACTAAGTGAAGCTATAATTGATTCTTGACACCATGTGATTACGAAAGATGAGCTCCAAACACTCGTTCACTCAATGAAAAGACGTTGTGAAGCTGTCTTAAAAAATAAGGGTTATCCTACTAAGTATTGATTGTGTAAGTATCACTTTAAAAAAATGCAAATCTTATATAGAGCTTACTATTATTTGCATAACTTTTTTTGTAATACAGATATTTTAATTCTGTTTTCGTTATTAAATTCTACATTAAATTACCTTCAAATTGATACATAAACGTTTGTATTTATGTGAAAATTAATATATTCTACAAGCACACAAAGTTGAAAAACATGAAACTTTCAAAAAATGTCCACACTTTTGGCCACCACTGTATATATATACAGTGAAACTTCTCCTAAAGGCCACCTCTACTTAAGGGCCACCGCTATTAAGGGCCAATATTTTGAGGAACGAAAATTTTCCCCATAGACATAATGTTAATTTTATTCCCATTAGAGGGCCACATTTTCCTGACTACCTCCAATAAAGGTCGTTTTTTTTGAAAAAAAATTTCTCAAAAATTATATTGTTTTAAGTTTAAAAAAAATAAAATACATATTTTTTTTAAACTTATTTGTTAAATTTTTTCAGGAGTTCAGTCTGATTCAGATAATGAAAATGAGTCCTCCGTGCCATATTTATCAAAACAAGAAACGCTAATAGAAGTAAATAAACTGATATCCCAATCCAAGGCATTAATAAATTATGCGAATTTAACTAATTTGTTTTATAGAGTTAAGGAATCATTAGAAACAGAAATTGTTTGCGAAAAAATTGTAAAAAGTAAACAAACTTCAATTGAAATTTCTTTAAACATGTATAAAAACTTAAAATGTTAATAAACAGTTTCTTTCTACATA
Organism: Parasteatoda tepidariorum; assembly: GCF_982258835.1. Taxonomy (NCBI): domain Eukaryota; kingdom Metazoa; phylum Arthropoda; class Arachnida; order Araneae; family Theridiidae; genus Parasteatoda; species Parasteatoda tepidariorum. The sequence goes on from NC_141765.1 coordinate 7,485,109, forward strand.
AATTTTGATTTCCTCATTTTATTTTTTGGTCACCCCCATTTAAGGGCCACCCTTCATAAGGGCCAATTTTCAATGGAACGACAGGTGGCCCTTACCGAGAGGTTTCACTGTATATATATATATATATATATATCATATATACAGTCAGTCACAAAAATCTACATACACTGATCAAAATAATGGTTTCTCAAAAAGCAATTAAATTTCAATTTTAAAAATCATATCACTCCTTCAGTTCTCTCTAAAAAATTTGTTTTTCACAATAAAAATATTCAGAAATAGTAATTTCTAGATAATTTTGTGATTTGTATAGTAATTATCAAGTCGCAAAAGTCTGCATACACCTGATTGGCGGTCGGAAAAAAATTTGCATACGAAGTTATTTTGGAAAATTGTCTTTGTTTGAGATTACTTGTTTTGTTATCTATTCTAATCTTCATTTCCCGAGATTTTTTTGACATTGTAACTTCAACAAAATGAGTCAGGGAAAGGAAACATCTTTAGAACTTCGAAATATGATAGTAAGAATGAAATGTGAAAAGAAATCTTATGCAGAAATTGTAAACAAAAAGTCGGTCAACTGTTCAAACAATCTACAGAAATTATGTTATGCGTGGAAATGTGCTTAACAAATATCAATGTGGTCGTCTAAGGAAGCTTAATGATCGTGATGCAAGAACGTTAAGAAAAGTTAAGAAAAATCCGAAAATTAGTGCTCCAAAATTAGTGAATCAAATTGCAACAGCTAGTGGAAAGAAAGTGCATCCAGAAACTGTTCGTAAAATTCTTCGATCAGCTGGCTACAATGTTAGAGTTTCTAGACGAAAGCCGTTCATTTCATCTACTAACAAACAAAAGAGACTTGATTTTGCCTCTGCACATATTGACCAAGATTTTAATTTTTGGAAAACAGTTGCTTTTACAGACGAGAGTAAGTTCAATGTGTTCGGGAGTGATGGCCGAGGAAAAATCTGAAGGAAAAAAAACACAGAAATGAATCCCGAGAATTTGACTCCAAGTGTGAAACACGGTGGAGGCAGTGTTATGGTTTGGGGAGCAATGGCGGCCGCTGGAGTTGGCAATTCAGTGTTTATCGATGGCATAATGAATCGATTTGCATACCTGAAGATTTTGCAAGATAATCTACTTCCATCGGTTCGAAAATTGGGACTTGGGAACAACTTTGTCTCCCAGCAAGACAACGACCCAAAACATACAGCTAGGATTGTTAAGGAATGGCTACTCAACAAAACGCCTAAACAGCTCCATTCGCCACCACAGTCCCCAGACCTTAATCCCATCGAGCACCTTTGGGAGGAAGTTGATAGGAGAGTTCGGGAGCAATCGGTAACAAGCAAGGAAACCCTAAAGAAGGCAATAGAGCTTGCATGGTCTTAAATTACACCTGAGACGACAAAAAATCTGGTTATGTCGATGCCATATCGAATTCAGGCAGTTGTTACTTCAAAGGGAGGTCCTACAAAGTATTAATGCTACATTTTTTGGCATTTAATTCTGAAAGTTTGTATTGTTCTGTCTGTGTATGTAGACTTTTGTGACTATATAATTTAATGTGTCGTTAATTTTTGTTATTTTTTAACGAATTTGTTCATAAATTTTTTTTGTTAGATATGAGTTTTTATCCAAGATGTTCACGAAAATAAAGTTGTATATTTAAAAATATGAGTAAAGTGCTAGATCTGCAAATATTAGCGGGTGTATGTAGACTTTTGTGACTGACTGTATATATATATATAAAAATAAATAAATACAAGAAAACACGAAGAAAGTTAAGAAAAACAATAAGTTTCATTTAATGCGCTTAAGCTGCAAGTAAACAGAACTCATTAGATATGTTCAAAATGAAGAATAAAACAAAGAAAAATAATAATTATATCTTTTTTTTTTCGTTTTTTTTCCGGTTTTTTAAATAATATTTCACTTTTTTTTTTTTTAAACTGTTGTTATTTTTTTACTTATTTCCCCCCCCCTTTTTTTTTCATTTGTCAATTATTTTTATTTGTTTTATTCTTCATTTTGAACATATATATATATATATATATATATATATATATATATATATATATATATTTATATATATATATATATATATATATATATATAAATATATATATATATATATATATATATATATATATATATATATATATATATATATATATATATATATATATATATATATATATATATATATATATATATATATATATATATATATATATATATATATATATATATATATATATATATATATATATATATATATATATATATATATATATATATATATATATATATATATATATATATATATATGTAAAAAAAAAAGCTTCAATTAATCTTTTTATGTTAGTTTCTTTGCTATAAAACAACTCCTACTTTATTACTAATTAATTATTCAAATCGAAATACTTTCTCACACTTTTAAAAGCTACATCCTGTTTCTAAATCTATTTTTGGCCCAACTATGCATAAATTTAAATAAAGATCTTTTTTCCCTTTTAAGCCGTGGGAATCACTCGAGCAAGTTCATTAACCAATAGTAATTTCTGAGATTTCCCTCTTTTCCCTAAATAGAGCCTGCTCATATGCTCTGTCTGCTCATATGTTCAAAAACAAAACCTTGAATGGTTTTCAACACCCGTTAACAAAATCCTCAACTATTGGTGCTATGTGTTCAGTGTGTGAACTTTAGTGGAACAAAAATGGATGAGTGCCATGAAAATCTTCTTTGGGGGGATTGATATTTTACACATTTTATATCAATTATACTTATTTGACAGGTCGTGCTCTGATATTTTTAATGATATTCTCCAGGTGAAGTTTTTAAACGTGAATGCTTTCTAATCATCAGTGCCGTAGCGAGCTTAACTCGCGCCCGGGGCACAATACCTTTTTAGCGCCCCCCATTCGAAATCCATCTAATATTATAAGTAAAATATACTCGCAAAGTAATAAATAAATAAAGTAGAATTAATAAAGTCATAGGCTCAAGTTAGGCATTAAATTTGAGACAAAAAATGTAGTTGAGAAAACAAGACTAGACTTTGAAATGTATATGATCATCTAGAATTAGTTCATAAGATACCTATTATTTATTTTACATATTTATAAAGAAATATTTTAAAAACACGCAGTTTTAAAACAATAAAAAAGTAAATATTTATTATCTCTAAGGAGATACATATATTTATTAATATGATTATAATACAATTATAAAACTAATTACTGTGTGTAAATTTTCCGCTTTTGATGAAGCAAATTTATCAATAATATCATCAAAGTTGATCATTTCAAATTTTTCTCTTTCCACACTTAAAAATGCCAGGTCACTTAGGTGATCTTGTCCCACCGTTGATCGTAGATATGTCAAAATTAATTTTAATTTGCTGAATGACCATTCGCAGTTAGCAATTGATACTGAGATAGTAAGGAGTATTTGAAGTGCCACTCTCAGGTTTGGAAAAACATCTTCTCCATACGGGATTATAAAAGTAAGAAATTCTAATGGAGCTTTAAGTTCAATTTCTTTTCTACAAAGGAGTAACATTTTACAGTCACATTCTTCGATAAAGAGTTCTATTCCATTGAAATCTGTATTATACACTGTACAAACATACAAACGATTTTTGTACAGTGCAAATATTTGGAGATAATATATGTAACCACACAGCGTAGATGCCATAAGGAAGTGCTGACAGATACAGGTCGAGTCAGCCAGCCATTAGAAAAGACGTGTCATTTCTATTATGAATATATTATTACAGTTTGATTAGTGTTCCTTTTTATTTACGAATTAACATTTATTATATTTCACTGGCACTAAATTTAAAATATTTTTTGCAGAAATAAATTATAATAAAAATAAAAATTATCCAACAATTTTTTTTGTTTTGCTGACCATTTGGCGCCCCTTTGTGAGTAGCGCCCGGGGGATGATGCCCCCCCTTGCTCCCCCCTCGCTACGCCACTGCTAATCATTCACGCTGATATCTCGAATTTTGAACTAATTAATTTATGGCTATTGATATTTATATTTTGATAATATTTCCATTTATTGATATTATTATTCAATGGTTTACCATATTATTTGTTTAAATTAAATAATATTAAAATTTAGTATTACCATCGTATATTTTTTTTCACTTTTGATTCAGTATGGTTATAATTTTAATTATTTAAAGAATCACTCTTTTTATTGCATTATATATCACAGTGTATATTATATTAATTGTAGAAGAGAAATTTAAGTTTTTATTTTATTATGGTGTTTAAAAAAACAAAAATGTGCTATTCATATATTTAAATTTATTTTACTTCCTACTAAATGTTGTATTTAATTATTGAAATTTGATTATTTGAATGCCATTTAAATTTTTTTCTCTTCGTAATGCAACTGCAATAATTATTGAAATTAAATTTTAATATATGAATGCAATTACGGTGTGGCAAAAATTATATCAAGAAATGTTAAAACTAATACAAATAGTTTGGAAAAATGAATAAAATACTTGTTGTTAGAATTTAAATTGAAATACAATCAGACATTAATGCTTTAGTCCAACGTTGGTAATTAGTTCATAGCTCTGTTCTAGCTCAGTAATTTCCATAAACAAATCGTTTCTTAATTTCTGAACTTTAATTCCAGCATACAGATAGGAAAATGATCAGACACAAATTGAAAAATTTAGTAACCAAATACACTTCAAAAACACGTTAAAAATAGAAATGAAAATATTTGAATTCCCTAACAATTGTGACAAATTAAATTACCAATTAAGATCTCTGCACAAAAATTACTTTAAAAAATATCCGAACTAAAATTTTTGAAAAAAAGAAATAAAAAAATAAATTATGTCCAAAAAGAAAGAAAGAAAGATATAAATAATTAAAAAAAAAAAGAGAAAAAGAAATTAAAGGTAATTTGCAAAATAACCAAACTTGCACTTCAGATTAAAAATAAGGAAAATAGCTAGATCAGTCAAAAATAAAAAACTGATTTACCTTAATACCATATTAAATTTGAAAGCTTTGTTTTGGATTTCAATTAGCGATTGTGTTAAACAGGTTGTAATGCAAAATCTGAGAAGACTGATCACCTTTTCTGATTATAAAAACAATTTGTCTTTACATATTTCCTGAAATCCGGGTTAATAATTGCAATAAAAATACCAATAAAGAAAAAGTCTTGTTGTTGTTTCTAATCCCCAAGAGATCCATCCCAATTAGACCAATTCCATAAGTCCAAAAAAGAAAAAGTATAAATAAATATAGAAAGTAGATAGAAGAATAAGAGAGAAAAAGAAGAGAAAAAATGTTACAGAAGGCAAATTTGGGACATAAAGAAAAAAAAAAGAAATTTTTTCGGATATTTAGCTATTAAAGTGAAAATATGAAAGGTAAATAATAGATAAAGTGAAATAAAGACAATCTTGGTCTTCAGAATAACAACCACTGTGTAAATTGTTTTAAAAAATTTTTTTTCAAGCAAGGTAAACAATACTCAAATCTAATTTCAGATTAAATTTTTCCTATAAAACTGCTTTTTGTATTTTGTGTTTTACTTACAACATTTTTAAAAGATGTTTAGAAATTTTTTATCATGATTGAAGAGTTAACTTAAATTGTGTTATTATGAAGAATACTTCTTAAAGTCAATAAAACTGTTGAAAATGAAAATTTTAAATTTGCTGATGATGCTACTGCAGATTTTTAATTGTGCTAAAATTTACCATGAGTACAAATGTTAATTCATATTACTATGATAATGTTAACATTAAAATTTTTTTCATTTTAATTGTACTTTTACCATAAGGAAGATTTTGCAAATAGATAATTTTTAAAATTTTTGGTTTGTAACTAAGCATTTTTGGCGAGGGGGGATGTAACAAAAAAAGCTTCAATTAATCTTTTTATGTTAGTTTTTTCTTTGCTATAAAACAACTCCTACTTTATTACTAATTAATTATTCAAATCGAAATACTTTCTCACACTTTTAAAAGCTATATCCTGTTTCTAAATCTATTTTTGGCCCAACTATGCATAAATTTAAATAAAGATCTTTTTTCCCTTTTTAACCGTGGGAATCACTCGAGCAAGTTCATTAACCAATAGTAATTTCTGAGATTTCCCTCTTTTCCCTAAATAGAGACATTTTAGGATTTTTTGCAAGATTTTCCCTACCAGAAAGACTGCTGATGGAGTAAACATCACTTCTTCGCTCCCACTCAACTAAGAATGATCAAATAAAAGTTACTCTGATTTAATTAAAATCCTGTGTCTGTTTTCCTGCTCGGTCCGACTGTATCATTTTACATATATATATATATATATATATATATATATATATATATATATATATATATATATATATACGGAGAGAGAGAGAGAGAGGGCTTTGGCTGTATTGATGCAATATTAGAAAGCACTCTTTTTTGCGGATATAATCGTGAGGGCTGATGAAAAGATAATATCTCTTATTTTCCAGATTTTAAAAAAAAATTTATCCTTTTTTTTCGGATTTTTTTATTATTATTCCCCCCCCCCAGTTGTTTCTTTTCTTTATTATTATTTTCCTTTTACCCCCTTTTTTCATATGTCTGTAATTTTACTTTGTTTTATCTTCATTTTTAACTATATATATATATATATATATATATATATATATGAAAAATACAATTTAAAATCTGCTTATTTTTCCACACCTCTGATTAATCCTACTTTTTTCTTTGAACGGATTCGTATTTCCTACCCCAAATTCGCTAGTCGCAATCTGGGAAATATTGTCCCACTAGTTTGATCAAGAAAGATAGGACCAAAGTTTGGACCCCATATTACGTTTTTCATCTTACCTCCAGAGCTTCTTCAGCGAATTAAAAAAGTTTTCACGCAATTATAAAATTCGTGTATCCAAAGATATTCCCATGCAAAATATTACTTTTAGTAAATTTTTATTTATTATTTTATTTTATAAGAGTAAAAAAAAAATAGTGAGTTGCGAGCTATAAAATTGTTTACATCATTTTAAACAATGCAAATTTGCATTGCAAAATACAAAATTAAAGCGAAATTGGTCCTATAGTTCCTAAGGAATCGAATTTTACGAAAATCGTATTTTTAAAACTCAATTTTTCAAGAACTATTGATTTTGTTTAAACTTCTGTAGTTTGTTAAGTACAATTGCATTCTTTAAAATGATATAAGAAATTATTTACCTTTAAATTCAATATTTTTTTGACTATTAGTAAATAAAATATTAAGAAAAAACGCTCTCTTAAAGTTGTTTTTTGTATGTAATTTTTTTGGTTATAAAAATTTTATAATTGTGTGCAATAAAGTTTTAATTCGCTTAAAAAGTTCCCGAGAAAAAGAGAAGAACGCAAAAAGTAAAATTTATGCCTTGGACTGCTCTCCTGACCAAACTATGGGGACCCTGATTGCAGTTATTACCTATATTTTGAGGGTCAGAAAACCGAATTCGTGGGAAAAAAATGTATGTTTATTCAAAGAAATTATGTTTTTCTGTCTGATTGCAAAACTTTAAATATCGTCTGCAATAATTAATTGGCATCATTGAGATCACGAGCCATTGAGTGCTGGATTGTAAAGATATGATCATTAGATCAAATGTTATTCAGTCTGGTCTGTTTTTTTTTCTTCTTATTTTGTGCACTGCACTTCACTTTCGGTATCTCCAATGAAATTTACAAACAATTATAAACATTTTAGTTCCACACGATTAGTAAAAATTAGAAAACGGAAGAAAAATTAATTGAAAAAATCTTTTTTACGTCAATAAATTATAATAAAATTACCAAATTTTACAGCATTGATCAATTTTCACCACATATTATAAAATCATATTTAATTGTTAGTTTCACAAAAATCATTACCAAACATTTCCGGTAAAATGACTTAGTACATAGAGCAATAAGCTCACATCTTACCATATTCCTGTACTTTTGACCAGTTTTCTATTTTACCTCGTACTTTTAAATGATAAAAACATTTTATACCTTAAAATTTAAAATATTTTAAACTATTACTGAATAAAATAATAAAAAAAATAAATATCTACAAAAATTTATTTTTTGCATGGATATTTCCTTGACCAGACGAAATTTATAATTGAGTGCAAGTTTGTTTTTCAATTCGCTTAAAAGTTTATCGAGATATGGCGAATTACGCAAAAAGTAAAATTAACATAAAGGGGTCCAAACTTTGGATCGCTTTCCTGACCAAAGTATGGGGATCATATTTCCTAGGTTACAACTACCCTCTATTTTTTAGAGGTCAGAAATCCAAATCCTTGAAAAAGAAGGTATATTTATTCAGAGAAAGAACGTTTTTCGGAGTGATTTCGTGACAAAAATTATCGCCTGCACTTATTTTTTGGTGCAGCGTACATCAATTCAAGAATTTTAGAACACGTAAATGAGACTATATAGAGTAATAATAATTCTTAATTAAGACATACTTTTTTGTTCGAAGCTGAAATTGATAGCAAATTTAAAGCTTAAATGCTGTAAGGTTAAAGCTTAAATGTGAAATTAATGAGGTCCATACCATACGAAATAAATTACCATACGAAACCATACACTACGAAATTACCAAAAGACATACTTTCAAATAAAAAAAAAGAATTTTATTATTCAATGATGGTGTTTTTGAATTAATTTGATGGTACACACACATATGTATATATATATATATATAGTATGCAAAAATTATAAGGAAAAACAGAACAAAACACAAAAGTTTATTTTATTTTATTTGTATCTTGTTCGGTTTTTGTTTTATTTTCTGTTTTTCTAGTGATATATTTTGCTTTGGCTATAATGATACAATATTATAAAGCACTTCTTTTAGCGGATATAATCGTGTGAGCTGATGAAGAGATTGTTCGGCTTTTATATATATATATATATATATATATATATATATATATATATATATATATATATATATATATATATATATATATATATATATATATATATATATATATATATATATATATATATATATATATATATATATATATATATATATACATATATATAATTTTTTTTTCTAAATATTTTATTTTAACAATTTTTCTTATTATTATTTTATTAATCATTAATATTTCCCCCATGTTTTCTCCATATTTTTAACTTATTTTATGTGATCTGTATACTTGTAGTTTATGCCCGGTAAATAAACTTACTAATTTTCTTCGTTTTACTATTTTTACTTGTATCCTTTTTCCTCTTTATTGTTCTCTTTCTCTACCTACCTATCTATCTATCTATCTATATATATAAATATATATATATATATATATATATATATATATATATATATATATATATATATATATATATATATATATATATATATATATATATATATATATATATATATATAAATTTTATAACGGGTATTGTGTCAAGTAGCATTGATAAAATATTTAGGCAATGAATATTGGCAATATTTGTGTGGAAACATCTTTTTAAACCAGAAAGGTACCAAGAGGGTTAAAAATCGTTAATGAAAATTATTATCAAGTATTATTTAGTGGATGATTAATAAATAATCATGTAATGGAAATTTTGATATTGAATTTTTTTTCAAACTATGGAATTGCACATACTGAGATGTTGTAGGTTTCGAAATGATTTTAAATGAACATTTTAAATAACATAGACAGAAAAAATCATGAAATATTTAGCGAAATAAATTCAAACATAAATAAATTTAAATTATTCCACGCTATTTTTCTAATATCAAATGCAATAAACACGTACTCATATACCAAGCTTTTCATTTTTAATTAGACGCCAAACTTCCTTCCAAAGGACCAACTGCTCGCTCTCAATTTTTTTACTCTTCGCCGTAATCAGGTAACGTTATCAATTGGTTAATTTTATTAATTAATTTTATTAATTTATCACAAACTATAAACTATAATTATAATAATTTTCTGAGGATGAAAAATATTTATTAAGTATTTAAATTTTATGAAAAAAAAGCATAATGAGAAAAATGAGAGAATTTTTTTGTTACCTTTTTTGAACACAATCCTTCAAAATATTTTTTTACTATACTTGCGGAAGATCTTTAAAAGTAAGTCATCTTTAATACCTCTCAAAAGCTGTTTAAAAATTTATTAGGAGTAAATGGTTTTCCTGTTCGTTGGTCCCGATATGGGGGGAGCGCAAAATCTAGTCGAATTCACTTACTTTCAATTACAACATATTGAGTGTGATTGCAATGAAATCACTCAGTATATGCATCTATCTGATAATTTTGGAACGCAAAGTGGTGCAGGTGTCTTCTCAGAAATCTAATTATTGACCATTTTTCTATGTTTGTAAAATATGGCTTGTCATGGTGAACAAAGTGTCATATTATTTATGTTGACTTATGCTGTTAGAATGATAACTAAATTATCTAAGAAAATAAAAAAAGAACCCTGGATTATAGGAGAAAATATCAACAAAAGGAATATTAATTGTAATATTAATTACAACCGTGTAGCGTGCATTGCTTCAAATTTTAAAAACGCAAATGCTCTTGAAAAAACAAAAAGATGGTGTTATACAAAAAAAAAAAATATTAAATTACCAACGTAGTGGGGCAAATTTAAGTTTAGGTTAATCAACCTAACAAAATAGTACGTTTTTCGATCTGTTATTTATTTCTTTTTGCTTAAATTTTCAAAATTATATTTTATTGATCACGTGAATATTCCCCAATTGTCTCATTTTAATTTATAACCAGAACTTAACAGCCGATTCAATTATGAGTTTAAACTGTCAATGTTCAACTCCGTAGCCTTACAGTTTCTAACCTAACCCAGAGGACGAGGGAATTCCCAGAAGACGAGGGATATTTTTTGACAGCACTGGGGCGGAATTCGTTTCAAAAAGTCAACGTTAGGAGACTAATTGCCGAATTTTATTATTTTTTTAAATTTTATAACCATCGCTGAACAGTCGACCAAAATCTTGGAGTTTACAATTACCAATGTTCAACTCCGTAGACTTTAATTTTTAACCTAATTCTGAAGACAAGCAAACTTCACGATCAAGTATAATGGGAGAACTTTTTGATGGAACTAACCCGCATTTGTGTTACATTAGAAAGCAGGAAAACCCTCCACGGTTAGCCTAATGGCAAAGGGACCCATGATGTGGTCGGTGTGAGCTGGGTAGGGAATTCGTTTCGCCCCGACATTATGACTCTATATTTACCTATTGTTCAGTGTCCCGCGAAAGAGCTGTAAAATATAATTAATTAATTTTTCAGTAAGAAATCTTTTATTATGCTTATGTGAATTATTAATTGTAATAATTCGAAACTATTCGAAAAAATAATGTCACTTGATATAATGGCGCCTAATGGGTTAAAACAATTAAACGATCGGTAAAAAATGACATTCACCGCTCCAGAAAGTATATTTCCTTTTTTTAAAGCTAAGAATAATTTATAACAATGAGGACTTGACATTTTCTTCATTGGATTATATTTTTCAACGCACTTCTGCACTGAAACAAAAATGGAGGCCTTACTTAAGGTCACATTAATGGATATTCCCTAATTACAAAGTCATTAACAAAACGGGATAAATACAGGTTAAGTGCAATTATTATTCTTTTTGACAAAATTAGAACTTTTTTTGGAGGTAGGAAGGTAAACTAAAATAACAATTCTGAAAATTAACTAAACTGAAAAAAATATGTATAATGAAAATATATTTGATTCAATTTATGTGTGTTTTATATTTAACATGGTTATCTCCTAATAAATTGAATTTATTGGATCGAAAAGTCTTAATATTAATGCAAAAATTGGTTTCATACAATTTTACATAAAATTTTACATTTTTAAAATGTAGCAAAATCGATCAAAATGCAAATGTACAAAATTAAATGTATTTACTAAATTTCATAAAAGTGCAGTTGAATCTAAAAATAACGCTTAAAGTAAAATTTAAGTCGTATTTAAGATTTTTTATTTTATTTTAATACAAGACAAGTTTTATTTTCGCAGTACCTTGAAAATAGGAATTATATAAAAAAAAAAAAGAAACGTTAAATCAAACCTTTGAAACCAAAGAAAAAGTTATGTTTTTTTTTCTCCAAAAACGAAATTTTTATTTCATTGAATTTTGAAGAAGAGCACCCGTATAATAAATATAAATTATGCTTATGCGATATTTCAGTTTTATTATTTGTGATCTCATAAAATCAAGGTTTTTGAAGTACTGCTGAGACAAATTTCAAAGGTATTTAAGCATCAGGTGAATATAAAATTAATAGTTTTAATCTCAGCGAGTATTTCTCATCTACCATCCCTACTTTTATCTAAAATTTAACAGAGATATTCCGATATCTGAAAAAAAAATCAGTTAACATCTGTAGCGCAGACTCTATAATTTATAATTTTACTTGTTGTCTTTATTGCAATGTAATTTACAGTCAAAAGAGAATAAAACTTTTTAGCAAAAAGAAAAATATTACCTAAGCCTTAAAACTTTTTTTTATAATTTCTGAGTTTTATTTTAAAGAAATACAACAAATAAAGAAAAAACTCTGATAACAAAATTATCCAATAATCAATATAATTTATGTATCAAAGAATAATCTCAAATAATCTCTACGAATATTTGATGCACATTTGATAGCAACAAGGAATCATGAAAATTGATCAAATGGTTAGAATCAGCCGCTTCAATTGATAGGAAAATCGAATCCATCAGTTTTAGTTGAATCAGCATTTTGTTTCAAATCCTTTTAATCTCTCTTTTTTCTTCTGAACTCTTCAGACATCATGAAGAGCTATTTTAAGAGAAATGTAGATTTAATACACATCTTTGGGTTGAAATCGCTGTACTGTTTGTTCCGTGAGATTAAACCAACTAAAATAAATACGGTCAACTGAATGAAGTTATTTAATGAAAGTTATATTTAGCATCGGGTGTTATTTATTTTATTGCTTTGCGTAAAAATAACATCAGAAGTAAAAATTTTATACAAGTGCAAATAGTTAAATTTAATACGAAGAAATGATAAATAGTAAATATTAGGTAAGAAAAAAGTAACAAACGTTAATTTTTTCTTTTAAGAGTTGAAGTACTTACTCTATCACTATACTATATAAAATTGAGGATCTAGGAACGGTATAAAGTACCGGCAGTTTAGGTGAATCATCCGCTATGTACTTTATTTTTGCTGTGAATTATTACACCGTAATTTTTACTGTAATATTTATTTAATTAGATTAATTCAGTGATTTTATGGTAATTATTACGATAAAAACTTCGGTCTATCAATATTTTAGTTTCGTAAAAAGTTCCTGTAAAAATAGATTTCACTGGAAAAAAAACCGGTACCTGAGTGCTGGTACTTTCTACCGTAATTTGAGCAGCAAATTTACCGGAATAATACCCAGAATTCTTTCAGTGTATGAAGTGCCAATTAAATTCATAATTTTATTTATCACTTAATTAACTTAAATATGTCATAATTTTACAATCTTTATGTTTTTTTTAATAATCTAATGCATTTTAAATAATTTACTATAGTGCATATATAAGATGAAGAATAAAAAGTAAACTTTAAAGTTTTTGGTAAAGTATTTCGAAAATAAAAATAAAAGAATATAAGTTATATGTTTCGAAGATTATGTCAAAACATCTCTACAAATCATAAAAGAAATTTTTTAAGTATTCTATCATTTAAAATTACAATTTTAAGTGATTTTATAATTTAAATAGAAAAATCGATTGGCTTTTAACCACTTTTTATTATTTATTTAATTAATGAAAATCTAATAATTAAAGTTTATAGCAAGTAATCTCAAAGCGAAATCAAACCATCCTATGAAGTACTAGCTAAATTATCTTTCAAATGATTTAAAAACAGCATATTGAAGTTTCGCTGGGATAAATTAGATGTACTGTGCTCAAAATAAAAAAATTGACCACTCTGAATAATATTTGATCTATTGATCGGATCTTCCGGTTTTAGGACTCAATTATTCAAGAAGGTGACCTCAAATATGTTAATTAATTACAGCAGAAGATATTTTAAGGTACAAAATCAGACGCGAAACATACTATTTTCTGAGTAAATAAAACTTTTTTTCGACGATTTCGGAATTCTGACTATCAAAATATAGGAGATACCTGCAACCTGAATAATATGGTCTCCATACTTTGTTCAGGAAAGCGATCCAAAATTTAGACCCCTGAATGTTAATTTAATTTTTTAAGTATTTCGCACTATCTTGAGTATTTCGTTATCAAGTAAAAAAACCTTTGGACACAAATTTAAAATTCGTTTATCCAAAAAAATTCCATGAAAAATATAAGTTTTAGATTTTACTTAATAAGGATTGAAAATTATTTTTAATTGTAAAGTATAAAATTTTTTGCATAATTTTAAAGAATATAATTTTACATGGCAAAATTCAAAATTTGAACAAAATCGGTCGAATACTATTTGACCGAGTTCGCTTAAATTTTGTATTTTGCCATGTAAAATTACATCTTTTGAAACAATGTGAAAAATTTTATACCTTACAATTTAAAACTGTTTCGACTATTATTAAATAAAATAATAAAAAAAATAAATCTTTAGCAAAAGTTTTATTTTGCATGGATTTATCTTTAGATAAAAGAATTTATAGTTGTGAGCAAAAAATTTTCGATTTTCTTAAAAATGTTTCGAGAGATGGCGAAATATGCAAAAATAAAACTAGCATAAAGGGTACAAATTTTGGGCCACTCTTCTGAACAAACTATGGGCACCATCTTTCCCTGTTTGTGAAAATTGCAACACCATGAAGGAATCGTTATAATTGAATGAAATTTAATACGCAGTTGAGTGGTAGTGGTACAAATAAATGATTAAACTTTCAAAGCAAACAAACAATAACAAGAGATCGAAATCAGTGTTTTGAGTAGCCACCACGCTCCGCAATAAGTGCTGCTACACGACGTGGCATGGAGTCAAGCAAACTTTGAATGTCTGTCTGAGGAAGAGAATTCCATACTGTTTGTATGCGTACCCAAAATTCGTCTGTAGAAGCAACAGGGCGAGGATTACGAGCGAGACGCTGACCAACGAAATCCCACACATGCTCAATCGGTGACATATCCGGGGAATACGCCAGCCAAGGAAGAAGTTGTACCTGTCGCGATGCAAGGAAGGATTGAACAGTCCTAGCAATATGAGGGCGGGCATTGTCCCGTTGAATTACAGCACCTGGCAAGGCTTGAAGGAAGGGAACAGCTTGGGGCTGTAGAACTGCACTGATGTACCGGTTGTTGTTCAGATTACCCACAATTCGTAGCAATTGAGATCGTTCATGATATGCTATGGCACCCCAGACCATAACTCCGGGAGTTCGTTCACTGTGGCGTTCTATAACGCACTCAGGAAGATGGCGTTCGTCGGCATACCGTCTGACACGAATGCGACCATCATGGTACCACAAATTGAAGTGAGATCCGTCAGAAAACACGACACGCTGCCAATCAGCACGCCAGTCCCCATGCTGGTTGGCCCATTGCAGCTGCGGGCGCCGAATGTTTAGCGTGAGGGGGATCCTGTATAAAGGAGTTCTTGCGCGCAGTTCACGCTACAGCAGACGTCTACGAATTGATAAAGCACACAATGAAACACCTGTAGCTATTGACCACTGTGCTGCTAGTTGTCCAGAGGGAGCTGTACGGTCCGTTAGGGCAACGCCGAACAGGTGTCTATCATCGCGAGCTGACGTGACAGTTCGGGGTCCACTCCCGGATTTCCGAGTTGTCCGACACTCGTCCATCCACTGCTTTCGAACACGCATTACTGTGCTGTTGTTACGCTGCACACGAGCGGCTACTGCACGATAAGATAATCCAACTTCACGAAGGCCGATGATTCTCCCCCGTTTAAACTCCGTAAGTTGTTGAAATCTTGCTCTCTTTCGTCGAATAGGCACAAGTAATGATTAAGCTAACGTTTACCACTAGCAGATAACCACCGATAACCATACTCGCTTGGCTACAGCCGTCTATTTATTCGGATCCATTCGCCGCTCAGAGGGCGCTGCTCAGCATACGCATGCGCTACGGGTCTGAAATTCTAATCATTTGCATATCAGGCTCTACTTTGCATTTCCTGAAAATTTCAGCTCACTCGCGTAAGTCCTTCATGGTGTTGCAATTTTCACAAACATGAGTTTATATATATATACATATATATATAACGATAAGAAAGTTTACAAGTATTGTGCTCAGGCAACTATAGAATTATGTATTCTTTTAATTAAAAGCTCATGCTCATGATTGCTGCTGGTCTTTTACCATAAAATCCGGTTTTGTCTTGAAATATAAAGGAACAAAAAAATCCGATGCACTGTAATTTTTACAGTAATATGTACTGTAAGATCACTGAATCCCTATGATTAAATAAATATTACTGTAAAACGCATTTTACGGTAAAATGGATGTTAAGAATGACGTACTCAGGATACCAATACTTTTCTCCGTAATTTAAAACTGAATTGTTTACATTGTTGAAAGTCTTATCTTAATAGCTTGAAAAACATTTAAAAAGAAAATTCTTGATTTCATAATTTATTAATTTCATTTCAAATTTTGTTACATAATTGATACACAATAAAGAGTATAATATAAATTTGCAATTTTTTAGATATTACGTTCTTTACCAGCCTCTTGACTATTTTATATGTTTATTATAATTATTTATATTTAAGTTATTAAATTTAATTTAATGTTAATATGGTTGTTTTATAATATTATATATTTCGTTGCAGTTTAACAACTATGATATGCTTTTAAGCAACTTTCTTAAACTGGCTTACTTATAATACTAAGTAAAATCAACTATAATATGGTTATACGCAGATGCTTAAACGCAAATCTAAAGCCTATTTGTATATTCTAATTACAATGATTAGTCGCAAAATGATAACGAAACTGATTAATGTGATCTTTGGCTATGATAAGCTTCGGTCTTTATAAATATGCTATTACACAAGATGGTACGGTGCTGGATGATTTAACTTATTAACTGAAAGCATTTTTCAAATCTGTCTCAAAAAATAAAATATATATACTAAAGAATAATTTTAGTCATATTCATTTGAAAGAACAAATTATATTTTGTAATTGTCGTTAAATGACTTATTTTCTTTATTATATGGTAACGTTTATGGGTTATTAGCATAGTTAAAAGGAGATTTTTGTCAAGGTAAAATTTGTTTGGTTTATGATTAATTTTATTATTATTGATTACGAAAACTAATCATGATTATAGCAATTGTAAATTTATATTAATCGTAAACATTTTGTACCGCTACGTTTAATAAAAATATTTTAAATATTTACGCAATTAAGACAAAAAATATTTAAAATTCAGAAAAATATTTTTTTCACGTTTACCACACATCACTGAATTTTGAAGAAATGAAACGTAAATTTTATGAAAACTAGTTTCAAGCGTAAAAAATCTTTTTTAAATATGCAAATGACCCCTATCAGGAAAATCTAACATTTTTTAATAATTCTTATCCATACCCAAGGGCATGATAGCAAACCACACCTCATCTGAAGATGCATCAAAAATGAAACAAATAAATAAAATAAAAATGCTACCGAATCATTTCTCATTATTGCATCGAAGTCCACTTTCGCCGCAATGATAAGATTTAACTGAAAACTCAAAATAATTTCTGGATGCGCAAACATGGTTTAATGCTCATTCGTCAATTTTTCAAACTTTTAAATTACTATCATCCTTTAACACTTTTTCTTGATGGAGTTTCCTCGTTATCACCTTTTATTTATTAGGTTGTCGCTTTAAACTCACCTCGAGTTGATATTTAAAAAAATTAATTTTTTTCATCTTTTACTTTAAAAGAAGTTATACCTATGATAGAGACTTGTGCATACATTTTATTAAAAAAATATGTTTAATAAAGAAATTTTATTTTATTTCATGTTGAACAGCCAACCCAATTCTGGGCTTATCAACGAGCAACTCCTTGTAATTTTGATCCAAACCAGAGGATCTCCTGGGTCAAGCCGTAGAGGGGAACTTTTTGAGGGAACTAACCAGCACTTGCATGGAGAGGGAAACCATGAAAACGGTTAGTCCGGTGGCTAGAGATAACCATGATCTAACCCATGATCCTGCTACCACTGGTGATATTTTACGTCACCACTGTTAACGGTGCGAGCCGGGAGCGTAATTCGTATAGACCAGCCATCGCTGGGATTCGAACTCGAGTCACCTCATTGGGAGCGTTCTATCCTCTGAACAAATACAACTCAAGAAAGAAATTAAAAAGATATGATCTCATATTAAATTATTTTTTTAATTATATTATAAATAAGCAGCAAAATATTCAGAGTGTTCCGCAAAGACCACGATTAGTGTGTATTTTTGAATCCTTATATCAAAAATAAAACTAAAATATATACAAATCGGAGACGCAAATTAACATTTTACCGAGGAAAAAGCAAAAACGCTATCAGAATCTGACAAATTACAGAAGAGAAATGCGAATGTAATTAATGTGAAAAAGGAGTTTATCATGAGTTAAAACTTGAAGATGTTTCTAATAATCATCATTTAATTCATCGTTGTTTCCTCCTGCAGTAAAACTTCTCCGTTTGTTTATTACATTCACCTTCTGTACCGTAAATTTGCATGATTTCTGCACCAGTTTTGTTTTTCTTCGGTTAAATATTAATTTGCAGTTCCAATTTACATACATTTTTCTTTTCAACTTCGATAATTATTTTAAAATTTATTGGAAATAATCGTTATGAAATACCCTTAGAACTATTCATTTATTAAGAACATAGCTTATGATTTTCGTATGCTAAGAGCTTAAAATAGTAAATCATAATAACATTACTAATTTTATTTTTAATGTTACTTAGAAAAAAAGTAAAAAAGTATTCATTTTTAATGCAGCTTTTTGCTGTATCTAGTTATTTGCTTTTAAATATTATTTAAATATAATGGTTTTAGAGTAAGCGGAAAGAGTTTTTGAAATAAAAGTTCATCACTTAAATAAACAGAAACTATGCTTAGGTCCAAAAGCTACGGAACATTTAAAAATATACTTCTGTGGATATCACAAGAAGCTCAGAACTGAAATAAATAGAAACTACACAAAAAGGCAATGGCACAAATTCATAATTAAGAAAAAATTAGCGTTACAGCAATAAGGTCTAAAAACAATTTAGTCAAATGGTACTTGTGGAGGACTTAATTAATATGAGACTTTACTCTGCTTGATGGCAATTTAGGTCCCATTAGAAACTCTCAAGCTGTTTATGAGGATGTCTGTTGAGGATGATGTCTGTTCTACCCCATAGAGGCAGTTCTTATCCCTGAGATAAGACGACCTACGAGTGGGGTAACAAGATGCAAATGTACCCCCAACAACATCACTGACAGTGCTCTAGAAAGTTTCCGATTTGGATATTCTTGCAGAATATTCTTAGTCCAACCCATGTATTTTTATCCATGAAACAAAACAAACGAAATGATGGAAAACGCATTTGAGCAATCTTACATTAGGCTCTAAGTTCTCATACCTGTACTTCAGAGGAGTCAAGGTACAACCCTGAGAGGCATGCAGATCGGTGTGGCCATGCAACATCCCGCCAGGCGAGATTATAAATCTTGATGTAAAATCTCCTTTATAAATCTCCTTTCATGATGTTGCAGGAATACTGATTTTCTCTATGTGTCAAATCGTCGCTGATCACTGTTATGTCTGATCTCATCAGTGAAGAAAACATGCGTCGATTGCGCCTGTATTCAAACTTGATGGTGCTTGATTAATGTTGATTGTTGATTGCTTGACTGATGTTTAAACAGATTATTCTGTAATCTGAAGTATCAAGAAAGGACCCTAATTTTGCGAGCTTCTGAACTTTTAGTACACTGTTCAAGCATAATATTGCATTTTCTGAACTTCTTAGCATTGTTTTCTTCTGCAAATATTTACCAATCTGCTGTAAATATTTTTGTATGGTAAACCAAGATCAGTTCAGAGTTTTTTACGTTTCCTCGATTGTTTGAAACAAAGTAGCTTCCACCTCCTCTTTTAATCAGCATGTTGTTGTCTAAAATTAATAATCTACTTGATTGATACGAGTCGGAAAAACCGAAATTACCAGACTTGAACTTACAAGACCTCTTTTGACATTTACAAACCTCTAATGCAATTGGAAAAATAGCAAAAATCATTTTGATAGCAACTGTTACGTTACGACGCTTGTAAAATATAAAATGTATGTAATAGCTTCTGTTATTTGAGTAACCATTTCCCCCTAATAACTTTCCCATTTTTTAACAGTTGAGGCGTATTCTTTAAAAAATGAATTTTTTATATAAAAAACCTTTACACGATGCTTTTTTTGCTATGGAATATGAAAAGTTAGATTTAATTCATCATTAAATATATTACTGCTTATTACTTATTTTAATTTTGTTTTTAAATTCTAAAATGAGCAATTATTTTGGTATTGTTATGAGACAGTATATCTGACTGAATAAAAGGAATATATTTAATCAATATTTATATGATAAGCAAATAACTATTAGGAAAATTCTGCAGTGGTTGATTATAATATATAATAGAAAATGCATGAACTGATTTGTTGAAATGAAAAATTATGGCCTTGCAACTAAAGTCTTACTTACCTTTCCCGCGGCTATTTCAGGAACATTAATTACTCTATAAATATTTAATATCACTACCTTACATTACTTAAGTTTTGCTGCTATTTTTCTTTTTCCTAACATAACTGTTTCTTTATCAACGTATCAAAAGGTTTTTTCTTTTTCAAAAAGTTATTTGATTGTCGGTAAATATTTGTTATACATTTCTAAAAAAGTGCTTCAAGGAGATCGATCTACATACGATAAATGTGCTTCAATTAAATTTCAATTTACATTTCTAAACAGAGCAAATAATAGAAATATAATGAAAAGTGAAAAAAAAATGAGAATAAAAGCGCTAAAATGCTATTATTATTTTCTTTCACTCTCTTCCGCAATAATTTAATAATACTTTAATAATTTAATATATTTCAAGTGCTATATTTCTTTCATTTAATTCGTTTTTCCAGGTATCGAAAAAAACTTAGATTTCAGCACTAAAAGGTTTAAGTAAAATAAAAATTTTAAAACACTTGTTTCGGAGGATTGGGATGATGATCTAGGGACCACGGGATCCTTTAAAATCCTTATATGTTCTTTAAATCCTTAGTATCCTTTTAAAAGGATATTTTTTTGATAAAAATAGCTTTAAAACTCTAAATAAGTTTAAGATATGAAACCTTTCTCCCCAAATACAGATTTCGTGGGTATTGAAAGTGTACATTTCCTTTTATTTGGATTTTTACTTGCTTCAAGTTCAAATAAAGTGAATAAAAAGGATGTTGTGTATTATTTTAAATTAAATATTATTAACAAAATAATATAATTAAACAAATATATTATTTTTACCATAAAATCTCGAAATGATCAATTAAGGAAATTATAATGATGGTTGTTATAGAAATATGAAAAATAAATAAATGTTACACACTGAAGTATGAAATCATTACCCCAATCCGTACTAAAAATGTTTTTTCATGAATGTCACAAGTAGTTTCAGAGATAACGAGAAAGACACAAAAAGTTACAACTAAATTCAGCTATCTCTCCCCGATTTGAACTACCTCCCAAAAGTTAAATTTTAAATTTGTCATAACATTTGGATATCTCACAGAGATAAAAAAAATTTGGTAAAATTACCATACTGTATGGTAATGATATTTCTTGTAAAAAATATTTCTGCCTAATAAAACCAAACTGTAAGATATTTACATCATCCATTTGATAATTTTTCTATTCATACTGTAACGGCTTACAGGAAATTTTGATTTACGCAATTATAGTTTTTATTCCCACAAAATTAGTATTTATTAAAAAATTCAAAAATGTCAAGTAAATTTAACGGAAAAACAGTTTTTATGTCATGCTCCAAGGTACCATGACAAAACGTTCAGATTTTACCACACTTACCAAATATAATCACATGTTATAAAACCATACTTTATTGTTAACTTTACTAAAATCATTATTAAAAAAGAAACTTAGGTAAAAATTACCGAGCTTTTTCTCTTCTTCTTCTCATTGGCACGACAGCCCAGGATGGGTCCTGGCCTTCTCAACAAGCCTATGCCGAGACATTCTTCCCTTAGCCAAGGTTCTCCAGTTTATAATCTTTAAAACTTGCAGGTCCTTTTCAAGGCAGTCTAAAAATCTTAAGTTTGGTCGTCCTCCTTTTCTTGTACCTGTTTGCCTGGAACTGAGGACTTTTTTGGTTGTCCTGCTATCCTCCATTCTCACAATGTGGCCTGCCCATTTAATCCTTTGAATTTTGATAAATTTAATGACATCAGGTTCTTTATGTGCTTTGTAAAGTTCCGTGCTTGATCTTCTAAACCAGGTACCGTTTTTACTTATTCCACCAAAAATGCTTCGCAGTATTTTTCTCTCAAATCTAGCTATCATATTTTCATCTCCACGGGGCATTGTCCAGGTCTCACCCGCGTGTGTAAGCACTGATCATATAAGACATTTATAGAGTAACGCTTTTGTTTTTCTTTTTATTAGGCTTGACTTAAGATATTTTCTTAGACCATAAAAACACTTAGTGGCCATCGTGATTCTCGTGAGTATTTCTTGTGTAGTGTCGCTTTTGTTGTTAATCTTAGAAACCAAATAGGTAAAGCTATCAACGGCTTCGAATTTGTATGCTCCAATTTCAAACTGTGTTTCTTCATAGCCAGCTTTTGTGCAGGGCATGTATTTAGTTTTATTTTCATTGATTCTTAACCCCATCTTTAAGGATTCCTTCTCCAGACTTAAAAAGGATTGTGTCAGTGCTATCTGCGTTCCAGCGATAATATCTAAATCATCAGCAAAAGCCAATATTTGTACTGATTTGATGAAGATATTTCCTCCTGTGTTGATGTTTGAGTCCCTTACTATTTTTTCTAATGCTAGATTAAAGAGGAGACATGCCAAGGCTTCTCCCTGTCGAACACCATTTTTAATTTCTATAGGATGAGAAAGACTATTCTGTATCTTGACCATGATTATGGTTTCACTTAGTGTCAAGCTAATCGGTTTCACTTGTTTCTCTGGTATATTTAATGCCCTTAAGACTGATATTAGAGTTTTTCTGTTAACACTATCGTACGCTGTTTTAAAATCAATAAACAGATGGTGCGTGTCAATATCAAATTCTATTGTCTTCTCCAAAATTTGCCGGATGTTAAAAATTTGCTCTGAGGTGGATCGCCCCTTCCTGAATCCGGTCTGATAATCTTCAATTATATTCTTGACAAGTGGGGAGAGTCTTTTGAAAAGGATGCTAGAAAATACTTTATAACTTACACAGAGCAAGCTAATTCCTCTGTAGTTTGAGCAATCCAGTATATCTCCTTTCTTATGAATCGCACTGGTCATGCTGGTTTTCCACTCTTCAGGGAATAAGTCTTGCTCCCATATAGCTCGCACCAGATCATATATTTTCTTTGTGACACTTGTTCCCCCATTTTTAAGAAACTCAACGAGATTTCCCAGCTTTTTAGTGTCCCCATAAAGCCAACGGCAAGGTACATTTTATCATATTCTGGCAGTGTTGACCTTACTTTTTTTTCTCAGTGCATGAAATTGTGTATGTTTTTAATTTTAAAACTGAACTCACTATACTTAAAAGTAATAATTACCATACTTAAAATATACTTCTTGAACCAAGAATTAATATGCATCTCAATAGTTAAAGGTCTGATGAATTTAAATTATTGCTATCAAAAGTTTATCAGGGTAAAGTTTTATTCTGTTAAAAATAAGTCAAAAAATTTCCATTTAATTTGGAAAACTAATAATAAACATGAAAATAATGACAAAACATCTCAAAATAACACAAAAAGTGATTCATGAAACTAAAAATAAAGCAAATGAATTTAAGCCATAAATATATGATAACAATTCATAAATAAAATCTCAGATACATTTTAATACGCGCAAATAGCTCATTTTCTTAACGACAAAGATTATACACTAACTACACCACTAATTCAGCATGCGCCATCAAGTTTATGTACTTTATTTTAAAATGGATTCTGCTAAAAAGTTTGAAATTTTTGAAACACGATTATGAAATTTTTGGGCAAGACAACTAGATTTAAAAGAAAAATGCAGACACATTAAAAACAGAGCATTTGTTTTCGTAACCTTAACTCATAATGCCCACCATTCATTCTTGCTAGTACTTATTGGAAATAATTTGAGATTCCGAATTTGACATAAATTATGTTTGATGCTTCATTGTTTTTTTTTCTTTTTCTTTTTAAATTTAAGCCAATGACAGCCTGTATCCAAAGTTTGAATAATAGTGCATTGTTTTTTTTCCCACTCAAAGACAGTTTTATGCAATATTCAGAAAAAACCGAGTTAAATATTTTAATAATAATTTTATGGTTAAGTAACATGTACTGATGAAATATTTTAGAAAATTCAATTGCACGAATACTTTTGCTCCTGAAATTTTATGAAATATCAAGTAATACAAATTTTATGCGTTCCAATTTCTTCCCCTTCTAGAAATAAAAAAAAAAGAAAAATAACATATGTGACATCGAGTCACAGGTTACGTTAGTAAATCCTGATCCAATTCTTACCTCGCCCCTTAAATCTCAGTGCAATTGGGACATTCTCCCCCAGAAATTCCATTCTCTCCCTTTTTTCTTGGAAGAACACCTGGCGCGGTATCTGTGATCTCCACATGAAGGCTACGAGTGCAGGAGTGCTCTTAACCGCAACTGAGTTTTAGGGAGAAAAACACTTTCACTCTAATTTCAGTAACAACTAAACTTTCAGAAATTAGGTAATTGTAATTTGACTTTCAAGGATTTCTTTAAATACGAGGAGCGAATTCCCACATTCACATCACATCACGCTTAACAGCTTTTGAGATCAGTTGACTGCAAAGTTACTACCTCCAGCGAGGAGCATTTTTTTTTCTCACCTCCCTCCTCACTTGAGGTAATGGTTAAAATTTAACATGGTATCATCATCGTCATTTTTAGTCTGGTCAACTGAATGACATCTTCTTTGATTTTTCTTTTTCATAATTAACTTACCACATAAATTCTCAGCACTGATGAAAATGGCCAGCCTTTTTACTAAAAATTTCGCACTCAGAGAAATATTAGCTGTCATCACTAATTTCTTTGATTTAATGTGGTAATCGCATCAATGAACCAGTAGACTTTCTGTTGCCTGGATCAGTATGGCGTGTTTGATCTCGTTCGCCTGCCGCCATCGGCTTCTGCTCTGAAAATCACTGTCTGTAGCATGAGAAGAATTTGTTGATGAGATCCCCTTTCTGGAATGTCTGTGACAACCGCGTGGATGTACCTGGAACCCCAAGCACCATATCATGACATTGGATACTAGACTCTTGATGATCCTGCCAAATATTCCCCATTCAAAATTTACCATGATTCCAAGGATGCCGTTTTGCTGCTGTCTCTATGTCAGAGAAACTATCTAAATAAAAAGTGAACTTCCATTTATCTGAACTCAGGACTGTTTTATTTTGGTTTGCTTCTTTTTACAGTTGTACCTTTTTTTAGAAGTCATCACCATGTCAAAAATTAAAGGTATGTGGTAATTCTCATTACGGTTTTTCTTTTAGATTGTATTTTGTCATTTTGTTACAAGGGTTTTTGCGGAACACATTCGCCATGTTGCAAACTACTATACGTTTTTGATTAATTCGGCCATATTTCTCCTAAAATTCAGTTATTTTATCTCCCTAATATATATTTTTTTCAATACCAAACCATCAAAGCACCACAACTTATTTTCAGTGCGAATTTTGTTTAGCAATTTTAAGTTGGTTTTAGTACGCTTTTTATTTATAATTCGCTTAATATTTCAATAATAAAAGTCTCCTGTTAATATTGCTTAAAACTTTTCTCTTTCTTCTTTTCTAATTTTGCTAGACACATGTTTAAAAAAAATAATAATGATAATAATTAATTGATGTAAGAAAATAACTGAGAAAAAAAGTATACTCAAAACTACCAGAATATTGTAAAATTTACCGTGTTTCAGGCACGCTCTATGATAACACCAAAAAGCTCGGTAGTTTTAACAGAAGCGCTTTAGCAATGATTTTGGTTAAATTGAAAATTAAATATGGTTTCATTATTTACAGTAAAATTTGGTAAATATGGTGAAATCTGGTAATTTTATAGCAATACCCTAGAGTATAATGGGAAATTCTTTCATTCGGTTAAATTTACTGTTCAGTTCAGCATTTTTTGACTAAACGTGTGGTAATAAGAACTATAATTTTGAAAACCAGAATTTCTGGTAAACCTAACCATCTGTAACGAAAATTAACAAATGAAAGGTTTAGTAAAGGTATATTTTTGTTTCCTTAACCATAATTATATTTTCTTTTAAACATAAATGTCATTATCGTACAATACGGTAATTGACCAGAACTTTTTTTGCGCGTAGATGTAGATATATGCCAAAGTGAATGCATAAAGTGCATTCAATAATTGAAAAATTATTGCATATAATTTTCATGATAACCAATGATAATAATGATAATAATCATACAATATTTTAATCCGAAAAATTAAATAAAAATTTAAAATTTGTAAAAAAAAACATTAATATTGTTATGTTTCTCTTTAGTTTGAAAGATGAAACCTATTTAAAGAAAATAGTAATATACCCCTTTAATTCATAAAATAATATTTTAACTCCAAAAAATGAGCTTTAAATATTGCAGCATAATATATATAATAATGTTAACTATGTTTCAATTCTTAAATATTTAATGCTAAGTTAAAGAAAAAAAACATGAGCTTATTGAAATAAATTTAAAAGAAAAATTTCGAGCGTTGCATAGGCTAAGAAAGTTGCCCTAAGATATATAATATATTTAAAGTTAAAATATATATATATATATATATGTGTGTGTATATTTGTATCATTTCGATAAAAAATGAACAGATTCATCATTTAATTTTATAATGTGCATTGCAAATGCAATGAATGAGCAATTGGTTTCTAATTTCGTTCCATTCCAAGTTTTCGAAAAACCAATTTTACGTATGTAACATAGAACAACTTAACAGAATCACTAAACTATATGATAATGTTTTCAAATGGTACAAGATCCCCGCAAGCTAGTGGAAATTTCATAGAGTTAAGGAAATTGAAGCGAAAAGGAGAAATGCGCAATAGCATTTGCTTCGATGACGTAGACTGAGATGGGGGACCAAAAGTTTGGAGGCTGAATGCTTCCCAAGCACGTGCGATTCGCGGCTTTCTTCACTGTTCTCGGTGAATTCAGTTCTGCAACCACAAGTGAAAAGAAATTTATGTTTTCACTTATTTGCTCACTAATTTAATTTTCTCAAATTTTTCTTTAATAATGAAGATGATATTGTTTTGCATATTTTTTTTTTTTTACTCTGATGTTCGGTAAGTTTAGTAAAAACTACTTATTTCAAATTTTTTATGAAAATAATTATTATTTGATTCTTTATTGTATCTGTATTTATAGTAAAATTTAATCATTGGTTTCAATTTTGCAACCACAATTGAAAAGAAATGCATGCATATGTGCGTAATTTTCACGTTCTTTTCTGCTGAGTAGCTTCTGTAAAAATGACTTCATTTAATTTGTGAATTGTGAATTGAATTAAATTGCAATGTTTAATTTAATTTCAAAAATTTCTAGATAATTTTGTTATTTCGTAAGTTGGCAGTAATAAATTTGGGAGTTAGACGATTATAAAAGAAACGGTTCGAAATTTGGATGAAGATAAGATTTTTCTTTAATTATGAAGATGATACTGTTTTGTATATATTTTTCTTTTATACTCTGATGTTCGGTAAATTTATTTAAAACTACCTACTTCAAACGTTTTATGAAAATAAATATTACTATTTGATTATTTATTTCAACTGCATTTGTTTTAAAATACGACATTGTTTAGTCATTTGTGAGTAGGATAGAAAGAAAAAAATTGCTGAATAGCTTCTTTAAATACTTTAATTTCTGAGCTATAAAGACAATAAAATTGTTATGTTTAGGTTAATTTTAAAATTTTCTTGATGATATTTATTCTTTCATAAGTTTCTTAACTCGCGACTGTCAAAAATTTGGTTGATTTATGTGTAATCAAAGCCAATAAACTGCACCTATATTTCAGCATGACCAAAATGAATTATCTTAACTAGTTTTGAAAGCAAAAACAATTTTTAGAATATTTTTTGATGTAATTGCTAACACAACAATGAAAACATATTTAATTTTATAGTAAACAAAACTGCAAATTATGATAATCATAGACATCTAAATCGTGCAAATGTTATAGATAATGGGATATGAAAATCATTATCTATTTAAATTTTATTATAAGTAAAGTTATAAGTTAATAAAGCTTAACAAACATTCTGTAAGTGTTTAGTGAATGAAAATTACAATTTTAAAGAGTAACGATGATAATGGGATAATGACGAATGGAATTAATTTTACAAGTAGAACTATTTTCAAATAGCAGTGCGTTAGCTAAAAATTAACAGAATTTCCTTTTAAACATTTGGTTTTAAATTTTTATTACTTATGCTAGTTTCCATTTCTTAGTTTCATAAATGGTTTACATTGTTAATATCATTTATGATGCTATACATACATAATATTTTGAGCATGAAAACAGTTATTCGAAAATAACTATATAATCTTGACCAAATTCTTGAGTAATTTTGTATAAAAATTAAGTATAGCACAAGGTAATGGAACAACTTATTGCTTACCTAGCCAAAGGGGAAAACCTGCTAATAATTAATTGGTAGAAAAGTAGGAAGTGGAACAATTGTGATCATAAACAATACTTCTACAATTACTTTAACGTAAAATCATGTGTGACATTATTTTTATCTAATGAAGTCGTGTTTTAGATACTTTCATATTTCTATTTCATTTAAGATAACAAGAATTATGTATTAACTGCTTAGGCGCCTATTTTAAAAAGCCTAATCAAAGTTACATGAAATTTATAAATACGCTATTAAAGAGTATCTTAAGACAAATTAAAAATATTGAGCAAAAAAATGTACTTTTACTGATGTTCATTTTGTTTGGAACATCGACCGTTTGGCTAGAGTTTTTTTTTTAAAACTTAATTTCAAACAATAGAATTAAATATAATGATAGTTAATAAATAATAATTAATAAATCACATATAAGAATGAACAATGGTTATTTCATCCATTTAACATTATTGAAAGAACAAGTAATTTATAGTTTTAGCTTAAAAATACTATTTATATTGATTACTGAGATAAATAGTACTTGTTATTCATAAAATTTTAAAGCATACACTTCTCACAATGAAAATACTTTTTTGTGGTATATTTTTACCAGGATGTTACATTGTAAACATTAAAGAAATCCTTCCGGTGGTCTCAATACACACGTTTAAATTCTAAGAAGGACAATGTAATTGATCTAGGACGATTCGTAACAGACTCGTTGTAAATAGCCTTTAAATGGGAAGTTCATTTGTCCTTTTCGCGTACTTAACTATATAACTTACAGTTTCCAACAAAAGTTTTAAAGATTTACAAAAAAGCTTCCTTTATCATTATTGTTTATTGTATCATTAGACATATTTTCGTCAAGAAATCATTATTTAAAAATAAAACATCCTACTTTAGTGCGTGAACAGCTTTCTACATCCCCGTTGTAACAATTGGATCTTTATTAAATTAAAATATATGTGCAAGTAAAATTCACAAGTACATAAACTTAAAAAATCAACAAAAACATCTAAACATTCTATAGAGGAATAAAAACTGAATCCGAAACATACTTCATAATGTTAGTTTTAAATCAATGCAAGAAGAATAAACTTATTTGCTCGTTAAATTAAAACGATAAGTCCATATGGCATCGGGACATTCAAAGGTAAACGGAAAAGAAATCATATTTCATATAGTTCCGAAATTAACACCAATTTGTACTTTTCTCGTTCATTATGCACTTTTTAATTTTCCCAAAAATTTTTTAAAGTTAACGTGAGAAATTGAGCAGTATTCATGAGTATTGATATTTAATTAAATCTTACGATGCTTTTGATATTATTTTTTTTTTTTAGTTTTGAGTCAGTATGGATAGTTTTTAAGGGAGCGGAGAGAGGCATTTTTCGCGTTTTTTTTTAAAATTTTGAGCTATCTGAAATTAATTATGAACAACGCATTTTAGTTGAGTCTGTATTTTTTTTTTTAAATTTGTCCATTGGAAAGCCGCGGTGGCTTAGGGAATAGAGCATTCGCTATCCAATAAAGGGAACTGGGTTAGAATCCCAGAGATGGCTGGTCGATACGAATTGCACACCCTGCTCGCACCGACCCCAGTGCTGACGTAAAATATCATCAGTAATTGATGAATCAAGGGTTAGAGTCCAAAGAGGGCTCTCGGTGAGGCTTGTCTGGTATTGCCTCTAAATCTACCTCACTCCTATCCAATTCTTATTTTTAATAATAATTTGGAGCAAAGAAGAGGTTTTCACTTTCATTATGTAGTTTTTAATATAGTTTATATATATATATATATATATATATATATATATATATATATATACAGAGAGAGAGAAAGCGAGAGAGACACCTTTATTTTTGAGACCTCAGCGTATTTGTTGCGGAATAAAACAATCGTAATACTGATAAATATTAATAAAATTATACAAATTCAGAGAAATTGCCTGATAAAATCTCATTACCGGAAAGATGCATTCAACATGCACCATTTCTTGATTTCTCCGACTATCTTTTAAGCACTTGAAAGCATCATTAAGGTCCATTTGAGCATCATGAAGGCTTTAAAATATTATGGAAATCTATTAAGTGTAACTGTCACCTAACTCCAACGAGTCTTTTAAATAAGCTGTCATTTTGAATAAAAAAGATTAGGGTAAACCAACCAGTGAAGGAACATTTCATATATATTGATTATAAATAAGAATTTGAAAGTTTTTCTTTAGATTGATTGGTAACAATAGCTGACTGCCAATAATAGGAAGCTATCTAGCAATGTTTTGGATTGACTGGTCAAATATACTTCTCTGGAAAAAATTTTGAATTTGTTATTATCTCTGCAACACCTTGTTTCTTTAAAAAAATAATAAGGTGAGTGTTTGTATTTATGTTTGAAGTGGAATTAATTGCATGTAATAGTTTTATTTTTCTCACTGTGAAAAAGATAATTCAAAATATAGTTATTGAAGTTACGTTTTATTTTTTTCAAGTATCATAGCGTAGTAAAGTACTGAGAAAAAGGGATGTTTATTCACTGGATCACCAAACGATGAAAAACCAGTGAAGGAACAAGTGTTCCTTTACAGGTTTTTTTTCTAAGTTAATGAAAATAAAAGATAAACTTTAATTTTATTGTACCTTTAGTGATGTTCCGCATCAAAAGTATGTTAAAAATACGAAAAACAACTTCTAACCAGAGAGGGAACAGGCATGTTCCTTTACTGGCCATAGATTTCCCAGTGAATGAACAGTATGTGTTAATGTGTAAAGACTTCAATTTTCAATTCATGATTACCAAAAAAAGTTAACATTTTCCAAGTATTTATATGTTATAATTTCAAGAATAGGCTTGTTTTTAAATATTTGTATGGCTTATAAATTCATAAAGAACATTAAAAAAATAACCAAAATTAAATGTTCCTTTACTGGGTGTTCCTTCACTGGTATGAGCTGTTCCTTCACTTGGTCTTCTTACTACTTGTTATTTGTACCTCCAAAACTTTAAAACAATATTATGTAAATTCTCTACAATTTTTTTACATAATTTTCAATTGGTAACAAATATGTTGACACTGTCATTTAAATAAAATTACGAATTTTGAAATTAATATGATTTTTTAAAAGGCAAGTGAAGCTTAAGTGTTCCTTCACTGGTTAGTTTGCCCTATAAAGTTTATTACTATTCTATTCTGTAAAGGTCTAGACATAAAATGGTAAAATGAATAATAATTTTGAAGAATAGTTTGGTAATTTTATCGTTTTGCTTTAACCCTGGCAGTTTTTTATTCTTTCAAATGGCAGTTATTGAACTTTCGGTCTTCGCTACGGAAGGTTATCGATGTGTTGCTCATTTAGCGAGTCAAACAACATTGTCCACGCCACACTGCCACAAACACCAGTTCACAATTGGGGCCACATTCACACGTCACACATTCGAGAACAACTCACAGAAAGAAACGATATTCCCTGAGCGATATTCGAACCCGCAAATATTGGGTTAACATTCAAGTACGCGGACTGCTGTTAGCTCAGAGCCTGGCGTGAAAACCATTTATTTTTCTAAATTTAAGTTTCAGTTTTGTATTTTTAACTAAATATGTAGTAATAAGAACTATAATTTTAAAAACAAAACTTTACAACAAGCGATCACATTAACGAGCAGAATTTTTTTTTAATGAATGATTTAAATGCATTTCATTTTGCTGTTAATTACTAAAACTCTCTTTAATTTTAAAATTAAAAATGCCTTTTTGCTTTAAACTTTTTTCTCAGTGCAGAAGCTTAATATCTGTATTCGTCTTTTCAAATTCATTCGATACTTTTAACAAAAGTTTTAAAAAATCTAAGTTAGTGACTTAAAATGGTTCCATCAAATTCAATTCACGAGTTTTATTATTTTTCCCAAATTTAATATGTAAAAATATCAAAAGCTTCTATGTTCAATTAGTTTTACTCTCAGAACCCTTTTTGAGAGATTTTTAAACCCTGAAATGTTTACTAAAGTTGTATTTACAACTGCATTAATAAGCAATAAAATAAGTTGCGAAACAGCCTAAGAAACTAAAAGTTATAAACTAACAAACAAGGACTTCTCTAGACAATAAGGAACATTCAGAGTTTTGGTTCAGTTGAGGAGATATATTTGGACTAATATATAGTTACTTGTAATAATATATTTGGACTGATATATAGTTATTTGAACTAATATATTTAGACTAATATGTAGTTATTATCATTTATTACTAATGGAAGTAAGACCATCCAATGAGTTAATTTTTATTAGTACTTATGTTTTTATAAGTTATTAAAGCACTAACAATTTTTATCATCCCTAATGAATTTATTTAAAACATACTGGTAGGTAGGTGGTTCACTTAAGTCCCATTAGAGCTGCGCAATGGGCTATTGGCGACGGTTTGGGAAACATGCGTGAGGGTGATTCGAAGACATGAAATCACAATTACGATCTTCTGCAGAGGGGATGGCTCCCCTACTTAAGTAGCCTGGCGTCTTGCATCCGAAGTCAAACACTTTGCTGTAGAACAGTTTAATGAGGACCGATACCACTCACCTTCGGTCCCTACGCAGTCTGATCAAAATGGTCACCCACCCACTTACTGATCGCAGTCAATGACGTTTGGCTTCGGTGGGAATCGTGTATTTACTATCAGTTCATTGCGAGACTAAAACATACTGATTTAAAAGGCTGAATATTATATGACAATGTGCTTCATCTTTTGTCCTTAAAGTTTAATTTCAGATAAACAGGTATATACTGAGTTAGTGGGAAAGTTATATTTAGGAGTAGGAAAGTCATTTATTGAGCACTCACAAATAAATAAAACATATTTTTTCCAAGTTATGGCTAAGAAAATCGGTAGAAATTATAAAAAAAAAACAAGAAATAGCTATTTTAGAAACTGAATATAAGCCATTGATGCATGAAAATATATTATCTAGTTTCCTTTTTCTAAGAAAATTTAAGCAGATTTTTCAAATCAATTAATATTTATTGTTATTTTATTTTCATCACTCTTTCATAATATCTAGTAACCTTTTTTGTATGTATATAAAATATCCAAGTGCACTGTACTATATTATTATTTATTTTGTTATAGTTTTAAACAAAACGCTTGAACATATTTTTTTACATAAAGGAATTACCTTCTTTTGATCACAAATAACATCTTCAGTCTTGGCAAACATTTTGTTCTACAGAAAAGTGATCTTATCCATCTGTTTGCTTCTGTTACAAAGTGAAGGTTTTTTTTTATTAAATGAATTACTTTTAGAACAGTTTTACTTTCTGCTTCAAATTGTAAATTAATCGATTTCATTAAACACTAAACATGTACAGATATAAAAACAATATATTGTTAAGAAAGGAATTTTTAAGGGTGAAAATCTGTATTATAAATACTGTATGTACTTAAACAAATTTTAAGTACTCTTGCGAAGCTCGAGGAAGAAATATGCCATCCAACAATAACACATTTTACATGTTAACAATCAAACATAACTACAAATGGTAAAAATTATAATGTTTTGCAAACAGAGCCACAATGGCGCAGGGGATAGAGCATTCGCCTTCCTATGAGGTGAACCAAGTTCGAACCCCAGCGATCGCTGGTAGATACGAATCAGCATCCGGAATTCTTATTGCTTTTCGTGACTAAATTCTACTTTAAAATGTTCTGACCCGCAAATAGTTAATCTAATTGTATTATTTTTGGGGAGTTAATACAGGTCAATAAAATTCATACAATATGGTTAAAAAGAAAAATAACACTTTTTAAATAGCGAATTAAGTAACAAATAAATTATATATTTTTTTCCTATCTAAACTAACATAAATACACAATTTAAATTAAGTACAATTCAAAATTAAAAGACAATGCTAGTTTTTTAAGAACAGTGAAGAGTGCACAGAATTCCTTTTATTACATATTTTATAACAAATCTGGAAAAATTTATTTAATACTTATTTAATACTATTTAATACTTACTATACAATAAATACTCCAATATAAAAAAATATAACTAAAATATTTACTCAAACGTAGTTAATTTACATTTAAATAACATATTCTAAAGAGCGGATGCCAATTTCGTTACGGAATATAGCCCACAAAAAATTTTCAATTTGACTCAGAGTAGATAATTTTAAACCTCAATGATTTCTAACTTTTTTGTTTTGTTTTGATAAGTAAGGATAGAATGTGATAGGATGCTTTAACAGTTTGAAGTAGCATAAAAAGCATTCGCTGTATGTTTACTTTTAGCACTTGTTATATAAAGAAATATCTTATTTACTTATTGGCATTGCAATAATTATTAAGAGTTATAGTAAGTAAATAAGTAATATAAAAAAATTATCTGATCTGAACAAGAAATTTGTGATGTTTGTAAATTAAAATAAGATAAGAAACATACATTACGTACTTACATACTTATACATGAGCTTTTTTTATTGACTGGCTATATATATATATATATATATATATATATATATATATATATATATATATATATATATATATATATATATATATATATATATAATTTACAAAAAAAAATCCCATTAACCAAATGTATTAGTTGAAATGCAGGAAATAAACATTCTTGGAAATAGATACAATAAATACTCTAAAAAACTAAATTAATGGTAAATGGACATTAAGTTTGTTAAAGTGCTATCCAAAAACTCGAAAGGAAAGAAAAATTACCTATCTAAAGTAGGTGCGGCCTAGAAAAATAGTTATCACATGTCTGAGATGTACTGCTTAATAGTCATAAAATTGAATTTAACTTAAAAGCGGCACTTCGTTAGTAGGCTAATTATGTGCAAAATAACGTATAACTAAAATATTAAAATCAATTTTTTAGCGCTTTGTTTACTGAACCCTCTTTAAGTTACAATTTATTTCAAAAGATAAAATGCCATATTTTATAGCCATATTTTAATAAAATGACATATTTTAAACCAATAAAAATACCTATATTTTTAAGCTAATGATTACAGACACATTTTTGCTTTAAATCTTTATAGTAACATTAAAACTTATTAGATTTTTTTTAATTTTGTATTTAACTATCAAAATAAAAAAGATATCTGCTTTATTAAGTATTTTTAAAATTTCTCAAAAAAAAGATCTAATGAAATTTAGACGCTAGTAAGGTAAAAACATGTTATTTTTAAATTTTTTCATCAAATTGTAAACCATGATACTCTCATCCACAGTTACCTAGACCACCGGAGTTATTTAGATGTCACTTGTAGGTAATTTTGACGTCACTGATTTTAGGAACACAGTTCGATTGTTTGATTGTTAAATTTCATTCCAAAAAGTCCTTGTTTTAGTGAAATTTTGTATCACAAATTAATTTGAATTCTTAAATTATTGATTTTAGTTCTTTTCAAGAAAATATTCTAATGAAATTTAGATGTTCCTGTGGTGAAAACATGTTATTTTAAAATTTTTTCATCAAATTGTATTCCGTCATACCTGAAAAGACTGGCTGGATTCAAACCAAGGACCCCTGGGATCGCAGAAGTATGCTATAACCTTCATAGTTATAAAAACCAGTTCAAGGATTGTTAGAAAGCTTTATATGTTGACCGCCGCAATGACACATCATAGCATACATTCAATTCGCTTAAGTTTATAAGAAATAGGGAAATTAACAGAAAACTACCGATCTCCTAACTAAACTATTAGCACCATATTTTCTAAATTGCCACCCTTTTTACCATTTAAATTAGAAATCAGTATGTCATGATGTGTCAGTGACAAATTCTCTTTTGACAGGGGTGTACACTGCTGGTTTTAGAGCATCTTACTACGATCCTAGAGGCCTTGGTTCGAATCCTGTCGGCAGCTCCCACACATTTCTCCCTCCACATCACTTTTGAGACAATGGAATTCGATCGAGAAATGGTTGTTTCAATTATGCATATATTGGCTTTACAATTTCGACTATTACTTGTTTCTAAACTATTTTGACACATTTTTGCTCATATTTGCGAAATCTCATTTTACAGTGTATGGTATGATTTCGCTATTACTATGTTATGACATTCGGCAAAGGGACAGAAAAGTCTTTAGGTAAAGCTAACTTAATTTTTTTTAAATATTCAGACCATTAAAAATGTGCTATAATTTTGTTACTAATATAAGATGCACATAACCACATTAAAAGCAATATACATTTTATCTGTCTTAGTAAACAACATAACTGAAATAATTTACACTTAGTAAGCAGCCTTCGAAGAAATAAAATATTATTTGTATTATTATAAAATATTATTCGAATGCCGTGCATTAACTGATGCATATTGTATTAAAATATAGAAATTATTTTTGTACGTAAACTGAATTCAACCAATTTAATTATTTTCCTACCGAAAAAATTATGAATTTAAACACACTTTCTTTTAAAATAAACGAAATTCCACAAAACTGCAAATTTACACAATTTCCACAAAAATATTTAAATAAATTAAAAACGCACACACACTCGCATACAGTAAACTAGATCAGGGTTCTCAAACTTTTCGCTTCTACTTTTCTTCATAGTGTCAATATATTTAGTAGACAAGTTCTTAACTATTAAAAGAGTTTTAATAGTTAAGAACTTGTAAAATATAGTTTTTGCTGTCACTAGACAGCAGGTTATAATGCTTTAGTTAACGTAGTGATATACTTCTACTATCACTAGAAGAAAAATTTAAATTTTACTACCACTTTTAATGGAAAAAATTAAATTAAATACTTTCAGCAATGCTATGATCCGTTTCACGATGCATGAAATATTGTCATAAGAAAACTATATGTTTCAAGGAACATATGATTTTCAATACTTCAAAAATCTCAAGTAACAACTACACAAGTATTTCAAGCTACTTTAAAATTGGAGATAAAATAAGGATAAAAGCAATTTGCCCATTTTCTAAATTTAAAGCTTTTATGCCAAGCCTTAAGGTATCATGATAATCTAAATTAATATACAAATCAATTTATCAAAATATCACATTTAACAAATTTTATTACATATTAAAAACCACATTTTATTGTTAATTTTACAAAAATCGTCACTTTGGTAAAAATTATCATGTTTCATGGCGTTCCCACAGAGCCAGAAACACAATAAATTTCATTATATTCAGCAAGTTTTGATCAGATTTTTTTTCTCAGTGACGCATCCTTTTTCTTTCATAAAATACTTTTAGGCTAATACCTAATTCTGCTGACTTGTTTTCAATTCACAAATATATGAGGGGCTTCATTGTGAAATTTTCATAAAACTAGTTTAGCAAATTTAAGAGCAAATGTACAATATTTATTGTATAATTGTTGTTTACGTAATACTCAATTTTTTTTTAAAAAAAATCATTTCTAAAAAATTACGAATTGTTCATTTTAATTTTTTTTCAGGCATCATTAAATTTTTTTTTCCTCAAGCTTAGTAAATGTTTGGAAAGTGTTTTCACCAATTTTGTATATATTACATTAAACTGAATATTTATTCTCGAGAAAACTTCAATATTTTTCCATTTTCCATCTTATTCTCGAGAAAACTTCAATATATTTTTCCCTTTTCCAATCTTATTCTCAAGAAAACTTCAATATATTTTTCCCTTTTCCAATTTTATTCTCAAGAAAACTTCAATATATTTTTCCCTTTTCCAATCTTATTCTCAAGAAAACTTCAATATATTTTTCCCTTTTCCAATCTTATTCTCAAGAAAACTTCAATATATTTTTCCCTTTTCCAATCTTATTCTCAAGAAAACTTCAATATATTTTTCCCTTTTCCAATCTTATTCTCAAGAAAACTTCAATATATTTTTACCTTTTCCAATCTTATTCTCAAGAAAACTTCAATATATTTTTCCCTTTTCCAATCTTATTCTCAAGAAAACTTCAATATATTTTTCCCTTTTCCAATCTTATTCTCAAGAAAACTTCAATATATTTTTCCCTTTTCCAATCTTATTCTCAAGAAAACTTCAATATATTTTTCCCTTTTCCAATCTTATTCTCAAGAAAACTTCAATATATTTTTCCCTTTTCCAATCTTATTCTCAAGAAAACTTCAATATATTTTTCCGATCTCAAGAAAACTTCAATATATTTTTCCAACTGAGTTCGATAAGAACGCATTCTCTTATACGGTACTCACATGTTTCTGGGGTTCGTGATCTACCGTTTAGAACTACTGAGCTAGATTACGTTAAAAAATATAAGTAGCCGCAAATTTAAGCTCGACATAATGTTTTTTTTTAATGTAAACTGATTATGTTTTTTCCAAAACAAGTGGATTTTATTCTTATTAAATATTGCCCTACTAAAAAATTACAGAAAATTCTATAAATGAAAAATTATATACAACAATTTTATACAAATTAATGATTATGAAACTCAGCTTTCCATACCCCGTTAACATATTTTTAGCCTAATGTTAGATCAACAAATGTCAAAATTTTATAATGTTTTGAAATTAGTCTTTTAATTTATTAGAAAATAAGTATTACAGTAAGTAAACATTTTTGAGTTTGTGCACTTATCTCTAAATATAAAGATATTTTTAGATATTAATAGTAATATGACTTAAATTGAATAGTTTAATCCCCATTCTATACCTATTAAATTTATACTTCATATTTATGAACTTTTTACTCTGCTACTCTTTTTAATTTTTGAATATATTTGTAACAAAACTTTTTTTTGAAGCAAATACTGAAGTAATTTTTCCGATTAAAATACGTTTGGAAAGTTTTGTTGATAAA
Source organism: Parasteatoda tepidariorum (assembly GCF_982258835.1). Classification (NCBI taxonomy): domain Eukaryota; kingdom Metazoa; phylum Arthropoda; class Arachnida; order Araneae; family Theridiidae; genus Parasteatoda; species Parasteatoda tepidariorum. Next base: position 7,524,853 of record NC_141765.1, read on the forward strand.
ATATAACGGAACAGTAAATGTCTTAAAAATTATTTTTAAAATCGTCTTTCGATACTATTTGTAAACAATGGTAGGGTATGCAATATGTTTTGTAGGGAATCAGTTATTAAAAATCTATTTGTTCCATTCTCTACCTTTTAAGCGCTGCAATTTTAACTCCTTTTGTAGTATTTTCCAATGCTTTTTTTCGATATGAATTGTTTATATTTGCATAAAACATATATAAAACATTACTTAAACTACACGTAATAGAAAACAAAACAACCTTTTACATTCTTCCTAGGTAAGAAAATGAAGCATTTTTTATTGTAACGACATAATGACTGAAAACACACATTAATTCAATACTTATTTTCTTTTAAAAATAAATTAAAATGTTTGTGTTACTTTGTAACTTTATTAAAAAAATTTGCATTCAAGTGGTACTGAAATTTTTTTTAATTTCAAAAACATAGAAAATTTTATTTTCATTTTGTTCATATTATAAATGTGTTTAAATTATGCATTTGTCATAATAGCAGGGAAGCAAACATTCAATTTAATGAATTTGTCCTTTTTTAGACTATGAAATAAAAAGACAATTTTGTTCAAAACGTTTCCACACTATGGGTGAAACTTTTGAAAGCTAAGAGCGCAAGAAAAGAAGAATCTTATTGAGAAGAGTTCAAGCAAAGTTTCAACTGACTGTTTTTATTTTCTTGCCGAGCAGGCATTTTGGAACAATAGAGGAACCGTTTTCAGCGTTTTCTAAAGCTGATTAGCTCAAAATCCCAAAATGATTACCATCTCTTCATGTCATTTTAACGCTACATTTCAGAAATTTGCGGTATTCAAAAGTGAGAATATTTAATCATAATAGATTTCTGAATAATTTGAATGAAATGGATTCGTTTTGAAATTTTGAAAAAGATAAATTTCATTGTGAAGATAAAACCTAAAATTTGGTTTTAATCTACTAAATTGATTAAATAAAATGTTATATAGATATTAATGGAACAAAATTGGTATCGGCTATACTGTCTTCATCTTATGTAGGTGCTGTAGAGCTGATTCTGATTACCTTATTTGAAGATGTTGTTACAAAAGAGTGTATTAAAAAAGGGAATCAATTACTACTTATGAGATAGGAAAAATGTGGACTTGTAAAATTGATTTATTAAAAATATTTTATGTATTTAAAAATATTATTTAAGAAGTAATTTTTTTTTTAAAAAAAGTGCTTTTAATTTTTTAGTCATGCGAAAACATAAGGATAAAAATATATTTCTTGTATTTCTGGATAAACACATCTTACTAGTTGAATTAATTGAATTTGTTACATATAATGCCAAAATTTTGTTGAAAAAAATTGATACTGCTTATATCCATTAACTTGCTTATTAATTTTATTATTTGATTCTTAATTTGTGTATTTAATTTAATTAAGAGTTTTACGACAATCAGTGTTCAACTCCGTAGCCTTGTAAATTTGAACCAAAAGAAGAAGACAATGGGACACCTGGATCAAGAACTAGGACAATGATTTTTGGGTCAGTGATTTGATAGAACCAACTCATATTTACGCCACATGGAATGAAAAGACATGAAAACCTCTCACGGTTAACCCAACTGCAAGGGTATGTTAACCATGATCCTTCTACCACTGAGAAAAATTCGCGGCATCACTGGGATCACTGCGAGGCGGGAAGAGAATTTGAATCGTCCAGCTATTGCTTGAATTTGAACCAGGGGCAAATCATTATCTCTACCCCTGAGTCACCTCTCCAGCGTGTTCATTGTAGTTATTGCTCGTATTGAACCTAATTAACCTTTTCCCTTTACTGAACATACTTGGAGCGTGATGAACTGCATAAATTCAGAGCTGTACAGAAATGGTCTACCGTTATTCAGCTGAAATTATTAAAATAACTTATGATTATGTTTGACTACGTCATTCTGAAGAAAATTTTTAAGAAATTCTACTTTACCATGGAACTACTATACAAAAGATGTCCAACATATATAAATGCAACTTGGCTAAATTCACTCTACCCTAACAATGGAATCGAATACTTTAGAAGAGAAAGAAACTCAAATTTCTGATCGCATTTGCATCTACCTTTCTGCGACTCACCAACTCGTTTTAAGACAATAAATGTTTTCCCTAGTAGTCATCAAGCAAATAAGGTTTACTGAATGCGACAATGATTAAAAATTAATTTAATGATGCGCTTGTGAACTGAATGCTTTATCAGTCACTTACGAAAATTAGTTTAATTGATCTGTTGACTTTTCTATATTTGTTGTGAGATTTCAGGAAAAATAATTACAGCTCGAAAATTATATTTTACATTAAAAAAAAAGTTTTTTCAGTGTTTTTTTATGAAAACAATTGTAGCACTTTTTAACATTTTATTTCTATACGTAAAATAGCATGAATGTAAACATATCGTTTTGATTAAAAATGTTCCACTAACATTATTTGAAGCTGGTCAATAATAATGAATTTGAAGTTGTTTCGAATAACTATTCCGTTCATTGCTTGTTTGATACCTATCAAGAGAAGATCTGGACTGTAGAATGGGTGGCTGAAAGATGTTCATTTAAATTTCTTTCGTCAGAATTTCCTTTACTACATTGATCAAGTATGGTTTACTGTAGCACAGTGACTCCACGAGAAAGTTTACCAGGACTTTTCAATTTAATTACCTTTCTAAATTTTCATTAAGTTTTCAAACTCCACTGCTCTTTGGAGTCTACTTTTAGGAAATTTACAAGAAGAGGTTTTTAGTAACTAGTCTATCGATTATGAGTAATTTTTTATGAACGGAATGAATAAATGTTTGGTTTAAGTCCATTTGTCATCACTTGCATGACAAGTACTGCCACCTAGTGATTGAAAATCGACTAACCAACAAAAACATTTCAGGATTGTCTCTTTTTTTCAAAATTTTGGCTTAATAATCTCTACCTCGTCATTCATCAATGATATCTAATAAATAAAATGTTAAGAGACATAACTAAATAAATAAAATGAACTTCTGCATGAAACTAACCTTAGACAAACAGGATTCATCATATTGAATCAAATTTTTTCTTTTCATCCAATGAACCAATAAAGGACAAATATAATTTTCAAATTGCAAATATTCCTTTACCAATTGAGTTTTTTTTCCTATTTAGAATCATGCTGTTTTCTATTTTATTATTTAACAACATTTTTTCTTAATTACTTCTAGAATCATTAAAAAACATTCTGGAAATCAATTGATTTAAAACGACTTATTATTCGATGTGAATGTGTGTTACTTATTGTGAAATAATTTAGCATAAGTATTTGATTTTAAAAAAAAGAACATTTCAAAAATACCTATTGTTAGATTTTTTTTCTTTCTTATTCTATATGAACTACTTTACTTATAGCGTATAAATGAAACTTCAATCTCCTACTCGACATTTTCTTATATTTCCTTTCTTATGTCAAATATTTAACTCATGCTTCATTGACGACTCTTAAAAGTTTTGTTCCTTTAAACTTAAGTTTGCTTAGCAAACTACATGCTTTGATAAAAAAATCTTTAAATCTCTATCCAACTCATGCTTTAATCTTTTATTTTATTTTCAGACTCCTGAGTAATATTTTATTTTATTCAATGAATGTTAAAAAGATAAAACATAGAGGTGGTTATAAATCTTGAATTAACGATTGCAGTTTGTTCCTTTAAAGATCTGGATGATATTGTTATTTATTATGTAAGCGCATGTTTGGAAGGAGTATGGTGTAGATCTAATTTGTGGCAATGTTGCATAGGCATGTGTTAGTATTGTCTTCGGGACTTCATTTGGAATGAATCAAATATTGTCATCCTTTAATGTAGATCTTGTTTTCAATCAAACTAACTAGCACTAAACCTATAATGGATAATTCGCATTTGAAGGAGAGAAAATACCTTATAAAAGAATCATACTGGAGCTGTTACTCGCAAACTGTAGCTCGCGTAGAGCAGTTTTTCGCTGAGCACAAAATTCGTGTTCTGGACACAGCTCAAAATTCGTGTTTAAGAAAATGGACAACGCTACAAATTCCCGTTTTAAAAAAATGGAGACAGCTGAAAATGCGTGTTTAAGAAATGGAGACTGCTGAAAATGCGTGTTTAAGAAATGGAGACAGAGGGAAATGCGTGTTTAGGAAAATGAAAAGAAGTTGAAAATGCGTGTTTAGGAAAATAGACATAACCTTTGATTCCGTTAATCAAACTTCGCTTATGATACTTTTTTTCTGATTTCAAAGAATATGCTAAAAGATCCAGATAAATTAACAATGCGATGTCGTATAATTGCCTAAATCACGTAAATCATTTTTTAATGAGCATTTTCGTAAAGATATTAATTAGAAGTCAACAGATCCTTTAACAAAGTTATTACTGGTCCTAAAAATTTATAAATGGTAGTATTGAAAACAAGCATGAATTTCGATTTTCAAAACCACTTCATCGTTTAGTGTTCTGAATACGAAAAGATGTTCGAAATGTTATATCCGTAATATATCAAGTCGCTCCAACTCCGATATTTAAGATTTAGCCCTGTAATGAATATACCTAGCATTTAAAAAAATTCTAACAGATTTAGTAATTAGAAAGGTAGAGTAAGTTCAAAATTCCTCGTTTGGCAGTTAAATTTGCGTTATATATTGCAGAAGAGCAATTTTGTGTCCACTTTCCTAAACACGCCTTTTCCACTGTGTCTAGTATCTTAAACACGCATTTCGAGCTATGTCTGGAATAAAAATCTCCCCTTCAAGCTTATATTTGAATTAAGTTTGGGAGAGCAAAGATTCGGAACAAAATTTGACATAGTTATTAGACCCTAGTTAGAAAAATTTTATCCTTTAAGTTCATTTAAAATCACATACCATTTATAAAAGACTTTAGTAAGTACATCATATATAATTATAGCTTCATAGTGTATAAAAAATTATTTTAAGAACACAAAATATTTTTTTTTAATATTTTGAGGGCCGAACCATCTTTTAATCCGTGTAAATCATTTTCTCAATTATCTCAATTTAAAGTTCACTATAATGTTTTTCGTTCTTCTTGGAACAGCAAAAGCTCTCACTTAATAAACCTCACATTTGGGTTATGATATAGCCGAGAACAGAATTAATTATCTTCTCGTGTAATCAAGGCAATACAATATAATTTTCCAGCTGGTTTCAGTTACACTCAAAAGGGACATTTAAATTACATCTTTTATACACTAAAACTAATTTAGTCGAAACTGCCAGATTATGGAAAAATTTACCGCGTTTTTTGCTGGTAATTTTGACCGAAACGCTTTTTAAATAATTTTGGTAAAATTAACATTAAAATATGGTTTTATATTGAGGTATAAAATTTGGTAAATGCGGAAAAATTTATCATGATGCCTAAGAAAATGGCATAATACTCATTTATTTAGTTCAATTTACTTTTCATTTATGTATTTTTTTTCTAAATGTGTATTAATAAGAACTATTATTTAAAAAACCAGAAATTTCCAAGAAATCTTTACCATTTGAACCGAAAAATTACCAATTAAATAGTTTATATACCGAATATTTCGGCTTTGTGAACCAGAATTATATATACTTTTTACCAGAAATGTCATTATCAAACAGTACGGTAATTTTACCCGAATCTTTTTCTCCATGTAGAATGACTTAATATGCCTTTTCAAATTCTTGAATTAGAATAGATCGATATACAAATCAATATACCTTTTTTCTACTCGAATCACAAAACATCATGAACTATACAGAAATACATCGACCGTGAACTACATCGAAAACTAGTGAGTAAATTGTATTTTCTGTAAACAAACGGATCACTTTCTATCTATATAATATCGTGTAGAGTCGGATGTATTTGCACTCAAGGATTAAATATTTTACCCACTATATTATTGGTGAATGACAAAATTATTTACGAAGTGTAGCCTAAAAGTGAACTCTAAGCCAAGCATATCTTTTAAAAGTTGGTTATATCCCTCAAAATAGGGACTAAACTCTCAAAAGGTGAAGTTCTGGAATCAGTTCAGCCAGGAAACTGTTTACAAGTCCTCTACGAGTCTATACGAATTTTAGTTATGCGCGTATTATGCAATATCTCTTGAGCTATTTAAGCTAAATAAATTCTTTGAGCAGAGTTCAAAATTTAAAGATAGTTACGTGCATTTTTTCGGTAATTATTTAGAACTGATTGTTATTTAGTTTAATAAAATCAAAACACTTTTAAAAACCAATTTGAAAAATTGTTACATTTTTTTAAACTATGTGATTGAAAATGACAAAACGTAAATTTTAAATTAAAGCAGTCAAACAATTTTCGATAAAAGAAAATTTAAAAATACAAATATTTAAAGTTTCCTTCATTCAAGTCTTTAATTAAAATAAAGTTTTATACCTTCAGTTCTTTTCACATAAAGTCATAAGTTATAAAAAGTTACTGAAAAATAATTTCCTTCAATTAATATTCTCTCAATCTAAGTTTTGAAAAACTTTCAGAACATAGAAGCAATTTTTACGGTGTAATTAAAATGATAGCAATACGAGATGAAATAAAATTTACACTAGTAATCATGGCCATGAAATCGATTTCCTAATTGAGAAATCCCTTAAATAAAAATAAAAAAATTGAACGAAATTGAAACAAACTTCGAAGTGTTTCATAACCAAATATTAACACTATATAAAAGTTAAAGAAAAGAAAAATATTTTAAAGAATAAATTAGCAAATAATTTCTTAATATTCAGTGAAGACAGCAAAATAAACTAACATTTTTCTTAATGAAAACATAAGTGATAAACTATAATTTTTTTAAATGAAAACATAAGTGATAAACTATAATTTTCTTAATGAAAACATAAGTGATAAAATACCATTTTTTTTTAATGAAAACATAAGTGAATAGAGATCATTTTCATTTATAAATCAAAGCTATAAAATCGCCTTGCTTCGAAAAGTCACTAAGATTAAAATTTGAAACTCACGGAGAACCGTCTAAATATTTGACGAAGTACCTGAACGGGTCAGTCAAGCGATCGGAGCTTAGCTGGCTACTAGACGACGAGTGAATCTATCTCAACAGGGTTGGTCGAACTCGCTGAGCTTCTATTGACCTGGCCTCCTTGGATAAACACTTTCAACAATTCACACTTTCGAAATCATTTCGACTACGATCATTTTGTGCCCAACTAGATTCGAGACTCTAGTCATCAATCTTCAAACGAAATATATCGTCATGTATTTTTTGCTAAGCCAACACTCTTCAATTTTAATTTTGTTTTTAGAATAGTGTCTAAAAATAAAACATTTATCTCTCATATAAATAAAAAATCTGCCATAAATAAAAAAAACGCAATATTTAAACAAAAGAAAGAAGGTTCACTTAATAGAGAAAAAGAAAAGATTCATCGAATTATGATAAAATTCGAGTTTGACAATTTTAAGTTTTTATATTATGGAAAAACAGGATAATTATGATTTTATTATAATGCCTACAATGAAAATTTTGAGATATAATATTGGTTTTGTTTATACACTAAAAGGCTCATGATATCCAAAATTTATGATTGGCAAGTGAAATCACTTATTACTAAGGCCCGGATTTTGATGACATTTGCATTTTTTTGCATTTTTGGACATTTTTTGTCCTTTAGAGCATTTTTTTAGATTTATAGGGCATTTTTTTAAAAATTTTGGGGCGTATTTTGCATTTCAAAGCATTTTATAAATTTTTTGTTAATTTTTTTTCCAATTTTCATTATTTTTTGGATCATTTTTATTAGATGAAATGCAAAAGATTTATCTTATAATTTTGCATTTCATATTGTAACTCTCAATACCACCATTATGTTTTTCCATTATGTTATTGATTGATATAAAATATTTAGAAGTAATTATTTGTTACAGCTTTCCCATTTTCTCTGATTTGTACAGTTCAGAACATTACAATTTTCTAGCAAAGAATTTACTATTGTCCACTATTGAAAGAAACTGTGGGGAGACATAAGAAATAAAGTTTGAAACTTTGTGAAGGGTTAGAGCCAAATGACTGAAGACCTGTGTATTCAAATGTACCCCGGTGCTTCACAATTGTCAACAGCACAAATGAACAATTGTGTATTCAAACGAACACCTGTGTTTAAAACCGGTTGAATCCACCTAGTGCTCTTATCAGTCAAAGCAGATATTAACAGGATTGAACAAAATTTCAAGTCTCTTAGTAAGTGAAAGGTACCATTAGAGTGAGCTGCAATCTCCTATATATTAGTTTTCATTTTATATTAGTTTGATGAAATAAAGATTACGTAGTGTTTGAAGAAATGCCTAAAACCCAAACCATCTAAGTTTTGCCATTTGCGGAAGTTTGTTTCAGAATTTGGTAAAAACGTGTTTTCTACTGATGTAGTAATTTTGTTTTGCAAATTCAGTGAAACGAAAGTTGCAGTTGAAAAACGCTTCACTGTAGTTCAGCATATTGAAAGAGATAAACAAATGCGGGCTTTGAAAATTGCTGAAACAATAAAACAAGTATCCCAGCGTTTACTAGCGCAGAGCAGACTAAATCCTCTACTGCTTCAAAGAAATCACCATTTTATAAAGAATTATGTGATGTTTTTGTATCAGCAAATATTCCTGTAGACAAACTAAATAATTCTAAATTTCGCCAGTTTTTAGAAAAACACACTGAAGATGTAGTGCCCGATGAATCCACATTGCGTAAAAGTTACATTTATGAATGCTACATTGGAACTTTGGACACAATTAGAGCCCATGTGAAAGATAAAAAATATTTGTGTCAATTGATGAAACAAATGACGTTGAGGGTCGTTTCATTGTAAATGTTATAATTGGGACACTTGAATCCTATTGTCCCTACCAAATATTTTTATTTAATGAAGATGAACTAGAAAAAGGGAATCACTTTCTATTTGTCACAAATCCCTAAATCTATTATGGTCCAATGGTGTACAACACAATGATGTTCTTCTGTTTCTATCTGATGCTGCACCATATATGGTCAAAGCTGGATAGTCAATTAAAGGATTTTATCCAAAACTAGTTCATGTTACTTGTCTTCATCGTGCACTTCATCGTGTTGCCGAAGAGATCCGTGTAAATTACTCTGATGTAGACAGTTTGGTGTCAAATGTGAAAAAGATTTTTCTGAAAGCTCCATATCGTCAAGAATGCTTCAAAACATTTGCTCCTAGCCCCCTAAACCAGTAATCACACGATGGGGTACCTGGTTGGATGCATGCTTATACTACAGTGAAAATTTTAAGACAGTGAAGTCTATCGTCAGTAGTTTTGATTCAGAAGATGCTGCATCAATTAAGATAGCGCAAAACGCGTTGGCCTCTGATAAAATCGAAAGAAATCGCATTTATCAAGCATAACTTTGCTATTGTGTCTTCGACAATTACAAGCTTGGAGAAACAAGATTTGGAACTTTGCGATGCAATAAATTATATTAACGTAGTGAGTAAAGTGTTGCAAAAAACTAGGGGAAAGATAGGATAAAGATTAGTAGCTAAATTGAACAAAGTTTCGGAGAAGAACACTGGCTTCCAAACAATGAAGAAAATCTCTAGGATATTAACAGGTGAAGCAACATCTTTTCAAATTGAAGAAGAATTGTCAGTAAGTGAGACCGTCTTTTTCAAGTACGCACCAATAACATGAGTAGACGTTGAAAGAAGTTTCTCCAGGTATAACAATTTACTTTCAGACAAGAGACGCTCGTTTACATTTCAAAATGTAAAAAACACATCTAATAATTCAATGTAATTCTGATATTTAGTAATATTATGATATGGAAAAGCTGTTATATTCCTTAAAGTTTCTATACGAAATGAAAATGTTTTGGAGTCAATATATTTTCCATTTTTTTTGCTATTTTAGGATATAAAACCTATTTTTCAAACTATAAAGAACGTAAAACAAGTATTGCATTGCTTTACATTTTTTGAAATGACTCATACTAATTTTAAAGAGCAAAACATTGTTTTAGTTCAATATTTTTACTTTATTTAAGTCATGTCATAAGGCATTTTTAGAACAATTCTCACATTTTTAAGGACATTTTTTGCATTTTTAGAGGCATTTTTTGCACTTTTTAAGGCCATTAGTTTATTTAAGTCATGTCATAAGGCATTTTTAGAACAATTTTCGCATTTTTAAGGACATTTTTTGCATTTTTAGAGGCATTTTTTGCACTTTTTAAGGCAATTAGTTGAGAGTGTTTAGGTCATCAGAATCCGGGCTCTACTTATTACCAATAAATAGCTTTTAATTAGCATATTGCCAATAAATAGCTTTTAAAATTACCAAAAAGGGTCGATACTTTTCTTATCCCGTTCAAGCCATGATACGTAATCGTGAGAGTTTTCCTTCAGGACCTTCGATTTCGCATATGAGACGAGCCTTTCTGTTTCCAGTGGCCCATGATCATATGAACGTGATCTTAATTTGATACGATAGTATTACATCTCGTAGTAGTACGTATGTAAATGCTTTACTAGGTATTCTCTAGGAGCCTGTGGGTCTGAGAATGAGCTTTTTTACTTTTTCGGTCAGTACTGAACTGGTTTTTCGTAAAAACTGTTTAAGATACTCAATGTGAGATGCATTAGATCATAATAAATATCATATCGTAAGTCATTTTTGCAATGAACATTTATGGATAAAACAGGCGAAAAACTAAAATAATGCGTGGGGTGGAGGCAAATACCAAAATCTAGGGTTCCTTAAGCTGGCTAACGTCCCAGGAAAACTAAAACAAAACAAAAATAAAATAAGAATTAAAAAAAAACTGGTCACAAAGTTTCTTAAAGGATATTCAAAAACTCACTGATTTAGCATTCTAATCTAATATTCTGAGAGCAGAAATACCAGGCAATGATTCCCTTGCAGGTAAGTTTTCGATTCTTCTTTTAGAAAGCTTTTAAGTTCCCCTAGGATGGTGGTTGGGTTATTATTTTTGATGTTTTTATAAATGAAAGTTTATCTTTTATTTGTATTGGTTAACTTTTAATATAGCCCTCGAATATTTTTTATGCATTATAAATCTTATAGTCTAACAAAGGTATGCGACCGTGAGACTAATAGATTTACTAATGATTTGTTATGTTTACGAAATAAATGTGTTAAATATGTTTTTTATCCTGCCAAATGTTTACATTATAGTACATTATATCGTAAATTTTTCAAGAAAATGTAAGCTGGAATTCAACTTAAGTCTTAATCATGAAAATAAAAATAAATAAAAAAACTGCTCCTAACATATATCAACTTAACACTGTAAAAAAGCTTAAAATAGCCTATAACTTATAACATTAACTTATAACATTAACTTAGCTTACAACACTCGACAAAAATCTTCAACTCTCAAAAAACTTAACTAGAGACACGTTATTATTTTACGAAAACAAATTATAACATCTACCGGGGGTCTAACGGGCATCTTGACACTGTTCTGTGGTTAATTTTGATGTAATTGAATTTATTCATAAGCAAGAAATTTTTTCATTTGCTATGATGTAAATGCGTTAAGAAATTATTTGAATAGAAAATAAATTAATTCTCACATTTTCTGGAGGATTCTAGATAGACATGCGCGTGGTTACAGAGCTGTAAGCTAAGATCATTCACTGTTAAGAATGTCTCGAAAAAACTGATTATTTCTATTTATTGAATTGTTATTTTACCACATTCAACCAAAATATATAAAACAACCATGCAAAAGACAGTAATCAAACTGTTGATTGCCGGAAAAATAATTTATTGTCTGTTTTCACCTAATAAGGTTGAAGAACCAGAATTTCATCCGTGCCAACTAGGCCCACAGCCATTGAGAATCGAATACACGTTCGTCGAATGTTGGAAGTTAAGCCATGTCGTAAGAATTGATAACTAACATCATTGGATGCATAACCTAGCAATACATGCTTAATAATTTTACGGTAAGAAGTACATGGTGAACACCTTCTGAAGTCACTTATTTTCTTGCAGCTGGGTACAAATTTTAGACGAGTAGGCTGATCTGTCAGTCTCATAACTTGTTGAACGGGGTTTGAAACCCAGCATTGACACCACAATATTTTCTCCATTCCATCACCATATAAGGAGTTTTCATGGTCTTGCATTCTTTACTCTTAGTGACTCTGGACCATTCGCATAGAGTTCTGGACCATTCCCAACTCTCATTCACCGCAGAGTTGCTTAACAGAAAAAGTCTATTATTCCCCATTTCTCACATTAAGAGATAACATTAAATAACTTAATTAAGTAGTCTACTAAGGCTTATTTGACAAAACTTGACTCAACTACAAACTAACCTTAATGTCCAGTTACATTCCACTTGTACTGTTTTGAAACCATGCTAGCTGTATATGATTACAAAATAATTTTTTTTTAGAAACCCCTGCAGTAAACAGTTTAAAACTAGTAAAAGTAAAAACATGTTTTTGTTTTTAACCGTAAAATACATGACTAATTAAACTGACAAACTGATGTCGACTATATTACCGTAATTATGCTAGTTATAAAAGGTTAAAACACCGTATAGTTTTGTATTCATGAATTTTTAACCTAACTAATTGGAAACGGTATCAAACCCATTTAAATAAAAAGTGTTCTATACCGTACACTTTGCGGCTAATTAGATGGATGGACAGATATTTCGCCGTACTTATAGAATAAAATTCAGCTACACTAATACAAGCAATATATGTGTTCTACAAACGTTTATTACAATATTATGATTCCAATAGTCTTATCTTAAACTTTTCACATTTTTATCAACTTAACATATCTCAAACAATCACATCTAAACATAATTTTTCGCATATTACCAAACACTTATCATTTGACAATGTTATTATAATACACTTTCCCATTGTCAAAACAACTGGATATAAAATAAGAGCCCCGCATGTATTTTTTTTTACAATTGCTAGAAAATATTCAAATGAATACGATGTGTAACAATGTAAATTTTTATGCTTTTATGAATGTTACAAGTAAATTCCCAACATTTTACATCACCTAAATTTCATGATCAGCTCATATTCACTTTAGCTTAATTTTTTCTTGAAAATATTTTGTCATATGATATTACAGTTAAATTGCGAGAGCTTTTCGCAAATTTTTTAAAAAAAAGTTAATTTCACTTATTGACAAAATCTGAAGTCTGGACAACGAAATGGGAACTGCTTTGCTAAGCAAGCTACGCATTTATAAATTACACGTAGTTTGAATACACCAAATTTCCTTTACGAAAGTTAGATATCAGAAAATCTTTGATTAAATGGGATGAACAGTATGAAGTCTCCCTAAAGGCCTTGTTAAGAAACTTTTGTGTCTTAAACACAGATTCAACAACAAACATTTCTTTTAACGCCGTTTTCACCGTCTAAGGTAACTTCTGGTAATTTTAGATTGTGCTCAATTAATTTGAGTGATTGTGTTTTGAGCGAATTTAAAGCTGAAGGCAAAGAATGTATTCAACTAATTCTCTATCTCTTCTATGTATTCACTTCCCTACAATAATGAGGAGACATTTTCGGGTCTTGATATTTATTTTCAATTTCTCAAGAAATACTTAGAAGACAATTTTGTAATTTTAGAAGTGCTTGGTGCTTGCGATTTTTCATACTTTGCTATAAAGTTTCAAGCTTTCAGAAGTTTTAAGGACCGACAATAAATTACAAAAGAAAACAAGTATTTTTGAACAATCAATGCCAAAAAATTAAATAATAAGTTTGTAACTTGTATCGAATGCTTTGGTTATCATTTAAAATCATTGCGCAAAATTTCGTAATTTTAATCTTAATATTTATGGAAATATGAACATTTTTATTTAAAGAAATTAATTTTTTTGTCTCATTTTTTTATTTGCTATGATTTTGAAAATATCCAGTAAAATTAAACAAAATTTTTGGAGCAATTTAAAATAAACTACAAAATTATTGCTACTAAATTTGAAAAAAAAAATTAAATAATGCTCAAGATGAGAGTAAGATTATTTATTTATTTAAAGTAGTTCTTTTGCACTGCGCATGCGCGGAAGAAATTTAAAATAATTTTTTCATAATTTTGTAGTGAAATTTATTTGGCAACTAATGGATAAAATCTAATTTAAATATCTTAAAAATTTTAGAAGTTTCGAGCAATTTTCTAAGAAGATGTTCTACCTTATACTTAAAGAGATCTCAAAGCAATAAGGCGTTTTCCGCATATTTATTTTTGTTCTTGTTGTCCAGTCATCATAGAGTAGTGTAACTTGAAATACGACATAGTAAAATTTCTGAAAAACTCAGAGTATTTTGAGCTTTAATTTTAAAATTCGAAAAACTACTTAAAAAATTGCTCTTTTTACTTTTTTAAGATATTTAAATCAGGTGTTTTCCATTAGTTGCCAAATGCGATTCATTACAAAATTATGAAAAAAAAGTAAATTTTTTTCGTGCAAGCACAGTACAAAAGAGCTAATTTAAATACTAATATCCTGCTCATTTTTTAACATTTCACTGAATATTCAATTAGTTGTAGCAAAAAAATCTGAAACTCGAAGAAGCACGAGAACGCGAAGACAGTTAAGTTCTATAAGTTTCATTTATTGCGCATAAGCTGCAAGTAAACAGAACTCATAAGATAAGTTCAAAATGAAGATGAAACAAAGGAAAATTAAAGACATATGAAAAAGGGGGGGGGAATAATAATGAAAAAACAAACAAACAATTGATTTAAAAAAAAAAAGGGATTGAATTTTTTTAAAAAAACCGGAAATTAAAAGATATAATCTTTTAATGTAATCAATCGATATAATCAAAAGATATAATCAATTTGTTTTGCGGATATAATCGTGTGGGCTGATCAAAAGATTATATCTTTTATTTTCCGGCTTTTTTAAAAAAATGTCATCCCTTTTTTTTTTTTTAAACAGTTGTTTGTTATTTTTTTTCATTATTATTCCCCCCCCCTTTTTTCATCTATCTACAATTTTCCTTTGTTTTATCTTCATTTTGAACTTATATATATATATATATATATATATATATATATATATGAAATGAAGATAAAACAAAGGAAAATTACAGACATATGAAAAAAAGGGGGAAAAGAAAAATAATAATAAAAAAGTAACAAACAACTGGAGAAAAAAAGGGATAAAATTTTCTGAAGAAATCCGGGAAATAAAAGATTATATCTTTTATTTTCCGGATCTTTTAAAAAAATTTTATCCCCCCCCCCAGTTGTTTGTTATTTTTTTCTTTTTCTTTTCCCCCCTTTTTTTCATATGTCTGTAATTTTCCTTTGTTTTATCTTCATTTTGAACTTATCTAATGAGTTCTGTTTATTTGCTGCTTATGCGCAATAGATGAAACATATTGTTTTTCTTAATTTTCTTCGTGTTTTTTAGTATTTATTTATTTTGTTATATATATATATATATATATATATATATATATATATTGTTATCACAGATTTAATTTAAAAGTCACTTATGATTTAGATTATAAGCATTTTTAAATAAATATTTTTTGGTTAGGAAATATTACTTAATGTTACTATACTTAAAAAAAAATATATTAAGATATTTTAATTTTATGAAAAAAGGAAAACCTTTTAGTTCTATACGAAACTCAATTTATTTTACTTTCTTTAAAAAAACTAAATATTTGTTTTTTCTTTAAAGAATTAAATCAATTATAATTCCAATTTACTAAAATTTATGGATCTTTGGACTTCAGCAACACTACACAATGATAGGGAAGAAAAGAATTAAAATGACAAAAGAGATTTTTGAGTTGTTAAAATGATCATTACTGCCGAATTCCTAGGCGAAGATTTCACATTCTTTTGAATCTTTCAACAGTGAACAACAATTTTGAAAAAATAAATAAATTCTTTGTCTCTTGGGAATTATTTCCATCTTTCAATCTGTTGTCAAATTCATTTATAAATGCTAGGCAGGTGGACATTCCTTTTTTATTTAAGCAAATTATGCAATTAATTACTCTTAATTCAATGAAAGATCAAATATTTAGCAATCTCAAAATACAGTTAATTTTTTACACATATTAGTTACGTGTACAGTGCGCAAATAATTTGATCACCTTGAATAACTTTTCATCGAATGATAGGATTATCACGTGCTGAGAATCAATCTTAATGCTTCATGAGAATAAAGTTCTTAAATATTTTATTTATGGACAGTGAAATTTATGTATTATTATGACGAAATTTAACCATGTGACTTCTCTATATTGCAAGGAAAATAATATTTTTTAAAATTTTTATTCAAATTTTATACATATTATGTAAATTTACGAATGCTAGTCAGCATATTTAATGCATTTAGTTTTAAGAATTCTTGGAATTCTTTTTAGAGTTAGAATCTCTTTTAGAATTTAAAGAGTTTTTCGAATTAATTCTTAAGAATCTCAAGCGATAATAATTTTTTGAGTATATTTTAGGAAGAGATGGGCTTGAAGAAATATTGTACTAAAAATTAAATAAATAATTAAATTCCTTTTTAAGGAATATCTACTGCCAACTTAGGTACACAGGCCCTTAAAATTCACTCACTTTTCACCTAATTTTTCCAAGGAAAATGCTCACATGTAGTCTCAAACATATTTTGTTTCATAACAGTCGTTGAACAGCCGACCCAATTTCGATTATACGACTACTAATGTTCAACTCCATAGCCTTGTAATTGTGAACCCAATCCAGAAGACAAGAGAACTCCTGGATCAAGTATTGAGAGGAATTTGCCTTCGTGGAGGGTTTTTTGATGGAACTAACCCACATTTGCGTTAATAGAGAGCAAAACCGACAAAACCTCCCACGGTTAGCTTGACGGCAAGGGGACTCTAACCCATAATCCATCTGACACTGAAGATATTTTACGTCAGCATTGTGGTTGGTGCGAGCTAGGTGCAGAATTCTCCATCGCAGGGTTCGAAACAGGTTCTCCTCGTTGAAACGCGAATGCTCTTATCCCTGAGCCACCACAGCTCAGTCTCAAACATATTCTAGATTACGCAGTTAACTAAACTCTACTTTTTTTATGATCTACCCACAAATACTCTAAAATTGAATGATTACTTTAACCGCCGTAGTGTTTTTTCCTCAAGAGCGTTTTTTTTCCAACTATATTACATGGTTTCATAAAATAAAATTCGATGTATGATAAAAATGTGAATAAAATTTAAAATTGAAAAAAAAAATTTGCGTCATTAGAGTCTAAATCGACTTCTCTATCATCAATACAAATCAAGTAAAGGCCTCAGGTCATTTAATTACAGACTTACGTGACTTAGGGAATTCCCTCTCTGAGGGAGAAATTCTCTCATCTAAGCAATAAATGAGCAGTCCATTACGTGTACAATAATTAATTGATTAACGAACACATATTAATTGTTCACACGTATTGCAGTTACTGTTTATAATGTGAGGGTTGCAAGTCATTTACGTATGTGTTTTCAAAAGTTGAATTGTTAATTGAAAGAAAATTCAAAGCTGTTGCTAAGATTCTTTTCAATAATAAACCAATATTCATTCATGAAATGACTTTTTCCGAATATTGATCTAAAGAATATATATAATATTATTCTAAAAAATTAATCTTTCTTTCCAAAAGTCAAAATCTGGTAATCTCAAGATGAGGAAAAGAGACCCGCATTAGAAATTAAGGAAAACCAAGGCGTTCTAACTTAAAATTGCTCAACTTCAAATCTTAATTTGCTTATTCAAAATTTTTATTGTGACTTTTTATAATAACGTTTCAGGCAAATGCTTCAAGTATGAGTAAAAGCTGGAAATTATTATTTTTTTCGAGAGTGGATAGCAAATTTCTGATTGAATCCAAATGTCTAAAACCCTTTCGCAGTGTAAAAAAATTTTAAAAAAATGGGTCATCCTGAATAACTTTCAATCTAATGATTGCATCTTCACTTTTTAGGAATCAATCCTAAAAGCTCAAGGGGGGGGGGCGTTACCTCAAGTTTGCTAATAATTTACTGCGACCGATATTTTAAGTTACGAAATTAGACACAAAAGCATATTTTCTCTGAATAAACATACCTAATTATTGATGAATTTAGATCGTGGGAGATCCTTTCGACGGATCGGAACTCCTGAGACATAGGTGAGAGCCGCTATCTACTCGTAGAAATATGATCCCAATAGTTTGGTCAGAAGAGTGGTCGTAATTTTGGATCCCTTAATGTTAACTTTACTTTTTGCGTATTTCGTACCTTGATATTTTCTTCAGCGTATTTCTCATAAGAAAATCTCGACGTATGGCAAAATGCACTAAAGATAAATTAACATCAAGAGGTTCAAACCTTGAACCGTTCAACATGAAAAAAATCTTTTAGGACCATATTTCCCTGATTGCGGTTACCCTCTATATTTTGGGAGACAGAAATCAAAATCCGTTGACAAAAATATATGTTCATTATGAGAAATTACTTTTTTGTGTGTGATTTCATAATTTAAAATATCGTCTGCGCTAATTATTGAACATTTTTGAAGTCACCCATGCGAATCAATAAGATTGAGCATTAGAACGTAAACATCTGGTCATTAGATCAAAAGTTATTTAGGATTTTTCGGTTTTTATTTTGCCCTCTGTACACATTTTCGTACTGAATCAAATGGGTTACAGAAAAAAAAGTAAATAAGAAAATAAATTTAACATTTCTTTATCGAAGTCGCAACAGTGAAACATTTCCTTAATAATTTGCAACTTCCTGTTACATTTATAGAATAATAAAATCGCATTAGAAATTTAAAGCATTTAAATTTTTTAAAATTATTAGCGAATTCACATTAGTTGAAATGACACATTCTAGGGCATTTAAAGTCCACTTTACGTAATGGTGTTTAGCAAAATTCCTTAAGTAAATATATGCCTAATGAAATACTAAAAACTAAAAACGTATTACTAGTACGGTTTCAGACAAGAAAATTAACTATCAAAACTTACTAAGAGAGGGCATAGTTCAGATATGAGAAAATATTAATCAATTCAAGAATTATGATTAGCATATGGTTTTATCAAAAACTAAAACAATTCAATGGATTTCCAAGACAGTTTTGACGGCAACTTCATCCCGATCAAAGATTGACCAAAATCGAATTTTGTTACAAGATGATGCTTCAATCCAGAAATCTCAGTCCACAAATAAGTGGTTATCTGGGAACAATACTAAGGGAAGACTTGAGGATTTTTAGTAAAATATGTGTACCCGAATAGAAAATAAAGAAAATAGTACATGTCAATTTGCAAGCTAAAATTATTAATTAAAGAATCGTTTCAAAAGTAGCTTATTTCCACCTTTCCGAATATTTTCTAAATCATTAACTAAAAGTTACTCACTTGTATATATATTTATATATATATATGTATATATATATATATATATATATATATATATATATATATATATATATATATATATATATATATATATATATATATATATATATATATATATATATGTATATATATATATATATATATATATATATATATATATATATATATATATATATATATATATATATATTAAATACAGTACCTATGTAAAATCTTAATTATGAGGTGATACTATACAGCGTTATTGTTTTTACTCGACTGATAACCCCTAACTAAAAGAACTTTTTTTTTAAAAAAATTATAATTTTCATTGCTGTTAGCATTTTAAAATGACTTTGCACCAGCATTGACTGTTTTGTATAGTTAAAAAATTTAATTGAACTTCAAAATGTCATTTTCCTGGCATGTCCCAAACAATGTTTCCAATAATAACTAGCTTCAAAACTTCCCATAAGTTTTTTCAATATCTAATTTTTTTATCTCAACCGGTGTAAGCATTTCTAGAATATACGCAGAGGGTATTATTTACAAAAACTTCGTTTAAAATTATTTTTCTGTCAATAATTTGCTTGTCCCAAGAAAATCTGTCTTTTTCCTGGCTACTTTTATTTAGTGGCTTATAACCAAAATAGATAGAGCCAGCAATCAATATCTTACGTTAATAGATTGATTAGATACCCTCCCATATGAACATGTCTTGTTGAATGAATAAAGAACCAATTTTCTGGTTCAAAATCTATTTCAAAAAATTTTTCAAGATGAGTAGGCTTTTGTGTTGTCATTTTCCTGTCTTCTTGAAATCATTAATAACATAAACTGCATAGATTTATCTGAGTTATTTTAAGAAATCCTGTTATTTTCTGCAGAATGTAAACGTCCTAGGCCAAAATATTATATTAAAGTAAAGTTATATGCTATAAAATGGTGATTTTGTCATTATCCTGGCTGACATTTTCCTGGCTTATGAATTCCAGGACATTGAAGTGTTACCAGAAATTTTTTTTATCTGCTAATACTGTAAGGAGGAAAAGCAAATATTAAACTAATACTAAGTTTATGTATGATTGTAATATGGTTGGATGTAATCAAAGCTATTTATTTATTTAATGATTGATTATTATATAAAATTTTTTATTCTGTACATTTTAGCCACAAAAAAAATGGATTCTTTCTGCAGTGGATAAAAAGAATTAATTTAAGCAATTTATGGTCCATCTAACATAAAGGTTTAAGTTGAGTTACTTTCTATTAACTTAAAATGACTGTTTTTTAAACTTCTAAGCTAATATGTTATTTTCCTGGCATTCAAGATTTGGTGGATTTCTACTTTATTTTTTTTCTCGAGCAAATGTAAATAAACTACACTGCTGTCTGTAAAATATTAATAAATGTAACTAAAGAAGTATACAAAACATTTTTTAGATTATTTTTAAATCTTTAAATTTGAAGAAATTTTATGGTCCGAATTGTCATGTTTAAAAGGAATCCCCCATTTATATATATATATATATATAAGCATTCTAAAAAGTAAATTTTCAAAGTAGTGATTCTTCTTCTCAGGCGCTACAGTCGGTAATGCTTGCCCTGTCAAGATCTATTCGATGCTATATTTCTCCATCTATTAACTCCCAAGTCGTTTAACCACTTCTCTATTCTATCTAACCATATTGAGTTTTTACTTCCCTAGATTTCCGATTAGTTTTTTTCAGGGTTGGAATTGTTAACCTCACGCCCAACCTCCAACCTGGAGATCCAGGGAGTTCTTTTTCATCTGGTGTCTCCTCTTTGATGTGTCCGGCTTGGGTATCGGTATCAGGAGTCGCACACAAATCCGAACACCACAATAAAGTGAAAGTACTGATTAGGGGACCTATTATATATGACTCTTCCGTTTAAGGAATATTGTTTACGAATTTTTGAAATAATTCTTTTTATCTCAGTTTTAGTTTGCTATAAAACCTATTGCAACTATCCATAATCAAATTGTGACTTTTTTCTTAACACTCTTGTGTGCATAATCTTATCTTATTTCATGTCTTATATATTATTACACATTTACACATTCCTTTTAATATTTAATATTGTTACAAGCCTAAAGTTAGTAAAAAATTCATCAGTCCATAATCATAGTTTTCTAGGTAAGGTAATTGCCCACTTATTTATGGATATAGCGATTTTATTTGGCTAATATTATTCATCGCTTAAAATTTGAAACACAAATATAGTTTCTTATATTTTTGTTAGAGAGCGTTGAGAAAAATTTATTCTCGACATTTTGAAAAAAAAAAACATCATTGTTTTATCATGAAATTTTACATTCTATTTTATACTATCAATTCGAATAGTAATAATTCTGTTTAATTTTCTTTTTCGAGCAGAAAAAAATTGAATGATATAAACAAAAGTTTTAGTGATAAATACAAGACCGATAAAGTACTTGCTTATACAAAAGATCAGGCAGATATAAAGTTCCTATGGCCAATAATTACTCACATTGCTTCAATGTTCAGTTCACCATTGATTTACCATGGAAGTTCGATTACATTCATTATGTCCCGAAAGCTCCCTTTTTCGTCAAATTTGAAAGATTGATCTTCATTTCCTGTACGTTTTTAACTACAATAGCTTTTACTAATCGTTATAGAATTAAAATCGAGTCGAGTTATGTTTTAACTGACCAGAATGATAACCGATTGTTACGTTTAATAACGAAAGCTGACGGCGTGCTACATTCATTGATAAAAGCTGAAAAGTTTTAAAAAAATTTTTGATCAAAAATTACCACACTTGTTAAAAAAGAAATATAAGGAAGAACTGATTTTTCCGCACGCATCAATGGATCAAACGTTATTCAGGGTACTTCTTTTTTTGTTTACTATACAAATACTTAGAATAGCAGCCACCGAGGTAGCAGAGAACAATCAAATTTACGTCAGAAATATCTATATTTCACCTTAACACTTTACTATGCATTCGTAAAATTTAAGTAAAACTAAAACGTCGAATTGTAGCAAAAAATGGTTATCCAAAAAATTTAAAGTTTACGTAACATTTTAAGTAAATAAATTCGTTTCTTTTACGAATATTTTACCATCCACTCTTTATTAGGTAAGAAAGAGTACGTTTTTTTTATTTACGTCAACAATACGTCAAAATTTTTGTAAGTTTATAGGTCGAATTATAGCAAAAAATGGTCATCCAAAAAACGCTTCAATTCCTCAAAAGATTTCAATTCCTTAAAATTTAAATATTCCAATCGTTTCTCGTTATTAAAATTGCATTAAAGGATATGTTGTCTTACAGATGTTGTGAGATATGCCTTGACTACGTAATTTTGGAAATGAAAAACATTTTGGTGTCATATAAAACGAATTGCTATATTGTTTATTACATGTTCCTTCTTTATATGTTAATATATTTATTCAGTTAACTTAAGGGGGGTCAGGACCCTTTAACGCCTTAAACGATACAATGAAATACCATATTTTCGACACACTGTAACTATCTTTGAATTTATCCTAAAGCTATGAAATTTTTTTTATCATTTACTAGCACTATTATCAATATAATTAAATAGCTAAATTCAAAAAAAATCATTCATAAAAAAAATACAGACTTTTTTTAATATAGTGAAATTTTTTTATTTTCGAAAAAGTGAGTTTCATTGCGCGCAAAGCGTACGAGTCAAATATCATCAAAATAATGTCAAACTAATTTTAAATTAAAGTTATAATTACCCTAAACCTGTGTTACCTAATATTATTTTGATATACATATATTTTAATTTTCTAAAAATTAAAAAAGTTTAAGTTTTTCAAATTTCTATATTTTTGGCACATTACACAATTATTTAAAAAAATTTTAAGAGAGTAATGGTTTTTATAGTAGGTACCAGTTGTAGCAAACCATATCATAAAACTTTTCCTAAAGTTTCGTACAATTCTATCAATTAGTTCTTTGTACGCAGTGCGCACAAGTTCAACATATCACATTTTGAGAAAAATGACTTTAAAGTTAAAAATTTGTTTTTTTCAAATACCACTCAATATATTTTTCTAAAAATGCCTAAATAAATAAAATAAATCATTTTACAATACCTACATACAACTTAAACAGTAATACATTAACTAAATTTGACTTATAAACAAAATAAAGTAACATTTCACAACGACTTGTCACATAACGAGCATCGAGTCAAATAGTAATCAACTTTTCAAACATTAGAAATGATTGATACAAAAACCAAACCAACCTAAATGATAGATTTTTGAGATTTATAAAAATCTAAAAGATGATGTTTTAAAATAAATTTTCAAAAGCAAACAAAAGATTTTCAAATTAGTAACTTTTAAAAAATTGTTTATAAAAATGACCACAAAGTTAAAATTTTGATTATTATAACAATATCCATTTTTATGTTTATCTGGAAATCCTAAGTAACCTCAAAGACATAGATATAAAGGAATAAATTTCTTACATTTTATTATTTTATAATAAAATCAATATAAAAAAAAACATTTAAAAATTAAAAGCCACCAGAAATATACATATCCCCCCCTTCACTTTTTTTCATTCTCTCATTTTCACAAATCTTTTTTTGTCGTTTCACTCTACGAGCTACAATAGACTGTTCACTAGCTCGCTTTTCAGCTTTGTTACGCGGAGTTTATCTTGAGCATGAAAGTTTTGCTTTGCTTTTTTGTTGATTTGTAGCTCCAACAGTTTCATAATAGACATCAAAGACTTTTTTCCATCGTTAAAAACACAAACACCCATACATGCAGCTATTTCGGCAACATTTTTGCCAGCACTAGCAAATTTAGGGCAAAACTTCCATATGAGTGAGTTCAACGACTCATTTGGGTTTTGGGTCTTACCCCCCAAACATCTTTTCAAAAGAGACGGATGAGACAGATCCTTAAATATTGGCTTTATTGCCTCCATAACAACTTTAGCAACCAGCATTGGGTGCTTATACTCATGCACTTTGTTGTTATGCACAGCTTTATTATAGCTGCACCAACTATTTTCGCCTTTCGGACAAAACCAGTGCATCGGCTCTTTATCCGTGCTGCAAGTATGAGCCCATATGGCCCAAATCGCTGTTCGCATGTTGACTGAGTTATTGCTGTTTTGGCGAATTGCATTGCCATAATAACTTGTAATTCTATTTATTGTTACGTCTGTCAGTCTTCCCCGACCACCTATCGTCTTACCATCTGAAAGCCTTTTTTTGCCATATGAAGTTTTGAGTTTTCGCAAACGAGTGCCCATTCTCTTCTGTATGTGTCCCACACACTCCACTTTGGTTATCGAAACATCTTTTCCATATGGCTTTGCCTCACAAATAGCCTGGAAAGTTTTACAATCACCATCGCCAATGTATGTTTCATACTTGACGTCATATTTTTCTTCAGATCTTTGGAAAATCCTCTTCATGCCGTCAACCTCCATTTTTCCAGAAGAGCCGGCATGATTTTTCTGGCACACTGTTTTATGAGAAGATAGCCACTTATGATATCTCAAGCCAAACTTTGGACCCTTGTACGAAGCACAACCTTTGCAGAATGTCGACATTACTTCTATGTCAACAGCTTTTCCTGTCTCGCCGCCTACCAGGGTACATACGCCTATTAAAGACGTATGACCTCTGGTTTTCCAGGTGCCGTCTCCACTGACGGTTAGACTGTTTGGATTATCTGATAGACACTTTTCCTCGTTAACTGCCTGTTCCATGGATGACAAAGCAACTTCTTTTGATACTTCCAATATTTTAGAATTAATTTTATCATAAGATTTCTGAGTTATGGGCTTGGGCAAGCACATCACAGAACAAAATGTCTGCAGACTTGAAAGTCCACCACCAATGCACCGCATTGCAAAAACAGATCTTCTGTTTACTTCTGGAATGTTCTTATTCACTCCTATCAGTTTGCAGCTTTTAAAAACATCCCTTTTCTGACATGCTTGACATGTTATTTCAAAAGAAGACAACAATCCACACTGGGATTTCTCAGTCATTTTCAAGGAAGCATGACAAATTCCACAAGCAGCTACATTATTGAAAAAACTTATCAAGGAAGCAACATCAATAAGGCGATAACCATCAAAAGTCTCTTTAGTTTCAGTTTCGATATCCTTGAAACTGGAACATGACATCGAAAGCTTTTTCTTAGAAGCACTTTTAAAATCCTCTTTTTCAATAAAAACATTGCAACTGCCCACATTTACACTTTGCCGAAATTGATTTCCACGAAATCTTCTCTTTTTTGGTCTCTGACCAGATCTACGAGGATTATTCATGATTATTTATAATAAATAAATCAAACCGAAACTAGATTTTTGACTAAAATGAAAGCTAATAGACGAATGTACAAATATTAATCTAAGATTAAAAAACGCATGCAATTCGAATATAAACAAATAAAATCTGCAAAGGGTTGGAGCAGAGTTGAGTTGTAGACACTTTAAATCTCAGATTATTATTAGAAACTATAAGATAAGCCCGAAATGAAGCAATTCGCGACCACGCCCACTAAAGCAATTGTTGGTGAGTGACTTGTCTTCTAACCCTTATAACTTTTGAACCAATTGAAAGATTTCGAAATGTAAGATATGAAAATGCGCAGAATAATGCAAGGAATAAAAAAAAAATGATTCTTGAAAAATCGATTTTTTAAAAGTTTTAAGGGTCCTGACCCCCCTTAATAAAAAAGTTTTTAAGTTTAAACAAATTTAAAGACGGTGGTTTCTTAAAACCTTTAAGACTCTTTTAACGGCTATTTTTACTACTTGTATAAAGCTATGATTGTTTTTATAACTTTATTTTTACAATTACATTTTTAAAAGAATGTGTTGCAGATATGCAATTTAAAGTTTTAGAAACAGAGAATATTTAGCTTATTTAGGAAACATAGTATAATGTTTCGGGAATATTCAGAAACGTTTTGGTAATATTTAATATATCTTAACTAAATTTTTTTTAAATTTTTTGCGCAGTATGCAATGGGAGAAATTAAAGCAGGAATAATATTTGAAATGAATTTTTTTAAGTCATTTTGGTACCAAAGATATTTTTATGAATCAAATATTTCCTTCAAGAGAATTAATATTTTTTGATATTGAGAAACAAGCTAACCAAATGGTCCTTACCAACAAAGAAACATTATATGACAGCCGAAAGGTTAGTTTCATGCATTTGGAAACTTCGAAGAAAAATAATATAACTAATAATAAAAGTGATCCGTTTGAAGTTTTTAAATTTAAACACAACCCTAAAAATTAATCATAATTTAATTTATGATTTCAAATGTTAATAATTTATTTTATAATTTAGATTAATCATAATTTAATAACTGTGGAATAGTTCGTAACAACATGTCAAGTTTAAAAATTTAATTTTTTATTAATCAAATAGGTAATAAAACAACGTCTGCTTTTGTAGCACTGTTTCAACTTAAAACCAATATAATAAATATAGTTTTTTTTTAATTATAAATGATAAATAGTTGATAGAAAATGCGATTTATCAAGAAAAAGTTAAATTTCTTAACAATGTCGAAATAATTCCGACTTCAACCAGAAAAGAAGATTGAAAAAGAAGTCGAACGGCGAAAGTCTTCTACGTTAATGAATACAAAGTAAAATTTAAAAGAAATTCGTACAAATATGGACACAAGACCGACAAAGCAAGAAAAAACATCTTTTCTGCGTCAGGAATGGCTTTGTGGTGTTGCCTTGATTATGAAAGTGCAGTTTTTATCCACTGACATTTTCCCTTCATTTACATGTAGTTTTTTTACGCCTTTTTCTTAACTTTTTTATTTCTTTAAATGATGTGGGGAAAAACTTTTCTTCTTAATTGTTAAAAATTTATCACATTTCTTAAATGGCTCTTAACATTTTCTAAAATAAGACTTAATTATTCAGTGTTCCATTTTATTAATATCTAAAGAATCTGTAATGCTGTATTCAAGTAATCAATTAAAAATTAACTTGCCATAACTACAATTGTGGAAAAAATTATCTTCGTTGTTAAATGATTCAGTATGGTTGGCATTTTTATTAAATCACTGATCGCCAAATATATTATTTTTCTGAAATCAATTACAAATTCTTGGCAAAACAGTATTGAATTTATTTGGTTTAGTTTCATATACATTTAAAGCGACAACACTCGCAAAAATATGTCTTTTAAGTAGGAAAAATATTTGTATACATACGAATGAGTATCATAATTTATGAACTATATTTAAAAAGGTTTATTTGACATTATGTTGAAATGTTGAAAGCATAATATTTTTCCTGTGTATGTTTCATTTCTTCCGAATTATATAAATTTGTTTCCTACTCTATCTCATGCTATTTACCCAAATGTCTAAGCTTTGTATTCCTCTAGAAGGGTAAAAAACCCAAATAAATTAGATTTTATTGCTGGCCGTTTATTAAAAAATAACAGTTGAGCTTTACTAAATTCGTTAGGCTCAAATTTTGAACTTTTTTGTTTTGTTTTTCTTCCTGAAGAAGCTGAAAGTTCTCAAACAGCAAAAATATTTTTCTCTGTTTTCCTAATCAGAACATTTTGATTTTTTTTTTATTTAAAAAATGTCCTGATATTCTATAACATTACGATAATTACTAAATTTCAATTAAATTCATCAAAAAAAGTAAAGTAACTCTTTATTCCAGCCTTGAATTGCTGAATTTAACGCGCTTAGAAGTTTAATGATTTTTGAGAGTCTGATATTACTAGAGAGCTACATGGCAAAGAATTTCTGGTAAAATTACCGTTCTGCATTGCAATGAAATTCTATTTAAAAAATACTTCTGGTTAACAAAACCAAATAATATGGTATTTAAACCATTTATTTGGCAATTTTTCCGCATGATATTGGTATATCAGGAATTCTGCTTTCCTGAATTATAGTTCTTATTGCCTCACACTTATTAAAAAATACAAAAATGAGAATTAAATTTAGCTGACTAAATGAATTTTTTTGCCATGCTCTAAGATATCACTATAAAAGTACCATATTTTAGCACATATTATAAAACCATATTTTATTTTTATTTCTAACAAAATCATTATCAAAGAGTTTCTGTAAAAAGTTCCAAGCTTTTCGGTGTCCTCGTACATGGTAATTTTTACCATATTTTTGCAGTACTTGTAATTTTTAGTATAATTATAGTATTGTTAGTATAATTTTTTAGAGTTTTATTAGCAAGTTTAAAAGAAAACAATCTGAAGAATTTAGAATTTTTTTTAAATTTCAAATTTAAACATTTGATGTAACATAAATATGATAAATATTCTCACTGTTTTAAATAAGCATCATAATACTATTATTATTTTGAAAAAAGGAGTTTAAATTAAAAGTTGAATTCAGCTATATAGATCAAACCAATACTTATTGACTCACATTCTGAGATTTGAGCCACGATTACAAGTTCACAACGCTCTTCTCTTGACTTAGAGAGTCATAAAAATCAAGATCTTTAGTGAACATCGTCAAAATCCAAAGTCGGTCAAGGTCTTGAGTGAAATTCGCGCAGGTTTTTGTGGATGACTACATTAAAATAAATCAAAAAGTGCACATTCTATAGCTTCCAACCATATGTATCAGCTCACAAATCCGAAGAAACACTAGAGTGGTGCATGCTGATATCCTCATGATATTTCATGATATCATGAGGAAAATGGCTATCCTACACTGTCCAGTTACAATAGAATTAATTGCTCTACATTGTTGGAATCTTTGCACCAATTCAGTTTTGACAATGATAAAATTACTTCTCCACCCTAGTCATATCTAGATGCCTTGGAATCTTGTTTTATTCATTTGAGTGCTGATTCCCTTGTTAAAGACATTAGTTCCTCCTTACATTTCTATAATACGTTCAAATATATTTTACCCTGATTTACCACTCGGCCACTGGAATTTGTCTTATTCTTTTTTTCATGATTTTTATCTCTCGGCTTCACTAGTTCTTTAACTTTGTTTCTCGCCTTTATTTTCCATTTTTTGTGGGCAACTTTACGTTTTTATTTTAAATCATTTTTGTTTTTTTACATTAACGCTTTTCAACTCTTGAAAGTGGGTGGTTATTTTTGAAGCTCTTGACACATGTCCACTGTTTTCTTCATATTTGTATATTTTGAAGCGAATAAAGTTTTCAGTTTTGTAATACTCTTATTATTTGCTATAATTCTTTATTTTATTTATTTCTAATAAATTTATATTATAATAAGTTTGTAACAGTATTTCTGCCGCCCCATGTCTATTGGTATGCATCGTGTGTGTTATTAGTATGATTTTGCTATGGATTTTATTATTTTAATTAAAAAGGTATCTTAATTCATGTTAAAGGGTTACGCTAATATAAGTTATTTATAAGAGTTCTAGTAGAGATATTTTTTTATCCTTTTGAAATGTTTTCATTCAAGTACTGGTATTTATTTTCATAGTTTTATTCATTAAATTTTCTTTGAAAAAACATATCATAATATATTAAATATTATTAATATCTAAACAATATACATTGGGTTAAAAATGATAAAACATTTTCTTAACGTGAAGCTAAATCTAGATCAAAGCTATTTTTTCTAGTAAAACATAGTAAGAATTAAGGAATATTTTTTTGGCGAAAGTGAGTCATTGCTCTCTAAAGCAAACGTCACTCCTATCAAAAAATATGGTCTTACGATGAATATTTTATCGTTGGAGCCAAAATATATAGAAATATATATTATGTTTTAATAATACATAAATGATACGTATTTTGCTAAAAATGGAATAAAATTTTTATAACTTGAAGCTAAATTTAGATCAAAGTTATTTATTTTAGTAAAATATAACAAGAATTGAAGAATATTTTCTGCCAAAAGTCAGTCTTTGCTCTCTAAAGCAAACGTCACTCCTTTACAAAAAGATGGTCTTTCGTTGAGCATTTTATCGTTGGAACCGAAATATACTATTCCGAACTCTGAGTCTATCTGCTAAATCCATTGTTCATGTAAACTGATTTTAGAAACACAGAAAATGCAAACAGAGACTTTTCCTCCGGAAGTCTCTGGAATTGAATGTGTTTGCAAGGTTCCTTCTTATCGTCTGCAATTTTTGTGTTTTTAATAAGTCGAAATCAGTTCCTATTCTGATAAAATATGGTTTCTTATATAGAATAAAGTGTTGGAAATGCAAAAAATATAGGTTTGAAATAAGTTTATTTTTACCTCGACTTTGAGTTCATGCGAAGAATAGAAATATATATTTTTTCAAAGGAATAGTAAACAAAATGATATACTCATTCAAGAATTTATAAGAAAAGGGTTACAATCGTTGAATAATTTAAAACACTCTTTAACTTTTAACATTATTATAGACTTTTGAAACTGACAATCGTTTATCAATTTGTTAAAAAAAGATTTTATTTATCTGTTTCAATTATTATTTATTAGGAAAATGATAAAAATTAAGTCACTGATATTAATTTTGGAAGCTTTTTGAAAACAAATAAACATGAAATATAAAAATACTTTGAAACAAAAGTTTAATTATCGTTTATTTATGATTCACATTTCCCACTGTGGAAACTAGTTTTCAAAGGACAATTTTAAACCTCCAAAAAATTTTAAATAATTTAAGGCACTCAAAATTGCTACTAGAGTACTATTTGAGAAATATAACTGTTGGAAAAATAAAACTTTGTAGGGTGTGTCCTCCTAAAATAAAGACACTTTGATTTTTTGGTGATTTTGGACACAAAACGAAAAATAATGACATGCGAAACATATATAATAAGGCAGTCTATGAACAGTCTATGACAGTCTATAAAATGAACTTTATTATCGAATAAACATCCTAAATCAGATTTTGAATACAGTCATTGTCTAGCTGTAAAATCCATCTTGAGGTGCAATTTATCTATATATAAGTCGGCTTCTAGAATTTTTTAGTAATCGGTTTATTTGTCCTGGGGAAAAAGCTAAGTTATGTTTCTGATATCAGTCAATGCCTTCCCACACTAATTATGAGCTCCCATCGTTCGTCTTAATAAAGAAATATTCCTCTTATTTCTTAATGATATATAAATAGAATGCAAAGTTGTCTGGACATTCCAAATACTTTCTACTTTATTTTATTGTATTTTCTTTCATTGAATTCACTGATAAAATTGAAAAATTAATTATTAAACTTGAGGAAACTTTATTACTAACTGGCATCAATAATAATTAAGTAATACTGATGAATTAGTTAATAGTGAAAGTGAAACATTTTGTGAAAAATAATAATGATTCAAAAAGAGATTCTTCTGAAATAAATTTTGAAGTTACATTAGATTTCAGGAAAAAACAAATATTGCATTCGAGTTCAAAAATATTACTTGTGTAAAAGATAGACAAAACAAATTACTAAATGATGGTAATTGACTGACTAATATAGTAATGTCAGAAATTATGTTTCTATATTGTAATGTAACTGCGTAGTAGGGAACAATCTATGAAACGAAATACACTGACTATTTTATGAATTGGATACGTGTAGACTTCCAGTTCTTAAAAGTGAATTATTAACTCGAATTGCTTAATTAACTATAAAGCAATATTAAGCTTAAATTACCGTGTAAAGTATGTCGTCTTATACTGTACAAAATCACGGAAAAAATTACCTTCACTTAGGGTGCCACTACTTTTTACCGTAAAATTTTACAGTACAAAAAAAAAGATTCCTGTGCCGTAATATTTACTGTAAAATCACTGAATCACTGTAAATAAACAAGTTTTACTGAGAAACAGAATGGTATAAAATATTGCTGTAAAAGGAATTATGCAGATGCGGCACTCAAGTGCCAGTGTTTTTTACCGTAATTTGATCCGGAAATTTTAACAGTGTGGTTTTTAATGCCGTCGGTATTTGCTGTTTTTTTCAACTCCCTTATAAAGACGTGAAAAATAATTCTCAACTGGCAAGGCTGAAAATAATTCCCAACTATCTACCATGTTCAAAAACAAATGATAAACATTTAAACTTTCTTAAATAATGTAGCGTTTTTTTTTTTTTTTTTTTTTTTTAAATCCAATTTTTTTACTTGGAAAACTATTGAGTAAGAAACGTTCATTATATAAAAAAAATATAAGTTTGTTTCTATAAACTGAATATTTATTTCGATTTTCAAAATATTCCATTATTTTTCAAATGAAGCTCACATTTTATACAGCAGGACACTTTTTTTCTTTTTTCCAACATAAAAAAATAAGTATAAAAAACTGTCCCTTTGAAATTCAAAAATAACTGACAGACAGTCAATCTCAGTCTTTTATCTTCCGACTCCATGGTTGTCTCTTAAACTGACAGTCTACACATTGGACAACACGATATACATTAGATAAAATTGATCTTTTTTGTCAACTTTATACACATGTTCTTGACAGAAGTCTGAAAGATATAAATAAAATCTCTAGGTTAGGTCTTTAAAACTTATTTTTAATTAAAATTTTATTTTTCAAATCACAATTGCCGTGTTCATTTCTTTTTCAATTTTCAGACGCGTTAAATGCATTAAAATTTTTTCTTACTACAATTTTTAAAATTATTTTCATTATTGTATTAGGTTAAAAAGGCACATTTTGAATCTTTCTTAAGTAGTTTACATCACAATAGTAATTGTTGGCTAATTTAAAAAATTTTGAAAATCAGTGTGTGAGATATATTTGAAATGCGCGAAACAACTTTAAGCGAAGAAAAAAAAAGAAACTAAATTTTGCATTCGAAACAAGCTACACAGAATTTTTTGGAGATTTATCAACCTACTTAGATGCTATGACGAGTAGTAATCAAATGCATTGAAGTGTGAAAATTATCGTAATATGTAATTAGTTAATTTTGTTCTTAGCTTTCAATTTAGTTTAAGAAATCG
This sequence comes from Parasteatoda tepidariorum, assembly GCF_982258835.1. NCBI lineage: Eukaryota > Metazoa > Arthropoda > Arachnida > Araneae > Theridiidae > Parasteatoda > Parasteatoda tepidariorum. The sequence continues at coordinate 7,558,183 of NC_141765.1, forward strand.
ATGCGATCAAAATTTGAATTCCGATATGTATTCCAAAATTATTAATATATTCTGGAGTTGCAAATTTGTAGTCTTCTTTTTACTAGATAAATGCTTAAAATAAAGAGATTGTCTTATAACTTATGATGCATATTGTGATAGAAATGTATGTAATATATGTTGTGAATAAAAAAAAACGTAAAAAAATAAAAACCATTTAAATTTATTATAGATTATCATTACTACACAGGGAAAAACTTCCATCAAAATTGCAATACTTGTATTATAAAGATATTTATTGCAGGAGAAGAAAAAAAAAAAAACGTTGATCCTATTTGTTGAACCAAAAAGTTACAGTTTTTTAACCATTCTTTGAAAATATTTCTTTCGCTATAGTAACAATTGACCAGAAATTTTGGTTTCAGAATTTATAGTTCCTATTATCCGATATTTATTAAAAATACAAACCCAAAAATAAATGTAACCAAATAAATGGTATTTGTACCATCTTCTAAAATATCATCATAAAATTTATGAAATGTTCTTTTGAACTCTTTTTTTTTACTATTTATATATTAATTTCAGCCTTTTGATGAACACTTGCTATGGATATCTTTTACCAAATAGACTAGTAACAATTTATTTACATTTCTATGGCTTATTTAAAATGGTAGCTTATTTAATTGAATGATATTGCACGACAATTGATTATGTCTTTTTCTAATATATTTCTCAATTATATCAAGAGGAAACGAAGATAATAATAAGGACTCCAGATGATTCAGTGTTTTAAGGATGCTAAATCCTGATATATAATGTTTGTCTCATCCATCTTTTATGGAGTAGTGGGACTGCTTTATTTATTCACCAACATATATATATATATATATATATATATATATATATATATATATATATATATATATATATATATATATATATATATATATATATATATATATATATATATATATATATATATATATATATATATATATATATATATATATATAGGTGTTTTTTTAAATAAAAGAAAAACTACAAAACTAAATTCAATTTGACAAACAGATATCACAAGTTTGAGAGAGACCGCAAGATTATACATCGTGTTACAGCGGAATTTGGCCCCACTACATCCGTGCTTCAGAGCTGTTATCCAAACAGATATACCACACATCTAACAAAGAATTCATTTCAAGTAAAAAAAAAAGCATACACTTTTAGGATCCCTTTTGTCGAGGGCGTACATCCGCAATGTTCTCTGAAACGAAGAGGTAGCGGGTTCAATATCTTTCTGCTGTCTGCATTTTTGTGCCAACTGCTCTTCATTTTGACGAGTATTGAATCATTCATTGCATTAATCACATGAGCCTGTATATTTATCTAAAGCAAGTTTATGTAGTTAATGTTACACCTCCACCGTCATGATTTGATTCGAAACCCTGTTACATACCCCGTTACTTCCATTTTAAAAAGCATTTGATAAGACTTCTTGTCCATGGAGGTCCTTGTGAAGGCAGGTTTGTGAGTTGCTGCAATGTGCAATTTATTATAAATCTTTTTCAAGCTAAAGAACAGATGGCACAAGTTAGATAAGAATATATTCATCTGTTATACGCGGAGGTTGCTTGTTCGAATCCATCCATTTCCTTTATATATATGTCTGTGATGCCCTGCTGTGTCTTGTGCTATCTATACTTCGACTTAGAAAGGGCTTATAAGTCGAACTTTGTAAGGATCACACTATCCTTAAAGACGTATATGTAATAAATAAATGAATGCATATAATAAAATTGATACATCCGGGGTTGTAGTGGATTCGAATCTGCTACCTCCAAGAATTCATTTAGGAATGTTTGGACAGCTTGATGCGTTACATAAAGTTTGGCTTTGTCCAGGTATTTGTATATTTACAAATAAGCATTTTTTACAGTTTTAGAAGTTGTTTGATATTAGGTTATAGCTTACTTAGAAATGAAAACAGCTAAAAAAGTCAAAGTTACTTTGACTAAGTAAAATGAAGATTATCAAACATATCATTGTTCGTTATCTTAAATTATATAAGTACTCATAAAATTACCAACTCTTTTGGTAAAATTACAACATTTTCCTCTTTCACTATCAAACAGCATGATAATAAAACTATATCTTATAGTTAATTTTTACAATAGTCATTACCCAAGTGCTCGGAGTATTTTTTGGTGTTCCCATGGGACCAGAAAAATCTGTAAATTTTACCATATTCTAGTCATTTTGATTAGATTTTTTCTCAGTGTATATTTCTCTCTAATCGAAAACTAAGAGCCTTTTCATCAACGATAGTTATTACTTCAAAATTTATATTCCTAAGAGAGTTTTGATCTCAAACAACCGTGAACTCAAGCCGTTATTCTTAAGATTTATATATATATTTTTTTAAAAATATTTTTAAAACGGATACACCAGAGAAGTTATTTTTTTATGCCGTAGGAAGCAAAAGCCGAAAAATTTAGCTATAAATATGAAATTGCTACATAAATCTTTAAAAGAACTCATTGCTATTAATTCATTTATTGCTTAAAACTACGCAAGTTGCTTTAATTGCCATCTAAGTAAAATAATAATAAATTTTTTACTTCAATCATAAAGATGGGTATTGCCACAAATAGGTGAAAGAAATGCCGATATTAAATAAGAAGAATTTTAACTTGGCGATTACTTATTTTTTGAATCACACCTGAGAATTTTTGTCAGTCACCCCACATTCCGACTTTGCAGATATTTATTAAAGCATTTTTGGCATCGCTAGCTTCTAAAAATAAATGACAAGTGCATAATTTGAAAATCAACATGCGTGTATATCAAGTTGTCATCTCTAATTAATCCTCCACAGTTTGTCACTTTAATTACCCTTTTGCATTACGATACTGAAGCTTAAATTGTTAGCTTTAAAAGCCTTTAATGCTTAACAACAGCTTTGGGCAACAGATTATCTTTATCTAATTTTATCTCAATATTTAATCAGCAACATTTTAAAGCAAAAGTGTAAAACATACTACAAAATTGTCAGCAAATCGATACAATGAACCAGAAATTTAATACAGGAAACTGCTCAAACGACGATACATACGCGAGTAGATTAACTTTATGTACCAGTTTTGAGAAGGAAATAGCCCGATTTTCTTAATCTTACTACATAATACTCGAGAAAAGGTAATAAAATTCAAAATCTCAATAAAGACTAAATATGTGTCATATTTGTACCCATATGACGCTCAAATCGCCTATATTTGACACAAATAAGTAAGGTGTTGTGCACTTTTTTTTATCTTATTGATAATTTATTTTCTTCTAAATTTATTTGATGGTTAAGCACGTCTGATTTTGAAGGATGAGCTGAGGTGGTATTAAACATTTAAAAAAAAATCCAAAATGCCTAGGATATTTATAAAATATATTTAGAAAAGTATCTATAAACAGTACGTTCTTATTTTTCTAAACATATATTTTAAAAATTAAAGGGATAAAACTTATTTATTTCACTAATATATTTTGAACTAATGTAGATCAAAATTTTACAATAGGGATATAAGGAATTAGATACGTAGCTAGACATTTTCGAACAATAAACAAATTAGAATAGCAAAATTAAAAAATCGAATTTCAGAGATTAAAAACATTCGGTGGAGACATGGAAGCTTAATGTCCAAAAGGAGAAAATCTATTTAATTAGAAAAATACAAGCAAATTTAAACAACTGAAGTTTAAACTGATAAATTATTTATAAATCGAAACAGTGAGTAGAATTAATGAAATTGAGTCTACTGACTGTACATAAATAACGAGGAAACAGGAAAGTATAAAGTTTTTTTTTTCTAAAACATATGAATAGTATAACAAGTTTATTTTGATTTATTTGATAAATTTAAAAGGAATAATTGTAAATTCAGCCTAACAAAATATTTGCCACATCTAATTCCATTCAAAAAATTTATGATCTTACAAATAGCAACAATATTGTAATAATTTATTGTTATGCATAATACTCTAATGTTATGACTTCGCACTGCGAAAAAAAGTATGGTCGATTCTACCAGATTATGGTAAAATTTACCATACTTCTGTCTCTTTGGGAACACCTAATAACTCGGTAATTTTTAACGAAGCACTTTGATAATGACTTTGGAAATAAATTACAGTAAAATATAATTTTGCAATATGCGATAAAATTTGGTAAGTTTTATAAAATTTGTTAATTTTACTATGGTAACTCAGAGCATAACATAAAAACAATTTATTCAATTAAATTTAAATTTAAATTTATTATTTTATTTACTATTTTTTTACTAAATGTATAATAATAAGAACTATAGTTTTGAAAACCAGAATTTCTGGTAAATCATTACCATATGCGCTGAAAAGAACCCAAATGAATGGTTTAAATACCGCATATTTTGGTTGTAATAACCGGAATTAGGGTACTTTTTAGCAGAAATATCATAACCAAGCAGTACGTTAATTTTACCAGAATTTTTTTCTCCTCATGTGAGCTCACGACTGCTGCCTGCTTATGAATACTTATTATCATTATGTACTTTTATGTAAGTAATTAACATTCTATTAACTTATGTAAATCCAAATAACATTTTAAAACCTTACTATTTTCTACGTTAGTCATAATAATAGAGACAAATATGTAAATATCATTATTATTTAGATCTTATTCTCAATGGTATGAAGCGAAATACTTGGTCAATAATAATGCTTTTGAAATAGGTATTTAAATGCTTCTGTGCAGTTCAATATGATAAAATAGCCTCTAGATGCAAAATACTTTTGTCGATGTTCGTATATTTGTGTACTTTAAAGTGTAGCTTTTTTTAAAGTAATCACTCTTAAAAATGAGTGGGTCTAAATTAGCTTTTAAATGTATTAAAAGATCAATCTACCCACCTAAATGCTGAAAGCGATAATTCATGACTATAAACGTTTTTAATAAGAGAAATATGCTACTTTTATTAAAAGATTAAGAGGAGCTGTTAGTTTCAGTCCATAAGCTTCGCAAAATTTATATTTCTCTTGTGTAATGCATCTATTTATTTTAAATAAACGTACTTAACGTACTTAATAACTTTGATGATAAATGTTTATTTTCAAGCTTTTTTAATACTTTAATACGTTTAATAAGTAATTTATATTAATTTATGCTTGAACGAATTCTTACTTTTGAGCTAACTAAATTATAAATACAAGTTGAGAAAACCAAAGTTGGAATATCTAATGTAACTTAAATGTTTAAATTTAAACAATGCTTTATTTGAATTTTCTACAATGAACAAAAATTATCAGTAGCTTTACCAAAATTATAATTATGCCTTTTAGTTTAAAAAAAAATCATGTAATATAATTAATTTATATAATACGTAGTGTAACAACTGAAAAATAGTTTAGACTAATATTCTTCTCAGTTATTTTAAATTAAAAAAAGAAAACCAACAATGATTATATCAATAAGGTTTCAACTTGCCTCAACAACAGTTTAATTTTTTTAATAGAACTTTTAAGTATTTCATTAAAAAGTATATATACTTATTGATTACTTCAGTGCCTTATAATATTCTGTGGCCCAACTACAGTCGAAACCAGTTAGAAATGAAGAACTTAGCCATTTTTGTAATGGCATTTTATTACAATTATACTTTTTCTTTCATTTCATTAGAGCCACTTTTTTCCAATGATGTTATGCTGAAATACTCTTGTATTGGGGGATTGATTTATAAAAAGAAATTCATTTAGCGTATTACTTAAAATTAATTTCATTCTCAAAACAACTTTTTCGTGGAAAAATTTATGGATTTTAAACATTTTACCCATCGAAAAGAATTGGCCATAAACATAAACTTATAAATAATGACTAATAATAACAATGCTTGTCAATGAAAGAATTTATAAATTTTGTGTCCATAACTAGGTGATATTAAAATTGGAGTGAGCTGATTTTAAAGTTAATAAGATTTGGTTATCTACATTGATTCTTCTATATGCCTTACACATGTTTTTATTATCAGCATCGGCAATGAATTAACATTTAGACCTCTGCGGATCTTAAACTGAAACATAGATAATCAGGTAACAAACCGGATAATTTTATATCATGGAGCATTTTTAGTACCAAAATTTTAATTAAAAACAATAATTCAAAATAGAAAAGCTCTAAAAAGCAACTAAAAACGAAATTGTCTTAATTAAACAATCTGAATAAAAATGCTAGAATTTAAATAAAAGCATAATGGAATCTAAAAATACTCATGTTAGCAAAAACAGCACTTCATCAAGGGACACACCTCTCTGACAATTTGCTGGAGCCTTTCTGCGGTCGGTAGTAAAACCAAAACCCGACAGTGCCCGAGGCACCATAATGGAAAATAGAATAAGACAATAATGCAATACCTTAAAAATTCAAAGATTGACTTTAAATCATTCAAAAATCTTTGAATTTTTTTAGGTATTGCATTATTGTCTTATTTTATTTTCCATTATAGGACCTCAGGCTCTGTCGGGTTTTGGTTTTAACTACACACCTAACCATATACCTAACTACATATGAACTTTATGAGAAATGAGAGAGTTCTTCTGTGTTGGCCTCTCTTCTTGACCCCATGCAAGCCTTTACTGTTCCCTACATTTATAAAAACAAATATTTCTTTTTTAAAATTTCCAATGGTAAGGCATATTACCTTTATAAAAACAAGCCAATGCGAAACTATGAGCAAGTAATTACAAATATTGACCGAAGTCACTGAAGCCCCAGGCGTTCTCTAGCTCTCCAATACAAGGCGGTCTCGGAGTCAGCAGAGCCACGAAGTGTCCCGCATCGATGTAGATAAGCTCTATTCAGAGGTTCTCCCAGATCGCATAAGGAACAAAGAGGGGAGTCGAAAACACCAATTGCATGGAGATTTAACTCCGGCAATCTTGTGCCGTAACCCGCCGGAACAATGCCACTGCCTCACGTCTTGGGCAATCGGGAATATCAGCAAGATCTTCACTACTCCAGGTCTTGAATTTAATCCTATCTTGTATTTGTGTTTTGAATTTCGACTTCAAAGCTTGTTTCCAGAAGAGCTTTTTCGAGTGAAAAGACAACCCAGAGTCATTTGTTTGCTGTAGAAGTGCGAGAAGATCTTTTCGTGCGAGAAGATCTGCTTGATCGTTCCCATGAATGACGCATTGTCCAGGGATCCATTGTAATGAAAACAAAGATCTTCATATGTATTTTTTTCTTTTTTTTCTGTAGTTATTTGAAATGACCACTCTAATCATATGTGAGAAAATAGTTCCCCATTGACATAAAACAATTAATGTAGCTAAATAATGTAATATAGCTGAATAATGTAATGTAATGTAGCTAATGCAGCTCTAAAAATAATGTTAAAAATTAATAAAACTGGTTGGAAGTATGCATCCAATGGTCTCATAGACGGTTAGTATGCATCATTTTCGATTAGCTACTCTATATAACTTAGAAAAATTTTAACTTTTTTTCACACTATTTCATGTATTAGGTTGTTTTATGTTTTCATTGATACGTCATAAGCATTTTACTGCCATACATACATAATTGTCTTCATTAGTAAAAATCTTCTGGAGAACTCACCATAATGCTTATCAATACAATTATATTTTAAAAACACTGTTGATTGCCAGGCTAATTGGACTAGCCATTTTGCATTTTAGGCTCAGCTTAATAATCAGGAAAAATACTTAATTGTCAATATTCAGTTTTAAACCTCTTTGTCATGTGTAAATGGGTTAAAATGAATAAATAAATAATTTTATGAAATATTTATATTTCGTAAATTGTACAGTTTTTAAAATTTAGCAGTATTGACTGTAGTTTGAATTTTGGGAAGTTTGCTAATGTATATTTTGATACATATCTTTTTTTCATCAAATACATATTTTTAGAGCCAAAATAAAAATAACTATTTTTACGGGGTTATCTTATACTGATATGATGTTTAAAATATCATTTTTTAGTCTATAAATCTACTTAAGGGATGAAATATTTTTCATTTACTATATCATCTCTTAAAGCCCCCTTTCATCATTGCTTATCTCTTGATATTTTTTAATATAATGCTTCGAAATAAGTCAACATCTTAAAAATATTAAATATATATTATGATAGCTTGTATTATTATTGATGTATACATAATATTATTAAAGTTGTATAACTTTAATATGAATAATAATATAAATAATTTATTCTGAATGGAATATATGTACCGTTTAAGTTTCCAATGTTAGTGTTCTACTCAATCAAGAATAAAGCACATCTCATTTATTTAACGTACTTTTTAAACATTTTAAACTTGTACGCCTTATTTAAACATTTTAAAAGTTTTTTTTTTTTAAGTAAAAAAAAACTGCTTGCTAATAACAGGTTCTTAGACCATGTATAACTTCAACCTAAATTTCCAGTATGCTTTAATTTTTGTAAAGTTTAGGCTTTAGATTTGAAATTTTAATTTTCTTCATTCGTCTGTGCCTATGTAGCTTATAGTATGCTAGTTCTCTTAATCTATTTTATAAGAGCTGTAATCATGAATTTGATTTTTAAGTAAGTATTAATTCTGATGAATACACGCAATTCCTAAGATTGTAAGAAATGTGGTTAAAAATTACTTGTAATGAATCAAAAGCAAATAAAAATGTATCTTAATTTTTTATTAGGTGGAATGACATTATTTAAAATGACTTTAATGAATATTTTCTCATTTTTTTCTATCATTCCAAAGAATAAAACTCACATTGTTTAACTGTGAAAGCATTGAAAAGTTTTACCCAAACAAAAGATTTTTGCAACACCAAACTTTGGACAATATTCTTTTTCGTCATATCACTTCATTTTTCCCTCCTTAAACCAATTTCGAATGACATTTATGAAATAATTTAGACAATGAATTTTAACATCTAGTGCTGTTGGAAACATTTGTAATCTCACTTGAGATTTACCTACTACGATATAAGAACTAACTATGGAAGTAAAGTTTCAAGATTAGATAGAAGTAAAGATTCAAAATTCACGTATTTTAAATATGGGACAGTGAAATACACTGGGATAGAATTCATATCAACTTGAGTCACAACATTTTTTTTCTTTTCCCTAAACATTAAAGCTCCAATTACTATTCAATTCCATTGTAGTGGTCATTCAAAAATGCAGTTTCCCGTAAAGCTTGTTGGAAGTAGTACTGAATCGACAATGCGATCCACGGATGCTTCAGCTACTTTGGAACTAAGTAGAAACATTAGCACTGTATTAGAACTCCTTTTGCAAAATTATGATAATCGCCAAAGACCTGATCATGGAGGTGAGTGCATAAGTTTATTTTTATAAAATATAATGCAGCACTTGAGTATTTTTTTTCTGTATCATTGTAGCATTATTATTGAAAGTAGTATTCTTTAATCAAATGCTAGCTTTTCTGCCATGAGCTGTTTGTTCTCTAGTACATTTCTAGAAGATGATTAGAATTAGATAATGTGAATCATTCGTCAATGTAAAAATCAATCATATCCGTTGCTGTTGCTTATCTTCTTAATCTGACACACGTCAGAAAAGCTCCAGACGTTTGCTGACCTCAAGAAAATCCAAAACAAAAAGGGAATTTGAGGTAAGATTCACCTTAGGAAGTCCAAGGTAAACCAGAATAAATTCCGGCAAAGCTGGTAGAACACAGCATTTATTGCAAGTAGGAAAGATTTTTCTGCCTCCCTCGAAAGTAAGGCAAGTGCCTTACTTTTACCGTAAGATACAGTAATAGGGCCACATTGATTTGATATTTTAAGATGTCCGCTTACAAATATAAATAAAGCTGTCTGGGTTCTCCCTCATTTAATGTCCAGAAGGGTACGAGGGGATGTCCTATGATACCAGTGGTGTGTAGGTCACATAGTTCACAATAGATGAAGCTTGGATCTTTCAATGGAACTGAGTTCACGATGAGTCAGTGGCTGTTTCACTATCACTGCCAGTCTACCTCATTGCCGCGATTATCCACGTGTGATGGAACTATCGTATCTTGTCCAGGTAAAATATAATTAATATAAAATTCCCATAGTAAATGCAAAATACACTTAGTCCAGTAAATATAAAATCATATAGGAGTGTCGATAAAATTAAAACGATATTAATCTGTAAGCAGACAGTCATGTCCAGTTAGAAGTAGCTAACACAGTAGAAGAAAGAGCAACCGGACCAAGATGCAAATTAATGCTGATGACAGTCTATTGTTTAGTAGTCAAGTTAGCTTCCAGAATAATAAAAAAACATCAATAACAAAAGTCTTTCTAGCAATAAAAAGCTACTTTCTCTTTTAGTGGAAGAGAACACTCTTTTAATTTAAACTATTAAAAGTCACAAGTGTTTGAATATTTAAGCTGATTAATTTTTTAATTATAAATAACAATAAGAAAATAAAGCTTTCTGTAAGTAACAATTATTTAATTTTTAAATTTAGTCAGCATTTTGAAAAGAACTTCATTTCCTTTTCTGTTCCTTAAAATGGTTAATAAATTCTCATTAGTGTAAATTAAGCATCCTGTCATGTCTTCCGGACATGTTTGAATTAACTGTCGTTTAGAATTTATCTGAAAAGAAATTAAAATGAATTTTACTGCTATATGTTTCTTGTTTTTTCAGGTTCCCCTACTGTTGTTACCACAAACTTCTTAATACGTAGCATGGGACCAATTTCTGAATTAGATATGGTAAGGAATTTCATTTAGACAGGAGAAAAGATGAGTTTGAGTTAATTTAAATTGACGCAAAAGTATTTAGAAAGATTTTAGAAAGATATACATCTTTCGATTTTGATTTTTTAATATTCCATTTATTTTAGTTGAATGTAAGTTAATAGATATCCTTAGTAAAGTTCTTATATTTTTACAGTTATTGGGATGTAGAAAGTTATTCCGTGATCAAAAATTTACTAAAAACAAAATAATAATTATAATAGACGAAAACCAAAACAAAAATCTTCTCAGATCCGAGATGGCGAAAAAAGTTATCTTAATCTTTTAAGAAAAGAGAAAGAAACATTATCTCACAAGGAAAATATACTTGATGTCAATTACCAACTGCGTTTGTCGTTGTACTTCAACTCTTCATTCAACACACATACTTTTAATTCATTAATATTTTTCACTTTTCAAACTACTTTTTAATATATCAAATATTCTTAAATGCACGTAAAATATTAAGTAGTCGTTTTGAAAATTCCTGAATATTGTTATATAATATATTATTTAAGTATGCTGTTTAAAAGATGATTCAACAATTTTTCATCCTATCATCTTTTAACTAATAAAACTTTTAAAAAATGTTTATTTTAAGTTTACAATTATAGAAAAAATATAGCGTTCACATATATTTCCCTCAGTAATTATTTTACCGACTCAATACGAATATTTCACCTATTAACTAGTCAGGATTTACGTGTAGCTTAATTGAATAAAGGATAAAACAATGTGTTTCTAAAGGCAAAATAAGGCACAAATTCTTTTCTGATAATAGATAAGAAAGGCCCAATAAATTTTGCCTATTGATTTATTGAACGTTATTAACGCTGTTTGAAACCATTGAGAAGAAAAAATAGTATCCATTGTGAAAACAAGTAATAAAATATTTTTGTATCCACGGTTTCAATCGGAAACTGGTAAATTCGTGACATTTTTGTATGAAGCCAATTTTACTTTTTTTTATACGAAACTAGACTTTCTTTTGAGTTTCAAATCTTATTTGCCTCGAGAGCAGAATAAGTAAACCACATTTTGATGCAATCTTTTCTCACTTTGTTTAAAATTTATTTTAGGAAAACAAGTATCTCAAAATATGTATTATTTTTACTAGTGTTAGGAACATAGTTATGTTCCTCTTCACACAAAAAAGCTTAATAATATTCAGATATTGAGTACTTCTAAAAGTTACGTAAGTTTTAAATATGCAATATGAACCTTTATTTATTCAAAAGTTGGCAAAGTTTGTAAATAAATTCTGTGATCCGAAAGCAGTTCTTTTTAAAATATTTGTATTATCTTTCGAGATTGGAAAAAAGTATGAAATTAAACTATTTACCGTATTCAAATTTTAAATGTTGAATATTAACGAGGGAAAAAATTCATTATTTCCACGGTTATATTCAGTTAAACTAAACTTTTGTTTTGTTTATGTTTATTTTAGAAGCAGGAATCGGAATCTCTTTCATACAACTGTATAGTTCTTTCACGAAAAATAATATTCGTATATTCTAAAATTTATCTTAGAGTAACTTTTATTAGAAGGTATCTTCTTGATATTTTTTTCCGAATAAATATTTTTTCTTCCTGTTTATGTTTAGCAGTAATTCTTTTGTAGGTTAGATTCTTGTGTGGCTCTTTTACTATAGAATTTCTAATATCGTCTCCTAAAGTTCAATAACTATTACTTTTTGTCTTGTTTAATTTTCATTTGCAACAGATATTATCAAGCATTTTGCCTTTCTCTAAATCTATTGTCCTTCATGTTAACATATTTACTAAGGGTATTGTTATAGATTTATTTTAAATTGTTGACTATTTTTTTTACATTTATGAAGCTCCTTTTAGATGAAACTTATTAAGTTCAGAAACAAATAATTCTACAAATTGTTGAAAAAATTTACTTCGCTCTTATTATGCTATTCCTCACATTTTCTCACCACCGTTTTGTTAACTTCAATGTTGTTGAGAACAATATTGCGTGAAACGTTACCTTCAAACTATGAAAAGTACTTTAAAGTAGAACCATTAAAATAGTAATATTCAAAGTAAAAGACATTTAAAACATATCTGGCTTAAGAGTAAAATCTAAACGGGATGGCGTATTGTTTGTTAGAATAAAAAGTAAAATTAAATTACAAACACATTTACAATTAATGTTTTAAGAATATGCCTATTACTTTCTTAAAAGAAAACTTTTTTTCTTCTGAAATATAATAAATGCTTTCAAGCTGATTTTTATTAATTTATTTATGAGCAATAAAATTGTATCATTAATATAAAAAATAAAATAGAAAACTAAACCTTTTTCAATGAGTTGATTGATCTAAAAATATTTAAAAAACTTTTCTCGTTAAACTTCATAGGACTAGATGTTTAAGTAAGCTTCGAAATTTAATTGCACTAAATTTCTTACTGATCGTTTCGACCTACCAGAATGAGCGTTTCTGAATATAGTGTCAGAGTCGTGAGTTATTTATTTAGGCTGTAATGTTGTATTCAGGCATCTCAATCTACATATCTGAATGTTAATCTCTATGCTTTCTGTCTGAAATTGCTAAAATCGAATGATCAGCTCAACTTAGCTTTTCATAGCTCGTCAGTGGGAAAATGAGAAAGTAGACTAACAGTGCAAATTATAAAGAAAGATAATTTCAGTATTTAAATGTTTTTTTAATGAAAGACTAAATGACAATTGACATAAAATACTAACAACAGTTTTTCTATTTTATGGCCTCATAGTGGAAGAATTTAGCATAAAATCAACGTTTTTTTACTTTTTTTTTTAAAAAATAATTATTTCACGTTACCATCATGGTAGTGGTTCATTGGTGTTTCATAAAATAAATGTGATCTTTAGATAAACAAAAAAAAAAACAAATACAAAAAAATACAAAAAATGTAAATACAAAAAATACAGAAAATACAAAAAATTAAAAAAAATAATAAGTTTTAACCATAATTTGTATTGCAAGTTAAATTTTAGCAGTTTATTTTTTGTGCTTTATCATGCGAATAACCTATTTAATATATCTCGACTTCTTACTTTAAAAGAAATCATTAAATCTTGGCAATTAGATTAAAAGATAATACAATCAAAAAGAAATCTCATTGTTTTCAGAATGTTAAGAAATTCAATAGGGAATCCGGCTGTGTGACCTTTCACGGAAAAATTAGCAAAAAAAAAAAAAATAAATAAATAAAATAACGGTATCTTTTTATATCTGTAACTCGTGGGGTGATGTCGGTGTTGATAACAATTTTAAATTTGAGAATAAATTATTACGCATAAGTTAAAGAAATGAATTACATTGGATGATGATTAAACCATTAAGGAGCTTAAAAATCGAACTTTTTTTTTTTGAAGGTAAAGTGAAATGAAAATAAATATGACTGGAATGCTATTGCAGCATCATAACTATTCTTTGTCATTCAAAACTTATTTTCATAAGTTCTTTATTAATTTAAAATTAATGAAAAATAAAAAAAAATTTTTATCAGAACATGCATTTACTCTGTAAAACTTTAAATAATTAAAACTTCCATTTAAAATTTTAGGAATATTCCATGGATTGTTACTTTCGACAAAAATGGACAGATCGTCGTTTAATGTTTGAAGGTCCTATACCAAGTCTTAGCTTAAATATTAAAATGTTGGAAGGCATTTGGAAACCAGATACTTATTTCCATAATGGTAAAGGCTCTTATTTGCACACAATAACTTTACCAAATAAGTTATTGCGAATATTTCAAAATGGACAAGTTTTATATTCAATGAGGTAAGCAACATTTTATCAAGAATTTTTGTCTTAATAAGCAGTCACACAGAATTATATTTTAACATCTTGATAAAATAATGTGAAGTGAAGCATACACGAAGCAACCCGTTGACGGCCAGGGTGTCATGGATGCTAGATATCCACCATTTTAAGACCAATGACATGATTGTAGCCAAGTGGGGTCAGCAGTGCGCGCAAGCCAACTTTACTTATTAGATAAGTTGGTAGAGTACCAATTGATGCGAGCCTGGGTAGGCTTCAAACAACCACTGACGATCGATCTTCAGTCGTCTCTCAATGAACTGACGTAAAGGCACGATTCACAACAGAACACTGAAGTCTAAGCATCATTGGCTGCAGTCAGTATGAGAGAGGGTGACCACTTGGATCAGGCTGTGAAAGGTCCGAGGATGTGCGGTATTGGTCCGCGTTAAACTGATCTACCGTAAAATGATAGATTTCGGGAACAGGTCGGTAGGCTACTGAAGTGGGATGACATCTTCTCTGCAGAGGGTCAAAATTGTGATGGAATGTCTTCGGATCATCCTCAGATATGTTTCACAGATCAATAGCCCATTGTGCAGCTCTAGTGCAACCTAAATGAACTACAATAACAACAACGATCTCTAGTTGTTCACAATTGAATTGAAGTGCCTTTAACTCTTTGAGGCATTATTTTTATTAAACACATTTTTCAGATTTTTTTGTTTATTTTGTATTAACATCAAAATATGTAAAACATATTGAATTTCTCATTTTAATAATCTATGGTTATGAAATTCAGCATGAAACACCTTTGTCCTTTCCGGAAATTCTTTTTCACCTTCTGTAAATTCTTCTTTCCCTTGAAAAGCAAAATCTTTCTTACATGGCTTCAAATTTGCATGTATTTATAGTTATTTAGATGTAAGAGAAATACTTATGCATCATTGAAATTTCTTTAACTTACAAAATCAATTATTAATAAACGTTTGAATATGGATGCATTTTCTTTTTTTCTTAATTACTTTTAATTTTTGGATTTTATATTTTAGTACAAATATAGTTTCGATAATCCAACAGATTTTCTTAGTAACTATTTGACTCTTTTTTACAATTAAAAATACCAAAACATATTTTTGCTTGTAATTAGAGCCTTAGAAAAAACAGATAAAAGACACACGGGTGTCTCACCTGGCTCAAAAAGTTAACCATTGTAGCACTAAAGTGAATAATTTATCACATCACAAAATCCTTACCTAATCTAACACAAAATCCTTATCTAATTTATGCAATAAATTAGTGCAATGAACTGAAAAAATTAAACCTTTGTGAAAACATTTTTCAAGATGCTCAAAGGTGAAATTACTGCTAAAGCAGAAGAAATTAGTACTATTTCCATGCATGTTTCAACCATTAAATTGAAATAAGAAATATACAGCTGAACCAAAGCCTCTTCGATTAAATTTTTTGTTTAGATTTCATTGTTATAATGTGATCAGTTTAAAAATGGTGAAATACATCAGATGAAATATCTTAGGACATTTTCAGGGATTATAAAACGAATGCAAAGAAGTGAACAAGTCTCTTTTTTATTATCAAACACGTTCACATTCTTAAACTTCTCTCTTTTTGTTAGCAAAAAAAAAGAAAAACATCAAAGCGATGGTCATTTTTCTTGGTAGATATTTAGTGTTAAGTTTCAAGGCTTTGGGAAAAAGCATCTGGTAAAAAATAACTAAAATTTTTTCCTAAAATTTTTTGTATTGTTAGCTTTAATAAGGACAGTCTTTTAAATTTGTTCCGTCCCTAAAACTTCGTTTAAAATATCAAGAGTGAACTTAAAATATATAATATTTATTATCACTCAATCATTATCAATATTAAAATATGCAATTAGAAATTAAAATATTTCAATTATATATGTTACTTTGAATGACCGAAATTGATGGTTGTTGACCGGTGGATGTCTACAATCACATAGTTGCTTTGGTAAATGTAAGGAATATATGCTAGGTCTAGTTAAATGCCACTGCCCGGTATGCATTTGCCCGGTATGCCCAACATCAATGTTTTTCGAAGTGCAGTGCCACTACTCGGTATACATTTGCCCGGTATACCCTGCAGTGATACTCTTTTTTTTAAACTTAAGGGCCCGGTATACATTATTCTGGTACTCCGAACACTATCTTCAGCAGATATTAAAATATCGAAAAAATATAATAATATCAACAAATAAGAATGTATCAGAACTATAAATATTATACTAAGAAGTACAGTCCGCAAAAAAAAAAAGATATCACCCTGAATAACTTTCGTTCTAATGATCGGATTTTCACAAACTAAGTATCAATCTTAATGGTTTCTGGGGGTGACCTCAAATATGCTAATTAATTAGTGCTAACTATTAATTAAGTTACGAAATCAGACACAAAAACGTACTTTCTCTGAATAAACATATATTTTTTTTTACATATTTGGAATCTAGACACTTGGATTAGGGGGGGTAGACAAAATTTTAAAAAAATTGGGTGGTAAATTGGGTAGCAATAAAGGTTTATATATTTGGCGATAGTACAGAAAACCGCCAAAAAAAGTCGCCTGCGCAAATGAATATTTTAAGATAACCCATTGACTAATTCAAAAGAGGAATGCTTAATTTTACTAGGTTGCTAAGCAACCAAAATCTGACCGTAAAAAAATTTAAATAAAGTTCTGTGATTGCTTTAAGAGGTTTTATTAATTATTAATAGAAAATATCTCGAAGTTTCTAGGCAATAGACAATTTTTAAGCTGATTTTTGTCCAAAAAGTAAAAAAAAAAATTTTTTTTAATCCCCTTTGAAAAGAAAATTTGAATCCATTTATAAATTATTTATTACGTTCTGAGTTTTTAGTGTTTAAACACATGAACTTTTCATCTGATATTATTTAGATTATGTTGTTTTTGCTATATTTTTTCGAGGATTTCATACTAAAATCAAATTAACATAACTTATTATAGCTATATACAAAATTTTAGGGATTATCATTTTTGAAGGGTAAAAAAGTGCTTGAAAAATAAAATGTAGATTGTATAGTAATTCTAATGCACATTCACAGAGTTTTCTATAATTTACGATATTTCTTTTTTCTATAACTCAAGGAATTGCTGAATGTTTAGTGGCATTTTAAAAACATTGAAATATGTTATGTTTAAGAATAAGATATTGAAATAATATGTTGCATATTGTGTGATTAATTGTTTAAAAAATCACTTCATTCTGCTAGATATTTAGGTTACATGGTTTTCTTTGGATAAAGATGATTAGAAAATAGCATCCTCATGTTTCGATACATTCTGAAACTTACGTTCTCAAATTCACCATTAAGTGTCGCACAGCATATTCTTCAATTACGATAAGCTACATTTACCACCAAATACTGCTCCTATGATTATTTTTGTTTCCCTTATGTATATCTGATACTCACTTTCTAAACAGAGCTTGTAAGATATTTAAGATACTGAAATAGGGGCACAAAAACTTAAAAGATAAAATATTTAATTTCATTAACTGAAAATATCTGGTTACAAAATTTTAATTTTTAAGTTAAATATAACTTTTACAATATTGATGCTCTTACGTTTTTAAAGACCACATGAATCCTGTTAAAATATTAAAATGCATATGTTTACTTTAACGAGTGTAAAATCCTTATCAAAATAATGATCAAGATTCAACTGTAAAACAGTATAATTGACAATAAAAAGTCAACTGGCTTCAAAACATATGAAGAGGGTACTAAAAGTCGACAAATTTCGAGCGTTCAAATATAATCGCCCATTCTCAAGACTTGTCAGGTTTGAATAACTTGTGACTTTTATTATTCTACGCTTAAAACATGTCTATTTTTACTATTATCTATTATTTTTTTAAATCAATGAAGTTTTTATATTTTCGATTCAGTTTCTTGGGATTATCCATTTAGTTACACAACATATTAAATTATTTTACTCGATATTAAAATAAGTTTTACATAAGTTAGAGGCACAAGTTCTTAGATTGAAAAAATTAATAATTCACTGCTTTGTGAAAAAATAAAAATGCAGTAAAATTTTTTTTTGCTGCAAACCTTAACATTTTAATTCAAGGACATAAAAAAATTCCGTTTACAATTGAAATTTCAAAAGTCGAATGTGAAAATGGAATGTCCCCTAGCACCAGGAATCGAAATTAAATAGTTACAAGGACAACTATTTAAAACAAGTTAGCGTTCCTGTCCTACTCCAAGTTGTTTGAAAAGGTATTTTTTATATATCGACTTCAAAGTTTATTCTACATATATTTTAGGGTATACATTCAGAATATTTCGATCAAGTTTACTTTTACACCTTTATTTGCTTAAAATTATTAAATAATTTGCTTGAAATAAATTATTCAAGCTACATGATTTAATGCATTTATAGTATAATAGTAAACGGGGCTTCCATCGCATATCCTTAACCTTAATACCGTTATAAATGGAATAAGCTTAGATAAATAATAAAAGTTAATTTTCAAGGAATAATATGTTTCGATCAAACAGATTTCATTCTGGAAATAGCGAAATTATTGAGTAGATCCCTTGGAGCAATATAAGTGTTTAAAAAAAACTTGACTATAATTTTGAAAGGAACTTTACTTTAAAGAAAACCTAAATTAAAGTACTAAAAAAATTTATTAGTATATTAATAAATAATAAACTTAAAAGGGTAAGGAATAAGATTTTTAAAAATGTTAAACTTTAATTAAATAGTTGGTAAAATAGTTCTGCGAAACACTTCCGGAAATTTCTTTTAAGATTAAGACGATATAGGGTAAACCAACAAGTGAAGGAACACACCCCAGAGAAGAACATTTCATAGATATTTTTTAAAAATACGATTTTAATCGTTTTGATTTCGATTGATTGGTAACAGTAGCTTACTACCTAACAGTAGGAAGTCATCTAACAATGCACTGAGTTACCTGGTCTTAGAGTCTTCTCTGGAAAAAGTTTTGAATTTGTTAGTATCTGTTCAACGCCTTGTTTCTTTGACAAATTATATGGTCAGGGTTTGTAGCTATCCGTTTAAAGTACAATTAATTGCATATAATAATGTTTTTTTTTCTCATTATGAAAAAGAGAATTCAAAATATGGTGATTGAAGTTACGTTTTATTTATTTTAAGCATCATAACATAAGTAAGTACTGAGATTAGGGGGTGTTTATTAACTGGATTACCAAACGATGAAAAACCAATGAATAAACAAGTGTTCCTTAACTGGGATTTTTTCAAGTTAATGAAAATAAAAGAAAAATTTTAATTTTCTTGTACCTTTAGTCATATTATACATCAAAATTGTGTTAAAAATACAAAAATCAACTTCTAACCAGTGAAGGAACAGACATGTTCCTTCACTGGGAATAGACTTCCCACTGAATGAACAGTATGTGTGAAATATGATTTTACATGGATAATAAGTAGCTTTGAGGTATAGAGGACATCCAAAATTCAGTTAAATGTTGTATGAATAGTTCCTATAACAATTTCATTTCAAAATGCAAATTTAATTACTAAATTTATTTAAAGAATTATAATAATAATTTATTTATTATTTATCTTTATAAATGTAGTGATTAGTTATTACATCATACCTTAGACACCTTGATAAACTATGTTTACTGACTAAATATAACAAATAAATATAATAATAAAGGCTTGAATCGAAAATTTCTTTGCAGGTTTTTGTGCCAATAATTAGCTAAATTATTATCTTATTGCGGTCCTTAATGTCCAGACGGGAACTGGTAGGAAAAATCCATTTAAAGACAATCATCCAGGTGAAAAATGGGTGAAGTTTTTTTAAGGTGACATCCACCGATAACTCAGAGCAATGCGAAGATAATTTCAAAAGGCAAAACTTCCCTTAGAGAATAATATTCGAAATACTGGTTTTAATTCACTGGTAAGAACTGTTCCTTCACTTGGTCATCTTACTACTTATTATTTAAACCACCAAAAGCTTAAAACAATATTATGTAAGTTATCTAACTTTTTTTAACATAATTTGCATTTAATAACAAATACGTCGACACTATCATTTAGCTAAAATTACAAATTTTGAGATTTTTATGATTTTTTTTAAGGGCAAGCTAAGCTTAAGTGTTCATTCACTGGTTAGTTTACCCTATAAGATGTTGAGAAATTTGCGATGTTGTGAGAGATGCTTAAAATTGTTGACTACGCATTTTTATTTATATTTATAAAATATATATTCAAGAAATTGATAAATATTTTATTCCAAATTTATTCATACGTATGTATATTATTGCAATTGTATCAGTTATTGAGTAAAAAAAACTGAAAAATAATAAGTAATCACATTAAAGAAGCAAAATCTGTTGTATAATCATATTCTATCAGATGCATGCTTTTATAAAACTCGACATTCGTTAAATAAAATGTTTTTTATTCAATAAAATGTTTTATTCAAATTTCTTCACTAAATTGCAAATCGATTTTTAGAAGACTAAAAAAGAAACATTGTATTTTATAGTTTAAAAAAAAATAAAAATAAAAAGATTAGCAAACGATTATTAGCGAAAAAAATATGAATGAAATTTTACGCGACGCGCGCGAAGTTAAGTTCTCGCAAGTTTATCACATTTTAATATTAATCGCCCCATTTAATCATTTCTTTATTGTCGCCAAATTAATTTTTTTTAAATAATTAATTTCAATTTTTCTCAGCTTCTAATAAATAAAAACAGTTGAAACTTTAGATTTTTCAATTGAAAAATATTTAGATTAATATGGTATAAAAAAATTCATACCTTATAATTCAAAATTTTTTCATTTTCAATTTAATTAAATAATAAAAGATAATTAATTATTATTAAAAATTATTTTTTTCATGAAATTATCTTTGGGTAAGTGATTTTTATGACTGGGTGAAATTTTCTTTGAATTGCTTTATTAGTTTTAAAAATATGACTAAAAACGTAAAAAGTGAAATTAACATTAAGGGGTACGATCTTTGGATCGCTCTCCTGACCAAACTATAGGGACCATATTTCCCAGATTGCGGCTACCCCCTATATTTTGAAGGTTAAGAATCCAAATATGTAAAAAAAATTATATGTTTATTCAGAGAAAGTACGTTTTTGTGTCTGATTTCGTAACTTAATTAATAGTTAACGCTAACTAATTAGCATATTTGAGGTCACCCCCAGGAACCATTAAGATTGACACTTAGTTCCTGAAAATCCGATCATTAGAACGAAAGTTATTCAGGGTGATATCTTTTTTTTTTTGCGGACTGTACATACAACAGCATTTAATGTCCGTATATTCAAATTCAATGACTACTAATTAAAGTCTCTTACAATAATGTTTAAAAATTTCAGTCTAACATTATACAATACAAAAGATATTACTATACATTAAGGTCAAATTTTAAGTAGTGCAAGCAAAGCAGTTGACTAAATAAGAGAGGAAATTGTGCATTACCAAATTCAAGTAGTTATTCCAAATTGTCAAACAACGGATAATAGCGTATTCAAAAACATAATAAGCACAAGGGTCACCAATTGAGGGGGAGGAACCCTCTCATATTAAGTTGAAGACAACTATGACAAAAATCAAACAACATTTATTACTTACTGAAACATAACAAGATTAAAACAGAAACGTAAAATTAAGTATGAGTGTGCACAGAGTCATCATCATCGAAATATAACTGGGCGCCTGGGGCCGTTAGCGGCCTTTTTCCCATTCATCTTGTATTTAATCTTTAAGGTGGTTCTTTCTGGTAAATGGAATAAATAGGAAATCAAATATTTTGTATTTTAGTTAAAATTATGTCACTACAAAAATGAGCTGCAATCGGCCTGAGGTTTATGTCTTCTCTTAAGTTTTCGAAAGTAAAAATTTCGTTGAATCCTGCGGTGTCACAATATATGGTCTTTTCAAAAAATCTGAAGTTTTGCTTTGCAATGTGATGATCTAAAAAATCTATGTTGAGGTCGCTATGTATGTTTTTATTGCGGATAAACCATCTTGCTTTTGTTATTTTCCTGAGTATTTTGTTCTGGCATATTTTGAGTTTTTTAAGGAGTGATTTCGAGATGTTGCACCAAGCTGGAGATGCATAAGTCAGGATGAGACGGATCATCGAGATGTATAGTAAACGTTTAAGTCTGAGTTCCATTTTAGGGTTCTGAAGAAGGATTTGTAATCTGTAGCAGGCTGTTTGTGCTTTGTTGATGACTGTTTTGACGTGATCTTTCCAATTAAATTTGCTGTTTATGACCAGACCAAGATATTTTGCTGTTTTGACTATGGGTATCGTTTCGTTAAAGAGTACAACTTGATTTTTGGGGAGTGTGCACAGAGTAAAGTTCGAAGCTTCTTAAGTACTGGGGAAAGATACAAGGTTGCCGATCCTGTGTACGTCATCCAGCTGATTCCTTTGGCAACTACGCACCATGCCTGGCGACACACAGTTATAAATTTAAAACGAATGTGAATTATGAATCACTATCTATTCTACTCCTGGTACAACACAGAATCTCATCATAAAATGACAAGTAATATCATTTTCATGTTTCAAGAAATATCAGCTATACTTTTAAATTGTTATTTTACTTGCACTTAAATTGCAAAACCTTAGCACTTTACATATCAAAATGAATAAATAAAATTAGATCTTTGAAAACACTATTAAAAAGTCATTCTGCATTTTTCTTCGTTTATTAAAATCTTTCTCTATCTTTATTTATTTCTTTGGTATATGTTAGAGTATTATCAAAGAACAGTAATGTAATTTGTTAAGTATATATTTAAATTGTTAGTTCTTTAGAATTTTTAACTACTTTTAACGTATTTTTTTTTAAAATATGATTTTGTTTTAAAATTTCTTAGGCTAACAATAAAGGCAACATGTCCCATGATGCTACAGAATTTTCCAATGGATAAACAATCATGTCCACTTGTGTTTGGAAGCTGTAAGTATTGTTCATACATTTTTTTACCAATTTCTCTGCCAATACGCTGGAAATATATAATACATGCAACTCTCCTCATACATAACTTTCCATACATATAGTATATATAATACAAAACTCTTCTGTTTGATTTCCAAAATCGACATAAAATGTTTTTAAGTCCTTTGACTACGATGTAAAAAAAAAGGCTTTTCAAAAAAGAGCAAAAATGTGTCAAAATAGCACCCAGACAAATAATTGTTGAAATTAAAAGAGTGGTCTCACGGTCAGTGGTCCCTGGCTCTCAGGGTGCTGGCATTTTTTTACGTAAGATCAATTCCTATCATAAGACTTCGCGAAACAAAAAATTCAGATACATTGAAATTTTTACAATATTTACTGTAAAACCACTGAATCTCTGTAATTAAATAAATATTACTGTAAAAATAAATTGAGGTATGAAATGCTTCGATAAAAATTGATTTTACGGGAATATGAATTTTACGGATGCTGCACACAGGATGATAGTATTTTTCCGTAATACGATCTGATATTTTTTACAATGTAATTATATGTCCTAGTTATAGAATTAAATAATCAATACAAAATATATACTTCCAAAAATGGTTATTTTTTTCAGTGTTTAGAGACATAAATATGTATTATTTTCCTATTTAAGTAGTCCTAGTATCAGTATGCTTTCCGTTTATATTTATTACGTACTTTTATCAGAAACTCTATTTTTAATCAAATGATGTGACAATAAATGTATTTATAAGCAGTGACTCTATTAATGAATAATGAAGTTTAATTTACGCAAAACTGTTTACTGCATGCAAAGCATTTTTGCATCAAGCAGATTAAAATATTCACAAGGGCGTCTGCCCAGCATGTAACTTTTAGTATTAAAATTTCAGAGAAAAAGAAGAAATTTATGGTGAAACACATTTTTTTGATAACAGCATATTTTTTGTTGTCAAGAAAAACAGGAATATGGTATATTTTGTTTAATTTGTATGGTATACTTTGTATAGTTTGTTTGTATAATTTAATTAAAGTTGCATTTAATTTTTAGATGGATATACTGTGGACCACCTTATGTACCAGTGGGAATCAGGTGACGCAGTTAGTCTTAATGATGGACTAGTATTGTCTCAATACGATTTAATTGATTTTCCAATGAAGAATTCAACAATCAGTGCCAAAACTGGTAAATGAGTTGTGCTCACAGTTTTAGTGCTATTATGAGAACAATTGTTTTGATCTTTAAAAATTAATTTTATCTTTATCAGTTTTAGTTTTTTTTATTATTTCAGCCATATTACTTTAGTTGTTCTTTAAAAATTAAGCCTTATTTTATCTTCTATATAACGACATCTCATATTTAAAACAATTGCTTTTAATGTAATTAAAGATTGAAAAATTAGTGAGAATTAGTATTACATTATTAATGTGATTAATAAAAAAAATATTAAATTTTGACGCTTGAAATAGTATCATTAAGAGCTTGTCGTAAACAGTAAAGAAAATATAAAAGCAGTTTTCTTCAAACTAAATTTTCTCGTTTTTGTGTTTTTGTTGAAAATATTTTGGACAGTGTTATTGTTAATACTCATTTGAAATATCTGATACTTGCAAAATAATACGATTTTATTTGCTGACATAAATTTTAAAATATTACCCTTGTTTGTTATTTTTTTTATAGGAATGTTTAGTGTTCTACAAGTAAACTTTAATTTACGAAGACATATGGGGTACTTTTTAATTCAAGTGTATGTGCCTTGCGTTCTTATTGTTGTATTATCGTGGGTCTCATTTTGGATAAATCGTGAAGCAACCGCCGATCGAGTAGGTCTTGGTAAGTGTACTTATGTGTTTTTTTTATCTTTGAGCCGGCAAGGTGGCCGAGCGGTTAGCTTGCCTAACTGCGAAGCCAATGGCTGCGGGTTCGAATCCCGCTCAGAGCACGGATATTTCTCTCTGTGTGCTGTTTGTGATGCGTGAATGTGGCCTTCCCTATAAGCGGGTATTTGTGGCAGTTTGGGTAATGTTGCTCGCCTTCGTGACCTAGGTCGCAAGGTGCTCACCAGGTAATGCAAAATGAGCACCACTTCGGTATCTTTCATGTCAAAGAGCGGTAAGCTCAGCGCTTGCTGTTTAAAAAAAAATCATTGAAATTCAAGCTATTTTCAAAATAGGTTTTTATTTCAAATTTAAAGAGCTTATTTTATAAGCTAAGTATTTTTATATAATGTTCCAACAAAAGCGGGCAGTTTAACTTGAAATGAAATATTGTTTGTTTTATTTTAACTGTATTTTGTTTGCAAAAAAATGGAAAAAAAAATTAACAACTGGTTTAACATCTTAGGAAATGTTTTGCTTAGTTTTACTTAGTAAGTGCATGGATATTTATTACGTATTGAACAACACATCTGGCAGATATGTTGCTACAAGATGACGCATGATACTACAGATGATACTACATATCATACTACATATTAACGCTTCACAGTTCAGCAAAAATAAATCCAAAAAAAAAAAACGCAAAAAAAGAAGAGGTGTATCTTGGGAATTTTGATTAATTACGAAATTGCGCAATTTTTAAAATTGCCAAGATAAATTCAGGATTTTTCAATTAATTTTTCATTTGTATTCTACTGTGTAGATGATAATTGGTTCTTGAATGAAACGGATTAAAAAAAGTGTGTCAAATTGTGTGAATCGAGAACACCCTATGCCTGTTACTATTTTACTGCTATTTTAGTTCTTTAAAGACTTTTTTCAGTGTTTTTGGATCATATTTTTTTGAAATTATAATAGATTTTTGAAAATTGATATTTTTACAAAAACACTATTTAATAGTCATATTTTCCTTTTTGGAAATGAGGTAATTATTAATTAATTATTATTTTTGTTTAACATGGTGGCCAACTTCTAAAAATATCTGATTTACTGAAATATTCTTAAGTGCTTCAAAGTTCTTTCATATATATATATATATATATATATATATATATATATATATATATATATATATATATATATATATATATATATATATATATATATATATATATATATATATATATATATATATATATATATATATATATATATATATATATATATATATATATATATATATATATATATATATATATCTATATATATATCTATATCTATATATATATATATATATATATATATATATATATATATATATATATATATATATATATATATATATATATATATATATATATATATATATATATATATATATATATATATATATATATATATATATATATATATATATATATATATATATATATATATATATATATATATATATATATATATAGACTCCAAAAAAATCGACGCTCCAAGAAGAAGATGTCCGATTGAAAAGAAAATTGGTGGATAGGAAGACAATTTACAGAATAGTAAATGATTAAAATTTCAGAAAAATTGAATAATTTATTGCAGAGTTACAGTAACAAGTTCAATCAGGTGTTGACCCACCTCTAGCCTGGATACAAGCTGCCACACGGCGGGGCATAGACCGATAAAGCTCCCGGATAGTCTCTTGCGGTATTTCCTGCCAAATTCAATCCAATTGTCGAACAAGGTCATCAACATTCCGTGCCAGATGCAATCGCCTTCCCATCATATCCCAGACATGCTCGATGGGAGAGAGATCTGGTGATCTGGCAAGCCAAGGAAGAGTTTGACAAGCTTGCAGACAGTTCATAGCAACCTGTGCCGTATGTGGTGCGGCATTGTCCTGCTGAAAAATCAGCCCAGGGCGCTGCAAAAGGAACGGTAGCAAAACAGGTCTTAGGATGTCGTTGACGTACCGCTGTGCAGTAAGTGTACCTCTAATGACGACAAAAGGGGTCCGGCTGTCAAGGGAAATGGCATCCTAGACCATAATGCCTTGTTGAGGGCCGGTGTGGCGTGCAATAGTGAAGGCAGGATCCCCCTCTGCCATGTGCGTCTCCAAACACTTCTTCGATGATCGTCAGGACACAGTTGGAAGCGGGATTCGTCGCTAAAGACTATACGTCCCCAGTCGGCATCATTCCAGCCATATCTGTTCAAAACATTCATGCAAACAGAATTTCAAAGCAATCGGATGATTGCTTCTTGGTGCGTCGATTTTTTTGTTATAGAGTGTATATATATACATATATATACTATAACACCGAAGAGCCATTACATTATAACCACCCTCCATCTATAACAATGGGCTCGCCCAGGGTTTCATGATTTCTCGCCCAGGAACAATGTTTTCATGGGGCACATTAGGACCCATAATCCTCATAGAACAATCCCTGACGTCTGTAAGCTACTTGAATATAGTTGCAGACCAGGTTCATCCATTCATGGCAATAGTTTTTTGTGCTGGGGATGGTGTTTGCCAACAGGATAATGCACCATGTCATAAGGGTCGAATCGTCATGGATTGTTTCGAGGAACATTCCGGTGACTTTCAAATCATGTCTTGGACCCCAAATTCCACTGACCTTAATCCAATAGAACATTTGTGGTCCTACTTGGAAAACCAAATTCGTGCTGCCACGCTACCCCATCGCAATGTGAGGGAATTGCAGAACCAGTTGGCAAGTGCTTGGTACCAGATACCTCAGACTACCTATCAGTATCTTGTGGAATCAATGCCACTGCGGGTGCTAGCAGTTTTGAGGGCTAAAGGTAGTCTTACATGTTATTAGCAGGGTGGTCATAATGTAATGGCTCTTCGGTGTAGCGACTGCACGAGAGAGCAACAAGTGTTATAATGTGTCCATTACAGGACAGACTGATTTGAAAATTTAAAATAACCGAAACAATGGGCGACAGAGAAATGAAACAAACACATGTCTATTCTAAAAGATGTCCAATACTTCTGAAGAGACTTCGAAATTTATTTATAAAGGTCATTGTTCTCTGTACAGAGTTCTTCAAAAGAATACAAATAATATACTCAAATCTGCGATTTTCCAGTATCAGAAACGCGCGTTATTCAACTTGGTTTGAACCTCCTAATTCAGTACGATAGCCATCTTTCACTTTCTAACACTAGAACTGATCATTCTGATGATCGATAACTTACGGCACTGGCAATATTTGTTATTGAATTTCCTGAATTTTCGCATAAAATTTTAACAGTTTTCACAAAACTTACCGTTTGTTTCATATCTCTAACAAAGTCATTTAGACCTCTGCTGGATACCCTGTATTTTGAGCATAGTTTTGTTGTTCATGTAATTTGCCATCAATCTTTCTTTAAACTCTTATAAGCCAATAAACTTACGATCCAATAAACCTCTCTTTGGGGATTGAAATTGAATGATAAATCAACGAAATTTATGTAAAAACCGATATTAAAAATTTCGACCAAAGAGTGAGACTGTAAAAGCATAGGCCGCCTCCTTACCGCTATTGAAACTGTAATGAAATTGAATGACATATCAACGAAATTAATGCAAGACCGATGTTAAAAATCTTGACAAAAAAGTGAGACAGAGCTGCAGTGGCTCAGGGGATAGAGCGTTCGCCTTCCAATGAGGTGAACCGGGTTCGAATTCAGCGATGGCTGGTCGATACGAATCCACATCCGGCTTGCACTGATCACAGTGCTGACGTGAAATTTCCTCAGTGGTAGACGGATCATGGTTTAGAGTCCCTTCGTCGTCAGGCTAACCGTGGGAGGTTCTCGTGGTCTTCCTCTCCATGTAACGCAAATGCTGGTTAGCTCCATCAAAATGACCTCCACGAAGGCAAATTTCTCCCAATGCTCGATCCAGGAGTTCTTTTGTCTTCTGGATTGGATTCAAAATTACAAGACTACGGAGTTGAACATTAGTAGTCTTAAACGCATGAAACTGGTTCAACGTCGGTTATAAAATAAAATAAAATTATAAAAGAGTGAGACTCAACAAAGTGACAACGGCCATACCATGAGGAAAATACCGGTTCTCGTCCGATCACCGAAGTCAAGCATCGTCAGGCGCGGTCAGTACTTGGAAGGGTGACCACCTGGAAACACCGCGTGCTGTTGGCATACCTTTGAGCCACGATGTCTCAGGGAACAGGAAGTTCGCATTCTAATAAGGTGAACCGGGATTCGTTCCCGGCGATGGCTGGTCGAAACGAAATCATGGGTTAGAGTCCCCTCTCCATCAGGCTCACCGTGGGAGGTTCTCGTGGTCTTCCTCTCCATATAACGCAAATGCGGGTTAGTTCCATCAAAAATTCCTCCACGAAGGCAAATTTCTTCCTATACTTGATCCAGGAGTTCCCTTGTCTTCTGGATTGAGTTTAAAATTACAAGGCTACGGAGTTGAACATTAGTAGTCGTAAACCCAAAAATTGGGTCGGCTGTTCAACGACGGTTATAAAATAAAATAAAAGAATGAGACTGAGAGACCATAGGCTGCCTCCTAACGGCTATTTTTGTACATAACCTTTTCCTGTATACATCAAAATTAATTTTGGGATAGTTTTGGGACGACACCTGTTATTGCTTTACTTTAAAACTTATTTCTCATATTGACCTTATGCTCTCCTATAGGCATTACTACAGTGCTGACACTTTCAACTTTTGGTTTGGATACAAAGACAGATTTACCAAAAGTTTCGTATCCTACAGCTCTAGATTGGTTTGTGGGCATGTGCTTTACCTTTGTCATAGCAACTCTTCTGGAATTTGCTGGAGTTCATTATTTTACTAAAATTGGAAGTGGTGAATATCCATGCATTGAATCGAATGCTGATTCTGAAACAGATGATGGAATATCTAGATCGATCGGCCCTACTACTGTTAGCGGTGGAGATACTGTGAGTAAAAATATTTTGTTGAAAAAATCTTTTGGTCCTTAAACCATTTCATTATTGCCATCTACCTTTTACACTGAAAATTGGATTATTGCATAGTTTAATTTTCAACCCCAAATGAAGTTGGTGAAAAGTTTTTTATCAAGTTATGCTGTGGAATTGTGAAAATATGATGAGTTTTCAATTACAACTATTTACTTTGATGGTTTGGATAGAGTTTTCAGGAGGAAGAAAGTTTCGATTAGATAAAAGATCTTGCACTTTGCAGGCTCAGTTTCAACTTTTATATTTTATTTCTAAAATATAAAAATGTATGCATCACCTTTCTTGCAATTATTCAAAATAATGCAAAAACTAAAATTAAAAAAAAAAAAAATAAAGTCAATAATCAACAAAATTGCCTTTCGAATCTTCCATTGCTGTTTGAAATGAATTTCGTCAAATCACAACTGAAGTTGAAATTTACGGTATTTTTATCTATAAAATAAGCTAAAATATGTAACGTTTCTAACGCTGATGAACATATTTTATTCGCAATTAAATACCTTTGCATCTCTTAGTTTATAACGAAGATGTTATGGTTAGATGATAACCAAGAATGTTATGGTTTAGGAGATGATTTTCAGTCATTTTTTGGTTAATTGTTTATCAATAATGAAAGCAGTAATTATGAACTTTCTAACCTCAAAATGACAGTTTAAATACAATTGAAAGTTAAATGAAATAGTCTAAGCCGATAATGAAGAACCAAGGCTTTATAATGTTGCACTATCTTTTTTTTTTCCAGCATTTTAGCAAACTGTATCCTAAGAGGAATCTTGCCGACATTCATCACATTAAAATAATAAATAATTATAATAATAATGGAATTAATTATAATTTAATTAATAATAAGAATTATCAAATTAATAAGAAGAATTATCAAATTAATAATAAGAATTATCTAAATAATAATAACAATAATTATAGAATTAATATTTATAGAATTAAAATTTAATTTATAATAATAATAATTATATAAATAATAATAATAATTATATAAATAATAATATAATAATAAAATTAATAATAATAATAAGAAGAATAGAATTTATTATAATACTAAGGGTTAATAATAATAAAATAGTTTCTCATGCCTATAAAAAGATTAATTATTTTATTCCCGATTTTTTAAAATTTTCTACTTATTATAAAAATTAATTGTTGAAAATTTTGAAAGATATTTTAAAAATTGTGTGTCAATATTCAACATCAAAATGAAGATTCTATATGTGGATGAATGATGTTTTAGTTGATTTCAGGCAGAAAATTAAGTTTGCCAAGGCTATCTCACCCCAGATGATGACTTAGACAGAAAATAATTTGTAAATTCTCTTTACCAATTGGAATATTTTTTGCTATCTTCATTAGAAACTAGTTGTGCTGATATATTTTATAAAATTTTAAGAGCCATGCATTACAATTGAAACGAGATGTCATTATTTTTTTTAAAATTGATTAAGAAAGTTACCACAGTTTACGATACATACAATACGAATCAATATATTACTTAACTGTATAGCCCCCTTAACTAAATAGTAATAAATAATTAAATAAATAAATACACAAATTTACAAATAAATAAATAAAAACAGAATATAAAAATTATTGATATGGAAAATTATATTTCGTTTCTTATTCAAGGGGCATTTTGAGGGAAAAATTTGAAAATTTTTCAAGAGCACAAAAAGCAAAACACCCTAATATCTATCCTTACAAGTTCGTCTGTTAAAAATATGCACAAAATATAAAGGTAAAAATACAAGTAAAATATGAAATTCTACTAGATCTCAGTTTCGAAAATAAAAATACCCATTATCTCATTTCGTCCAAAACCCACATGTACACAAAGATCTACTGCACATAAATGTTTTAATAAAGGACTAAAACAAGCGTAAAATTTAACATCTAATGTGATAAAATAATATACGAAACAAAACTGAAAAGTGAAAATTCTACTAGACATCAGTTTCAAAACTAAAACGCCTATTACCTCATTTCGTCTAAAACTGACAAGTACAGAGAGTCCCATTGTATATAAATGTTTTGATAAAAGACTAAATAAAGTTAAAATTTAACATCTAATGTTATATAATGATATACGAAACAAAAGTGAATTTTTTGTTCTGCCTTTTATCAATAGGTTCTATATCCAAGCCCTCTTCTTCGATCTTCCAAGAGGAAAAGATCTTCAAATTATTTACCCAGCTGTAGAGATGTGAGAATCTGTTGTATACAGTTCTGGAATTGTTTTTTAGCCAGTGAAGAGTACAAAGCAGCGATGAGACGACGTGTTGCTGGAAGAACAGATGCAGTTAATAGTGTTAGTAAAATTGATGAAATATCCCGAATTTTATTTCCATGTTGTTTTGTTGCCCTCAACTTACTTTATTGGATTGTGTACGGAAGCAAACACCAATCATCAGTTTGGGAAAATAATTAATATAAATCATTATTTAATCATAAGCAGTTAAAACTGACATATTTAATTACTTCATATGCTTGATGAAAAAAAAAACATAAAAAGTAAGTTTAAAGATACCTTTTTTATATAAAAAATTTTACTATAGTTAATAAATTGGTGAATATTAACATTTTAGCAATCAAGATATAAATAACTTGAGGTTTACTCTCACGAATTTTAAATCACTTACTGTGCACGCGCATACTATAAATTTGATTTAACAAAGAAATTTGATTAATATTAATAGTTTAAGTAATTTCAAAGAAAACAAATAATATGTAAAAAAAATTAAATAAAATACCCTAAGTACCTAAAACAACTTATACCCACGTAAATTCCTGCTTGTGATAACTCCTTTCTTTTAACTTTTTCTCAGTTTTTAAAGATATTTGATGACGACTTCTCGATGTAGGAGAATTTCATGTACATCCAATGATAAGAAGAAAATTTATTATAAGTGATTATTTTTGAAAGTTTATAATCCCGCATAAATTGTTTTCTAAAAGCTATTTAAAATTTCAATGCGTGATATTACAAAGTATTTTATAAAATTATTTCAATTTCTCCCAGTATACTTTTTAACAGCACATATACATATCTATACCATATGCTTACGGTCAAAATATAATTAAAAAAAATTGTCATGTGAAATAATTAATTTATAATATGATGTTGCTTTATTGCTTTACTTAGATAAATTGCTTTTGTAATGGAAGTAATTATTGAGTGTTCAATGTGATATATCCCCCCAAGTAATCTTTCTCTACTTGTTTTCATTACACAATCTGTAATAAATGCTATTCAATAATGCTTTGTATTCAAGTTATTGTTAAAAATATTTCACCACATGATACTGCCATTCTACACAAGCAACATTTCTTCAAATCTTTTCTTTACATTGTAGTCAAAATATCATATCTCACCTAGTGTATTTTATTCTTATTGTACATATTATTATACGAAATATGAATATAAAGTATTTAAACAAGCCTTCTCCTCCTTTTATTCTCCTTTATTCCCTCCAAGCCTCCTAGCATTTATTCTCCTTTTAGGCAAGGTAGCCTTGCCTAAAAGGAGAATAAATGCTTAGCCAAGTAAAGATATCAGAAAGAAAGGATGAACTTGCAGAAGATAATACTGAAATAATATCTTTTGCTTTAAAGAACAGTAATTTATGTTGTTCTGATTTGTGCTTATTTGAAGTTCAGTCAAATGAAATTCTTTACTAAATCATCACGGGAACACTGTCAAAAAATATGGATCAAATTACGGAAAAAAGTACTCTCACTCTAGGTGATCCGTAAAATCTATTTTAACTGTAAAATTTTATATTGTAATTTTATGGTGATAATTAATTTCAATAATTCAGTGACTTTACATTAAATATTACTGTAAAAACTATCATATTTCAGATTTTTGGTTCTGAAATATTGTACAGTGTACTTAGCAGAGTAATAAAACACTGACCAGAAGAATCATATAAAATGTTTTTTTACGGCATCATATTTAAAAAATGGAAAACTATTTCTTATTTTCATAAATGAAGATCGAGCAATCTTTTCTTCTTCGTATTATCTTTAATTTAGAAGATTTTCTTCTGCTACTAAATCATTTCCCTTTTTCTTCTTTAAAAAAGAAAAAAGAAATAGAGGTAGAAAATAAATTGCCGATGCTGCAGCTAGATGGTTTCTGCAACCGAGCCACTGAAGCATGTGATAATAATTTCTGGATCAATTTTAAATTGTGAAATGAGCTGCAGTTATAGACATCTATGATTTATATTTCCATGAAACTCTCAAAATACATAATTAAACGCGAATGCATTAAGCTGCACTTGTCAATTAGAAAATCGTAACATCCTTAATATTTAAATAATGCACATCTCAAACTGAATAACAAATAGAATTTCTTTAAAAATGTATTATTTTAATGTGCTCATCAAAAAAACTTTAGTAAGCTACAATCAACAATGTAAAGACCTATTGAACTGACTACAGTTAGCATAAGATTAATATTTACAATTCAAAGTTATAATAGAATTCAATTTATTCTAAATTTTAATAGAATGGTTTCAATAGAATAGTACATGACTATTAAAAATGACTGAAGGCAATTTAGATATGAGACAAGTCATTTTGTCATTTAATATTACTGCTGTAAAATAATGTTTTAAAAATCACTGCTTTTTTCTTAAATACGATATTTTTCTAACAATTTGTACTAAATTCAAAATTTTTTATAATAAAATTATGTTGATAAATTATCATAAGGTTATGTCATGTTAGTCTCGAAAGTACTCTATTATCTATTTAAATATTTAAGAAAAAGTATTTTTAAGCTGTTTCATTTATCTTTTTTAGATTGATAGCTAGCTAATATGTATTCAAAGAATAATTATATTATAATTAAGAGCAGAAAATTGTGTGTGACTAACTTAACGAATTAGAAAGTGATTAATGTTAATTTCGATATTTTGGCAATTCTGACTTTATTGTGTTTTATTAGACAAATATATTTGCAATCAACTTATATTATTTTAGAAAAGTGTAAATCCTAAGAAAATAGTATTTTTTTTTTAGTGATTGAGGTGTAAAATATCGAAAATGCCTCTTTGGCTGTTGTAAAAACTTTCACGCACTGCGTTTGTTAAATCTGCATATTGAGTGAAAATTGTCACCACATTCACTGAAATACCAAACAATTTTTAATGAAGTTGACGTGCTGAAATTTAGAGAAATTATTTCGGAAGAAATCAAGTAATTAAATTCAAGAAATACTACAACGTATTTCAAGACTATAAGATCATGTTGCAAAATGCGATGGAACAAAAGTAATTATTTAGAATGAAATTGCAAATTTATCTTGCTTTCATTGATCCAAATCAGACGATTCAAAGGGAATTGTGTATGAGCCTAGCAAAAAAATTAAATTACTCATTTCACATTACGTATACAAACAGAAAAAAAACATAAAAAAGAACTTATTTCGAATTAAATCGCTTCATGAAAATGATCATGGAGTACGTTTCTCCCAACTGATGATTTTTAATTTATCCATGCAAAGTTAATTGTGTATGGGACGATTAAACTATAATAAAATTACTCATTTTAACTCACGTTTACAAAATAAAAAATTCAGAAAAATAACTTATTCAGAATAAAATCTCATCATGAAAATGAACATGGAATTTATTAGTTCAAATCAGATGATTCTCAATTTGAACAACTAAAATTTATTTTGCATGGGCCCATTGAAATGGACTAAAATTATCGATTTTATATCATGCATATTAAAATAAGATATTCTATTGGTAATTATAAAAATTTAAGAAATCTTTCCACTAGTTATTTCATTTTGAAATATTTGAATGCAAGAATAAATAGATCATTTCTGTGTTGTTCGTAAATCATTTTTTATGATCGTCATATTATTTTTTCTAAAATTCGTCATGAAAATTTAGCAAAATTAGTTCTTCCAAACTTTTTTTATGTGTTTTTATGCTAGAAATCCTTGATTATACACTGAAAAAAATATTGTAAAAATCACCAGAATAAGGTAACGTGTTTCTGACTCTTTGGGAACGCCAAATAGCTTGTCACTTTTTATCGAAGTGCATTGGTGATTATTTTGATAAAATATGGTTTCATAATATGTGATAAAATTCGGTAAATGTGGAAAAGTTTGGTATCTTTATCTTATTTCGTTAGAGAAGGACATAAAAATTATTTATTCAGTTATATTTTCTTTTCAGTTTTGTATTTTTTATTAAATGTGTGGTAATAAAAACTATAATTTTAAAAACCAAAATTCCCAGTAAACCGTTACCAATTTAATAAACAAAATTACCAAATATAAGGTCTAAATACTATTTATTTTTGTTTTTATTACCAAATGCATGGTTCTTTTCAGCAGAAATGTCATTACCATATAGTAGTACGGTAATTTTTTTCTTCCTGTAGTATTAATGAAGTTAAAATACTTCTTAAACATTAAGTGAATTGCTACTAACTAAAGTGATTGCAAAATTCAAGATTTCAGCATAACATCGGTCCATTGAAGTCGAACATTAATAATCTTTAAACATTAACAAATCTTTAAACATTAGAATTTGTATTTATCATTAGTCAAAAATATACTTTAGCTGTGTAAATTATAATTGTGCGAATACTATTTTTTCCATTTAAAAGTAATATTCTTAAACCAATGCAATATAATTAAATACATATAATTTATTTCAGTATAAGGATAATAAATATACTTTCTATTATTTTTCTGATTCAATAAAAAACTAGATGAAAAAGCACATGAAGCATTTTCATAAACTTTAAAATATTTTGATAAGGACGTAAAGTCGTTGGTTGTAATAAAGTTCCTACACGTCTTCTTTTTATTATCAAATATATGAGTAAATTTGGAAAAGAAAACTGCAACAATAAAGCATGTTTTATAGCTTTTATAACAGAGTGAAAAGAACTAAAAGTAGCAGTTTTAGTTTTTTTTCAGGAAATTGTATCAATATCTTATGGATTCATTTTCTTAGACTATATTTAACCAATGTTATGATTATAAAAATATAAAGCTACTTGGTAGTGTAAAGATAAGATTTTATACTTTGTTAAAAAATGCCAGATAATATAGTTTGTTAATAAATAAATCTACCATACATTGCGGAAATGTACTTAAAATGACACACATAATATTAATATACGTAATCCACCCATTAGCATTTATATGAAATGGACGCACGTGGGGCGTTTTGGAAATAATTAAGGCCATTATTTTATATGAAATCAGTATCAAATGTTAATTTTATAAATCAAATTGCTTTCCTTTTTGCAAACTAAATGAGCTTAAAATTATTTTAAATTATTTCTTTCTAAAAATAAAACTATTCGTATTATATATTTTAGCTGTTCATTACTTAGAGTGCAGTAGCTATTATTAAAATATGTAGCAGCTATACTGTTATGGAAGGTACTTATTTATTTGTTTAAATGATATCAAAATATTGGATAATATTAATTCATAATTTTTTATTGGATTAATATAATATTGGATTTAATATAATATTTTATTGAAGAATTTAGCCTATGGCATGATTTTTTTTTATTATTTCCATGTTTCGTTGATTTCTTACATAAAGTTACTTTTATTAAAATAGCATAAATTTTACGACTTACTATATTTTACTGAATTTAAAATTACTATATTTAATTATATTTTTAGTCTAACTAAACTTTATGTCCAAAATATATCATAAAATTTTAGTTATAAAAGTGAACCAAAGTGATTATTAATGCGCCGAGATGTCTAACTATATATAAAAATCCAATGATGGTGTCGCACCAGCCAATGAAATCTAAGGTATCACGTGACAGTATGAAAGAAGTAGCCAATCCAAGCGAGGATGCAGTTTTAAGCCAATCAGAAAAGAGAACGCATTCGCGTCAAAGCTTTTTGTTGATTTACTTTGAGTGGGTTTTTGCTGATTACATCTCATCTTATCTTATCATTCTTATGCCTATCCAGTGATTGATATCTTTTAATGTTTACATTTTTGTTGTTTGCTATTATAAAGCTTACTGAGGCTTGCTTACCTTAAAATGGTTAAATTTTAAATCACATTTATTTATTCAACTCATTTCAATCATTTGGAATTTCAGTATAATGTCTGACAGGACAGATCGCGATCGAGAATATCGCAGACAGCGGAGATTGGATCCCACGTTTCGTCAAAATGAACAAGAGCGTCGAAGAATAAATCGACAAAATAATCGAGAGCTTACTAATGCCCGCCAAAGAGAAAATCGAAGTAGGGCAGCTAATCGTCTTCGAGAAATAGATGAAAATCAGTATTTGGGAGAATCGTACAGTCGTACTTATGCTCTGCCGCGCATTTATATCCTTATATAAATGTATTAAAATTTGTTTGCGAAGCAAACAAAAAAGAATTGCGTAGCAATCCTCGGGGGTTGGCGAGCAGGGGTCGGAGCCCCCTAGTATGTAAAAAAACATGAATGAATAGCAAATAAAACTGCAGTAATGTACAGTGCAAAAAATAAACAAGAGACCACCCAGAATGACTTTTGATCTAATGATCACGTTCCAGGAGACAATTTTAAAGGATTTCGTGGGTGACCTTAAATATGCTAATTAGTTAGTGTAGACAATATTTTAAGTTATGAAATCAGACACAAAAAGGTACTTTCCCTGAATAAATATACCTTTTTCAACGGATTCGGATTTCTGACCCCCAAAATATATGGGGTTGCCACAATCTGTGAAATATGGTCCCCACAGTCAGTCTCTGTCCAAAGTTTGGGCCCCTTAATGCTAATTTAATTTTTTGCGTTATTCACCATATCTCGAGAAATTTTTAAGTGAAAATTTGAAAAATTTTTGGGCACAACTATAAAATTCGTATATTGAAAGAAAATTCCATGAAAAATATAACATTTAGATAATATTTTTTATTTTTCATTATTCTATTTAATATTCGTCGAAATATTTTGAATTATAAGGTATAACATATTTTACGTCCTTTTGAAGAATGTAATTTCACATGGCATGTGATGAGTTTCTGAGATATCCAATTTCAAAAATACTGCTTCTTTAAAATTTTAAAATATTCTGGTAGTTTTTACCATACTTTTTTCTGTGGAGACTCAATATTAGTTTTAACCGGCAAAAAATTAAAACAATTTTTTTTCTCCATGAAAAATATAATGTTTGGATGGCTAAAATAGCATGCAATATTGCAGAAAAACATTCTTTATATATTTATTTCCATTTCATTTATATTTTGAGTTTTTTTATATTTTATTATAATTTTGCTAAAATATCTTTAAACACAAACATTTTACCTAATAAGAAACTACCCGTTAATGTCAACCATCCTATCTTTCTTAAAGCTTCAGGATATTAGAAAAGGAAACAGCTTGTTTTTATTTTAAATTTGCATATTTCATAAACTAGTTTTATATTTTATCCTTATTATAAGTGACTAGTACAAATTTTCAGTTTCCTGGCATACGGATAACTGATGATGATTTTAAATTAAATATGTTCCTCGCTGTTAAATTCAGATGTTCTGTGTTGTTATAGTAATTCACTAAAATAACAGCATTAGCATATAAATTAGAATCTAAAATGTCTTGAAAAATAATGAAAATTTTAGGATGACAAATGAGCAAGCTTATAAATTTCTATGAGAACTTAGAATATTTAAAAAAATTATTAAAGAGCAACTTTATTTAAGTAAAATTAAATTATCTTTTTATTTCCTATTTCATATATTGTTTTAACGAAAATCTTATTTACTATAAATGCTTTCCTATTAAATTGTATATTGCTAATAAAAGGCTTTATTTAATTTCCTTAATATAAAAATAGTTAAAAATTTATTATCTGTTAATTAAAAATATACATTTCCTCATTAATAATATACATTTCTTAATTAATAATATACAAAATTTGGGAATAAAATGTTTAGCATACATTCATCAAAACTCATTAAACTTAATAATTGGAGCTAAGAATCAAAATCAGTTTGTTTGATTACGAGTTAGGATGTTTTCACTAATTTATCATCATATTAATACGTACAACGTAATTAAGGATAAATTAGTTAAATTCAAAGGCTAGAATTAATTAAATTAAAAATTCAAAGCAGAGAATAATCAGAATGGAATGAAACAATTTAACTCCTAAAATATTAGCAAGAGTTTATAATATAAATATTATAGTGATTTCAAATGGGGATGAATAGGTTTTAAATTCCAAAAATTAAATAAGAGAGGAAAATAAAATTCATTAGGTGGAACGTAGTATATTGCTATTCTAGTATTGACTCCAATGATGCTTAATTATTTTTCGCAATAGACACTTTTGGTAAATTAGTATGTTTGGTACCAATTAAAACTGTATTAATATAGGGAAGTTTTAATGCAGATATTGTGGAAAAAAGTGTTTTATGGGTCCTTGAAATGAATAAGTAGCAGATAAAAACGCTTAATTGTTCTAAATTTTGATAGTCAAGAGTTGGCTTCGAGCAGTAACATCGTTCCAAAAGATACTGAACACAGCTAAACGTAATTTTGATGAGATGGGAGACTACTATAAGTGCGTTACTTAATCTAATAATGTTAAACTACCATCAAAGATAAAAAAGTAATAATTAATAAAGACAATTAAGTAACTTTAGCTTTTGTTTTAAAAGTGTCGGTATGTGTCTTTCAGATGCTTGCATAAATTCGTATCGTCCGTTGTCCAGTACTGATTTATTGATAGTTTAATTTTCTTTCAAGAAATAGAGAGAGAAAGAGCTAGATAAGGACAAAAGAGAAAGTGCAGGACAACATCATTTTCAGGATATTCGCTTATAGATAATAAAATTTTGAACGTACCTTTAAATCTAACGCATACCCTTCAAAAGAGAACAGTGTTAACGCATGTGCATTGCTGAAACAGTTCTCTCAGTTTTCAAGACTAAAAGTATGTTATAAAACCGTACCTTTACAAAGATAATCAAATCGTTCCCGGCAAAAAGAATAATTTCAGATTTATAAGCAGCTATAAAACTTTTAGATATTTGATTCCTCAGTGACTGCTTACCATTTTTCTTAATTTACATCTAAAATCTATTGTTATATGTAATTGATTAGAAAAATTATAACAATTGCAAAAAAAAATCTTTCAAAAACCAACAGTCAAATATGAATAAATTTTACGCTTGATTTGATAGCTTTATTTTATTTTTTATGTTATATTAAATAAAATGTAGGAACGAGAATAAATAGAATCAAATAAATAATGGAGCAGTAAAGGAAAATTTAATCTATAGATTTCTTAAGTTCAAATTATTAGAAAATAAATTGCCAGTAAAAATTTTATTCATCTGAAATAAATATAAATCATACAATTTTGCACATTTTATAGAACAGTAATTTTAAGGAATTTTTTAATTAATATTCTTATGTTAACACATGAAATACCTTATTTTTAAAGATGAAATGTAAAAGAATAAGACTCTTCATATATTTTTTTTCTCCAATGCCCACCTGGGGATTGACTTACGTCATACAGGCATCTGAAGAGCAGATTTGTGGGCCATTCTTTCAGGGGCACCTAATTAGGTGGGCCAACGTTACTCCCACAGTAAGGACAGGTAGTACATAGAAGGAAAGAACATCTATGCCTAACCCGGGATTCGAACCCAGAACCTTTCTGATGCAAGAGCAGTTCCTTAACCCCTGCACAGGCCGGTCGGCCGACTCTTCATATTGACTTGTAACAAAAAATATGACAAAAATTATTACGTACCTTTTACTGCAAATCGAACTCCCAAAAACATATTTCATTGTACAAAAATGTAACTTAATTTCTATAATAGTTATACGTTTAAATAAAGTATTTTTTGAAGTAAAATGTACAATTTCCAAAATTTACAATGCTTGATAACAATATTAAATTTTTATTAATATCATTATTTACAACATTATATATTTTAATTTATTATACGCAACCAATAAAATCAAATAGTTTGATAAGACACAGTGCGTATATAACTTGGTGATGACAACCGAAGCAAAAAAAAAACAAGCAGCCCCACAAAGTATAATTTAATTTTATTTTCGAAATCAAATTTTAATTTTTAAGTAACTGTTATTTGCTTCTACCTGAAAGCAAGTAAACTGATCGAAGTAAACAAATTATGTAAAAATGTATTTCTTGTAGTGAAAACAGATTTTGCTATTATTGATTTTGCATATAATTTTGAATATCTTCCGCTTACTTAGCATACAAATGCAGCAAGAAAATTTTATGTTTCTAAACTCTTTTATGTTCACGTTT
The DNA here is from genome assembly GCF_982258835.1 of Parasteatoda tepidariorum. Classification (NCBI taxonomy): domain Eukaryota; kingdom Metazoa; phylum Arthropoda; class Arachnida; order Araneae; family Theridiidae; genus Parasteatoda; species Parasteatoda tepidariorum. The sequence goes on from NC_141765.1 coordinate 7,600,884, forward strand.
TTGAAAAAAAGTGCTATTATTAATTATGCATACAGTTTTAAATATTCTCTGGTCATTCTGGTTACTTTACAGACAAATGAAGCCAGAAAATTTTATGTTTCTAAACTCTTTTTTGTTTATTTTTTGAACAGATGTGCTTAGTAATGGTTGTATTTATGATCAGTTTAAAAACGTATTAGTTTGCTTCAATAGCTGCTTTTATATCATGATGATGAATTTTAAAACCTTTACATAGATCTGCCACGAAGATAAGTTAAAATACATTATTATATGCAGAGAATAGAACAAACAGAGAGTACATTAATATGTGCAGTGTGCCCCCCCCTTTAACTAAATGAATTCAGAATTAAAATTTTAAGAAACAAAGGATGATAGAGGATGGCATGTCTATTATGAAAACGATGCAAATTTCAGGCAGAATTTTTTCATTTAATTGCAAGCGTTTCCCTCAGATGGCGCTGTATGGTGTTCAGATTTGACCATTGGTCCGTAATACCTTGTAGTACCATAAACACTCGTTGTCCAATAGAATACAAGGTTCCAACCTCTTAATCCAGCAAGGCAACCTCTCTTCATGTTTTAATGCTAGTACTGCTAGCTTTATAGTCATCGATTGTTTTAAGCGTCATCTGTAACAGCTTTTGTAACTAAATTCCAAAATTTCTGTATTTTTCACAACAAATGAGATATTTGGTTCATTCCTCTATCCCTCTCTTTATGAGAGTTTTTAATTTTGAAATTATTCAGTCATCCGCTGGGTATCATGTACGCTTATTCTTATGCTTCTTCACAAAATTCAACAATGATATAGTAGTATTATACATTTTTCTGCAAGATTTTTGAAATGATATTGATCTATAATCTAAATAGATATAGATCAATTTTAGCTATTATTTTCGTCTTACATTATATATTTTTTTCAATTAAGTGGTCTTACTGAAGATATTTATATTGAAGTATTAAATTATGAAATTATAATTTTGAAAAATACCAAAAACAAAATAATTTTTTTAATATTTTTTTATCAAATAATAACATTATTCTTATCAAAAGCACAAATGTTCCAGACAAACAACTTTAATTGGATTAGATTTCTGTTTTTAATAGAAACAATTGTATTGTTCAGTTTCAATATCTGAAAAAAAGATGAGTTGAATACATAATAGTTTTAATTTTTTTTCTGAAATTAATAAAATTTTAAAATAATAAATTAATAAAATTTTTATTAGCTCTTATTTTAATTTTTTAAAGACATTTTTTCCTATTTTCCAAGTTTTGCCTAAATAACAGTGAACTAGCTTTGTATCTGCACTTCTAAATTAGTACGTTATTAAATAATACTTATATAGGTTTAAATATAGTTTCTTTAACATAAATGAAAATTATATAATAAATTTGTATATTTGAAAGTACTGAAGGTTTTTAGCATGGTCTTAATAATTAGAATTACTAAAAATTTTGAAAAATACATTAAAAAAGCTTTTCTACCCAACTTCTGGTATGTATATGTCTCATCTATATCAATGTAAATATTTTTCCTAATATTTCTGCCACTTAAAATAGTTTAAACATGGTCCAGTTTAAAAGACAATACTGATTTTTTGCAGTTAAGGATTCATACAGATCTGCACTTTCACGAAAAAATAGTAATTTCGTCTTTTTTAAAATCATAATAGAAATTATCCTGGAATAATTTAATTTTCAAGGACTATATGAGAAATATAAATGTCTTACTTCAATAAAAAAAATATATTTATTAATTTTTGAATGTATAGATTTTTTTTTTACTTTTAGCTCCAAGTGCAGATGTAAAACTTAATGCACTTGTAACCATGCTAGTCTTCAGAAGCAAGATAAATACTATAAGTTGTTGATAAGAATTAATATTTTTCATCTTGAAATAGACATTATAAGTATAATTATTATATTAACATAAGTATAACTCGTAGGAATTATTTTTGTAATTTTTTTTACCGTGTTATAAAATATTTTAAGTAAACTATAAAACGGGTAAACATATTCACAATTAAATAATTAAAAGAAATAGAAAGACATATGTTACTTAATATAAATGTGATACAAAACAACATAATACTAAATACGTTTTGTTTAATACATGATCTGATTCTCATATTTCTATTTTGCTTAAACTGATGGAAAGAATGGTTATCATAAAACAATAATATTTGTACATTAAACCTTAATATCCAGCAGTTACGTTGTGAATCCAATAACTTGTTAAATTTAAACATGAATTATTTCAAGTTAAACATTTGGATCATGTAATTAAATTTAATAAGTAGATGCTAAGAAATGATTCAACTTTTAACTTTATAGAAAATGCAGAAAAGTTGAACTGTATTATGTTCCAAAACGATTTACTGAGTATCTACATCATGCAAAGATTTCATTAAACCAAAATAACTGAAAATAGTACTGATATTTATTTGGATATAAAATTATCTATTCATGTTCAAAAAAAAAACTGATATTTAAAGGTACTGATATTTAACCTAAGGAATATACATTCATATTAATGAAACAAGATTACAGAGCATCAAAACAGTCTGATGCGACAAGGGTTAAAAGAATTTCAGTGTTATCGAGATTAAAAGCATGTAACAAAAAATATGCTGTATTAGTTATCGAATTCTTGATGCAGGATATTTTCCCTGAATTTAAATTTTAAAGCGTGTCTGATTTGTCGAATGGTTGCATTGGTAAGATATGTGGTAATACTAATTGGATCTTCCAATGACTTTGAAATCAAAATATGAAACATTAATTCTGTGGCAAACGGAAGAAAAAAACTCTAGAGTAATAAGTCCACTCTAAGGATTAGAAAAAGAGAGGCATTTGAAGTGAACTACTTATTCTATCTTTGTAATTTTTGAAGTAAGCATGCATTAGTCATTTCACATTTCTTAATATTCTGAATAAAAGTCTTAAAACATTCTAAACTTTGAAAACTAGGAATTTTTTCTTTGTAAAACTAAACATTGTCATAACATTTAGATTAAAAAAAAGTGATCGAAACTAAAGTGTCTCTGTCCTAAACTATATTAAATAATAATTATCACACTAGAAACAAACAGAAATTGATTTCTAAACTTCTGTTAGCTGTTGTCGCTTCCCAAATATGTTAACCAATAAATTAAATTGATGATTATGAATATAACAGGAAATATAACTCTTGAAGCTTTGTCCACTTTGCTCACACTGTTCAATTGGAAATGAGGCATTGAACCTCGGCGATGTATATAAGATTTTCTTCTTTCTTGTAGTGCTTCTTTTAAAGAGAATCGTCCATTTCTTGGAAAATCATTCGAAGATTCGGAAGTGGATACTTCAGGAATTTGCCTTGAGTTACTTTGTCGTGCGTTCAACAATGCCGAGTCTGGTTCTTCAGTTGGTTTCATTTCTTCAGTGCAAAAAATGGTTATCTGAAAATAAAAATATATGCTGGATATCAAAATTAAACCTAATAGGCTTCTAGAACATTCAAATTAATGGCAATGATGCAAGATTAAACATAGAACTAAAGTATTTATTACTTTTAAACATTTTTATGCACAAACAAGGATTCTTTTAGAATAAAGCCCTAGAATAAGAAAACCTATTGCATTTTTTTTAAAAGAAGTAATCAAATGTTCAAATTCTTTATTTTATTTTAATGATCCCGCCTCCTCGCATGATTCCACAACATTCAAAGTTTTTTTTCCTATTATTGTATGTTATTATTACAAAATTTCATGCATCCATATTGTACTTAGAATGTAACGTGTAATCATTACTTTTGACAAAAAAGGGCCTTTTGTTTCAGTCATTAACTGTAAATGTCCAAAATCCTCTGGTCCTAGCTGATAGGGTTGTCACAGAGTTGAAATAGCGTGCTCATTTGTGATGAAAACTGGGAGTTTAAATGTTAATAAAACCTATACTCTGAAATAATATCAAATTGGGGATGTTATATTTTAGACTGAATTGCTTTGTTGACCAAATAAAAAGTTACTTTAAAACCTTTTTTAGAACGAATTCATTAGTTATTGAGCATTAACTGGATTTTCTTAAGTTATATTTCTATTTTAAAATTACTGACTTAAAATCGAAAGTAAAAAATTCAATTGTTTAATCATAAATACTTTGCTTTCTGAATTTCAAAACTCCTGATATCACATGAAGAACTTTGTCAGATAAATTGTTTAAAAAAATTCTGTGCCAGTTAACCAGTTTTATTCAACCTCGCATGGAAAAAAATTCTGGTAAAACTGCCGTGCAGTATGGTAATGACATTTCGCCTGAAAAAAAAAAAAAAAACGTAACTCTGGCCAATAAAACCAATATAAACGGTATATAAAATGTTCACATGGTAATGGTTTCCGTTCATATTTTAACTGTTTATCTGAATTTCTGGTCTTCAAAATTATAGTTCTTATTACCACACTTTTTGTAAAACATACAAAACTGAAAAGTTAATTTAACGGTTTAACGGTCAACCGAATAAACGGTTTTATTACCATTCTCTAAAGTAGTGTTTCCTAGCTTATGACAAGGACTGCGCGATATTAGAAATTATATATCGTGATGCATCGTCAGTTTTGCATCGCGATATAGCGATGCATCGCGATATAGCGATGTATCGCGATATAGTATTTTTGAATTTCATTTACTTGTAAGGCACAGAAAGTCAGATTTCTATCAAAACTTCATACTCAGATTGATTTAAATCAATTTATAATGTTGAAGATAGATATGCTTGGCTTAAGAAAGATATTAAATAAATTGACTACAATGTACAAATCTTACTTAAAATATTTATTTAAATGTTTGTTTAGAAATTCATAATACGCCTAAAACAAAGTGTTAAAAACTTTTTTTAAAGCGTTTTTTACAAATTAATATTTTCTTGTACTATTATGCATAAATAATTACATAATTATTAAGTTCGATCGTAATGTTCAATTTCTAAATAAAACGTTAAAAATTATTTGTATGTTTATAACAAAGCGCTAAATAAATTTTAGAAAAAAAACGCTTTTAAAACGCATTTTTTTATTATTATCATTTCAGTTATTATAGTTCTATTATAGTTCCTTTACGTCACACTAAAGTTGCACAATGGGCTATTGGCGACGGTCTGGAAAACATCCCTGAGGATGATCCGAAGACATGCCATCACAATTTTTATCCCCTGCAGATGGGATGGCACCCCCGCTTCGGTAGCTTGACGACCTGCACGCGAAGTCGAGCACTTTACGTTAGAACAGTTTAACGAGGACCAATACCGCACACCCTCGGTCCCTACGCAGACTGATCCAAGTGGTCACTCACCCGCACACTGACAGCAGCCAGTGATGCTTGACTTCGGTGATCTGCAGGGAACCGTGTCTTAACGATCAGTCCATTGCGGGACCTTATCATTTCAGAATTAAATTAAATTAAATAATGACCGAATTATAAACGAAAAACAAAGTAAGATTTAATTTCTTAAAAATAAAAAAATTGTGATATTCGATAATATATTTAGCTAATTAACAAATAATATAAAAGAATATTTTTTTAAAAAAATTATTATACTCTCTAATAAAACGAAGTGCTAAATGATTTAAAAAAATGAATAAAATACGCAAACCTTTCAAATTTTTTTGTATAAATATATAGTTGATAGTTTTTTGTATAGTTGATTGACATATGTCCAAATCCAAATGACAAAAATAAATTTTGTTTTAACTTTCTTTCTAAAAATAAAAACAACAAGATTTATAAATTTAAAATCAGTAATAAAAACTCATTAATTTATTAGAAGTGCAAAAAGTTTTAAATAAAGTTTTCATCCAAAAAGTTTTTAATAAATTAAAAGAAAGTGAAAAAATAACCTAACAAATTCAATTCTGTATGGGCGCCTAAATTAGATTGCCGAAAATTTTCACACTTAAAAATAAAAAGAAGTTTTTTTAAAAAAAAAACTTATCTAATTAATGAAGAAACTCTTCTTTATATATTCTTTTTAATAATTGATTGCCTTCAGAAAAAGGTAACATCGGCAATCACGAAGTTAGCCCCACTGAAAATAATCTGCACGAAAAGTCGCGACAAAGAAAAAAAAAGCTAAGAGGTGCGAAAAGGAACTTGCGATATAACGATATGTGTTCTCAAAACTCTGATTCTGATTCTACAGCTCACCAATCAAGGCCATTTCAACATAACGAAACGAACATCGTCTTCCACAGCGCGAGTCGACATCGGAACATAAGAGAAGAGTCTTATATCGCTATATCGTTATCTTATATCCTTGCGTGTCTTATATCGCTATATCGTTTTGCGCTCGTTGTCTTTACTCGACGGCTTAAATCAGATTTCTGATGCATCGCCTTGAATGAAAGTCGCTGTATCGTCTTGCCGATATATGCGTTAAATCGATATCTCTCGATACATCGATTTATAGCCCAGTCCTACTTATGACTTTTGTGTACCCTTTCTAAATTTTTCGTAACGCTGTGTAGCACTAATTAAAATATAAATGCATTTTTTAAAAAATATTTTTATTTTTATAAACGCATTTTTGTTATTAACTGTTAACTCTGTAAAAAATAGCCAATAGAAAAATACGTTGCAGTAAATTTTTGTAGCTAGCCTTGTTTCTAAATAAAAAATATTTGAAATTTTCGTTTGTTGTAAGATATTTCGCATAAGAACGCTTACCCCCACTAAACTGTTCCCGTATCCCTGGGGGTACGCGTACCACACTTTGGGAAACACTGCTCTAAAGTGTGATAAAATTATCAATTGTTAAAAAATATACACCAAATTTTAACACATAAAGCAATATTTTATTGTTAATTTTATCAAAATCATTACCAACCGAATTTGGAAAAAAATACTGAGCTTTTTGGTGTTCTCGAAGTGCCAGAAACATATTAAATTTTAACATATTCTGGTAGTTTTGACCATACTTTTTTTCTCAGTGTGATAATTTTTCTGTAATTCGTTCGACAGATCCCTATTTTGTCCTGAATTCTAACAGTGATTTTTAGTGTTAAAACACAGGTGCATAGCAGGATTTTAGATAGTATAAAGGTCATAATTATGCAAAAGAAAATTAACTTGATTCTTCTTTTAAACACTTAATTTTTAAATGCTAATATTTATTATTATTTAGAAGTATGGTTATTATAATCAAAATTCTACAACTTATAAGGCGAAATTCAAGAGTGGAAAACAGTCAATTGGAAAAAAAAATTAAGTGTTGCTTAGCAAATTTGAGAAAAATCGCTAACAGTCAGTATCACTTTAACAATCTCCATTTTCGTTCTTTCACTGCAAATATTTGTTTTAAAAGACGATTTTGATGACAACATTCTCTTCAAACAGTGTCAACATATTCTATAAGCAATTATAATATTTTGATGGTGTTGAGAATGTTCATTCATTTTGATTTTAAACCATGGAAAGCATGTTAAAAGCTTTACTTATCTAATGAAGATTGGATGCATGTAAAAAATTTCTTTTAGTATGTAAAAATGCAGAAATAAACAAAAATATGTAAATTTAAAATATACTTGAATACATTTAAAAATTTATTTATTTTCTCATTTGTTCGAATTATCCATTTTTGAACTACAAGTATGAATTAAGATGGGAGTTGCATGAAATCTACATCATATATTTTACCATTTGTTAATCTCGCTTATTTTCCCCATAATAACAACTAATGATGGATACTTCTCTGCTTTGTCGCCAAGTTACTCACAACTTCTTCTTTAGCAGCATTACAGCCCAGTGTAGGCCAAAGCAATCTCAGTCTGCTTCTTCTAGACCAGTGTTTCCCAACGTGGGGCCAACGCCCCACCGGGAGGCAATTTGATTGTAAAGGGGGGCAATTCAAAAATGGACTCGACATGAGTTTAAACCTTTTGCTCTGGGTCATTTAAATGCAATGCGAGATTTCAGTGAAAAAATCGAAAGAAAGAAGCTAATTCTTAAATAATTGCTGTCAATAAATATTATGTGACTTAGGGATTTTTTAAGCGACAATCCTGAAATGAAGTATCTGTTTACAGTCGATGGTAAAGCATTTGTGAGTTATTTTGCCAATATCTTTGAAAAACTGAATATATTAAATAAGAAACTTCAAGGAACAAATAAAACTCTTGTTGATGCAAAGGCGAAGATATTTGGCTTCATTACCCTTATTGAGTTATGTCAGAAATATACTAACAACAAAAACTTTGAACAGTTTCATTGGCTCCAAAAATGTGCAGTAAATGATACCGCTTTACTTGTTATTGTCTATCATCTGAGAATTCTATCAGCTGATTTAAAAGAAAGATATTCTGATTTAAAACAAATTTATTTTCCAACATGGATGTTGCAGTCCATGTTAGTTGATTTGTCTGATATATCAAATATATCAAAAAGAACTTGCAGAAATGCAAAATGATGAGTCATTTAAAACTTTATTTAATATGAAAGGAGTGATGGCATGGCTTCGTGAGGAAACAGAAAACAAATACCCAAATTCAATCAAATGTGCAAGAAAACTATTGTTACTGATTCCATCTTCATATTTAACTGAATGTGGATTTAGTGCTGTAAATGATTTTATTGGTAGAAAAAAAAAGAAATCGTCTGGATATAGCACAACGGGGAGACTTGAGACTGAAGCTAGCCAAATTGGAACCTAAGATAAAATCTACGTGCAGCAAGCATCAAGGGCAAGAATCTCACTAAATTAAAATATTAAATTATTATAGAAAAATCTTTATTAGAATTATTTCGAATTTGAATTTTAGTTTTTCATTATATGTTCTGAAAATTTACTTACTTTGTTTCGCTAACAATTTCCTAAGTTTCTTAAGTGAACAATTCGATTTTTTAATATTAAAAATTATGTATATGTTACATAGGGGGCATAAGAATTTTAGAAAGGCTTTAGGTGGGGCATGGTACAAAAAAGGTTGGGAAACATTGTTCTAGACAGTTCGACTTGTAGCTAGATTTTCCCATGTATTCACTCCCAATAATTTTAAGACCTTTTCCACACGTACAATCCGGTCTCCCTTTCTTCCTTGTACCCTCAATCTTTGAAAATATAAATTTTTTAGATGGATCAGAAAACATGTCCCAGCCATCAGATCTTGCATGACTTAATTACTCTAAAAATGTTCTATATTTATTATACACTTCATGGTTAAATAAACATGTATTATTTTATTTCACTGCTCCAAACAAATGACCGAAGAATTTTTCCTTCAAAAGCCAGTAATATATTTTCATTTGCTTTAATTACCACCCAAGTCCTGATGCCATACCATTTAATCAGTCTAGTTAATATAAACTTACAGAATAGATGTTAGAATAACAGAGTAATAGATGTCACATAATTGCTATTGATAGTTAGAATAATAGTTGTTACATAATAGATGTTGATATTTAGAATAATACATGCTATACAATAGATGTTAATAGATGTTACTTTAGACTGACGAACCAATTCAAATCTAAATTTATCTCCTTAAGTCAATCACTACAGCATTTCTAAATGTCCTTTATTCTAGAAGTTAAGTTTTCTGAAAGGAAAAACACGACTGAATTGTTTAATAGAAACCCGAATTTCAAAATATTTTCGCATTAAGTTATTTTTGAACTGTTTTTTTTTAATTTGTTGCGATGATAGCATAAATATCAACGCAACAAATAAACAAATTTTTGAATTGAATATATTGTTGAATTCAAAACTTATTTCTTAAATTTAGGTTTTTTTTCTAAATTATTTAGTAAAAAGCTTTATTTAATGTTCACTCTTTTCTCCTTCTTTTCAGAAAAGAACTAATATTTATCACATTTGCCTGCCTTTTTACTTTAGAAAGAATTTATAGTAACATTCCTTTGAAATTTTTTTAATGCAAAAATCACCGAAATTAAATACTGGCACTTTGATCTAGACTACCAATGCAACTACATATTTAACAAAGATCTACTAAAATGTTCTGTTAAAAACTCTATTAGTATCAATATAATAATCAAGCTGGAAACAGTGATAAATGCCATGCTGTCTATCTAAAGAACTTCCTTTTCCACTTGGTGACTATGGTTACGAGATTGCACTACAGTCCCTGGCCAAATTATTAGACGCACTATAAGATTCTATGCGAAATCTTAATTATCAGGTGATACTATACAGCATCTCACGCGTCTGAAACCGGTTTACACTTGTTTATGTTCATGCATCACTTGGTTACGCAATACACAAAAAATAAATACAAATGGGAAATATATAAAAATCACCTTAATGAAAACCCATTACATGTATGTTTAAATATAAAAGTATTGCATATAAACTCGTGCAAAACATGTCATTAATAAAACGCTACAGTGCGTCTAATAATTTGGTCTAATTATTATAACATACTAACATAATAAATATTCTATATTTATATAATCTATCGTCGAATTTATATTATATATCGTCTAATATAACCCATTGATACACGAGCGTAAACAAATGCAAACCGGTTTCAGTCTCGTAAAAACAATAAAGCTGTATAGTATCACCTTATAGTTGAGATTTTGCATCGAATCTTATAGTGCGTCTAGTAATTTGGCCAGATAGGGGTGTGATGCTGAAACTTAAGACAAATTTGACACGGAAAAAAGTATTAAAAGCTCCCTTTCTAAAATTTTCCCACACAAGCAGTCAACCTCCGTTCTTTAGATATACATGCTGTAATGGTGAATCCGAATGTTCCTTTTACCTTTGCCGAATCTGTGGAACTAAAAGTTACAACAGGTTTTTGGGCTTTTGGCATTTCTTCTTCATCTCCAGAGAATTCGGATGGAGGAAAATAGTATTCTCCACTTCCTACTTTTGTGAAATGATGAACAATAGCAAATTGTATTATAGTTGCAAAAATGAAGCCAAAGCTCATTGCTACATAATAGTCCAGGGCTGTGCAGTATGGTACTTTAGGCAAATTATTCCTACATTCCAGTCCCAGAAATGTCATTGTTAATACAGTAGTAACACCTGCAAGAAAAAAATATAATATTTCAGAATATTATGCGGATTTGTACACTGTTAGAATTTTCATTTGAAAATTATGATAAAATAACTGTCTGTCCATCCGATTAACCGCAACGTTTTAAGGTAAAGAACATATTTTTTCTTTATGGTTTTGTAACCATTTACAAATAGTATGGTTATAAAACCATAAACACGATACAATACGGTTTTTTAACCATTTCCAACTATCACTTTTCAAAAACGTAAAAAATATATTTAAATAGTCATAGAAGCTCAGCTTTTCGTAAGATAATGAGCATTGGAGAGGACACTAGAAATTCTTCGTGTGTTAAAGGGAAATATTGTGTTACCGATACTGGGACTCGAACCCCAGTTCTGCCGGTCACGAGATTGACAGATTAGCCCGCTCACCTATGATAAGTACGTAGTTGCATAGAACTAAATGGCTTGATTAGGTGGTCCTAGTTGGTGCGATTAAATTCTGGATGTTTAACCGTATTAGGTGAAAGCAGTTTGTCATTTAACCATTTTTTCCGAGAAATTTCTATGATTGTATAGGTGTAGTGTTTGACTTTAAAGGCAATAGCATTGAATAGTAAAAGTTATTTAAAAAATTATTTTGCCGCAGCCCTGATAGCAAAATTAATCAGCCATTGTTTTAATAGCATTACACCACAAATCCTGAAAAATCGGAAAATAATGAAGCTATAAATAAGTGAAAAAGAATTAATTTTCATTTTTTTATTTTATTTTTAGTGTTTAAAATAATTCGTAATATTAAATAATTCATAAAATTAAATTTTTAAATAGTACGTGCAAAACAAGAATGAGAAGAAAATTCCCGGAGAAGAATTCCACATTTGCTAATAGTTAATACCGTATTATTAAAATTGAAATATTTCTTATTCTGATTGTTTTTAATAGATTCAAGTATAATTGAAAAATGGAAAAGAATCCCTAATTTTTGTTTTATCACTGAAAAATCCCTTGATTAAAGCTATTAAAAGGAATCGGTAGGGAATATACCAATAATGCTACCTTTTTTGATGAAAGCTTCTCAGCATCTAAACAAGATATTGCTTTAGGTTTTTTGTCACAGAATATTTACATCTACATGTTTAAACTGTGATAATTGCTAATTCATATCATTGGGAGAACATTTTTTTAAAAAATTATGAACTGAGAACTTTTTCTTTTTAAAAAATTTCATCAAAATTCTTTCATTACTCAAGACGTATTCCAGTTAACGCTAAAACATTATCACAGCATACTACTGATATAATCTAAAAGTATCCCCAAAAAATTACAAAGTGAAAACATAAGTAGTTTCTTTGAAAAGGTACATCGAAAAAGATCAGTTTTCGCATTATTGATATATGTCCTACCGACTCTTCTTAAGACTGTGTGGACAAAACAGTTTCCATAATATTTCTGCATAACATAGTAAATAACACCAGAGTACTTTTACTGCATAGTTATCTCTTTGTATTAGGTAATATTGATCATGAGTCATACTTCTCAAAAAAGTGTCCGAAAATTGCTGCTTAATTTGATGTAGTGCTTATTTTTAACGTAAAAATCAAAAAAGAAATAATTTTAATTTCTAGGAATAAAATATTTAGCAATGAAAGCTTATAATACAGTGAGAAGTCAAATTAAAAAAATTTAATTTTTAAAGCATAGATAAAGCATTTTATTCCAAAATCAAACAGAATAATTTTTTCAAATGAAAAAAAAATCTTCATTTCCAAGTTGGTTCGGTAATAGTTTGAGTCAGCATGAGCTGCAATAGTTCGGAACAACAGTTTTAAAAACAAAACATGAGTTTAGGAAGTAAAATATATTTTCAGTTCGCGATCTTTATCCTTTCTTATCACATCAAAGGTAGGATCACAGTATGAATTAAAAAATTAATAGAATTATTATAGAATAATTCCATTGATAAAACAAAAAAATAATAAAATTATAGAATTGCTTGTCGAATTAAAAAGCAAACTTACTCAAGCAAGTTAACCCTGTAAAATATTTTAAAAAAATCTAGTTACTTTTATCATGAAATTTATAAAAAGTGTTACAAATTTGGAAAGGTGAAAAAAAATAGTTCATTAATTGAAAACATTTAAAATGTTCGATAAAAAATTTTTTTTGTTTAAATCCGAAGTTTTGTTCATAAAAATATATAAAAATAAATATACTCATCTGTCTCATTAAAAAGCAATATAACTTAAGTTTTTCCAGAAAAATATTCGAAAATCTCTAGTTACGTTTATCATTAAAAGAAATGTTACGAATTTGGAAAAGAGGAAAAATATAAGTTCGGTGATTAAAAGCATTTAAAATGTTTGGTTAGAATGAAATGTTTTGTTTAAATTAGACGTTTTGTAAGAAATCGAATTATTTGTCTAATTAAAAAGCAAACTAACTCAAATAAGTTTACCAAGAAAAAATATTTAAAAAAAATCTAGATACCTTTATCATGAAATTTAGAAGGAGTGTTACAAATTCAGAAAAGTGTAGGAAAAAATAGTTTCCTGAAATATTTGATAAAAATGAAACTTTTTATTTAAATTAGACGTTTTGTTCAAATAAACCAGTTTTAAATGCCTGTTATGGGCGCAATTCCTTCAAATATTTCACCCTTTCATTTTCTTCTATAGAGCTTAAAAGAATGTCCTCAGCTCTTTAGCAGATTTTGCGTAATACTTATTAGTAGATACTTTATAACAAAAATAGTTTTCAGAAACAAGTAGTCATTAATAATTTTGAATGCATTATTAAAGCTACATAATTCTTTCTAAGTCGTATTTTTCGCGATTTAATGCTTTAAACAATGACCTTAAGCATGGGTTTAATTCCTCTTTGATTCCTAACGTATAACAATCAAAGTAACAAACACGGGGTATTGGAATACGTTCAAACTATTAACTAATTTAAAATCCACCCAATTTTTTTTATTTCATTGAATAAATAAAATATCATGAAGATAAAATTGACTAATTTTGTGAGGCAGGCATGAAGTAATAAAGACATGGATCATCCAGAAAATTGGGTTAACTATATCCTTCTTTTAATTCTTACATTCTTTAAAAAGATAAACCGTATCATGTCATTTTTATCATGTCCTGGTACTTGGTTCTATTGCTTTACATGAAGTTGAATGTTTCCCATTAATCGTTGATTGATTGTAAAAATGGCTTGTAAACAGTTTCTTGCTGATGCTATATTTTCTAAAGCTAATGATGTCAAATTCAATAAAATTTTATGAACTTTTACCATTTTATTAGATAATAGATAATAGACTTTTTAGACTTTTTACTTTTTTGACATTTTATTAGATAATTGACTTGGTTGTACCTAAAGCAACTCTATCTGCAGTAGCTTCTCGATTAATCCAAAAGGCAACCCAAGATAGTACTACTAGCATAGTACAAGGGGCATAGACTTCGATAATGAAGTATCCCATATGACGTTTTAAATGAAAGCTCACCATCAAAACTGAAAAAGGCCCTGCAAATAAAAATTTTGTTTTACATAGTATTGTATTGTTAAATTCAAACAGGCAACTTTACATTTCATGCATTAGTCGACAGAGTTATTAAATGAATCTCAAGAAACTCATTTTATATTGGTTCTTGTCTTGCATTGATAACAGTGCTAAATTAAAACACTCCCGATGGTAGTTAGCTCATAGGTTTCCTCCATATAGCTTGATTATAGGAGGTTTCCCAAAAGTGTACCACTCGGAAAACACACCATGAATGTGTCGTGTCGCAATGCTTGCTATCGAATCCGTTTGTTTTTTGATTTGTATAAAGAGTTATAAGCACTCACGTCTGTTATGTCAAACAAGAATGTTACAGAGCAAGTAGAAAAGTCAGTATGTCTGCTTGCAACTTGAAAAGCCACAATAGTGGTGCGTGTGTGGAAGAAATTGGCAAATAAAAATTGCACAGCTGGCTCTAAACGTGATCACTAACTCAGATAATATAATGCTAACAAACATCAAAATTTCTAACAAAGATGAAAATATGTCGAAACGAATGCAAGCCAAATAATACAGGGGTTAACACGAATTTGGACGCATTTTAACTAGTGTCAAATTTAGCAATTGCATAAAGGAATGGTTTGGTATGTTATTAGAATCATAAATAATCCCTGTAGATTTAATATTTTATGAGCCTTAACTTATAAACTTTACTTAGCAGTAAGAAGTGACTGTAACTACTTAACAGTAGCTGCGCGATGACACCATTTTGCATGCATGTAAAAGATAAAGACTTATTCTACTGTGCATTAGAAAACATGCAGTTCAGCTGAAAATTACATTTTTACGTGGTGATTTTGATTCAACACTCTATATCCATATATCTAGCTCGTACTGCATTCTACATCTAGTGCAAATTACACTGACCAATTACACTGATTACACTGAATTACACTGATTACTGCAAATTACACTGAAATTACACTGTGCAAATTACATGTTCCTTGTAAGCAGGTGACCATGCTCATATTATAAGACATCTTTGTCGATCTTCAAAATTTCAACAATCTTACAAAAGTCTTTAAAAAAACAAGAGGGCTGTTCGATCCATTACTTGCTTCTCAATTTGAATTTTTATATTTTAAATTTTTTTAACTATTTCGGTATTTAAAAACTTTTATTAACGCATTTTCCTTTTTTATTCTAACTCTTTTGAGCAGTAGTGAATTATTTTCTTAACATAACCCTTGAATATTTGTTAATTTAAGTATTTGAAAATAGCAACGCTAATTTAAGCAAGAACGTTAATTTCAGGGTATTTATTCTCCTATAAATTATGTGGTTTGCATTACATTTAAATCATTGTATCAGCATTTTCTTAATGGTACTGCTAAAATTACTTTTTTATCATCACATTTAGAGTTTTTGAAATTGAGAGCTTTTGCTGCATACGAAAATGTAAAAGCATTGATAAATGCTTTTAACATCAAAATAAAACTACTAAAGAGTGTAAAAAGCTTTTTTTATTCATATGGTAACACAATTAAATGGAATTAATCACGGGAAATAAAGCTGTCCATCTTTACTTATGACAACATTTAAAAGAAGGATCAGGAATAAAAGAGTTGTCAAAAAGTTTTAAGAAATATTTTTCAACTTTGAGAGATGCATTAGGCGCCAAGTTTCCGGCTCTCTTTGACAAAACATCCTTTGCAAACGGCGTTAAGGTGACTATAAAGTTTCGTTCAAATAAATGTTTTAAACTGAAATCCATCACATCTAATAAATAAAATTAAGCCCATGAAATACACTTTGACTAATTATTTGCACAGGAGTTAACATAGAGGTAGTTTAAAGTTTCAAAATGCATTTAACTAGCCTAAAAACCGTTTATAACGCATTTTACTATTTTTGGTGACAATGCTAAAGCAATAGTATAGATATGCAAAAAAGAAGCATGCTTTTGATTTAGTAATAATTTACATATTTTTTCCCACAATCTATCAAAAGCCGACAACATTTCTCTAGATTATAACTCTTACAAGTTTTTAAGATTATTAGTAATTTTTTTTAACTATTTAGCATTCCATTATAAATAAGCATTAATTTAAATCATTAGTATTAATTAACTCCTATAATTTTTTACTTCAAGAATTGTATATTTTAGAGAATTATTTTTATAAATTAAATTATGCTATAAAGTTTGTACACTATTTATTCAAAAATATTTATTAAAAAATAATTCACAAAACTTTTTTTCAAATGAATTAAATTTAGTAAACAAAAAAATTTCACACGTTCTGTCCTAATTCTTTTGATAAACTGTAATAAGAATAAATTAAAAAAATCATTATTTAGAAAAAAATACATATAGTGTTTTATAGATAAATTATTTAATGCGATCATTTATCCTATGTTAATTCACCCTTACGTAAAATTGCATGGCAGTAACTGTAAGCATATTCGGTTGCATAGTTCCTAAGAAATCAAATTTTAAATACCCGACTTCTTCGATTTCTCAGGAACTATTCAACCAATTTCGCTTAAATTTTGTATTTTGTCATGTAAAATAGATAATTCAAAATGATAGAAAAATTATACACTTTACAATTAAATTTTTTAGACTATTATGAAATAAAATAATAAATAATTACTAAAATTTCTTTTTCGTATGGGATCATCTTTGGACAAACGAATTTTATAATTGTATGCAAAAACTTTTTAATTCACTTAGAAAGTGCTCGAGATATGGAGAATTGCGCAAAAAGTAAAATTAACACTAAGGGGTCCAAACTTTGGATGGCTCTCCTAACCAAACTATGGGTACCATATTTCCCAGATTGCGGCTATCCCCTATATTTTGGGGGAGGGAAAGTTATGTTTATTCAGAGAAAGTACGTTTATGCATCTTATTTCATCATTCAAAATATCGTCTGCGTTTATTAATTAGCATATTTGAGATCACCCCTTGAAACATTGAGACTGAGTCCTAGAACGTGAAGATCCGATCACTAGATCAAAAGTAATACTGAGTGGTCCATTTTTTGCGCACTGTACAAATGCCTAGACAAGACTTAACTAGCTTAATTGTCACTTTATAAATACTACTTTAGGGTAAATTACAATTACTGCATCAGGGCTGTCCAAGCATCCTAAGACATATATTGTTGCTCACACATAAACAGTCTTATGTGCTTCAGCTGATATGATATGTCAAGTGAATATACCCCTGTCAAGTGAATATACAGGTAGCACAGGAAAGAGAAAGGCAGCAAACACATGCAGCCTGGGGCACGCTGGGATTCAAACCTGCTTCCTCCATCGTTGTAATGCGTTTTGATAATCTTTGTAATGCGTTTTGATGATCTTTTCTTCTACTTGACAAAAATGGAGGTAGCGGTTTCAGATCAAATCTTAACCATAGATGTGTGTCAGCAAAGAAATTTGATTTAAAGGCATACACAGGATCGTGTGCTAAATGCAAATAATTCCTTGTCGAATTGCAGAACAGATAGCACATATAGTGAGTCTACAACTACAAAAATACAATTATAATTCACTAGTATATAAGACTTAGTTAACTCGATTCTATGTTGGGGTACCTTTTCATAGATGAAGGTTGACATTGTCGTAACTCCCCACACGCATATTGAACCCACTACTTCTACGCTTCTGAGCGTTTGGCAGAAGGACAATCCCCCGTGGCAATGGGGACCCCGATAATACATGGTTGCTTTACTTGAACCTCGCCGTGCACCATTCCTATTCCACTGCTCGCTTTGAAGCGCAGATGCATCCCTACTATAACATTTGATGTATATTTTTCCTGTTTCTCGTAAAATTGTGCTAAGGAAAATTATGTTTTGCTTAAAATTTCTGTTTTTCAAACTGAAAAGAATTTTTAAGCCATTTTTTGTATTGACAAAGAAACCTACATGCGTACGAAAATAAATCCCACTACCTCATAAAGGATAGATAAAACAGTCACCATAATATGATATACCTGAGTTAAGCATCTTTATACTTTAATTAATACTTTAATTAAATATTTGAATCCGTTTAAAATACCTTAACTAAATGTTTGAATCCATAATTTTTATCCCTTTTACTCTTGCTATAATTGAGAAATTACATTAGAATAAGAATTAACTAACAGTCATTTAATCATTAAACCATTCAAATAAGCTGTCATTATTAATAAACCGTGTAAATCTGAAAATATTGTTACCGTTCTATTTGGTTGCAGGCAAAGACATAAAAAAGTCAAAATTACAAAATAAATGGTAAAATTATTGATAGTTCTAAAGATCATTTTGGTAATTTTATCGCAATACCCTATCGCAATAATTTTATCGCAATAATTTTATCGAGAATGAAATGGAAACCCTTTATTTGGTTGCATTTACTTTTGAGATCGGTATTTTTTACTAAATGTATTGTAATAAGAACTAGAATTATGAAAAGCAGAATTTCCGATAAACCGTAGCAATAGAAAACGTTAAAATTACCATATGAATAGTTTAAATGGTTTAATTCTTAAATTGTAGTTTCTTTCACCAGAAGTGTTTTTACCATACATGTGTAGTGATTTTGCCAGAATTGTTTCTCTGTTTATAAATAAATACCTTTAAAGAATAGGTATCAGTAGCACCGCAAAAAGGTAAAAATATGTTAGCATTCAATTAATGTTAAAACAAAGGAATGCCACGAAGAGGCTTAGTTGGCGTTGTAAACTATAGCGCCTTGTCATAAAAGTTTGTTAATAATTTTGCAAAAAATAAAAAAAAAAATAAAAGTGCTTTTCCAGTTCTTAGAAATTATCCATAATATTAGCGAAGAGTCCTTTTTAACTTGACAGGATCCAATTACTTTCAAACTAAGATGATTATCATAAAATGTACTTGTATCTGAATTTATTGTACATAATGAAGCCAAATGCCTATAACATATTTCGTTACTAATAAAAGAATTGTATCAATTCTAAGTAAGGCTCTATCTATGGCATTTTATCACTTTTTTCTGCTTTTATAATAATAAAAAAAGTATATTACTAATTTTATCCAATTTTCGAAACTCTACTTTTTATTTTTTTTCCATTAAACTGTTAGTGATGCAGAGCAAGGAGTCAAAAATAGTAAGTGCGCCAGAAACATCGATAAAGTGAGCCAAAGGGTGAGTTTGGCGAAGTTCCCTCTTGCTGTAGGGGTTACACCCATTTAGGAATCAGTTGAAGTTGTAGTGCCTGAGTGTTGGAAGGTGACTAGGTTTAGATATGACGCACTGGTGAGTAATCTTAGCTTCTTCCCCCCTTTGTATTACTTAATGTTTTGGTATCAATATGTAATCAAGAATATTTCAAATCATTAAAATTTAATTTAACTTTAATATGAGTCATAGCTTTTAACTCTAATTAACATGATACATCTAAAAGTAGTATCAAATAGGTTGTATCAATGGTGCCGAGACGCCTTACCACTCGAGTTAAGGAACAACACAGTATTTTACTAATCTTAATTAATCTAGCTTAAATTTTAAGTTTAATGCACGCAATGTTTTTTAAATTCATTTACTTATTAATTGTTTTAGAGATATTTAAAAAAATTTTGAATTAAATTGTTAAATAACTTGTTGAATTATGCACGTGCTGAAAATTCTATGTGCGCGATTTCATTTTCTTGTTTCAAATGCTTGCAGGTCAAATTGTATATAGTAGAATTATTTTATGTATTTTGTAAACGTTAGGGAAATATTTATTTTATATAATTTGTTTAATTTTGTATAATCATGAACGGAAATGGAGCAGGTAGACGGCAACCGGAGCCGTACGACGCGGGTGCGGAGCAAAGATTACGAAACATTTCAATGCATTTAATAGAATTAATCCCAAAATTTATAGGAAAAAAAGATTCAATTAATAGTTTTATTAAAAAATAGATGAAGTGGGACACATCAATAATTGAACGGACAACGATAAACTGACGGTATTAAAGCTAAAATTTTCTGAGGACGCCGAGAAATTTATTGAAGATTATTCGACAGTTAATGAATACAATAATTTAGTCAATATACTTAAGACACATTTTGAAAAAAAAGTAAATATAACAACATATTTTCAGGAACTCGCAATTTGTACACAGTACGATTCAGAAAACATTTTTCAATTTAGCAATCGCCTTCGTCGATTGGGCGAAAATATTCTATCCGCTCAGGCGAATGGCGCGAATCCGGCCGTAAGAGAAGCGAATAATGGCATATTATTGGCAAGATTTTGAGCGAGCATTAAGCCAGAATTGCAGGGACAGGTTTTGGGAAACAGCCCCCCAAACATTTGAAGACGCCGTTCAGTGTGCGATTAGGGCAGAGGAGAATTTTAAAATTTTTGAGAATGCGTCGAGAAACAGGAAGGTAACGGTCACTAACAAATTTCAAGAAAAATTAATAGGCGAGTTGACGGTTCAAGTTTCTAAACTATCAGTCGAGGTAGACACATTAAAAAATCAAGGGAAAACAAATGAGGCCGAGGTAAACAATTATACTGCCAGAAGATACCCCCCATCATCGGTTAGGTACTATTACTGCGGGATTCAGGGTCACATTCAAGCAAAGTGTTATAAGAAAGAGAGAGATCAAAGGCACAACAGATCAAAATCACGAGAAAAGGTTGGATTTAGGAGAACAAATTATGCTAACAGGAGAAATTTTGTAAATAATGCTGATGAAAGAAGAAATGCTAACACTCAAAATTATCGAGATTTAAACTCCAGAAGGAGGTATTAAAATCAGGGTCTGCTGTATCTCCCGGAAATTCTTGTGATTCAGACCAATTTAAATTGCCCGTTATTAGCGTAGTATCAAATCAATGTAAATTTAATTGTTTAATAGATAGCGGAGCAACAATTTCAATATTGAGTTCAACAATTTTCGATCAAATAAATAAAAGTGGTCAAGTTTCAGAATTGAAATCCAATATAAATATAAAAGCAGTAAATGGTAGCAAGGTAGAAATAAGAGGATACTTTAAACTTATCCTAGAAATAGGAAATACGTACATCGGTTGAACAAACTTCTTACGTTACAGATAAAGATTTTTCAAGAAATTATGAGGCCATTTTAGGGATAGATTTTTTAAAAACCAGAGATACAAGTATTAATATTAAAGATAATAGCATTAAAATCATGGAAGAAGAAATTCCATTATATAATGTATCATATATAACTCATGAAAACAGTGAACATATAAAATTACGATTATATCAAAAAATTTTTAATTCCCCCTGGAATTTCCTCAGTTGTGTACGTTGACGTACATACTGCATGAAAATTGTTCTAAAATAACAGTTGATAAAAGTAAAAAATTAAAAGGAAAAGGGGTCTTTTTTGAAGATACCAATGATTCATTAGATGTAATTGATAAATAAAACTCGTGTCGTTTTAAATAATAAAACAGATAAAGCTATTATGTTAAATAAGCATACAATTATAGGTTCAATAAATAATTTTGATGATTTGCCAGAAGAATTATCCGGAGAATTACCCCCACCATTTAACGAACATGGTTTTAAATTAAAACATTTAGATTCCAAAACAAAAAAAAGGAGTTGCACAAATCTAGATAAAGCATGAAAATGCGTTTGCTAGATCGACAATAGAATCATCGGAAGCTATTACTGATCCCTACGAAATTCAATTACTTCAAAACAATCCCGTTAAATGTCCTTCCTACAAAATGCCTTTTCATTTGCGTGAAGAATTTCGAAAACAAATGCGTGATTTAGAAAAGGCTGGGAATATTTCAAAATCAAACTCAAATTATAACGCTCCTGCATTATTTGCTAGGCAAAACAGTAAATATCGCCTCGTATTAGACTTTCGTAAACTTAATGAAATAACGGTTCCCCAAGATTTCGTAATTCCAACTTTAGATGATATATTGCTCGAAATTTCTGGATCAAATAATTATATGAGCACGCTAGACCTCAAGACAGCTTTCAATCAAATAAATATTAAAAGGAAAGATCGACATAAAACAGCATTTATCACTCCTGATGGTGCAAAGTATGAATTTAATCGCCTTTGTTTTGGGTTGAAAAACTCGCCTGTATAGTAAATCTATCACAGAGCATTTAACTCTTCTTAATGAAGTTTTGAACAGATTTTCTAAATTGCAATTAAAATTTAATCTGGAAAAATGTCGATTTCTCACAAAAACGTGTAAATTTTTAGGGTTTGTCTTAACATCTCAAGGGTTGTCAATAGACCGCGATAAAACAGTTAAAATAAATGAATTTCAAGCTCCTAAAGATCAAAATCAGATTAAATCGTTTTTGGGGTTAGCTGGATTTTATCGTCGATATATAAAGAATTTTTCAAAACGTGCTTTACCTCTCACTAACTAACTCCGTAAAGATGTACTCTTTGTTTGGAATGATGAAACACAAAACGCTTTCGACGATCTAAAGAATGCAATTTTGAACCCACCTGTTTTAGCCCTACCTGACCCGGAAGCCGAATTACAATTAACAACAGATGCCAGTTCTTTAGGGATCGGTGCAGTACTCGAACAAAAATATCCAAATGGGGAGGTTAAATCTCTTTATTTTTACTTAAAGAAATTAAATCCATCTCAAGGTAAATATAGTGCTACGGTATTAGAATTTTTCGCAACTTATTCATCATAAATTTTTTTAGAACATTCTTAATAGGTAGAAAATTTAATGTTTACACTAATCACACACCTCCCGAAGGTTTTTTATCCAATAAGAATCCCTCGTCTGAAATTTTGAGGTGATAGATGAATTTTCTAAATATATACATTTAGCAGCCTTACCAGACATGAAATCAGAAACCATCTCAAAAGCATTTTATTGATAATTATGTAGTACACAGGGGTTGTCCTAAAATAATAGTAACCGACAACGCCAAATATTTTTCAGGTAATGAATTTACCTGAAGTTTTGTAAGATCCAAGGTTTCAAAAAAATTCACACTTCAAAGTATGCACCTTGGGCTAACGGTAGGATAGAAAAGCCAAACCTATCAACTGCAAATATTTTGGCAACAATCTGCAATGAAGATAACGAATGGGACAAACAACTTTCACAAACTATGTTGGCAATTAACTCTGCAATTAACGAAAGCGCACAAGCTTCTCCATTTTTTATAGAACACCTTAGAGACATGAGATTGCCCTACAATTTGGGTGAGGGTGACAAATTTCAATCCCAATCAGAATATGTAACTAAATTAATTCGGTCCCTAAACGAAATTTTTTCCAAGATTTTAGTAAATTTAAAAATTCAAGAAGATAAGAATATAGGAAGAAGTGAAATCGGAAAAAATATCGAAAAATTTTATTATCCAATAGGTTCCCTCTGTTTTGTAAAAACTCCAAATTTAAAAAAGTCAGGTTTGTCAAATAAATTACTACCAAAATTTTAAGGGCCTTATCGCATAATAGAGTGTTTTTTGAATTATCGAGTCAGAAGTGTCGAAAATAATCGAAAGGTTTTTAACTGTCATGTAAACAGATTGACACCGTATATTCGAAGATACAGTTATTTGCATCTTACTCCTAAAACATTGCAGACCTGCAGGCAAATTTCAAAGAGACAAATGAACCGGTTAGTAAATATAATTTACGTCACAGTAACAATTAAATACAAATGATGAATGAATTCTAGATAAAATATTTTAATGTTCATAAATGCTTATAAAATATTTTTTCTGTCCATTAAAATAAATTTATTACTAACATGAAAAAAAAAATTGAGAGATAGGTTAAGTTTATTTTAATTTTTTCAGTCTGATCACCTGGAAAAGTTGTAATGAAATAATTTATTTCTTACTTAAGGTTAATTTGTAAATTGGTTCTAACACCATGATCAAGTGTTTGAATTCATTTCAAATTAGTTTAAATAATAAAGTTATATAATACAATCATTTAAATTATGGGGGAAAACCAGGATTCTCTCCGGGGGCCTTTGGTCCCTGGCTATTTAGTAGTCATATTGAACTAACTGATATTTTTTACATCCAAAGCTATTGGTGTTACTTATATTTGCATTTAGAGATTTAGAGTTTAGTGATGTCGGAAGAGGAAAAGACAGACAAATAGAATGACTGTCTGCTAGCATACTTGAGGGGAAGCCTTGGCTTCAAAGCTACTACGTCATGAAGCGTTTACTGATCGTACTCTACTGTTTGCTGAGGCTCCACGTACTGTTAGTGCCACAGTGACTGTTCCCACTCATAAGGTTCCCAGCTCCTCCAGTTTTATTATTTGGTAGGATTCCTCCACAACCACCTTCGTTGCCAAAAATAGCTGCATCTCAAATGCATGCTTCACCCAGTATACATGTCTCACCACTTCCTCCGAAAGTATTCAGCAGCGTATATTTGACTACGAGAGACGAAGCAAAAGCTTGGGCATGTGCCTGCGAGATCCAGCTCAACATTGATTTTAGTGCCAGAAGATGAAGTCAAGGATTACAACTTCTTGAACTCATGAACTTTTGCTTTGGACACTAATTAATTTTTTTCACTCTTAGAGAACTAGGTCCCTTACCAGGTGCGTCAATGAATTTCTCGGCAATCCCTCGTCTCTGGCGGGGGAGGGATGATGCAGAGCAAAGAGTCCCAAAATAGTAAGTGCGCCAAAAACATCGATAAAGTGAGCCAAAGGGTGAGTTCGACGAAGTTCCCTCTTGCTGTAGGGGTTGCACCCATTTAGGAATCAGTTGAAGTTGTAGTGCCTGAGTGTTGGAAGGTGACTAGGAATAGATATGACGCACTGGTGAGAAATCTTAACTTCTTCCCCCCTTTGTATTACTTAATGTTTCGGTATCAATATGTAATCAAGAATATTTTGAATCATTAAAATTTAATTTAACTTTGATATGAGTCATAGCTTTTAACTCTAATTAACATGATACATCTAAAAGTAGTATCAAATAGGATGTATCATTAGTATGGGACAACCAAGAAATCCAAGATGCAGACAGAGAATTTATCACTAGTTAATTATGATATATTTGGTGGTCCACTCAAATCTTGAAGATTAATTTTTAATACACGGAATTTAGGTATAAAGTAACTCAAGATGTTATGTCAAGATTTTATATTCCCAGTACTTTTTATCAATGGCACTTTCGAAAAATCGAGAACAAGCTCAATAATATTTTGATGGAATAAAGTTAGAAAAATAATCTTAGTTGTTCTGAATCATTATGGGTTTAGGTTCCCTCTACTAAGTTAAAAATTCAATTAAATAAGCAATAATATTTGAAACGTAGAACAGAAACTTAATCCGAGTTAGTTCGTTTTCTACACCGGATTAGGAAACAATTATAGAGTTGTTCACTCTTGGTATAGGATTATATTTTTATTGTTAACATTCAAAGAATGGTATAAATTGGCCTCAAATTTGCTTTTATCAAAATTAAACGTATCAGTACTAAGGACCGACTAGTTTCGACAACTTCTTTTTAAATGCTAATATAAAATTTAAAAAAAAAATAGTTTATTTGTCTTTTAATGTGTAAAAACTATCAATAAAAATTATTTTATTTTTGTTTCATAAATTGTCATTTTTAAGTAAAAAATATGTTTTTTGCATATACGCTGAACACTGTAAAAAAATTTCAATCGCCTAAAGCAAAAAATTCTATGAGAATTTTATTTAGAAGACGCCCAACTATAATTTGAACAATTATCTTAAAAGCAAGTGCATATACTATTGAGTCAGGGCTTAATGTAGTTAAAAAAGCAAATTTTTAACCTGGCTTTGCGAAAAAAACATGCATAAAAAATTGAATTCCACTTTTTTCTCTTAGTCAGTTGCTCAAAATATGTTTGTGTAGTGTAAAATGTGAAAAAAATCTGATTTTGAGATTAATGATTTTAAAGATCTCTAGCCTATCCACTGTTATCACGTTAAACAAAAACTGCTGTAATAGCAAATTTGTAAATAATTAGAGTACAAACTAAGGTAAAACATTTTTGAAAAACTACAAATACAGGAATTTCACTTTATAATAAACTAAATTTCAAAAATGTTGTTCAAAATCCTATTTTTGCACTAATCAGATTTATTTAAATAGCTTTATCTATCTATATCTATCTATCTATCTATCTATCTATCTATATATATATATATATATATACATATATCTATATACATATATATATCTATATACATATATATATATATATATATATATATATATATTTATACATATATAAGTTCAAAATGAAGAATAAAACAAAGAAAAATTATAGACATATGAAAAAAAGGGGGTGAGAAATAATGAGTAAAAAAAAACAACAAACAATATTTTATTTAAAAAAAAAAAAAAAAAAAGTGAAATGTTAATTAAAAAACCGGAAAAAAAGCCGGAAAAAAAAAGATATAATCTTTTCTTCAGCCCACACGATTATATCCGCAAAACAGAGTGCTTTCTGATATTGTATCAATAAAGCCAAAGCAAAATATATTAATACAATAGTGTGAGGAGCACTCAAAAAAATTTTTTTTATAAAATAACTACGTAAAAATAGATCATAAAAAGTAAATATAACATGTAAAAACAGATAATAAAATAAAATAAAAATAAAAAATAAAATTAAAATAAAAAACATTAAAAAGGGGGGACTATAAAGCGAGTAGCAAAATCATAACAACTTACATGGACAGTTATTTTTCAAGAATGATTTAAAAATGTTTTCGCAGAAAGATTGCCAGATTACAAAA
Organism: Parasteatoda tepidariorum; assembly: GCF_982258835.1. NCBI lineage: Eukaryota > Metazoa > Arthropoda > Arachnida > Araneae > Theridiidae > Parasteatoda > Parasteatoda tepidariorum. The sequence goes on from NC_141765.1 coordinate 7,628,139, forward strand.
TATGAAAACAAAAGATGAGAACAAAAGCGCAAATTGAGTGTAACAAAAGGGTTCTAAAGTGTCGTTCTTACTGCACTGCTGAAGTGATTTGTTATTCTGAGTTTTGATTTGTTAGTTACCAAGGATGGGCCCGAAATGGATGTGCACAAGGTAATATTATACTGGATAATTTTAAAAATTGATCATAAATAGTTTTAGAAGATAGATGTTTATTTAAGAAAAAATATAAAATAGAAAAGAGAAACATAAATTGCCTGCTTTGTAAATAATTTTAGCCGCGGATTTGCCCGATATGGATTAGTACATATAAAAATTATTTAAATTATCAAAGAAAAAATTTTAATAGATAATTTTTAACACGGATTTGCCCGAAATGGATTTGCACATGGAAAAATTTTAGCAGATAATTTTAACCACGGATTTGCCCGAAATGGATTTGCACATGGAATTGTATAAATTAATAAAGAAATTTTTAGCAAACAATTTATCCACGGATTTGCACATGGAAAAACTGTATAGATTAACAAGGGAAATTATTTAGCAAAGGAATTTTTAGTAAATAATTCTAACCACGGATTTGCCCGAAATGGATTTGCACATGGAAAGATTAACAAAGAAAAAATTTTAGTACATAATTATAGCCACGGATTTGCCCGAAATGGATTTGCACATTGAAAAATTACATAAATTAACAAAGAAATTATTTAGTAAATAATTTTGGCAATGAATTTTGGCCTGAAATGGATTTGCACATGGGAAAATCATAAAAATTAACAAAAAAAAAATGTTTAGAAAATATATCCACCAAAATATACGATTAATTCAATGATTTTATATAAAATTTTATTACATTAGTTGGGTATCCATTGTTTTTTATCAGATTTTGAAAGAGTTTATCGATTTGTATTTTGGATAAATAAATATTACTACATATTCTTTTAATTCTGTTCATTTTATTAAAAGTGGTATTTAAATAGATGCTCCTAGAAACATTAGAATTCCAAGTAACTAGTTTATTAATATTAAAATTAAAATCATTTCTTTTATCGTATAAATCAACAAAGCAGATATTTTCAACTTTAATAATACCCAAATCCAAAAAATTGAAATTAATATTATCATCATGATTACGAAGTAAGATTAATTCCTCAGGGTATATATCACTCAATAAAACAGTAAAATCTTGGAAATTAAAGATAATTAAGTCATCAATGTATCTAAAAACAAATTTAATACTCAGAGTAAAATTTTTTTCATAATAATGCAAAAATAAGTTAGCTAAGAGAGATGAATAATTAGATCCCTGTGGTATTCCATTAATTTGAAGAAAGATATCCCTTCCATTGTAAAGATCATTACTAAAAAGACAAAAATTAATCAGAATTTCCCAATAATCAAAATCGCAACAAAGGATATTTTTAAAATCATGGTAATAATTCAAAAGGACATCTTTTAGTTTAGAAAGGGGAATGCTATTGAAAAGATCCTGGAAATCAAAAGTCGCAATAGAATTAATTTTATTATGTTTAATGAAATCTAAAATCGGTTGATTATTAGTGATTATCCAAGAGAAACCTTCTTTAGTAATATAGTTAATAATCTTATTTAAGTAGTTAGAGAAAATGGTGCCAGGTTTAGTTAAATAAGTATTCGACCCACATGTGATAGTTCTAAATTTTACTGGAATTTTATGAAATTTAGGACTGATAATTAAGTAAGGAAATTGTATATTGCTAATTTTAATTTTTAATCTCTTGTAAAAAGCTAAAATTTTTTTAATGGCAATATTATTATTGAAATTACTAAGTTCAAAATTTTTACTATTTTTTAATTCCGTATTTAAAAGTTCAGCATAGAATTTTTTACAGAATATAGCATAATTATTGTTAGCTTTGTCTATGGGAGTAATTACAAAATTTTTTTGAAGTTGCTTAATTGATTGAACAATATTAGAAAAATTTGTTGAATTGTTATTCTTATTTAAATTATCCTTATTATTGAAAATAAAGTTTTTAAAGTAATAATAAACTTCCCATTTCCATTCTGTTAGCATACCTAAAGGTAAAGAGAATCTATTTGATATCTTTAAACAAAAACTATTGAGATCATTAAGAAAGTATTTTAGAATCTTATTGATTGATATATGGTAAATGGGTCTAAATTTTGTGCCTTTTATCATTAAATTCCTAAGTTCCAAGTTTTCTATAATATTTAAATTACCAGTGATAATATGTTTATGATGTTTATCAACAAAATCAAAATATTTATCCTCCTCACAGTGACATTCATAATCGGATATATTAATACTCCCTAAATTTTTGCTTATATCATTATAGTTAAAACTGGTTCTACCAAGTGATTTGTTATATTTAAAACTTTTAATAATGTTAAAATCTTTTAATGGAAATAAAGCTTTAAAATTTTCAAATATGTTGTGAAATTTGATCTTATCGAAAATAGGATTTTGAAAGTTAATAACGAAATATAAATTATCTAAACTTTTCTTATTATTAGGCAAAATTTTGCTCATTTTGGCTTTTATAAGATCGAAACAAAGAATTTTGAAATGTAAATTAATGAAAGAAAAGTTAATAATAAGATCGTAGAACTTATATGTTTCATAATTCTTAAGGGAGAAGACAAAATCTTTAATTGGTTTAATACTATATTGTTTATTAAAGTCTTTTTCCATATTAGAAAGAAATTTTATATTTAATTTGTCACTATTAAGAGAGTTTCTATTTTGAGTGCTCCTCACACTATTGTTTTAATATATTTTGCTTTGGCTTTATTGATACAATATCAGAAAGCACTCTGTTTTGCGGATATAATCGTGTGGGCTGAAGAAAAGATTATATCTTTTTTTTTCCGGCTTTTTTTCCGGTTTTTTAATTAACATTTCACTTTTTTTTTTTTTTTTTTTTTTTTAAATAAAATATTGTTTGTTGTTTTTTTTTTTACTTATTATTTCCCACCCCCTTTTTTTCATATGTCTATAATTTTTCTTTGTTTTATTCTTCATTTTGAACTTATCTAATGAGTGCTGTTTACTTGCAGCTTAAGCGCAATAAATGTTACTTATTGTTTTTCTTAACTTTCTTAGTGTTTTCTTGTATTTATTTATTTATTATATATATATATATATATATATATATATATTCGAAATGAAGATTAAACAAAGGAAAATTATAGACATATGAAAAGAGGGGGGGGATAATAATAAAAAAAATAACAAACAACTAATTAAAAAAAAAGGATTAAAAAAAAGGTACAAAAGATACAAATAGAAAGATGAAACAAATAACGAATACAAATGCACGTAGAATAACAAAGAAAGAAGACCGAAGTCATTGCCTTAAAAGTTCTCTTGCTTCCCATTATCTTGAGGAAGCAGTGTGTCCATGAAGGGCCCCCCATAGAAGCAAGTGGTCCCTGCCCAATTTCTCACCAGATTTACAAAATGGACAAAGAGGCGTGGTGGAAAGACCTATGCGGTATAAGTGAGCAGAAAGACAATCGTGGCCTGTATATAAGCGGAAGGCCGCAACTGCATCACGTCTTGATTTGTCGGGAATTAAATAAGAGCTCACATTTCTTCAACTTTTCAAAGCTGTGCGAGTCTGAAGGTTTTGCAATGAGTTGGTTTTACATAAATTTTTAAGGAATAGTTTGATTTTCCAAAGGGAAGTTGCCGTATTTAGTTGTTGTAGAAAATTGGCACCTTTCTTGGCAAGTAAATCTGCCTGCTCATTGCCCCAAACACCACAATGGGCTGGCTCCCACTGGAGGACTATTCGTTTTCCCCTCAAAAATAAAGACCTCAAGGGGTCTTGACATCGGGAAATCTCAGGAGTCAAGGGACGTTCATGTGAGCTAATTGATTGTATGGCCGCTTGTGAGTCCGAGAAGAGAACTGCATTTTCAAATTTGTGTTGGAGGGCCTGTAGCTGCTGTAAGGCCGTACTCAAGGCCACTACTTCTCCACCAAAGGCGGTGCCAATGCATCCTGCTGGTACGTAGAAAGAGAAAATTTCCGAAAAGACACCAGCCCCTACTTTAAAATGGCAGTCAAATTGAGAACCATCGGTAAAAACATGTAGCCAATCGTCGACTGGGTATCTAACCGCCATTGTCTCCAGGGCAAGATTTTTTAGAATAATTGGCGCAACATCTTTTTTTACCATGGACAGTTTTCACAAGATCCAAGTTTATTTCAACGTTTGTTATTTCCTAGGGGTTTTTAGGTTTCAAAAGAGGCAGTGCATGACACGGGATTTCAGTGTCGTTTCTAATGTTCAGCACCTTCTGGATGTTCATCTCCTCCTGGATAAATCCATTCTGGATTTTAAGTTGTCTGGGCCTGATTACAAGCCAAAGCAAAATATATTAATACAATAGTGTGAGGAGCACTCAAAAATTTTTTTTACAAAAATTGCAACAAATAAAATAGAACACAATAAGTAAAAATAACACGTAAAGAACAGAAGATGAAATAAAAGAAAAAGAAAAAACAGTATAAAACAAAATTTATAAAGCGAGTAGCGAAATCAGATATACTTACATGAACGAGAAATTTTTCAAGAATGATTTAAAAATATTTTCGCAACAAGATTGCCAGATTACAAAATATGAAAACAAAAGCGCAAATTGAGTGTAACTAGAGGAATTTAAAGTGCCGTTCTCACTGCATTGCTGAAGAGATTTGTTATGCTGTGCATTGATTTGTTAGTTACCAAGGATGGACCCGAAATGGATGCTCGTAAGATAATATTATACTGCATAATTTAAAAAGTTGACCATAAATAATTTTAGAAAATAACTATTTATTTAAGAAAAAATATGAAATAGAAAAGAGAAACATAAACTGCCTGTTTAGCAAATAATTTTTGCCACGGATTTGCACATGGAAAAATTATATAAATTATCGAAGAAAAAAAATAGCAGATAATTTTAGCATGGATTTGCACATATAAAAATTAATAAAGAAATTTTTAGTACATAATTTTACAAACGGACTTGCCCAAAATGGATATGCACATGGAAAAATTATAAAAATTAGCAAAGAAAAATTATTTTAGTAGATAAGTTTAGCTGTGGATTTGCCCGAAATGGATTTGCACGTGGAAAAAATTTATAAATTAATAAAGAAATTTTTAGTAAATAATTTAACCCACTGATTTGCCGAAATGAATTTGCACAGTGAAAAATTATAAAAGTTAACAAATAAAAAATTTTTAGTAGATAATTTTAGCCACGGATAAGCCCGAAATGGATTTGCACATGGAAAATTTATATAAATTAACAAAGGAAATTTTTTAGTAAAGGAATTTTTTTGTAAATAATTTTGACCGCGGATTTGCCCGAAATGGATTTGCACGTGGAAAAATTATACAAATTAACAAAGAAATAATCGTATGATACTGATCGGATATAATCGTGTGGGCTGATGAAAAGATTAAATCTTTTATTTTCCGGTTTTTTAAAAAAAATTTCATCCTTTTTTCTTTTTCTTTAATCAGTTGTTTGCTATTTTTTTTCATTATTATTTCTCCCCCCCCCCCCTTTTTTTCATATGTCTATAATTTTCCTTTGTTTTATCTTCATTTTGAACTTATCTAATGAGTTCTGTTTACTTGCAGCTTGTGCGTAATAAATGAAACTTATTGTTTTTCTTAACTTTCTTCGTGTTTTCTTGTATTTATTTATTTTGTTGTATATATATATATATATATATATATATATATATATATATATATATATATATATATATATATATATATATATATATATATATATATATATATATATATATATATATATATATATATATATATATATATATATATATATAGACATAACATTTAAGTTCAAAGTTTTAATTAACACCACAGAAAATTTCCTATTTATTACATAAAGCTTTATTCTGTACAAATGAAATGTTTGGAAATAAGTATGTTACAATTATTACAACGTATACATTGCAAACAGTGCTGCAGTGAAATTTTAAACCTATATATAAACAAACATAAATCTGAATTGATGCCTTTTTTTATTCATCTTATGTACCTTTTACAGTCCATCATAGTTGTAGGAAAAAAACCTCTTATTTTGCATTAAAGACCGGAAAGAAATTTATACCAGTTTCAGAACATGTTAAGACAAATTATCTATATTGGATAAAATGAGAAAGTTTTTTTCTAGTTTGGTTTCTAGATCGGAGTACATCTAGCACTAGAAGAGATTAAAAGCATAAAATACTTCTCGATAAAACTTTTTCACTCAAAAAGGAAATAATTCTCATAAACTCTGGCAGGATATTATCACCTTAACGATGGTTGAAACTCGATTTTTTGTTATATTATGTTTGTCAAGAAATATATATTTGTTTTAAATGAACTCATTAATATTATAAAAAAAACTAAGAGAACCTAAAAAAAATTTCCAGTTTCATTTGAGATAATTTTAAATCGAACATAAAGTATCTTTCTACTATAATTTTGTACTTATAAGCACAGTTTGACCGAAAATGTTATGTATATGGAAGATATTTATATATTTTCGTTTTTACCTTACTTTGAAAAAATATTTTTTTTAAATTTTGTTTGTAAGAAAAAGCTTTTTCTATCAATGTATTTTTTTGTTCACGTAATTTTATTTTTGCTTAATGTTGTTAACTCAATCAAGCTTTTCACGATTCTAGAAAAATGTTAACAATAAGTTTCAAGGTTTGATAAATCACATTATTAGGGCACTCTTAACTTTTATATTGTTAAATATACTTCACATTAATGTACTAAATTTTACTAAACACATAAATAAATTTATATTTGAAAAAAGAGCAATAGAAAATTCTAAAACGCACTTTTGTGATTTCAGGAATGGAAACTAAGATAGGAATTTCAAATATAGCAAACTTGCAAATGCTTGAATTACGTAACAGATTTTTTCTATTAAAAGACAGTCGCATTTAATATTGCATCTGAAAAACAAAAATTATATTCACATGTCAGAATTAAGCTTGATCTTTTTTACAATTTTTCGTCTTTCAAGAATGTTTCTTGGTACCTTATTATAATAAGGCTTCTGTTTGTCAACTGTTCTTTATTTTTCAAATATTTAAAAAGATAATAAGATAAAGGTTTAAGAATCCATTTAAAAAATAACGATGAACAATAAAATGAATGAGATATAATTCGATTCTAATGTAATAAAGCTTAGATTTATAAGCTTATCTTAAAAGTTTTAAAGGTTAGCGTTAGCTTATCTAAAAAATTTAACATTGCAATCGTTATCAATATATGAACTAACTTTAAGAACTTATATTCAGAATAAAATGAGACATTATTCAAAAGTGCCTTTGAAACTCATGGATATAATCTTTAATTAGAATGCCTCATTTAAAAAGCAGAAAAGAACTTTGAAATAACCGTGAATGACCAAAGGATGTCGACTTTCACCAATGAATATCTCCTTGGAGAATGTCCAAAATATTTGTTTTATCCGATTTTATATTATTATATTTATTCGAGATTTTAATATCTGCTGAGGGTAGAATAGGAGAAACATCAGAGTACCGGCATACTGGGCAGTGACACTTAAACTTAAAAAAATATAGCAGTAGGGCATACCGGACAAATTTATGCCAATCAGTGGCACTGAACCTTAATAAAACATTGATATAGGGCATACATAGGTAAATGTATACCGCGCAGTGGCACTTAACTAGACCTGGTATATATTTCGGACATTTACCAAAGCTACTACAAAGCTATATATATATATATATATATAGCTACTACAAAGCTACTACAAAGCTATATATATATATATATATATATATATATATATATATATATATATATATATATATATATATATATATATATATATATATATATATATATATATATATATATATATATATATATATATATATATATATATATATATATATATATATATATATATATATATAACCGAGTGCCAGTACTGTTAACTGTTTAACTGTACAATTTTCTATAGTTAGGGTAAAAAATCTATTAAATTCCGGAAAAGGACGGAGGGAATGTGTACAAAGTCAGCACCAGAATTTTTACTTGGGATTACTATTTCAGAGCTGAGAGCTCTATCACTAATCCATCCCATCAAGCAATAGTAATAGCTTTAAAAACTAACTTTAGATTGCAGAAAACCGGTAAGAATGTCATATCGAATAAAATAAGGCTACCATGACTTTCTATTACTCTTTGCTTTGAAGAATACATTCGCTTTTCGTTGTATTTATTTATTATATTTATTTATTATATTCGTTATATTATGTAAGTAATATTTTTTCCAAATATATTATAGCGTATTCAATTGCATGATTGCAAATTTACGCAGAGGCCCTTCATAAATTTCACCCAATTCATGGTCTAAAGAAGGATGATGTCGTGAACTGTTTTTTCTGAAAGAAAAAAACACGTAAAACGAACATGTTAACCTAAAATAAATCATCACTCCCTATTACATGAAGAAGAAATGTGTGAGAAATGTGAAGAGAGATGTGTGTTACAAAAAATTTCTCGAGATTACCGGGCATTTCATATTTTAAACTGAGTATATTTTAGAATAAAATAATGTCCCTTTACATATGAAATAACCGTGAACAAGCTTTCGACGATATTCACTCGATATTCTACATGATATTATCATGACTTTTTTTCTCTCTAGAAAAAAAGAATTCTAATACATTATTAGAAGATAAAAATATAAGAAAAGTATTTTATTTCCTCATAAAAAATTATGCTAAAAAAGATCTAAACTTCACCTTTTCTTTGTCTTTCTGTTATGTTTCCAGTTGGTGTATCAGTAACATCAAACATTGATAACTTCATATCAGAAGCAATGACTACACTGCGTGCTGGATTCCATTTATACTGAATATCTCTATCCGAGTATCCAACTAAAATGGCATTCATTAAAAGAATTATGCATGCACACGTAAATTGATTATGTTCATCACATACACAGAATTGAAATATTAAATGTTACTTCATTTCAAAAATATCATGCTAAAAATTCCAACGGCATCATAACAATTTATGATATTTATTTAAGAAATTTGTTTCAATTCAAGAAAACAAACCATGGTCAGAATTGATAATATATTTATTTATAACTTTTTATTCAGAATTTATGATTTTTTTAATAATTTATTTAAACAAATTATATTCTAATAAGTAATATTAATTTGGTTTATGCGAATTCATTACTTGTACGTGTTTTTCGTAGCAGAGAAATTTATTTGATGAAAAAGGAATTTTTCAATTATGTTAGTTTATTATAGATATCAGTTCCGCCTATCCAGTCAAAAAATATTAAACTATCTAGTCAAAAATAAAATTATATGATTTAAAGATTATACTTAATGATAATTCTAATTGTTAAGTTTGAATGAGCATGATGAGACAACTTGAAACTATTTTCGACGGAAATAATCTTTTCAATTAATTAATCAAAGAAACTATGACTCGTACACGTAATGCAATAAAAGCACTTAATTGCCTTATATCTGGATTTTCATAAAATAAAAAAAAAATTCCTTTTTTAACTGCATATTATTTTTTTCTGTTTGTCTTCATACACTTTGTCAATGTCTATTACTGTAATTAAGGCGCATAAAATAACCTATAAGCAATTAAAAGGGACATTTTGATCAAAGTTTTCCGCAGTGAGAAAAAACATACAGTCAAAATTACCAAAATATAGCAAAGTTTACCGTGTTTCTAGTTCTATGGCAATAGCATAAAGCTCAGTAATTTTTACCGAAGTACTCTGTTAAAGATTTTGGTAAATTTGAAAATAATATATGATTATATAATGTGTGAAAAAATTTGACAAATTTATTTACATTTGGTAATTTTATCATGATGCCTTAGCATGGCATAAAAACTATTTATTAAATTTACTTTTCAGTTTTATATTTTTCATTAAGTGCGTGATAATAAGAACTATAATTTTCAAAACCAGGATTTCTGGTTACCATATGAACGTGAAAATTACCAAATGAATTATTTAAATACCGTATAACTCTTCCCTTCCTAATTTTTTTGAAAGTAAAATGCATAAAATTTAAATATTGTTTTTATTTTCCTAATAAATATAAGGAAATAAAGCGAAACACAAGAACAAGTTTTAAATTGAATTTTAAAAATTTTTATGTTTAAAAAATATTTAATTTTCCATCCCGAGTTATCTCGGCAAATGAAAAAAGTTAGTCTTTGTATGATAGTTTTTAAAACTGGGAACAACGCAAAGTGATACTTTCTAAATGCCAGTGTTTACTGTTTTTTTCGATGGAAATTCAGTAACCATCTTATTAGATATAGTCCCTTAATCTAACACCAAATCTCCCAAACAAAATTTGTCAAACATCCAATCACAGCAAATTATGTTTTCTTTTCTTTTTTTATTTTACTTTATTTATTTTTTTTATTTTTTTTACTTCCAACTGAGTAAAAACGTGATAAAACAAAAGAAACTGAAATTCCGATTTTTCTCGGGATGCAGACTCGAGTTAACTGGGGTTAATGTGGGAAGCGGTTACGAAAATCATCATATTCCTGAATTATTTAACTTTCTTTTGGGATCATATTATTTTTGAAGTTGGAATGGTTCTCTTATCAACCTATTAAATTTATTCAAGCGCATTTTCTCTAGTCAATCAGAAATCATGCTCTGATATCAATTCAAGATCTCAAATTTTCAACCAAAAAAGCAGAGAAAAAGTTTTAAAGAAATAGAAATTACTTACAACTACCAATTTGAAGTGGACATCTTTGGACATCCATGGGAAAATTCTCTAGTTTCATTGGGCAACTAGCTCGAATGGTAAGTCTATAATAGAGTTAGTCTTTTTAATTTATTCACCAGGTAAAAAAGTAGTAGTTATACGATGAATAATATAACCAATGTACAATATGCAAAATTAACTATTTAAAGTTCATATTAGTGGTATTAGATGGAGTACGTAAACCTCCGAAATATTAACCGCTTCGGCTCATTGTTAAAAGTGAAAAAGTCTTTCTGTCACCCGAAAAGAAAATGATTTCGAGTTTTAGGAAAGAACTATCTTTTAAACAGGCTTGTGATATGTTTTTTCTTTACTTTATTGGCTTTAAAACTAAAATTTATTGTAAACATAAATGTAAGTAAATTACTTCATAAACATTTTTAACATAAAAACGTTCTCAACAATACTTCTTTGAACTGTATGTAAAAATTACAAGTGTTCGATGAAACATAAAAATTAATTATTTACTTAACTAAAACATTATCTGAATAACTTTATGCCCTAATTTAAATCTATTTTATCATTTAAAGAATGCTAAGATGATGAAAAGAATTGTCACATTTGTTACAAAAGACGGAAATGCTAATACTCTAAGTTTATTATCTAAACTAAGTTCACATGAAACAGTCAAATTGTCTTAGCTGATAATGTGATTTAATGACCCTTAATGAAGTTGGAAATAGTAAAGAATAACCCAGATTTTCATTTCCTCAAATTTAATCAAAATGGCATCTTTTAATCAGTATATGGACTAAAGGAATTATTTTTATTACTGGCATTTCACATTTCTGTTCAATAATAGATGTATTTAAATGAAATCATTTTATTATAGGGAAAGTAAATAGTAGTTTCTAATTATATTGCAATGGTTTTTTTTTTCATGATATTAAGTTAATAATCAAACAGTATTAACTCTATTCTTAAATTATAATTCAAATAAATTTGTGATGTTTCAATAGTGAAAACTAAAAAAGTTGCTATGAAAATATATTTCTTTTACGAACCAGTTTTATGTATGTTTTTTAATTATAATTGGTTATTTACTCTATTTTATTTAATTTTCATTTTACTAAAATAGAAACTATGTGTTTTACATGCAAGCATTTTAAAATGATGAAATTATTTTTTAAAATTTAATTTGAAATATAAACATTTCGAAATTATACAATTTATTATTTTTATTTGTAACATGAGTTTTATTCTTTTAATGAGTACCATGCGTTAAAAAAAGTGATTGTTCCAATATTGCAAAAATGTGGATTAAAAAAATTTTTTATTTTCATTTTTTTTTACTATTTTACTACTTTCTTACATCCGAAAAATTAAACGAAAGCATCTTTTTTGCATCAACTGATAAAATGTAATTAGAGCGAAAGCTTGCTCCTATAATTTTTAATAATATAATTTCAAAAATAAATGGATTTGCGATTTTACTAATTCATGAAAAATAATTTAGTGATTTCATTATTATATTTCATGTAGAAGAAGAATTTACTTTTATTTAACCTACAGTTTTCCAGCTATCACGGCATTTTTAAAGTACAGGGAAATTATGCCAAAGTAATAATATCTCACTTTCATTTTTTAATTGCATATTTATAAAAAACTAACTAATGTTCCTCTATTCCCCCCCCCAGCATTGAAACTCCCTCAAATCTGATAAAATATAATGATATTTTAAATTCACAATAGCATATTTAGAAAAGTAAATTCAGTTGTGTTACATGTAATTATTATTTCATTCTTGATATATGTGATTTGGTTGTGATCTAGTCAACAATAAAATGATAAGTTAAAACTTTTTTGAATTAACTGCATATATCTGTATCTACACGTTTTTATAAAGACTAAAATCTAAAACTGTGAACTTTACCTTGATGAATAAAGCACTCGTCCATCTTTATAAAGTCTAACAAATTTATTGGGCGTAGTGATAGTATGAAGATATGAATTTTTTCCATTATAAAAATATGTATCTGGTCTCCAAATTCGTTCAAGCATCGATATGGACAGCGCCAATGTTGGCATACTACTCGTATAAGCAAGTCTTCGATCCACCCAGCTTTGACGAAAATAGCAATCCATTGAATATGACTGAAATGAAAAGCACATGTGAGTAGTAACATTAGTAGCAAATATGAATTAAAGAAAACTTATACCATTCTCGATCTAAGAAAAGATAATTTCTCGGACGTTTAGAGAGAAAAGAAAAAAAAAACTTTCGCAGACATAATACATAAATACTCAAACAGTTTGTTTTTAAAATATGCAATTATTGTAACTTTATATAAAAGCAATTTGTTAATATATTAATAGCAACAAAATTGACGATAGCCTGAATTTTAAAAATAATCATCTGTACTTGAGGAAAAAAAAGAACTGACCCTATGGAATACAGATTGTGTGACTGGAGAATGATTATTAAGCTTTATATAAGGCAAAACATGATATCTCCCTTTCACAATTACTCGAGCGCAGCTAGCTTATGAAATAAAAGGATAAAGTTCTTGTGATGGAAAAAACTTCTGCAACACTATGGCAATTCTACAACAGTATATATATATATATACATACATATATGGTTGAAGGCACTACTGCCTTTCAAGCTACCCACCCAGAATCATGGAAGTAAAATTGACCCAGTAAGTAAGGTTGACCATATTATCACTATCATTCCGCTGGTCTCAGATTTTTTGCTAATTCCATATTTTGGCATCTCAAATTTCATTTTACAAACGGTGTTCATACTTTTACCAGGAATCTTTTAAATAGCAATTGCTATTTTATGTGCAACGCTATTTATTTTACAATTGCTACATTTTAAAATTACTGCTGATTCTTAATTTCTCCGCTGTCGGCATTTGTCCGTACTTTACACGGATTCTCTTGGCAGAGTAGAGTATCAATATACATAGTATGGTATCAGTACCTATAGTTTGTCTACGGTAAGATCTCCCCACGCCCCACAGTGTGAGGCCGTCTGTTGCTATGGAAGCAAGAATAGCGCATTTTAGGGATGGTAGCTTCTCCTCACTCTAGGGTTAACACAATCGACCGAAGTAAAAGTTTCTCTTTCTCTTGCTGACGAGAGCCAAAACCTGTCCTAAACAGTGACTCTACTTGGAATAGTTATAACTCGTTACCATAGTTACTTCCACGGATCCAAACGAATGGCTAGGGGAATTCTTACTTTTAACAAACTATACAGTACTATAACAGCAGCATGTATAAAGTATCAATACGAAATTTAGTAACAGTATAAACAAAAGGGAAAGACTTGATTTACAGTTTATTCTATGGAGAAAAAAAATTCTGTTAGAACAACTGAAACATTTCTTGTTTTTCTATCTGAAATTTCAACTCTGAAATCCTTTGAAGTATTCAAAATAATATTTCCAAACAATTGGTATAAAAAGGCAATAGCAATATAGACATAAGTAAACAAATTTTCAGGAGGAGGCTTTTAAAGTTGAGATTTTAATAGAAGCCATATGAAACAATGCACAATTGAAAAATGAATTATTTAAATAAATTGGTTAAAATCTAGAAATATATAAACTTAAGTGACCTAAATTTTCTACCGGTTACTTACAAAATACATCAGAGATTAGAGACAATGAATTGTTTGAAAAATTGATTTTAATTTGTCGGATCAATAAGTGAAATATTAAAAAAAATTAAAAATAATCTAAATGGACGCGTTCTACATACGTTTACTAAGAAAACACTTCATATCAGCTTAATATTTAGATTGCTTCACTTTGAAATAAGTTTTTGATATAGATATTCTCATTTCAATACATAAAATTGCAAAAGGTGAGCTAGTTAACCATTTCCTAATTTACCAAAAACTTTTTTCACGTGTACCATCTTATTAAAAAAGTTTTTAATGTCCTTTCAGTAGATATTTCAACACCATCGATGAGAAGTATATTGTATGAGTGGATTTAAAGTAATTTTGTTTATTTTTCAAAATATTGTTATTTAAAACTCAAATCAGAGGACTTCTGAATAAAACTAATTTCCTTCCAATCTATCGGGACAATCTTATCGAAGTAGAGGAACAGTTCCTATTTATGAGGAACTTTCCTATTCCTAATGTATAATAATTTTTTAGAATAGCTTATAAATGTTATCTTTCTCACTAAAATTAAATAAAATGTATGAGTTTAAAACGAAGTTTAAATTTAGGAAAACGATGAGCAATCGAAATTTGAAAAGGAAATTAACATTAGTAAAAACTTATATTTTAGTTATTAAATTTCAATTAAATATTTATCTGTAGACATTTTGCCAAATTAAAATTTTGGGCAAATCTCTGATGATATAACCCTAAATTGAAAGTTTTTCTTTTTGTTGTTAAATTACTTGTTCTTTTTTAATTTTTTTTAAAAATTTTTCAGCTAGTTCTCGACTTGACTATTTTTCAACTTTTGAATACGTAAACGTATGCTTTAAAGCAATGACGCTCAGCTCTGATATTGAATCTGCTCAAAGGAACAATTTCATTTATTTTAATTTAACTTATATTTTTTAATTCAACTTTGTTTTTACAACGTGCATTTATTTTAATTTTACTTAAAGGATCCATACACTTTTCCTCTCACAATGATTAGGCTAACTTTATTTATAATGCTTTTCTCTGCGTGGTTGAAACATTAGAATGCAATAGAAATATTATGGAAATTTAATCTATCCAATATCAAAAATACACAGATAACTTTTTTTCTATGGGATATTCATAACATTTTTGAAAATCTGACATCACATTTCGAATATGATATACTCGAAATTGGGTTTTTTCAATAATGTATATTTAAAAAAACAGTATTAGGTAGATTTATTTGAACCGAAATCACTGTTTTGACAGTTTTTGAATCTCCAGTGTGTTTGATATGTTTATTTTCGTATAATATTTTTCTTTTGACACGTGTGTTTGTGTATTCATTGGTTATTGTTATTTCGTAACATTAATGAAATTGTATTGTAATTATTAACTAATCAATTTGATGACATGTTCTATCAAAAAAAGTAATCCGAAAAAGTAAACAAGCATTGAGTTTTCAACATTCTCGCAAAAACCTAATCAAACATATTTTATTTCATAACATCATCTAAAGTTTTTACAGCTGAAAGTTGTGTCAAGTTTTCAAAAGTATTGTTGTAAATAAAAGACATTTTGCTGCAATACTGCCCTTACAAATTAAACAACCAAGTTTCCTTTTTTTTCTACATTCGTTTTGAATCCCTGAAACTTCCATATTCTTAAGAAATTACATCTTTTCATGACTTTAGAAAGCTCTATATCCTAAACTCTAAGCTATACATTGCCTCTAACCCTTTTTCGACGTAGGTGAAAAAGAATCGTTTCCTTATTTCCGGCAATTTTATTCGCAGGATATAGATGTTGCTATATCCTAAGATGGAACCAACGGAAAATAATAAGTGCTTTCTATAGCCATGGTGGCATGTTAGAATTGTGGCAAACGTACCATATCTACTTCAGATACAGGACCCATACTACGAACTTCAATATCAATAAGAACCTGCGTAGCAGGACCTGCAAAAGACATTTTAATCAGTAAAAAATATTTAAAAAGAATTATAAGCATTACAAAAGGTTTCAATTAAAATTAAACTGAGTTTTAAGAGATTTAAGTTTTGATTGTCAAGTTATTTTTCATAGGAACTACAAAAACACCTTATACGGTAACCTTGAGAAATATTACGTGGATATGAACTCCAAACCAAGAATAAGAGTCAAATTTGAAATTGAGTTGTTCTTAGTCTTTTTCAAAATTTCTACTTAGAAAATTCATAAAATTGTTTAAATTATTAGTTTTTCATTATAAAATATTTTTTTAATATCAATCTTACTCTTATTTTTATCATTTAGTAAACTGGTTGCTCAAACAAACACAAACTTATTTCTATATAACGACATATATTTTGGTATGAAGGTGAGGTAACCTACACTTACTTAATTTTAATCAAAAACTCTTATGATTAGAAAAAATATTCAAATATGAAACACTAAAACTTTTTCAATAACTTAAAGTGGTTACTTTATGCATAAACTCAAAAAAACATAAATAAAAAAAGTGACTGCACCACTCTTAATATAAATGAGTTTTTTTAAACTGTTTAAATAACAATGAAGCGTTTCTTTTGTTGAAATAAGGAAGTAAAGATCTGATCAACAAATTGAAAGGGGGTGAAAAAAGTGTGAAGTCCGGACGTAAGTGATTATGCAGTGTTAAAAAAGAAGAGATCCATGAAGATGATCCTTCAGTTAGAGGAGGAGAAGGAAGATGAGTAAAGAAGAAAAAACATGGTCGGCATCTTTTATTCCCACTTTCAAAGTTCTTTCAAATACTTTATTCTTCCCTTTTCATCTTTTTTCAAATTAAAAAAAGCTTTCGTCCAAAAACTTCTAGGGGTCATATTTAAGATACGAGATTATTAAAATAGCATTTGATGATTTTTGCTTTAAGGATATATTTTTCTCTTTTGCAACTGGAAACTTTATTTTTATACCCAAGTTCTTAAGATTAAAAAGTCTATCACGAACAATTTTGACAAAATAAGATCATTACTTCGAATAGTTGAAGATGTTCCCCTAAGTGTCATTTAAATAAAAGAAAAAAAATGTCTGTGCAAGTTTTGGAAGTATATGCGTGTAAAAATGTTGTTAACAATTATTATAATCGAATTCGTCACTGTACATAATGAAAAAGGCAGTGTATTAAGTAAATATACATTCTTTAACTTTGTAATTGTAACTTAGAAATGATTAATTCTTTTTTTTATATATTATTATTGCACTTAAATAAAGTTAAACTGCCAGGAAAAACGAAAAATAGGATTACTTAATCCGGTTCTTTAATAAAGAAACTTCAACAGTTACCAAACATAAAATGAAACAGAGAAGCACAGAGATGTTAAAGAAAATTAGAAGAAAAAGAGAGGAAACGACGAGGGAGAAGAAGGAATTGACCTTACCGAGAGGAAAGAAGAAACTAATTCGAACAAGATATTTAGCCAATGGAAAGGAACTAAGAAAGAACATGAAAGGATTTCCAGAAATCTGGATCAGCGACTGAAGAGCTTTGATAAATGATTTTAACAGAATGAAGACAATGATTAGAAGTTTAGTTAAATAGGCAATAGAAGAACAATTAATGTCTCGATTTTGCCCACATCTTTCATAATTTTCAAGTCAAAATTTAGGAGAACGTTTAGTTTATTCAATATTCACAAAACGGAGCCATGGTGGTTAAGGAGACAAAGCACTCGCCTCCCAATGAAAAGAACCGGATTAGAATTCCGGAGATGGCTGGTCGATACGAAATCCGCACCCGGCTTGCCCTGACCGCAGTGCTAACGTGAAATATCCTCAGTGCTAGAAGGATCATGGATTAGAATCCCCTTGCAGCCAGGCTAACCGTGAGAGGTTTTCGTGTTTTTCTCCTCCATGCAACGCAAATGAGTGTTAGTTCCATCGAAAAAGTACTCCACGATGGCAAATTTCTCCAAATACTGGATCCAGTAATTCCCTTGGTTTCAGGAGTGGGTTCAAAATTACAAGGCTACGGAGCTCAACATCAGGGCTAAAGAGAATAGAAGGGCTGGTTCACTCCTTTGAAGAAACTCTCGCCGCTCCAATCCTCCGATTTTCTCTAGTGACGTACACTTTGGCGCAAAGCTCGCACTTTTACTTCAAGAATAGAGCGTTCGGCCTTACTAGCTCTAACTAACATGGGAGCATTTCTTTTTGTGACATATTCTAAGACATTTGTTATTTTCTATAATGACTTTCCTCAGTTTTTGCCGTGAATTTACAAAATTTTAAAACTATGAACGAAATGCCAGTTTGCGCGATTGCAACTTGCAAAAATTCTGATAGAAAAACAAAAGGAAAAAATATAATTTTCCGCGTGTTCCCTAAAGTAAATGAACAACTATGTGAAGAATGGATTCCGAAATGACACAGTTAATATAAAACAGCAATACGTCTTTTCTATTAAGAACTTTTATAAAAATTCGTTATCTAAATAGAAACCGCCTCGTTACTTCAAAAAGAAAGGCATGTGAAAAAAATTAATAAATGGATAAAGTCAGAGAAAATTAAAACGTAAGTAAAATGTAAAAATTAAATATATAGTGTACAGTTGAAATTCTCCTAATTTCATAACTTATTTTTTTAATGTAGTTATTCTAAATATTTTTTTTTAAATTATATTCTCTTGAATTTAAGTATCCATAAATTATATCATCTTAAATTTAAATATCTATAAGCAATTGTAAAATTTCTAATGTCATTATGAACCTAAATTATTATTTTGCTTCAGTAATTAGCGTTTAAGGTTGATTTTTCCTAATGATTAAGTATGAACAAATTGCTATTAACGGCATATTTTAAAATCGGGGATTCTAAATTTAACTCAACTTATTGTTATAAAAGAATATGTAGATAAAAAAGTGTCGATATATGCTTTCATTTTTCTTAATAATTAAAGTTAAAACTGAACTTTTTAAAATAAAGTATTTATAGTGTCATTTTCGCCAACTAGTAAACTATTTTTATAAGTTTAAAATGATATTTTTTTAATATAATGGCCAGGAAAGTTTTTTTTAAACTATGTTTATGAATGGAAATAATGTTTCAATTACGAAAAGTTTGAAAGCTAAAAACCAGAAAAAGTCTAACTTATTTTTACAAAGAGAAAGATGCTAAATTATCATAATATCCTTGCGTGCGATCTTCCGAGATCTGTGGACACAGTGACGTCATGCGGAAGGAAATCGTAGTTTCAGCTCTAAGAGCGGAGTGAACTAGCCTCTTTAGCCCTGGTTCAACATTGGTAATCGTGAACTGGGTCAGCTGTTCAACGACGGTTCTAAAATAAAAAATATATGCAAGGCTACAATGAAAAGAAATCTAGTAAGTACTACAGCCATTAATGTTAGCAATAGTGTCCTAATAGCAGTAAGGTTAATGATATTTAGTCTATTAACAGGAATGATTTTCTTTTGCTCAGTTAGAGAGTTTATTGGATTGTGTAGTAATTTCGTATAGATAGAATTAATAATATTAGAGAAAAATCTTCGGTTAGCAGTGATAGATTTAAGGTAAAAGGTTTTTAATAGAAGAGAACACTGCAGAAACAAATTTACTGGGCTAAGAGGATTACTCATCGCTAAGTCATTGATACGATAAAATATGAAAGTTCAATGCTCTAAAAAAGTGCGGATAATGTGTATGAATTCTTCAATTTCAACTTAAGTAAAGTGGAATTCTTGTAATCTCATTTTCATTTCAATAGTGCATATACAAGATCCTGTTCTTTGCCTTGATTACATTATTCAATCTTATTCCTTTCATCTTATAGTTTTTTTTTACCTTATCATAATTTGCTTTGTAATTTTATTCTATAATTTTCTGTGCTTCCGTTTTTCAATCAGTGTTTAGAAATTAATGATAGTTCTTCATTATGGAGTTAATATTACGGAACGTCTGTTGATATGATAAAATCGCTTATTTAGCTTGTTCGCCTTTCGCTTGTTTAGCTTCAATCATTCGTGAGTTTGGCTACATGGAAACATGGTTCCATTTAGTAACATCAAATAGAGCTTGTTACAAAGTTGCGGTACGATACCTTTATTACAGTTCAATATTAGTCAAAGTATTATTTTTCTTAGAGTGTATAATATTTCAATTAGCATAAAAAAATTAATTAAAAAAATGCTGTGTGAAATTTGATTTACAGTCTTATTGGATATTGGGAGTTGCCATTTCGATAATTTATGTTGTAACTATAAGTGAATTATAAAGAAACTCAGATCTCAGCTGCATATTTTCAGAAAATTTTATATATATTTAATTTCAATTTACTTTTTATGAATTTAATCGTAAAACATGCTCAGCACCGGTTTAAGAACGCTTAAATTTCTGAATTGCTAATTTATTTTGGTCAAATCTAAGCGAAAAACATTAATTCATTTCTTAATTCTTAAAATAAGGCATCTTTCGTTTGAACAGTTGTCAGGAACAATGTTAGATCAAACTTTTCACACATTCTAAATTGACACTTATTATAACTGTTTCACTAAACTCTTTGTTTTATTTATGTTATTTTTAATTTTATTAATGTTATTTTTAGCTTTATTAATGCTATTTTTAGTTTTATAAAGATTAGTTTTCTTTTTACTCCTAGCGAAATTTTAAATAAATCAAGTAAGTTTTTCGGAAATGAAAAAAAAAGAGAAAATAATAACTATGTTTTAGTTACAAAGTATGTTTCTTGGAAAGTTTGAAACATTTGATTGAAAGAAAATGGTTTTGAATTAATATAATATATTTTGAATTAATGTAATATATTTTGATTGAATATATTATATTTAGAATTAATATAATATATTTGGAATTAATATAATATATTTTGAATTAATATAATATATTCTGAATTAATATTACATATTATGAATTAGTATAATATATTTCGAATTAATATAATATATTTAGAATTAATATAATATATTTCGAATTATTATAAGATATTTTGAATTAATATAATGCACGTTATAATTCCCGGCTAACAGTAAAAGCTTACACATAATTGATGAATTCCTACATGTATTGAATGTTCTTAGCGGTATTGAATGCCTAGTTTATTTCCTTTTCAGAATTATTTGTCCAACTTTTTACAAAACCTAAGAATTAATTAATTAAATAAAATCTTTAAACTTTTAAACTAAATAAAAAAAATCAACACAAAATGAAAGGAAGTCATAAAAAACTATGCAAGAAGGCATAAAATACGAATCAATGCTTAAAAAAGGGGGAGGAAATAAAACGACTTATAAGAAAAAAATTTTACACGAGTGAAACTTAATATTTTGTAGTAATCTGATCAACATTGGTTTGCACTGGCAACAGACTAATCTTTATCACTTTTTAGAGCAGTGAAAAATGCTCTTATGTGTTTAGTAAACGATTTTCAAAACACTAATAGTTCATTGAAGTTTCGTATAATAAGTCATGCGATAAAAAAATAATGTTACTTCATTTTCAAAATCAATATTGTGAAAATTTAGCTTTATCATTTACATTAATATCCACATACTTCAAATACTTTAAATTGCATAGATAAAGACATTCTAAAATCTAAAAATATTTTGTATAAAGAATGTTAAAAGTATGTCGATTTTTCAACGAGTGATTCAATTGTTGGTTTTCAAAAGAAATCTCTACAGGTTTCCCTAAAAAAGTACAACTTTTTCCTTAACAAAAACTACAGTCAACTTTTTTTTGTTGGTAAGAATTCTATTTCGAAGGAAATATTTAACTTAGTAGCCTGAATATTTCGATTCAAATGTATTTGGAAAGGTGAAAATGTTTGAAAAAAATATTCATACTATAAAACTTTTACCCAAATCGTTATTTACTTTAACAAAAGGTAGCATAGAACGATGACTTCTAGCAACGTTATTTCAAGCACAAATACAATCAACTTTGTCTTCAGTCTTCTTCAAATAATTAAAATTCCTTTAATTTACGGTAGGGAGCATAAAATTTGAGTGTCTTAATAGTGTAAATTAGTAATTTGTACCTTAAGTCATACTACATGGGAATCAACTAGTAAGAGATTTGAAAATTTTTAATTTAACTATTAACCAAACGAGAATTTTTAAAAAATTAAATATATTCATGATTTGAAATATATAAATACTCTCATTCAATTCATGAAATGTCAAACAGGTGCTTTGATGGATTTAGAAGGACTCCTCAAAACGACTCCACCCTAAATGGAGAATTTTTTGCACCTCTAAAATGATATGATTGAGCAGGATATCAGTAATGAATGATTTTCTGATAAATGTATAATTTATTATAGTTTTATTTGAAAGAAAAAATATTCAATTTATTAAATAAAATTAATAACTGCGGTTAATGGTTTCCAAAAGGAAATATCAATGAAATTTTAATTAAATAAATATTTAACATGCAATGCTTGATAAATACATGCAGAATGATTTTAAAGAAATAACATTTTACATAGTAACTCTAAACATGTAATAAAATACCTATTTGAGAGTGGTTTTTATATTCTTGGTTTTCGTAGCATTTTTTTAAAAAAAAATAAGTTTCTGTCACACAAAAGAAGTTTTAATTGTTATATTTTTATCTATACATGCCATGCTGGACATGTAAACTATTAATGAAAAATTTCGTTAATTGCCCGAAAAAAATTGGTTTTATTTTATTTAAACTCTTCATTACTGGCCTGATATTATTGATATCTAAGTTGCGGTTTCAATAATTTCAAGCAAATGACTATATACGATAAAAATTTCTAAGACTTTAAAGGCTGCATGTTTTGAGTTAGAAGCTCTGAGCCATGTTGATGTAGTTTCAAGGAAATTTAAAGATAAATATTCGCAAAAGTGCTGAACTTAAGGGATAAGAAATGAAGAATATCTTCGTGAAGATGTTTTATAATGTGTTGCTTTGGAAACTGATTTCAAAATTTACAAAAGTCAAAGCTAGTCAAAGCTAGCCACCTTTTTACCTCTTCTATACTAAAGTATAAAAAATATTGCAAATTTCTGTTCTACTGGCCATAAGTTATGATGAGATGAACAAAATATAGGGGATACCAAAATATAGGAGACGCAATCTTGGAATTATGGTCCCCATATTTTGGTCAGGAAAGCGATCCAAAGTTTGGACCTTTTAATAGTAATTTTACTTTTTGTGTATTTCGCCATATCTCACTCTATTTTTAAGAGAATTTTAAGAAAGATTCACACAGTAATAAAACTCGTTTATCTAAAAAAAAAATTCACGCAAAAATTAACTTTTAGTAAATATTTATTATTTACAATTATCATTTAACTTCATAATAGTCGAAAACAGTTTTAATTGCAAGGTATACAAATCGTTACATAATTTTAAAAAATGTAAATTTAAATGGGAAAATACAAAATTTGAGCGTAATCAGTCGAGTAGTTCCTGAGAAATCGAATTTTTAAAGTACGGCTTAAGTTTACCCTTGAACTATTAAGATTGAGTCCAAGAGCATGGAGATCCAATCAATAGATACTCTGAAAGAACCGTTTTTGGTATTTTGGGCACTGTACAATCCGATGCGACATTAAATCACAGTTTCAAAAATATTTTAATCAAACAAACCAAGCAAAATAAATAATTATTGAAAATTATCTAACTTAAATTTTAAAAGAAATATTTGGGGGTAAAATTTCAAAAAACACACACAAAAAAAACGAAAAACACAAAAAGCTGAAGTTATTAAATATATATATGTATCATAACTTAAAACAATTAATCAAAATACACATAAAAATATCACTAAATAAATATGAAATTAATTACTCATAATGCAATAAGATTTTTCTACTACTTTATCACAAGTTTTGCCACACATACGAAAGTACACGTGTACCTACATGTTCTTGACTGTATTATTTTCAAATATTAAGTAAATACCAATTTAATAGCTTCCTACAGATCAAAAACCTATTAAGTTAAAAGAAAAAATAATTATTTTCAGAACTACTAAATTACATAATATTTAAAATTACTTACGTTTTCAAGCTCGTGGATTTGGTGTCATTTCTCGAAATTCACTTCTTTTTGCGTGGAATTCTGCCCAAATAGCTAACATGTTTTGCATTTATTGGAATCCCCAGAATCAATAAGCGTCTACGAATGTTTCAGTGAGAGTAGACCTATAAACTTTCTTATTGAGGGTTTTCAGTAAGATGCAAAGGTCCACAGATATGGATCGAGGTAATGAATAAATTAATGATTCCAATTTCAGTTTTAGGCGATTAAATAGTGCCACACTTTTGCTTACATATGGTACTAATGAAATTAATGTAGTTTGCAAACTTTTTATCCAAAACTTCAGAGATTTGGTGGAACTTTTTAACTTTGATAAGCCAGCTGCAATTGAACATTGGTTGTAGGGGAGAGTCGGGTAAGGAGTATTGCTTATATTTCTGTATAATACTGAGTAATAATCAACATTTTTGCATGTTTTTATTGTTTTATCATCTAATTAAATAACGCAGGAAGAATAAACCAACAAAAGAATAGTTAAACTTAACAAAATAGAAATTTAAAAAAACATGTTTTTCAGCTCTTTTCAAAATGTGTCGGGTAGCCCCACCCAGTTACAAAAAATGTGTTTTTTGGCTAATTTTTCTGATGTAAATGAGAATGACCAATGTATTGACAATAGATAAACCTCATTTATCATTTTTATCGCAAAATTATCTTATTTATCTTATTTATTACATATTTATATACTTTTAGTGAATTCTATCATTTAATAACAACAAATGTCATACTTTTTATCATTATTAATGTATATTAATATATTATAATATTAATATATATTTATATTAAATATTTAACGAAAATAATTTCATTTAAGTAACAATAATTAATAACAATAGTTGTTTTTCAATATAAACTTATTTGGTTGATCCCGTCTCATAAACTTAATATTAAATACTTCTTATAAAATTACAAATTCACTTTGTATTTTGATTGCTTCTGTAGATTGATTTGTTCACAAATAAGTGAAAATAAGTAAGTAAGCAAATAGCTTATCATAATATTTATGATTTCTTGATATTAAATTTAATTTGGATATATCAATTACATTTTAAAAATATTTAATTTTTCATTCTTAAATATATAAATTTATCTTTCATAAAATATTAAAACATATATTTGTTGTTAAAAATGCATATAGCATTCAAATTTGAAGCAATAAAATAATAATCTTTGCAACCGTACATTTATCGACGAAATAAAATTGGGCGGTGGTACCCGACATTCATGTGAGCGGGGCTACCCGAAATCCAATTTTTTTGTAAATTTGTAATTACTCGAACAAATTTTTACATACAAACTTCTTTCTTTGCGCAAATTAAACTTAAGACTACATACTTTAATGCTGTATGTATAGAAAAAATTATTTTTTTAGTATTAAAATGAAGTTTAATCGAAACATTCAACCAATTTTTCTTAATTTCATGACTACTGTATTCAATATATTTTCAAAACTATTGTTTACCATGTTACCAGCTGCATTAATACTTGAAAATTTGAAAACAATATTTTTTTAATATAACAATTAATGTCCGATGGCCCATTGACTTGAAAAAATATTCTATACATATGAAATTGACAGTGGGAGGGGGTTCCCGCTGGGCGGGACTACCCGACTCTCCCCTATAGCATGACAATAAATCAAGATATTGAATTGTATTTACTTATGGATAATACATTATACCAGTGATTCTCAACCTGTGGGGCGCGAGCCCACTAGAGGAGTGCAGCGAAAATATCGAAAGGAAAATATTATTTAAGAAAATTGATTAACTGACTGAAAGAAAAGCACATATACGCATGGAAAACAAAATACATTTCGACTTATTTAATAACTTATTAAGGTAAAAAAACTTGAATGAAATCAAAACTTAGCGTGGGTGAGCTAAAGGTGGCCATGGCTAAGATTTGAGGATTTTTTCTAATTTTCTGATTAAGAGTGTGTGGCTTAAGTTTTTTTTTGTGAAAAATCTTACACTTATCTCTAATACATATCACATACACTTTTAATTGTAGAATAAAATTTCATTTATTCTATAGTGCAATTTCACAATTGTAGCTTTTGCCCATAAGGTAGTCCATATATTGAAATCACTTTTTCACTTACTCAAATCATTTTTAGAAAAGACACTTGGACTGGCAAATTTTTTTTACATATCATTTACATTGATAATTCTTGTGGGACGTCACTAGCGATTCTTTTGAGTTAACTAATTAAATTAAAACAAGAATTACTGAGTTAATTATTTCAAAAGAGTTCGCTAACCATAACTAGCTAGTAAGAGTTAACTAACCATATTGGAGTTAACTAGCCTAACCTAACCCATAACTAGTATAAAAATACCCAATTTAAGAAAATACCAGAATCCATCAAAAAAACAAATTGTCTTTGGTTTCGCCACAAGTCTATGAATTTTTCATCCTCATTAATTGAGAGTCCCTATGGAGTCTTATGAAATGGATCCCTAACCCACTCGTAACTTGCTATCAGTTTGTCGTCAGCAAGAAAATACCTTTTTTAATTATTTGCCAGCATGGCTAAATGATTTTCAAAGGTTACAAAAACAAATTTTAGATGTTCTTCTTTAGCCTCGTAAGTTTTAGTACAATTATCCACATTTGAAAGCATTATTAGGCTTTTTTGCTTCAAATTTTCGCTCCACAACTCCAATTTTCCACAAAAAGCATTAACTTTATCACTCGTAACCAACATATGTGTATTTACTCCTTGGAGTAGAAGATTCAAGTTATTTAATTTCTTGAATGTGTCTGCCAAGTAGCTCAATTTCATCACAAATAAATCATCGTGAAAATTCCTTCCGATATGCTTTCTTCTTATAGGAAAATAGCGATTTCTTTCCTTAATTCACAAACGCGTTGCAAAAATTTCCCACGTGACAACCATCTTGCCTCGCAATAAAACAGTAACGCTGAATATACTGAACCCATCCATGTCTTTACTGAGTGCGGAAAAGATTCTCGATTTCAGGGGTCTCATTTTTATATAATTTACTACGGTTGCAACCGTAGTAAACGCAATATTCAGACCTGGACTCATTTCTTTCGAAGCCAAAGATTCTCTGTGGTTCATGCAATGCGTCCAGGCGCGTTGAGGTGATTTTTGTTTTACAAGTGCTTGTATACTTTGGAATCTTCCTGACATTGAACGAACACCATCGGTGCATATTCCAACGCAATTTTTTCATTCTATGTTTGCCTCGTATATAAAATAATTTAAAATAGCAAATAATGAGAGTGCTGTTGTTTTGAGTTCTATTGGTTTGCAGAAAAGTAGTTATTCAACTACTGACATATTATCACGGAATCGAACATAGGCAATTAAATTAGCATCTTTATTACTATCGGTTGCTTCGGAGCTGTAATGAAAATAATTTGTCACTTAACTTAGAGAAAAGCTGACACTGTACATTTTCAGCTATATAACCAATTCGACGAGCAATAGTTTCATTTGAAAGAAGTATGGACTGCAATTGTTTTGAAAAATTATCATCTAGCATGGTTTCTACTGTCTCAATTGCTGCTGGCAAAATAAGTTCTTCACCAATAGTGTGAGGTTTTTTACTCCTGGCTATTTTATATGAAACTTTGTAAGATGCAATAAAAAAAAAATTATTCACCGACAAAGTTTCTGCAAAAAATGATTTTTGCTTTTTATATGATTTTAATTTTAATTCGAAGAATTCTCTCGGTTTGTTGACGTACTCACTATGAAGCTTTTCCAAACGTCGTTTAAGTTTATTAGATTTCATGCTGTCTGCGGCCAATATTTTTGAGCGAATGATACGCAGAGGCCTTTCTTCTTTATTTAGTTCAATACCGGTAAGCGCAAAATTCAAGTATTCTTGGGAATATTTTCTTGATTTTATTTTTGGAATCCCGCTCATCTGTGTACTTGTTGATGCTTGACTATCATCTAATGCTCGCTTACTTCCGCTTATGAATTTATCCATGAATCTCCGTAAATCTGCCGCCGTGAATACTCAATACGATGAATTGCAATTAACTAGAAAATATATGTAACGTAGGCATTCACGATAGATTGGACAGCGATAGAAGGATCAACTCGAATGAGACTGGCTGGAATTTAAACTTGCGTTATTGAACATTTTCCTTCTTCCTATGAGAAAACATTTGCTCTGCGTATGTTCGAGACTCCATCGGTGATGTGGATTACTTTCCACGAACATTACTTTTTTTTTATTGTTCAATCATGCTTCTGTTTTATTTCTTTTATTATTCAAAAAATCTATTCTCTGTTTCTAAATTTAGCTCACCCCGTCTGGGTTAACTTTCATTAACGAATTTCTCTACTGTCATATTATTTTAACGTTACCTCCCTGTTTGACTTTCATTTCAAATATAATATTTAAATTTTCCTCTCTTTCATTGGCTTCATCTGTTTATTGTCCCCTTCGCAAAATGCAAGATGTGATTTCTTCCCAATGTTGACTCGCTTTTACTTTTGTTTTGGCAGTTAGTAAAAAATAATTTAAAAACAGAATCCAAAATACTCAATATGCATTATATTGCAAGCGCGGGGGGCACGATGAAAATTATGATTGAAAACTGGGCCGCGAATACTGAAAGGGTGAGAAACGCTGCATTATACTTCTAATACTTACATTTTCTTCTTTGTAAGCATAATGGCCCTCATTTACATTATTTCAATGCTTATTCGTGTTAAAAACTTTTGAAGTTTGGATCGTGTTTAAATAGTTAATTTTTCTGACTTATTTGGGAAATAAAGGAAATGAGGTAGATGTTATGTATTTGAGGAGACAGTAAATCACATCATCATATTACATCAAAGCACATTATTATCGCATCGGCATATTATATATAGAAATTATCATCACAACATCATATCGTAATTGGAACTTTTCTAATTAGGGAAATTGTTTGATAAATCAGTTTTCTTATATTTAATAATTTAAAAGCAAGTTTTGTGCGACAATATCCTTAGACAAAGAAAGTCATGATGGCTTTCTATTGATGGACCAACATAAATGTGATGGGTACCATCTTGAATTTCCATCCAAAACCATCATGCATGGGACCATCAAATCTGCCCAACACCCCAAGTTAAGCACCTTTTCATGTTGGACCAGCATAGCGTACCCATGATAGTCTGTTGGATTTTTATAATGGGATACCAAAAAATCTATTATGATCCAACATAATTTACTAATTACTATTATAATTTTCCATTACAAACCATCATGCTTTGATTGGAACCATTAAGAATACCCAACACCTTGAAATTTAAATTGACCTAGCTTTATGTTGAATTAATCACACTCTCTTCGGAGGGCTGGCGTCTTTCACTTCCAACAGCGGATCTTACCTTTACCAGGTGCTTTATCAAGCGATGCTGCTTTGCATATCACTGAAGCAAGTGAAGAAAGCGTTTTTCATTACCGCCGCATACCCAAACACCTTTGGTCCACACTTTTTTACTTCATGGAGAGAATGCACATTAAATGGTAGTATCCGTTAAAGGAATTTTCAATTTATTTAAACGAAAATTGGTATTCACCACAAAACAAATTGATATTTGTGAAATAAAGTTGTTATGTAAACTTTACATTATGTTTAAAAATATTAGGCAAATATTA
Source organism: Parasteatoda tepidariorum (assembly GCF_982258835.1). Classification (NCBI taxonomy): domain Eukaryota; kingdom Metazoa; phylum Arthropoda; class Arachnida; order Araneae; family Theridiidae; genus Parasteatoda; species Parasteatoda tepidariorum. Next base: position 7,658,254 of record NC_141765.1, read on the forward strand.
GGCAATTGTCAGCATGAGATGAAGAATACATAATTCAGTATGAAATGATTTATCTTATATGTTTTATTATAACTTATTCTATCATAAAATAATGGATGAAGATACATTATTAATAATATATATTATTTGTTGGTAACCCAACACCAAACAAACTTTGAGGGCTGACCATCATAATACTAAATCATAATTTTCCGTCATTAAATGATGGAAGTTGTTGGCCCAAGAATTTCAAACATAAATTTGTTGGTCAACGATCGTAGTACAAAAGCAACATTTTCCAGATGATATAATTTTTTGGTCAAAGAATTTCTTATGTTGGTTGATCCTCATGTAGTAAAATATCATCATCCAACATGAAATGATGGAAGTTTGTTGGCCCATCAAGATCTATTATCACATTATGTGAATTGTTGTATGATGGCTACCATCAAATGGTATTGGGCCTTCACGAAACCAATATAAACCATCAAAATATCTTGATGATCACTTTAAGAATTTTGTCTGGGGTTGCTTTAAGTAACATATATATATATATATATATATATATATATATATATATATATATATATATATATATATATATATATATTTATTTTTTAATATTCAAATGGATTTTTCTCCAAACATAATTTATCACCATCTAGGTACATTCTTTTCTGGTTTTATTATTTTTTTTTTAAAAAAAAGATAAATATTTCTATGTTCCTGGATTATTGCTTATTTGACAAAATAAATATCAAATTTTAATAAACATTTAAGATTTAAAGAAAAAGTAAATTATGCAAAAATTTATACTTAGAAAAAAAATAGCCTCTAATTTTTTGAAAAAAAATTGTTCGTCTAAAATTTTATGAGGTTTAAAACTAATTTTAATTGTGATTCTTAAACTGTATAATCTATGCTTAACTTTTTAGCCCGCTATGTTGAAGAGTTATAGTTTGATTTTTACAACGGGCAAAATTAAAAAACAGAACGACCTGAATATACACTCTATAACAAAAAATTCGACGCACCAAGAACGCACTAAGACGCGCAAAATCGACGCTCGATCAGGCTGGAATGATGCCGACTGGGGACGTATAGTCTTTAACGACGAATCCCGCTTCCAACTGCGTCCTGACGATCATCGAAGACGTGTTTGGAGACGCACAGGGCAGGAGGGGGGATCCTGCCTTCACTATTGCACGCCACACCGGCCCTCAACAAGGCATTATGGACTGGGGTGCCATTTCCTTTGACAGCCGGACCCCTTTGGTCGTCATTAGAGGTACACTTACTGCACAGCGGTACGTCGACGACATCCTAAGACCTGTTTTGCTACCGTTCCTTTTGCAACGCCCTGGGCTGGTTTTTCAGCAGGAAAATGCCAGACCACATACGGCACCTGTTGCTATAAACTGTCTGCAAGCTTGCCAAACTCTTCCTTGGCCTGCCAGATCACCAGATCTCTCTCCCATCGAGCATGTCTGGGATATGATGGGAAGGCGATTGCATCTGGCACGGAATGTTGATGACCTCGTTCGACAATTGGATCGAATTTGGCAGGAAATACCACAAGAGACCATCCGGGAGCTTTATCGGTCTATGCCACGCCGTGTGGCAGCTTGTATCCAGGCTAGAGGCGGGTCAACACCTTATTGAGCTTGTTACTGTAACTCTGCAACAAATTATTCAATTGTTCAGAAATTTTAATCATTTACTATTCTGTACATTGTCTTCCTATCCACCAATTTTCGTTTTAATCGGACAACTCCTTCTTTGTGCGTCGATTTCTTTGTTATAGCGTGTATTTGAATAAGCTTAATTTCAAACTTATCTTGTAAAATTAAAACACAAAAGGATAAAAATGCATGATGTTTTTTCTTCATTTACATTCTTTCTGAATAAAGCTTTTAAGTTTTAAACTAATAGTTAACTATTTCCATGCTTACAGATAACAAGTGTGCTATAAAAATGCAAAGCGCAGTTAGTTATGTTTTAATGCTGTTAGATGAATGTACAGTGCAAAAATAATAGGGTAGTTTTATTGAAAGAAAGAGAAATTTCCTGAAAGATAAAAATAAAGGATTTTTCCGAAGAGAAAAAAAACGCAATCCACAAGAATTATCATATTTTATCTATTCAGCTTGATCTATATATTGCAAAGCGTCATTCTGTTACTATTCTGAAACGCAATTTAACGAGTTTCTCACGATTCCAATACTTTTCTACTTCCATGTCTTACTGCATTTTGCATCAATAATAATGTTTTAAATTTCGAGCAGAAGTAAAAAGCAAATGAAAGTGAACAATTTTGAAACCTTTATTGATTTTATAAAGGACGAAGAATTTAATATTTACGAGAGAAAACTTTTCTTGTAATTCGTCGTTTATAAGACTTGACGCTATTTCTAAGATTTCTCCAAGTTCCCTCTTCCTTATTAAAAAATTTATAATTCCTTACTATAAAGCTTCTGTCAAAAATATGCATTTAGTCAAATTTTTGCTTACATATTATATTAACTTATAATTAAAACAAAAACAATTATTATATTAACTTATAATTGAAACAAAAAGAAATATAAAAATATTTTCCGCTTAATTTTATACATAATACTGTTTCTATAATACCACTACTACTGCAAACATATAGAGTATTACTGCTTATTTTTAAAAGGTAGTTTAAGTTAAAAAGCATTTTTTTTTTAAAAAAAGAGCATTTCAACTAAATATATGTATAGTTGGATAAGGTGTGATATAAAATGTTAAAACCAAGCTAAAAGGTTTTGATGTATTACACACGGAGAAATATTCTCGTAAAATCACCGTACTTCAAGGTAAGAACATTTCTGAAAAAGAAAACCACAATTCTAGTTAATATATCCTAAAAATAAACGGTATTTAAGTCATTTTTTTAAAATCTTCCGTTCATATGGTAACGTTTAGACCAGAAATTATGGTTTTCAGAACCATATTTTTTAATACCATGCATTTAGCAAAAAAAGTGAAAAGCAAATTAATCGTGTAAAGGATTTTAATAACATGCTCTAAGGTATCTTAATAAAATTACCACATTTACAAAATTTTAGCATATATTATAAAGCAAAATATCAGGTTGAGTAAAAAGTTTTCCGCCAAAAGGAAATACCTCCGTGCCAGCAGCAGCCATTGCCGTGGTGGTTAACTTTTTTTGAAACGGGCTTTTGTATTTTAAAGCAGAAAGTTAGAACTACACAACTGTGTAATTTGTTTGTCAAAACTTTATCATCTTGTGCACCAAAAAAGTTTTTAAAATGGAGCTATCACGTTAACAGATCAGACCCATTATGTACTATGAGTTCCGAAATAAACTAAGTGTAACTGAATGCCACAAGAAAATGTGTGAAAGTTTAGGTTTCAATACTGTTTCTTATGAGGATACAGTAAAAGTTTTGCTTCGAAAGTTTAATACTGGGAATTTCAACATTGAAGATGAACCAAGTTCTGGCCGCCCTATTGAGGTTGATTGTGACCAGTTAAAGCAAATTATTGTTCAAGACAGAAATTTTTCAACACGAACTATTGCGTTAGAGCTTGACATTTGCCAAAAAACAATAGCAAATACTCTCAAACGCATAAATCTAACAGTTAAGTTTAACCGTTGAGTGACTCGCGAATTGACTGCTGAAGACAAGAGCAAGAGAAAAGCGGCCTGTTTGGTTCTGCTCAGAGATCAAAGAAAAGAGGACGTTCTGGACAGAATTGTGACCTGTGATGAAAAATGGGTATACTACAACAATACTAGCCGTAGAGGAGGGTGGTCAGCATCCGGGGAATCAGCAAGTTCGGTTGCAAGACGAACGCTAACTAACAAGAAGGTCCTTCTCCGTATCTGGTGGGATTGTCGTGGAATTATCTACAAGGAGTACCTTAAAAGCGGGTAGGCTATCAACAGTACAATATACAGCAATATGCTAATCAAAGTTAGCGATGCGATTCGCGAAAAACGAGAAAACTAGCTCAGAAGGAAGGTGATTCTCTTTCATCAAGATAACGCTTGGCCACATGTTAGTGCAATGACCGGCATGACGCTCCACACGTTAGAGTGGGATTTGATGCAACATCCACCATACAGCACAGACATGGCGCCTTCGGATTACTATCTATTTTCAAATCTGCAGCTGCATCTTGATGGCACAATCTTCCGTTCAAATGACGAGGTCATAAATGAGGTCGATTGCTTTCTCTACTCGCGCACCCCCCAGTTCTTCGCACAAGGGAATGAAAAGTTGCCTAAACGTTGGCAGACTATTGTTGATTTGAATGGAGATAACTATTCTCATTAGCTTTGCTGATTTTGTATGTGTTTGTCATTTTTCAGGATTTTTTTTTTTTTGGCGGAAAACTTTTTACTCAACCCGATATGATTGTTAATTTCATCAAAATCATTATCAAAGCGCATTAGGTCAAAAACTTATTGGTGTAGCTCAGGTCTTTTTGGTATAGAGCCAGAAACACGGTAAATTTTACCATACTCTGGCAGTTGTGATCATACTTACTTTTATTAGTGTAGTTCTTAAAATTTCGCAGATTTAGTCTCAAAACAACTAGAATGTAAGACTTACGCACGATTTTGTCTATCCAATTCTATTAAATAAAATACTATTTCCTTTTCAGTACAGATAATTTTCATCCTTTATCATGTCCTGAATTATAGGAATAAAAACGATAAAAAGTTACTTAGCTTTGTCGCAAAACAAAAATGCAACAGATTTACGATATTTTTTCAAGGTTTTTAAATTGACTTATATTTAAAGTGACCAAATATTATAACAGAACTTAACGCTAATGTTTTGTTTAACTTTTTAGCTTCAATATTTTTTTTCTTTGATTATTTATATTTTTTTGTTCTTATGACATTTATATTTTTTTGTTCTTAGACATTTATATTTTTATTCGCTACAAAAACGTTCAAACGAACGAAAATTCGACAACAAATTGATATTCGACTTTTTATATCTTTGATATTTTTTATATGCATTTAGCTAAATATTTTAAAACAGAAACTTTTTGATTAGGAGCAATTGTTTTGTTTTGACCAAGCTCCTTTATTTACTTTATTTATTTTTTACTTGTTTTTGAAAATTGTGTTTATTTTTTTTAATTTTAAGTTTTTTTTATTTTATGCTTAAAAAGGAAATGCTTGTTCATAAGTAGAATTTGCGACAAATAACTAGAAAAAGCCATTTTTCTCGAAATGTCCTTTTTGGCAAATTCGTTAAATTCAAACTGTTCCAGCGAAATGAATTTTTATTCTATTGAGCTGAACGTTTGATACTATATACTTATGAATGTTTTTAACATTTTGTTGGAAAAGTTTTTTCCTTTTAAATTAAGTATTTAGTATTATATTTACATATAATCTTTTATTACAATCTGATGATATATTTTTCAAAAAAAGCGGGTTCTTGACTACTCTTTTACTGTTATTTATTTCTATTGTAAAAAATAGAAAAAGTACTCCCAGTAATTTTTTTATAGTTTCTAATATATAATATTTTGAAAGAATTTTGTCATTTTAACAATATTTCAGACGCGAGGAAGGATAAAAACAATTTAATTCCGATTTTTATATTCTTTAAGTTTCTTTAAATTTTAAAATATCTTTTGAAACTTTCTAAATGTGTTGTTCTTACTAATATAAACTTATATACTGAAATTTTCAAACCAATATCTTGATAATTTCTAAAAAAATATATAAATCGTCAACCCCACATTGTGGGTATGTTTTCTTATTTAAGATAGATTACAATTTATTTTTAAATTAAATTTTAATGAAGCAATTCATGTCGAGACATGAAAGAGTTTGATAAAATTGGAGACAAAGTTAAAGGAGGTAATTAGTTACCTACTCATAAAATATGTTTATTTTCGTTAAATGTTGCAACAAATTAAACACGCTCTTCTGTCGTATTTCAGTGCTATCAGCAAAGCTTAAATAAACGTTTTATAGAAACTTAAGTACCATAGGTGTGTAAATATACTTAAACTCTCTAAAACTATATTTTGATTCAAACTTAAGTTAAAGTAATCACTTTCTGCTCACTCTGAGAAATCGAACTCTAATAAATCTAAGTTTTACTATTTTGTTTGTGACTTTCAAACACATATGCATCAATTCTAGATAAATGTGAATCAACAAGTTTATTATAAGGATGAAAGAGTTAATTGCTTCTAAGTAAAGGGTATGATTAGAAGAGAATATTCTTTTTTCGTGATCGTTAATAGAAACTGCATATTTTTTTCCCGTGAAGATTCTCTTTTAATTAAAATTAATCCATACGATGAAGATAGTTTATAAAATATTATTAGAATATTATAAAATTGCCAAAAATTTTAATTTTTCAGAAACATTACTTTACATGTAGGCAGTTAAAGAATGAAGGAGTTAACAGTAGAAGGTGTAAAAATGTAGGATGAGGGAGAAGTTTTACTATAGGAGTTAAAAGAATAAATAATATCAATAACCATTCAGTAATTAATACAGATGAAAGTCGCATATTTGGAACACTATATTAACTTCAAAAATTAATATGGAAAACGTCGACATATTTCAAGGGCTTAAAACAGACATTCTTTATCAAGGCAGAAAAACGCGACAAAGATAAAAACAAAACAAATTTGAAAAAAATATGAATTATATCGTGGCCAATGAAAAAATAGAAAATTATGAAAGTAAAATAAAAACAAAAGACGAAAAACTGTTGTAGCCAAAAAGAGTTGACAATAGAGGGATATTAATACGAGTTACATTTCTAGGTGTATTGAAGGCGAAGCGAAAAATGTCATTAACAATGGAACCGACATTTATATGAATGAAACAAGATTACAGAGCATCAAAATGAGCTGGTGTGACAAGGATTGAAAGATTTTGGATACGTAGATTATATAATTCTTGGTAGCAGCATTTTCTGCTAATTTTAATGTTAAAACATGTATGGTTTGCCGAAAGCAGCTGCAGTTGCATTGGTATGGTATGTGGTAAACGCCCCAGTGATCATCTAGTGACCCCAGTGACCACTACTAGGATCTTTAATTTCGTTAATAGGCCTGTAAGCGACTTTAAACCTAAACGGGGAATCATATTAGCAATTTTGTAGAAAACAGGGGAAGAAAACGATTAAGTCAAGTCCGCAGTAAGAATTTGAAGAAGGGGGACATTTGGCTCTAATAAATTTAGCAAGAGTTGAGTCAACTACAGAAGAGTTAAATCCCAAGTTAGCAGCTTTGTTTAAATTGTACACACAAAAGATTTTTTTAAAAAGTTTTTGGAATATTTCAGCAAATGCACCAATTATTCTCGCATGCATATCATCTTTAATTTAGGAAACAAACATGTTGAATGACTTAAATATATATTAAGACATTATATAATCTTACATATTCAATTCATCAGAGTAGCTCTTTTTTTTTAAAAAAAAAAAAAAAAAAAAGATTTTTAGCTGACTCACTTCATTTATTTTATAAGTTGATTTGCACAAATTTCCAGACCCAACTTTATTTCAAATGCAAAAGAGTCACTTTCTACAAGTGATTTATTTTACTAGTGATATATCTCTGATGCCTTTGTCAATAGTGTTTCGCCCACCATTATGTTTGTCTGGATAATTGTGATTCAATATCCAACACTTAACTTCTTTTTTTTTAATTACTACACTGTCAGAATTTTTATTCTTAAATTGTGGCAAAATAACCGGCAGCAGTCTGTCCATCATTTTTTAACTTTACAGTTTTGATACCGTTTATAATTAGTACGGTTATAAAATCCTAAATTCAAAACTATACTGTGGTTAAGCAATTTACAACTAGCATAGTTCCAAAACCGTGAAAAATAAATTTAACTGTACATAGGTGCTAGTCTTTCCGTCAGGTAACGGGATTGAGGAATACATGACACACATTTTGGAGTTCAGGACATTGGAAACACTTCATGTGTTGAAGGGAGTAGCGGAAATATCATATCATCATCTGTAAGTGGTGTCATAGCAGGGACTCGAGCCCCTCTTCTGTCGGTTGTGAGACTGAAAGATTAACTCTCTCGGCTATAATCTATACACAATTGCAAAGTGCTAAGTCGCTCCGTTAAGTGGGCTTAGTTAGTGTGATAAAATTCTGGTTGTTAACCGTCTTAGGTGAAAGCCATTAATAAATGGTTCTTCTCATAGTCCGCAGTTTGATTACCTCTTATGTGTGGTTATTTGACTGTTTTATTCGAATATGGTAAAATAACAATTAAATAAATTGTTATTTAACCATTTTAGCATTTCTAATAGTGTGCGGATAAAAGATATTTCCCCCCTTTTATGACCAATGTGTTATATAGAAATGAATAGAAGCAATTTTTCAAGTCACATATTGTATTGAAGTACCGTATTTTGTATGATTCAAGAAAAAAAAATTAAAAAAAGCAAAACAAATGGATATTGATATTATTAAAAATTAGTGTATAAGAACGTTCTTTATATTTCAAATCATTAAAAATATTTTCTTTTTTGTTGTTAGATTGAAAAATAATATACGTTTATATATTTTACCTATAAGCAGAATAAATGATACACACAAAATAGAAAAAATATCAATCTTAATCCTATCTAAAAAATTAGAAATTCATTTTTTTTTACTTTCATTCGTTCTACCTTGAAATAATTATGTATGATCTGCACTGAGAAAAAAGTATGGTCAAAACTACGAGTTAGTTATGGTAAAGTTCACCGTATGTTTCTGGCTCTATAGGAACACCAAGCTCAATAATTTTTACCGAAGAACTTTGATAATAATTTTAGTAAATTTAGCAATATGATGGAATCTTATAATATGTGATAAAATTTGGTAATTTTTTCATAACACTTTAGAGCATAGCACAAAACTCATTTATTAGATTAAATTTGCTTTTCAGTTTTGTATTTTTCTACTAAATTACTTCAGATAAACTGTTACCATATGAAAGAAAAAAATTACCAAATAAACTGTTTAAATATCGTATATTTTGATTTTATTTACTAGATTTTTGGTTATTTTTGTACCAGAAATACCTTAAACATACAATACACTATTGTTGCCAGAATATTTTTCTCTGTGTGGAGTCCCTACTATAATAATAAGAAGCATTGTATCGAATGAGTTAAAATATTTTTATCCATTTTCCTTATTCTTAAGCAACTAAGCATTATCCTCATGATGTTCCTGTTTCTATACAGTGGTGTAGCTTTCGGAGGGGCAAGAAGAGATATTTGTCCATTGTCGCATCCTTCGAGGGGTGACAAATTTATGAGAAATATTCGAAAATAAATTCCATGATATACTGTTTTTCTTTTTTAAAATAACGCCAGTTTCATTTGCAAATTGAAAAACACCATAATGTTTTTCAAATTTTTATTCGATTTGCCGATGGAACAGGATGTATTACTATCATTTTATTTTGTAACCGTCGTTGAACAGCCGACCCAATTTTTGGCTTTACGCCTACTAATGTTCAACTACGTAGCTTGTAATTTCGAACCCATTCCAGAAGACAAGAAATCCTGGGTCAAGTATTGGGAGAAATTTGCTTTCGTGGAGGACTTGAATGAAGACACTAAAACCACGAACACTTCCCACGGTTAGCCTAACTCATGATCCGTCTACCAGTGAGGACATTTTACATTAGCACTGTGATCGGTGCTAGATGGAATTCGTATCGACCAGCCATCCCTGGGATTCGAACCCGGTTCACTTCATCATACGCTCTATCCCCTGACCAATCACAGCGCCTATTACTATCAGATAAATTTGCTTCAGTCGAAAGTATTTTTAATTCAAATATTTACAACAAATTGGCAATATATTAAATGAAAAATGTCCATATATAAGCACTTATCATACAATAAAACACAATAAATGCGATCAAAAACCTAAGTAGAGTAGAAAATACATTAGTAATATACACAGTTAAATTTTAAAATGAATCAAAAATTGATTAAATTACGTTACGTTGTTTTGAAAAAATATTTTATTTAAAGTTGAAAAATCTAATTATATGTAAAATTTGACCATTCAATGGCAAGCGAGATGTGTTTTACGTTATAATTTTAAAGTAGTACGGTAAAGGCACCTAAACGTCACACAACATAATGCAAGGGAGCGCAAAAACTAAGTTGGTCCCCATGTACTGTAAGCAATAGATAAGCCGCACTTTATAAAGCAAAACATTTTTATTTTGATATTTTATCATTGGAATGATGTAAAGATTTGCCTGGTTAATTATTTTTTGATGAAACTTTAAATAATATTATTGATTGATTAGATATTTCAAGTATGTTTTAGCTTTCTGTAAAAAGTAACAGCATACAAAATCAAAAATTACTTGCAAACTCATTTTGTAAATATGCGAGTAATTAAGTGAGAAAAAAAATTATTTATACAGATTTTACATCCTTTTTAATGAACATGCTACCTTGATATTTTTAACATGCCTTTAACATTTTATTAAAAAAAAATATGCTTAAATGTTTCATTGTTGCAAATATGTTCTTTTTTTCCTCATTCTATACCACTGTAATTTTTTTAAATCTTTTTCGTCGCTCAAATAAAATAAAATACCTGTTGTCTGAAGTTTTTAATTAAAAGAGGACAATTCAAGATACGGGGTTCAGCTTACACGATGAATAACTTTTGAAAATGGATATCCTTTTTTTTTTCTTTCTTGTATTATCTACCCCAGTCCTAGAAATAAAAAGAGCAGAAAAAAAGGTGCTGTTCTCAGCATTCATATGGAGTAGAAATCAAGCACGTTTCATCTGGAAAGTATCAGTGGGCCTAAACCATTTTTATTTCATGGAGGGGTGAACAATAGATTCAAGCGTGATTGAGATTTGTGGAAGATTAAGGGGCGTCAAAGCATAAAAAAAAGAAGTTTCTCTCATCATTCTCTTCTTTACTAATAATGATCATGCAATCAGTTGCTTAATCAATGACACAATAAAAGACTAGACACAAATGAAAATTGATTTCTTCTAGCAGAATCTATTGTTCAACATTCTGTATCAATTGCAGGATAATCTGTTAAAATTTTGTTTGAATGCAACCCTGTAATTGTTAAACTGTTCGCGTTTATCACCCAATTTAATAAAAAGCATGGTTTTATTTTATATTTTACCTCGAAAAAGAAATGTACCATGCATAATAAATAAGTTTTTTGAATGATTTCTTATATTACTGGTTTTTATTATTGGTGTTTAAAATTAGTTTAAAGAGCATGGGTTTTAGATTCAATCATTTCCATTTCAGAGATTCCGTTATCGCTGATTTTATTTTAATGAATGGCAATGCACATGGACATAGTTCCCATTTAATTAATATTTTCTGTAAAGTGAGTATTTTTTCCAACCATGTACCCAAACCTTAATCCTATATAGCACTATTTCTCAACCTTTACAGCAGTGCAAACAATCAATTTTGCTAGAAAAAGAAAAAAAAATCTTTGAACACTACTATTTTCTAAATATAATAGTGAGAAATCTATGTGATGGGAAATAGACACCTATTATATACTCATGACGAGTAGATATATAATGTGCAAATGCGTAATTATTTAGTAAAAGATATGGAATTATTACTGAAAGATATTAATTAGTAAAAGATTCTGAAAGAAATATTTTTGTAAAGAAAATAACTTCATTGCATTCATTTAGGCGTTGTTAGAAAACTAAAAACGAGTTATCAAAGTCAAAAGTCTTTAATGCGATTTTTGACACTGTTTGACCTTCAGTAGAAAGTACTGGATTAAAACTGAATAATTTTAGTTCCAAGCGTCTAAGACTCAACACCATGGGTGACTCACTTGTTGGCTCATGGTTAATTGGGAGTCACTGCTATAAAGTATAACCGTGGGTTGATAGCTTTCAATACCACTTTGACGCCTTCCGCGTCATAAATATAATTTTGTTAAACGAGTGGAACCAAATAGCACAGGAAATTCTAAATCGGCTTATCCCTACTATGAAATCCTTATGCAAGAGCTGTATATCAGTAATAGATATTTTTATTGCAAATCTATGGCAAATTTTTCTAAAACTTGACCTCAAAAATCTATTTTTTTGCTCAATTCCTTAATCTGTAACCAATAATTCATACCTTATGATTCTAATATGTGTTATGTATTAAAAATGTTACGCATCATAAGTGTTATCATGCATGTGTATTATTACTGCTGAATGGTAACTTCTTTTTTTATTCCATCTATTTCCTTAAAATCTATTCTAGAAATAATCGATAAAGTCTGTTAATCCTCGCAATTTTAAACACATTAAAAATATATTTAAGATATTAAAAAATGTGTTGATGTAATAATAAATAAAGCGCGCAAGCTCAAAACTGAATTTTTTAAGCATTGGCTGTTCATCATTCTTTGTTCTAGGCAATCATGATTTATGACTGTTCTCAAATGTTTGACAAAATTGCTTTTTCATTCATGGGTCAACTTAGCACATTCTGGTAGTTTCTGTCGTCTGTCGCCTGTTTGTTTTTATTGCTATAGTCGAATAAACAAAATTCAGTTTTAAACTACAGTTCATAAAAAAAGTAAATATTTATTTTTCTGTAAAATGTTCAAGAAAATTAAGCATTACTTTTCTATCTAATTTAAAAATTGTCCACACTGTGTGACCGGATATGCACTCGCAGATTTCCAGGTTTGATTCTAGGTTACAGGCTCAACAGGTTTCCAGGAATTCATTTCTTGTGACCGTTAAATTATTTTCCACTCTTTTTGTTTAATTCTGCATTTGCAAATCAATTATGTTAATTTATGTCTCATAGTCAGTGGTTCGAAAAATACATTATTTTTGTAGTTTACTATATTTACGACTGCTTTGTTACAAATGTAATTAACAGCAACTACAACTACTTTTTTTTAATGTAGTGACTACAAACTACTTTGGAATTGCAGTGAATAATTTGCTACTTTATAGAAAAAAGTTTTGCTGGAAAAAATTTATTTACTCCTGTATAATTTACACTGCTGGAGGAATTAATTTATACATTATTCTCAAAATGGTTCTAAATACAAAAGAGACGTACATTAAATATAAGGGAACAATTAAGAAATATTTATTCATGTTTACATCAGCCTGTTTGTTATTGAAAAACATTTTTTTGGAATTTGTTCATTTAACCATCACTCATAACTTTTTAAACACAGAATTTTAATTTAAGAGATGATAGGAAATTATCAAATACTTGCAATTTCGTTAAGTGTTTAATGCTCTTTTATTTCCTCTAAGAAGTTAAGTACATCAAAATTATATTTCCTTCCTTTGAAATATCACTGTTTTTCGAGTGTACACTTCCATGTGAACATCTGACCAAAATGATAAATTCATTATGGCTATCTTAAATATTAGTTATACGTGACTCTAAATACGCAATTCTTGTTAACTTACAGTTACGGGAACACTTAAAACTGCAGCCTTTGACAGACCCGCGAAAATGTGTACCTATCAAATTCGAAAAATTAGTTTTGTTACACTGTTAGAAATGTCTCAGAAAAAGTGGTTAAATAACAATTTATTGATTAGTTATTTTACCATATTTAATCAAAACAGTCTAATAACCATAAATAAAATGGTAATCAAGCGGTTAAGTTTGAGAAAAACTGTTTATTAACTGCTTTCACCTAATACGGTTAAACAGCCAGAATTTTATCGCACCAACTAGAACCACTTAATGAATCTACTTAGTTCTTTACAACTGTGTCCATATCATAACCGAGTCGGCTTATCTGTCAATCTCATGACCGGCCGAACTGGAGTCCTAAGTGTTGACACCGCAAGATTTCCTCCATTTCCTTTAACATATGAAGAATTTTCAGTGTCCGGCACTCTCCATTACCCATTACCTTACGAAAAGTCAAGCTCATATGTCTAGTTAAATAATTAATTCATTTTTACGTTTTTGGAAAACGCTAGTAGTAAATGGTAAAAAAACAGTATAGTTTCGTATTCATGGTCTTATAACCATACTTTTTGTAAATGGATTCAAAACCATAAAGGAAAAAAATTTCCTTTACCGTAAACTTTACGGCTAATCGGATGGACAGACAGCTGCCAGTTATTTTACCATAATTTTGGAATGAAAATTTTAACAGTGTAGAACCATGTTCAAATACTAAACTAACGTAGAAGGTAGTTGCCAGGAATCGCTACTAACACTACTTTCCTTAAAAAAAAGTCGCTCACTACACGAAAAACTACGAAAAAAAAACTACAGTGTTTCACTATTTGCAGTACACTACTTCAGATTACTGATTATAATAAACTTTTGACCCCAAAATTTGTATCTTTAATAAAGTAAAGATAGTAATTATTTCAATTTTTCAAAACATTTACTTGTATTAATGCTTGACTAAAACTCTTTCGTCAAAAACGAAGATTACTTTTGGAAATTTTCGCATTACTTTTTAAAGTGTAAATGAAGGGAATTAAATCAAATAATTATTAAAAAATAAGCCGAATGGTACATAAAACAAAGTTTTCAGAAATAGATTAAATTGCTTTCAAAGAAAAACTTTACATGTTAACGTTTTAATTTCTCTAAAAACATTAACGAATAAATAAGTAAAATAAGTTCAACTTTTCTCGCTCTGTATTAGTTCAGATTTATTTTTTTTTCATCACTGTTAATAGATTCTAAATTGACTTATTTACTTTTAAAAAAATTAGTTGTTTTCCTAATAGCAAGTAGTATACAACAAAATGCATTGCCAGTTTCTCTATTCCAATTGTCTTAATTATTAACTATATAAATTTCTAAAAATCTTAACCATGGTATCATTCAAAGTATAATTCTAGTATTAGCATGAAAACCCCTTTTAATAAATGTTGAATAAATTAATATTTGAACAGACTTTTAAGTAAAATGGGAGTAAAGATCTTTTTAAAAGACTTAGTCTTAAAGTTTTGAATGACTTTACTTTTAGTACGTAGAATCTAATTGCATTACATAAGCAAAACATACCGCCAACTCCTGGCCTTAAATGGTAATCATATCCATCAAGAAGACTATCTAACAGATCTGAAATATTCTGTGTTGAACTCACTTCAGCAAACACGCTGCTTGATCCGATCCTAAGAATATAAATATACGTTTTATAATAATCAATTAACTTACAAGCTAAAAAAACAGCATTCTAAAAAATATTTAAATTTTTAATAACAACGTGCTGCAATCTGAGAACTGTTCCAAATGTACCGAAAATTACCAACAATTTTAAAAATCAACTTAAAAAAAGAGGAAGGAAATAAAACTGTATGGTTTGCAGCATTCTGCTCAGAAAACCAATTTTTCTATAAGAAAATTCAAAATTAATTAAAAAGTCTGTCAAGAGATGACACTATCATCTAGTACAAGCTGAAAAAGCAGCTTTTTAAAAGAGATATGTCAATTTTTAACAATAACGCACTGCAGTCTGAGAACTAATTTACTTATACACTGGTAAATATCTATTTAATTGGATTGGTCTGACGAGGGAGCATTGCTTTTTAGTTTTTCCAGCCTAAAGTGCTATCTACTTAAAAACTTTATTACTAATTTTAAAATTTCATGAGAATTGCTTCATAGTCTCTAAATCTGAGCACAAGCCTATCACCTTTTCTTTTTTGTTTTTTTCTTCCTGAAGTTGATTTTTGTAAATACTATAAGTAATTTCTTGATTAGCTGGTACACTACCTAACTGAAGTTAACTATAATTTCATATCGACTTATTCTGTTGCTTACTTATTTTGTTTATTATTCTTAATATTTTCTAATTCTGTTGTATTGTCAACAAACAATAAAATGTATTCATTACTTACGATAAATATTAGTCTAAATCTGAAACTTTCTAGAATAACTTACGTTTTTATCTTTGTATTGAAATATTCATGGTTTGAAAGTCATTGTAGTGAACTTATAGGTGAAAATTATTAATTATACTACAAAATTAAAATTAAAAATATTATAGGATTGATTAATTTCTTTTTTCTTTCAAACTCGGACTCCAAATGTTTTTACGTAAGAGTCAAAGTAAAAGTGTGAAAAATATGGTTTGAATAAAATAAATACGAGTTTAATACTTTTAATTCGCTGTTTAAATTCTGTGAAAATTTTCTTTAAAAGTTTAACTAATTTCATTTACTCTGTCAAATGTTGGAGTTTTTTTTTTACTTTTTTGTGAAAGTTCGGTTATTTTGCCCAAAATATAAGTTGTTTTTTTTTTATAAAAAATTCAATTAAGTTTTTGCTTACTTTTAAAAAAACTATTGCATTTTATAAATTAAAAGATATTTTTAATATATGCGTCTTTGATCATACCAGAATTACCATACTAAACTTTTAGTCTTTTACCCGTCATTTTATAAGTATTAAACTGAAATAGTTCTCTGCAGTTTATATTTTTTTTATCAGGGTTATCAGGAAACATTTGCCTAGCATGCATAAATATCAGAAATTCCATGCATAAATATCAGAATTTTAAAAAAAATCTACATTTCTTCAACTTTATTATAATTAAATTTAATATTTAGTACAATATCAAACGTAATCACACTTAAACACTTAATTTAATGTGAAATAAGAGTAGAGCTTTGAAATTATTGTAAAAATTCACATTTCATCAATTTAATAAAGATTTTTTATTGAAAGCTAAATCTCATTCCCGCAATGTTGTTTGATTTAATCTACTTTATACTATCAACTTTAAGAATCTCTTATCTAAAACCCTACATACATCTTAATGATTACTTCGTCTCAGCAACATTAAAAAGTCGTTAAGGAATTTTTATGAAATTATTTTAATCTATTTACTATTGGTGAGATATTTCTAAATTAGAATGTTAAAAAAAAAAAACAATATATTTATAAAATAATTTATATTAAAACAATTTAATTATTAGCTAATTCTTTTATAGGTAAATTTCTTAAGTTTATATCAATAAATTAATCCTACTATAATCATATTATTAATCCTACTATAGCACATTGTTATGTTCTACACACACCCGTCTATAGCTCAAATATACTCATCTGCGATTTTTTTTTTTTTAAAAAGGGATCACCCTGAGTAAGTTTTGATCTAATGATAGGATCTTCATGTGCTAAGACTTAATCCTAATGACTAAAAGGGGTGACCTCAAATAGGCTAATTTATAAGTGCAGACGATATTTTAAGTTACGAAATCAGATAAAAAAAGAGCACTTTCTCAGAATAAATATACCTTTTTTTGACGGATTCGGATTTCTGACCTCCAAAATATAGGGGGTGGCCTCAATCTTGGAAATATGGTCCCTATAGTTTGGTCAGGAGTTTGGACCCCTTAATGTTAATTTTACTTTATGCGCTATATCTCGGGAAGTTTTTAAGCGAAATGAAAAAATTTTGCACACAAATATAAAATTTGTTTATCCAATGATAATTCCTCTCAAAAAATAACTTTTAGTAAATATTTGTTGTTTTATTTAATAAAGGTCAAAAGATTTTTGAATTGTAAGGTATACATTCTTCTGCATTATCTGAAAGCAGATAATTTTACATAGCAAAATACTAAATTTGAGCAAAATCAGTAGATTAGTTAACCTGAAAAATTGAATTTCAAAAAAGTAAGAGATTTAAAATTTGATTTCTCAGGAACTATTCAACCAATTTTGCCCAAATTTTTTATTTTGCCATGTAAAAATATATTCTTTAAAATGATACGAAAAATCTATACCGTACAATTCAAAATTTTACGACCATTATTAAGTAAAATATGTAATAAAAAATAATAAATATTTACTAAAATTTATTTTATGCATGGAATCATCTTTGGTTAAAGGAATTTTATAAGTTGTGCAAAAATTTTTCAATTCGCTTAAGTTCTTGAGATAAAGCGAAGTACTCAAAAAGTAAAATTAAAATTAAGGGGTCCAAACTTTGGAATACTCTACTGACCAAACTATTGGGATCATATTCCCATATTACGACCATCACCTATATTTCGGGGATCGGAAATCCGAATCCGTCGTAAGAGAGGTATGTTTATTCAGAGAGAGTACGTTTTTATGTTTGATTTCGTAACTTAAGATATCGTCTACACTTATTAATTAGCACACTTGAGGTCACTCCCTCTAGCCATTAAGATTGAGTCCTAGAACGTGAAGATCCAATCATTAGATCAAAAGTCATTCCGTTTTGTTCTAAATTTTTTTTTTAAGTAATTTATTTTGGATTGGCACAAAATTTAACAATGCACCTAGAATTCATATATTAGTGCTATACATGCATTATCACTATTAAGTATCGATCAATTTTCGATACAATAAGTACTAATGTATATATACTTGTACTCATACATATTATAGTACTATATGAACATACTATATTAGTACAGTGCAGCATTTCTATGTACGCGGCTTCCGTTCTAGCTAGATCCTTTTTTTTATTTAATCATTCTTTTATTTACATTTTCTTACTATAGTTAGTTAGTGATTTTTAAAGTAATCCTTGTTAGAGTACAAAAAATGTATTAAAAACATTTTTTTGAAAAACGACCCTACAGGTAACATGAAGAGAAAATAATTATATACGAAATACGCGCATTTTGTTTCGCTGAAATTATCATAACTATGTTGAAGAGTATTAAAACAAGTATATATACATCTTTATTTAATGTATGATAATTAATAGTATTTTTTTTTAAAAAAATATCAATAAAAACTACAATTTTTTCTGTTACGCTGATGTTTGTTTCTTAATTTCTCAGTTTGCTTCAAAAATTGTAAACTAATTTCTAGAGTAAAAGGCAGATACTGAATGCAAAACTCCACTAGAAATTCATATTTAACTATTCATTAATATACTATTGAACTAAAATATAAAT
The DNA here is from genome assembly GCF_982258835.1 of Parasteatoda tepidariorum. Lineage (NCBI taxonomy): Eukaryota > Metazoa > Arthropoda > Arachnida > Araneae > Theridiidae > Parasteatoda > Parasteatoda tepidariorum. The sequence continues at coordinate 7,677,141 of NC_141765.1, forward strand.
TAAACCTTACCAATCTAATATATAAGCACGTAGAAACCAGTAAATAACAAGCATAACATGTTTAACGGGAAACAGTTTCTTTTTCATCCCCTAATTTCAAGATTCTCACATATCTCCACCTGGAAGAATTATGTATTAAACGTCAATGTGTTTATTAAATATAAGATAGATAAAATTTACTTTTAATTGTTTAGTATTTTCACTAAATGCGTAACCTCAATTGTACAAATGAAAGGTCACAAACTAATATTGGGATATTTATAAAAATTATTCTAGATACAATAGAAGACCTACAGTCCATATTATTAGACACACTATAAGATTTGACGTAAAATTATAATTATTAGGTGACAGCCGCATTGTTTTTACTCGGAGGAAACCCACATTTGTTTCCTTACTCTCCTGTATCAATTGGTTAACATTGTAATACAATACGTTAAAAATAAATACAAATAGGAAGTACATACGTATATAAAAAATCTCTTGAATAAAACCCATGTTTAAATATAAAAGTATTGCATATAAACTCGTGCAAATCATGTAATTATTAAGAAACTACAGTGTGTCTAATAATATTATCTAATTATTTTAATATACGAATGTAATGCTTGATATAAAAAAAAAATTCTATATTTATATATCTTCTAATTTAACCAATTGATTTACTAACGTAAACAAGTGTAAACCGGCTTCAGTCACATAAAACAATAAAGCTGTATAGTATCACCTGATAATTAAGATTTTACGTAGAATCCTATAGTGCGTCTAATAAGTTGGCCAGTGACTGTATAGTGAATAGAAACTGAACTGAATGTACTTATTCAGATAGTCTTATTCATTCAAGTATGACTTTTCCTATGGTTAGTACAATAGTTTTAACTTCAAAAACGACTGTTCAAAATCTTGAAAAATGTTGTAAAATATTATGAAATAATATACATAATAAATTTGATACTTTATTTTTAATACTTTTATAGTATGTCATTATAAAGTATTTAAATTATTATAAAGTATTGAAAAAGGAAATTTTTGATTTACTTTCTTATGAGTCCAGTTCGGCGGAAAAAGTCTGCAAATGTCCTATCACGATTAACCCATTCATGCCATTAAGGATCATTGCAACCATGATCAACCTGTAATTCCAGAAATCTTAACCAGCAGAAGCCCCGATCTTATGTTGCAGTATAAAAATGTAACGTTCCAGTTGTTGTTCTAGATGATTCTGGATGTTCTAGATGTCTAAGTATAAATCTCGCATTCCAGTGAAAATATTTTTGCTATGTTTAGATAATTCTATTTTTTAAAAGAATCTATTTTTTTTCCTAGGACTGCTCGATTCTTTGTAAAGCTACGATGGAACATACAATATTTATTGATAAGGAAAATAATTTGGAATTTTCCCGATCCATTACGTTTCAATTGCATAAAAATCAGAAATTTTTTTATTCTTGGATTCTTTTAATCTTACTTTATAAATAATTCCTGATAAAATTCGCGGTAAATGCTGCTAGCATCCTGAGTACTGATACTTTCTACTGCAACGCTTCACAAACAAAAATTCTGATGTACCGTAATTATTACGGTATGGAGGGCTTAACCCTGTCCCGCCCCCGTAAGGGCATTCAGGAGTTACTGGTGACTGTGCGCGCGTTCCTGACTGCATCAGTTGAGAGAAGGACGCTCATAGGAAGTGGCTTGGTAACGAACAATGCAACACTGGCGAAGATGGTAGGCAAGCGATTTGGGCGGCATTCGAGATAGCGATGCACGGGAAGTGAATCGAAATGTATCAACAGATACTTATAAATTTTGATGTTGGTACTTTACCTGGGTGCTGCATGCGCCGAGCAGCTTCCACGATCTACGGCCCCGCCCCGTCCTAGAAGGCCGCAAAGATTTATTTTGGATCAAACATTAAAAATATATATACTATAATCATAACATAAGACTTTCAGCATAGGCTGAGGTTACAAAAGTGAGAAAGAGTAAACAGATGAAAAGATGATTCAGAACAATAACACTGCTGTTTAACAGATGTAAAGTTGATTTATGGTCCAGACATGATCGACTTAACAGATGTAAAGAATATTTGATACAGACTGTTATGTGAAAGTTCTAGAGTATTAAAAGCAAAATTAAGTTAAACTATGTGGTTGTATCCAAAGCATTGTCTATTGTTCGGAAAAATATCATTTTGAGTTTATTGAAAGTTGTTTCTGGATCATTTAATTTTGAGGTATCATCTTCGTAGATTCCTTTGGTTCCTTCGTAGTCCAAACAGACAAAGATAGAATGCGGGGGGACCCCCTGAAGCCTTATGTAACTTCTGGTATGTTCCTTTCAAAATGTTCCTTTATTATTTCCTCTTTTCTTTGACGTATTTTCCTTTGATGCCAGTTTTCCAACATGTTTGTATAGCTGAGGATTTTAGGAAAAAATTGGTTTCTTTTTAATTTGAAATGATGGCATTCTAGGAGAATGCTCTAGGTCGTCAAGTTTGTTGCAGAGTTGACAATTTGGTGACTTTTTGTGGTATTATGATTGGTAGCTACCCTGGGTTCCGTGGTAAGTTAAGAATTGGTTAAGGAAGAAATTTGAGTATTGCATGTTGTGGTTTACCTTTGGGATGAGATTGTGAGTATGGCGGCTCTGTAATAAGGGGTCGTTCCATCTGTTTTACTGGATTTCAAGGTTTTTGTTCTGGTAGTCAAGTCTGATAGATCTTTTTGACGAAAGATTATAAATGTCTATGTTTGTTTTCTGGCATACTAGTTTTGCCATGCTCTCAGCCTCCTCATTACCCTTATTTTCGACATGAGCTTTAATCCAAAACATTTTTATATTACTTCTGTGGTTGTCTTTTATCATTTAACCAGGTAGTCCGTGTCTTTGAGTCTGTTGAGTGCTTGTAGGCTAGAGAAAGAATCTGAAGAAATACTGACTGTTATATGAAGGCTGTTGGTATTAACCCAGAGGATAGACTGTAGTATCGCCCAGAGTTTGGCTTTATAGACCATGGAATTATTGCACAATCTAAACGTATACCCATCCGTAGGATGGCCATCCATAAAAGCCACAAAAGCACAGTCTACCCTAAATTCATTATTGCGGATTAGCCGTGAACCATCTGTGTAAATTTCCATGTCTTTGTTTGTCGGGGAGTCCAGTTCGTAAGGAATTCTAATGTAATCTGCTGGATGCTTCATCGGAATTTCTAAGTGGTTGGATGTTTTCTCTTCATGAAGATATTCATTTGACATGCTAGCCTCGGTTTTTATAATTAGATCTAATGGTATGGTTCCGGCCAAGATCTGTAGAACAGCTGTGGATGTTATTCTGTAGGCCTTCGTTAAGTTCAGTAGTGGCATCCGTTAGATTTTTTAAATTTTGTTCAGTGTTCTAACATGCTCATTAAACCACAATTCCGCTCAGTAAGTTATAATTTTTGGGTACATTGTAGATAAATGTATTTCCTGATCTTCGGGCCGATACCCCAGTCAACCCCATAGAGCCTGTTTAATTTGTTTTGAAAAGTTGAAACATTGCTATATAGATGCTCGAGATGTGGTAGCCAGGAGAGCTGACAGTTGAGTCGGAACCCAAGGTAGACTATGGTATAGTGAACTTTGACATTTTGACTATTTAGTTTTATCGTTGATTTTCTTGTGATTTACTTATTTTTGTGGAAAACAATTGCTTTTGACTTCCCTGTGCTAAATCTTAGTCCGTACCCTTCTGCCCAGTTCTGGTAGTGACCCAGAATATCTGAGATCAGGGGGCCTAATCTGTCAAGTATTGTGCCGGTGATCGCCACCATAAAGTCATCGGTGAAAGCCAGCACTGATTCATTTTCTGGTCTGCTTTTTTCTAGGATATCATTGGCTATTGTTAGCAACAGGATCGGTCCAAGGCTCGAACCCTGTGGCACTCCTTATGTAATTGTATGTTCTACTACCAGGTGGTTAGATGGATCTATACTATGGATCTATCTGTCAAAAAACTCTTGATGATTTCGGTAAGTGAAAAAGAACAATTTGGTCTTACCAGCTGGGCAATGATCCCACTCCATACCACACTGTTGAAGGCTCCCTTCATGTCAAGGGAAACCCCCAACGTGTAGCACTTTTTCTTCTTGGCCTGGCTTATGATTTCTAACAAGGCCTTTACCGCAGCCGTGGTTGATCTCTTTGTCCTGAACCCATGTTGGTCCTTGTGGATTTTCCCTCTCGATTCGAGGAAGAAGATTAGTCTATTTGTTAGTAACTTATCCAGAATCTTTTCCAATGTTGGAAGTAGAGAAACCGGTCTACAGCCATCCGGAGCGTGTGGATCCTTTCCCTGCTTTGGTATTAGAATCAACCTAGTTTTCTTCCTAACAGTGGGGAAAAAGTTTACCTCAAGGCATTTATTCATTTCATTTTCAAACCAAACTGACTGCAGCGTCCAGATAGCTTTAAATATTTCAGATGGGACACCATCTGGTCACGGTGTTTTATTGTTTTTGATGTTGCCAATTGCCAAAGCTAGTTCTGTATTTGTAAAGGGTTGTTCAAGATTTTTATTAGTTATTTCTGGTGGTGGGTGATCTTTAATCCTAGAAAAATGGTAGCTCAAAATCTCTCCTATCGTTTCCGAAATGTTATTGGTGTAGCTTCCGTTAGTTCGCATCCGTGGTTTTAAAAGACCACCGCCCAAAGATTTACCTTTGGCAATTAAATATTCTGATCCGAAGCAATCCTTGTTTGTGATGCTTGTAAGATAGTCTCATAGTGCTTGTGTCTTTTGTTTCCTAATTTTATTGGTGTATATTGAACTTTCCCTCTTATATTCCATCATTTTAATCTATCTTGTTGTCTGTTCTGTTTCCTTTTGGTATCTTCTTCGCCTGGCTCTTAGACGTTTCCTAGAATAGATAAATCGAGTGACCACCATTTTGGAATTTTAGGATGTGATCTTTCTTTCCTCTTCTGCGAGGCCCGGCAAATCTCTCTTATTGGGATCCGTGGTTTCCTGTATATAGTTGTCCAGTAAGTTCGTCGTTTCAATGTGTTCAATCATCCTCCCCGTTTCTCGGATTAATTTGTTGATCTTTACAGTTAAATCGAAAAGGTTTATATCTGTGAATATTATCTTTCCCGTCTTTGGCCGATCCTGCCCCACCTCGGTTAGCTCCATGAGCAGCAGTCTGTGGTCACTCAGTGTCTTGATACCCATCACTTGCCAGCTTTGAATTTCAATTTGCTTGTTTGTGTAGAAAGTAACTTCAATCCAGCTGTCACCTATTGTGGAATGAAATGTTGATAGGGATTCTGGGTCCTTCACAACGCTCAAGTTCATCAAAGCGACGAATTCAATGAGTTCATTGCCCCTATTATCATCTGATGGGTTTCCTCAGAGGATGCTCTTAGTGTTGAAATCTCCGTTTATCAGAAAGTCACTATCGGAGTACTTGATCATGTGTTCCTGAATGGCGTTGAGTATCGGTGTTAAAGGTGCTGAAGGGGACACAAAGGCGGAAATAAAAATGAAATGGCGGGTTGTTAGGGTAATTTTCGCTACCACCAAGTCCAGTTCAATACAGATCGGGAAGAAGTCCACATCGCCTTTCCTAAAAAGGACAGCTCTCCTCGGTCTATCCTCACCAGCAATAATTCCAATGTCCTGTTGAAATCCTGTTATAAAATTATCTGTGTTGTAGTATGGTTCGTTTAATGAACCCACAGTGATATCTAGAAAAATGAAATCAGTGGAGTGCTGCTCATTAGCAATTTTTGCATGATTTAGGTTTATATGTGACAATTTGATTGTTTCTTAGTACTTATCCATTGTTTATTTTCTTTGTTAATCTATCTCTTTCCCACTGATAAGTTTCACACTTTTTGTTGGTTGCACTGTGATTAGTATTCAGGTTTAGATGGTGGATGTCGCTTGATATCTTGCAGTTTATACATTTTGGTTTGGTAGTGCAGTTTTCCATGTTGTGAACTTTCTGTGTACAATTGGCACATATGCTCTCTTCCTTGCAGCATTTCGCCATGTGCCCGAATCTATAGCATTTAAAGCCTTGAGTCACTCTAAGAAACTCTTTTGCTCTGACTCTATTCCATCCAAGGTTTAGTTTTTCTAAGTATGCAATCTTGTGAAAAGTATCCGGATCCGTCTCAACGACCCAGTGATTTCCTTCTTTGGCCCTTAGCGGGAAATATATTGTCATGTCAGCTTGATTAAGTGGCGGATTTTGGTCTCTTATCTTGTCCAGCAAGTTTTCTTTGTTTATGTCTTCTATCACAACGTATAATATAACTTTAGGGTTTATTGTTTTTGGTTTTGTACAGGAGAGTTTGGTTCCTGTACTACTCTTTTCTATCTCTGTCTTGAGTTTTTGGATCTCATCTTCATTGGATAACTGCACCACGATGCCTCCTTTCCTAATCTTGTTAATCCTTTTGACTCCTAGTTTCAATTTGATAGGGTCTATAGTGCTTGTCACTTGACGTTTAGTATCATCCGATGAGCAATTTTTCTCTGTAGGATAAACCAACATAACATGTTGTCTTTCCCCATCATCTTGTTTCTGTGGTATTGCGTCAAAAGATGGTCTTCAATCGATTGTAGGTACATGTTGCAACATTAATACATATGTTGGTTTTGTGTTCTTAAGTTGTTCAGTTTTCTTATAAATTCTTCCTCTTTATTGGTTTATAATTGCGTGTTGGGTTGTGATCAGACCTAAGAATAAACCCGCAACATTTAACAACTTTTCCCTATCTTGTTTGCTAATTTTAAAGGCTTTATTTGATATAATAGCACTGAATTTTGTTTGGGTTATGATTGCTTCACTAATGAAGTCTCTTTTAGGGTCAATTGCTTCTGAATCTACCGTCATTAAGTCTAATTATTACAGTAATATTTGTTAAAACAATATAATTTATAAATATAACTGTAAAAATTACGGTATAAAATGTTACGGTAAAATGAATTTCACGAAGCCTGTACTCATGATGCATGTTCTTTTCCCCGTAATTTTATCAGGAATGTTTTACGTTATACCCTACCTAGTAAATAAACGTTATTTTAAAAAATCAAATTTCAGTCAGTATTGCTTGAAATATTCTATTAAAATAATTAAGATTTTATAAGAAAAGCATGAAGCCCTTTAGTTTGAAAAATAGTGAAAAAAATTGTTCAATATGGAATAATAATTTTCGATTTCAATTTATATAAAATGAGACCTCCCCAGAAAAGTACTGAGTTTTGTCTAATTAAAACCAAACTAAGATACTCAATATTTCCTTAGATAAAACTAATAAATATCAAGTTTAAACCTAACTTCAAATTGATCTTCTGGACGTTGTTTCATTTTTATTCCATCAAGTTTATTCTCAACATTCTTACTTTTTTTCATAATTAAAGACTCATAGCTGAAAGAAACTTCAAAGAGGGAAAGCAATAATTGAGACTTGATTAGATTATTTGTTAATCAAGAAAAATGAAGAACATGACGACTATTATTAAGACTCATATTAATTACCAGGCATAAGTAATCTGAAGTGCTCAAATTAATTCTTTGCCTTTAAGTACATTAAGTCTGAAAAAAAATGTCTTTTCAAATTATCAGAAGAATAGGATGTGAAAATGGAAGACAAGACATCGAAATTATTTTCATCAGAAAGAATTACATTTTATTAGTAGAAAATATAATAACAATGTGATGTGCAGCTAGTGAAATTTCACATGGTTCTTTTCTCAAGGGGTTTGATTTGCATATACATTACAGCACTATTATTTACTTAAATATTGTAGCACAAAATATTTTTTTAAACAAATAGTTATGAAATATGTCGCAGCTGGACTTGAAAAAAAATTCATTTTCTAATTTTTTTTTTTCTCTTTTGGATGTGTGTTTCATTTTTCTAGTTTTATTTTTAACTTTAAGACACTCTATATTAAATGAGATGAATTAAAATTCAATATAATCTAACCCTTTCTTATTTCCTTGACAAATTTGACGAAATAACTGAATTCATATCAGTGGATTTTTGGTCAAAACATTTAAATGAATTCTAGTTAAGCTACGTTAAACTTATAGGATCCAATGCATTCTAAATACAAAAATGTTTAGTAGAATTTTGACATTGACTTTAGTGAAAGCTTAATAGTGCTATATAACTAATCTTTACATACATGCATCCTTAATACATCATTTTTATCGACCACACTATTATGTATACACTATTGGCCCTTAAAATTAATATACCAGGAAGGTAGTATTTCACACACAAGCAATTTACGCGACAGGTGAAACATGATGCAATATACAAAATATTATATCTTTAGAACATTTAGACAAATGAGGCGACAGTATAAAAACCTACAATGCTTATAAAAGGAATGATTTGACAGAAGCTTTCTCATAATTATTTTACATTTGAATATTATTTTAGCCTAAAAATAGATGTAATAATGTAGGGGAAAATACATGTCTGCGAGTATATGACTTTACTTGAAGGAAGATAATAGTTTACCTGGATTGTGGAATACCATACAGCAATATTTCTGTTCATGTCAGTCAAGATCCCTTAACTTTTCACAAAGCATGAAATTGATAGGCTAAAGACGAGACAATCATTCAGAACTTCGTGCCACATTTCAGCAGTATCTATTGCTGGCAACTGAAAAGGCAAACAACTAATTCACATGGCCAGAAGCGATCCCACAGCTATGTTATGAACCACGAGTAAAGAAATGGAGTCATTTGCAAGACAATAAGTTTCTACTCGAACAATGTTATAGAGTGTAACAGAGCTTGCTGCAATGTGGAGTGTCCAACATGGTGACCATGACTTCTGCTATCCATGACACTGCATCTAAGATTTAAGCACTTACAGAAGTATGATCTAAGACCAATCTGGACACAGAAATAGCGGCATGTCAACCTTACAGACGAATCCTGTGACGTTCGCATCTGCATTTGGCGGCATTGTAAAGAACAGGGGCGGATCCAGAAATTTTTCCTGGGGAGGGTCACAGACTCAGATCTACCCCCCACAATTAATATTCTTATAAAAAGAAAATTTTTAAATATTTTTTTTGAAAGAAAAACTGGATTTTTTAATGCTAGTCTTCTCATTTATTTTTTGCATAATGAACAATAGAACAATACATAAATAATTCAAGTATTCAAAATCTTTAAATAAGAAATATAATGCGTTTCTTTAGAAACTTTGATAAATACAATCTTTGGTTAAACCTGTTGAAGCGCGCTTCAACATTATTAATGTTTACAATGAAACTATTACGAATTTCGTTTTAATCTTTTGGATTATGATTCTTGAAACAGCGAGGAACATAATAAGATGGAAAAAAAATAGATTTTTCCGACCTACCAAAGTGTATATGCCCCCTTAAATAATTTTTAAAATATTTCTTTTGTAAACTATTAAAATTTATTATTATTATATTTTTTTCAGCCCCCCCCCCCGCTGGATCCGCGACAGTGTAACGAACGCTTTTTGCACCTTGCATTCGACATTGTCATACTGAACATCGAAATTTTACTTTTATATTTTATAACCGTCGTTGAACAGTCGACCAAATTTTTTACTACAAATGCTCGACTCTATAGCCTTGTAATTTTGAACCCAATCCAGAACTCCTGGATCAAGTATTAGGACAGATTTGCCTTCGTGGAGGACTTTTTGATGGAATTAACCCGCATTTGCGTCACATGGAGAGGAACAACTCGAGAACCTCTCACGGTTAGTCTGATGGCATGGGGACTCTAACCCATGATCTGTCAACTGCTGAGGATATTTCACATCAATACTGTGGTTGGTGCTAGCTTGATGCGGACTTCGTATCATCAAGCTGTCTCTGGGATTCGAACCCTGTTCTCCTCATTGGAAAGCGAACGCGCTATCCCCTGAGCCATCAAGGCTCTGCCCATCACTTGCAGTGATGATACGGGGAGATGCTTCTCGATCACATCCGTTTTTCTTTTTTTTTGCATTATCGATCCTTTTACCCCTTAGGAAAATTTGCAATAGAGAAGCCTATGGTAATCTATGGTAACCTATGGCTACCATAGAAATTTGTATGGCAAGATACCATACGCCTATGGTTACCATAGAGATTTGTATGGCACAAAGCCATAAGACTATGGCTATCATAGAAATTTGTATGGCAAGATATCATACGCCTATGGTTACCATAGAGATTTGTATGGCAAAACTCCATAAGCCTATGGCTACCATAGAAATTTGTATGGCAACATACCATAGGCCAATGGTAACCACAGAGACCTGTGTGGCATTTATATGGCACGTCATCATTCTCCTATGGCAACCATAGAAATTTGCATGGCAGTATACCATAGGCCTATGGTAACCATAAAGATTTGTATGGCAGTATACCATAGGCCAATGGTAACCATAAAGATTTGTATGGCACGTCACCATTGGCCTTGGCAATAATAGAAATTTGTATGGCAATATACCATAGGCCAATGGTAACCATAAAGATTTGTATGGCAGTATACCATAGGGAAAAGCTGATCTAGATCCCCACCAACGAAACAACAACTCCTATGGAGTCCTCAAAAACATCTTCTAAAAGAAAGAAATATCCATTTTTTCACCCCGAAGTTAATTAAATTCATCATGTAATCCCACGAGGCATTCCTGGTGAGTCTTTTCCGGCCTCCGGGTGGCCAATTTTTCTATTTTTGAGTGTTTGAAATCCGATGTTCCATTGATTTAGGCTTAGAGTATCAGACCGCCATGTTGACGTGTCATCCACTACAAGTGGAATCTTTTGCTAACTTTGGCTACTTATTTGAATATTTTTTCGATCTCATTCTTCGTCAAAAACATTTTATTGCAAACGCCTATGCGATTATTTATCTGAATTTATTAAGTTTTTAATTTCCGGTGGTCTGGTACTTTTATTATCTGTATCCTTTCAAAATATGTCGTGATTGGGTATAGGTTTTCGCTATGTTAAATTTTACGATTTCTTAACGCAGACTTTGTACACTTTAATTAATATCTTTTGCTGTTTATATTTTTATCGAAAATTTTTATATTTCTTTCTCTCAACTGTTTCTGATTAAACGACATCTTTTTTTTATTTGATCCCCCTCCCTTTGATTTTATATAAATTTTTAAAGTCACATCACTTTTCCATTATTAATGGTGTTCTATTCCCCATATCAATTTGTAAACAATCTTCATGATGAAAAACGCAGTTAAGTGCTTATCATCAAGCTAGATCCATCATTTCTTTAATAATTAAAATTTCTTAATTCTTTTAATTTGTTCGGTGTCAATTTCATTTTATTGCTGTCATATATAAATATCAAAGTCAGTATTTACATTCTCATTAGTTTCTGATTTTAATTCCACTTAGGTTCCTGCAATGCTTTTTTGCATTATCTTACATATGTTAAGGTTTTATATTTTTATTTAGTGTTTAATTTTTGTTTGCCATTAAATTGTTTTCTTATCATGTCTCTGTGCTTTACTCTCTTACAACTAATATTTCTTAAGTCTCCACATATTTGTACAATGTTCTGTTACATATTTATACATAGCTTGGGGTCATCACTTAACTAGATTTGCTGGATTACTGGTTGACAATTGTTTTGCTTCAATATCATCAACGGGACAGTACCTGGCTATATCATCTGCTGCTGTTACCAAAAATGTGTTTAACAATTTAATCTTTCCTTGAATTAACAACTTTTTCGTCATAGCGATTCCCTATACCCAATTAATTTTTATTTACTATCCCTGACCAAGTGTCATTATTAATTTTACCAATTTTAATCATGTTTTAGACATGTTTTGTATTTACCAATGTTTCTATACTGCGTTCACTTTTCTAACTGTGCTTAACACAACTCAACATAATTTTTTATATCCCTCACTAGCAGGGGATCAACTAATTTAGCTTGTTTTCTATTCTTAGCTTTTCATAGTCTAATACCATCTTTTTTATAGATAAAATTTTGTTCACTTGCCACTGGTTGCACCGTTACATAATCGGCTTTTGTCCGGTCTATTTTAAACTAACTTCACTTCGACCACCTGCCCCACTCTTTATCTTTTGAGTTTTCAGAGTATTTTATTGTTTCATAGTCTGTTTAATTTTTAGCTTAGTATCACATATCAAAATTATAAAAAATTCCATACTCGCTCCGACCATCGAATCATTATTTTATTTCGCTTTCTTTTAGGTTCCTCTAATATCTGACGCTTTAACTAATTATGATACCAATTAATCAAATTAACGTTTTTTATACTCGCTCTGACCTCCGGAACCAATTTCTATTTTCTTGTTTTTTACAGCTTTAACAAATATTGGTTGCCTGTACTTAATATATTTTGTTCCTAATCAACACAACCAATATTTTCCCCACTCGCTCCGACCACCGGACCCATTTTCTAACAATTAGTACTAACCGTTTGAAATTTATTTGAATAAGAACAGCATTCAGAAAGGATTCTGCAAGTGAAACAGGGGAAGTTTATCAAAGAAATTTAAAAAAACGCTTTGTGGATCTATATTTTTTTTCTACAATTATTAAGTTTTGCATTTTTAATATCCATTGCGAAAGATCCTTGCAAGTAACTATTTTTTGATGTATGGTAAAATATCAACGACAAATGTTACTATAGCTGTATGGCAAAGTGTACCATAGCCTATGGAAAAATATTTCTTCATAAGCTGTAGCACATCTTAGTTTTATGGCAAAAATTTGCCATATAAAAAAATGCCATAGGATATTCCTATGGGGTTTTGCCTATGGTAAAATTTTGCCATACACTTGTGCCATATACGTATGGCAAAATTTTGCCATACTTGTATTGCGAAAATTCGTCATATAAAAAATGCCATAGGATATTCCTATGGGGTTTTGCCTATGGTAAAATTTTACCATGCACTTTTGCCATACACAAAACCCCATAGGAATATCCTATTGCATTTTTTATGGCAATCCAATGGCAAATTTTCCTAAGAGGCCAGAAGAGTTTACAGGGACTATGGCTTGCCAGGTTTTTAACACGTCATCACTTATTATTCATTACTGTTAATGAAAAGCGGAATAGTAATAAAGAAGTATTGACAAAGGCCCTCAAGTGGGCCAAACAATCAGCTCTTGGAAATGACAAATTTTAGTTCTGATTTCTCAGTACCAAATCTGTGCGTTCTAATTTCCTGTAAATTTAATCACTTAATCTATAGTGGAATTACGTATGTTTCCAATAAATATCATTCTGTTAATGATTACAATCGTATTGACCAACAAATGTTATAATATGCTATTGTGATACAGATGCTGATTCTTTTAAAAAGACGCTATATAGAGACCATTATAAGATATCAGAAGCAAATTAAGAATAAAATTTCCCATAAGAAAAGCAATTTATTGAAGAAAGAAAAGTAAAGCTTTTATTATTTTACTTAACTTTTATATACTAAAAAACTAATGTTATTTTATTCCGAGAAAATTAATGGTCTTGATTTCTTTCTGAATATTCTTTATTAAAATGCATAAATTAAATAACTTAATAAATTGCAAACAGTAGTAAAGGAACGAGAATCTTAATTTTTTGAACTAAACTAATGAAATATGGAGTTTTGCCCGGAAATAAATTTAAATTAGATAAACAGTATGATAAAAAAAACTACTTTATTTAAAATCTAAAAAAAACATTAGAAACATCACAAATCCATTTTTTAAGACGCAAGAAAAATTTATAGCAAACTAAAGTTTCTTACAAAGTAAATTACTAACAAGTCTGGATTGAATGTCATTTTGAGACAGCGAATAACCTAAATAATTTAAACCTTATTCTCTCACTCATAGAAGAAAACATCACCCTAATCTATTTCTTTTATTAATAAGCACATAAATGGGCAAGTTATTTGTTCATGAAAAACATTTGCATATAAATAAAAGTACTTATTTAAAAATTTATGATTATTTATTGATTGATTTTAATTTTATATTGCTTAAATGATAGTCCTAACTACTGAAATTATTTGTGAAAAGAAAGACACAGCATGTGAAATCTAATGGAACTAAGAAACAGAAAAAGTAATTTACCGTCTATGATAACTACTCTTAAAAGAAAAGGAGTATAAAAGCTAATTTAAAAAGCATTTCCACAACCAAAATTTGTCATTGAAATCACCAAAACCAAATAACAAAAAGGTCAGCAAATGGCAAAAGCTTAAAAAAATACAATGCAATCAATTATTAAAAAAACATCATCATTTAATAGTCATTTAATCATTTAACTTCTTTACTAATCCATTGAAAATAATAAAAATAAATTACAATGTATTCCTTTTCATCCATATCCCTATTTGTTTATATGATATAGATAAGCATATAATTCACTCACCCATTTATCAAAAGAAATTCACATACAAGGAAAGTTATATATTTTCAATATTTAATAATAAAAATAAATAAATAAATAATATGAAAAATGGGTTTGCTCTTATTTCTGAAACTGGCAGTATTAAAAGTTCTACTCCGCTCATTTCGCTGCAGTCTGTTAAAATTACAGGTGCTGGACTATTTCTCAAAGAATGGAGCTGGCTGTATACCTTAAGGGTTGATTCTGCTAAATTTGCTGAAGTTCAAAACAATTACAGGTACAATTCAAGTGCAATTCAGAACAATTACGGTTTTTTTTTTCAAGGAATGAAACTGGCTGTATATATTAAGGATCAACTTTGCTAAATTTGCTGAAGTTCAGAACAATTACAGGAACTGGATTTTTTCTGAAAAAAGGGAGTTGATCACCTAAATTAGCAGTTCTGAGCATTTTGCGAAACTTTCTTAAAGTAAATAATATTTAATCTGGGAAATGACAATTGTTTTTTTAAATTTTTTTTGGGAAATCTGACTGAGGAAAATGCAACATATTTTTTTATCTGAGAAAAATTTAAGCGTACTTTTAAATTTTTATTGTAATCATTTGCCTTAAATGTAAAACATTAATATCATTCGTTACTCTGAAGTAAAAATAGAGATTCAAAATAATAATGAATTAATGATGGAAATTATGAATCATGTCATGGACTTATGAATTCCATCATGATTATACAATTGGACTTTAAAGATATAAAGAAGTCAAACGTGTTAAAAAAAAATGATAAATAAATGTAGGAAAATTATTTTCGGGGAGTCTTTATTTGCTATAAATTTAAACAAGAAGTATATTTCACTTATTGTTCAGATAAAATGCTTTTGTATAGTGAACATTCAAGTATTTGTTTTCTGAAAATGAAATTCACATAGTTCAGAGGCAAAAAAAAATTTGTTTTCTTTTTGGATAAGTTATTTCCTACAATTATAGACTTTTAAAATGATCTCGATTTTAAATGCTAAACTCTATTATTTACAAATAATGTAATACTTGTTTTAGAAGAAAATTCTATATGGTTGTTAAAAATAGTGATCCGAACAATTAAAATAAGTTTAACGGGAAATTAACCCTAGCATAATTTTGAGCTTTTAAAATACGGTTTATCTTGGATTTATTAGAAGAACAATCTAATCATTAATAGTAATTTAATCCTGGAATATTTAATAAACTTTTAATAAGGAAAAACTCTCTTATGATATTTATTAACAGCGCTTTGCGATAAATTTCAGAAATAGATTTTCTGACCACCTTTTAATTTGCTTCAAAGTAATTTATCTGCACTTGCGTCAAAAACTTTTAATGCATCACTGAGCCAGGGACTCGAAGTCCAGTCGCAATAAATCGATATAAACTCAGAAAGGAAAGAAAAAGGAAGAAAGAAGATGATGTCTTCGTCACTTACTGACCCATTTGTCTTGTCAGTATCCGATAAAATGCATGAGTTTGTCATTGAGGTTTGTGTAAAATAGACAGGTGCCGTTTCAAATGCATTTAAAACTCCTAAAAAGTTCAACTGATGTTCTTCTTTAGGCATTTGTTCTGAAAATTTCTAAATACTTTTTTAACCATTTATGTATTTGAGGTATACCTTTTGTTTATTTTAAACATCAGGTATTTAAAAAATCCCTTTAGATTTTCAGAAGTAAATATGACATGAAAAATTATTTTTTTTAACTTTAAAATAGTGTTTGAAAATATTTATTTTTGAAACATTTTAGAGCTTCAGTAATCCCTCAAAAGCAAGTAACTTTAATGAAAAACAATTGTATTAACCGAATAATAATGTATCTTAGACATTCGTATAGTTCAATTTATGAGCTAGTACATCTTTAATTTATTCAGATAGTACTAAATTACTTCACTAATATTTTCTACACATTTCGATATATTTTTACGCACACTTTTTGTCATTATTGCCAATCCCTATAGTCTTAACTCTAAAATATAAAACTTTTCATTTTTAACAATTCGGCAATCTTCAAGCTGTATTTCGTCATCTTTGACAATCTTATCACAACGAAACACGTGATTTTTAATAAACGTGATCTTTTAAAGGTTTGACGAAACTGTTTTCTTTCTCGTGAGTCTTTTCTTCTTTCTCGTGAGTCTTTTCAGTCCAATTTGATAATTATCCCACGAATTTTTATTCACTTTTAAAACCAATTTTATTGCATAGTGGGATGGTACAGTGGTTGGTGCTCTTGTTTGTCGAGAATACTCCTTCACATTTGCTTTGTACTTCTTTGTCATTTCAATTTTACGTTGTTTTTCCTTATCATTTGTGTAAACCCATTAATTACAAGCCGAATGATTTTAGCAAAATGTATATCTTCAAAGAAAAAGTATTGACAGTATATAGTTAGTTGCAAAGGGATCACTGGTATAATTTCTGGAGAAATGTTTTCTTCAATAATGCAGAAAATTCCATAAATTTTGTGTATTCATTCTTACAGTACATTAATTATGAGCCTAACTCAGAAGACAATAAAACTGCAATCGAAATAAGGAATGCAATAAGTAAAATTTCAAATCAAGACAATAAAACGCACAATATTTCTGATTTTGTGCCTATTTCTATTTAAATTCTGCAATGTGAGTTGAAAAATAATATTTTTGATCAATTATCTAGAATCACTGCAGAAACAAAATATTGTTTAAAAAGGATGATTTTTGAAAATTTATACCATTAGTTCCCCTTTAATGTTGTAAAAAACCTCTTTTCATACTTTTAATATGATCTAAATAAAAGAATTAAAAAATTACAAAGTGAAAAAAAAAAAAAAATTTGTGTACTGGTATCAAAATATGTTTATCTGAATAAAAAGGAAATACAACTTAAAGGCTTTAAAGCAAAATAAAGTTCAAGAACCTTTGTGCATAATATAAGAAAACAACACAATAAAAGAGAAGCATAGAGATCACTTTGCTTTTTATAAATAAATTTATTTAAAAACTTTAGCCTTGCTTAGTTTTAAAAATTTTCAAGCTTGAAAGTTAGACGACTATTGTTTATTTGAATAAAATAGAGATCAGATTAATTTAAGTTTTTATAGGAAAAAATAAATTAAACAACTTAATTAATGTTCAATATTTGTGTTTTATGAAACTTTTGTTTAGTGGGAATAAATAAATTTAATTTGTTTTAAAAAGTAAATAAATAAATAGCTGTTTGGAAGTTACAAACACTGATCGAGTTTTGTAATAACATACTTTTTTTATTTTATAGTTTTATAACCGTCGTTGAACTGCCGCTCCAATTTTATGGGTTTACGACTACTAATGTTCAATTCCGTAGCCTTGTAATCTTGAAAACAATCCAGGAGACAATGGAATTCCTGGATCTATCATTGGGAGAAATTTGCCTTCGTGGAGGACTTTTTGATGGAGCTAACCCGCATTTGCGTTACATGGTGAGGAAGACCACGAGAACCTCCCACGGTTGACCTGACGGCAAGGGGACTCCAACGCATGATCCGTCTGCCATATGAGGATATTTCAAGCCGGATGCGGATTTCGTATCGACTGGGAATCGAACCCGGTTCGCCTCATTGGAAGGCAAACGCTCTATCTCCTGAGCGCTCGCGGCTCAAAATAACGTACTTGTCAGAAACTCAACTCGCGTTGTGGACCTCTACTGCTTTTCTTTTTCATAATAATTTGTTTAAGTTCATCCACTTTTACCATTCAGCCTCTGCACAAATTGCAACTTTGTTTGTATGTTAAGCGACCACAAATTTTCAAATGCGGGTCTGTCAGAATTAGGTTAGGTTGCTAGTGCGTCATATGGTTGTAAGGGGGGAAATTCCTTAGTGTGTGTAACTATGATACACCATCAAGTTTTCTCCCAAAGTAAATTTTCCGAATTGTGACCTTCCCCTGTAAGTCGTTTTCGAACATTAGATAGACCAGAACATTTATCTTTAGCTTATTCAGAAAGCAAAACTCAGTCTGTAGCTTATTTAAAACATAATAATTATTTTAAAAAAATCGATAAGTGT
The DNA here is from genome assembly GCF_982258835.1 of Parasteatoda tepidariorum. Lineage (NCBI taxonomy): Eukaryota > Metazoa > Arthropoda > Arachnida > Araneae > Theridiidae > Parasteatoda > Parasteatoda tepidariorum. The sequence continues at coordinate 7,695,583 of NC_141765.1, forward strand.
TTTATTATTAACAATCTTTGCTCATATCAATATAGTATATGTGTTTTGTTATTATTGCTGGGAAATAAAATTAAGTGATTTTATTAGATCAAACAATAATATATCTAGACCTTACTAATTGATTAATCTTTTTGATTAGACAAATGTCTGCGTTCCTGTCGTCAAAATAATACACATTTCAATAATTCGAGTAATTGCAGGACGCAGGAGATTGCAGCCTAAGGGTGTGTTACAGCAATAAGTAAATTACAAATCGCAAATACGCAAGGGATAAACACTGCATGTCATTCATCCCATTTAAATTCATTGAGTTGTGTTGATTTTATGTATCACTCATATCTGATCAATAAATCAGAAGTTTATTTATTTTCTCAAATATTCCGAGAATTCTTCCATTAATGATTAATGTTATTGAATAGTCTGCAATGTAGGGCTTATAAAAACTTTCAGTAAAGATAATAATTATTTTACGAATAAATAAAGAATAAATGCATTTGACCACATGCTGCATGTATTACACAGTTATAAATATACTACAGTTATTTAAATGTATTTTTATGAAATTGTAATAAATATTATCAAAACAACATTATGAAATTCTTAAAAATTCTGCTTTAATTCAAACGAAGAAAAATTTAAAGCATTAAATTTTTATGTTCTTTTTACTTTTAATTTCTTTCTTTGCCCTTAATACGATGTAAAGGGATCTGCGCAAGAAGTTAAAGACCATTAGTTTGCAGACCCTAAAACATTTATAACTTTATAATGAAAAAAACTATTTCTGATCATTTAAAATCAGTTTGATATGTTAAAATAAGAATATGAAACATATCAATTGCTGAGCTGCGATGGAGAGTTCGAGCGATAGACCGTTCGCCTCCCAATGAGGTGAATTGGGTGCGAATCCCATCGATGGCTGGTCGATAAGAATTCGGAGTCCCCTCGCCGTTAGGCAAACCATGGCTGGTTTTCAGGTTTCTCCCCTTCATGTAGCTCCATCAAAAAGTCCTCCACGAAGGCAAATTTCTTCCAGTACTTGATCCAGGAGTCCCCTTGTCTTCAGGATTGGGGTCAAAATTACAAGGCTACGGTGTTGAACATTAACAGTCGTAAACCCAAACATTGGTTCGGCTGTACAAAGACGGTTGTAAAAAAACAATATCGATTGAAATTTTTTTTAATTGAAACTCTTTTTCTTTCTTTTTTTTTTTTTTTTTGAAAATTAGTTTCTTTAAACCCATGGCTCAAAATTAATGGAGGTCTGTTGACCAGGGACCACTAAAATTTGACTCGTACCATGTAAAATAATTATCTGTAGTCCCCTGGACCACCAAATTGTTTATGTCACAAAACAGCATATTACATCATAATTGAGAAAATTGCGCATTCTTTGTATTATAATTCAAAAACTTATCAAAAGAGACGTGCAAACGGACCATTAAAAACGTGTAAGGACTTGTAATATTTTTTATTCACAGGACAACGCTGACCAATAACTAAATTATGACGATTACTAAAAAATTTTATAATCATGAATGTTTTATTAATCAAAATTACAAAACAGAGATAAATTTAATGTTTCAAAAGCCATTGAGTTGATAGAAAACTCTTTAAATAATACTTTCGGAAAATTATAGTTATTTCAGTACAGCATTTTTGGTAGATACGATGTTGCCGATTGGACAAAAGCACTAAATCAGAAAATATGCATAATAAACTTAAGATGAATCCAGGATTCTCAGAAAAAGTCCAGCAATCAACTTAAAATATATAATAATAGGAGACAGAAAAAAAATGCTCATTTTAGTTTTACATCAGCAAAACTAAACCATCATCAAAAAGGTCTCCCAGTAAAGGAAAGGTTTCTAATAACAGATACTCTTCTTTAATTACGTAGTTCACTATTACAACCTTTTGACATTCGCCTAAGTTTATAATATCACTTTTGTGACTGTGCCTTGCACCTAATTTTTTTAATTGTGACTGTGAGCCTTCCTAAGCCAGTTGCCCGGATGGACGCTCACATTTGATTTGTGTTGCTGTACGAATGAGGTGAGCTCAATCTTCAAGATTTGATTACCTTTCCTGCATGATCAAGAGATAAAGTTCATTCTCCAATATTTTATTATTTATGTGTTACTAAATCTTGCATTTATATGCCGGTTTAGTATTTCAAATATATTAATATCTTTTCATACATTACTTTTGAGATAACATCAGAGCATGCAGAGATGAGACGCGTGTACCCTTCGAAGCTCACGATTTGATTTAATGTGCCTCTTCGTGAATTATCATAGTGCCTCTTGTGTTGTGATGAGATGTTGAAATAGAGAGAATGGATCCAGAACATGACTTACTCTTTCACACGTTTCTGATCAGTGAATCTGGTGCTGTACTCCACTAATACCGGCCACCATACGTCATAAATCATTTAGGATCAGTCAAATTTTGAAAAACTCAAAAGCAGCTCAACGTAATTTCAAAAAGTAAAAATTTTAACAAATCTGTGAAGTCTAAAATATATGTCCTAATATGGGATAATGTCAAGATGGTATCAAAGCACATTAAATACGAATGTTCTAAAAATTAAAATCCTAAGCAAAAACGTAAATAAAAATATTTATCTCTTCGTTGATTTTGCAATTATTTACGACTCTTGCTTGCACTTCATTCATAAAATTCGGTCACACAAAACTGTGTTCCCGTACCCCACAATTCTCATTAGGCCGTCTACTTTGCTAACAACATGATTTGATTTACCTATTTTCTATTTGCCCTCTACTGTAAGAAATTCCGGATAAAGTTACAGTAAGAAGAACTAGTACCTTGAGTGCAGCATCAGTGAAATCCATTTGCATCGTAATTTTTTCCATAATATTTATTTAATTACAGTAAATATTAATGTAAAAGTTACGGTATAACAGATATTTTGTCCTTAAAAAAGTTCCAGCACTCTGAGTGACAGTACTTAATTTTATCTGCAATTACCGTAATTTTTCCGTAATTTTATCCGCAATTTTTTACTGTATAGGTCTCTAGCTGGAGCTCCATGAAGAAATACGCTTCTGTAGCAGATCTATCCCTATAGCAGGAAATAAATAAGCTTTCACAATAAAAAACATGATAATATGAGACAAGATATTTTATTATTATCTCATATTCGGCAACGTGTGATACTACAAGGCATTAACCATATTGCATAAAAACTTGCCATTTCACAAAACGAAAATTAATGTGTCCCAGCTAATTAATAGACAATTTTATAAGAAAAGAGAATATGTAAAACAATATAGAATACTTGCTCGGCTAAATGAATTCATTTCACCGAGTAACTTAAAAATCCAGTAAAGAAAACTTTTTTAAACAACATACTTGCAGTAAAACCGATAGAAGGCTACGTTTTTCTCACTTCACGCGTCATTCACGTGTGTTTTACTAAAGTAGATTGTTAGTAGATTGTTTTGGGGAAAAACCACCATCTCCATTGGATAAAGTGGAGATAGCTCAAACTGGAAAACTTTCCCATTTTGGATACTTTTTGTACATAGACGAGGAAGGTAGAATGTATGAATTTAAATGAATTTCATGAATTCCAATATGAGATAATATTAATTTTATAAATTTATATTTAAGAATAATACGTTAAATTTTAGGAATTTTAACAAAAACATACAGAATTATAAATCATCGAATTTTAATAAAAATATATTTCTTAAGTGGCTCATGATGGTTTTTTCCCCTCACATTATAATTTATTATATAAAATTTAAAGTCATCTTCGGAAATGCAATATCAGTAATATGATGTTTTGAAATACTAATGATTCTAAGGCACTTAACTCTAACTTTAAGTATACAATATTATTTATGTTTAATTTAAATTTTTAAAAATAAAATAAAGTTTCTGATCTTTATCTTACTTCAAAAGAATTAATGAAGAAACTAATATTAAAGTGCTAGTAATCTAATTAAAATTAGAAACCGAAAGAGCAACATTAAGAAAAGGTCGTTTCAACCCATTAGTTCCTTTTAAGAAAATTCCGGCCTTTCACAAAAATAAAATAATTAAATTTTTTTCTACTTTTTGGCCAATATTTTCTGGGCTGCTTACATATTTTGTGTCACATTTATTTAAAGCAAAAAAAAATTTTGACTATTAAGTTGAAGCTGATATATATTTTAATGAATAGGCATAAAATATGCAATGGTACAAATTAATAACGTTATAAAAATTTCTCACACAATTATATAAACCAATAACTTTTCATCAGAAACGTATTATTATAGCAGTCATTAACTTTATATTCTTGACTCTATCTAAAGTTATTTTGATTTACAAATGGAAACTATGAATTATCATTATTCTGTTATTAACTTTAAGCCCAAACAAATGTTATGAAAGAGAAAAGACTGTATTATAATTGCTTTTCATATTTTCAACGATAACTTACTTGTTTCCGGAATTCCAAAACTACACGCAAGTCAAAGGAAAGCTTATTAATGGATATCAATAGATCATATATGGCAGTACTTTTACTTTCGTTACTTGTACCGCCGGAACAAGTAAAAAGTACGTACTTTTACTTGTACTTCGTTACTTTTTAAATTTAGTACTTTTACTTGTACTTTCGTTACTTTTTTAGGGAAAAAGTACAAGTATTTGTAACGGAAATGTCGAATGAAATCGTTACTTTTTTCTAAAACTCGGTTTAGCTTTCTAGAAAAAAAAAAAAAAAATTGCATTTAAAAAAAATGCTTATGTTTTTTTAATTTATAAAATTAGAGCATTCTAAAAAAATAATATTAAATTTTAAAAAAATACTTATGTTTTTTTAATTTATAAAATTAATGTGCAATATACACAATCCAGTCACATTAATGTGACCACCTGTCAAAAACCAGAATAACCACCTTCGGCAGAGCGGACCGCTACGAGACGTGCAGGAAGAGAGTCAATTAGGTTTCTGAAAGTGTTCACTGGGATGTTGAGCCAATGCCGACTCCAGTGTCGTGATCAGCTGCCCTAGATTACGCTGTTGAGGATCCATGGCGCGAACAACCCGATCGAGGTGGTCCCACAGATTCTCGATTGGGTTTAAATACGGTGAGTTTGCTGGCCAGGGGAGTAAGGTAAATTCATCCTGGTGCTCTTCGAACCACGCACATACACTGTGAGCTGTATCACACCTCGCATTGTTCTGGTGGTAGATGCCATCATTCTGAGGAAAAATCATTTGCATGTAGGGGTGGACATGGTCCGCAATGACAGATACGTACTTGTACTGATCCATCGTGCCTTCCACAATGATGAGTGCACCCAGTGAAAGCCAGGAAAACATTCCCCAAACCATAACGTTCCCTCTTCCAGCCTGCAGCCTTCCGGCAATTGTTGCAGGGTGTATGCTTTCAGACGTTTCACGACGTATACGCCAATGTCCATCTGTCCCATGGAGCATAAAATGTGATTCATCGGAAAAAGCCACCTGTTGCCACTCTGTGGACGTCTAGTTGCGGTACTGGCGTGCGAATTCCAGCCTTCGTCACCGATGAACAGCAGTCAGCATAGGTGCATTAACCAGGCGTCTGCTGCGGATGCCCATGCGCAGCAACGTTCGACGGTCAGTTGCTCAACAGTTGCACGTCTATTCGTCTGAACGCATCTCCGTAGCCTTCGTTCGCCTCTGCCATCTTTGGCCCGTGGTGCACCACATGTGCCACGCCGCTTGTTTTGTATAGGGCCATTTTGCCATGCACGGTATACTTTTGCCACGGCGGCGCGAACAGCTCTCAAAATCAGTTGAAATGCTTCCACCCTTGGCCCGAAAGCTAATAATCATGCCCTTTTGTACGTCGGATAAATCGCTACATTTCTGCATTGCGCCAACGACAGAAATGCTTTTCGATGCCAGGGGTCTGTTTAGAAGAAATTTGGGTCCGTTAACGGACCCTTCACAAAATATCTTTTCTTAAAAACGGACCCTTCACAAAATATTTTAACTTAAAAACGGACCCTTCACAAAATATTTTAACTTAAAAACGGACCCTTCACAAAATATTTTAACTTAAAAACGGACCCTTCACAAAATATTTTAACTTAAAAACGGACCCTTCACAAAATGATTTTTCTTTTAATCGGGCCCTTCACGAATTTGTTTATCTTCATTATTATTTTGTTAATCGAATAAACCCTTTCCAGAGCAGAAAACAAGAAAAATGGATGTAAACGAATTAAGTTTTGTCTTCGGCAGACGATTCTTCCATTATTCGTCCGAAATTAATATTCTGCGTTCAGCAGTATAGGCTAAATACCAAATATTTGTATGTTGCATCTCTAATTTAGAAGCAGCAATTGTTGTTTATTTTTTAAAATTTAATTTTTTTAATTATAATTTTACAGTGTTGAGCATAATCTTGTATCTATTTACAATTTAAAAACTCATTGAAAAAGTTTTTTGCCGGAGCCGGACCCTATTTGAACAAATTCATAAAAGCGGACCTTGGTTGAAAGAATGTGAGTAATTTTTTCACAATTTCACGAAAACCGGACCCTTTACGAAATGCACCCCTGTATATATATATAAACTATTGCGACATATCGTGAAGATAAGAAAATTTATAATTTTATCTTCACTAAAACATTTGTGGATAATTTAAGCTTTCTGGGGATTGCGCGATGGTTGAAAAAAAAATTTTTTTCTGCAATAACGGACCCTATTTGCACAAATTCATAAAAGCGGACCCTGGTTGAAAGAATGTGAGTAATTTTTTCACAATTTCGCGAAAAACGGACCTTTCACAAAATGTCTGGACAGACCCCTGGATGCCCTAGGACATCCAATATATACACTACACTGTAATGTGCTGCCACCTATACTGTGATTGGTTATTTCACTTTGACGTCGAAAGTAGGTGGTGGTCACATCAATGTGACTGGACTGTGTACAAGCATTCACAGCTAACTTCGTGTTTAAATACCTTGACCTCCCGTGGAGCGCTTATTCAGCTTGGCTAAGCACGTTCTGAGAAATTCTCGCAACAAACTCAGTGACTCCACTTTCGAAATGCAATTATTTTGCAAAATGAATAAAAATATTAATTAGCAAGTTATTTTCATTCATTTTCGAGTTTTATGCATTTATTTAATACATTTTAAATAAAAAATGTTGGATTTTGTCATTACGTTTTTCAATTTTCTTTTTGAACTCACTAATAATACATTTTTGTCTTAATACATTTTATACTAAATGCATTTTTACCTAGTACATTTTTTACTAAAATTATGCTTATGCCCGACCTTGTCAAACAGCGCCCAGTCAAATCTCTAAGAACTTCAGAACTATTTGTGCTATTGAAAACTATTATAATTACTATTTTAACTCTTGAAAACTCGAAGGTATTAATTTAGCAGCAGATACTAAAATTCGTTTACGAATTTTAATTATTCCGTTGGGCAGAAATGTTTGGAAAATGATTTTCTTGCATGACTTCATTAGCCATTGTCATAAATAAAACTGTAGACTGTTCTGTTTCAACTTATACTGCACATTCAATTATTTTTTACCAGCTCAAAGATCACAAAGCTATCTGAAACCCCGTGTTTGCTTTGTTTATGTTTGTGCTTTTAAAACGCGTTTCTATAGAGTAAAACAATTTTAAATCAATGGTAATTTAAATAAATAAAAATAATAAACTAAAAATTAAAATCAATAGATAAAATTTCTTTTTCGTGCAAATCCATAAAAAGTTTGATATTAAAATTATATTTGATTTTAAAATTTTATTATACGATTATATTATAATATTCTTCCGAATTTAAAAATAAATTAATGTCCATAACTTTCAAAATTAAAAATAATTAAATAAATAACAACAATTTTACGAAAACGTTTTAGAACATAAGAATATTATTCAATAAAATTTAGGTTACTTTGAATTTTCGATTTCCTAGAAATGTACTTTTAAATCGTTACTTTTTTTGCTTAGTACTTGTACTTTTACTTCTACTTTTTACTCGGTACTTTTTAAAATAAGAACTTTTTACTTTTTACTCGTTACTTTTTTTAAAAATACTTGTACTTTTACTCGTTACTTTTTAAAAGTAACGTTGCCATATATGCAATAGATAAACATGAAAACGAAAAAATAACATATATCTAAACATGAGAAACGAACACAGCAATAATAATAAAAAAAAATTAAAAGTAGGGAATTTCGAACTTGATAATATCTTTCCTATTTCGATACACTCTTTTGTTTAAAATTATTTTCCTAATGCCAAAACATATGGGACAGCGCATTTCAAAAATTAAAAACCAATTCTTTACTATTTCGAATTTCAATGAAATTTGTTGTACAGGACACTAGACCTACTAAATTAAGTAGTCCAAAGTATTGAAAAAAGCTACCTTTCGTTATTATTAAGGCCCGGATTTTGATGACATTTGCATTTTTTGCATTTTTGGACATTTTTTGACTTTTAGAGCATTTTTTTAGATTTACAGGGCATTTTTCTTTAAATTTTGGGGCGTATTTTGCATTTTTTAAAGTTTTTTGTTAATTTTTTCCAATTTTTATTATTTTTTTTATCAATTTTCATTATTACACTGGCTTCCAAAGAATGAAGAAAATCTGTAGGATATTAACAGGTGAAGCAACATCTTTTCAAATTGAAGAAGAATTGTCAGTAAGTGAGACCGTCTTTTTCAAGTACGCACCTATAACATCAGTAGACGTTGAAAGAAGCTTCTGCAGGAATGAAAATTTACTTTCAGACAAGAGACGCTCGTTTACATTTCAAATTATCAAAAAACATTTAATAATTCAATGTAATTCTGATATTTAGTAATATTATGAGATGGAAGTTGTTATATCCATTAAAGTTTCTATACAAAATAAAAATATTTTGGTGTCAAGATATTTTCCTTTTTTTGTTATTTTAGTATATAAAACATATTTTTCAAATTTTAATGAACGTAGAACAAGTATTGCATTGATTTATATTTTTTAAATGACTCATAATAATTTTAAAGAACAAAACATTTTTTTAATTCAATATTTTTACTTTATTTAAGGCATTTTTTGCGCAGTTTTCGCATTTTTAAGGGCATTTTATATATATATATATATATATATATATATATATATATATATATATATATATATATATATATATATATATATATATATATATATATATATATATATATATATATATATATATATATATATATATATATATATATATATATATATATGTATATATATATATATATATATATATAGAGAGAGAGAGAGAGAGAGATTTCAATTTCGATACACATAGATATTAAGAGGAGCCAAAATATTTTGTATTAAATTAAACTCCGTCAACTATATTAAGCTCTGCAAAATTTTAAAAACAAAAACTAAAAGTGCAATAGTGGTCTGAGATTCATTCTTAATAATGGACCAAAGACAATATTGGTGCCAATACAGCAGAATTTGCAGCCATTACTCGGTTTCTACACTGAGTCTTTGCTTTCTTTAATCTCCAGGTGACAATGCATTAGAGTGGCTTCTCATTTACGAAGACACGATCCACGGTCAATATTTTAGATGGGGAGATTATACGATCATGGGACAAACTTTAATGGGTGGTTGAGTGTTCTAAAATATGTATATGTATTGTAGAGAAATGTATGGTCTAAAGTGACATGCTAAGACTTGAACGCAAAAATGAAATTATAAGGGAAGAAAAATGTGCTTATTTCATTAATCAACGCTAACTGTGCTTCTTTGCCGAAACATAGTATTCACTTTAAACATTTGAAACTGCTACCACCAGCAATATTTACATGCGTCCCACTTTTCAGACCGTAGGCTCACTACCACCCTCTACCCACTGTATTGCTAACCAATCACAAATGTCGTTCAATCCGTTATTGAAATCCGTTAGTGATTTCAATTTTGAACATTAATTGTGAATACTATATTGATGCAGTTTTGATACTGGGAATAGGCGCCCTCTACATTCCTATAGAAAAAGTGCTTGTCTTAGTTCAGTCAATCACCCCTCCAAGTTTGTCTCATGATCGTAAAATAACCAACAGTAGCCACATTGTGAATACCAACAGTAATACTTGTGTCACCTTTTCACTATGAGAAAACTCACCCATAATGCATGAAATCACAATTGAATCTGACATTTTTCCGTTGATGCATCGGACCGCAAGCTCACTACCAGCCTCTACTATTGATGAACAATCACAAATGTAATTAGTATTTCTGATAGTGGTTGCAATTTTGAACATTTATAGTGAATACTATATTGCTGCAAAGAATTACTGTAACTCTGTGTTGGTTTTGGAAGACACATCTCCGTCTGCATTCATTCCTATACAAAAAATGCATGTTTTAGTTCACTCACCCCCACCCCTAAATTTGTCCCCTGATCGTAGAAACACTAACTGTGTAGTCAAATTGTGACTACCAGTTTTACATGCGTACCCTTTTTCACTAGGCATAAACTCACCCATAATGCTCAAAATCGCAATTGAGAATCACATTTTTACGCTGATGCATTGGATCGAAGGCTCTAACACCCTCTACTCATTATATCGTGAACCAATCACAAATGTAGTTCATATTACCGTTAGTTTTTTTAAATTTATATCATTTATTTTGAATACTATATTGTTTCAAGGAACTGCTACAGCTCTGCGTAGCAGAGCTGTAGCAGTTTTCTAAGTACCGAAAGCAGATCATAATCCCCCCATCATTCCTTTACCAAAAAAAAAAAAAGAAAGAGAAAAATATATTAATTTTTTATATAAATACATGTACGCTCATTCACCCCTCCAAGGTCGTCCCATGATCGTATAATTACCCTGCATGGCATAAACTATAAATAATAACAAAAAAATGTTATTAACTATTCAATAGTATCTGTTATTTTTCCCATACTCCGAAAGAGTACCAAAAATAAAGTACTTTACTTATTAATTTTACTCATTATTTTAATTGTTTGAATAGTTAATACTTCTATTTTTAAATTGCATCAAATATTATGTAAATAAATATTATTTTCTGTCATATTAAGACATATTTAAAACACGTATTGCTCTGTTTACTTATCATCTCGTGTTTCCTATTACAGAGGTATATATTTTTCACATTGTAATTAGAGTAAGATTTATAGAATTATTTCAATTTTGTAAAGAACGAAGAAATAAAGGAAGAAATAAAGAGAAAATTCAATGTCAATTTGACACAAAACCAGTAGATTATTATACTGATTAATTTCTTTCCTCAAGGATATTCGGACTTAAAGAATCGTTTAAACTCTCAGTTTGTATTTAAGTTTTAAATTTTTTAAAGTTTGTAATCACTTAGTTCAGAGTTTTTCAAATGTGTTTCAACATTTAATGCTTCTACATTTAAAATTGCTTAGACATGGTGAAGTTGGTTCTACAAATAAGGGTAAAAAATAAAATAAAATCCTCTTTGTTCGGCGAGTCATTCTACTTGTCTAGTAATTCCATATAATTAAACCCTAGTCTCAATAAAAAACTCAAAATGAATAAGTCAAGCTTTGTTATGACATAAGTAACTTGCCCAATTAAAGCTATTGTTTTAGCATTCAATTAAATATCATATATTAATAAGGCTATTATGATTTTTTCATACATAAAAATAAAAGCATTACTCTTTGTTTTAATAGAATAATTATGCCCCCTTCAGAACATTTATTATTAAATATGGATAATTGAACTTTAATTAGGATAAAAATTGTTAGATTCAAATAAATGTCCAAAATAAGGGTAAACATTATTCATGTTAAACCTCCATTGGGTTTTTTTAATGATAAAAAAATTCATCAAAAATAATATTTAGTTTTCTTTGTCTAATAACTTAAGTACTACAACTAATCTTAATTAAATAAATCTCTTTAGTTGCGACAGGAAATTTTTTTAGATTCCTTTTATTTCAGATTTATTCAGTTCATTTCTAAATTGCTTGATTTTTTTCATAATTAAAAAAAACTTTTTTAATATTTAAAAATATATTTAGCAACTTCTAGTTCATATTATTGAATGCAATACCAACTTCTTTCTCATGTTACCTCAAATTGGTTGATTTATAGACAAAGTTTAAGGTAAGAATGAAAATAAAAACAGGAGCATCTCGTGTCAGTTTTAACAAGCTGTCCTCATTTCTTCATTTACTGTAGTATATTGTACTATTCCTATTCAAATTACGATTTCTTTATCATTGCTTTGTTTTCATCATTTACCATAGTTTTGTTTTTATCATTAATTACAAAACCAACTTCTTTCTCATGTTACCGCAAATCATGTGAGTTATAAACAAGGTTTCAAGTAATAATAAAAATAAAAACAGGAGAATCTCTTGTCAATTTTTGCAAGTTGTCCTCAATTTTTCATTTACGGTAGTGTATGATACTATTCCTATTCAAATTATGATTCCTTTATCATTGTTTTGTTTTTATAATTTAACTTTCCTCGTATTTTTAAGTCGTTGTAATCCATGATCTTAAAGTACAATGGAACTAGTCAATAACATGTAGTTCAAAAGAGTAAGCTCTTCCTATTTCGAAGTAAATCAATAAAAAATTCAAAAAATACAAGGTGAGAAATCCGATATCCAAGTATTGACATTTCTGTTAAATAGGTATCATAATTCTGGTTAGCCATTCATTTTGGAGCGATATACCGTAAAGTTTGTAATTCACAATTATAGTTCTTATTACCAAACATTAAATGAGAAGTGCAAAATTAATTAAAAAGTATATTTAACCAAATAAATGATTTTATGCCATGCTCTAAGGTATCAAGATAAAATTACCAAATTTATCACATATCAAAAGACCATATCTTATTGTCAATTTTACCGAAATCATTACCAAAGCGCTTCGGTAAAATTTATAGAGCTTTTTGGTGTTCCCACCAACACTGAAACACGATAAATTTTGCCATGTTCTGGCAGTTATGACCAAGCATTTTTTTTCTCAGTGTAGAAGTGGTACGTATGTGCTATGTATGAAAATAAAGCTAGACAAGATTGAAGCAGAAATAAAGCCAAAAAAAAAAACATATCATAGTTTCAGTTCTGAAATAATGAACTTTCCTCTGTATCAGGACACAAAATGCTCAGTGTCGAACATAGTCTGTATTTTGCCATTGAGTTTTCTCAATGATTGATTGCACTTGATTTTTAAACCCGAGCTGTAGTATGCCTATGCTTGTGGCTTTATTTGTACTTTATTCACGCTGGAGTGCTTTATTTTCTCTCTTAAAATGAAAAAGTTATTTCCCCTACTCAAAAAAGAGTTAAATTTTTTTAACTCAACTTGAGTGAAACACATTCTTATTTGAGCGAAATTCTTACCTTGCGTTTACTCAAACTTGAGTGGTATTTATTAAGCAATATTTGAGTGCTTTTAGCTCAAACTTGAGTTATTTATTTATTATTTAATTGCGTGCGAAATATAAGCTGGAATTTCTATCGCTTTATTATAAAAAGCAAACAATAACAAATCTAAATAAAATTGTTATGTTCTGTGATCTAAATAGATTATGTCTTCGTTTTTATTTTACGTTTAATTTTTTTTTCTGGAGAATATGCCATTTAATATTTTGAATTAAGAAGAATTAAAACAACTTTTAGTTCACAGCGGTATTTCTGAAGAAGACGCTATTTTACTTTTTAGTAAGTAGATATACCTTGTTGCTTTTATTTTGAAAATACTTTTATTTTGAATGTGTTATATACACATTCTATTTAAACTAGCTGTTTTTCAGCGTTTTTTAATAAGATACTATTCATTTAAATTATTTGTCAAAACAATTTATTAAAATTGAGAGTGTTAAATGTGGATGATTATGGAATATTAAAAAAAATCTGATTCCATGCTAGAATCTTTGTCAAAGCATGTGGGAATATATTATATCTGATAAGCGTTCTAGAATTTTTTCAGATTTCATATTAGAGTTTTAACATTTTATTTTAATATAATAAATTTATATCCATGTTTTAGTTTTTTTAATGTATCATTTTGGCACAAAACATTTTTGGATAATTAATTTCATATCATTCTATACTTCTTTAATAAAGGATATTTACGAAATTATTGTTCATACAGGCTGTAATTGCTGTTATTTAAATTGCTTTAGTAACGTTGACTGTCTTTAATTTTTGAAAGTTCACATTTGCAACATCCATTCATTCAAATCAGAATCTTCAGATGTTCAATGCATTTTATTATAAATATATCATTCAAAGAAAAAGTGGAAAATATTACATTTAAAAAAATTAAGCAGTATTTTGAATTTTTCTGTTTTTGTCCTGTTTGTAGCTTTTATATAATACTATCTTCGTATTTCATAAAGTATTTATCTCTTTATACAAACTTTATACAATTCTTACCACTATCCTTCAAGTTCAATTTTCGAGGCAAAATTGAAAATGCAGAATTAATATTTAATTAAAAGTACAATGCTAATTAAAGTTCTTGAAAATGCAAATAAATGAGAATTTTATAACAGTTATAGATTAATAGTAAAAAAATATGAGCAGAATTAAAAATAATATTTATTACGAGATATAGTTTAATTTGAATTTATATACCTATATCCAGCTGAAAATAAATTGTAGTTTTTCGATAGAACTGAAGTAATTTCGTAGTTTTTCTAGAGTTAACTACAAGTTTCCTGTAGTGCAATCATAACTGTAAAAACACTGCAGTTATTTTGCAGCTAATGCGAAGTAATTTCTCAGTAATTTATTTCGTAGAAACTTTCAGCGATTGTCTACAAAATTACTGTAGTTTAAGTGAGGTCACTTTAAAATCATAAATTTAGAAAAAACTGAAACTTTAAATCCGTGATCAATCTGCAGTAAATTTGAAGAAATTATGCAGTCATTGTTTCAGAAGTATACTTTCTGATGAATTTGCAGAAAAACTGCAGTTACTTTGCATTGTTGCAAAATTAAAAGAATTTGATGTCTTCAATCTTGCTTTCCAGGCTGGTATATTAAATTTTTATAATGTTTTTTCTTTTTTTTTCTTTTTGACTAATTTTTTACAATTTGGTAAAAACTCAAAACATATATATTGATAACGGAAATAACATACACTATCTATATTCATAATAGTTAAAATTCATAAAATACATACTTAATTTAATTGTAATTATATATAATTCAGAAGCGATACAATTTAATTAGTTTAAAATATACCTAAAATTAGGTATTTAAATATTTCTGTATTTTAGTAATTTTATTAAAAATGTCATTTTTATTAATTTTTATTATTTATTTCTTTTTGACTTAAGAAAACTATGTTTAAGCAAAGTTTATGGTAAAAACAATATTAAAGTAAAGTCAAGTAGTTAATGTTAATTAGTTAATTTTTTTATTCGAATTCCTACTAAACTAGGATTATTGCAGAACAAAAATTATACTTATTTTTCTCTAATCAAAACAAATATATAGTTTAGATTTTAAATAAATTTATATCAAAAGAGTTTGCAAAATTGAGTTTGAAAAAGGGTATTTAATCCAGATTTTTTAGCTTCAAACGTCTTTTTCAAAAATTTATTAATTTCACTTAGTTTCAGAAATTTGTCTTAAAAAAATTTAGGCAATTTAAAACAATATACCTTTTTTATTGCTTGAAAATAAAGTTTTATAAATTAAACGAATAAACTTGTTCGAAAAAAAATAACTCATAGTATTTTTAATTGAACCTAAATGATCATAATATTTATAAAACTGCTTACTTTAAAAAATTCGTTCAGAGCTCCTTACTTTTAAAAATTAAACTTAAAAGAAAAAGAACAAAACATAGGAGAAGGAGAAAAAAACTCAAATCTACAGTGATTAGGAATTTTTCCTAAAAAAAAACTCTTAAGTAATATTTCATTTAATTGTTGTTTTCCCGTATACAATCAAAACAATTGGATAACCATAAAATGCTGCTATTCAAACTGTTAACTCTGAAAAAATTTTTTAACTGTGTTTTCACCTTATTTGATTTAACAAATAAAAGCTTTATCCTCGCCAACAAGACCCAGCTCATGAAAGTAATTAGTTCTTTGTAGCCGTCTTGACACAGGACAGTAGCTGAGAGGGTTAACCTCACAACAGACGGGAAGCGAGTTCGAATCACAGTGTCGATATGCTCACAGCGAAAACTTTTACAAGTACTATACTATCTAATTCGATATTTCAATTCAACAAAAGTTATGATAAAAAAAATTCCTGTCTAAGGCTTTCCACTCAACAGGAAATTTTTCAAATAAAAACTATAGTATTTTCTATCACTCACGATAGATGGCACCACTAAATACAAACATTTTATATATTAATCATAAAAATTTTAACTGCAATTTACAAAATCACTCAAACACGAGTTAAAATCACTCAAGTTTGAGTGAAAACGATCCACTCAGGTAATACTGAAAATCACTCAAGCTCGAGTGAAAATAACTCAAGTTTGAGTGAAATTTTTTTCTCTCAAATTGAGCTATTTCCATATAACTCTTTCACTGAGTGATTTTAACTCAAGATGAGAAGGCCGGTTTTATCTAGATGAAAGAGTTAAATAGCACTCAAGTTGAGTTATTTTGACTCGTTCATTTTAAGAGAGTTCCTAGTTCTTATAAAAAAACTTATTTTTTATTTCAAATTAATAATTAGAATAATAAATTTATAACTCAATAGAATATGATACAATGAATAAAATACAAAACAAATAAAGATAAAATTTCACGAGTTACTTTTGGATATCTGGTTCCAAGTCTGTTACTGCAGAAGTGAGTTTATATATTACGAAAAATAAAATAAAAAAAACTTTCTATTTTTATACTTTTAAATTTTAAAAATATGTCAACTCTTTCTTAAGATTTTAGTAACAGTAATATACTCAAACAAAAAAAAGCATCGTGGATAACTGACTACTTTTTTACAAGATGAAGAAAAATTTTGAAGGCTAATGCATACTGTTTAGATGATATCTTAGAGTAACACGCTACATTTTTCGTATTGTTCAAGTAAATCTTAAAAGATAAGGATAAATGCCCTTTTCTTTAATGGAAATAATAACAAATGATTCAAAGCGTAGGAAGGCAGATGAAACCCAAAAAATATCATGAGAATTTTCCCAAATGATTGCACAAAACTTGATGCAATAAAGCATTTGTATGCATAGAGTTTGATTTCCATTGAAAAATCGAATCCAAACAACTTTTATAGAGTAAGAGACTATACTTTACAAAATGGAAAAGAAATATTTACGTATGGAAAAGTATAAAAACATATTCAGTTATAGAAAATATATTTAGAGAGCTCTAACTTTCATTTATTTACTTATTTATTTTTATTTTTGAAATTACTAATGATATTCCAAAATAAAAAAACACGATATATCTTAGAAAAAAACAAATTGTTCCTGTAGCATAAGTTTAACTTGACTAAAAATAATTCAGTGGTGTAAAAATTCTCAGGTAATTCATCCGATCAAAAACATTTTTAGGTTTAAAAAAACATAAGGAATAAACACAAAGCTAATAAATAGTATGTATTATACATATATATAATTACTAAAGAAAAAAGCACAGCTCTTTACTAGTTAATTTATGTTAATTAACTGAGTAGGAAAGTAAGATTAAAACAACCAGAATATAGTAAAATTAAATACGTTTCTGGCTCTATAGAAACATGAAAAATTTCGGGAGCTTTGGCAATGATTTTGGCAAAATTAACAATAAAATATAGTTGTATATTTTGTGATAAAATTTGATAAATAAGATACAATTTGGTAAATTTATCATATCTTAGATCATGGCATAAATACCATCCTCTTGATTAAATTTGCCTTTTAGTATTGTATTTTTACTAAATGTGCTGCAATGAGAACTACATTTTTTAAAACCAGCATTTTCAGAAAACCGCTACCAAATCAACAAATGCATGTTCTAAATACCCTATATTTTGGTTTTATTAACCAAAATTATGAGATTTTGTTTGCCAAAAATCACCGTGTAGTACTGAAATTTTACCAGAATTTTTTTCTCCGTGTGTAAAAGCCAAATGGTTAGTAAGTATTAGGTTTTACCAGTCAAAACTAGTTTTTACGAAAGTGGCTTGGTAACTCCTAGGTTTTGCAACAAAGGTTTGGTATAAGACCGAAATATAATAACTTTAAAGCATACTTCAGACTTATATCTAGCCACTTTGGTAAAAGTTACGTTTTACCGGTAAAATCTAGAATTTACAAGACGTGGAGTTTTTTCCGTTACATGTATACTACTCCAAGTCCTTTATCAAGCTCTTCAAATTATGCTACTTCATTAGAAATATCTGTTAAAGTAACTTGTAAAAACACTCTCTTTTTCAGTAAATAGCTTTCGTTTATTATTGTATAACTTTTTTTTCAAGGTCACTATTAAGTTACGTTATCTATGTTAAAAACAATTTCACGGGAATTTAACTGATTTTATCAAGGGTCCCCGGTAAAATTTCAGAGAATTGAAAACAGAAAGTTTCTGTTAAAATACAGAAAAACATTTACAGAACACTGTTAATATTCAGAAGGGAAGTAAATAAAACTCTGCAAATTTCTTCCCTGCTTTTGGGCATTAAGTCATTTCCAGCTCTGAAAACGCTCTTAGAGCGGAACCCAAACCTCGTAAGAGAAAGTACAAGGTTCAGGTTTCAGCACAAAGAATTGAGTTCCGACCGAAGTCATAACAGGAAAATACTCTATCAACCACGCAGAATAAGCGACTACTCATTCGCGAAATAAAAACAATTAATTTCAATATCTGAAAGTACATGTAGAGAAATGTACAGGAAAAATCCGTTACTTTAGTTCTGTTAATGAGAATCTCGGTTCTATGCGTTTGAACAATAACTTGCCTAATATACCAGATGTTGTTTTTTACTATCTATATTTTTTCATATTTCTTTTTAAATTTATTATTTTTATTTTATAAAATTTATAAAATTTATTTATTTTATTTACTTCTTATGTGCATAATTGAATGTATATTTAAAAAATATATATATTGGCTAAAAGTATTTTTTCAGTCTATTTTAAGTAGCTATTTTTACTCAAAATTCCTCAGAATAATTCGTTTGATCTCACCAAATACGATTTGACATCATAAAGCAAAATATATTAAATGTTAAGAATATACATACATTCGGTTGAAGGACATTGTCTTAAATAAAAAAAGCTGTGTATATAAATACTTACACTAAAATTGTTTTCGATACAGAATTTTCTGCTGATTTCTTATAATAATAATAATATCACCAAAATAATCAGAAACAGAATCAACCACACAAATATTATAATTTGTTAAAAATTCTAATAAGAAGAAACAGCAAAATATTTTCTTAATAATAAATAATTATACATATTTATCAATAATTATAATAATTATTAATAAATTATACAGCCTAAATATTTTAAATGCTTTATTATGTTGGAGAATTAATTCACAGCAACAAATATTTTAATTCGATACAGAAATTAAAATAATAACAGATAAATAATTAATTTAAACTAATAAACTAATATACTATAATAGATAAATAATTAAATTAAACTAATTAACTAATATACTTTAATAGACTGCACATTTCGATAGATTTATTCTTTCATTAAAAACAGTTTTCTTCCTTTATTACGTCAAACATATTTTTCTAACATTTTATTACGCAATATAAAGTTAGTTTTGAAATTTTCAGTTTACAGAATTGCAACCAGTTGTTTAAAAAAACCTCGAAAATTAAATAACAAATCAAAGGATTCATTATTATACAGCGCAAAATTACATTTATTTGTACATATTTAATATAAGCTTTAAGTTTTAATGATATGGCAGAAACATTAATTTAATCAACGAAGAATACCATAAATGTTAAATTATATCCATATTTTATGTTAGTCATAAAAATTTTCCTGTTAATTTAATTCCAGAGAATTTCTTTATAGGGAGTATTTTTAATCTATTTTTAATCAATTTCTCAGCCACGTTAACGCATCGTTTCTCTTTTCAATGCATACTGATTGAGGGATAAAGAAAAAAACTAAAATTCTGAGACATATAATCTGTTTCTCACCGAGAGGATAGTAAAGATCTCTAGTATACCACAAAAAGTCTCTTAAGGGAATCTTATTTTCCGTTGTCAGAACCGGAAAGCAAGTGAGAAAATTAATGAAGTAATTTAATGCATCTATTAATCGAATACATGAAGCGAAATATCTTATCAAGAATCTGAAAGAATAAAATAGAAAACAAAGGATATCAAAGATGACTTTTCATTCTAAGCTGACCAATCCATAAAGCGAATTTATGCTATGTATTGAACCTATTTGAATGTTCTTCAAATATCTAATCAAATCATATTGTAAATAAATAAATATTAAATGAATCATTAAGTTCGGCTTATTAATTACCCTTGTGTTATATAACTGTAATTAACTATTTTTCTGATGGTAAAATGTATGTTATGATGGATTTCGTTGTATCTATAAAACAGTTTTTTTGAGTAATATTTGTCAATTAGTGTTTATCTAACTATAACTCACCATCTTTCTGGTGCTAAATTGTATGTAGTGATGAATTGCAGTGTATTTATAATGCTGTTTTTTTTTGGGATACTATCTATCAATTAGTATTTATAGACATAAAAGTGGTCTTTGAGAAGTTATATCACGAAAAAGACTTAAAACTGGCATACAAAAAAAAACTTGAGTTACAAACTTCATCAATGAATTTAAATTTTAAGATCTATTAAATATTATATTCACTAATATTAAATTGTATACCTCTAACATCAAAGTAGCCTTTGAATTTGAAATGGTTTATGATGGTTGATATAAAACTAGATTAGTTGAAAAGCTCAAAGTTACATAGCGTAAAGTATAATTTAACTTAAGGTGACATGTAATGTGTGTTCACGTGATGATTTTTATATTCGTAAATTCTCCTCACGATTTCTATGTAAAATATGTTGCCCATATGTTACACTTAGGAAATGAATGTCTTAAAACCCAAAGAGTAAATTGACAAGTAAATTTTATAAATGAAGAAAAATAAAAATACTAAATTCGTATTTATATTTTTGTATGGGCAAAATAAAAACTATACTGAAGCATTTTATATATTTAAGATTATATCAATACATATTATAAATCCATATATATTCTATGTAATACATCTCATTATTTATTTATATTGTATCTGCTATATTGAAGTGTTCCGGATTCACTCCGTACTACTGCGGTAGCCATGTTTAGACTTTTGACCGCACATGATTGTCACGTTTTCATTTATTTTGCTTCAAGATGACTACTTCATCAGATTATCTTTAACTCCGGATAACCCATGACTGCTGCGCATTTGGACACGTCTTCTGCACTAAAAGATTTTGACTGTATTGTTAAGAAGTACTGGAGGGCTAGAAGCCTAATGACCTAATAGTCAATGGCTGGCATCTGTTTAATAATAATAATAATCTGTAATATTAATGCATCTTAATAATTATCTGCATTATATCCATGATTTCAATTCTTACTAATTATCTATATTGAATCTATTATATCAGTACATCTTACTAATTACCTACGTATCTATGATATCAATACGTCTTGCTACAGTGAAGCTCTGACATAATCTCAAGAAATTGAAGTAAATAAATATTATATTTAATGGAAACAAATTCCTTTGGCTCAAGAATTATTAAGGTGAAGAAGTGTGACTTGTCTCGAGAGCTCAAAATATGTCAACTTCCAATGAAATAGTTTTTGAAGTTAGAGAAGTTTTTCCAATATTATATAATTAACTGTCGATAAACTTTTCTTCGTTGTGATTGTAAGCATAACTCTCAGTTTTGATTGTAAAACAGACTTTGAAGAGCTTTTTGGAAGAAAAGTTTTAAAGACATTCTAAACAACCATAATTTTTTAGATTTAGAAACGTGTCAAACACTTTTAGAAATATCTCGGAAAAAAGGTTAAATAACAATTTATGTAATTTCTATTTTTCCATATTTAAACAAATCAGTCAAGTCAACAAAAAAAAATACCTTTGACAAATGAAGAATTTCCAATGCCCTGCGTTCCCTGATTTGTCAACCTTCACTGTTAGAATACGATACTCTTATTCACTCATAGATGGCTACATCGTAACGCTATTAACTTCAGAAAATATAGTATTTCCTATCTCTTAAAATTGGTGGAACAGGATTTTTCACAGTGATATTTTTTTTTTTAACTACCACTTGAAATATCACCAAAGCCCTTCATTTGCTGCTATTTGCATTCGAAATCAATACGGCATGTATTGACATGAAAAATATTACATTCTTTGAAACGCAATTGGAGAATTTCGGTAAATTGACATTCGGTTTATTTTTCCCATAATAATATTCGGTCCATTTTTTTCTTCTTTTTAAGCAGGAATTTATGAATTTGTAAAGAATCAAGCACTTTTCAGTATAAATTAGTATCGTACTAAAATAATTCCTGACATATTTAATTCCCTTTTAATTTAAAGATAATCTATTTTTAATACTTTTCTACATTTAGTCGAAATTCTGCCTAACCCATTTTCTATTGTTAGAGCAAATACTATTTTTAATCCCCCCAGTAATCTAAGTTTTTCATTATGCCAATTTAATATTCAAAAACTCTTAATTACGTTACACCCCATAATCACAAATAGAATTGGATGGCGTCTTTTGCAATTCAGACAATTTTTAAGATAAATGTCAATTTCGTCTGAAAAGATCGCTTTTAAATGACATAATAGCCAATGTAATACGACCATCGAAATAATCTCGCTTTTATTTTTTAATATTGTAGATGCTCTTACTCGGCCTCTATCACAAAGAAACAGGAAAATGCAACTTTATTTATTAATATCAAACTATTTATATTGAATAAAAAATTTGATCTGGCTATTAATTACATTTTATATTTCACCACTTTGAAGGATTCAAGGCTATTTATTGAACTTTTTTATGATCTTCTTTATCATAATTACAGTTTTTTATTCGCATATAATTTCTGGTTTCATCATTATGAAACCTCATTATATATATATATATATATATATACATATATATATATATATATATATATATATATATATATATATATGCACCAAAAAGTCCCACCTAATGAAGCTACTTGCAGCTGAGTGCATATTATAGCCGAGAGGGAAAATCTGACAAAAGGACAAAACGGGAGTTGGTGTCCCAGTTTGACAAAACAATATTTCGTCCATTCCCTTCAACACATGAAGAATGTCCCACACTCCCAAATTTGTGATTCCGGACTATAAGAATACTATATTCATCATAAAGCTGCCTAACACAAAAAAAAATCTATTTTTTACAATCTCTTATGATAAGTGAAACAAGCAGATAAAGTAATTGAACCATAATACACTGCTCATTTGAAGAAACACAACTCTACCACAACCTAACTCCATTGTCTATTACCTAACGGAAGGCCTAACACCAACGTCAGATAAATTTCTTTGTTATGGTTTTGAAACCATGATAAATGTAAATTGTTTTTATTTAACCACGCTAGTTGCTCTTTATCGTAAACTTTACGGTTAATTGGATGGACAGACTACTGCCAGTTAATTGACCGTAATTTCACTATGAAATTACGAAATTTCTAACAGTATGTTGCAGCTGATATATATATATATATATATATATATATATATATATATATATATATATATATATATATATATATATATATATATATATATATATATATATATATATATATATATATACTATAAAAACATGTCTACAAATTTCTCAACTTTTTCAGATTAGTAGTCTAAATTCGGTACTAAGATAATTAATGTTTCAATCATTATTTTGAAGCTTAGAAAAGGTTAAACTTTTAGTTACCTAACTAATATATAGAACAAAAAATTCAAACGAATCCTAACTCTACGCTTTTGAAATGAATGGGAAAAGGAAAGAAACAGGTTTTCAAAAACATTTCTGACAAGAACAAGAATTTTTCTGAATAAATTAGGGATGTTGGGAAAGTTATCTTAAAGTGTGATATAAATTGCAAAACTCTTGATGTGTATTTTGCTTCTGTTACTCTTCTTATTTCTTTTTTCAAGTTTATGTTTTCACATGTCAGGAGTAAAAGTACACTTAATATGACCAGAGTAATAAATAATTTTTCAACACTCAAGTGGTATACTTGGATGTCATTTAAAAATGTTTTTTTATTATTTTGGTAACGATCCAGACATTTTCAAACAGGAAGAATAATATTTAGAACTCAATTTTATTTTCTGTAACAAATCAATAATTCTATCATTTTCTTTAAATGCTTGATAGGAATTCTTTAAAGTGGGACAAAATATATTACCATGTATTTAAGGTTTCTGAAAGAATTTCACTCGTTTATTTGAATGCATGAATTTTGAAAATAATTAGAGTAGTGATTGGAAACATTAAACAATCTTTTAGTCTTTTTAGCTTTTCAGAAGTATTGAGATTTTAAATAAATAAAAGAAAATTATACAAATGAAAAAAGAAGGTAAAAATCATTTTTGGAATTTCTTATGAATCTAAAACACAATGGTTTTATAAATATCAAAACAAAAAAATGGTTATAAATAAAAACATAAACCTTATAATTAAGGCACGAAAATCGTACAACATTGTTATAGTTGATTACATTTATAGTCTTTTAAATATCAGTTGAACAACATATATTTCTTCTTTTTTTTTACATTTTTCCGCAAATTTCGACATTTATATTTTCATCTAACACACGAATAGAAGTCCCATCTAAGCATTTTATTCCCCAAAAATGTGCCCTAGTTTCCATAGGTGTTCAAAAATGTTGAAAAGTGCAGTTTGGAAAATATGAAGTTTCGTTTTTTTATTATTTTAAATATTTCAAACTGATTGCAAAAGCAATTTTCGTTTGAAATTTATTAAGAAATAACATATCTATGAATAACGCACATCTGAGCAGTCATTGTTGTCGTAAACATTTAATGGGCAAAAATAAATTAGTTTGTAAAAAACAGAAAGAATAATAATTAAAAGACTAACCATACGTTGTAGTACAGTAAAAAAAGACAAATAAACTTACATCATAAGCCCACTATCGCTGAAGTATCTAAAGAAAAAAAACACTAATACTTTCAATGCTGCAAAATGATATAAATTCCATGCAGCATGTTAAATGACACGAGTGCTACATAATAAAAGTTGAACGAATTTCCAATTATATGCAGCACAAAGTCAATATATTTTCTTTGAACACTTTGTTGTACTCTGTAAGAGATTCCGGGTCAAATAACTGCAAAAAGTACGGGCACACTGAGTCCTGGTAGTTTAAGCGTAAAAGCCTTTTCACGGGAACATGATAGGGTACAAGAAACCTGATATACAGTAATTTTTACAGCAGTCATTTTCGTAAAATCACTAAATCACTGTAATTAAATAAATATCACTGTAAAAATTTAGGTATAATATTTTACGACAAAAAAGTTTTTTTACGGATGAGACACCTGGAGTGCCGGTATTTTAAACCATAATTTGATCCGGAATTTTTTACAGTGTCATCGCAATGACGCAATGATAAAAAGACGATCGCGATTCTGATTTGTCATTGTAAACAATTACGATTCTATTTAAGGTGGCAATTCAAAATCCATTTAGCTTCATATTTGTGGATTGCCAGCCTGTGTGTGAATAAAAGTAAGTGAAGTGTATTGCGGATTACATAGTCCTCCCCATGCCACTAGTCTCAAAATTGTGATCTACTAATACACTAGCACAGACATCTTTTAAAGTACAATAAAGTGAAAAATATAATCAATACATATCTACTATCAAAGCCATACAGTGTCTAAAAATTTTTATATTTTGTTTGCAGATAAATTTCACTCAGAAGGACGCTAACTTTTATAAAATAATTTAAAATTCTGAAAATTTGAGAAATGATTATCAAATATCAATAAACTTACTAAAATAATAAACTGAAAAAAGCAACAAAAATCATCAAGCTCATTTGATTCAATTTATTTACTGAATTTTTTATTTGATGGAATTATTCTAAGCTACCAAACTTTGATGAAATTATTCTAAGCTAACGCTCCACTAATGAAATCTGACATAAAAGTCTTGATTAGATTACAAGCCTTTAAGCAACAATTCGAAAAATATTTACAGCGAAAACAAAGACAACAGTCTCAAGAAACACAATAATCCGAATTCTCGATTATACTTACTGTTATCTGTCATAAAACTCTGTTTCCGTAATACATATCTCTGACAGTGTTGACAGTTTGTTTTCCTTTCTTGATTCTCATCCGAAAATGTTTTCAATTTGCTTCATCCACACTTGGAAAGTGAATTAAATAAATTTCTGCCAACGATTTCTTAGCAGATTTGGAAGCAAGCAAATAAATGCTCTTCCTAATAAACTACAATTTAAAATGCATTAAATATTTTATCATTTGTTTGGAATTAATTTAGTGCAGAAAATGCACCTCTTATATTTTGGCAAATGCTCTTAAAGGGGAGACAGATATTTTATAATCCATCAAAAACACTTTATTATGCTAGACATTTTGTAATGACCACCATTAATGCATATTTTTAATATCCCTGTTAAAAATTAATTCAAAAATACACATATATATGTTCGCAAATTATTACTTAAGCAAGACGAAAATGTTATCGAAATCTAATGAATCACTTCAAAGGAAAAGATGACAGAAAACATCATAACCTGTCTAAATGCTGGAAGAGCCAGAGAAGAGTGCAAAGGTGATTAATAGAAACATCTTTAAGCTTCATTAGGCAATCTAACTAGTTTTTTATATTGATTCGACAGATTTCAAAACAGATGATGTTTGTTTGAAGCAAAAATATTAATTTCACTCAAAAGTTTACACCAAATTTGGAGAGATGGTCGGTAATTTACATGGCCAGATCCCTTCTTTACCAAAGCTCAAGTAGTATCATTACCCCATGACTTTAAGGAACTTCATCAAAACTAGTAGATTCGGCCATTGATTTAACTGTTTACTATGCAAAGCTGCATAATTCGATCAGGGCATGTGCACCTTTTTTCATGGTGGGAACAGCAACAGACAGACACGAAGGTCGCGGGTTCGCTAACACTCCTTACATTACAACAATCACGCATCTCTCTCACTTGTCGCAAGAAACTTTAAATAGTATGAAACAGCACATATACAGCATATTTTACAGCACAGCATATTCAGCATATATATTCAACATATGAATTAGAAACTTGACTCATTTGAGGTCAAAAAATGTAATGTTTAAGAGAAAATAGCGCTGCTGATTTCTAACAAATTATATATGTGGCCGGCTTAAGCAATGGACAGAAATAAATTCATCATAAACTCAATTTGTTTAATGTCGAATCTGAGTCAGTTTCTGATGAATGGAGAATGCTTTCCAATCTCACCAGATAAATAAATTGATTTTGATAATTTGTAACGCTATTTTCTATGATTAATATTAAACGTTACCCGCCAAAATTAGAAAAAGTTATGTCTTTCTTCTCACTCGAGTTTAAATTTTCGACCTTTTAATTTGCAATGTTTTTTACATTATAAAATTTTAAAACTCTTTTATAAATATGCATTAAGAGTGGACTTTATAAACACCATGCATATTAATATAACTTTCAGAATACCAATAAAACCGGTAAAATAATTAATCCATTAGTCATGGATTTTAAGGATTCAAGATGCATATCTAAACAACTAGAGCATCTAAAAGAATCAAAAAATAAGAATAATAAAAAAAAAAATTTAATGGCTTGAAATATTAGGATAAAGATTTTCACTTAGATTTTTGATGCAAAGAAATATCGGGAGGAAATTTATCACACAGATTTGTAATGCAATTATTTGCATTCATGTATCTCAAACAAATGCCCTCAAGTTAATGACAGATGAAAGCAATGAAATAGTGTGATGTAGCTAAAGTCAAAAAAGTATACAATTCATGTCAGATAACAAATTCTTACATTAAATGCTTCATATTCACATAGGAGTTTGTAACTAGGCAGAAAAGCAGTCTGGAGACATTTGTCACCTCGAAACACTAATAATGCGTAAATTCTGTAGGTATGACACATTAGAGTTATCTATAATCAATAAATCAATATACAATTCGAACACTTAAAGTCTTAATATCCACCGAAAAGCTATTAATTTTCTGCTTTATACCTATTTGTCCCCAAATGTTTGAAATCAATCTTCTTAAATGTTCTCTCAGTAGAAAAAATGCGGTGCAATAATGTGGCACGAAAGACAACTAATCCTTAACTGAGTCGTAATAAAAAACATTCTTCAGAAAACTCTTTCTATACAAAGTGTTTCCTGAGATTTAAGACACCCTATGATATATCCCAATCTTTTCAAAGACTATCTCAACCTTTTATAAATAGTATCTCGTTTGAGAGGTTAAATTGTTTGTTGAAACTAGAAATCATCTGAAAATCGGAAGGAACCTTTTTTAAGTCAGAAAAAAAATTTCTGAAGGAAGATATAAACGTTTTTTCTTTAAAAAAAAGAAATTTCTTTAGACTATTTTTTTTGTTTCGTAATAGGTTGCAAGCTGTCGTGCTCTCATTTGCATTGCAAATCGAACTCACCTTTTGAAACATGCGTGATCGAAAAAGAGATTTTAATAGAAATCTCCTTAACAAAGATATAAGTTGGATTTAAGGAGAGGGGTGAACATGAAACGGGATTCTCTATTTAAATGAAAATTAAGTAATGTATTGGCTTAATAAAACCTTTGTCTATAAAGAAATGTGCTTTGCTTGTTCTTTTGAATTAAAGATTCATGATTTGGGGTGTGGGTAATTATTAGTCTAGCATACACACCTTTCTGTTTCAAACTTTTTTTTCAAAAGCGTTTCATTGTAATAGAATAGCTTGTTGAATAGTAAAAGTTTAATATTTTCCTTAACTTGATAAAAACACAACTAAATAGTTTGTAGTAATTTGTATAACAAAAAGTCAGTTTAAATAAATTAATGAAATACATTAAAAGCAATTAAATGATTCATAATTAAAATTAATTAAATTAAATAATTAATTTTTAATTATATTTAATTTAAATTATTTATGCTTTATATTTCG
The DNA here is from genome assembly GCF_982258835.1 of Parasteatoda tepidariorum. Taxonomy (NCBI): domain Eukaryota; kingdom Metazoa; phylum Arthropoda; class Arachnida; order Araneae; family Theridiidae; genus Parasteatoda; species Parasteatoda tepidariorum. The sequence continues at coordinate 7,724,789 of NC_141765.1, forward strand.
AAGGGTTATTTTCTTGTTAGTTCTGCCATTTTAAACAGTCAAAACAATCTAATAAGTTACACTATTTTGCATTATAACAAAAGTTTAAAAATATGAATTACGAAAAAAATTAAAAAGATAGGAAATTTTCTTCTAAAAAACATTTTCTTGTTTGAGGTAAAGGTAATATTTTTGATGAAAAAGAAAGTATATTAAGACAGTATTCACAATACAAAATATTTTTATCAGTACTTTGTAAGCTTCTAAAACTTTGAATTTTATCTTATCATATTTTTAATAAGGAACTAAAGTTGTGCTATACTATAATTTCACAGTAAGAAGAAAAAAACCAAATTAAGGAAATTTAACGATTAATTTAAAACAAAAGTGAAGAAAATACTCATTGTCAGATTTTAAAAGCCCACAACAAAGCACAAACTGTCAAATATCTAAACAAAATTATTTGTTACGATATATACATTACTTTTATGGGCTATATTTTAAAAAAACGGAACAAGTTACACACTGTAAAATATTTTAAACATTTTATATATTGTGAAATTTTTGGTAAATGTGCTTTATCATAAATGAATTTTCTAAATATCTATATTAACGTCAAGTTAGTCATTTTAAGGTTTCCATCATTTTTTTTATTTCAAGGATATAAATCAAGTAATTACAAAAAATCACACATATTGCATTATTTTCATTTCTGTAATTTATAAAATGTATATTGCAAAACTTCCCATGCCTTCTATTTAACAGTAAACTTTAGAACTGAAAAGTTTACAAAACCTTTTTGAATTGAAATACTCTGAAAAATGTATAGCCTACAGATGATTAAAAATCTTGTTATCATCTATAATTCCTTTTAGAATAACTGAGTATTTTACTCAGAAAATGCAAATATTTATACTTTATTTTCTTACCAACTAGGGTTTGAAAGTCTACAGCTAGTGATAGGTTCAAGTGGGAAAAAAAACTTAAAACGTATTCCAAAACCTTTATTGATCTTTGGAAAGTGTTAGTTTTCGAGTAATATTTGAACAAGAAATAAAATCTCGCTTTAGCTTTTAGAAGAATAACAAAAAGTTTAAAAGACTTAGAGAAAACTTTACTGTATTTTGCTTATTTTCTGCAATGTGAAAGAAAATTTCAAAATAAGGTTTCCACCATGATTCAATCCTAAACTTTTATTTATAAACATTTAAATTTCCATAAATTAATTTATTTACTAAAAGCGAACTAAAAATTTCTTTATCGTATAGTAAATCTAAATAACTTAACTTATTTCTGGCTTCATGAATATTTAAACATGGCAAATATAAGCATGGAATTGACCTCATTTCATACATCTATATTTCTTTTTTATCACATGCTCAATAAACAATAATAGAGATATTAAAACAATTATATTTATATATATATATAATATATTTTTATATATGTAGTTCTATATATGTAGTTTAATATATATAGTAATATAAAAGGAAAATAAGCATTACCTATTAGGTGCCAAAGTTCCCGGTATGGAAACAACTAGTTTTATTTTTCCTGTTTTCCTTTCCATCGTTTTTTTTTCTGTATGGTTAATGAAGTTTAGAGCAATGGCATGATCATCAAAATGTTCCTCAAATATTGCAGCAGTTTGGTAGGTCTAGTACCATCTTGCATAAACCACCAGGGCATTGTGCATGGCTGCAAAGTCTTGCAGAACATCAAGATATCATGCTTTTTGGTATAGGGAAAATGGCCCACGTAGTGGTAAAATTTGGGACTATTTTTAACACTATGTATTTTGTATTTTTCAAAATTTATAGCTTTCTCAAGAGCAATGCAGTACTGTATGTTCAGTAGTAGTGTTAATTATTATTCCAGAACTTTGAATTTTTTTTTACTTTTGCCAATACATGTCTTAGAAAATATTAATTGCACTATAATTTATACTTGCATTTTATGTTCCCTCTAGTATTGTTCGTGTTACAGGATGTATTACACTGACGGTTTTCAAACATTTATTATAGAAAAACAGCTAGGGTAAAAAATTAAAATAAATTTATACCAAATTCATGTGCATTATTGTACAATCACGGCATTAATTGTTTCTTCTCAAGTTCCTGGTTTTTGTTAAAGAATTTTAGACGAACTGACGAGATCATCATTCTTTGACTTTTCTTTCTTTGAGTTTGGACGAATAAAAATTTTGTTTACCGATAAAGACGCTTGATGGTCAAGGATGGTAGACATTTCGAAATATCGTAACGTTTCATTCAATAAAAAATTTCAAAAAATTGTGATGAGATTCTCAGTTTTTTTTCCCTTTATTAAAAGATTTACAGCTTGCAGGGTCATTTTGTAACAAATTTGAACAAAAAAGAGATTCTTGGAGAAACAAATATGGCCTCTCACATTAAATCTATGCCATGATGTCTTTTTAAACCTTTGCTTTACCGGCAAGAAATGTTTAAAAAACATCTGTTTAATGCAACTAATCCAAAACTTACTTTATAAATAATTGATTTTAATCATTTGTAAACATTTTTCTCATCAATATGATATTTCAGAATTTTAATTCAGTTTATAAATATTAAAAAAGTTCGTTATTGACTTTGTTACAGAAATATATTTCGTAACAAAACCATGCTTCAATCATCAGGAGAATAGTTTAAATTAAATCAAAACTATTTCTTTTTACTAATAAATATAGACCACTGGCAAAATTGGTTATTTTGCCTTTTTCATTTTATCTAGTTATTCATCTAATACTCTAAAACTTTTTGCAAACTCCTACAAATTGATATTATTGATCTTTCATAAATGCTTTGCGCAAGGAAATTAAGAAAAATTAAAAGATGAAGCCATGTATGCAAATCACTTTCAAAAAGGAAAAGAATTATTTCCGAATATCAATTTTAGGAGTGTTATGATCATCCTTTTTTGTCGATAGTTTTGATTTATTTTTTTCCGAAAGTTAAGAGAAGTTATCCAAAAAGTTTAACATATGTTCATATTAAAGAAATGTAAAGAAGTTAAGATAACTCTTAATGATATTAACTAATTATTTTCAATATTGGAATAAGTTTTTATAATAATTTCTAATTTACTCCATTTAGTTGGCTTAAACCTTAATTATGTCACTTAGAAAAGAAAAATACTGATACTATAAAACTCAAAAAATATCATTATAAAGATAAGTAAAAAGTGTTATGAAATATAAGTACACAAACGGTTTTTAAATGTACAACAAACGTTTTTAGTTTGTGCCTGAAACGTATATTGTTCTGCAAATATTTCTGACATATTACTGATGTATTTATAAGTTCTTCTGGAAGAACTGATGTAAGATATGACTTGATGTCAAACTTTTTTTAAATGTTTTGCTTCCAAAACTTTCAAGAGTTTTGATCCAAAATTTGTTATATATGTTAAATACAAAGAAAAGTATTTATAAGTGTATAAAAGTATTTAAAAGTATTTATATTATGTATATGTTACCATAACTCTTAAGGACATTAACTACTTTTTTAAAATGCGAGTAAGCATCCAATATTGAATTCTATTTTTAGTCAATTAGCTTAAACCCTTATTACGAACAAAAAAAAAGAAAAAGAACAAGATACATATTTTGACTATTAAACAAATTTTCCAAACAAAAGTCGTTAGTCTGCAAGTTTGATCACGGTGCATTGAGTATTAAAATGCAAAACTTCAAAAATCATCTAATAGGTTCAAATCAAATATAAGATATTAGAAAATTAAATATACCTATTTAAAATAGCGTGTGTCTACCGTTGAACCGTTACTTTAAAATGGATAAAAATTTCATAGGAAGGGGATCATTGATTGATGACTAACAGATTTTTGGTAATTTATAAATTGTTCAATGTGCCAGCCTTATTGCTTTTTTTAAATTTATTTGAATGTTAATCTTTAACGTTGTCAGGCAGGCCAATGATAATCGTTTAGTTTTAGCCTATTTTAATTGCGTAGTGTAAATGATAAAAAAAAATGACTCACAGTACTTTAAAGACCATCCACCAGTGCTACTTAAGTCATATTGCTGCCCAGTCGGTGGTGATTCCCCATGCTAAAGGATAGTTGCCTTACTGCGCTTTCTCTAAGATTTAAAACAAAATTAAATTTAAGATAATTTTCTCGGGAGTTTCAAAACAGGAAAATTTCACGCGTTTTTGGGTGGTTGGGAAGCGTGGTGCAAAGACCATATGATTACTATCACAATCTTGTCTCTGATAATAGCAATATTTTTTTTCAATTCATCATTAAGGATAAATCTCAGATCTCATCTCTAAAATCTTATAAATGTATGCCTAGAACCGACGTAAATAACCAAACAAAACTCGAATCTCGGGGTAACTAAAACCACTTTTAATTTGTAAATTTCAAGCACTGCTTACAACATCACCTCCTTAGAACTAATTGTCAATTTTGATGCCATACGCTACTCGTTTCAAAAAAGTTTAGGGGCACATATTTTAATATTAATTGTGTTTGAAATGTAAGTTAATGAACCGTAATTCTTATATTTTCACTAAATTTATCAAAAATATGTAAGTTTCGTAAATTTAATCGCAACACTTGTATAGTTGCACTTGTAAAGTTGAAATACCAGTAAAAATTTTTAAATACAATCTCTAGATTATATTTATTATATGTATTGTTATAATTTTCGTTGATTATATTTCTCGGTGAATATATGCTCATTTCGATTTTTCCTAAATTTTTAAATTCATTGTTGTTTTTTGTACAAGGTGACATATAGTACCAACTTTTTTTTCACAAAACTGTGTACTGCAGACATTTTTGCGAATGTGCTGCTGGTAATAATTAATACTTAACGCTATACTTTTACATTTGATCTAAATAACAGAGCTTCAATCATTAAAGAAGCATCTTGAAATTATCACTGTAACTTAAATATCCAAAGAACTGAAAATGCTTAAATATATTTTCACACTTTCAAGTTATTATACTAATTCCCTACTGGAAAAAATTCGGAAAACCAGTATCAAAAACCAGTAACAATGATGCCAGAACCAGTATGACTATACCAGAAATTTAAAACCTTGTATGAAACTATACTGGAAATTTTAAAACCTGGTATGGCACCATACTGGAAATTTTAAAACCAGTATAGCACCATACGGGAAATTTTAAAACCAGTATAGCCCCATACTGAAAAGTTTAAAACTAGTATGGCGCCACACTAGAAATTTTAAAACCAGTATGTATCATACTGGAAATTTTGATACCAGATTTCAAATATACAGGAAAGTGAGAAGCCTGTATAAAATCGTACTGGAAATTTTGATACCAGTTTTCAAACATGATGGAAATTTCGAAACCAGTTAGAATCCATGCTGCAAATTTTGAAGTAGTTTTAAAATATACTAACTTAAATTCTTAGAAAGTGCATATTTTTCCGGAAATCTAACAGGTTTCGACATTTTCAAACTAGCTTACTTCTTTAATAATTTATTATTTTATAAATTCTTCGTTTTTTTTTCTTGATTATATGCTAATTTCCAATAATTAATTTCTTAGATTTTAATAAGAACTCTTAACTAATATATTAGGAGTGGTGAAAACGTTCACTTTCTATGTTCATTAATTTTAAGGAAATATGCATATATAAAATTATTAAAATCATTTTATGATTTTGGAGCGAAGGGAGTTTTTGAGTTAGATTTTTACACATTTTAATTATTTTAAAATCTAAGTCATCTAAATAAAATCTAGTCATTTAAATTAAAATAATTTTACAATAAAAGTAATTAAACAATAAAACTTGTTTTTATTCGTTTATTCCTTATTTATTTATTTATTTTTTTATTTACAAAAATTATTTTAAGCAAAGTCATGATGAGAAAAGAATGTTATTAATTGCATCACTTTAAATTTTATTATAAGTTGTTTTTAATTTTTATTTATTTCTTATTGAAGTTATACTAAACTGAAATTATGTTGCTCCTAATCGAAACAAATTTATCAATTCGCAAAATAAATTATTTAGTTTAGGTTTCAAACAACTTGGTAAGAAAAGAAATATAAATTGATATACATAAATTGAAAATTGATATAAAATCTCAGACTTTTTGCCTTAACCAAACTTAAATCTCTCCTTCATAAATTTATAAATTTCAGTCCGTTTTTTAAATTTGTTGTAAATAAATTTAAATCATAAAACAAAATAAACTTTTATGAATGAAATAAATAAATTTGTATTGCAACAATATAATTAATTTAACTCAATTGAAAAGAGCGATTAATGCAGAAACGAAAGGGAATCACGCAAAAGACGAGAATCGACCTTAGTCGTTCGTTAAATCTATATAAATCTACCCACACTCCGAAATTATCAGTTTTTTCAGTTCGTTCCGTTCTTAGTTTGAACTTACAGCCAATCACATTTCTTCAACTTTGTTTACATTTGAGCTAGGCATGGATGCATCATGGAAAAAATGGCGGTATATTTTAGTAAGTGAATTTTTCTCTTTATTTCTTGCTTTTATTTACATATTTTCTAGTTACAGAAACGTTAAAATGTATTCTTAAGTAGTATTTATAGATTAAGTAATCAAGACATATATTATATTATTCTTGAATTATTACTGCATGTGCTTGCATTAGGGTTACGACTTAAACTTCACTGCTTGAAAAGAAAGTATTTTTAATGTTTTTTTTCCCCTGCATTTCTTAATGAGACTTCATTAGAAACACTTTGTTCCCATGTTATTTACATAAATTCTCATTATTATCATGTGATCACCGTTATTAACAAATTAATCATTTGTTAAGTTGTATATAATTTTTTATAATAATATTATAATAGTTGTATATAATATTAATTCTACTTTGAAATATATTTTAATTGCAAATTTTTTTGTTATTTTTAATGTTTAATTTCATTTTAAAAATTTTAAGCATGTAATTTAAATTATATTTTATTAACTGTTGGTACCCTGAAATTTCAGTAAAACTAAAATAGCATTTTAAAAATAAAGTAGCATTTTAGAAATAAATCAGTTGATACTTAAAAGTTTCATATTAACTACTTAATAGCTTGCATATATTTTGTTTACTATTGTATAATTTTTAAATAAATTTTTTCTTCAGAAATGATTTGGATCCTTGTAATTTCCATGGAGGTATCTTTTTCCAGTTCTTTTCATATTCAACATGCACATTATTATTGAAATTGTTTTTTTAATATGATGGTTATTTTATCCTTTATAAATCTGCATTTGGGGATATTTCAGTGTAAAAGACAAGTAGAGATTTGCCTGGGATGGCTGCTAATAATACTCTTTAAAGTGGTCCTCTTATTTAATGTCTTTGTTTTAATTTCTCTCAGACTGCTACCCGGAAGTTGTGCTGATGTGTTTAAGACATTGGCTAAATCTCCAGAATTCTGAAAGTGTTAGTTGGCAGCGCTGCAATCATTATATTCTTATCTTTGTACATAAAAGTGATACAGTGTTTTTAAAGATATTCAGTTTGTTAATTAATTGAATTAGTGGAAAATTTTTGTAAGTTTTCGGTTTTTGTATTGTAGTTACAAATTAATAAAAATAGAACTGAATGCTTCTTAAATTTTAATGAATGTAAAAAGTATATTCAAATTTATTCCTGAGCTCAGCCACTGAATAGTTCAAATTTTAACTTAATGTTCAAATTCAGTTTGTTTAAAGCCTTTAATGTTCTTTGTCATAATAATAAATTTAAATGCTAAGCTTTAGACGAAGTTATGAGCTGAACTGTTTAAAAACTATTATATTGAACTTAAAATGGTAAAAAGTTACTTCAGATCATTCATACTTTAATTTTTGAATAGAGTCACTATGAAAAGTTGGTTGGTAATGTGCTTCCGTGATGTGGTCGCTGGTGATTTCTTTTGAGTTGTCAACAAGATTGGGTAGTATGAGTGATACCTATGTTAGACATTAACTTCCCTTTATTTGAAATAAATCTATTTCAAATTACAAAAAAATAATAAAATTTGGTGGACCATTATTTTTTCTTACTAGGCTGGGGGAAATTTTGCAGTTTAAATCTTGAATTTTATTATTTTATCTAAGTTTAAATTGGACAGTTTAAAAATTGAGTATATTTGTAATTGATTGGTATAGTAGGTAGTTGAAAAATAAGTATTTGCAATTGTATTTCTCGTACTTAATAATTATTCTTAAAAATTGTTTTACTGTATAAATTTGCTTATATATTTTGGATAATTGTTTATTCTTAATATATATAATTTTTTTTAAATCTTCCATTTATTTACAGTCTGTGCGTTTCAATACCCTAATCTGTAAATTAACTTCACACATTGTTTGAAATTTTAGATCATATTTAACTGTAGTACCATATATACTTTTTTTAATTTTCTGCAACCTTATATACTATCAAAATAATTCTCATCCTGCGAATTAATAATTTTTTATTATAATGTATTTTACTTTTCATTTTACTTATTTTGAACCAAAGTAAGGTTTAATTTAATCTTATTAAAATAGTATCAAATTTCTATGGTATTATGTTTCAAGATGTTAATAATAAGATTAAATATTGAGTCTAACTTTTTGTATGTTACTGTAGACAATGATTTTTTTTAAAATGCATGATTGAACAGTTCCCTGAATATTCGTAATCTTATTAATATGCATACATATTTTATTTTAATTTTGTAAGAATCGCATATATGAAATCTGTTTTTTGGGCATTTTGGCTCTTAGTCTAAGTTATTTACATCTGTAACAACTAGTTTCTGAGTTTTTAAAATGCATAAAAGTTAATTAAAAATTGGAGTAAATGTAGTACCCTATTGATATAAATAGTATTATTATTAAAATGAAATAATGAGCATGATGCTTTACCAATTTTAATCATGTCATATGAGCTGAAAAATCTATGCATTCTATTTGTGTCATGGTAAAATTTATCATAATCATATGAAAAATTTAACATGATTAAGCTTTTAGTTAATATTACCTTAATCAACTGACATTTATAGCATTTTTCATTGTCTACTTATTTATTAATATGATGTGAAAAAAGTTGAAAGCTTGTAAGAATTCTTTACTATTTTTATTCATTCAATAATTTTTGTTGCCAATTTAATAGTTAGGAAAAAGTATACAAATGTTAAAAATGTCTTGCGAAATTAACACTGAAATCTAAAATATTAACTTAATCAACATTGTAATCTAAAATTTAGCATAAACAGATAAAGCATAATATTAAAAGATAAGGCATACAATGTTAAAAATGAGATTTTTTGAAATTGTTGTTTAGTCTACACTTAATGTTAATTCAAATTTTGTTCATATTAGGAGCTCTAAATGGAGAAATTGTTGCTGGCTCTTATTTGGTGAAGTTAGAAAGATAATTCCACTAAAAGGTTGACATTAAAGAAAAGTGAAGGATCCTGCGCAACTATACGGTTATGTGACTTGAAAATTGACTGTTAGAAAGTGGATGGTTGACGCAGCTAAGGCCTGCAAGCGACGGATGTGTTTGTGAAAAATAAAAAAGAATCACAACAAGGAAGATATAATATTTAAACTATGCGGATCAATCAACTATTTGAAAGCTATATTTTTGATTTCGCACACAAGTGTACTAAAAGTGATTTTCAGTCGCTTCACGTTATAGGAACTACTAAAATATGACATAATTGATTTCATTTGATTATAAAAAGAGGAATATTTTTTAGGCTGTTATGGTGATGTTTATATCAATTTAGTAATTGTGTAATTCTTATATCTTATTGACGACAGAGTTTAAATTATATCATATTCAATGTTTAAAAGTTTTAATTTTGTGTTGTGTGTTTTTATTCAGTATATATACACTCCTCAAAAGTGAAATTGCAGCACCAAGAAATAATGCACGTAGCGTCATGCAAATTTCAGGAGCGATAGTAGTGAGATGGATATGCAAATGATTAAATTTGCGCACGCATCTGATCACGTGGTACGCATATTCAGGCTATAAAGGCCAGCAACTTTCCCTTCTCATAAACGGCATCTGAGGTTTTGCGTAGCATTTGCGACTTTCGAAAAAGCGTAGAAAATGCCTCTGAGACGTCGGCGAGCTCAATACCATCAGTTAACGACCGGGGAACGTGACCGCATTATCGAACTCCATGAACTTGGTTTGTCACTGCGCGCAATAGCAACTCGTGTTGGGCACAACGTGAGTACCATCCAACGTTGTGTCACACGATGGATTCAGGAAGGTCTGCGTGCACGCCGAAGAGGAAGTGGTGCGCACAGGTGCACGTCAGAGCGCACAGACCAGCGTATTCGCCAGTTGACTGTTCGAGGCCCTTTCTCCACGGCACGCGCCATCCGAAGCCGGTTGCCTTCAGGAGCAGGTGGATCTGTGTCCACCCAAACCATACGCAACAGTTTACATGAAGTACAGTTACGTGCACGGGTACCAGCAACAGGGGTACCGTTGACCGCTTTACTTGGGGCTAGACGCCTGGCGTGGTGTCATCGTCATCGTACCTGGACCATCCAATGGCATCGGGTATTGTTCACGGATGAATCTCGTTTCAGTCTGTGGAGAAATGACGGCCGTCTACGGGTATGGCGGCGACCCGGAGAACGCTACGAACCAGCCCATTACGCCGAGCGTCACAACGGTCCTACACCGGGCATCATGGTTTGGGGTGGCATAATGTTTGATCGCAGAACGCCCCTGGTACACATTCACGGCAGTTTGACAGCGGACCGCTACGTCACACAAGTTGTGTATCCCGTTGTTCTGCCCTTGTTGCAGGGCGCACCCAACACGGTATTTCAGCAAGCAATGCCAGGCCGCATGTCGCACGGCGAACTCTTAACGGCCTGACTGGATTTGACATCCTTTCCTGACCGGCAGCCTCTCCAGAACTGAATCCCATAGAACACCTATGGGATCTCATTGGAAGTGGCATGAAGAGAGGACCAATGGCGCAAACCATCGATGATCTGCGCACAGCAGTGGATGTGGCTTGGCAAAGGTTACCTCAGGCAACCATCAATGGATGTGGCTTGGCAAAGGTTACCTCAGGCAACCATCAATGGAGTCATTGACAGCATGCCTCGCCGGATTGAGGCCTGTATAGCTGCCCGAGGTGGCCACATTAGATATTGAATAAATTGCTTTATAATGATTTTATTAGTCTGTTTTTTTAATCACTTGCATATCCATCTCACTACTATCGCTCCTGAAATTTGCATGACGCTACGTGCATTATTTCTTGGTGTTGCAATTTCACTTTTGAGGAGTGTATTAATTATTATATTCATTATATCTTGTTGAGTTCACTCCAATTGTGAGGTAAGAAAAGTCTTCGAAAATTTAGGCTTATTTTATGCTATATGAACATGTGCTGCTAGATAAATAATTCGCTCTTGAGATTTAATTTTTGTATACGATAACTTTTTTTCCTAATTTAATTTTCAGATATTATGTGATAAGTAAATTATCATAAAAATTAAATACTTCAAATAGAAAATGAGTATAACAAATTGTGCTTTAAGTCAAGGAATCTTAAGAAAAATGTCAATAGAATGACAGAGTAAAATAATTAAAAAATTTTATTTATATTAGTGTCATAACTTGTGTCATTTGAGCTTTTATTTGTAGCTATTATTATTACTCTAACCACTATTATGCTTGAATGATTAAAGTAAACTATGATTTAAATATCAAATATATCTAAAATTAAAGTGGTTTGCATTTAAATCTATAGTAGCAAGCAAGTACATTGGTCAAGATATAACATAACTATTTAATTATATTTTACAATGTCTGATTTCAAAGTAAATGAACAGTGTCAAATTAGACTGATTTCAAATATGTTTGGCGGCATTTCAAACATTATTTGGTATATGTGTTATTTGCATTCCATTTTATTTATCAATTACTTAAATATAAACCAAAGATGGATTTAAATGAAATCATAATTGTATAATTCGATTGTTTAAATTTATGTCTATAGATAGATACACTTCACATGGTCTCCTTATTGTGCAAGTGAATTTGCATTTGTCAAACATTTCCGAGGCTTATTTAACAAAATTTATTTTGTCGTTTCAAAAGATATGGAGAAAAGAAATTATAAATTAAGATTTTGACTTATTTTAGTCAGGTTTTTGGCTATTCATAACATAATATCTTTAATCCCCCAATCAATTTTCATTAAATCTGAAGAATGCATTTACACTTCTAATGTTGCTGCAAAACATTTTTTGTGTAGTATTTTAGATTCAAATATTATTGACAATTACTTCTAATATATTAATTAATTATTAAAAAAAATTCATTAACTGTGAAGTTTAAAAAAAAACAACAGTTTATTTAATTTTTATAAACATAATGCAAACTATAGCTATTGACAAAGTGTGAATTGATGTCAGTGTTCAATTTCTCTGTATAAACCAGGTGACTTTATTTATTTACACAATTGTATCAATGTTTTATTTTCCCATTTAGAGCAGTTCACTAACCTTCCTGTATCAACCTCACTATACTTGTGTTAAAAATAAATCGTTGCACCATCCCGGTATACTGGGCGCAGTACAGTAGTGATACTGGGTTCAATATCATACTGGAATAAATTTGATACTGGCTTATGAAACACCGGTCCCGGTATGATACTGGTTCCGGTATCATACCGGAATATATTTGATACCGGCTTATGAAACACCGGTCCCAGTATGATACTGGTTCCGGTATCATACCGTAATAAATTTGATACCGGCTTATGAAACACCGGTTCCGGTATGATTCTGGGTCCGGTATAATACCGGATCCAGTATCATACCGGAACCGGTATTTCATAAGCCGGTATAAATTTTTTTTATACCGGGAATATTTTCCAATAGGGTTGCAGTTATTATAAAATTATTTATAATATATTTACAAACTTTTTGCCTTTTTTTACTCTCACGCCAACTAATAGCGAATTAGGGCTTGATAGAAACATTCAATATAACAAACGAGTGCCCATCGTTATTTGCTTGCAGATAACAATTCTAGCAGAGATAATAATGAGATAATAACGATAACAGCTAGCTGCACATGAAAATTTCACAGTATCCTGTGACGGATATTGGCAGGAGGGAAGAAATGGACAGAAACCAAAGAAAGGGGAGAAACTTAAAAGTTTATATTTGGACAAATGAAGTGTTGCTACGATTAAGTACTTTGCTCTAAATGTAATAGAATTAAAAACAAGGCGATAAAATTAATTGAATAAAGGTTCAAAAGGTTTCATATTTATGTACAACAATTACAGTGCTTGACTTGTAGAAATTTAGGTAACTGACGTAGCTATCTAGACAAGTGAAGTATTATATCCCATGTATTTTTTACACTTTATCGACCACTAAAAAAAGACAGTATCATCAAAAAACTACCAGAATATAATCAAATTTACCTTGTCTCTGGCTATATGGGAAGCCCATACAGCTCGGTAATCTATGCCGGAGAGCTTAAGTAGCAAAATTAAAAATAAAATATGGTTTTATAACATGAGATAAAATTTGGCTAACGTGGTAAAATATGGCAATTTTACCATGATTCCTTTGAGCAGGATATAAAAACCATTTATTCGGTTAAATTTGCCTTTATGTTCTGTAATGTTTAGTAAATATGTGGTAATAAGAACTATTTTGTAACCAGAAATATCTTTACCATAGAGTACAAAAAATTTACCCGAATTTTTTCTCTTTAAATTAAACCAAACATTGAATAATAGGAATTAATTAAAAAGTTCTAAAGTTATAAGATTTTTGTGTCTGAAAAGGACTATGTGTAAGTTTTTACACTGAATTTAATTAAAAACATGATACAATACATTGGTAAAAATTCCGAGCCATGTTGCACCAAAAATTGATATTCATTTTTTGACTACGTAAAATGGAGCTCAATTTTATCATATTTTGCTATTTTCACTAGTCTTGAAATGTCAGTAGAAGGGTGTAAGAACAGTAGGTGATGTGAAGAAACAAAACAACTATTTTTTTTCTTTTATAAAAGTAGAGCAAGGTTGTACCATTATTAGGTATTTTTAGAGAGCCTAAATGCTGGTCAAGGTTACTATTTACCGTATCAAAACTATTTACTAAACTATTAAGACTAATTTATGATATACCTCTAACCATTTTATATCCCAAACCAAATTTAAAAATTCAACATATAAGAAATGAACTTTAATTAATGCAAATAAAACATTTACCTTAATAAGTTGAAACAGCATGCATTAGTTATCCCGATACACTGAGACTGAGTTGTAAGGAAACGAGTTCAAATATTGGTTAAAGATTTACCGAGTTCTTTTACAGTGTAGGACTAATTATTTAGAAGTTATAAGGGTTTTATATGCGAAAAATACAATGTTTGACTTGCACCGATTCTCGCATCTAGCAGTGCAATCTAAACAAGTGAAATATTGTTTCTTAGATATAGTTTTATGCTTAATCGAATAGAAAAAAATCGAATGACCAAACAGGAGATCAAATAGATTAAAATCAAAATAGATAAAAGAACAGTATAATCTATAAAAAAAGTTCGCATTTTGTTGAAATCCTGCATGGCGAAAAAAATTTTAGTAAAATTACGGTACTGTACGGTAAAGACGTTTCTAGTAATAAAAACCATAATTCTAGTAATAAAACTAAACTATTCAATATTCAAGTTATTCATATACCTCTAACCATTTTTCATATGGTAACGGTTCCGTTCATGTGTTAAAAGTTTAACAAAAATTCTGATTTCAAAAAGATAGTTCTTATTGACACACATTTAGTAAAAATACAAAACTGAAAAATAAATTTAACCTAATAAACTGTTTTAATGCCATACTCTAAGGCAGTGTTCCCCAACCACCGGTCCGTGGATCAAATGGTACATGGCCGCCCTTTTCATTGAAACTGAATTTGAATTCCTAGGTTTATGCCCCAAAATAAAAATATCTGTTTTACATTAAAATTTCACTTATTTCAAAAAAAAGGGCCCCCGAATTTAGTGACATAAATTTTTAACTTTTGTAATGTATCATTGTCTCCGATTACCCCCAGATGGAACCGCCTCATTGCAAGGAAACAAGCTCTGGGTTCTCGTTAAATTTATCGTTCTAATAAGTTAAAATGTTAAATCACTTAGTACTTAATTTTTGGTGTAACTGTATTTTATTTTAAAGGCTTGTTCAAACACAATTAAATTAAAATTAATAAATCAAAATAATCTAAAATATAAACAATCAACGTCGCCCCCGCCCCAGCGGACCGCGATGAAATTATCAAACGTTGACAGGTCCGTGGTGATAAAAAGGTTGGGGAACACTGCTCTTAGGTATCATGATAAATTATCAAATGTTACCACATTTACCAAAATTTATCACTTATTATAAAACCATACATTTTTGTTAGTTTTACCAAAGCTTTTAGGTAAAATTTATCGAGCTTTTTGGGGTTCTCGTTAAGCTAGAAACATGGTAAAATGTAACATATTCTGGCAGTTTTGACCATATTTTTTCTTCAGTGTAGAGTATATCCCTTTTTCTAGGATTTACGCAATTAATCCTAGGATTAATTTCCTAAGATCCACGCAAATGTCCTTGAATTAGCAGATCTCATTTATTGAAAAGAGACTTAACTCTGAAAGACAGTATGTTATTGAACTACTAACCTAATAGTAATACAACTGAAAAGTTTATAATTTTCTAAAAAGAAAATTCAGTATGCGAAAAGGGCTCATAGAGCTTGTTCGCAAATAATAGGTATCTAGCCGTCACAATAGTATCATCAATAGCACTGAAGATCCAAGCAATAACGGACTCATCGGCACAAGGCGTCGAGTCACACACGAGAGGAGGACCACAATTACCCCGAAAGAAAAAGAAAACATTCGAGCGTCTCTGAGAAGTAAAAAAACAAGACGTTTGTCACAAGTTTATGGAAATTAAAAGCACAGTTATGAGCAAACGCATGATGCTATTTTAATGCTCAATAACATATAAAACATTATTTTAGTGTATTTTTTCCTTAGATAAATTCCAAGTAGAGAATTTGTTTGATATTATTAGCAGTTGGAACGCAAGCTTTATGTACTTCATTAAGTTTTCTTTAAGTTTTAAGTTTTTATTAATTCGAAAATTTTATAAATTTTATAAATTTTGATTGACACATATCATTCACATAGAAAAGCTTTAAAAATTTAAAATACATAAACAAGTACAGTGAAAAAAAGGCTATGTAATATTAAGTTTTTACCAATGTGATTTCAAACCCTAAATAAACGTAAAAGTTAATAGCACGAATATTAACTTCACGCGTGATTAAAAATAGAATTTCAACGTTTTCTTTAAAATGTCGTTTTATTCAATATATTTAGAATGGACATGATAACAAAAAACGTTCAAATATATAGAAAAAGGAATTGCTTTTCAAACATAAAACAAATATATGTTAACAGGAGACAGAGATTTAGTGAGTTTAGAAATAAATTCTGTCAGCATTCTTACAATAAGGAACACTTTGAACAAACATAACTTTTTTATTTTCCTTTTTACATGGTACTTGGATTCTTTTTTAACCGTCTTTTCTTGCCGCTTCAATTGACTTGTTCATTATTTTTTTTTAAATTTAACTTATTCCTTTCCTCCCCCTTTTTTTTACAAAGCAAACAACATATACTGTTTAATGTTTTATAAAGTTTATACCTGTATACTCTACATTTAACGAAAGTCCAGAGATGTTCAAACTTACATCAGAATGAGATAATATCCGCATTAAAAAATTATTATCCTTTATAATGGCCCAGAATATATTTTTGAAACTTTATGTAAAAAATTTCACACAACCTTTTGAATTTTTTGCGTCATTTTCCCATTTAAATAGACAACAGAAAATCAATTTGAGAAATTGATTTTGTATTCTATTAAAAATTTAATGAAATCAATTTGAAAAATTGATTTTTCTAATATTTTTTTTATAATTGAGAATAATAATCCTTTAATTGAAGGATTTTTATTTATTTTGAATTAAAAAGTCCACATTCTAAATTGTTTTTAACACAGTACTAGATTTTGAAAACGTTCAAATAATTTTTGAAACAACTTAATATTTTTCATATTAAGTTATATATGTATATATATATATATATATCGTTTTATATATGTATATCCAGTCCAGTTTTCTATAGTTTTATCCATTAAACATTTTGTAAAACTTCACTTAACTACTCTAATATACTACACTCAAATATATTTGAAAGCTTCTCGATAAAAAATTCTATTTCAGTTTGATACTTTTCTCAAAAATATTCCAGGATGTCAATATTCCAGGATGTCCAGGAAATAATTTCAAATTTTACTTAACTAATATTCAGTGATATATTTGAGTGAAGGAGTGGCAAATATTTCAAGAGCGAATATTTTTCTTCTTTTCGGATTAAATGTTTATCACGAGCCACATTTTTCCAATTTTTAGTTTTCAGACAAAGAACTACTATATCATATTTCTCCATTTGTTTTCTTATCTTTACAACTCTAGTCATGTTACGTAAAGTAATTATGGCTTGAGTTCTCAATCTATTTATAAATTTACTCTTGATCTATTTGGAAAATCAATAAAAGTGCTGCTTCCAATGAATCAGAATAGTAAAATCCCGATTATCCGAATTAACTTGGACCATGACAAACTCGGATAACCATAAAACTCGGTAAAAATTAGTATAAAAAAGGGAAAAAAAAAGAGTAGGTATAAATAAAATAAGTTTAACAAATACAAATTTTTTGCTAGTACACCACATACAATTCATATTATTAATAAAATTCTTAAGTGTTTTTACACTTAACGAGCATACTTTACGAGAATTAAAGAGTATTTACCCAAAAAAGTCCTTAATTGTATTTTTTTCTATTCTACATTACTTTAGCACTTTTCTTCAGCAATGTTTCACCTTTTTTTAGGGATAGCAGGAAGACTGGTGTCACCTCCTCCTGTTATTCTATATATTCAATTGCAATATCGATAGCTTTTAGTCCATTTGTAAGTCAGATTTTCATATGTTGGTTTTCATTCGTCATTGTCTTCATCATCTAGGCTAGATTAATTTTCCTTATTGACGATATCAACTATCTTGTCCGTCAGCTTATGCTGAGTGTTTCGAAAATAAAATTCAGAATTTTTTTCTGGGGTAGTATTAAAAATAAAAAATTAAACAAAAACAGAAAAAAAATTCTATGAAATATTTGATAGCTCGGTTAAAGCGGAAACTCGGATAATTGGAACTCTACATTGGCTTGCATATTACTACTTTTTTGCAAACAAAGTAATAATCCAACTTCTATATTCAACAAAATACAGTTTTGATTTCTAAATTAGTCAAATTTAGTTAAAAAATCATTAATTAGCACAACTACTAGAAAATTATACCGACAGGTAGTCAGCTTGGTAGTTGGCTTTTAGTTCTATTTCCTACTCACAGTTTGTTTCCAAATCCTTAACATATGATTAGGTTCATACAATTGCTTGAATTAAATTAGTCCAGTTGCATTGAAGAAACAAATTATATTAACAACTAGAACAGAGAAAAGAAGTTAAATTTAAATTAAATTTATAAGGAATTACGACAGTAATAACTATGTATTTTAACATCCGAATTGGCTTTTTATTTTCCTTACTTAGTAAGTATTTCTGAAACACTGGTTATATATTTGAAGCTTGGCCTTTTCTTCAAAGCGCAAAAATAGTTTGACAATATATATATG
The DNA here is from genome assembly GCF_982258835.1 of Parasteatoda tepidariorum. NCBI lineage: Eukaryota > Metazoa > Arthropoda > Arachnida > Araneae > Theridiidae > Parasteatoda > Parasteatoda tepidariorum. The sequence goes on from NC_141765.1 coordinate 7,743,555, forward strand.
TTTATATATATACAAAAAAATAAATAAATACAAGAAAACACGAAAAAAGTTAATAAAAACAATAAGTTTCATTTATTGCGCATAAGCTGCAAGTAAACAAAACCCATTAGATGAGCTCAAAATGAAGATAAAACAAAGGAAAATTATAGACATATGCAAAAGGGGGGGGGGGAATAATAATGAAAAAAATAACAAACAACTGATTAAAAAAAAAAAAGAATGAAATTTTTTTAAAGAAATGAAAAATAAAAGATATAATCTTTTCATCAGCCCACACGATTATATCCGCAAAAAAAAGAGTGCTTTCTGATATTGTATCAATATAGCTAAAGCAAAATATATTAATACAATAGTGTGAGGAGCACTCAAAAACAATTTTTTTTCAAAAATTACAATAAATAAAATAGAACACAATAAGTAAAAATTACACGCTAAGACTATTTGCAAAACAGGCAATTTATGTTTCTCTTTTCCATTTTATATTTTTTCTTAAATAAATATTTATTTTCTAATTTTATTTATGGTCAACTTTTTAAATTATCCAGTATAATATTAACTTGCACACATCCATTTCGGGCCCATCCTTGCTCGACTTCGCGCGCAGGTCGTCGGGCTACCGAAGCGGGGGTGCCATCCCCTCCGCAGAGGATCAGAATTGTGATGGCATGTCTTCGGGTCATCCTCCGGGATGTTTCCCAGACCGTCGCCAATAGCCCATTGTGCAGCTCTAGTGCGACGTAAATTAACAACAACAACATCCTTGGTAACTAACAAATCAATGCACAGCATAACAAGTCACTTCAGCAATGCAGTAGGAACGGCACTTTAAATTCCTCTAGTTACACTCAATTTGTGCTTTTGTTTTCATATTTTGTAATCTGGCAATCTTGTTTGCTAAGATATTTTTAAATCATTCTTGAAAAATCTCCCGTTCATGTAAGTACATCTGATTTCGCTACTCGCTATATAGTTTTTGTTTTGTTTTATACAGTTTTTTCTGTTTTTACGTGTTATTTTTACTTATTGTGTTCTATTTTATTTGTTGTAATTTTTGTAAAGAAGTTTTTTGAGTGCTCCTCACACTATTGTATTAATATATTTTCTCTTTAGCTATATTGATACAATATCAGAAAGCACTCTTTTTTGCGGATATAATCGTGTGGTCTGATGAAAAAATTATATCTTTTATTTTACGGTATTTTTTAAAAAATTTAATCCTTTTTTTTTTCTTTTTTTTTTTTAAATCAGCTGTTTTTTTTTCATTATTATTCCCCCCCCCTTTTAGCATATGTCTACTACAAATTTCCTTTGTTTTATCTTCATTTTGAACTTATATATATATATATATATATATATATATATATATATATATATATATATATATATATATATATATATATATATATATATATATATATATATATATATATATATATATATATATATATATATATATATATACATATATATATATGTAACTAATTTTTCGATCCTAGTTTAAATTTAGAATTAAAACGTAATTTTATACCTGAAATTACGATTTTCACTACTACAAATATTTCTAATTCAAAAGATGAATAATATATTAAAAAGTTCAATTATTTAAAAAATAAATAATAAATCGATAAACGCTTTACATGATGATCAATAACAACTAATTCTTTTAAGCGTGGCAATATTTGAAATTGTACACAAGTAATTTATAAAATCACGTCAATTTAAAACATCACATAAACATACTGACAATTTAAAATTATTTAACTTCCCTTAATGATAGTTAATCTCTATGCTCTCCCATTAAGAAGATACCAAGTAATTCCTTGAAAAAAATACATCCATAACTCCTAAATAATCTATAACTCCTATAACGCTAACATTTCTTTCAAATGATTTGAAACACCACAGAAAATTTCAACCTAGTCATTAAATTCAACTTTTGCAATTGAAAGTGTCATTATCGCAAAATCTCAATTCGTTTTGTATTTCTTTTCTTGCATTTTTATTTAAATCCCATCGCTAAAACGAGGAAACGATAAACTATTGCAATTTTATCGTTTTCGATAATCGAAGACATGACAGAATTGTTAGCTACTTAATGTTCAAATAAAATTTAAAATAAAATGAAATTACAATATTAATTGTTGCTTAAGTTTTAAGATTAGAATGTGTCTAATTAATACTGAAGTTAAATCTAAATAAAAGTATTAATTTCTTATTTTATCGAGACCTTAAAGAATAAGAATTGGAATTATACAACAAATTTTGTCTAAAAAAAAGCTTTTATTGAGAGCTAAGAGAAATTGTCTAAATTGAAAATAATGATTTGAAATTTCTTCGAGACCTTAAAAAATAAGAATCAAAACTTTAAAACAAGTTTTATTTAAAAAGAAAATAAGAAAAAGCGTCCGTGAGAATTTTAATTTCTTTCACAAAATTAGCCTTTAATTACAACTAAAACAAATCATCCGTAAAATATACATTTTAGGATAAACTCTTTGAAATTTCTGAACTTATTATTTCCTAGAAATACTTGTTCCTGAAAAACTTATTATTTCCCAGTATTTATTTCTATTGGTACTTATAACCTTATAACACCTACACTCAAAGAAGGTTTCATAAAAATTCAGAGAATAAGCCAATATTAATGGCGGATATGTCTCTTAAACCAGAAAAACAGCACCTCAATTGTAACGAACTTCAGCCGATTTTACCGTTAATTTATAGGGGAGCATATAAAGTTCCTTAATTCAATTCGTGAGTGTATCCTTTTCTTTGGTGGTCACAGCATCAGGCTACGTACCTAAAGGTCCCGGTTCAAACCCAGTCATCATCTCTCACCCCTACACCGATGGCAGTACTACACTATTTCACACCTCGTTGTACAATTCATCTTAATTCAGAAAACAAATTACCTGAGTTTATAACAATGTTATAATTATGCTCGTTCAATAACCTTTACGAGCATAATATTAATTTCCCGCCACTAGCCATATATTTTATAAAAAGGAATTTGTTTGACAAATTGTATTTTTAAGACTACAATAGCTTTAAGGGGGTACATTTATTTTGATGGCTAGTAAATAGAACACTTTTATCCAGCCACTGACCGTAATCTAGAGTGCACACTGTAAAAAAATCCATTTCTGCAACTTTTCTATTCATTTAAAACTTCTAAAAATTTTTATTTTCTATAAAGAGATGAAACATGAGATCCTTGGTTGGGATTTTATTTGGTTGACACAGATTTCTTCTGTGTCGATTGCGAAAAACTCTAGGAGCAAAACAAAACAAACAAAGCATTTCCATGCTCTCTTCTCTTGCTAAATTTAGTTTTTCCGGATGTTTTGTAAAGAAACCCTTCGTGTCCACAACAAGTTTCTGTAGCTTTTCTTTACCGTAATAGTTTCACACGAGTGAATCATACTGATGATTCTGCAGCTGCAACTATTTAATGCTTTCTAACACACATTCATTTGGTGAACAGAGGGCCAAAACAAAAAAAGTGGACCACCCTGAAAACGGACCACTTTTTGATCCTGTGATCGGATCTTCACATTTCAGGACTTAATCTTAATGGTTTAAAAAATGACTTCAAATAAGATTATTATTTAGCGCATACAGTATATTAAACTGCAAAATCAGACACAAAAATGCACCTTCTCTGAATAAACATACCTTTTTCGACGGATTCAAATTTCTGACCCCCGAAATATAGGGGATAGCCGCAATCTCGTAAATATGGTCCTAATAGTTTGGTCAGGAGAGTCTATCAATAGTTTGATATGTCAAATGTGTTTTTTATCTTAAAATATTTCTATTATTCGGAATGATCTTTACTCGAAATGATCTGTTTAATGCCTTATAATTTTGGTCTTAAAACACAAAACAATCGAATTCCTCAAACTTTTTGTAAATATGAGCCACGAATTTTGCACTACAAGCTATAAATTGCTATAAATTTTCATTCTAAAAGCATTTTAGTTTTATAATCAAATCGTTGTCTTACATTGAATGAGATAATTTAGTGGTACATTAACATATAATACGTTAAAGACCCTTAAAGTAAAGAATTTCGATACCAAAATTTCTCAAAAATCGAGAAAAAAGCTATAATTTATCTTTAGTTAATGCCATTATAATAGCGCAATGAAGCAGAACTCTGAATTTGTGTTAAAAGCCATGTAATGATCATTATAACAAAATAAGTTAAAAATCATTTTCCGAAAGAAGATAAATTCTTAAATCGAAATCTCATTTTGATATAATCTAAATTATTATAAAATTTATTGCATACAAAAGGAAATTTTACAGACTGCCAAATCTATAATGTTCATCTTTCTAAGGACAAGTTTATTAATTAAAGAACAATGTATTCTTTGCACTTACGATAACAAAGGCTCCAATCATCAAAGCAATGTCTCTTATAGTATATACGAAGTTTGCCATATCTATAAAAGCAGATTTAACTAAGAAATTTCTTTTCGCTTAGTCAAAACCTTGAATTAATTATTCTGCTCTCGATTAAAAATCAAATCTCTCTTCCACGTTTAAGAAGCATTCCTTTGTTTAATTAAGGTAAGTTTGTCTTTAATAAGCGCCACGATTTTCTTTAAATTCAGTTTAAAATATGCTTCGTTCCTTTTTTTCAACTTAATTTTAACCAAATATCTTTGTTAAATGCCCTTGAGTATTCATGAGATTTTTTATAAATTCGTTTATCAATTTCTGAAAGCAATTAATTTAAATTAAATTAATAGAAAGTATAAAAATAATTCACTTTTTTTAAGCTTACTATATTTGAAATTAAAAAATAATTATTTTCTCAAAAGAAGTAAATGTTTTCCATGATAAAACTCATGGATAACGAAATCAACTACTGATATTCTAAATAAATATAGTCTCGCAGGGATCGTAAAGACGCGGTTTCCTGCGGAACACCGAAGTCAAGCATCAATGACTACAGTCAGTAAGCGTGTGGGTGACAACTCTGATCAGCCTGCGTAGGGACCGAGGTTGCTCGGTATCGGTTTTCTTTAAACTGTTTAACTGTAAAGTGCTCATCGGGCTACCAAAGCAGGGGACCTATCCCCTCTGCAGAGAATCAAAATTGCGAAGGCATTGTCTTCGGATCATCCTCGAGGATGTTTCTGAGGGTCCGCAGCCAATAGCACATTGTGCAGCTCTAGTGTGGCGTAAATAAAATACCTACCTACCTAAATATATATAATAATTAATGTCAGGGCTAGCATTTTGTCCGGGAGAAAACTATTTATTCCAGCACAATGGAAAAAACTTGAAGAACGAGACGAAATGCAAGAAACTGGATGGATGACATTTAAAAAAAATATTAACACAATTGATTAGCAATTAGTATTATAAAAATAGCTTAACTTTAAACTACAGGAATTTAGGCTGTAACAAAAAAATATAAAAACTTTTTACGCCTAATTTTAAATAAAACTATTTTCTTATATTGTTATTTTTTCATTATTATCACACTGGAAAAAACAGGAAGAACAGCACAAAATGGAAGAAATTGGACGAAACAGAAAATTTTCAATACAATTGCTTGGCAATTAGTATTATAAAAACAGCTTAAATTTAAACAAGATAAACTTAATGTAATAACAGAAAGTTAAAGGCTTTTCACGCCTAATTTTTTTTTAACAAAAATAACCTTCTTCGCACTATTTACTATAGTTCTATTCAGAATTTTTAAAACTTATACCACATCATATCTAAGTGTTGGTTTGAGCATTTATTATTAACAGTATTTGATTGTAAAAATTGGCATGCTATTTTATTGTAAATTAAATATGCACTTAAATATTCAACATATTTCTTCAAGGAATAAAAAATATGGCAAAATTGCTGCACTGTATACTAAGAACACTTTTGGAAAAAAAATCATAATTCTGGTTAATAATACCGAAATATACGGTATTGTATTTAAGTCATTCATTTAGTAAATTTTTCATTCATATAGTTATTGTTTACCAGAAATTCCAGTTTTAAAATTATTGTTCTTATTGCCACACTTTTGGAAAAAAATACAAAACAGAAAAGTGAATTTAACCGAATAAATTATTTTTAAGCCATAGTCTAAGTCAGGGGTTCCCAACCCCTTGCCCGCGGGCGCCAGTCGATCGCTCTAGGTGCTCCCGCTGCTTGTGCCCAACAAAAAAATATTTTAGTTTTCCATTTTCCTTGTAACATGCTATGCAAATTTTTTCACTTTATCAATATTGAGGATAAACACAACCAAAATAGAAATCCCCAGGAAAATCACTTCCATCCCTACAGATATAAGCACAAAGCAAAATATAGCTCACCTATTTTCCACTCCAGCCAAGTCATCGCCACACTAATTTCCCACATCTGAAATAAAATGAATCAGTCCATTTTTATGGTGGCCGTACTACGAAGGCATTTTTACAAAACTCGTCTCGGGAAAATCTCATTGAAATAACGTTTAGTCGTTTTGTCTACTTCTTTATAAATTCATGGTTTCTATGTTCATATTTTGTGTATACAGTGTTTACTTCCTTATTATTGTTAAATACTTCCTTTATTTACACTAAAATGAGTGGATCAAGCAAATGGACAAAGTTAGTAAAATTTTAATTCCAAATGGGAGGAACCATATTGCTTCGTCAATTCAAAAGATAAATGTGTTTGCTTGTTATGTGGAACAGGTGACGAAAAAACGTAATGTTGAACGTCATTTCCAAACAGTTCATTCTACTTTTAATGCGAGCTATCCACTTAAATCTGCAATTCGAAAAAAGAAATTAGAGCAGTTGAAATCAAATCTTTTGGTTCAACAGACACTTTTCTCGAGTACTAAGATAAAATCTAAAAATGCCATTATTGCTTCCTTTTCAAAATTTATCATTTGCTGGCAAAGAAGAAAAAAGCCTTCCATTGAAGGTGAGTTTTTAAAAGAAGCATTTCTTACTGGTGCTGATTGCTTATTTGAGGGATTTTCCAATAAACGTGACATCATATAAGCAATACAAGATCTACAGTTATCTTATAATACTGTTACAAGAATAAGAGCCTGTTCAAAAGATATGCAAACGCAGTTGAAGTGTGATTTGGAAATGTGTGAGTGGTTCTCACTGCAATTTGATGAGTCTACAGACGCAGCCGACACAGCACAGCTAGCTGTTATGGTGAGAATGGCGTTTATTAACTTTAGAGTAAAAGAAGAACTACTAAAAATTCTGCTCATGAAAGGACTGACAACAGGTGGAGATATTTATAAAACATTTATAAGGTATGCAAGTTTGATAAATATGCCTCTCCAGAAACTGTCTGCGATAACCATTGATGGGAAACTAGCAATGGTGGGAAACGAGAATGGTTTTATTGCTTTCTGGGTAAAAGATGGGTTCCAGATTTCATGTCGTATCACTGCATTATCCACCAGGAAGTTTTGTGAGATGAAGTACTTTCATTTGGACACGTAATGAAAATTATTACCAAAATAGTCTACTTAATTCGAGCAGCTCAATTACAACATCGTCTTTTCAAGACCCTGTTACAAAATCCCGATGATGCTGATCTCATTTTACATACTGAAGTACGCTGGCTCAGTAAAGGCAAAGTACTTGTTAGATTTATGCATTTAATTAAAGAAATAAAAAATTATCTTGCAGCCAAAACTCAAATATTTTTAGAACTAAGAGATCCACTTTGGCTAGCAGATTTGTCTTTCGTAACAGGCATAATGGACAAACTAAATAATTCAAATTTGGAGCTACAGGGAAAGGACAAACACATAGCAAGAATTAGAGGTGCTACATATCACATTTAGAAAATGAAGTCTCTTGTGCATCTTCCAAACATGAAAAAATGATAGGCGACATAGAAATAAACTTATTAACATTTGTCATCAACCTCCAATTGCTTCAAGATCAATTTGAAAAGCGCTTTCAACAATTTAATATCATCGAGCCTATGGTCACCTTTTTTGTAAGTCCTTTTACCAACCAAATAAACATAACCGAAATAGCAATATACATTTCAGAATTTCTTCAAGTAAGGCGAGAAGAAGTGGAGATAGAAATTTTGGATCTTCCGAATAACATTATCCTCAGAACTATTATATCAGATGAGGAATTCTTTAGTATGGTTGATAGAAATAAATTCCCATTCTTAAAAAGAGCAGCACATAAAATAAAAGTCGTTTTTTGGTTCCACATACTTATGTAAATCATTATTTTTAACAATGAATATTATAAAATCAAAATATAGATCACGACTTACAGATGAACACCTTGACGATTGCTAGCGAGCTGGAATATCATCTTATTCTCCTAATTATGAAGCGCTGGGAGTGAAATGCAATGTCAAAGATCACATTAACTGTATTTTATATATTTTATAAATAATTTTTATACTTCGTAGGTTTTGCACGCAATTTAGTAAACATTTATTTTACACAAAAATATTAATACTAATTATATTCATATGTTAAAATAATTTTTAAAATGAAATTTTTTGTGCATTATAAGTAGTGCGTATGCCTACCAACTAAAAACTTATCTTAAGAAAATAAATTGTGCCGGCCATTAGACCGATATTCTGGTATTTGCTCTTAGATACAAAAGGTTTGGGGAACCCTGGTCTAAGGTATCGAGATAAAATTGTCAAATTTTACCACATTTTCTAAATTTATTGCATTATTATAAAATAATATGTTTTTTTTTCTAATTTTACTGAAATCATTGCCAAAATACTTTGGTGAAAGTTACCGAGCTTTATGGCGCTCTCATAGAGCAAACATCACGGTTAATTTCATAATATTATGGTAGTTTTGACTATGATTTTTTTTCAGTGAAGTAGCGTGTAAGCTGAATACATGATTTGTTACTTTAAGTAGTAATTATAAAATTTGATATTTTAACGATGCTTCACCTAATTAAAAAATTAGGTTTTACTATATTCCCCTTTTCGTAATGTATTGAAGAACTGCTGCTATTTGAATATCATAAATTTTTTTTACGATTGTTAGGTAAGTGTCGGGTACCCCCGCCCACTGTCAATTTCATATGTATAAAATATTTTTTCATGTCAATGAGCTATCGGACATTAATTTTTAGATTAAAGAAAGATTATTTTCAAAGTTTCAAGTATTTATGCAGCTGGTAACATGGTTAACAATAGTTTTGAAAATATGTTGCATAGTAGTCATGAAATTAAGAAAAATTGGTTGAATGTTTCGATTAAACTTCATTTCAATACTAAAAAAATGATTTTTTCTATACATCCAGCATTAAAGTATGTAGTCTTAAGTTTAATTTGCACAAAGAAAGAAGTTCGTACGTGAAAAATTGTTCGAGTAATTACAAATTTACAAAAAAATTGGATTTCGGGTAGCCCGGCTCACATGAATGTCGGGTATCACCGCCCAATTTTATTTCGTCGATAAATGTGCGGTTGCAAAGATTATTATTTTATTGCTTCAAATTTGAATGTTATATGCATTTTAACAACAAATATTGTTGTTATTAAATGATAGTTATTAAATGATAGAATTCACTAAAAGTACATAAATATGTAATAAATAAAATAATTTTGTGATAAAAATGATAAATGAGGTTTATCTATTGTCAATACATTGGTCATTTTCATTTACACCTGAAAAAACAGTCAAAAAACATAATTTTTGTAACTGGGCGGGGCTACCCGACACATTTTGAAAAGAGCTAAAAAACATGTGTTTTTAAATTTCTATTTTTTTAAGTTAAACTATTCTTTTTTGGCTTATTCTTTTTGCATTATTTAATTAGATGATAAAACAATAGAAACATACAAAAATATTGATTATTACTCAATATTATACAGAAATATAAGCAATACTCCTTAAGTGGGAGGGGCTACCCGACTCTCCCCTACTTGTTAGATTTCACATATTAAAACACGATTTATTAAATGACTTGAAAATTAATTCTATGATTTGAGCTTGATTGCAATTATAAGCTTTCCGAAAATTTCTTTAACATTAATTATATTCGCTTCCAAATCTCCAGTTTTGGGCTTGCGTTGGATATAATCAGTAGCTTATTTTCAATTGAATACAAAATTGCGTGTGTTTTTTTGTTATCATGCACGTTGTTATGCATCTACAAACCATAAGTTCGCCAATTCAAAACTCATGCATATTTTTAGTTTAATAATCACAATACGATTCTGTGACAATTTCTATTATATAATTTTATAATATTTAGTCTCTATTCACTTTTGTTCTATTAAGCCAAATTCGAATTTATCTTAATATTTTCCAAGGTATGTTTAATTTCACAATTATTTCCTTCTTAAGAATTAGCGTGTGTTTGCATCTTAAACAAAAACTGTTCTTAGTTTTAATTATACACTCTAAAAACTGTTGTTTAATACCTATCCGAATTTTTTGTTAAAAAGCTCTGAGCAATGTGGGAATAATTGCCTTATTTCAAGTTATTACAAAATCCAGTGTTCTTACACACTTAAAAGGGTGTAGTTAAATAACAAATGCTTTTGGAGCATTATTAAAAGTTTCAAAGTAAATAATTGTGCAATTTCAAGATGGAATTCATGCCCAAGCTGGCAATTTGTTTGCATGAAATGTACTGATATAGTGCTAGTTCTTCTTTTCGGATTTAATTGATAAGCCGGTTATAGCCAATTCTATAAATTAAGTCTTCTTTGGTAATTTTTCAAGAATATTGATGTTGGTCGATTCACAGGCCTGCGATGAAAAAAATACAAGGGGTCTGATAGCTGAACTTAATGTATTTTTTGGTGCTGAAATGGAAAATAGTAATGAAAAATGCCCATCACGTCACGTTTTTTAGAAAAATTCAATTTTACTGGAAATTTTATGAGCATTTACCATAAAAAATTTTTCGTTTTTGAATTTCTTCCCTTCTTGACTGACCAGGATTCTTCTTTGGGCAAATCTACAAAATTACCCCTCTATCACTACTTTCTGTCACCATCCCATTTCTGTAACAATCTCTCTCTACCAATAGCGTCGCGAGAATCCTTATTTAGACTCGCTGAGCTCTCAAAAACACTAGCAAGTGTAATAGGGAATCATTTTAAAGTTTGCTTTTTTCTGTGCGTTTCCTGAAACATGGCTTTGAGTTCAAGACATTGTAAAAATTTCCCAGATGACTTTTGTTATACATACGGCGAATATAGAGTTGCTAAAAATAGCACGAGGAGCATTACAGACTATGTAAGACATCTTTATCTCGCATATTTTGGCATGAAACTCGGAGATCAGGACGAATCTTGGGCACCTCATAAAGTTTATGTGCAGCGTCTTATGATCTACGCTTATGGCATCAAGGAAAGAAGACTGCTTTACGATTTGGAATTCTTATGACGTGGAGGGTGCCCCAAAACCACTTTGATGATTGTTATTTTTGTTCTTGCCATGTTCGAGGGTATAACCGAAAAAATCAAAGACTAATATCTTATCCTGATAGTATTCCATCGGCCATACGCCCCGTTACACACGGACCTGATGTGCCTGTGCCTTTGCCTCTAACTGAATTACCAATCATCTCTTCAGAGTCTTTAGACTTGGAGCATTCAGAAGTTCAAGGCTCCTATATCGAATATAAACCATCTCTAGCCGGTTTACCTCAGCCCTCCTCTCAGGTTGAGCTTAATGATCTGACTAGAGATCTTGGCCTTTCGAAGGAGGCAGCTGAATTGTTGGGCTCCTGACTGAAGGAAGAAACTTATTGGTCAAAGGACCATCTTTTTATTGGTACAAGAATCGTGAAAAGGAATTTATTAAGTACTTTGATGAAGAGGAGAACTTGGTCTATTGTTCTGATGTTCCTAGATTGATGAGCAAATTTAATGTCATCTACAATAAAGATGAGTGGAGGATGTTTATAGATTCATCTAAAAAAAGCCCCAAAGCTGTTCTTCTTCATCATAGGAGCCAGTATGCATCAGTACCAGTTGGACACTCAGTATATTTAAAAGAATGCTACGAAAACCTGGCTCTCGTCCTGTACAAAATAAAATATATCGACCACAGTTGGGCCATTTGCGGTGATTTGAAAGTTATCTCCATGCTTCTTGGTCAACAAGGGGGATTTATAAAGTACCCATGTTTCATTTATGAGTGGGACAGCCGTGACAAGACTTAAACATTTGTCAAAAAAGAATGGCTGAAAAGACAAAATCTTGACCCAGGCACCAAGAACGTTATTCGAAACAGTCTAGTTGATCAGGAAAAAAGTATTGTTACTTCCAAAAGATGGCATTTGTTTCAAAAACCTGTGCAAAAAGTTTCCACTTTTATCCCAAGCTAAGTTGAAGGAAGGAATATTTGTTGGTCCAGATATCCGCAAACTCATGAAGGATAAAGAATTTGAGACTAACATGACAGAAACGGAAAAAGAAGCTTAGGTTTCTTTCAAAGATGTCGTCAGTAAATTTCTGGGTAATTACAAGGATCCTGATTTTAAGGAAACTGTAATGAAAATGCTGGACAAATTTAAAACGTTGGATTCCTCCATGAGTGTAAAAATGCATTTCCTTCACTCACGTGTGGACTTTTTCCCTGAAAATTTAGGAGCAGTCAGCGAAGAACAAGGGGAAAGGTTCCATCAAGATATCAGAGATATGGAGCGTAAATATCAAGGAAGATGGGACAAGAACATGCTCGCTGACTACTGTTGGATGATAGCTCGGAATAAACACGAGATTAAGCATAAAAGAAGATCATCAAAAATAAGTGTCAGGGGAAAACGAGTATATACTGAAATGGAAACTTTTCTCTTTTGTTTATACTTGCTTTGCTTTTTGTTTCAAACTTTCATATACACATACACAATATTTGTTATTCTTGAATAATCGTCTATTTTACGTAAGTTATCTCAATAAAAACAAATTAAAAAGGCATGTTGGTGATTTTCTTCTAGAAACCGATATAAGAAGTTTGAACACAAGGAACTTATTGTTTGTCTCTCGACCAGAAGTAACTTCTGCTGTCTGGTAACAGTATTTTCTATTCATTTTTACCTATAAAAAATTTGCTGATAGCTCAGAAATCAATTTTCCTTCACAAGATTAAATTTTACATGGATCAAAATGAATGAAGAGAACAGTTACCGGACAGTACATGCAAAATTGTATGAGAGAATTTCTTTCCAATTAGGATTTTAGTAAAAACATTAATATCGATTTTTTAAAAAATCCTGATGTGATTGGGAAAAATAAAGGTCATTTTCGAAATCAGCACATCAAATAACATATAAATCAACAATAACTTCTCTTGTATTTTTTAAAAAGTTCAATTTCGCAGGCTTATGTTATTTGTCAATCTTCTTGCGGATAGAATTGAGAAATTATTCATATAAACTGTTATAAATGAATGAATGTTCTCAGTTGTAAAGATATTTATGTTCTCATAAGATATAGGGGAGAGTCGGGTAGCCCCGCCCACTTAAGGAGTATTGCTTACATTTCTGTATAATATTGAGTAATAATCAATATTTTTGTATGTTTCTATTGTTTTATCATCTAATTAAATAATGCAAAGAGAATAAACCAAAAAAAGAATAGTTTAATTTATAAAAATAGAAATTAAAAAAAAAACATTTTTTCCAGCTCTTTTCAAAATGTGTCGGGTAGCCCCGCCCAGTTACAAAAATTATGTTTCTTGACTGTTTTTTCAGGTGTAAATAAAAATGACCAATGTATTGACAATAGATAAACCTCATTTATCATTTTTATCACGGTGATAACCGACATTTATGTGAGCGGGGCTACCCGAAATCCAATTTTTTGTAAATTTGTAATTACTCGAGCAATTTTTCACATACAAACGTCTTTCTTTGTGCAAATTAAACTTAAGATTACATACTTTAATGCTGCATGTAAAGAAAAAAATATTTTTTAGTATTAAAATGAAGTTTAATCTAAACATTCAACCAATTTTCCTTAATTTCATGACTACTGTAGTCACCATATTTTCAAAACTATTGTTTACCATGTTACCAGCTGCATAAATACTTGAAACTTTGAAAATAATCTTTCTTTAATGTAACAATTAATGTCCGATGGCCCATTGATTTGAAAAAATATTCTATACATATGAAATTGACAGTAGGCGGGGGTACCCGCTGGGAGGGGGTACCCGACACTCCCCTACATGTTTTTAAGAATTGCATAAAATAATTTTTCAATATTTAACTTCCATTCACTTTGATATTGTTGAATTTCATATTAATATTCTGTTCTTATTGTGTGTACGCTTGGTTAATAAACAATTTTTATTTTAAGAAATATGTTATAGATGCATCCTAAACTTAAGATTTTTGCTTTATATTGCATATAAAAGTAACTTTACTGATTCTTATGTGCCTCATACTTTAGTGTTATTCCAAATTTTAGTATAAAGTTAAGTTTGTTTAACAAAGCATTATATTAGCATTGCAATAAAGTTTGGTTAACAAACTAATTTTATTTTAAGAAATATTATACGTATGCATACTAAATTTAAGATTTCTGCTTTATATTGTATCGTAAAAGTAATTTTACTGATTATTATGCGCATCATGTTTTACAGTATTTCTAAATTTCAGTGTTACTGAATAACAAACATCATGCCAGCTACTAGTAGTGTGAACCAAAGTAGTGTCTCTTATACCAAGTAGTGTAAAAAACATTCTAGGTGTTTCAAAACACATAGAACTATCCCTCTTTTTGGTGTAGTGAAACATCACTTTGGTGCAAAGTAGTTGCCACCATTTTTGGTGTTCAGGTACCTGAAAATCTTTTACAGTGTACTGTAAAGATTACTTTACTGACTATTATGTGTTATATGTCTTATTGTTTTTATAAATTTTAGTGTTTGTCAAAAACAAAAATAGTGCCAACCACTTTATACCAAAAGTAAACTGCTTAGATATTTTTCTGTATCTTCCCAAGTAGCACCGAATATTAGCTAACATCAGAAAATCGGTAAAATCTAGCGTTATCTTGCACAACTTCTAATATTAGAAAGATATAAGAAGTCGCTGTTTGCTCTGCATTGTATAATATTAGATTCTATGCAAGCTAATATTTTCTAGCGTTCGCCATAATACTATTTTGCATTAGTTTTGATGCTATATAATATTAGATTTTGTATTTTCTGAAATTATTTTGCTTTGCTTTTTATTTTTTTGGAGTAAGCAAGAGGAAGATATGGATGGTAGTAGAATAATTCAGCGATATAATTTTACTTAATTTTCTGTATTGTTGTGAAGCACTGAAACATAGAACAATAGTTTTATGTCATTCCATGCATTATTTACTTAGCAATACAGAAATAGTAAATAAAATTATATTAGCAAATTCTGCTACCTTCCATTTTTCTCCAAAGTATATCTTATGTTCAGCTGATTTTTTTGAATATTTCAAACTTAATTAGGAAATATTTTATTGCAACTTTTATTGATATTTTTTTCTTTTCTTCATACAATGGGTTTTCAAGCAAATTTTATATCATTAATAATTTTCAAGTCATTAATTTTAAAATACACTCTTAATTTTTTAAAAAAAATGAGCTTATTTTATCAAAAGCTCAATTAAATTTGTTAGTTTGTAATATTTATATATATTTTAAAATTTGTAATTTAAGCCATTTGTAATTTTACAATTATCAATCATTATTTATATTCTGAAATTGTAAATTAAAAAAACCACACTACATAATTGCTAAGTTAAATTTACATTCGAATTGAGTTGAAAATTTACCTTAACTTTTTTTCTACTAGTATATAACTAAGTTATTCATTTCCAAAAATATTGAAATAAAATTATATCTCAAATTTTTAAATTGTTATTTTTCGTAATAACTGACACAATAAAGAAAATTGAAAAATATTCAAATTACTTACTTGCATAAATTATTTCACTTCTATCACTGAAATTAAACAGAAAAATACTTACGTAACTTTATCCTCTTAGAATCTGAAATTTTACTTACGAAGCACTAGAAACAAAACCTAAAGGCACCTGTAGAAATATTATCAGGGAGTGGAAACAAAAAAAGCTTTTATGAATTTTAATTAAAAAAATTTGTAATTATTTTTTGTAATGAAAAAATAATTTTATATTGGGACATCAGAAATTTTTAACGATTCAATAAGTAGTTAAAGGTACCATGTACTTTTATTTACTTAAAGCTTTGATAGCATTTATATGTCAAAACTGAAAAAATTAGTAAATATTGTATTTTATCAGAATTAAATTTTCAGAAACATTTAATTGCATACAAGAATAAGACGAAAAAACATAACATACTTTTTTACTATAAGTTGCTTTTGTATTGATCCAAATTTGACTACCATCAGTTACTTTTTGAAAACCTTGCTATCACAAAATTTTCCTTAAAATCAACTAATTCACTGTTTGTATTTCGCTGATAAGAGTTTATGCTTCATGAACATAGTAAAAACAAACATAACATTATAGGCAAATGTCTTGAATGGGATTTTTTTTTTTTTTTTTTTTTTTTTTAAAAAAAGAAAATGCAATTGTACACGTTTTCATAAAGAATATACAAGACCTTTAAGATGAAAGTTTAAGCAATATTCTTTTAGGAATTTTAATCATATTATAAATGTTATTCAGTCAAAAGAACTTTTCACGATTATAATTATTTTGCAATTATATGATTTTAAACATGATAAAAGTAAAAAAGAATACATTTTTGTCTCAAATTTCAAATAAATAATTGTGTGAAAATTTCCAAAATTAAAATAATAAACTCAATGTTGATAATGAAAATCCTCAACAGTTTCAGTCATACTTTAAAATCACCATTAAAAAAAATTGCTTCCGATATCATACCGAAAGATTAAAAAAAAAAACAAATTTTAAATATTCAACTGTTACATTAATTAAGAAAAAGGAAATCCTTAATAAATATAACTACTTCACAGCATAATACTTTTATTTAAAAACAAAACACACTGTAATATAAATTTCATCCAATTGTAAATGCAATACATTACCTTCATTGTTCAAAACTAACGTCGACAACCTTTTGGTAAGCAAAAGTTAAAAATACTTAAATGTTATTAAATAAAATAATTTTCTTTTCATAACTTTAAACTGTTTGATACTGTTTGAGTTCCAATTATTGGTCTATATTTGCTTGAGAATATATTTCCAAGTGGTCGTTAAATGCTTTTACGAAAAATTCAGCAACAGTTCTTGTATGCACCACAAAAAAACAGGGATGAACTTCACAAGTTTCCCTCTTTCTCCAAACTTCAACATGACAGCATCTTTCTTCAACATGATGACTTAAATGGCAGATAGTGGTCCTTGCTGAATAATCACTGTTAATATCATTCGCAGTAAGGATCGAACTTAAAATTCCATCAGAGTGTGCCATTTCCATTTGTAGTGTCTTGATAGTAGATTTCCTTGAAGATGAAAAGCTATACTGAAATTTAAAAAGAAAATACTTCAGATTTTGCAATGGAAAAGAAATTTAAAACTATTAAACATTGAATAATTATTTGAAACTTTAATTATTTAGCTTGAAAATGTTTTTCAGAAATTGTAATACCCTTTACAGCAAAATTAAATGGTAAATTCCGGTATCGATACCAGTGTCAAAAAAATTTCATCAGTGCCACACAAAAAATAACACAGTGGGAAGGAGATCAACTAAAAGAATTTAGCTCATAAGCACTCCCAAGCAAACTATCATATATTTAAAAAATAAAAAAATCAAATTGCAGAACCTTTCAACTTCTTTTATTAGAACAGAAAACAACTACTCGCTATACGGCAAATCAACAAAAAGAGTGCCGAAAAATATTAAATAAACAAATGCTTATTTTAAAAATCGTATAAGTACATAAATGTAAAAAGATACTATAAGAATTCAAAATCATCAATTTATGGTTGAAAAAAACATGTAGAAGGAGAATTCTTTAACAATTCACATACTTCGAAGTTGTAATATATATATTAATTATATTTTGCCCCTCCCCCCAAATATGTTTACATAACGTTCTTTAAAAGACAATATGCATAATATTTATTTTTTATAGTTCAGTTAAATTTTTAATCTCAGATTATATCTAATAGAAATTTATTTAAAAACTTTATTAAACAATAATTATTTATTAGACTAATTATTATTGTAATAACTATTTAATAAATATTTATTAAACTAAATGAAGCATTACAGAATAGGACAAACTCGAAAGGTATAATTCCGGGCAAACATAATTTTTTTTTTTTAAAAAAAATTTCGAGTTTAAAATCTATTTAGCGATTGCAGTTGGCGGGACAGATCACGTTACTGAAATATCCCCAAGAAATTTAAATAAAAATTTTTAATTCTTTTTTTTTTTTTGCAATATTTTAGACAAGAAATTTCAATACGGTAACAATATTGTTTGCATTGAATGTTAAACATTCTAGAATGTAATGGTTTAAACTGAGCTAAAAGTAGCAGATCATTAATTTTCCAATTGTTTTAACTTGGCTAATTTGTTTACAGACAACTATTTTTTTATCTTTTTCATTGTTGCAGAAAAACTTTGTCAGGGTCGAATTACTTAGCAAACATTGTTTTACAAGCAGATTTTGAACCAATTACATTATTTATTATTTATATATAAAAAAGTGGTGAAAAGTGTTAAATAAACAATTGCTTATTTTCTTCCATTGTTTATTTTAAAATTTGATTAATGTAAAAGAACACCAATGTAAAAAGATACTATGAGAATTCAAAATCATCAATTCATGGTTGAAAAAATCATATAGAAGGAGAATTCTCTAACAATTCACATAATTCAAAGTTGTAAATATATATTAAATATAGTTCACCCCTTCCCCCAAATATTTTGACATAGCATTCTCTAAAAGTCAGTATGCAAACTCAACATTTGTCAAATGTTTTTTTTCTTATAGTTTAACTAAATTTTTACAGCAATCGATTATTTCTAATAGGAATTTATTTAAATAATCAAAAGCTCTACATTCACCATAATCACCATTTTGAATGGACCATATTATTGTTTATTTTTTAATCATTTACAAATTAATATAAATAATGATGCATCAAAAACATACAGATTATCCTATATTCAAATAAAAATCAGTTTATATTTAAGGGAAAATGTTTAATTGATTGTTGTACAATATTTTGAACATGAAATTTTAATATGTTATTTTATATAAAATTTTAATAAACATTACCTACGGTACTAATTTATCATGTAACTATCATTGAAATTTATGAAGTTTACAAAAAACTACTAAATTATAAATACCTTAAATAGTAGAAACGAAAGCTTCTGAGCGGAAACAAGATCGCCATCTTGTCGTCTTGTAAACAAGCAGAAGGAGTTACAGCTCAACATAAACAGTTGAAAAAGTTTTTCGAGTTTAATCGTTCGCAAACTACCACTAATATTATCTGCCATAAAATAGCATTGACTGAAAATGATATTTTAAGTAATATTTAATTTATCGTTTTCTTTTATAAATAAATGCTTATTTATTAACAATATGGGATAACCTTTCGCAAAAATGTGGCGCTGGACCAAAAATAATGAAATCGATGATAATTTTGAAAGTTCGAATGTTAGATCGAATACCATTTAACTTTATATAATATTATTTCTAATATTAGAAGATAGGATTCAAGAGTATTGCGGTTTCTAGCACGGCAATATTACATCGCATCTTTCTAATATTAGATCATATCTTTTTGCTACCTGGGTTACCTTAAAAAATGGTAGCAATCGCTTTAAAACAAAGAATTGTAGTTAACACTCTTGGTGCTATTGATTATAATATTAAAATAAAATAATATGGTAATATTAAAATAAAATTATCCTCATTTACACAACTGAAAACATGCATACATATTTTAGCAGTAAACTTTTGATTTTTCATGCGTATAGCAGCATGGAAAACAGCTACAAACTCACGCCAAAACAATTTACTAATAACAAAATTGGTGTTTTCGAAAGGGAAAATATTTCCAATATGGTGTGAATACGCGTAAGTTTACTGTAAACTTTTTTCACTTCAGGTTTCAGATTTAAAAAAATCTTTAGTGTTTGTTTAGTGTTAAACTAGATGAACTAAACCCTATAAATTGTATATAAAATCTCGATTTGGCATTGGCTTGAAGTAAAGTGTTCTATGCGATCCAGGCGATTCACTACATCGAGAACCAAGGATAGTTCTGATGTTGTGAAACACCAAGAGTACTCTAGTTGGTGTAATGTTCCTGACACCATTTCTGTTATTAACTCTAAATGTTAATAACTCTTGTTAATAACTTGTTATTAACTCTTGTTAATAACCCTAAAATTTAGAGTTACAGTAAGATATGATACTCATAAGAGTCAGTAAAGTTACTTTTACGGTTTAATATAAAGTAAGAATTATTAATTTAGGATGTATATATACTGTTACACGCAATTGTAACACCGTTTTCCAATAGTTGTTCCTACCAATTTCACAGACTCCATAGGACACTTCATGATGTCATTAGCACAGTGAACTATTCTTCCAATATTTGAACATCACTTTCCAATTATCATTTCTACTTCAGCACGAACTCAATATGCATAATGAGTCTATACAGGTGCAGGAATTGTCAACGCCCTAACATGTAAGGGAAAGCAGAGCCATCTAGGTACACCACGCAACCAGTCGAAGGAGAGCAGAGCCATTTATACACTGACACCACATAGCTAGCTGAAGGAGAGGTGTTTTGACTTATCTTATAAGAAGATGGCAACTGATTGAAAAAAGTTCTGGCTATTACTTTTAGGCGGCGGAAGTGGTTAGAATGTGGTGGAGTAGTGTGAGGAGGCTTCGGCCCCCAAGCTCTGAATATATATATATATATATATATATATATATATATATATATATATATATATATATATATATATATATATATATATATATATATATATATATATATATATATATATATATATATATATATATATACATATATATATATATATATATATATATATATATATATATATATATATATATATATATATATATATATATATATATATATATATACATATATATATATATATATATATATATATATATTTTTACTTTTCGAAAAATGATGTTGGCGTGCAAAAATGGTAAAAATGTGTGCGCGAGATTAAAAAATCTTGATCCATCCTATAGTGTAATAGACACTAATTTATATTTTTGATGTGCAGCATATTTTGCTGCCAAGATGTTTTAAAATATTAAATTTATTTTTTTATATATATTTTATTGGCTATTACTACTCCAGGAAATAAATGCTAATTTGTAAGTATGATTTGTGTCAGTCTCCTTTCGAGCAAGTTTAGTGTTTCTATTCTTATTTCAGCCATAGCTTATTTTATTCCAAATACTTTTCTATTGTAGAGATACACTTTTTCGCAATTTGTATTCCACTTTCGATCTATTTTTTTAGCACTACCATGTGTGGTATTAAGTCTAATTTATTTAATTGTTTGTAGGGTACCATGTGGTACAGTGCTGATAATATACGGCTAATTAAGGTGCTATGTATTTACAGTGAACATAAGATTAATTGATAATTAATCTTACACGTGCACTACCTAACTTATAATTAACTTAAACCCAATTTAACTTCAACATTATTAATTTTATTACTGCACCACCATATATATTAATTGTATAACTATAATATAATTAAATATATAACTTTATTATATACAATAACAAAACTAATTTGTTAAAAAAAAGATACACACAACTCAGAAAGAGTATTAAGAATTCGAATTAATATTAGAAAAAACGAAGCGTAAAGAAATGAAATATTATTTAACACAATTAACGGTTTTATTTCAATCCTATGAGAATATAATTATCGTTATTACACAACAAAGCATTCAAATTCATTTTATCACATTTTACTTCTGTTTCTGAACAATGTTCAGTATCAAGCGACTCGACAATATATGTAAACAATATATACCACTGTCGTTTGACGGTTTTCTATGATTCGCCAAAATTAATTCATGAATGGAGTAAATGCATACGAGCTTGGTGTAAAAAATTTTATTTATTGATGTTCAAATTTCACAGTACTTTTAAAGTGTGTATAAACTCTCGATTTTCCCTTAACTTGAAATAATCCAGAATTTTTAATTTTTCAACACCAAATTCGTATATGTATTTCGCTACAGTTTATACAGTGCTGTGTTCCATGACACCAAGAACTATCCTTGACGTTTGATAACACTAAGAAATATCTCCAGTGCTTCACTGAAGCACTTTTGGTGTAAAGTCGTTGCCACCAATCTTGGTGTTAAAATATCCGATTTTTTTCTTTCCTTTCTTACAGAAAAAGGAATTTTGTAACCAAAAACAAAGAATTTTCTCTTGAATTAAAAAAAATTCACTTGCAAAATTTCTGAAAGTTCATATAAAATTTCACCTAAAATTCATTAATGAAGAGTTAGAAGATTATTTAATTAATGAAGATTATTTGTCAAACAAATTGCTTTAAGTCAAAAAAAATCTACCGTGACATTTTTATACTTTTTGTTATTATTGGCCTTTAAGTGAAAACTTTTAAAATGATAGCGTTTATAAGAACGCTATTTTTATCTTTTAAAATGAAATAAATCCCTATTTTTTCGCTTTAAATCTCCAAAGCTTGGAAATGGTCACTGTAAAGCCCATATCCATTAAGGTTTGCGGTTTTGAAACATATTAGGAAAACCTACATGATTTCTTTACAAAAAAAATTATAATTCAGAAATTTATTGTGCACAATTGCTACTCTTGATTTGATCAACTAAAAAAAGTGATAATTCTCTTTACTCCAAGAAAAATAATTTTTTTTTCAATGAAAAGCGAAATGATTTTTTTAATTAAAAAATAAGTCAAAATATATTAATATAATACTTTTTTTATCCAACCCCTAGAAAAATTTTGTTTGGTAATAATAAAATAATTGCTGCAATTCAAATTCAAGGAAAACTGTATAAATCATGCACCTTAAAAAATTCCAGATCAAATTACGGTATTAAGTACCGGCACATTGGGTGCGTCAACTATAAAATCCATTTTACCGTGAAATCCATTTTTACTGTAAAATATTGAGCCGTAATTTCTACTATAATATTTGTTTAATTAGAATGATTCAGTGATTTTTACGTTAAATATTACTGTAAAAAGTGAGGAAGATTTTGTGTTCCGTGACATGTTTCGGTAAAAATTTATTTCACGGTAAAAAGTTCCGGCACCCAAAGTTTCGGCACTTTTTATTGCAATTTAATTCATAATTTTTTAAAGTGTAAAAAAAAAACTTTTATTTATTCTTTATTTATACCCTGCCTAAGTAGATGAACAGTCAAAAGATAATAACTTTCATTTTACTCACTTTTCGGGTGAAACACTGACAATGTAGATAGAGAAAATTTATTCCTGATTCCTTCCCAGCTAAGTCAGCTTTAATACTTTTTTCCTTTTTTTTTAATTGCTCATTTCAGTTTAAAAGCACTGAATTAGCTTTAAATGCCAGCACTTTATTAACACGTTTACATTGATATTAAATAACGTTTAATTATGTAATTAAATTGTTAAATTACTTAAGTAATAATCTTATTCAAGTAAATATCTTAATTACATAATTAATTAAGATACTAATTAAAATATGCTTATCTGAAAATTATTATTTTAAGGTTATGAAGGAAGCTAATTAATTTTTTTTTTAAATTTATTAAAAATTATGAGTATTTGTAACGTTTAATGAAATAATAATATGAAACATTTTTTAAATGTAGAAATCATAAAAAAAAATCAGAAACTAATTTATCTTTATAATTTTAGTACAAATTCCATCGCATACTTTTAGACGCAAAATTAGATTATTTATTGTGAATTTTTCCCGACACTGCATTTTTTTTCTATAAAAATGCAAAATGTTTTATTCGTTTTAAGTCTAAATATTAATTTTTCTTTACAAATATTGCACCCATTTTCTTTATTATTTATCCTGAAATTTATTTACGTAAACCTTGTTTATTTTTGAAGTGGACATAAAGTTTTTGTTTTAAAATATTGAAATTGCGAAAGTTCACAGCGTATTACTAGAGTTAATTCATAGTTCTATCGTTTCTTTTGTTTTATTAGAATTTGAAACTTATAAATTTCAAAATAAGACAATAATTTTAATTGATTGTTTAAAAAAAGTAAAATTTAGAGCAAGATAACTATACAACAGTACTGTTATAATTAAGAGTGTATTTTAAAGTATATTTTTTTCTCTGTATATTTCAGGTTATTTGAAACCATATCTTTAAATCATATTGAAAAGCAAAATATTATATTTATTTATATTACAATCACTGTATGAAGCAATTTATCTTAAGCTCTATTGAAAATCAATGTCTGCTAAATAAAATCTAAGGAAGATTTTTTTCTCCATTTAGATGAATTCCACTAGTAAAAGAAATTCATTGCAGCAAATAAAACATAGTATTCGTGTTAACATGTTCACTTTCAGTGATTGATTCGGAAAAATAGAATTTTGAATTGAAAGTAAATTTGATTCCCCTATATCATTATCTAAAATAACAGTTTTCTTGACGTATTATGCAACTGAAATCCCATGTTCATACTAGGCATTTCCCATTGAGTTTTTTCTCTCATTTTGGTGCAAAAAATCACTGAAAATAATTTCCTCAATTTTCTCTGTGATAAAATAATTTGAATGCTTCGAAATTTAGAATGCTTTGAGTACTGTATCTTTAATACAATGCAATTTTAAGCATTTTATACTATTTCTTATTTATTTAAATGCAGACGAAACTTCCGAGCTTATAAAATAAGGGATATTCAATGATTTTAAGAGTTACATGAAAACGATATAACAACCATGGGAAATTGCATACAAAACATACTTACCTATTAAAAAAATCCCCTTGCATTTGATAATAAAATACTTTCAAACTCAGTATTTTAAGTTTTTTTTTTCAAAATATTCTTTTTTGCCATTTTTTGCTTTATAGATCTTAATTTATGATTTGTAAGTATTCCGTTGTAGAGTACATTGATTACCCTGTACTAATTTTTATTTGTCAATATTTTACGAATAAGCCACGTATAATATTTTCCATTCTAGAATGCTTCGAGTAAGATATAAAAAAAATTCATGTTTAAAACATTTTAACTATTTCGATTTATTTAAAAGCATACAAAGCTACAGAGCAAGACGCAAATGGTATTTTTGTCAAGATATTTAAAAAAAAATATTTAGATATCATTAAGATATTTAATGACTTTAAGAACAAAAGCTTCAAAAAAACAAAACAGCCGCCGGGATGTTGCTTACAAAATATGCGTTTTTGTTAAAAGTCCCTTTACATTTGACTATAAAATATTTTTACACGCAGTATTCTAAGTGATTTCACAATGTTCTTTTTCACTAATTTTTACTTTATTAAAATTATTATTTTTAAGTATTCCGTTGTAGCGCACATTGATAGCTATGTACTAAACTCTTATTTGACAATATTGTGCTTATAAGCCAAATGTAATATTTCTCGTATATTTGAACTTATGAATAAATCTAAGAACAATCAGGAATTTCTGCATGGAGAACCGGTGAAATTACTGTACTCTCTGATATTGACATTTCTGTAAAATGAAAAAAAAATTTATCCAAAAGCAAAATATACGGCATTCATACTGTTCATTCAGTAGTTTTTTCTGTTGATATGGTTACGGTTTTCCAGAAAATTTGGTTAACAGAATTGTAGTACTTACTATCATAAATTTAGTAAAAAATACAGAACTGGAAAGTAAATATTACAGAATAAATAGTTTTTATGTCATGCTGTAAGGTATCATGATGAAATTGCCAAATTTTATCACATATTATAAAATCATATTACATGGTTAATTTTACCAAAATCATTACCAAAGCATTTCGGTAGAAATTACTCAGCTCTTTGGTGTCCTCATAGAGCCAGAAACATGATAAATTTCACCATATTCTGGGAGTTTTGACCATACCGTTTTTGTGTCAGTGCATTTGTAGGCTTTTTTTTCTGTTTTTCTACATATATTCCATGTATTTTTCAACATTTCAATTTAAATTTTCTTGCTAAATATGTCTTCCTTTCACAATGGATTTGGAGTAATCAGTTATCAAATAAATACGATAGCCTAAAGTTGAGCAAGATAATAAAATTTTCAAACAGCTTGTACCAAGAAGGGAATAAATAATAGAAGTTACTTCACATAGTATCCCACACGATCTCGTAGGTAAGTTCTGCACAGATGGTGTGTGGTTAATGCACAGCGCAAATCTTGTGTGCGCACTCGTGCAGGATGCTACGTGATAATGCGATCTCCCTGGTACGACTGACAAAGCAAGTTTAACGAGAGATGCGGCAAGTGTTTAATTAAATGCCATGTAAAAAAAGAAGAAAAAAACAGTCAAGCATTCAGTAAGAAAGAGCCATCATAAATAAAATTAAAGATATAAAAATGTGAAGAGTAAGAGATAAACTTGTTAAAACTTTTAACTTTTAGAAGACACTATCTTAACTTTATTTCGCATACGATTCACCTAGCGTTAGTATTGCAACTATTGTATTTGTGGGTTAACTTGAAAAGTTTAACTCTTGACCTCATCAGCGATTTCATCTCTTAGTTCAATTCGATTGAGAAAAACCTAATTACTTGAAGTAGAAAGTCATTGAATATAGCTTTCTCTCATAGTATTATTTTTCATATATTTACATATTTTATTTTTCATATATTAACGTATTTTATTTTTCATATTTCATTTTATTTTATTTATCATTTCAATAAATAAGTAAAAGAAAATGGTTATTACATTTTTCCTAATAAAACCTTATTTTTCGCCTAATTTTCTTTTAAAAAAACTTGTTGGAATTGAAATGGAGGAGAGCTTTCACAGATATATTTTTACCCATTGTACCAATAAATAAATATAAATAAATAGTGTAAGCTATAAGACAAAGAGACTTAAAAGTTTAAACAAAACGTCCTGAAAACAAATTCTGTAAACTATGATGTCAGAAACCATTTGTCGTTTCAAGGATTTATTTTTACCCCTTCCATTGACAAATAAACAAAAAATATCTAATGTATAAATTGTTTTCTTAACGCTACAAGAATGCAAAATCAATGAAAGATAACAAATCTGTGAATAAAACAATGTATTGCGCAGTGCATTATTTTCATAACTGAAAATGCAAACGATATCTGATTGCTGAGATTGAAATACACAAAAGCCAATTGCATGATTACTGAGGATAAAATTGTTTATAAGTTTAACCCAATGCTTGCAATAATGGTGTCGATTAAATGACTCATATTACATTTGTTTTCGAATCCATTTATAATAGAGGTATTATAACAGAATTCTTCCGATGTCAGAGAAGAAAGATCATAAAAATGATGACAAGTCTCATTGGTCTATTATTATGTCTGACAATAACGCTAATTAATGATCTCATTTTTTCCAGAAGTACAGAATCATAAAAACAGCAGGTATACATTACAAATTCTTCTGCTTACCTTACATAAATAACTGAATTTTTAGTTGATGTTCATATTATTGGATCCCAAAAACTTTTTACTAAATTAATTTTAAATTAAACAATTATTTTTATTTAATTATTCACATATTCGATTAATTGAAGATAAACAAATAGCCTAAATAGGTTCGTTCAAAGCAAATAATTTAAGATGCTTTTTAAATATTAATCAACTTATTGGTTTGTTATAGTAAAAGGGATTTATATAACTTCATTCCCACTAATGAGCACTAAATTTAACCTGTATTGAAGGACTATAAATACTAAAGAAACTTTGAAAAGCATTTTTTTAAATAATTTGGCCTTAGAAAGTTGGGTTAAGCCATTGGAACCCATGTCGTATTATATTAAAAACATTTTACATAATAACAATGAAATCAAATGAAAATTTTCTGGATGAATTCCTCCATGAAATCTGTTTGTACAGTAAAGAAAAAAATTCCTCGCTATAATATTGCTTAAAACATACGTAATATTTATTTACTTATTTCATATATATTTTTGACTTTTATATAATTATTAATTTTATAATAGTTCAAACTTTTTAAAATGAGATTGTCATTAGGTTATTTTAATAACTGCTTTGTATATATATTTTTAAACAATTTTGTGTAATTATTTAACAAGTTTTAAATAATAAATTCTTGTATACTTTTCCTTTTCATATTTTCTAAATTTTGTTATCCTTTAAGACAAATGATGCTAATTTACTTTAATTATTACTTTGCTAATTGGATTATGATCTATCAAATATTTCGCAAATTTTTGTAGCTATAAAATGCATACTTTTCTTATTCATTCAACTTTTTTTCCAGAGTGTGCTGTGATTTATTTGATAGCGCATAGAACGTCCACTTTGTTGCCAACTTGAGTTACCATCACTCAAAATGTTGATATTTTCACCTTTCCCATGCTTTGGAATGGCAGTGCCTTCTCTATCTGTATCTATGTAGTTCGATCTGAACTTTGCAGCGCCTTTCGTCTGACTCGAATGTTCGAAAGCATTCGAATTTATAAGTGAAATTTGTCATTGGAACACGGACAATTACACCATTGAACATCTAGGACCATCGGACAGTCTCTTATCTATTGTTTAGCATGACAATTTGGAATATATTTAAATTTTGAGGCTAAATATTTGGGCTTTCAGAAGATTTCACAACAAACGGTTTTGTTTTGTTGGCCAATCAAAGTGCAATGGTAGTTCTGGTAAAGTTAATTTTTACCCGGGTTCTGTCAGAGTGATGTGCTTTTTCTCGTCATAATTCCGAACGTGATAAAAGTTTCAGTCTCAACAACTTATCCATTGATTAATCTGATTCTGAAGGTAAAATTTTCATCAACGATTTTTATCTGATATTTAATAAAGCCTAAAACAAACGGAAATTAAGATTAACAGAAAAAAGAAACATTTTAAATAATCAAGTCAAAGGTAGGTAAAAACATTTTTTTAAATAATAATAATAATAATAAAGAGGTTGCCAGCAGAAATCTGCTGACAAGTCCTAACGAGAAGCCAAGTCGCAAGCAGTAGCCAAGTCGTAACCATTTACCAAATCAGCACCCAAAACCATGATAAAGGTAATAGCAACTGTTGAGGCTCAAAAGTCATTGCAGTAGTCTATACAATTCAAAAGAGTTTTGGTATTGTATACAATGCGCTTAAAAAGGCATGATACAGTGCAATCAGTGAGCACATGCGTGCATAAAAAGTGTTGTGACTTGGAAGGAAAGGGAAAAATTTCGATTTCTGTATGTCTATCTTTTGACACTCAAAGTTAGAGATGAATAACGTTATATATTTATTTGTGGTTTTGAAAAAAAAAAATTTCGAATAATTTTAATTTTGTTCTATTTAATTCCTATTTCTGAATAAAGTTTTACGTTGATTTAAAGTTTTGCTTTAATAATACATAAGAATGCCCATATTAGGTGTGAGGATTCCAAATATGAATATAAGTTATCAACATGGGTACGGTACACTATTGCAAATGTATGAGGATTTTTACTCGATTCCAATTTTGTTGTTACCACCAGCAAGAAGAAAACTTCGCATAATTTTTAATTTAAATAAATTAAAGTGCACAGGGTGGGGGAGGGGGCTTTGATACTTTTACCTTGTATGCAATAAAAAATACATAGTAAAATAAAAACTATTAAGCATTTAAGAAAAATGGATGAAAGTTGAAACAGTTATTGTTCATAAGATTATTAGAAGCATTATTTTGAGAAAGCGTTAATTAAATTTAAGAAATCTATTTATTTCTTTACGCTCGTTAATCCTAGACGCGCTATTTATGGTTCAAGATAATGACATTACGTTTCAAATTGAACCAATTCTTCTGAAAGTATATTAGAAAGAAGATAAAAAGGTAAAACCATTTATATTTGAATAAAAAAAAACATTTGAAGTGTTTAATCGTGAAATATCATTTAGATACGATAACAAAATGTCTGAAATTTATTCAAATAAATAAATAAAAGGGTATCATTTAAACGTATAAAAAATGTATGTCTATTTTCATAAATCTGTTCTTTATTGATTCATGGATCGAATGATGCCATCTTCAGTGAATCCCTGCACACGTCAACATCGAGGACAAGGAGAGTGCCGACTCATTGGCCAAAGAAGTTCGGGAATACGATCAACCGAGTAACACCAAACGCAGTAGCTAAAAACAGACTTTGTCTTCACCTCGGAGCCTCTTGTCACTGATTTCAACTGCCCAGAAATTTAACATTGGTTATAGCAAGACTTATAACTAATCATTTCAGAGGGATGAAGATTCTCCCGGACAAGACCAGGACATATGTTCCCTGCAGAAACACTGCCCGGATGTCATGTAAACCCCAAGACATATTTCTGAGTAACCGGCACTCACACCACAAGTTCTGAAATTGGGAATGGTGACACTTGAGGACAACTTAAGATCTGTTCTCTTCAGCCAAGAGTCACTGAACTGACGGCCGCAATCAAACAGACTTCCGATGTTTTTTGAAAATCCATGGACACGAAAACGACAACACTTGATATATTCATCTCCCTTTTAGATACGAGAGTCTCAATTTAGTATTCGAAAGCCAAAATAATTTAAATGCTATGCTGAGAAAGAATTTAGAGACGAGGTAGACAAATTTCAATGAGACGTTCTTCTGATTTGAATACTCTATTTTAAAATCAAAAGCAGTTTCTTGAAAAATTTATTTTTTTCTAAATTTACATATCAGCTTTTTTTTTTTTACCCAAAACTAATTTAATAATTTAGAGAAAACTATGATGCAATAAAAAAAATCCTAAATGCTGCAGAATATTTTGTGTAACTGAAATCATCAATATACAGTACCTGGCCAAAAGTATCCGCACACCCAGTGGTACAGACTTAGAGCGTTCTGAGGAACATATTAATATGATGTTGGTCCCCTTTTATATCGATGCCTGCAATCGTCTGGGAAGACTTTCCACTAGTTTTTGATAGGTGGGCATAGGAATTGACTTCCAGGCTTCCATCACAGTTGGAGTGAGTGCGAATTATTAGGGAAAACTATGGATGCAATAAAAAAGATTCTAAATGCAGCTGACTATTTTGTGTAACTGAAATCATCAATATACACTATCTGGCCAAATGTTTCCGCACACCCAGTGGTACAGACTTAGAGCGTTCTGAGGAACATATTAATATGATGCTGGTTCCCTTTTACATCGATGACAACTTGCACATGTCAGGAAGACTTTCCACCAGGTAGGTGGGCATAGGAAATGACTTCCAGGCTTCCATCACAGCTAAAGTGAGTGCTTGCAGTGAGGACGGTCGATTTGGCTGGCTACGTAATCTGCTCTCCAATTCATTAAAAAGGTGTTCTATGGGATTTAGATCGGGGCTCTGAGAAGGCCAGTTCTGTTTTGGAACACCCATTTTGCCAAGCCTCAATGTGTGAATCCTGCTTTAAGAGAAATGGGCCTTCCCTGAAATATTGACATAGAGTTGAGACTGCAGCATTGTCCAGAATCTCCACATAAATCGCAGACTTCATGTTTCCGACCGCAGGAACTAACAGACCCAGGTCAAATCACGCGAAACATCCCCCACACCTTTATGCGTCCACCACTACCATAACATCCGGGTGTTTGGATATTTTTGGCCATATAGTGTACATGCTACTTTTAATCAATTTTTTTCATTTTTGGGGATATAAAACATATAAAAAAAATTATTTTACTTTAAAATTAGTGAGCAAGAATAAGAAAATCAAACAATTCAACATTTCTTCAAATTAGTTAATAATTTTTGCAGTGAATAGATTGAATAACATTAAGTTTATATTTCACAAGTCATTATTTAAAACTAATTGTTAAAACTAATATTTTCAACTTACTGTTTAGCAAATTTGCTAGAACTGTTTAACATGTGCAGAACAGTCAGTGGGTTAAAATATATTAATGACGATCAAACTTTGAAACATGGATTTTTAAGGTTTTAAAATAAAAATAATGGATATGTCGTAAGTTAAAATGTTATACTAATGTGCATTTCTATTAATGTTTTTTTACAGATGGGCGAAAAACTGACTTGAATTTGTCAAGAATTCACCTCTTAAATACGTATTTTAAGCAATTGAGAATGCATTACATACGTTTTTGATTTATGACACAATATATATATAAAATTACTCAATTTAAAGGAATTTAAAAAATGACTTTTAAAACTGCAATTGGTGATAAAAATAAAATTAATCACACCATTTATTAGTTCGTTACCTATTCATCAGAGATTATAGTCTAAAACAATATGAAAGCAACACAAAGATGGAAAAGTATGAGTCTATATTTAAACTACTATTCACACTGTGAAAAGTTTTTTTTTAATTTTAAATTGAGTAATAAATTGAGTAATGAGATTAATTTAAAAATGTGTCAAAATAGCTCCAAAACAAACATAATTGAATTTGAAAACCCCATGAGCTCAATATTGAATAAATGGACGAGATCAAAATTGAAACAGCTTATACTCATTTTTGAGTTAAATACATAGTCTCAAAATCAACACATTTTGACAAATTGGCATATCACCATCAAATGTGACAAAGTTCAAAATGCATTAGTTTATAACAATCAAATATTTGAAAGAAAATTCAATTAGATTAAAGTTTACGGCACTTACCTTTATTCAAAATTTATTTCAGGAGTAAAAAATGTCTTCAGATCGGTAATTAGCTCTTTTCTACCTTGCCGCCATATTTATTTACAAGCAAAAATGGATTCTCAAAGCTGTTTCAATTCTGATAATGTCACTATACTCAATAATGAATACACAGGTTTTCAAATTCAACTGTATTTGTTTCGGTGCTTATATGACGCATCTTTGTTCAATTTTGAGAAATCCTTTTTTACAGTGCAGTCAAAGATATTTCGGTCTAAGGTAGTAAAAAAAAGTCGAAAATAATCATTTTCAGATCCAGATTACTAAAATTTTATTATTTTTTAACTTTTTTTAAACATTTAACCAAATTTTACTACGTGAAGTCTAAATATCACATTATAATGTTGAAAATATGTTTTTTTTTCTTATTGCTTCACTAATTCCTATTATTTCAATGATATTTTTGCTGGTTTAAGGAACAAAATCTGATCATTTTGCACCAACTGTAAGCCAGTGATGGGCATCATTCACCGAAATTTTATTCATGACTAATTTTTTTCAGAATAAATTTATTCTGAATGATTATTTCTATGCATATTTAGTCACTATTCATCATTCATTATGCAAATTTATGCAAAATTCTGAATAATGATTTATGAATAAATTCATTAGTCACGACTAATTTTTCTGAATAAAATTTTGAATAACCAGCAAAAAATGCAAGCATTACGTCATTTTCATCGCAAGCTGCGAGTCAATTACAGTAATTGATTACAAATGTAATTAATTATAGATAAATCAACTTCTTGCAACAATCATGATTACAAGTAATCACGCACTTATATTATATATATATGTTACAGTGAAACACCGAAAACTGGAGAATGTCGACATTCACGTAGTCGCTTGGTGCATGTCCGAAATATTTGCTAAATACCCTTATTTCTGACTCTCACTGGTGAATGTCAACAATCACATAGTCGCTTTGGTAAATGTCCGAAATATTTGTTATATCCAATTTTACATTAATTTATTCGTTAATATTATTATATTTACTTGATATATTTATATTTATTCTATGTTTTAATACTTACTGACGATAGATTAGAAGAAACATCAGTGTTTGGAGTATCGGGCAAATATATACCGGGCAATGGCACTTGACCTTAAAAAAACATCAGTGTAGGGTATACCGGGCAAATGTATCCCGGGCAGTGGCAATTAAGCAATGAATTACTAATGAAGCAATTCAAAGAAAATTGCACCCACTCATAAAAGTCATTTACCCAAAGATAATTTCATGAGAAAAATAATTTTTAATAATTATTAATTATTTTTATAAATTAATTAAATTGAGGATGAAAAAATTTTGAATTATGAGGTATGAATTTTTTATACCATATTAATCTACATATTTTTCAATTGAAAAATCTAGAGTTTCATCTGTTTTTATTTATTAGAACCTGAGAAAAAGTAAAATTAATTATTTTTAAAAAAATTTGGCGACAATAAAGAAATAATTATATGGGCGATTAATATTAAAATGTGATAAACTTGCGAGGAACTTGACTTCGCACGCGTAGCGTAAAATTTCATTCATATTTTTTTCGCTAATAATCGTTTGCTAATCTTTTTATTTTTATTTCTTTCAAACTATAAAATACGATGTTTATTTTTTAGTCGCTTAATAATTTATTTTCAATTTAGTAAAGAAATTTGAATAAATCATTTTGAATAAAAACCACTTTATTCAACGAATGTCTAATTTTATAAAGCATGCTTCTGATAGAATATGATTATACACCAGATTGTGCATATTTAATGTGATTACTTTTTATTTTTTGATTTTGTGTTTCAATAACTGATACAATTTCAATAATATACATACGTATGCATATATTTGGAATAATATATTTATCAATTTCTTGAATATATATTTTACAAATAATTATAAAAATACGCAGTCAACATTTCTAAGCATCTCTCACAACATCGCAAATTTCTCAACATCTTATAGGGTAAACTAACTAAAGAAGGAACACTTTAGCTTAGTTTGCCTTTAAGAAAAATTATAAAAATTTCAAAATTTATAATTTTAGCTAAATGATGGTGTCGACATATTTGTAATTAAATGCAAATCATGTAAAAAAATTGATAATTTGCATAATATTGTTTTAAGCTTTTGGTGGTTTAAATAATTAGTAGTAGGATAACCAAGTGAAGGAACAGTTCTTACCAGTGAATAAACGCTAAATTTTCCAGTGAATGAACACTTAATTTTGAGAATGTTTGATGCTCGTTAGGAATCCATAGGCCACACAAATGTCTAAAAACAAGATTTTTCGTGGAATTACAACATATAGCCACAGTTAACGTGGAAAATGTTACTTTTTTTCAGTCATGGAATGGAAAGTAAAATATGTTTGAACACATAATTTTAAATTTTTTTTTTCATTTTTTCTCTCACAGTTTAATAGTCCGTTCTAAATTATGAATGTTTATCATTGTGTAATCCGATGATGTTCTTATTATTATTATAATTAGATCACTTTTTTGTTTACTCTTTTCCCTATATTTTTTAAGCTTTTTTTAAAATCTTTTTAAGTATTTTTTTTCTCTTCGTCATACTTTCTGCTTTAACTTTTTTTTCAGCTCTTTCAATCTCTTTAAATTTTCGTTCTTTTTCTGAAGTTGATGCAAAAAAGTAATTTATTTCTTTTTCTTTTGATTTAACCTTCCTCTTTTTTCCAAATTTTTGGCCAATGTAAATGTATTTTCGAAATTTCTTTTGATTTTTCAGTACCATTTCTAGAATTCCTCACTGGATAATAAATGAGAAAAGGGAGTTTCGAAAGGAGTTGGAGTAAAATCCACCTCTCATTGACTTATATCTAGTGGGTCTTCAGCAGTACTTACTTATGAAACCAATTGTTTTTGCAACTAACAATGCCTCAAGAGGACTTATCTCAAAATCAGTTTTCAAGATACTTTCATTATCAATGTTAGTTGTCTCAGCTTCAGAGCCAAAATTTGATTATTCAAATGTTCTTTTTGAAATAAATTCTTCAATATTGAGAAAAGCAAAGGCTATAGGATATTTGGGAGATTAAACTTTTCTGTCAATGTTCCTTTCAAAATTTGCAACATAACTTGTGAGATTTCCTTCTCAAGCTTCTGAAGAAATAGTGCATCGTTACTCTCGAAGCATGTGTTTTGTTGATAGGCTGTCTTGCTCATTAACTCTTGGTGTCTGTTTTGCATGCATTTGTTAAAGTCAACGTTTTATACACCGAATGGAAAAATATCGCATTTCATAAAAGCATTTTAACTTCATCAGTTGATGCCTCAAAATCTTATTTAAAAATGGATGTAAAATTTTCTTGACATATTTTTTTACAATTCTTTTGTTTTCAGGATCTAACGGGAGAATTAGGTAGAAAACTAAACCCGAAATTTTTTTTGATGAACAAAACTTGCTCAGTTTCAAATTGATATGAGATTTATACCTATCCAGAACAAGCAAAATAAGGAATTTGATAGCATTATTAATTAACAATGGGTAGAATCATTTGCAATATATTTGTAAAATGTTGCTCCGGAATCGTTTCATTTCATGAATCGCTTTTTCCAATGAAATATATAGCAGGGACTGATTCTGTAATATCGCAAAGAATTCTTCAGTAAGGAAAAACTACCAATGGAGGTACTTTTTTCTTTCCCAGGTACTTTAAAATATAAATCTTTATAATTTTTAGGGCCAAAGATTTTTCCCGCTTAAGGGCAGTATTCAACTCTTGCTTCGTTCGCATTTTAAATGCAATCACTTTCTAAAAGGATGCCAGGACTACTTCCCTCCTAAAGATTCTTCTAAAGTTCTTAAAATCAGTATTTCGAATATTATTCTCTAAGGGAAGTTCTGCCTTTTGAAATTATCTTCGCATTGCATATTTTGAATTCTTCTCTTTTTTACAAAGAGAAGACAGAAGCATTATTATATGCAATTAATTGTACTTTAAACGAATAACTACAAACACTGACCTTATAATTTTGCCAAAGAAACAAGGCGTTGAACAAATACTAACAAATTCAAAACTTTTTCCAGAGAAGACTCTAAGACCAGGTAACTCAATGCATTGTTAGATGACTTCCTATTGTTAGGTAGTAAGCTACTGTTACCAATCAATCTGAATTAAAACGTTTAAAATCTTATTTTTAAAAATTATCTATGAAATATTCCTTCACTGGTTGCTTTACCCTATATCGTCTTTATCTTAGAAGAAATTTCAGGAAATTTTTCGCAAGTGTTTCGCAGAACTATTTTACCAACTATTTAATTAAATTTTAATATTTTTAAAAATCTTATTCTTTACCTTTTTACGTTTATTACTTCTTCGTTATTATACTAATAAATTTCTTAGTACTTTAATTTAGGTTTTCTTTAAAGTAAAGTTCCTTTTTAAATTATAGTCAAGTTTTTTTTTTAAAAGAATTATTGTCTATTAGCTAAGAATAAAACCTTGTTAAGAAATTAAAAACATTCCGTTGTTTAAAATTATTTAATACAAAACAACTGGTTATTTAATAAGCATACTGTTTTTTTTTTTAAAAAAAGAATCTAAATTATTGACGGTCTTTTTTTTTTTTGATTTTTTTTTTATATCTTATGACTTTAACATAGATTATCTGAAATAGTGTTGATGTCTTATAAGTCACTACAAAGAATATAAAGATACCTAACATAAAATGCTATCGAATACGTAGCCAAATTTTTAAGCGTCTTAAACTATCTCAGTATCTTCGTCCGAACATCTTAGTTGTGAAATTAAATTTTTAATTATCTGACCACGTGTAATTCACTAATTATTTCATTATATCTTTTACTCTTTCTTTATGATACCAATAAGATTGTTTTCCTGATGATATACTAAACTATTTTGTTTAATTTTTTACTTTAGCACGATTCCCAATATATTATAGTAGTATAATTTGTTATCAGGAAAATGCCTTATTTTGTAAAGCAAGAAATGCTAAAAATTGAAATTTGTAAGAAGATTCCGAAGCCGTGCCAATTTTAGAGTCATCTGATTTTTAAAAAATGCTATAAAAATACACAATTTCCGAATTTATTTTAATAAAAAAAGTTAAAGAAAAAACGTGGCAAGAAGGCTAACATACTCTTTACAGAAGCTGTGAAAACTAATTTTTCCTATATTTCGTCAAAAGAGAATAAGAATGATATTGCTCCAAAGGGCCTACTCAATAATTTCGCTATTTCCAGAATGGAATCTGTTTGATCGAATCATATTATTCCTTGAAAATTAAAAGAGGAAAAAATCAACTTTTATTATTTATCTAAGCTTATTCCATTTATTTAATGATAGCGGTATTAAGGTTAAGGATTTGCGATGGAAGCCCCGTTTATTATTATACTATAAATGCATTAAATCATGTAGCTTGAATAATTTATTTTAAGCATATTATTTAATAATTTTGAGCAAATAAGGGTGTAAAAATAAACTGGATCGAAATACTCTGAAAGCATAGCCTAAAATATATGTAGAATAAACTTCGGAATCGATATATTAAAAATACCTATTCAAACAAATTCGAGTAGGACGGTAAAGCTAACTTGTTTGAAATAGTAGTTCCTTGTAACTATTTAATTTCGATTCCTGGTGCTAGGGGACATTCTATTTTCACATTAGACTTTTGAAATTGCAATTGTAAACGGAATTTTTTTATGTCCTTAAATTAAAATGTTAAGACTTGAAGCAAAAAAAAAAATTCACTGCATTGATTTTGTTACAAAGTAGTGAATTATTATTTTTTTCAATCTAAGAACCTGTGCCCATAGCTTATGTAAAACTTATTTTAATATCGAGTGAAATAATTTATATGCTGTGTAACTAAATGGATTATCCCAAGAAACTGAATCGAAAATATAAAAACTTCATTGATTTAAAAAAATAATAGATGATAATAAAAATAGACATGTTTAGAGCGTCCAATAATAAAAGTCACAAACAATTGAAGCCTGAAAAGTCTTGAGAATGGGCGATTATATTTGAACACTCGAAACATGTCGACTTTTACTTCCCTCTTCATACGTTTTGAAGCCAATTGAGCTTTTATCGTCAATTATACTGTTTGGGTCTTCATCATTATTTTGATAAGGATTTTACACTCGTTAAAATAAACATATGCATTTTAATATTTTAACAGGATTCATGTGGTCTTTGAAAGCGCAAGAGCATCATTATTGTAAAAGTTAGATTTAACTTCAAAATTAAAATTTTGAGACCAGATATTTTGAGTTAATGAAATTAAATATTTTATCTTTTAAGTTTTTCTGCCCAGATTTCGGTATCTTAAGGATCTTACGAGCTCTGCTTACCCAAAATAATCATAGTAGCAGTATTTGGTGGTAAATGTAGCTTATCGTAATTGAAGAACATGCTGTGAGACATTTTATGGTGAATTTGCGAACGTAAGTTTCAGAATCTATAGAAACATGAGGATGCTATTTGCTAATCATCTTTATCCAAAGAAAACCATGTAACCTAAATATCTAGCAGAATGAAGCGATTTTTTAAACAATGAATCCTACGATATGCAACATATTATTTCAATATCTTATTCTTAAACATAACATATTTCAATGTTTTTAAAATGCCACTAAATACTCAGCAATTCCTTGAGTTATAGAAAAAAGAAATATCGTAAATTACAGAAAACCTTGTGAATGTGCATTAGAATTACTATACAATCTGCATTTTATTTTTCAAGCACTTTTCTTTCCTTCAAACTTTCTTGCCTGGAACACTCGATTAAAGCTGTAAAAATGATTGTCCCTAAAATATTGTATATAGCTATAATAAGTTATGTTCATTTGATTTTAGTATGAAATCCTCGAATAAATATAGTAAAAACAGCATAATCTAAATAATATCAGATGAAAAGTTCATGCATTAAAATTCTAAAAACTATCATAAATAGTTTATAAATCGATTCAAATTTACTTTTCAAAGAAGATTAAAATAATTTTTCTTTTTTTTGCTTTTTGGACAAAAATCCCCTAAAAATTTTTTTATTGCCGAGATATATTCTATTAACAATAAATTAAACCTCTCTGAGTAATCACAGAACATAATTTCAATTTTTTTACTAGTAACTTGGTTGCCTAGCAACCTAGCAAAATTAAGCATTCCTCTTTTGAATTAGTCAATGGGTTATCTTAAAATATTCATTTGCGCAGGCGACTTTTGTTGGTGGTTTTCTGGACTATCGCCAAATATATAAACCCTTATTGCGACCCAATATACCACCCAATTTTTTTTAAAATTGGGTGGTATATTGGGTCAAGTGACTAGATTCCAAATATGTAAAAAAATTATATGTTTATTCAGAGAAAGTACGTTTTTGTGTCTGATTTCGTAACTTAATTAATAGTTAGCACTAATTAGTTAACGTATTTGAGGTCACCCCCAGGAACCATTAAGATTGACTTTTAGTTCGTGAAAATCCGATCATTAGAACGAAAGTTATTCAGGGTGATTAATTTTTTTTTTTTTTTTTTTTTTTTTTTTTTTGCGGACTGTACTATATCTAATGCCTGGGGGTCTTAAAAAGATTATTTATAGCTTATACATCAAAAAAAAATTTATTTCTTTTATCAATAATTGTCTCTTTCTGTGCCTTCATGAGCTTTTTTCAAAAAAAAATTTCTTATTTCTAATAACGCGCGCTTTTACATTTAAAGAAAAATTGAGGAAACATATAAATTAGTGTGGCTCAAAATAGTGTGTAAAATCTTTTAGAGGCATTGTTGTGACCATCATTAAAATTCTTCTACTGCTTTATTTGGACAAACGTTGAAATATTTTGACAAATATGCTAATAATATACATAGACTTTGTTGATCGGCTTACGGTTACACTCACCATTTTTTAAAGAAAATGCTTAGTTAAATTATTATACTAATTAAAAGGATTATACTTATTTAAACGATTATACTTATTATATAATAATTTAAATTGTAAAATTTTAGGAACATTACTTGTCATCTGTCATCTCAGTGGACTAATCAAAGCTTCAATGCTATTAACGCAGCAGTATATATTATGTTATCAATTAACAATTTTGTACAAAGAAGTTGACTTTTAACCGCTGTCCTAAAACGCTAAATAAAATTTATTACCTTTATAAACTTCTAAAATTTTAGCATTTTCAAAAATAAAATTTTCAGTTTCCATTTAGGTAATAAGTTCAAATAATTAAGAGTTTTATTTAATATTATAACCGTCGCTAAACAGTCGTCCTAATACGACTACTTATGTTCAATTCCGTAACCATGTAATTTTGAACCCAATACGAAAGACAAGGGAACTTCTGGATCAAGTATTGGGAGTAATTTGCCTTCGTGGAGGACTTTTTGATCCCCAGTCTATCACTGAGGATATTTTACGTCAGCACTGAGATCGGTACGAGTTAAGTGCGGAATTTGTATCGACCAGCCATCAGTAGTAATCGGACCCGGGTTACCTCATTGGAAGGCGAACGCTGTATCCCCTGAGCCAGCATGCCTCAATAATTAAGAGTGTTTTATTACCGTCGTTGAAAAGCCGACCCAATTTTGCGTTTACGACTTCGAATGTTCAAATCAGTAGCCTTATAACTTTGAATGCAATCCAGAAGACAAGGGAACTCCTGGATCAAGTAATGGGAGAAATTTGCCTTCGTGGAGGACTTTTTGAAGGAGCTAACACGCATTTGAGTTACATGGAGAGGAAAACCTCAAAAAACTCTCATGGTTTGCCTGACGGCAGGGGGACTCTAACCCATGAGCCGTCTGCAAGTGAGGATATTTTACATCAGCACTGTGGTCAGTGAATACCGGATGCGGAATCTGTATCGACCAGCTATCAATGGGATTCGAACCAGGTTCACCTCATTGGAAAATGAACGCTCTATCCCCTGAGCCACCACGACTCAATAATTAATAGTTCAAAATTTTACATGCGAACTAATTGTGATAGTTGAGCACGTTTCCACACAACCACTAAAAGGTGTAAGATATTTCAACTTTTAAACCCCACCCTAATATACAAGAAAGGCCAAAAACTTAAGCACAAATAAAGATTTTTTTTCATCTACTGTCTGTTGCATTTTCTAATACCTCTTATTTCTTCAAAGTCTGGTTAAAATATACTTATATTACGCTTATTGAAGGTTTATTCTTCAACTCCTAAAAGTTTTTTTCAAGTTTAAAAAAAAAAGAATGACCATTCTTCTCCCTTCATGATTTAAAATAATGAAGATTTTTATATCACAATAAATTACAATAATTAAACTATCAGCTTAATAGTCAGAATCAGTTTCCTATATTTGTTTTGTTAATAAATTCTTTTTAAACAGATAACATTTAAGAACGCTTTGTATTTAAATAAGTTATTTCCAAAAAAATTACTTTAGAAAAGATAACTTAATTTCTTATAGGTAAAAAAAAATTCTGTTATAATTATGCCTTAAAATTTATTATTTAACGCTTCATTTAAATACTTTTTTTTTGCAAAACGAATCGTAAAGAAAGATAAAATAAATTCGTTTAAATATAATATTTTTATTTACGGCTTGAATTTTTTAAACTATATAAATGTTTTTTAAACATCATTGTTTAAGCAAGATAAATCCCTAAATCCATCAAATTGACCGTAAAATATAGTGTTGCCGATTAACAATACATTATGTATTAATATCATTATAATTCCTATAATAGAAGTGAATAAAATATTTTTAAAATATGTTTAAAAGTAAATAGGTATTTTTTACATAAAATAATCATTTTTCTTAAAAAGTTTTAAAACTCTATTATCATTCTAAAACTCGTTCTTTATTAATAGATGTACAGTCTCTAGTCATATTATTAGACGCACTATAAGATATTTTGTAAATTATCACGTGATACTACACAGCTGTATTGCTTTTACTGGTTTGCATTTGTTTACTCTCCTGTATCAATTGGTTAACATTGTAATGCAATATGTTAAAAATAAATGCAAATAGGAAGTATATATGTATATAAGAAATCCCCTGAATAAAAACCCATTACATGTATGTTTAAATATAAAAGTATTGCATATAAACTCGTGCAAATCATGTAATTATTAAAAAACTACAGTGAGTCTAATAATTTGATCTAATTATTATAATATACTAATATAACACTTGATATAATAAATATTCTATATTTATATAACATATCGTCTGATTTATCCTATCATCAAATTTATATTATCTATCGTCTAATTTAAAAAATTTATGCACTAACGTAAGCAAGTGCAAACCGGCTTCAGTCACATAAAGCTGTACAGTTTCACCTGATAATTAAGATTGTACAAAGAATCTTATAGTTCGTCTAATAATTTGGCCAGGGATATAGGAAAAGATTTCTGACCTGATAAAAATTTTTCTAATGTAGATATTTTTTCAGCCAAATCCATTAAATACATGCAAAACTTATGGATTTTTGTCTCTTAATAAGTTAAATAATTTAGTTTTACTGAAAAGTGAAGCTTTCAAGGCCCTAATGGAGAGAAAGACGAAGCTTAACTCTAAGTGCATTATATGCCATTTTAGAACGAAAATTAACTGTAGTATTTGATCTACATTATTGTAAGTACAAAAAATACAATACTATATTAAAAAGACATACTGGGGTATTTTTATTTTATATTTGCTTAGAGATCTTTAGAAAAATGAAAAAAAAGCAGAAAATATGTTTTTACAGTTCATATGAGGATAAAATTCATTTTTAATCATTTTCGGAATCATTCAGTGTAAAATTTTCATTGTTTTTCCAGGTATTTTTTTATTATTTTTTTCACACAACTAAGTTATTTGCTAACAAGCATCATTTTCCTTCATACTTTTAAAAACGCTTTTCTGAAGAAAAAAGAAATATTTTTAATCTAGAACCCATAGTTTCTCAAATTTTTCTCAAGAGATAAATGTTTAGTAAGGCATAAGATTTCATACAGATAAAACTGTTTTTCGAGATAACAAAAAATTACAAAATTTAAGTGAAAATATGAAAATCAAAAATGCAAGATAATCGATGTTCAAAATTTGGATGTATGACCTTTTATACTGGATTAGTTAAATATTTTTTAGTTACTATTTAATTTTTGTAGCCTCTTAAAATTAATTTAATTTTAATTGTCCAGTATAATAAACAGTTTATTTATTTATTTATTTACTTATTTATTTATTTATTACTTTTGTATAAGTGGAATGGGCTCTGGTTCGTAAAGAACCACCCCAAATGAATGCAGATGATACGTGTATACTTTAAAATTAT
The DNA here is from genome assembly GCF_982258835.1 of Parasteatoda tepidariorum. Classification (NCBI taxonomy): domain Eukaryota; kingdom Metazoa; phylum Arthropoda; class Arachnida; order Araneae; family Theridiidae; genus Parasteatoda; species Parasteatoda tepidariorum. Next base: position 7,787,663 of record NC_141765.1, read on the forward strand.
GTAAGGTTGTATGAATGAAGAATAAAACCTATAATTTGTTGCTATAGAATAAAACGGTTTTCTATTCCTGTATGCAGGCTCTGATTTTTAAATAAGTCACCCTATGAAAGATGGATATGTGTATTCGGTAAAATTATGTAAGAATTTATGAATGAAGGATAAGTCTATAAACGGCTTTCTATCCTGACAGACTGACTTTTTAAATTATTTCCCTATTAATGATTTTTTTCTGCTAATTTAATCAATCCGTTAAACAATTTTTTTATTATTTTTTCAATTTTATTACATTTTTACTAATCGTTTCTCATAGATGGCAGCACTAACATTTTACCTAAAAAATTTTATTCTTCTTCTTCGATCAAACATATATTTTTTAAATTTTATTTTATTCGATTCAAGCTATAAGCACAACTTCCAATATTTTACATCTCCGCGATTTTTGTTAACTGTTTTATTATTGTACTTTTAAACCTAAACCGCGTTTTAATTCACGCCGGTAAGTTTGATTTCCTTTTACATTTTTCTTTTATTTCATGATTTTTTACCACATATGGTTTTTTGCGATATCGACACATATAAGGAATAATTTTTATCTTAGGATAATTATTCTTTATTCAGAAATATCGCATTTATAGCAAATAGATGTGTCTTGAAAACGACTATTTGCCTTTACCATTCTTATTTCTTTACAATTTAGTTTTTATTTTATTCATGTTTTTCATGTTAATTTGTGTATATATATATATATATATATATATATATATATATATATATATATATATATATATATATATATATATATATATATATATATATATATATATATATATATATATATATATATATATATATATATATATATATATATATATATATATATATATATATATATATATATAAATGGTTTGATTATTATTTTGTGGCATATTTTATTCCATTTCATTATTCAATGTGTAATGATTCAGTTCTATCATTGAATCTAATGATAATAATTTTTATTTTAAAATCAATTGATCTATTATTTTAATTCTTCTTAAAAATAAATTAAATTTCCATAAATATAATAGTATAATATAATAATATTATAATATAATATTATAATAATATTACATTTTTTTATTATTTCAATTTTTTAAAAAAAAATCGTAATTTTGATTGTTAAAGTTTTGGTTAGCAAACTATTTTGCGGCATATTTCATTCCGTTCCATTATTCAATATAATGATTCAGTTCCATTATTTAGTATAATGACAATAATTTTTATTTTAAAATCAATTATCTGTTATTTAAATATTTCATTTAAAAAAAAGTATAATAACATTATTTTTAATGATAAAGTTTTGGTTGGTATGCTATTTTGTGCAACGCATTCTCAATCGAAATCAGCGTAGCAATCTGAACAAACTGGAAACTTCATTTATTGGATTTTAATCAACTTTAGCAAACATGCTAACTTTAGAAAATATTAACTTCGATTTATATATTCCTCCGCAAGTATTTATAATTTGAATAATATGTGTGCATATTTTAATCTATGCCAAAATTATGACGAAGTTCAATAAAAGTTTCATTCCTTATTTCCAAATTCCTTTCTTTAGATGAGCATTTCTAAACTGTGTTGCCAAAAAAAGTTGATATAAATATTTCAAGTTTAAATGCAATGAATCATTCGGCTAAGTTAATGAATTAAATTTTTAAAAACAAGTAAAAATAAAAGAAATACATATTAAATTAAATATTTTTTCAAAGAATATTTGAAAATAAATTACTAATAATAATGTTAAACACAATTGTTTACATAATTCTCTTTATTTAAAAAAAAATCATAATTGGCTTTGAATTTTGATTTACTACACTGTTGTGCAATATCATTCCCAATTTGGTGTTGAGCAACCCAAAGAATTGTGTTAAATGAAACTTCCTTTTATAGTTAACATTCTTATACTCTTTAAAGAATGCACTTGTAACTGTGAATGAACGAAATTAGTGGTTGTAGACTTCCACCGGTAAATGTTGACAGTCGCTTTGGTAAATGTCCGAAATATACACTAGATCGAATTCTGCCTGGTATACATTTTCCCGGTATGCCCCACATCAATGTTTTTAAAAGTCAAATGCCACTACATTGAACACTGATATTTCTCCTAATCTATCTTCAGCAAATATATCGAATAAATGTAATAATATGAACGAGCAAATTAATATCAAATATTTCGAGCATACACCTAAGCGATTATGTTATTGTTGACTTTCATCGGCGACATTCTTTTGATTTCGCTCATTCGTGGTGACCTAGTTCTATCTAAATGGCTTACACGCATCTTTACAACATTCGTGAATTATTTTTGCTTCCGAGAACACAAATATTGGTAGTATTTCGGATGTCATAAGTAGATTTCTTACAATCAAATATAAAATGGCAAGAGTTTGTTGTTGTTTTGTAAACTGTTAATCGCTTGTTTTCATCCAAATGGTCAGTTATACAAAATGCATGCATGTTTTGACACAGTAAAAATTTCAGTGCATTTCAACACTAGCAACTACTTTATACCGTAGTGGTTTAGCAAACACCATACACAATTCTTGGATCCATATGTTTCACTAAACTAAGAATATTTCTTTTTCACTTCTTGGTGTGAAGTATCTGCTACTCTTTTTGTTATTTAGAAGCACCAAAACACTTACTTTTAATTGCAGTAAGATATGATAAATATAAGAGTTAGTAAAAGTATTTTTGCAAGATAATCTAAAGTAATAATCATTTGTACAATCTTTCTCAAAATAAAGTTTTTAATCAAACATACACAACGCAGAGAGAATTTTAATGTAAATTAAAAGTAAGCTTAAAAACACCGAAGTGAATGGATATATAGTATTATAAAAATGTATTATACAATTGACCTATATACGTAAATCTTCTTTTAAGAGAATAAATTACGTTAATTATACAAATAAAAACATGCATGCCTTTTTTTATAAGAGTTTACTTCTATTTTTGGGGATGATTCTGAGGATTCTATTTCTGCAGCATGTGAACAGAAAACCAGTTTTCAATTTTTTTCTCTTCTATATTATAAACTATCTACCGCTATTGTCTGAAGGTTTCCAAACAAGAGCCAAAATTGGCGAAAATAATTCGTGAATCGATCAGTAAATGCATATGAGTTAGGTGTAAACTTTATTAATTATTGGGACAAATATTTAACTGTGGCCTTTAAAGTTATCGGATTAATGCTTAATCCGGTATTTAATTTGGAAGAAAATATACATTTCATCTTAATATCCTTTTCATGCCAAGCCTGCGTTTGATTAACAAACAAACTCATTTCATGCTAAGAATTAGTGTATGTAAGTATCTGAAACTAACTATTTTTTCTTGAAATTGTATCGTGAAAACAACTAACTTACGTGTATCACATTTTATAATTCTTACAAAATGTATTGTTATTGAACACCAAAAATGACAACTTGTTTACTTCACAAGTAGAGAAATAGAACAGTTCTGGTGTTCCACTACTCCAAACACTTAGAAATTATCTTTGGTGTTAAGATACACTATTTTTTTACAGAGTAGCATTTTTAATTATTGATTATAAACTTCATTTTAGCAATGTTTAATGTTTTAAATGTCCCAATTTGATCTTTAATGACCACAGTTATAGGATCTTGCAAAATATATCGATATGGAATTGAATTTTAAATGTAAAATAAAGAGATTACATTTTTTTCTCAAATTCGAGTCGAACATTCCAAGTATTCCCTTTAATTCCACCCTTTATTTTCTTCTATATGTAATGATTCTTAATATTTTCTCGTTAATTTTTAAACTTTTCGTACTTAGATGTTGTTCGAAATAAGTAATAAAATAAGTACACTACATGTGTTATGATTCTACTCCATATAATTGATTCATCCATACTGAACAGGATTTTATAGAAGAAATTTTATATAGAAAAAAAAAAAAAAAAAGCAATATTCTCTGTTAAATTTCGTAATTTTTTGTCCCAACACGTATAAGCGAGTATCAGATTTATAAAAATACTAGGATTCTCTTGTTCACATTTTTAAGATACTTTTTTCTGTTTGTATTGTTGTTTATTCCAATTGTGTGTGCCTGCCTAACAGAATAGTGTAGTGGGTAGAGTCTTCGATCGAAGTTTGATTCGATTCATCGTGTTAAGAGGTATCTGATTAATTAGCACTTTCTCCGATCGTGTATTTGTGTTTCCGATTTCATTTTAAAGTAATCTCCCTGTGGAGTTGGGAAAAGATGAACCCCTATGCCCTCCTAAGAGTCGTAAAATAATTTAGAGAATTATGTTTACTTTATCTCAGCCAGATAAATTTCTCAGGTAAAATAGTTAAATAACAATTTATTTAATTGTTATTTTACCATATTAAAACAAAACAGTCAAATAAACATAAGTAGGATGGTATTCAAAACTCTAACTGTGAGAAAATCGTTTATTAACGTATTTCACCTAATGCGGTTAAACAACCACAATATTATCGCCCCAGCTAATGAAGCTACTTAGTTCGTTGCAGTTGGGTACATATTATAGCCGAAATGGCTAATCTGTCAATCTCATGACAACTTGAATAGGGGTTCGAGTCCCAGAGTCGATACTACTAAATTTCCTTTATTCCTTTCAAGAATGAAAAGTTGAACTCTGGTCTATTAGAGCACGATACCATATTAAAGCATTTACGCATAGATGGCAGCACTATAAAGCTGCTAAACTATCTCCAAGTCCAATTAAATTTCTTTTCACTGATTCTGAAACCATGCTAGTTGTAAATGTTTTAAAAACCGTAAAGATAAAAAATGTTCTTTGCCATAAACTTTACGGTTAATTGGATGGACAGACTGCTGCCGGTTATTTTACTATAATTTTGGAATGAAAATTCAAACAGTGAACGGATTCTCCTAAAAATAGTTGGAGAAACTTTTTACTTTCAATTCTCTATAATATTACATGAGGCTCCTGATAAATGATTAATATACTGACAAAAAGACATTCAGGTAAAATTTCCATACTGTATGGTAATGATATTTCTACTAAAAAAAAACAAATAAATAAAACATAATTTTGGCTAATGAAACCAAAATCTACGGTATTTAAACCATTCATCCGGTAATTTTTTCGTTTATATGCAAACAGTTTGCGAAAATTCTGGTTTTTTAAATTGTAGTTCTTGTTACTAAACATTAAGAATAAAATAAAAAATTGTAAAGTAAATTTAACCGAATAAATGGTTTTATATGCTTTAAGGTATCATGATAAAAGTATCACATTTTACCACATTTTCCAAACTTAATCTCACATTATAGAACGATATTCTATTTTTAATTTCACCAAAATCATTACTAATAAGATTCAATAAAAATTAACGAACTTTTTGTTGTTCCCATAGAGCCAGAAACATGCCAATTCTACAGAACGGGGGCTTGAATCCTAACGTTGGCACAGCAATATTTCCTCTATTCCCTTCAAAACATGAAGAGTTTCCAGTTTCCTGCATTCTCCTATTTGTAACCTTGGCAATTAGAATACGATTCTCTCATCCACTCATAGATATCATCACCATAAAGCTGCTAAACGATCTCCAATGTCCAGTTAAATTTCTTTTTTACAGTTTTGTAACCATGGTTGTTTTAAAATCATTTAGTTTTGTATTTATGTTTTTTTTAAAATACTAGATATGAATGGTTTCAAAGCCATAAAGATAAAAAGTGCTCTTTACAGTAAATTTTATGGATAATTGAACGGTCCGACTTTTGCTGGTTATTTTACCATAATTTTAGTATGCAAATTCTAACAGTGCAACTTGCGAAAGATTTAATCAATGCATATCTTTAAAACAAGGTTTTTTCTTTTTTAAATATAACAAACTTTTTTAAAAATACTTCTTTAAATATGAGCTTTAAACAGCCAAAAATTTTAAATTCTTTAAATAACTTGCTCGTTGACACAAAATTTATTAATATGTGAAAAATATTTTTTTCTCATATTCATATTCGATGATATGTTGAGTATTCATATTTTGTCTTTTTTAATTTATTCAAAGTGAAATTTACTTTTATTTTGTTACGTCATAGAACGAAAGACAAAAATACTGATTTAAAATTGCTTTTTACAGTTTTACTGTAATTCCTCACATATTTTTCAAAAATTAATGGTTAAAAAAATATCTTATAAAAGGAATTTAAGCAAACAGCTTTCGAATTACAGCCTAGATAACGATATGTGATAGAGTCAGCGAACCATTATAAGTTTGAGAAAAATTAATTGCAATCTTTCGAAACACTTTTTGAGCTTTTTAAAATAATCGTAAGAAAGGGTATCAAACTGATAATCACTATGTGTTTCATATTATTGAATAGATAATTAAAAGTGAAATAATAAGGAGCAGAATATCAATGAAAAATTTAAAATGCTTTACTACATTGCATTGAGAATAAAAATGCATTTTTAAAATAAGCGTTTATTTCTGTGACTTATTTTCTTCAATTTTCTAAGAATCCTTCACTTTATATTAGAAATTATAAAAAAATGTTTGCAAGATATTTTCTGATATTTTACCCATTTTTGTCTCCTTTAATGCACTGAAGCAACTCAGATTAAAAATAGATAGTAATTTATTGAAATGTCTACAAAGAAGTTTAAAACAACCCATTTTTAATCCGATTAATTTAAGACGATTACAATAAATAATTATTTTGTAATTCTTACTCTATGATATTAAAAACTGACTTCTGGCAGGTGAAAAATTAACGTTTCTATTTTGTGAAGCCCAAGCTGAGTTCGTTTCTACTTTAGGATACTTAATTTACTATTTTCCTAATAATGGTCCTAATAGTGGCATTAGTGGTCCTACTTTTTCACCAATTACGACTTCAGTCAATGGCTTGTGTGCAGTAACGTGTTTTGGGATATATCAAACTGTAAAATTTAATTAGCGTAAAATTTATTTATTGAAAATCATATTGTTGTTTTCTTATATTATATTACACTAGTTATATTATATTTAGCTTCAAAATTTTGTTTAATTTCCTCTAATTGAATAAGATGTGTATGTAATCCATTAATATACGGTTATTGGATTTAAAATTCTATTTTTGTAATAAAAAACCATTTTCTAACTTTTATAATAATATAAAGAACAAAATTAGACTGTCAAATAAAATTTCCATTTTTGGTTCACTTTTTCTGAAATATATGTCACTGTTAAGGGGTTAACAGATTTAGCAAGGCAGTTAAGAAATAAACTACAATTTAATGAAATGCCAATAAAGAAGCCAATTTTAAATTACTCGAATTTCGATTTCGCCAGATCTACGTCATGCCTTTCTAACTCGTATGTCATATTCATTTATGTCTCTAAGCTCTGTTAAACTTTAAAACTGACACTTACTAGTTATTAACAGTTTCTAGCAATTTTTATTTAGTAATGAGATGTAAGACTCGATAAATAGGTGTCTCATAGGAATAAAAATAAATCTATCAATGTTTTCAGTATATAATTAATGACCTAAAAATAAAGATTTCTAAAATTATAAATCTTTCTAAATAATAAATCCAAAACAAATATTGAACTTCTCATCATCAATTTAACAACTTTAGGATCTTATGTTTTGTAAAATGACGGTAAATCTGAGAATTTTTAATTTTGCAAAGTGCAAAAAATTAACGATTCCTTAAATTTTGTGTCTGACTGAAGGTTTTGCGAGGTCATATGAAGTGCCTTCAAATGTGTAATTAATGTCAACTTTCATACATCATCATTCAAATTATTTAGAAAAGAACACTTTATTTATTTAAAGGCCTGGATTTGATGTTCTTTCATGATTACTTAAATATTTGCAAATAGTTTTCAATTGTATTTAAAGAAGAATGTCTTTAAAAATTGTTATTTTGCTGTTACCATAAAAAATTGATTGTCATTGTTAATGATTCAGAATTTAGCAATGAATAGTCCAAAAATTCTTTTCTAAGCACATTAGTGAGCAAAATAAGAAAAGGAACTTCCCCAAATGGTTAGGATTTTTGCGTAGTAAAATCCAATATTTATGGTTTTATTAGCCGGTATATTATGAAATAATTAACAATACAAGCAATAATGTATGCTACAACTTTCTTTAAAATTCTTAATTTTTTCTGGTAGAATCTGATTTTCAACTCCGAACATAGGATTGTAGCCACAATCTGTGTGATGTAGCCCTTACCTCAAAAACTTTGACTAGTCAAAAGTTAAGTCTTCTTAAGGCTATTTTTACTCTCTAGGTGTTTTACCACAGTTGTATAACTGAGCTTAAAAAATAAACACGAATATGTCGAACTCGCTTATATACTGAGGAAATTTTGTATAAAATGGTTTGTAATAATTTTGTTACTTTTTTTACATTTTTTATTTTAATAAAAATTTAATTATGTATCAATAAACATATCAATAATTATCAATATAAATGCATATTAAAAAACTATGTAATTTTAATTCTTAAATTTTTTTATTTCACTGTATACTGAACAGCTACCGAGAAATGAAGCTGAAAAATAAGTGAAGTAGAAAATAAAAGGGAGATTTTTCAGTAAGAATGTCATAACTGCTTCAAAAATTTTTGGTTTCGTATTGTTTAGTTTAAGATATTGAAAAAAAAACTCATTTCAATTAATACAATACTTCTTTCCTATATCACTGTAACTGTTTTGGTCGTTATTAAATCAAATTACAAAAAAGAATATATACCATTTTTTTTAAAAAAAAAAATTTTTATTCTTTTTAAAAAGTATTTTAATTAGTAGAGAATTTTTGCTTCACTAATTAATACTCGAGCAAAATTAAGACTAGCATTAAAATAACCAAACTTTTTTCAGCCTGTTCCCTAACTTAGAAAATAAAAAAGTGGTTATTATATAACAGCAACTTAGATTATTCTTTATATGCTGACCTTCTTTGAGTTATATTATGTATAATGATTCGTATTGATGTTTCAGACTCTTTACATTTACATTAAGACGATTTTCATCCTCCTTTTGCTCTAATCGGCCTCTAAAATGAATTGTCAGTTTTTGATAATGTTTTTGTTATTTAGGTCTTTACATTTGCTTCTATTACAGTGAATTTTTAAATTTGTTTCAAAATTATATTCTAGAAATATACATTAATTGCGCACTGAAAAAATGTGTGGTCAAAACTGACAAAATTTATCGTGTTTCTGACACTATGGGGAGACTAATATGTTACAGTAGAATTTCCGGTTAATCGCTCCCATATGAACGACAAAATTAACCAAATCAATGGTTTAAACACCGTACATTCCAATTTAATTATGCATTGTTTTTTCAAGAAATGTCAATGCCATACAGTACTCTCATTTTACTAGAATATTCTTTTCCGTGTGGTCAATCGGAATTCTGCAAAAATATTGGTAAATATTTGTATATTTATTATATTATTATACTATTATGCATTATTAAATATTAAATATTACATATTATTGAATATTATGCATTATTATTTATTATGTATTATTTATCATATATTGTTTATTATATATTAAGTATATATTATTAAATAGAAACTATAAAACCGAATTTTGTTCTTGGAAACAGCTTTTTTCTTCAGCTGCAGAAAGAAATATTTCATAAAATACTTCTTTTAATTAAAAAAAGCGTCAGTTCTTTTGAATAATCTTTTCTATAACTTACAAATAAAAATGCAAGAGTAAACTAAAAGTGGCATCATCTTTTGTATTCTTAAAAATATAATCCTTAAATTCTGATAATTAAGTCCGTTCCGATACCCATCCTTTAATTATTTTTCGGGAGAAATATTCTTTTAACTTAAGCTTAAGAAGAGTCCTTGAAAGCTCTTGATTACAACATTTTCAGTCTAAACCAGTGCTTCAAAATTAAGAAAAATTTCGTAAATGAAAGTTGTTTTGAAGCAATACTGGTACGAGCATCACATGCCTTAAATTAGAACGTCTTTATTTGATACTTAAAATTGAAGGAAATAGCTATTAGTTTTTTATTTTAGAAGTTACGTAATTTAATCCGAACTCAAAGCATTTTTGCACAATTTTTCTGAAGAAGAAAATGATTGTAAATAACTACTAAAATTTGTATTAACATAAAAATAAAATTGCTCGTCCTCAATTTATCGCCCTCAGTATCATACTTTTTCTCTACTTTTCTTAAATGTCGTAAAAAATTTATCGTTGTTTAGAAATTTTTTTTTTTGCTGAAAATTACTTTTCAAAAAGCGCAAACAAAGTTGCCTGCTGTTTTTTTGAAAAAAGAAACATAGTTTTTGCGCATTACGAGTTTTAAATTTTAAAACGAAAATTAAGAAATTTGTATTAAGAAATTAAAATTTGAAAAATTATAATTGCTTAAATACAATTTTTATTCGGGATGCTCCAAGTTAAAGTTTAATTTTGTAACAATACGTGTATTTTTTTTTAAATTTGATTATGTTACATCCTTTCTAAATGAAATTTACTAATATCTACGTCGAATACTTAGCCAGTAGGAAAACTTTTAGTTAAACGTAAATAATTTGCGCATTTCTATTGATTAATTCCCACTAATATTTTCTCAATATCCAATCAGTTCTGCTGGGAGAAAAAATTCTGGTGTAATTACCGTACTGTATGATAATGTCATTTCTGTATAATAAAACTAAAATATATGGTGTTTAAACCATTCATTTGGTACCAGATATTCTGGCTCTCAAAATTATAATGCTTAATACCACGAATTTAGTAAAAATTTTGAAACTGAAAAGTAAATTTAAACGATTAAATGTTCCTTACGCCATGCTCTAATGTTCCACGATAAAATTACCAAATTCTACCACATTTACCAAATTTTTAAAACATATTATGAAACCATATTTTATTGTTAATTTTATCAAAAGCATTGCCAAAGTGCTTTGGTAAAAATTACCGCACTTTTTGATGTTTCCATACACACAGTAAATTTCACTATATTCTGATAGTTTTGACAATATTTTACCTTTCAGTGTATTAAAATTGTGTACTTTAATTTGTGTACTTTTAAAAGAAACATTGTTTTTTTTAATACATTTACTTGATATAAATAACTTTTCAGGATTGAGTTATTCATACATATAAAGTAAAGTTCATAGAGCACTATATAAGGCTTTTAGAATGCTTCAAGTAGTCTCATCATTTACATTATCACATCTTTTATCTATGCATTATCACATTTTTATGTATTATCACATTATCACATTTTTTATCTATGTATAAAAGTTTAATTTTAAAAAATTCCATATCACTCAATGTATCATAATATATTTATGCACCAAAACATATTTTCGACATAATTTGAATATAATTTTCATGTTTGGATGAACTGTGTGCAAAATAACAAAAAGTAAAAAACAATTTTATAAATTCTGATATAGTGATCGGAATATAGCGTATTTGAATGCAATATTAATAGTTTGAGAGCCTAACTTTCATATTCTAATAAATTTATGCAAAGAATTCTTTAAGATACAAAAACCTACTTTCTGTAAATAAACCTACTTTAGCATATGGAAGTTAGCCGAAATCTTGAACATATTGCCTTAATGAGTTCTTGGTTTTAATAGTATGGTCCTAATAGCGGACGAAAGTTTAATTATTTTTATTCTCGTATATATTTTCCTATTTAAGAACTATTTAAGAGAATAAAAAAATAAATACAATTGTTAAAATCGCATATACAGAAAAAATAATGCAAAAAAAATATTTTTAGTTATTATTTTTTTTTACATCTGCAAAAAAGAGTTTAAATTTATAAATGAGGAAAAAAAAAGTTTAAATAAGGTACTGCAGTATAAAAATAGTTAAACTAAGCAATTTTAAGTAGCACAATCGCAAATGATTCAATTGTTCTTAAAAATGAAAATTAACTTCCTTTACTCAAAAATTATTTCGCTGGTTTCACTCAAATATTCCATTTCTTTAATTAAACTCTGAGAAAAAAGTACGAACAAAACTACCAGAATATGGTACACTTTACTTTATTTCTGTCATTTGGAAAACACCAAAAAAGCTCAGCAATTTTTACCAAAATGCTTTGGTAATGATTTTGGTAAAATTAAAAATTAAATATTGTTTTACATTCTGAGAAAAAGTTTGGTAAATGTGGCAAAATTAGATGATTTTATCATGATGCCTGAAAATGGCAAAAAACTATTTATTAGGTTAAAAAAAAATTTCAGTTTTGCATTTTTACAAAATATGTGGCAATAATAACTATGATTTTCAATACCAGAATTTCCAGTAAATGATATCAACCATTACCATGTGAATGGCAAAATTACCAAATGAACGATTTAAATACGGTATACTTAGGTTTTATAAACCAAAATGACTCTTTTTTCCACCAGAAATGTAAATATACAATACGTGTTTTCTTTGTGAATTACGTAATTTAACATGAAGTTGAAATTTGCATATCTCAATTGCAGAATTCAAAACTTTTTTTTACCCTCATTTCATAAAATAATGAAAGTTATTTTTGCTATAAAATATAAAGTAAAAATACTTTAGTAAACATACATGCAACTTTTCTTAAATAAAATTAGTTTGTTAATCAAACTTACGCATAGCACATAGAGAACATAAATATAAATTTGAATTAGGTTTAACAAAATAGAATCGGATAGAATTTAAATATTATAAAATTTTAATACAATAGACATTCATCTATGTAAATCTTTTGAGAACATAATTTTCTCTATTATTTCTCGATTGTAAACAATTTATCGTGTTCGTCTAAGAAGTTCCAAACCTTAGCCAAAATTGGCGAAACAAATTAGAAGTAGAGTCAATGCATGTGAAGTTGGTGTTAACTTTATCAATTATTGGTGTTTAAATTTAACTACAGCCTTTAAAGTGTTTATGAATGTTTCATCTGGTAATAAATTAAAATAAAGCAATCATTCACACTATCTTTAGAATTTTTCCTTTTCGGATAGGTATCATTCCACAGTTTTGTTTCATGTTTCTTAAAAGTCACTACTACCTCCTAATCGGAGATAAGAAAAAAATATTAAAAATACATTTATTACATCTAGAACACATAAATATTAAATTTGAAAAAAAACTTTTGTTATTAATGAGTTAAACAAGAGTATGGATTAGTATGTTTTATGTAAGTCAACAGATGATGAAGAGGCTTGCTTAATATGCATGCAAGTATGATGTGCGGTAGTCAACTTTTCGTAGAATAACTTATAAAACATTTTTATTAAAAAATACTTTATAAATCATGTTTTTCCCTGGTATATTAATGTTCAAATCCTTCAGAGAAAAATACTAACATTTAAATTAAATTTGCAAATTTTTAGCTAGTGTAAAATTTTGCTATAATTTCTAACAGAATCAACTGAAAGGAATATTTTCGCGCTTAAATTTTTTTAAGAATTTACACATAAATAATGAGGAGTTAATAGCGATATTTTTCTTGCCCCTATCAGAACAATAAATAATTGCTTTGTAAAACGCTTGTAAGGTTTGTGCCCAGTTGTCTTTCATGATAGTTAACTTTGTGTAAATTAATTTTATTAATGATTTTCATATCAAACCGCTTCATAAATCATGTTTTCTATAGTATCCCAAGGTTTAATCATGTTTAAATCATTTAGGAAAAAGATAAACGTTTATATTAAATGTAAATTGTTTTTTGCTTGGATTGTAAAATTCTGTTCTAAATGTTTAAAAAATCATATGAAAGGAATAATTTTGCGCTGATATTTTTTTAATAATTTACAAACAAATGATAAAAAAAATATTAGAGTGGACAGAAAGGACATTTTTCTTGTCCTGATTAGAACAATAAATAATTGCTTCATAAAACACTAGTTAAATTTGCACCTAAGTATCTTTAATGATAGTCAACCTTGTGCAAATAAATTTTATTAATAATTTTTATTACAATATGCTTCATAAATCATATTTTTTTATAATCATTTCTAAATCATTTAGGCAAAAGATAAACATTTAATTTAACTATGCAATTTTTCAGCTTGTGCTGCAAAATTTTGTTATTATGTTTTAAGGAATCAATTTAAAGGAACATTTTTGTGCTAACATTATATTTTAAAAGAACGTACCCAACAAATATTTAAAAAAAAGATGAGAGTGGTGAAATTTTTCCTTGCCTCAATTAAAACAACAATTAATTGCTTCACTCAAACGCAATGCAACCTTGTGTACAACCATGTGAAGATTAATTTTATAATTAATTTGTTTAGAAAAATGCCTCATAAACCATGTTTTTTCTACACTGTATAAACTGTGGTGTATATTTCTCCAAATTTTGTATTGAGCAATCGAAAATATTGTGTGTATTTCAACACCAAATCGAGATTTTACATACGAGATACACACGGGATTTTATAAACGAGATAAACAATTAAAGAGTGTAAATCAATCAAAACACCTCTAATGAAAAAAGCTTACACCTTTCTCAAGTGCATTTGCATCTTAGGTGAATTATATTTGACACCAGTGTTGGAGCCGTTTGAAAATCGTCAATTGATTGTTTACAAATTCGAGTACGACTTGGCGGCAGATTGCCTTTCATGCTACTATATATCTTCATAAACAAAAGATCACCGATAAGATACCCTCGTCTCAGGAGGACTGGTATCGCTTCAATGAATTTTCATTTGCTTGGCGGATGGGCCCCAAAACTTGAGTTTTTGTAATGTAATTTTCTATAAGTTGTAAGTTGCATAGCATAGTAAGGTGATTTATTTTTTAATTTTAAAGTCTCTTCGAACTGTATTAAATAATTTTATTATGTATAACTTATAACCCCTCTGATCTATTAAGCATAGTTCGAATTCATCTTAATATTCTTTCTGTGCTGCACTGTAAAAAATTGCAGATCAAATTACTGTAAAAAGTACCGGCACTCAGAGTGCCGGTACTTTTAACCCAAAATTCCATTTTTTTCTGGAACATGTTACGGAACAAAAAAACTGATAATCCGTAAATACCATATATTTTTATAGTAATATAACTTACCGTAAAATCATGGATTCACTCTAATTAATATTCTACTGTCAAAATTACAGTATAATATCTTACGGTAAAATGGATTTTCCGGATGATGCTCCTAAAGTTCTGGTACTTTATATCTTAATTTGATCCGGAATTTTTTTCAGTGTACTTGTATAATTGATTTACAGACCAATTTTATTTTAAGAATTACTGTAACAATATAATCTAAATTAATGATTCTTACTTTATATTGTTTCTTAAAAATAACTTTACGGATTCTTATATGTACCTAATTTTTCTGCAATTATAAATCATTATTACTGTATATTAGTATTACTGAATATCGAAAATGTTAGTACCTTTTTTACACCAAGTAGTGTAATAGAACATTCTTCATATTAACCAGGAACTATCCTCTGTACTTGGCGTAGTGAACCGTCACTTTCCGTAAAAACACTGAAAGTGCAAAATAATTGCCCCCATTTCAGGTGTTAAAATAAATTAAATATTTTTATAAGGCATTGAGTTCTAGTTGTATACACGTTGAAGCATGTTTCATGATAATCAAAACTTTATAAATCGTATGTGTTATCGCTATTGAAATATACCCTTCTTCATCGATTTGTATGGGTTCTAGTCTACACTGTAAAGAATTCCAGATCAAATTATACTAAAAGACACTGGCACCCTGATTGCAGCATCCGTGAAATCCTTTTTTGCCAAACAATTATATACGGTACTTCTTATAAAAATATTTACTTAATTACAGTGATTCAATGGTCTTGCAGTAAATAATAATGTAAAAAAAATGCATTATATCAGACATTCTTCGTTCCGTGAAATTTTAAAAATGAAATGGATTTTACGGTAAAAATTGCTGGCACCCTGAGTACCGGTATTTAAGCCGGATTTTTTTACAGTGTATGACTGTTTATACATACATCTTTAACAGGCTCTGTAAGTGTAAATAAGAATCTTCTCTTTAAAGATAAATAAATCTTGTGCTGCATTGAAAACATAATGCTATTTCTAAAATTAAATAAATTTTAATTTTATTTTGCTATTGTAATCAAATTAAAGTTCAGTGACCAAAGATGTTACTGTAAAACACGTTTTTTTTGCAGTATTACTTAAAAAGTTATGAACTATTAGGACACATCAAGTATTTTCTCTGATAATTATTATCAAGAGAAAATATTTGCAAAGACTCGTCCATAAGTGGAAAAATATTCTAGAGTGGAGATTCCCCTTTCCATATAACAGACTCCCGGTATCCTAAGGGCGATGTGGAAATTAATTTTTCCCAATATAATCCACACAAAGTATTAAAACCTTAGAATGCTACATATTTTTGTGAAGAAAGAACACAATCAGTTATTTGATTAAAGTAAATTAAGTCAATCTCTGTTAAGCCAAGAATGAAAATAAAACTGTTATGATATAAGTTGTGTAAAATGTTACGAAAATGAAATGAAAGAAAAAATTATCTGATTTAAAAACTTTTAAGTGCAGTTTCAAATATTTTATTTATTATAAGAACTGCAAATATACAAAGAATGATACATTATCCTTCTAAGTTATTAACAAATAGTAAAATGAAAAATATGATTTTTGACACCATAACGCTAAGAAAATTAATGAAAAATTGCTATTTCATTTTTGCTATGGTATATGTCTTACCAGTATATAAAATTGATTTCAAGCCTTTAACTTTCGGAGAAAAAGGTTAAAATAAGTTACAGGTTAAGATTATGCTAAAACTTATTTTTTGTTATTTAAATGACTGATTAGTTTGTAAGACATAGATTAGTTATCTTTTATTGGTTGTTGTTTAAAACATTGATATATCTCAAAAGTTATTCATTTTGTATATAATTTTTTTCCCTTATTCAGTAAAAGAAAGTCTTTTGAATTACCTTTGTATACTTAGAATATAGCTTAGAAGATACATAAAAGTCCTTGAAAGACAACAGTTTTAAAATAAATTTTTGTAGCTGATAGCATTTTAAAACTGTTTTTTCCAAAGTTTCTATTAAGAACAAAAAAAATTGTTGTTCGGTGAATGTGAAATATTTCATACTTACAGCATAAAAATAAGTTTTCTTTAGAACAAAAATAAAGCCAATAATAATGTTTAGTTTTCTTTTTAGCGTATAAGTAAAAAACTTTTTTGAAACTTTCAATATTTTTTGTTAGTTTTGAACTTTTTGCAACCTTTAACTGCTCAAACTTTAACAAATATTGATAAACAGAATTCCTAGCGCAGTAATTTCAGGATTCCATTCAATACTTGGAATATATATTTTTTGCTCTAAAGATAAAAAGTAATATTTCATCATCATCAATCATGGCATGATAGGCCAATGTGGGTTTCGAACCAAGTGCGTCCTGATGAAGAAAAAATTATGGTCAAAACTACCTAAATATGGTAAAATTTATCCGGTTTCTGGTATTATTGGAACTCCAAAAAACTCGTTAGTTTTTTACGAATAGGTTTGGTAATTATTTTAATACAATTAAGAATAAAACATGGTTTTTCAATATGTGATAAAATTTGGTAATTTCATCATGATACCTAAAAGCAGGGCATAAAAATCATTTCTTCAGTTCAGTTTACTTTTCCGTTTTGCATTTTTTACTAAGTGTGTTGTAATAAGCCCTATAATTTAAGAAATGAAAATTTCTGTTAATCCGTTACCATATGATTAAATAAATTGCTAACTGAATGGTTTAATTACCGTATATTGTGGTTTTATTAACCAGAAAAATGCTGTTGCATTTTACCAACAATGACATTACCATACAGTACTATCATTTTACTAGAAATTTTCTTTTCTATATGCAACTACTCCTACTGGCAACCAAACTAAATATTGACACCTATTCCTGTTCTTGAAAAAAAGGAAGGAAATTGGAAGAATAATAGCAATAATTACATACTTTTTTGATATGCAGGGGAAATATTGAAATATGAAAGTTTCTGTAAATCAGTAAAAATATTTTTAACTTAAGTAAAAATACTTTTAACTTTGCACTAAGTGTAACTTAGTTTCGATTCTCCTCGAAAATGTCTATCGAGACTAGTTTTTACAAGATATCTATATTTTTTAAATTAACTTATGTCAATTATTTGCGTGTTCTTCTGTATCTTATGGATTACATATTGTTTTCTTTGATTGAGTTGTGTTTATTTTAGTGTAAACACTTATAATTATTTTAGAAACAAAATTCAAAATAATCATACATTTTACAACCTTTAAAAAAACTCAATAAAAAATATAAAAATTAATTGTTAATGATTAAGAAGCGTCTGATATTATTACATACAATATGATAATTCACTAAAGAACATAACTAATATCTATAGGTTAAGGAAGACAAAATTCTTAAAATTAGTTTAAAGAATGTTAATTGACTAGAATCATTACAAACAAAGCAAATCATTAATTTTAATTTTTAAGTTATTAGGCCATATAATGTATCACACCGATATAGCAAAAAAGAGCAATTCAAAGAATATTTAAATTAAAGAAATGCGTATATTGAATAACCCATGATATAAAAAATATTTAAGGGATATTTATGTATTGATTATATCATTATAAAATCAATGTTAGAATCACAGCAAACTTTAATTTTTTATGATTGCTTCTAATGATTTTGTTATTATATTTATTAATATGTACGAGTGGATTAACCTCGAAGAGATCGAAAATTATAATTGCACGTGATCGATCATTATTTTTGTTTAATAAGAAAATGAGATTGAACACTTTTATGTATGAACACTTTTATGAGGTCTTCGATCAGTGATTTAAATGGAAAATTTCTGTGATATGCTTAAAATCCATACTCATGTATGAATACATTTAAGAATTATTTTTCGTGATTCTTCTTTTTTTAGTTTTTTTTCAGATTACTCGTAATTGTTGTTATCTGCGATACCCTTTCCACCCAATTTCGCGATTGATAGAAGCTCTACTCTATTCCAAATAAAACACTTTTAGTTACATTTATATACTGATTTAAGAAACTCAGAAGTAGTTTAATTATTGTTAATTCATTCATTTACCAAAGCAAATAGTTACTTTTCGAACATGTAATTTAAAATGGCCAATTAGGTTAAAGTATTTTATGATGCGTATAGTTAGACAAATATTTTAACGTTAATTTTGTTTTGCTTTAAACAAAACATTTTAAAATATTCTAATAAATTTTCATTCATCAGAATAATTATCATTATTACAAATAATTAAAATTATAGAATCATTTTTTGGCAGAAGAAGGTAAAAATAACGAGTGCTGGATAAACGAACGAGTAGAAGGTAAAGGTAACGAGTAATATACCTCCTGATGAAAGGTTTATTACTCGTCATATATTTACATTAAAACAAATGAGAAATTATGAAACTTGTTTTAATAAATAATGATTATATAATTCATTAATATTATTAAATTATTAACAGCATATGATAGAGTTAGAAGTCTATGTTTTTAGAAAAAAACTTTTGCTTACTTTATACTATCCATAATGGGCTAAAATATATACGTGATGGTAAAAGCTAACAATTTGAAATTATTCTAATAAACGAAAGTTCGTTTGTTTAGAATGGTAACAATCATTATTAATTATTGACAATCATAATAATCAGAAAAAATTTTTTGATTAAAATGCTTAAAGATAGTTTTAACTTGAATAAAATAATAGATAGAAATGAGAATATCAATATAAATATAACATATTAAATTTTGAGTATTTTTATCACTCTTGAATATTAAAAGTAATTAAGAAATATAAAAAAAAATTAAAATGCTATTATTATTCAGAAAAAGATACTACGTAAATGAAAATAATAAACAAAGAGAAAAAAAATATTTCTTAAATTATTATCCACAACAAGAACAATATTAGAATTTAGAATTTCTTATAAGCATTTCAAATTTATGAAGTGCTAAAATAAAAATTAAATTAAACAGATAAATTTGTTAGTTTTATTAAAAGCACAACTATTATAAAGTAAATGCCTAATTTTTAATTTAAAACTTTATAACTTTGTTTCAAATGCCTTTTATATATTATATTTATGATTAAAGCAAATAAACAAGGTCGAAAGAAACTTCAAAAAAACTTTTACTTACATCGAAATAAATTACTCTTCTCCTTATCCGGGCTTTTGATTTTACATTTTTAATGGTTACGTTACTTTCGGAGATTTCACGAATGTTTAGCGACCTTCTTCATTTATTTAGAAAATTTAAATTATGAAAAAAAAACTTTTAATTTAATTTAAAAACGTTAAATGATTTCAACTTGCCACCTGTCGAGTTTCGCAAACGCTTCTGCCTTTTCCTCAGAGGTGATGAACGGAAGAAGAAGAGTTTGGTAAAATTGTGTCTATGTCCGCGCATAAAACGGAAATGACGAGGCGATCATGTGACTTCTCTCGCTTCGCGCTCTTCTCGATTTTCTTGTTTTCTTTGGGAAGTAAATCTTTATTAAGGCATTAGATTATTAAATATAAAAGGCTTATCAATATTTTCGAGTAAACCAAACAAATTACTTTAGGTTTTATGAGAACCTAAACGCTTCTTCGATTATTATTATAAACATCAATGAAAGATATGGAAAGTTCGAATTTTTATTTGGATTTCCTGTTTTAAACGTACACGTATTCTTAATATTGATTAATAGTAGTTTATATGACCTCAATAAAATAATTTAATTGAAGATTTTTAGCGAAAAATATTTTTCCGTTAATTTACTCTGACTGAAATAAACTCAGCTATTTTACTCATTCTGTTTCCTTCACAAGAATAACAAATTATACAACTTTTCATTGGAAATAAAGAATGATGCAATTAATGATACATCTTTGGAATGGGAATAAAGAATGATTCAACTATGGAATGGGAATAAATAATGATACAACTTCAGAATCGTCACAATGAATGATACAAATTTGGAATAGGAATAAAGAATGATACAACTTTGAAATGAGAATAAAGAATAATACAACTTTGAAATGAAAATAAAGGATGATACAACTTCAGAATAGGAATAAAGAATTATACAACTTCAGAATAGGAATAAAGAATTATACAACTTTGAAATGGAAAATAAAAATTGATTCAAAGACTTTGGAATGGAAATAGAGAATCATACTACTTTTGTATAGGAATAAAGATTGCTACAACTTTGTAATGGACAATAAAGAAGGATTTCAATTTGGAAATGTAATTAAAAGTTATGCAACTTTAGAATAGGCATAAATACGGATTCAAATTTGAAATGGAAATAAAGAATGATTCAACTTTGGAATGGAAATGAAAATTATACAACTTGGGAAAGGGAATAAAAAATTATCCAGCTTTCGATTGAAAATTAAAAAATAGATGCATCTTTGTTCAATTTTTATATTTCGTCACTTATAAAAGTTACAGTTTTCTTTCTGTTTCAGCTGCTTCAAACTAATGAGTTACCAATGAGTATTCTAAGCAGTTAAAAGTGCTTTATAATATAAAATTTCAAAATATTTTTTGAGAAAATTCTTATTGAGAGAAAAAGAAAGAAGTATAAGGTAATTGAATTTATTTTTTGAAGTTTTATGTTTTATGCGTAATATGCATGTAATAATGAATTTTTATTGGCGTAGCAAATTTTATAAGATATTGTCAAATACCGACATTAAAAATATCATTTTTAAGTTTCAGGTAAATCGTTACCAAATGAACGGAAAAATTACCGCAATAATGGTTTAATTACCATATATTTCGTTTCATTAACCCGAATTATGTCATTACCAAATATGTCATTACCAAATATTTTCTTCTCCGTAGAGAAATTCTGCCCTAAACAACAAAAAAAATAGTTAATGTTAAAAATGACATATTGAGTAATAAGTTTTAAAACTAAAATAAGAAACTAATTTCGATCAAATAATCATTAAAAATAGTTAGTATTTTTTATGCTTTAATATTTCACCCGATAAAAATTGTTTTAATGGAAATGACAACTTAATTAAAAATCATTGATCTGCTATTTTTTAAATAAAATACCTCTTTATATTTTCCTAAATTAATAAAACAATTCAAGCAAATTCACATTTTAATTGATAGTCGAGTTATCATTCCTATAAAGGGCAAATTAACAAAAATGGGATTTCAAACAAATTTTTTTCTAATATATAATCAGTTGTAAAAATTCTAAATTATAATTCTTAAAAAAAGAATATTATTTTCTGATCGTGATATCTAAGTAAAATTATATAGTTTGGATTAAAATGAATAAAATACATTATTTATGCTATATGCCATTTATTTATATTTTTAGAATTCTTAAATTATAGTTTGTTTTAATATCTGAATACCATTAAATTTAAAACAGCATTTAAATTGAAATATTTCTTGCTTGAAATTAACTTGAATCTATAGAAAATATATTTGTTAAAAAAATCCGATTCTATTAATCATCACTTTCCATAAAAAAACAGAGTGTTTAACAGTCTACACTACAAAATAAAATCAATGAAAATACATGCATGAGAATCTACATCATGCTACAAATAAAAAGCGGAAAATTTCTATCAACAATGAAAAAAATATTCATAAAAGACATAAATAAAGTAAGTAAAACTCTACAACCTTAATCCCCTCTTGATCTAAAACTATCGAAGATATTACATCAGATCCAATTTGTTAGAAGATTTGCTAGAGATAAGAAATAATCAAAAAAATTGCGCTCTAATAAAGAAATAGCTTTTTGCACGGGGATACGAACACAAGACGGAATGTGTTGAGCAAATACTCTACCCACTTTATATATTAGCAACTAATTACTTATGAAATAAATAAAACTATAATTAAATATCTGAATGTATGTTTCTTTAGAGAAAATTGGTATATTATGTATCACTGAAACTCATTTCATTCAATTGAATATGAACCTACGTTTTTTTAAAGAAATTCCTAATTTATCTCTGTATTCTTACAGAGTTTCTTTAATGTTGTTATTCAAACAAAAAGTTTTGTTATTCTTACAATTACTGTCCTGCATGTTTTTTATATAAAAAAAGGAAATGTGTAAGGAAAAAATGCATACTTTTATTTCTTTTTGGTTATATACAACTTGTATTTTTTCAAATTAATAAAAAATATTTCTTAATATCACAATTATTTAAAATTGGGGAATAAATATTACTACTTTAAAGGAAAATTTAATTTTAAGTTTTTGTAGTTAGAATATCTTTTCTATCGATGTATGATTGAATTATATATAATATTATATTATTACTAATACCTTTCATTTGCAGTATTTATATTCCTAAGTTAACTCTAAATATAATATGTTAATATTACATGTTAAGATAAATTTATAAATTAATTTAACTAGTTTATTTAAAACTTTTTAAACTAATTTATTTAAAAATTTTATGGAAAATAAAATGACTATTTTCACAATTATACACTTATAAAAAAGTATAGTCAAAACTACAAGAATATGGTAAAATTTACAGTGCTTCTGTCTTATGGTAAAATTTACTGTGTGAACACCAAAAAGCCGGTAATTTTTACAGAAGAACTTTGGTATTGATTTCTGTAATATTAATATGGTTTTATAATATGGGATAAAATTTGGCAATTTTGCCATTGTACCTAAGAACATGATATAAAAACCATTCCATTTGCTCTGTTTCACCTTTGTATTTTTCACTAAGTGTATGGTATTAAGAACTATAATTTTAAAAATCATAATTACCAATAAGTCGTTACCATATAATTGGAAAAATTACCAAGTGAATTGTTTTAATACCGTATATTTTGGTTTTATTAACCAGAATTATGTTTTTTTTCTATTTTTTAACCATGCAGTGCGATAATTTTATGAAAATTAATTTTTTTTTCTCTGTTTACATATGATTTGATATTTGTTCGTCTTTTATTTTCTGGATGTCTCATCTCTCGATTACTATCAGGCTCAAAAATATCATCATTGCATTTGATTCAATTAATTTATTCAATATTTTGTTCAAATTTATTAATAAATTTCGAGTGTATTTTACAGTAAATTTAACAATTTTACTTTAACTTTAACAGTTTGAACGAAATTAATTATTATGTAACACAGAGAATATGAAATTGAAACGTAATTAAATTTAAAAATTTTATTTAAAGCATAATTCTCTTAAACAATTTAAAATTAATATAAAATTTTAAATTATTGCTTCTATCGCATTGTTTTATGTTTAACAAATCAAAAAATTTCGTTGATTTTTCATCAGAATAAAATATATTCGATTTGAGTGCAAGTCTTTTCTTAATAACCCATAGAAAAGGATGAAAGCCAGCACAATTTGTTAACGTCATTAGCACCTGTCGTACCTGAAAGAAGTGAATGAAAAAGCGCAAACATGAAACTTTCTTAACAAAGACAATAGTTTTATTTGATGTAACAGAAGTTGTAAGATTAAATTTTAAAAAAATAACGTGTAAGAAAGCTGAAATCAACCTAACATGCATTAAATATTTTCCTCATATCGTAATTGGTGATTAGGAAATATATAAATTTTCAACTAGGAGTTAATGTCTTGTTTCTAAGTATGATTCCTCATAAAATAAAAGAATAAATTAAATTAAGTATTATGTTCTTAATAAAACATTACTTAAAATATAATAAACTTAAAAGTAAAAGCCAAATTTAGGAAAAAAAACAGAAACGGAAAACAAAATGAAATATGAAACCTTATAAATTAAAATACTTTTAAAATAAAAAGCAAATTGCTCATGATGCTTTATGTAAGTCAATGATACAAAGAAAGATGGTTTTAACTTCTTCATTTGAGAATTTTAAACTTTAATACTTTAAACGCGAATTTAAAAAAAAGTTTTTAAATAAATAAAATTCACTCACATTTAAAATTATTATTTTAGTTAGAATATTTCTCTTTCGTAAGTTCACTCGTTTCATTAGTAATCTCAAAATAAATAAATATATAAGAAATTTGAAAAAAAATCGAAAATCAGTAAAAGTAATTAATAATTTTAATAAACAAACATAATATTTTATAAAAAGATGCTTTTTCATAAGAGATGCTAGGCAAACATGCAATTCTGCTATTAAATTCCGCAAATAATTTCACTCTTCTACTATCCAAAGAAGTAATTTTAAAAATATAGATATTTTAAGAAAGTGCATAAGTTAAACATAAACCCTTATTCTACATGTCAAACAACCCTGCATTGTCAAAAATCTTTGGAAACTTTGCATTGATTTAAGGCTATCAAGAAAACACAAAATTGTAACCTTTAAACGTCAAACTTTATGCGTATTCTTAAGCACAACGAAAAAATAATAATTAAGTGTACTATGCACTCGTATGTTTTCAAAACACTTTCTTTTTTAAAGTTAAAAAGTTTTAAAATTAAATAATGAATCTTTAAGCGAACTAGACCTATTAGAAAAATTGCTTTTGGAATTTAATCTAAGAAATGTTTATGAATTTATTACACAACTAAAAAAAAGACCCCAAATGACTTCTGATTACATTTTCACGCCCTAGGACTAAATCTCAATTATTCAAAGGCCTTTAACCTTAAATATGCTAATTAATTAGTGCATATGATATTTTAAATTACAAAATAAGACACAAAAACGTATTTTCTCTTGACATATTTTCTCGATATCTCTCACGAAAAATTTGAATTCTAAACCCTCAAAATATCAAGGTCTGCCAAATTTTTGGAGATTATGTGGTACCCTATTAATGTTTTGCTTAGAAGTGCAATTGAAAATCAGGACAACTTAAAACTTATTTCACTTATACGCAATTTGTCTCCAAAACTAAAGTGCGTGAAAAACTTTTACACATGATTATAAAACATACTTGTCAAAAAAACTCCATTCAAAAATTAATTAGTAATAGTTTTTTGTTGTTTTTACCAATTATTTTAATAATGAGTAAAAAATTAATCGAATTTTAAAGCATACAAAGTATCGGTTGATTTGCTCTTGAGAAATAAACTTTTATAAAATTAGAATTCTTTGAGATGATAAAATCTGAACATTAAGTGATCCAAACTTTCGACAGCTAACTACTAGGAGTAATTTTTTTTAATCTTAAAGGAACGCTGCATTTTTTGAAAAAGAATTTTCATGGACTCACGGACAATATTTTATTCACTAAATTATATTCATAAAGGGCTTAAAACAACATATTTAAAATTTAAAAGGGGGAAGACAAAAATATTTACTTTTCTTTAGAATGTTGAATTTTTAATCAAAATTTAAAAGGGCTAGTCTTTTTCCAGTTCTGACTATTTTCTCTTGAAATCTTTTCTATTTAACCATTACATTCTCCTGGAAAACAGATAGTGTCCTTTAGGGTAAGAAATGGTATAAAATTCAAAAAACAAATACTTCTGAGATATTAAAAGAAACTGTGACACGAAATTGTTTAAACATTTTGCTACTCAATTACAATTATTGAAATTCTTTAATCAGTTTTTAAGAGTACTGCTTGAAAAAAGCTTTTGGTATTCAAAATACTTAACCTTTAAACAAAAGTATGAAAATATTAGATAACTAACTGCATTTATTGACTTTGTAATTCCAGGAAATCCTGGAATATTACCTTTTTGAAACTATTTTAATATCTATTTTCTTTAATGTTTGCGAACATGTAAAACTGCAGTACAAGTAACAAGTAAGACGTCATTACAAGTCTATTAGCTGTATGCTTCAAAGAATTAAATGAATTTTGAGAAAAAGTATAAAAAACGAAAGAACATATTTATATTTAGTGAAAAAATATACGTTACTTGCACATTTAATTATAATTCCTTTAAAAAATTCCTTAACGCTCAAAATATAAAAATAAGTTCCATAAAAACGGAAAACATTGTGTTATCGGCAAAATTCGGAGGTTTTACAAAAAAACTCTTAAACCCAAAAATGATATGAGAGGAAGGAAATAAGTTAATTATGAAGTTGCCGTCCATTTAGAACTAAAATTCTTTCCTCACCCTATTGATAAGAATAAATCAAAAAATATTCAATTAAGCGTGAAATAATAATCAAATCTTTTAAAAATCAGGCGTCATGAGACTCAGAAAGAGCAGTTTTCACTCTTGTATCACCATAACTTCAGAAATTGCAATCAAATAATTGGGTATTTTAGACTTTCTATTCTTACTATGAGGGGGAAGCTGTAACAAGGAATATATCCTAACGGCGAATTCTCTTTCATCTATATAGATAATTTAATATTTAAAACGAAGAAAACTTTATTCCAGATAAACCTAGAAAAAACTAGAAAGTTTCAAATGCTGTGAAAAAATACCAAACTACGAACAAATTATGGTAGCATTATTTTGAATTTTGCAATGGGGAAGTTATCCTGTAATAATTTGTTTGCATTCCGATTTTTTTTATAGCATTTTAAACTTCAAGGTTTACTCTAAACTCTATTTTCTTTAAACTTTAAATTTATAAATGCCAATAGAAGTGAAACGGCTATGAAAAGTTTTTCAAGTGGTGTAGCGTCCTGGTTTATACATCATCTCAACTTAAGAGGATGCAATACCAGGGGAGAAGCATTTCATGACGAATTTTATTTTTCCCCCTGTTGTTAAATTAAAACTTAATGTATGAAAATTTGAATTAAAGAAAACCTAGAGCAAACCATGAAGTTTCAGATGCTGTGAAGAATTATTTCAAAGTATCGATACACAAACAAATCACGGCAGTATCATTTAAAATTTTGCTATGGGGGATATCCTGTAATAATTTGTTTGCATTTTGATATTTTAAAATCATTTTGTCAACATTTGAAATTTCATGGTTTATTCTACGTTTAAAATCAGTTTTCACTAAACATTTTATTTCATAACCGTCGTCGAACAGTTGATCCAATTTTTGGGTTTATGACTACTAATGTTCAACTCTGTAGCCTTGTAATTTTGAACGCAATCCAGAAGATAAGGGAATTCCTGGATCAAGTATAGGGAGAAATTTGCCTTCGTGGTGAACTTTTTGATGGAATTAACCCGCTTGCGTTACAAGGAGAGGAAGACCAAGAGCACCTCCCACGGTTAGCATGACCGCAGGGGGACTCTAACCCATGATCAATCTACCACTGAGGATATTTCACGTCAGCACTGTGGTTGATGCAAGCCGGATGCGGAATTCGTATCGATCAGCCATCGCCGGCATCGAACCCCGGTTCACCTGATTGAAAGGCGAACGCTCTATCCCCTGAGCCATCTGGGTTCAGGGGATACTCACTAAACATTAAATTTATAAATACCCTGAGTAGGGATCGAGGGGGAGCGGTATCGGTCGTCGTTAAACTGTTCTACCGTAAAGTGCTTGACTTCACGCGCAGGTCGTCGGGCTACCAAAGCAGAGGATCCATCCCTTCTGCAGAGGATGAAAATTGCGATGGTATGTTTTTGGATCATCCTCAGGGATGTTTCCCAGAACGTCACCAATAGCCCATTGTGCTGCTCTACAGTGACGTTAATAAAGTACCTACCTACCTATAAATTCCAATAAAGATAAGAAAAGTGATATAGCTCCCCATAGCTTAAATGTCCCTCAACTTAATGAGACTGACGCGAACTCTAAATTTCTACCTACTGTGCATTTTTCTAGCATACCCAGTTTAAGCATCATCTTTACTTAAAAGGAAGCAATTCCATGGAATCATGACAAATTTTGTTCTATTTTCATTAGTAAATTAAAATTTATAAATGCAAGAAATAGATTTCAGATAAACCTACAGTAAACCACTTAGTTTCATTTCCTTTTTTTTTTTTTTTCTTTTTTTTAAATCGAAATGCAAACAAATTGTGATAAAATTACTTGTCTTTGCATAATCTTATTATAATCTATTTGATGTTTTGAGAAATATTTTTTTTTTCATTATTTGAAACTTAAGTTACACTAGCTGTAACAAAGCTCACTTTTCTCCATACTTTAAATTTTAAATAAATAATATAGGTAAAATAAAATATACCGTTCTCCCATGGTATACTGTCCTCCTAAGTAAAAATGCATATCCCTTTAGGTATACATTTGCACCCCATTTTAGGTTATAGATGTCATTGTTTTGGAATTAATGAGCAAATTATGAAAATCTTGGCTTTAAGAACATACTGTAGTTTTTCATGAATCAGATCAATTTTACCAGTTTTGAAAATATGATTTTTAATGTCCCGATACTTTAATCAATATTTTTCTTTGTTTCTCTGATAATCAAAGCTATGTGATAAACATATAAGTTTAAGAATATTTTTATAGAAGGCTGACCGTGCTAATATTGAGGCTTTATATAAATTGAAGTTTTGCAAGTTTAATATCTGCTTAATCATTAACCGTTAGAAGCATTTTAACAGGAGTTAATGTATTTCCCCGGACTTACATTAGGAAAAGTCAAATGTATACGCAATATACATTATTCTTTGCGTGGTTGATTTAAACATATAATTGAGTATTTTGGGTGGAATTGAAGGTAGAGTTAGTAAATAAAAAATCTAGAGTTACAGGGGAGTTAAGGAACAATTACACTGGTCATGAACACCTCTACAAACTTTAAGTAAACTGATCAGATGGTGTAGTACACTAAGTAAGACAAAAAAAATTTTAAAAAAATTTAAAATGCTTGGCATTATGAGTGACTAAACTCAAACATTAAATTCTGAAAAGTCTGAAATTTTGTCATGAATATTCTGTCAAATGATACTTTGAAAATTACATGCACTTATTCATAAAAAATACATATAAAAAATAGCAATGAAATCAAGTTCAAGTAAAATATATGGGAAGGTAGGGCAAACTAACCAGTGAAGGAACATTTAAGCTTCGCTTGCCTTCTAAAAAATCATATTAATTTCAAAATTCGTAATTTTAGTTAAATGACAGTGTCAACATATTTGTTACTAATTGCAAATTATGCAAAAAAAAAATTGAGAACTTACATAATATTGTTTTAAAGTTTTGGAGGTACAAATAACAAGTAGTAGGAAGACCAAGTGAAGGAACAGCTCTTACCAGTGAAGGAACACCCAGTAAAGGAACATTTAATTTTGGTTATTTTTTTAATGTTCTTTATGAATTTATAAGCCATACAAATATTTAAAAACAAGCCTATTCTTGAAATTATAACATATAAATACTTGGAAAATGTTAACTTTTTTTTATAATCATGAATTGAAAATTAAAGTGTCAACATATTAACATATATACTGCTCATTCACTGGGAAATCTATGCCCAGTAAAGGAACATGCCTGCTCCCTCACTGGTTAGAAGTTGTTTTTCGTATTTTTAACATACTTTTGATGCGGAATATCACTACAGGTACAATAAAATTAAAGCTTATCTTTTATTTTCATTAACTTAGAAAAAAAACCAGTAAAGGAACACATGTTCCTTCACTGGTTTTTCATCGTTTGGTGATCCAGTGAATAAACACTCCCTTATCTCAATACTTTATTATGCTATGATGCTTAAAAACAAATAAAACGTAACTTCAATAACTATATTCTAAATACCCGTTTTCATAGTGAGAAAAATAAAACTATTGCATGCAATTAATTCCACTTCAAATATATAAATACAAACACTCACCTTATAATTTTTTCAAAGAAACATGGTGTTGCAGAGATAATAACAAATTCAAAAATTTTTCCAGAGAAGTCTATTTGACCAGGTAATCCAAAACATTGCTAGATGGCTTCCTATTGTTTGGCAGTAAGCTATTTCTACCAATCAATCTAAAGAAGAACTTTCAAATTCTCATTTTTCATCAATATATATGAAATGTTCCTTCACTAGGTAGTGTTCCTTCACTGGTTGTTTTACCCTATTAGGCAAATTAATTATTGATTGTGTTCTAAAAAACAGTTTCAAAACAAAAAACGATATTTTGAATAGCTTTATTTTTAAAAGTTATTTTAAATTAAAATTAATATATTAATTTTAAGATTTAAACATTAAAAGAGCATGTTGGTTCACTACACTGCAAAAATCAGTATAAATACAGGCAGGGTAAAACAAGAATATCTGTCAGAACATTAGCTCTTGTTCGAAAGCATTTAACTGAGTTTCTCTTTTACTGAGGTATGGAATCTCGTAAACTGAGTGCATTTCTCTCAAAAGGACTCTCTTTCAAATGCATACAAATCTACTGTTATTTATTTCATAGGCCCACCCAAGTAGCATGGTGGGTAGGGTTTTCGTATGTCACTGGCTCCACATGGATTAAATTTCTCGTGTTAATCGATTTGCACTTTCTCTTATTGTTTCTTGGCACTCCACACTAGTGCAATGTCTCTAGCGGTTCTAGAACCAGAAAGTAAATTATAGAGTTATGCTTTCTCGATTTCAGTAAAATTGCTGATTCACTTGCAAATATTTTTCTGTATTTTAACAGACACTTTAAGTTTTTTATTCTCCGTAATTTTAAATGGAACTCCTGATATTCTTAGTAATTTTTCATGTAAAATCCCTTTCGATGCATACCATCTAGACCAAAATCTATTAAATTGTTTGTTATAGTTAGTCTATGGTTAAATTACAGAAATAATAATAGTTATTCAGTGCTGTATAATAACAGAAATAATAGACATTCAGTGTTGTAATTGACGGAGAAAAGTTGGTCGTGACCATAGGTGAACACGAGACTCTTCTAATTTGAAATTTTAAAAAAAGTACATCTTACTACGAATCTTTTACGTATATCTTTTTTATAATGCTAAATAACAAAAAAAACATTTTGATCGTAAATCATTAATAAGAGAAATAAAAATGAAAGTTACCAAAAATTCAAATTTAAAATTTAAAAAGCAATAAAAACAGCATTATACTTAATAGGAATTTAATTTGAATGTGATGCTTATCAGAAGTTTCTATAGCCAGAATTAAATATTTTTAACAAATACTACCTATTAAGACATGCTTTTCAAACAATTTTTTTCTTTTTAAATCATTGATTTAAAATTTTACTCAATGAGATATTTTTTCTGAGCAATACTTCATACTAAGCTTTTAGAGAATTCTGGAAAAAAATTGACCTTCAATTAAATGCAGACAGAAAATTGCACGAAACGACTTTAATCCAGTGTAAGAATAAAGGATGTAATATATCATCTATAAAATGTTGACCGCAATTGTTTATTGAGACATTTTTTGGAATAGCAGCTTATACATTATACACTGTAAAAAAAAAACTCCGTAAATCCTTAATCAGTATTTGGTGTTTAGTTAATCATTATCCTAAAGTTTAGTTAAATGAAAGATTTGTTTATTTCAGTTACACCATAAATTGTGAAGTATGATCGAGAAAAGCTTCAATGGTTCAACTGATGGCACCAAAATTTGATAAACGACACAAAACTTTGACGGTGACTGTAAACTAAACGATATTTGCTTAGACGCCATGTTTTTTTTACAACTCGATCTCGGTGTATCGGGGAGATTAATGCATGCTGTATCAACTTAGTTAGGCAGGTAAATGTTTTTTTTGCAGGAATTAAAGTTCATTTGTTTCATGTAGCTTTTTTAAAATTTGGTTACGGTATTAAATGGTTAGAGGTATGTCATAAAATAACCTAATTGCGGTAAATAGTTTTTTTACAGTAAAAAGCAACCTTGGCCTGCATTTGAGAGGTTCAAGAGTGCCTAATAATGGTGCAAACTTCCTCCGCTTTTATGAAAGTAAAGAGTGAAAATAGGTGTTTCGTTTCTTCAAACACCAACTTTTGGTGCAACTTTCTACTAATATTTGAAGCTAGTGAAAATAACAAAATATTGTAAAATTGAGCTTCATTTTATGTAGCCAGCAAACGAATAACTGAATTGGAGATTGATTTTTCTCTGATTCAGGTCAAAATTGCGATCTGTGGATGAATGAATAGATGTATGAAAGGGTCCGCCCTATAAGCGGGTGTGACGTATGGGTGCAGCAGAAGTTGAATTCTTGGCCATAGATGGCGCCACTGGAAAACAAAAACATTCGCAGCCCCTCTGCCTAACGTATATTTGGAATCATTGCATACGTCAACAACAAATGATTCCAAATATACGTTATACAATCACATTAATAAAATTTATCTAAATTACTTCTTATAAAGTAGTAATTGATATCAATAATTATATTAATGTAAAGTACATTCAAAAATATTTTAATTTATGCTAAAGTACATTTAATCTTACATTTTAAACACTTAGATTTATTTTGGTAAGATCATCAAAGATCTCTTTGATATCAAACTATGACTCGTTTGCAGAAACTTGTCAATAGTACAACTCAAATAAATAGAAACTTATCAATTCACATCCTGTATGTGTTAAGAGAGCTGACGTTGTCAACAAACTTCAAGAAGTTTTGTAACCTCGAGTCATTTACTCACAGCAAAGTTCATGTAAAATGACTTTGATCAGCTTTTAAAATGTTTATTTTTAGCAATAATTTCTTCTTAGGTGACAGAAGGAGGAGCTTAGGTTATTTGGTTTTATTATACTAGAAAATAAGTAAGTAAAATTTAACTTTTTCACTTTATTCGTGTTTATTTTTAAGATTAGTGGTTGTTTTCTTTAACGTTTGAAAAGTTCTTTGTGGTTATAGGATTAATTTCCTTATGAATTGATTGCTTTTTATATTAATTAAATAAGGGATTACGTAGAAATCTAAGCATGTCTGTATTAAAATAAAATATAAGTTTTATTTTCCAGAAGGTATTATTTGTTACACTAATCTTTAATTGACATTTGCTTTATTAATTAATTTTAAAGTTATAAAACTAAATTATTATCAAATTAATACTTTTACTAATATTTCTTGAAAAATAAACTAAATAATTATTTTTTGAAGTGTATTAAATTTATATAAGTATTTTAATATTTATTTTGCAAATTACTAAAGAATAGAGTTTGTTTAATACGGAATAGAAAATATATCTCTAAAAGTTCTAAAAGTATTTAAACTGTCTTTTTTATGAGTCATGATAACGAAGGTAATCATTTTTAAGGATCGTTGGAGGATTAAAGCCCCTTTGAATCCAACTTTTCTAGTAAAGACCTTCCTGCTGTAGCGATGGTCCTTCCTATCAACAAACGTGCAACTGCAGGTATGATCGTAATTTTTACAGTAATTGTACCAATATATCAATATATGATGATTATCAAATTCACTTTAAAAAGAGATTTTGTATATCTTGATCACCTACAATGTAAAAAAGGTCGGTAAATCTTTAACCAGTATTTGGTACAAAGTTTGCCATTATACCAAAGTTTAGTTAAATAGAGGATCATTTTATTTTAGTTACACCATAAATTGTGAAATATGGTCGAGAAATACTCCCATGGTGCTACTGGCTGCACCAAAATTTGGTAAAAGACACAAAACTTTAACTGTGATTGTAAACTGAACGATATTTGCTTAAGACGCCATGTTTTCTTTACAACTCGGTCTCGGTGTCATGTTGTTTTAAGTCGTTTCATATATCAATTCATTTAACTAGCTAAATAATTTATTTGCATTAATTAGAGTTCATTTCATTTATGCTGAATTTTGAAATTTGGTTGGCTGTATAAAATGGTTGTCATAAAATAACCTACTTCCGGTAAATTGTTTTGTTACGGTAACTATCAACCTTGGCTTGCATTTGAGCTCTTTAAAAATACCTAATAATGGTGAAACTCTTATTACAAAGCATGTTTTACTTGGTACAATATGTTATTTTAACACAAAGCATGCTTTCCTTATACAATTTAATACAAAACAGAGGTTCACTATCCTTTGTATTCCAACTATCATCTAGAAGACTGTAAAATTTAAAACTAATAATGGTTTCTAAAACATGCTTATAAAGAAAGAAGATAGCTTAATCGTGCGCTCAATATTTTAAACTCATTAACAATTAAAAAAATAAATTTATCAGTACAACAAGAAAAATATTTAATGAGAAATTGAGAGGACTTTTCTACTGTTCAACATAACAGTATTTAACTTGCTTCTCTTATAATCTCTTATCTACTTATCTTATTAATTTTTGATGTTGTACAATAAGTAAAAAGATGTTATTTATTTATTTATTTATTTGTTTATTTATTTATATTCTAACTTGAAGAAAATTCAATTTCTTAGAGCAATTCTCATTCGATTACTCCAATGAGAATCGCGAGTTATATTGATGCAGTGAGAAAAAATATGGTCAAAACTACCAGCTTATGGTAACATTTACCGGGTCTCTGCCTCTATGAGAGCACCAAAAAGCTCGGAAATTTTTAGCAAATCACTTTAGTAATAATTTTGGTAAAATTAACATCAAAATATGGTTTTAAAATATGCGATTTAAATTCGGTAAATGGGGCAAACTTTGCTCATTTTATCATGATACCTTGAGCATGGCGTAAAAACCATTTATACGGTTATATTTAGTATTAAGATTTGTACCTTTTACTAGTTATGTGGTAACAAGAAATATAATTTTGAGAGTCAGAATTTCGGAAAAACCGCTAACATATGAATTACCAAAGAAATGGTTCATTTACAGTACATTTTGATTTATTTGACCAGATTTATGGTTTATTTTAACCAGAATTTTCATTACTATATAGTACGATACTTTTAAGAGAATATTTTCTCCATGTTCGAATACAGCATTAATCGGTGTGCTATATTAATTGTAATAAAGGAAACGAAGGAAATAAAAATAAAAATATGACCACCGAAGCCGATGTCTTCAGGGGGTACCGGCCTCGGTAGCCATAAAAACAAAACCATTTCTAATTGAGGGAGAAGCAAATGTACAAAACTATCGGGGTACTGAGGGAGTTAATTTAGGCATTTACTTCTCCCTCAATTAGAAATGGTTTTGTTTTTATGGCTACCGAGGCCGGTACCCCCTGAAGACATCGGCTTCGGTGGTCATATTTTTAGTTCTATTTCCTTCGTTTCCTTTATTGCTACTTTTTTCTGAAATTTCTGCTGCTTTTTACCTCGTGCTTTTCAAAGAAGTTTTATTTATTTAGAATTAAAAATATTTGTGTTTTCTTTTAGTAATGCTATATTTGTTGCTTATTGTTGTTAGTTCTATTATTTTTATTTTTGAGATATGGATAAAAAGTCGCTAATCGAACTTTCTCAAGTTTTAAATTAAATAAAAAAGTAATTAACATGAACGGAAATCAAACTTAAAATGTTTTTTAGCTATAGTCATTATTAAATAATAATTTTAAAGAAAAAGACATCTTTTTGTATTATGCTGAAGAAAGTAGAACAAATAAAGGAACTAGTGTAAGAATTATAATAAAAAAAGCTTGATACATTTGCTGCACTTTCTAACTGTTAAACTTATTCATTGTATTAACTTTTACATTTTTGTGTACATTACATTCACCTTTAGGCAAATATTACAAAACCTTGTTGTAGTTGAAGTAAA
The DNA here is from genome assembly GCF_982258835.1 of Parasteatoda tepidariorum. NCBI lineage: Eukaryota > Metazoa > Arthropoda > Arachnida > Araneae > Theridiidae > Parasteatoda > Parasteatoda tepidariorum. The sequence continues at coordinate 7,824,132 of NC_141765.1, forward strand.
ACATAATCTACTTTTCCCAAAATCAAATTCAAAGGCCATCACAATTTTTAATAAATCAATTCCTAAACTTGATTTAGAAAACACTCAGGGGAGAGTCGGGTAGCCCCGCCCACTTAAGGAGTATTGCTTATATTTCTGTATAATATTGAGTAATAATCAATATTTTTGTATGTTTCTATTGTTTTATCATCTAATTAAATAATGCAAAAAGAGTAAACCAAAAAAAGAATAGTTTAACTTAAAAAAATAGAAATTTAAAAAAACATGTTTTTCAGCTCTTTTCAAAATGTGTCGGGTAGCCCCGCCCAGTTACAAAAAGTATGTTTTTTGACTGTTTTTTTCAGGTGTAAATGAAAATGACCAATGTATTGACAATAGATAAACCTCATTTATCATTCTTATCGCGAAATTATATTATTTATTACATATTTATATACTTTTAGTGAATTCTATCATTTAATAACAACAATATTTGTTGTTAAAAATGCATATAACATTCAAATTTGAAGCAATAAAATAATATTCTTTGCAACCGAACATTTATCGACGAAATAAAATTGGGCGGTGATACCCGACATTCATGTGGGCGGGGCTACCCGAAATCCAATTTTTTTGTAAATTTGTAATTACTCGAACAATTTTTCACATACAAACTTCTTTCTTTGTGCAAATTAAACTTAAGACTACATACTTTAATGCTGTATGTATAGAAAAAATTATTTTTTTAGTATTAAAATGAAGTTTAATCGAAACATTCAACCAATTTTTCTTAATTTCATGACTATTGTAGTCAACATACTTTCAAAACTATTGTTTACCATGTTACCAGCTGCATAAATACTTGAAACTTTGAAAATTATCCATCTTTAATATAACAATTAAAGTCCGATGGCTCATTGATTTGAAAAAATATTCCATACATATGAAATTGACAGTGGGCGGGTACCCGACACTCCCCTACGTGACTTTGAAGATATGTTTATTTACTTTTAAAACTTATAATAACGTAACCAACTTTCAAAAGAGTCGTAAATTTTTTGCATTTTTTGAGGAATAAAAAAGACCAGAAACAACTAGTATTTCCCACAAATTCTAAACTTATGTTATTTTTCCTGTCCAATTGTTTTAAATAACTTGTGCTAATTTATTTGTAAAGCATAACTTCAAAACGATGTTTTTTTGGCTATTTCAGAATATATTCTTGTTAACTAAATTTTTGTTTATTATCTACGGATGAGAAACTAGTACTAATTTATTACTACGGTATTATTACGGTACTCTTTGTCAGTATATGTTAGATACTAATAAAATGAGCTATTCTGAAAGTTCATAACTTTCTCTAGAGTTTCACTAGATTCTCATTAAATGGCACATTTGTATTAAAAATAATTACTTTCAGTAAAGTGCGCTCTATGCTTGTGTTTATCTTTAAACTACTATTTGTATTGAAACTCACAGACGTCCACAAATGTACTACTTTGATAATATAACCATAATGCTATTCGTCAGTTAAAAATGATCTATGCGCTATAAATAAAATCAATTCCAATTTAATATTTTCCATATTCCGCAAAATAGTCTAGTAAAAAAATGTCTGGCGAAATCGAAATAACAACTACAATTTTTATGTGCTACTTTGATGTCCCTTACAAACTGCAATTTTGACAGCTTTATCTTTCACTTTAAGTGAGTGTTGGAATTTTTTTCAAAATAGTCTTATGATTCTAGTGGATAGTAAAGTTTTATGTTTTCCGATTTCTTTCATTTGGTCTAACAAAAGGGAAAATAAGTCTAAATAAATATTATGTTTATTATATTATACATACTATAACTTATAAACAATGCGTAGTTTAATTAATTAGAGAAAAATTTAAATGCTGCTAAATCAAAATTACAGAATTTTCATGACAGAACGAGGGAAATCTTTAAATCTATTAGAATAACACTTTTACTCTTTTTTAAACAAAATTGCTGCTTATGTAAAGAAAATGTACAAGTACCTCGCATTTATTCCTTTATTTTCTTTATTATTTAAATAAATTTCTTAAACAATAATGTTATATGAAAATAATTTAATTACACTTAATTAAAGTACTGAAATCTCCTCTTAAACTTTTACGGTTCAACATTGAACCTTAATGTTGGTACTTTGAACTTTATATTTGATACTTTGAGCCCGAATATTGTTACCCGGTAATACATTGTAAATTAGCTGTAACTTTAATAATTCATTAAATAGAGCCAAGTTTCCGCTTGATTTGAACATTTGTATCATGTACTCAAATTTATGAAATGCAATAATATTGTTCAACATTGCACAAAATTATGGTTGAAACAAATTTGAACGAAATGTTAAGGCACAATGTGTTCGAAGCGTGTCTGTAAATTCCAGTAATTACATACTTGATTACTGAATTACAATTAGTATTAACAATAAGCATTTTTTACTGTAAGTGATTATCACATTAAAATAAGAAACTGGATTTGTATTAAGTTAACTCTAAACGACACTATATGCATTTATTTTGGTTATAGTAGGAACACGCATAAAATCAAAGCTTCCTTTCAAAAAACAAGCAAGGTTATTCTATTCATTATGGTATAAAATGAATACTTAAAATATTGAAATCAGAAGTTCTTAATAACAGCTTCAAAATTAAAGCACTACTATTCCTAAATTAAAATCATTAAATTGTGCATAATTACGAATCATCATATTATACTACTCAATACAATTTCAATCTATTCAAGGAAGCTTTTGTTATTCATATTTAGGGAAAAATAATATTTGGTGATTTTATTTTTGCTCTCACAGTAGCACTTCACTTACAGCATTTTTCAGTGCAACGAAGTCTTAAATGGTGGTACAAATTTTTATTTTACAAATTCATAATGAAAATGTTTTACCTTTATTTGGATTACTTGGAGATGTTAACCTCTTTTTAAAACTCTCAGTTAAGGTACATGTTTACTATCAATGTTCCAACCTATCAGACGTAGCCCTTTATCAAACTATGTGTGCTGAGGAATATATATTAATAAACTTTAGGGAAAAAGCTAATTAGCTTTAAAAAACATGAGTTTTAAAAAAATGAGCCCATATATTAGGAAAGAAATCAAATTAAAAATAAATTCCTTCTTTTCTCCATATGAAAGAAAATACAATCATAAGTTTTTCAAACTTGAATCATTAACTCAATCGACATCAGTCCTGAAAAGTACCCTTTATCCAAACTTAGGTCAATGTCCTAGGTATGTGCTTTTGACTATGCAGTATTCAAAGGCAAAAACACGTTAAGCACTGAATGACTCAAAAATAAATGAAAAGTTTTTTAATTTGGACACTTCTTTTTATTTTATTTATCTATTTATTATGATAGCTTGCAAAAAGTGCAATGTAGAGCTCTGAATGATTTACCATTAACCATCAGCGTAATAATACAGTAACTAAAACAATATTCTAAAGGGTAAGGGAAATTTGGAAGAAAAAAAATGTCACAAAGCCTTGATTGAGGTGTGCTATTAATTGAGATACCTAGTTTATCACCTTAAATTATGCTGAAGCATTATTCTAGAGAATAGTAAACTTTATTGATATCAAATATCGACGCAAAAGTTTTAAAATATCTAAATTAAAAATAAAATTGTTTAATATCTAATTGTTTTTTTAAATTTTTTAGAGGGAAGAAAAATCCCAAATAAGAGTATTACTTTTAATGATTTGTATAATTATAGTTCTGAGTAGCTAGCTATATCTATGAGTAATTACAGTTAATAGAATATTTATGTAATAAAATATAATAATTAATTTTACTCTTTTCGGCCTTTCGGCTGGAATTTAAGATACTTTTAACTGGAACTAAGTTTGAACTCAGAAATGTTTGAAGTAAGGCTCACAAAGCAGAACATTGAGTTTATATTAACATTTTTAAAATGAAAGTTAATTTGATGCAAGATAATTTTAAATAATAAAAATAAAATAAATAAAGAAAAGTTAACTGAAGTCTGAAATATCTGAGAAAGAGAATCAAGCTCCCACTGTAAAAAATCTTGGTTAAAATTACGGTAAATCCATCCGTAAAATCCATTTTTCCTAAAACCCATTTTAACAGTAAATTTTACGAAGAAAAAAATTTCGGTAAATTACCATACTATATGACAATTCTAGTAAAAAAAATGTGTTTAATAAAACCAAACAATACGGTATATTAATCCTTCATTCGGCAACTTTTCCTTTCTTATGGTAGAAATTTACATTCAAATTCTAGTTTTCAAAACTATAGTTCTTGTTGCCACATTAAAAAATGCATAAATGAAAAATAATTGAAACAAATAAATTATTTTTATGCCATGCTCTAAGGTATCAATGCTAAAATTGTCAAATTATATCACATATATCATAAAACTATATTTTGCTGTTAATTTTTTTCAAAATCATCTAAATTATTAATCAAAATTACGTAATTTTACCAAATCGCTTCGGTAAAAATTATCGCGCTTTTTGGAGTTCCTGTCGATTTAACTCACAAAGCAGAGTATGCTAAAAATCATGAAGTACACAAATAAACTGGAACACATTTATTATTACTTTCAATGTTTAACTTAAATCTAAAATTCTAATTGAATATACAAATATATAAAGGATCATCATCCACAATATCATACAATCGGCCATCGACTCAAAAGATGAGTGGGCTGCTCATCCCTCTCCACCGGCATGAAAGAAGAAATTGTTCGTTCTTTTATAGATAACGATTTCGTACGTCACATTGATTGAATGCTTGTTTCTTGAATTTTCTTTACTTCCATCCTGGAAACGAATCTGAAAAAAGAAAACTCAAACACTAAAGTTTATAACTGGAAACTACTTATTTCCACAGTTCCCATAGATCCAGAAGCATGGTAAATTTTTCCATATTCTGGTAGCTTTTAACATACTTTTTTCTCATTGTAGTAGTATACAGCGAGATCTAAGGGACGGAAGTGACATCATCAATAGAACGTATATCAATAGAACGAAAATGTATCTTAAACTGGAAGTCATTTTATTTCTGCCCGTCCGAGTTTTGGTTTATTATTATGTTTTGAGAATGGCAACGCTAATTAATTTAATATTAGTTTTTGGTGGTGGCTAAAAATCTAACGTAACATTAGCGTAAAAATTTCAAGAAAACATGCATGTGATTAAGGGAATTGTATCTGCTCACGTGTTTGTATAAAAATGCATTTTTTAAATAATGCATGAGTTCTAATAATTCTGTTACTCGACATACTGTCACAAAAAAAGAAAGATATTACGTTCACACATACAGCGAGTGAGTAACAATTGGAAATGAAATTCACAAGGTTGAATCTCATTTAGTTTTTCTAAATTGTTAAACTAGAAAATAATAACAGAATTAACTAAAAATTCCCAAGTGAAAATTGAGGATTAATAAATTAACAAAAGTAATAAATTTACAAAAAATAATAAGTTTTTGCAAGAAAAATAAATAACCACGCAATTCTGAAGTGATAAAGTACCACATTTTTGATAAAAAATCAACTTTAAAGTTTCGACAAGAACATTAGTTCACGTATTAAAACTAAAAACGCAATAAAATTTGCGAGACTCGAAAAAATCTCTAAGTGCCGGAACAAAAATAATTGAGAAAATGAATAAATATTCCCATTACTTTTAAATTATAACTTTCATTCCTATTACTTTTAAATAATAACGCGTAAAAAAATCTCTTAGATAAAATCAGAACGGAAAGGTTGAAGGGAAAGCTGTGAAGGAAGGGGTAGCTGTGAAACTACAAAATAACGTAAAACATATCAATGAAAATGATGAAGTGTATTTGATGTAGACGAATAATTTTAAATCAATGAAGTAATGTTGTAACAAAAGCAGAAATTATAATTAAAAAAAAGTTAAGTAGAAAAATTTAGAATAGAAATAAAAATTAAAGTGGAAAGGGGAGAGTAAAAATTAAGTAAGGCCTCCTTATCACAGGAGGATGAACACTGACACCTGTTAAATAAGTAGGTTGTGGAACTCATTTTTTCCTACAAGCATCTAAAAGATAAGTATATGACAGATGTTCTTAGAATATTTTTGGCGCAGGTTTGATCCCCACACTGGGCAAAATAGAAATTCATTATCAAGAATTATTTTATTCATGACTGGAAGTTTCATGAAATTGCTGTTTGACTAGTTTACTGTGAGTTTTTGTATTTTCATTTTTGTATTATATTCTCAGGAGTTTGTTCGAAATTTCTCTTCTGATTTGATTTTATGTCGTTCTTGTATTTTTCATGGACTTTTGCAAAACCTTCGGGGTATTGAGGGAGCAAATTTTGACATTTGTCTGGCTCTCTCAATAGAAAAGGTTTTGTTCTATGGCTTCCGGAGCTGGTACCCCCTGAAGACGTCGGCTTTGGTGACCATATTTTTATTTCCATTGTTTTCTTTTTTCTTTATTGCTTTAACTGCATAAAGTAATTCTAAATTTTTTAAATAAAAAGGTTTTTTTTAATTTTATTCACTTAATTTTAAAAAAAATCAATTACAGATATTAATTAACAATATTTTTACCCGTTATCATTTATACCCGCTATTATTATTTATTTTATTTTATACTCATTTAAAAATTATGTATATTAAAAAATTCTTTATTAATAAACATTTCATATGATTAAATAATATACATTATTAAAAACATAATATTTTTTAATTTATATTAGGTAAATATATGAAATCAAATACTTTTATTTACAATAAATCTTAGACTTTTTTAATATATGATGCTTTCTAAAATCATTTATTAATTCATATGAATACACACAACAAATATAATATTCTTTCTTTTTTATTTAACACTAATACAAATTATTACTAAATATAAATTTAATTAAGATAATTTTCACTAATTTTATCTATTTGTTTATAGATATATTAATTAATATTAAATAATATTAATAATAATATTATTAAGATTATCTATATTAAACACATTTATATTAAATATAAAGTAAATTTAAGGCTATTAATTTATTCTAATTCTTACATTCACGCATAAATAGCGACATCAGAGTAAGTACAAGTGCATGATAACTGACATCGCAACCCGAAAAACGTAATACTAATATTATGAAGGGGCAGAAATAAAACCAGTAGGACGTTACAATTCAGATAATAATTCAAATTTAAGAATTTTTGGAAGTGAATGTGCATATTAATCTTCTTTTCAATGCTTAACTTACTTTTAAAAATGTTAGTTATATACTGTGCATCTATGCTTTTAACTTTCAAAACTATATTTTACACTTTATGTATTTCAATTATTTACAACATCATCATTTTCTAATATTTACTTGAATATATCTAACTCACATTACTTTGGTTCATTATGTTAAAATACTTTCAAGAAAATATTTCATAATTTATAATATTACAATATTACATTTTTAAGGTAAATATTTTTTTGCACTTGTTGTTCAAACTCACACTATAGTTTAAATTTCTTAATTTTAAAAATGGTTAAATATTTTTCATCAGTTTTTAACAAAAACTTCTCTATTATCTCGTTTTTTCCCGTTAATGTACGAAAATTTTTTGCTGATATCAAATGTGTTTTTTATGTTTGTGTTTCATTTTTATGCAAGGTTTTTTTTTGTTTTTTGTTTTTTTGATTTGGGCTTAAAACATGTTATTCTTTTAATTCTCTAATTTTTTTCCAACAAAGAAAAGCATGTTAGATTTTTTGATCACTGAGGAATAATTTCTTTAAAATAGAACGTAGTAGGTAGAAACGTTTTATAAACTTCCTGTATAGATAACGTTAAGGCTAGACACGAAAATTGAGCTGCGATGAAAACCAGGCCAGGATGAACACCAGGCAAAAACACTGATTTGATATCAAAACCTACAGTCATTCACGAAAGGGGATGTCTTGTGCGAAAATTATCATTTCGTATAGTAATCTTTTTCATTTTTCATCTCATAGCCTTAATATCATTTCACATATACCATATCTAATGTGCGCACTTTTTCAAAGAATCATCACAAAATATTAAACCTTTACTTCAATTTTATTTGAATTTATATTTCACAACCGTATTATAACTAATTCCCTTTTAGAACTTACAATATCATTCCTAACTCTTTTATTATGTACGACGTAACTTCTTTGTTTATCTACGAATTTGACAAGAAGTGATAGTAAAAATGTATTAAAGAATCAAGTAAATATATTAAAAATCTGAAATATATATTTTCTTAGCTCTATACAAATAATATCTCCGAAGTAGAAATAGTATGTCAATGGACTTAGATCTTCAGGCATGATTCTGCGAACAATGTATAATTAAGTTCCATATGGAACAAAAGTTTATTACTTACAAAATAAAGAATTCGGGAAGTGAGATATGAATGAAGTGAATTCTACGCTATCCTATAGCTGTCAAAAACAGCAAGGTATTACTTCAGAAAAATCAGATAATATGGTATGCTTGACTTCAAACCCTTCTGTAAAGAGAACGGAATTCAATACCCATACGTCACAGAACAAGATAAATCTTGTTCGAGCTTGATCCCAGCTCTCCCACGCTTTGTAATGTTTTTTTATTTCCAATGGCAAGGCATATTACATTTATAAAAACAAGATAATGCGAAACAATGAGCAAGCAATTACGAATATTGATTATCAGACGTTCTCTAGCTCTCCAATACGCGGAGTCGGCAGAGCCACGAAGTTTCCCAAATCTACGCAGATGAGCTCTATTCAGAGGTTCTCCCAGATGAACAAAGAAGGGAGTCGAAAATACCAATTGTATGGAGATGTTCATTCAGGCAATCATGTCCCGTAACCGTTTTGTAAATGGTATCCATTAAAGTCTATAGGCATTTTTGAATTCAACTCCTAATTTGAAAATAAAGCAAGTTATTACCAATTTTATAATATCAAATAATAAAATGAAGTAGTTGTAGCGGGAAAAATTCCCATTATATGTCTCTTCGATTTTAAATAATTCATTTGCATTTTTTTTAAAAGAATTAATGTATAATTGGGTATAATATAGCCTACGTCACAGGTTGTGTTGTTCCTACTAAATTTAACCCATGAAAGGCATTTTCTGCGAGCCTAACTTCAAGCCACAAATAAACAAACGAAGTGTTCGATCGTTTAAATAGCTGCTCGCCAGATTTTATTGCATTATAAAGAAAAGTTATTGAAACTAAATACAACTAAATAAACAACAACAACTAAAACAAATAACAACAACTACTAATAACAATAACTAAATAAACAACAACTAAATTCCATTAGTTTAGCATTGCGTCATATGTTGTTCCTACTAAATCGAAGTAGTTGTGTTTTTTTCATATTATACCCACCCAATTGGGTATAATATAGCCTACGTCACAGGTTGTGTTGTTCCTACTAAACTTAACCCATGGACGGCATTTTCTGCGAGCCTAACTTCAAGCCACAAATAAACAAACGAAGTGTTCGATCGTTTAAATAGCTGCTCGCCAGATTTTATTGCATTATAAAAAAAAGTTATTGAAACTAAATACAACTAAATAACCAACAACAACTAAAACAAATAACAACAACTACTAATAACAATAACTAAATAAACAGCAACTAAATTCCATTCGTTTAGCATTGCGTCATATGTTGTTCCTACTAAATCGAAGTAGTTGTGTTTTTTTCATATTATACCCAATTGATAACATGATATAAATATGTAGTTATTTATTTTCTAACAGAAAATAAAATTAATTCAAATATTTTTCATTTCATGAGATTAAAAAATAAGTACATTTATATTTCAATATATTTATTAATTTATTATAGTTGATAACATTATAAGCATTAAAGGGGAAAATAAATTTATTAATATTTTTTTTAATAAAATTATGATTGAATTCTATAGAAATAAGCAGCTTTATATATATTCAGTTGATACTTAAAAATTAATAAAAATGTAAAACTAATAAAAATGTAGATAAAACTCAAGCGATACAGAGAACTATCTTTTGAGAACTATGTACAGATACTTTTGAATTTAACTCCTAATTTGAAATTAAAGTAAGTTTTATCATTATTATTATATCAAATAATTATTTATAGCGGCAAAAATTCCCATTATATGTTTTTCGATTTAAAATAATTCATTTCGTAATTTTAAAAAAAAATAATATATAATTGATTACATAATGTAAATATGTAGCTATTCATTTTCTAATGGAAAGTAAAATTAATTTAAATATTTTTTTCATAAGATTAAAAAAATAAGTGCATTTATATTTTATTATAATAATTAATTTAATATAGTTTATAAGACTGTAAGTTTAAAGAGGGAATAAATTCATTTATATATTTATTTTAATAAAATTCTGATTAAATAAATAATGTAGATATATTATTATTTATTCTTTTTTCAAATTAGAAAATAAACTTTTTTCTTAACAATAAATTCATATTACTTAAATATCTATAGTAATACGCATTAGAGCTTTCGCTTTTTAGCGAAACTAAAGATGTCCGCCAGCTTTGCAACTAATAACGATTAATCGCTAAATTATAATAATTTCTCTTTTGTGAAATTGCGTAATATATTAATGAAATCACAATTTAATTAATTACGTAAAAAATTACGTAATAAATTAAGTAAATGACTGATTAATTAATCACATAATAATTTAATTACGTAATAGTTTTCTTCATTGAAAACAGATGACGTCAGAAATTCTTACAAGAATAACGAAACTAATAAGCGTTGCCACCGTAAACAAAAAAACTATATATCAATAAGTGTTGCCACCACAAAAAACTAATATTAAATTAATTAGCGTTTCCATCCTCCAAACATAATAATAAACCAAAACTAAAACTCTTACGGGCAGAAATAAAAAGCCATTGACGGTCTATGATGATGTCACTTTCGTTCCTTATATCTCTCTGTATACTGTTCAATGTATACCGTATTTCTTACAGTAATATTTACTAAATCACAGTAATTTAAAAAATGCAGTATATCCGATTTTTTGGTTCATAAAATTTCGCGATAAAAATACATTTTACTGAAAAAGCACAAGTATCCTGAGTGGCGGAACATTTTACGGAAATTTGATACGGAATCTTTTACTGCGCATGGCATTGAACATATAAAACGTTGATGGCATTCATAAATATTGAAATTGAGTTGCTTTAAGGTACTTTAAAAAAACACAATTAAATAAATAAAATTGAATTACTTGCTTTCTGAGATAAATGAGGCTTGGAATTAAGCGAATGAAAAAGTTTATTGCAGTTATTTTAAGGTTCAATAAAATGTTAGTCAGTTACTACTACGTTTTGCGAGGCAATTTTTATAGCAAGTCAGTCAGTTGAGAAGAAATTTTTTTTAGCATAGAATAAAATCCATGCTAATTACAATTAATTAATATCGTGAAGCATTTGGCTGGCATTTATGCTCTGAATTTAATATTGCTTCACAATGCTTCTAATCGTACTATAAAGATATTTTTCTGTAATTTTGCAGTATGTGTCTTTTATAGCAAAATACACAGATACTTTTTGCTTTAAATTTGATAAAGCTTTTGAAAAAAGATGGATTATAGTACACTAAACTTTTGAAAGAACTTATATATTCAATTCGGCTTTTTTTTAAATATAGTAATATGAAATTTTACTCTACACTTAAGTAGTCAGTCCAAGATTTAAAATGATGGACAATACTCAGACATTGCCTAGTTTAAAATTTTTATTTAATTACCAATAACGTATTGCTTCTTTTCGTAACTATAAATGAAAGTCAACTTACTTTTCCTTCTACTCTTTCAGATAAGTGTTTTATTGTGAGGTGAATTTGATTGAATTGATGATGATTTATTGTGAATAAATGAATTAAAGAGCTTAAGGAAAAAAGTGCCAAATGACATTTTGAAAAGCATTTTAATGAGAAAATGTGTTTGTGCATTTTTCAAGCAATTTCTTGCTGCTTCTGTATTTTTTATAGATAAATTCATTAAAATTTAGCTTAGAACATTCGTTCTTTATTATGTTTTCAAGTTTATCTTAAATGCTGTTGTATTTTATCTTTATATTGATAACAACATAATTTGGTTTATAAATTTCATTATACAATTAAAACAAGACAGTTTTTAATGAGAAAATTTATTTTACAAACACTTTCTTGCTGTATTTTCTAAGGCAAAATTCATTAAAATTTCACTTAGAACTTTCGTTAACTAAGTCCTTTATTGTCTTTTATTCTAAATTTGTCTTAAATGCGATGTATTTTGTCTTAAAATGTGATAGCAGAATATTTTGATTCAGGTATTTTATTATACAATAAAGAAAGTCTCTGAATAAGAGCAGAAAAGTCTTGACCTGAGTTCTTTTAAGCTTCAACTGTATTCAAATTTGAAGTGAAAAAAGTTCAAATTGATAATTCTGTTTTTTCTTGAAAAATGTTTCCACTGTGTAAATATACGTTTGGTGTGAATGCGTTCACCGAAAAACATTTAAATAAATTCTTGAAGCAGTGGTAAAAAATTCATCTTTAAATGGAAATAATTACTATCATCTTCAATATATTAAGAAAAAAATAATTTTATCAGCGCAAGTACCTTTTTCTGACTTCCTTTTGATCTTTAGACTCGTTTTGGAAAAGACTTTGAGGTCTATCTTAAAACAAATCCCTTAAAATTCTGCCTTTAAACATCAAAGAAGCAGAATTTCTTCACAAAAGCAAATCTTCAAAATTTAAGACTGTGGAAAAAAGAATACTGAAATTCAAAACTAAGAAGTTTGTTTCCAAAACAGCTTATAAATGTTTATCTTTCATTTACTATGTCCTTTAAAAAGACATTTAATAAACACTACCCTTGAGTTTAGTAAAATGAGGGAAAGTATTTTCTTTGATGAGTTTTGAAAATTATGTTTCGATAATTTAGAAATCTAATCTATTAATTCATTTAAATTATACCTTCATAATTTAATGCATATTTTAATTTTAAGACATAAGACACTTTTAGTGGGTAAACGAATTCCTTAGGATTCAAGTGGCATTTAATTAAAGAAGCTATCTTATCGTCCCTCTCCTACTAAAACGGGTGCAAATTAGTGAGATGTAGGAAAATCATTAGAAATTAATGTTTTGTGTACAAAAATGAAAAACAATAATACGATTATCCATAAATTCTACTATATTTCATAAACACTCTATATTTAATTCATATTGTAACTGCAAACAGTTTCATAACTTTGAAAAACATTTCGAAGACAACACAAACATATTTTATCATTATTTAATGTAATTTAAGTGTATTGCACGGTTTTTTAATACATGTGGGTATTATATTTTCAACCTTAACTCAATGCGTAATACATCATTTACATTGTTGATATTTCTTACAAGAAGTATTTTATTTTTTTACCATTGCCTGATAAAAGATCAAACATATCTTTAAACGTAGTTTTGAATTTTATAGTTTTTGAATGTTATGTTTTGTATGTATTTTTTACGTACTTCCATTGAAATAAAAATGAAAATTAGAAATCAGCTCTAAAATTTTTATATCAAAGCTTCAAATTTTTTCAAATTAGTAATGCGAAACAGAATGATGGAGATATAAGTAACAGCATTTAGTAAAGATTCAATTAAATCTTGCTTTTTTACTCAAAATCGAAATCATATTAGCTGTATAGTTGCTTAACAAGCCATGGAGCATTCAGCTAAGCCAAACGTTTGAAAATTCTGATTAACTGATTCAGTCCTTTGAATCTAAAAATAAGACTTTCCTTAATATTTTAGATATTTCTAGTAGAGCATTTACACCAATGTCCTACTAGAAAGGACTTTTTAGCAAGAACGCAAATGGTTAAAAACTAGGTTATACAACTATACATGCCCAGTATATGTACATAGTTGGAAAGTTCTATTAAAAATGGTTAAATAGCAATTTATCTGATTGTTATTTTACCATAATCAGACAAAAAAGTCAAATAACAATAAATAAGATGGTATTCAAACTGTTAACTGTCATAAAAACAGTTTAAGAACTGTTTTCACCTAATGCTGTTAAACAACCAGAATTTTATCGCACCAAGTAGGCCACCTAATGAAACCACTTAGTTCCTTGCAGCTGGGTATTTATAGTCAAGAGTACTCATCTGCCTATCTCATGGCCGTCAGAACTGGGGTTCGAGTCCTAGCGCTGATACCACAAAATTCCTTCCTTCACATGAAGAGTTTCCAGTATCCGGCACTCCCGAATTTGTAACCCTAGACTCTTAGAATATACGATACTCTCATTCACGCATAGATGGCAATATCGTAAGGCTGCATATTACAAAAAAAGAAAAAAGCTTAGCATTTCCCACTATCGGGAAAACAAACAAATAAACTAATTAAACCACAATCCACGGATCATTTGATAAAACACAACTGAATCAAAAACTAACTCCAATGCCCTCTATCTTACCAAAAGCCTAGCTCCAATGTCCAGTTAAATTTGAAAGAGATTAATTTTAGATTAATTTTAAAAGATAGGGAGGTGTAAGATTAATTTTAAAACAGAAAAAAGATTACTTAAATGTTATTCTAAGACTCCGCCTTATAACGATGGCTCGTTATGTATTCCATGTTAACTCCGTGGAGAAATTTTTGTTTCTGCTCTTGTAAGCAAATTTTGGCTCTCAGTCAATCACTGATCCGTATTCTGTATTATCTGAACTACGTTTATAGAAATAGGAGCTCTAATTAATACTAATGTAAAATAGGCTTTCATTGTTTGAATCTATTGTTATTATTTTTGCATTTTCTGATAAATTAGTCAAGAAATTGGACAAAAACGTATGGATCTTGCTGTGGTAAGCTTTAATTTGTTTATATACTAAGTTATTTTGCAAACTTTGTTAATTAGAAAAACAGTTGAAGGAAACAAAACTAGCTTAAGTCTACCGGTTTATATATAGTGCACCACAACAATATTTATATTTAATATAATCATAATAAATAATTAGGTCAATATAAATTGAAATCTCGTTCATTTGACATTTAACTATAGAGTTTGTAAAATCGACAATTAGTTCTGAATAATTATTTACCTTTAATCCTTATCGATTATTATGTAACAAATTTGTCATAATATAATGTTGAATGTTTAATTTTTCTGAGATAAAACTTAATTATCCCTATTCACGTTTAAACATTAAGTGTGGTTTAAATATTGATCATTTTCATATTTTTAAAAATAGTATTCATTAAGCATTTCAATTTATTTACACAATCAAACGCGTTAATTAGATCATTGTGTTCTAATTTAGAGATCAATTTATTTATGTTTATAAGACTTTGTTTGAATAATAATAAAGCATATATTCAACGAAAAACCTTAACAATCCAAATCAAAATCAATTGCAATAATTTAGTTGAAATTTTGAGCGAAGTAAAGGTAAATTACCATTTCACGCTCAACTAATATTTTAATCGAAATTATTGAACTATAGAATTTTAGTCCATGAATGATTTCACTCAGAAATCAATTTATTTAAGCTACAAATATTAAAATATCATCATTTTAATCCAAGTTTGAAAAATTTAGATGACATCTTATGTGGTCCGTAATGTTTAGATTACTCTCATTACGTTTGTAGCTCTTGCAAATATTTACACGAAACTAAATTTAATTTTCTCTGTTAAACTATTTTTGATCATTTGTACAAAGTGAAAATCAATGATAGCTTTGCAATATTTTTAATTGATTACTCATCTTACAATTTATAAGTTGTAATCATTGATTTGATATTAGTTTTAAGATCGAATAAAATTCATAGCTGTCTGCGTCATTAAGAATAAATAAAAAAAAATTTATTGAAAAATAGTTTATAGTTTGTTCTATACAGCAGCTTGAAAATTTATCAGATGATAGTAAGTTTTTTTAATTATAGATTTAAAGATTGCATAATAGTTTAAAAATAAAATGAAAAAATTTCACAAATTTATTAAATGTCTAATAGTCAAAATGCATTTTACCTGAACATATTTTTGCGCGTAACTCGAACTTCTGAAATTAGCTCTATAAGAAAGTGACAGAAGACTTAACGTTTTTGCACTGTATTTAAATTTCAAGTGATTCAACTGAAATTCATCTATTTTCAAACATATTGAACTTATTGTAAGCCATTTTAATGAAAAATGCCTATTGATTTATTATTTCATAAATTATCTTGATTTATCATAATATTAATTCCCGTTTGCAAAAAGTGTCAAAAACATATTGCTACGTAAAAAGTAAAAGATATTTTAGGCCACAGCAACAAAAATGTACAATGCATAATTTTCGTTAATTTAAGGTTATAAGTATATTATTTAATTTAATTACGTGGAATGTTGAAACTAAAATGGTCTTTGTCAAAAAAGAAAACTTAATTCTTTTTCTACTTCAATAGAACAGGTATCAATAAAAGGTTTCTTACCTGGTTCTTCTACCCGGGTCGGTTCGTACCTAAATAAATCTTAAAAGAAATGACCACATACTCAAAAAGAAATACTCCTTCGAATTAGTTAACAGGTGTATATTAACGAAACAACACTAAAAAAAAAAAAAAATCATGATCTCCCTTCTCCAGTAACACAAAAGCTCTCAAAAAATTGTTGTTTTTAGAGATTTCAATATCCAGTGGCGCCATCTAGTATGTCCTCTGGCAAGGAAAATGGTATTCTGTTTGAAACAGTATTTAAAACAAAATAAAACTAAAATTAAATTTAAACGCATTGTTTTTACACTTCAAAAAATATAAAAATGATAAAATTTAATATTTACAAATTTTTCAGAAACTTTTATTGTATTTTATGTTTTAATGATGTACGAAAATAGTTTTATAGATTTATGTGATAATAGACTTAATTATGTTAATTAGTTAATGTTTTTCTTTTTCTTTTTTTTTTGAAAAAAAGTATTTTCGGTGGGCAACATGTTAATATGCAGATAAAGCAACTTATATGAAAATAAAAATATACTGGGAGAAAATGCTGCACTTTTGATCAATTTTATGTAAAAAGTAATTATTCAAGACTTAAGAAATTTTTTTGATAAATACCTTATTCGTTGATCTGTTAAAATACATTTTTAAGAACGAATTCTGTAGAATGATTTAGAAAACGGGATTCATGGCGTTATAACTTTGACCACCATATGTTGTATTTTGTTTCATCAAATTTTATTCCTTGGGTAACACTAAGTGTGAGTTATTTCCTTGCAAACTTGGTAGTTGACTGAATTTGTATATTCAGGTATTTAAAATCTATTTATCATACAGCTAAAATAAGCTAAAATAAAGTTAATTATGAACGTATTACTAAATATATTTTACTGGAATACTTCTAAAATTTATAGCCTCACTTAGAAAAGAAACATTTTTAGACATTGTGATTACATAGTACAAAAGTAAATGTAGTTGTGCTAACTAGACCTGATGTACATACCTTGAATAATTCTAATTACAATATAGAATAGTGTGCAAGATGCGCACTACTTTTTGATTTTGTAAAGATCTGGAAAAAAAAATTAAATTTAAATTGATATTTCCTCTTAAAGAGAATGAAAGTCTTGTGCTTATCCACTTTAGTTCTGATTTCAAATAAAAGTACAATAAGGTTTTATTTTCTAATGAAATTGATTGAAAAATTACTCACGAACTAAAAAAACGAAAAAAGTTTTAAAGCGCAGACCCTAAAAACCTGAAATGTTTATCAACGCACCGGATATTATAAGTTGTAACAAGTAGTAAATACCATATATGGCAGTACTTTTACTTTCGTTACTTGTACCGCCGGTACAAGTAAAAAGTACGTACTTTTACTTGTACTTCGTTACTTTTTAAATTTAGTACTTTTACTTGTACTTTCGTTACTTTTTTAGGGAAAAAGTACAAGTATTTGTAACGGAAATGTCCAATGAAATCGTTACTTTTTTCTAAAACTCAGAAATCTTTCTAAAAAAAAATTTTAAAAAAAATTAAATTTAAAAAAAAAATGCTTATGTTTTTTTAATTTATAAAATTAATGTGCAATATATAAGCATTCACAGCTAACTTCGTGAGTTTAAATACCTTGACCACCCGTGGAGTGCTTATTCAGCGTTGTTAAGCGATGGTTAAGCACGTTCTGAGAAATTCTCGCAGCAGATTCAGTGACACCACTTTCGAAATGCAATTATTTTGCAAAATGAATAAAAAATATTAATTAGCAAGTTATTTTCATTCATTTTCGAGTTTTATGCATTTATTTAATAGATTTTAAATAAAAAATGTTGGATTTTGTTATTATGTTTTTCAATTTTCTTTTTGAACTCACTAAAAATACATTTTTGTCTTAATAAATTTTTTACTAAATACATTTTTACCTAGTGCATTTTTTACTGAAATTATGTTTATGCCCGACCTTGTCAAACAAAGCCCAGTCAAATTTCGAAGTTTAGATCCCTAAGTCTAATGTTCGGAAAATGATTTTCTCGCATGACTTCAGCATTAGCCATTGTTACAAATAAAACTGTAGACTGTTCTATTTCAACTTATACTGCACATTCAATTATTTTTTACCAGCTCAAAGATCACAAAGCTATCTGAAACCCCGTGTTTGCTTTGTTTATGTTTGTGCTTTTAAAACGCGTTTCTATAGAGTTAAACAATTTTAAATCACTGGTAATTTAAATAAATAAAAATAATAAACTAAAAATTAAAATCAATAGATAAAATTTCTTTTTCGTGCAAATCCATAAAAAGTTTGAAATTAAAACTATATTTGATTTTAAAGTTATATTATACGATTATATTATAAAATTATATTATAATATTCTTTCGAATTTAAAAGTAAATTTAAATCCATAACTTTCAAAATTAAAAATAATTAAATAAATAACAACAATTTTGCAAAAACATTACAGAACATAAGAATATTATTCAATAAAATTTAGGTTACTTTAAATTTTCAATTTCCTAGAAATGTACTTTTAAATCGTTACTTTTTTTGTTTTGTACTTGTACTTTTACTTGTACTTTTTACTCGTTACTTTTTAAAATAAGAACTTTTTACTCGTTACATTTTTTAAAATTACTTGTACTTTTACTCGTTACTTTTTAAATGTAACGTTGCCATATATGGTAAATACATATAGGGTAGATAATCACAAGATTTTATAAAATTCATGCTATTTATTTTCGATAAAATTGCAAAACTTAGTAAATGTTATATAGCATTTTAAAGGAATTTTGATATATATATATATATATATATATATATATATATATATATATATATATATATATATATATATATATATATATATATATATATATATATATATATATATATATATATATATATATATATATATATATATATATATATATATATATATATATATATATATATATATATATATATATATATATATATATATATATATATATATATATATATATATATGTTACCGTTAAAGTATGAAATCCGTTAATTTATAGAATACCTAGTTATTTCATAGAATAACGATCTGCAGCCCGTTAAAGTGTAAAATAATCTATATGCTACAGCTCAAAGTTTAGGTACTGGTCAGGGATTTAAAAAATGCTCGTGTAAAACCCAGTGCGTCAGCAAAAAATGTTTTTGTTTTAGAAATGTAATTCCAAGTGTCATTTTAGTAATCCTAGTAGCAACAAATGATTTTATGGTACGTTTCCATAAATACCATTTATACGCTGCATAAATTAGATATATTGCTTCTTTTTCATTTTAATTGTCTATCATTAGTTTATTTATAGAATACCTAGTTATTTCATTTTAGATAAATTGTTTATTTTACACTTTAACTGTCTCTCATTAGTTAATTTATAGAATAGTTAGTTATTTCATAGAATAACTAGTTAAAGTGTCAAATTAATAACATATTACACACTTTAACGGATACGATCAGTTATTTCATGGAATAACTGCATTATATACTTTAACGGTAGCATATATATATATATATATATATATATATATATATATATATATATATATATATATATATATATATATATATATATATATATATATATATATATATATATATATATATATATATATATATATATATATATATATATATATATATCATAATAAATAAATACAAAAAAAAAGAAGAAAATTAAGAAAAACAAAAAAATTTATTTATTACGCATAAGCTACAAGTAAGTAGAACTCATAAAATAAGTTCAAAATGTAGAGAAAACATGGGGAAAATTACAGAACAATAAAAAAATTCCGAAAAAAAGAAAAATAATAATAAAAATAAAATAACAAGAAACCGGGAAAACAATTCCGAAAAAAAGGAAAAAAATTTCTAAAAATATTCGGGAAATAAAAGATATAATCTTTTCATCAGCTCACACGATTATATCCGCAAAAAAGTGTGCTTTCTAATATTGTATCAATATAGCCAAAGTAAAATATATCAATACAATAGTGTGAGAAGCACTTGAAACATTTTTACAAAAAAATTACAGCAAATAAAATAGAACGCAATAAGTAAAAATATCACGTTAAAACAGAAAATTAAATATAAAGAAAAAACAGAATAAAACATAATCATTAAAGCGAGTAGCGAATTCAAATGAACTTGCATGAACGGGAAATTTTTCAAGAATGATTTAAAATATTTTCAAAGCAAGATTGCCAGATTGCGAAATATGAAACCAAAAGCGAAAATTGAGGTAAAAACGTAAATGTAGGGGTTTTGTATTAAAAAGCGTTCGTACTCTGCAGTACTGAAGTGCGTTTGATGTGTAAGTAACCAAAGATGAGCCCGAAAATGGACGTGCGCAAGGTAATATTACACGGGATGATTTAAAGAAGTTGACAATTAATAATTTTAGAAAATTAATATTTATTTAAGAAAAAAAATATAAAATTGAAAAGAGAAAGAAACATGAATTGCCTGTTTCGCACATAATTTTAGCCACGGATTTGCACGTGAAAAACTTATATAAATTAACAAATAAATTTTTCTATAAGGAAATGCTATTATAATGCTCTTTAAATTTATTATTCTGTTTTTGTCGGAGAAAATAGTAACTTCGTTAAGTCATGTAAAGTTCTTGGAATTAGACATGAAAAGTCACGAATTTGAATATCTAAAATGTAGCAGATACCCTACCCTGTAATAAGGAAAATAAAATATTTCATTCGAAATCTCTTTTCTTATTCAACATTATTTCATTTTATGCTTTGCAGAATATTTAAACGGTGCGGAGATCAAGGAGGCATGTAAATAGGAAAATATATTAAAATGCATATTTTAAGTTCAGAACCTTATTTCATGACACTTGTTAACCAAGATGCTGTAATGATATTGACAGCATTTCAACCAAAAGAACTAATTGGTTCTGTTTAAAACTATCTCTATCACACGACTTTTTTTTCTGAATGTCACATACCTCCTTTCGTCCGTACTCCTTCAACTGCGATTAGAATAAAACTTTATTTTAGGGAGCAGGTCAAGAATTTGCACTTCATAAGATTTGCAAATGATATTAAGTAAACTTAGTTTGCAGTAAAAAGAGTTGATGTTATTTACACACTCCTTTCGTTAGTTCTTTAAAAAATATAATTTAAAAAAATTAAACGAAAATTAGGTTTATAATACCCTTAATTAAACAAGAGTAACAATTGTTACAGTTTTTACAATACTTTTTTAACTCTGACACTCTTTTCATGAAATAATTTCTTTTGCTAACGATTTTGTCCCTTTTTTGTTAGTTAAAACCAGCTTACGCATTCTTGTAATTTTTACATTTTATATTTGAAATTTCAATGTCGAAAAACGTGTATGAAGTGACCCCTAGTCTAAAGAATCTAAGTTAAATAGTTGTGAGGCCGATTATTACGAAAACAATTAACTACTTCGGTTCAATGAAACAATTATAAATGAATCATAAATATTCTTGTTTTTTTATTATGAAATATTAGGAGAAATTTGTTTTCTTAATTTCTTCAAAACTATTATTATAAGTTAATTAAGTAGGAAAAAGTCAAATGGAGGAAAAGAACAATTTTTGAGATGATGATTCCAAAAAAAAGCACGTTTTTCGAATCTTTTAACAATTTTTTATTTTAGTAGTTGTTTAACAAAACAAGGCATATCGAACATTTTCCTGATATAGCAATATTTTTTGAACTGTGCAAAAGTTGAGATATCATATACACAACTTTTTAAGCAAATATTTTCAACTTTTTAAAACAAAAGGGTAACTTTCTTTAAGTTAGCGCACAGGAATAACTATGAATGTCGAAATAAAATTGTATGTCCATAGTTTTCTTGTTCATTTAAAAAACAAAATAATCTGTTGTATTTTTCCGCTGTGCACACATACGCATTTACTTTTCTTTACTCGAATAAATAAGAAACAGTAAAAAAAGGAAAATTAATAATTTATCTTTATTTTTTATAAACAACAGTATTCTTAGTAAACAGTCAGCTGTTCTGCATCGATTGATATTGTGTGTGATCAGTAGAATATTTTTAATCCTTAGCAAGATTTAATTCTCAGATAGCTGACAATAATTCCAAGTTTTCTTTCAATAAGAACTTAGCAATAATTTAAAAAGTAATTTTATATTGAAGGAAAGCATAAATTAAAGTACTAAAACGATTGATTAGCATATTATTGGAAAATAATATATATGGTAGCATAAAAAATAAGATTTTGCGTTAAAATTTAATTAAAAAGTGAGAAAAATAATTCTGCGAAACAAGCGCAGACGGATAATTTATAAATTTATTTTAAAATTAAGGCGATATATAAGATGTAAAAAAGTTTTAAAATCATTAAAAATGCTGACTACGCATTTTTATTAATATTTATAAAATATATATTCAAGAAATCGATAAATATGTTATTCCAAATCTAGGATACGTATGTATATTATTAAAATTGTATCAGTTATTGAAAAATAAAATCAGAAAATGAAAAATAATCACATTAAATAAGCATAAACTGGTGTATAATCATATTCTATCAAAAGCACACTTTTATAAAACTAGACATCCGTTCAATAAAGTGTTTTTTATTCAAAATGTTTTATTCAAATTTCTTTACTAAATTTCAAATAAATTATTAAGGGACTAAAAAAGAAACATCGTATTTTATAGTTAGAAAGAAAGGAAAAATAAGAAGATTAGCAAACGACTATTAGCGAAAAAAATATGAAGGAAATTTTGCGCTACGCGCGCGAAGTCAAGTTTCTCGCAAGTTTATCACATTTTAATATTAATCGCCCCATTTAATTATTTCTTTATTGTCGCCCAAATTATTTTTTTAAAAATAATTAATTTTAATTTTTCTCAGCTTCTAATAAATAAAAACAGTTGAAACTTTAGATTTTTCAATTGAAAAGTATGTAGATTAATATGGTATAAAAAAATTCATACTTTATAATTCAAACTTTTTTCATCCTCAATTTAATTAAATAATAAAAAATAATTAACTATTATTAAAAATTATTTTTTTCATGAAATTATCTTTGGGTAAATGAGTTTTATGAGTGGGTGCGATTTTTTTTGAATTGCTTTATTAGTTTTAAAAATATGACTTAAAACGTAAAAAGTTAAATTAACATTTAGGGGTACGAACTTTGGATCGCTCTCCTGACCTCATTGAAGTATATGGGGACCATATTTCCCAGATTGAGGCTACCCTATATTTTGAAGGTTAAGAATCCAAATATGTTAAAAAAAATAGATGTTTATTCAGAGAAAGTACGTTTTTGTGTCTGATTTCGTAACTTAATTAATAGTTATCACTAATTAATAAGAATATTTGAGGTCACCCCCTGAAACCATTAAGATTGACACTTAGTTCGAGAAAATCCGATCATTAGAACGAAAGTTATTCAGGGTGATTCGTTTTTTTTTTTTTTTGCGGACTGTGCATGTTTTAGGTAGCCAATGAATGCACTGTAGCATCATATGCAGTCAATCTTTTCAGTTACGCTGTGTTTTTCTCTAACGCCAACGTAGAAATAGTCACCAAATTCTGAATCTGTAAGAAAGGATGACTAAAAATTCATTTTATCTTCTTGGATGATGAAAATGTCTTGTTTTTTTTCTTTTTTCTCGAGATTCGTTTCGACATTTTTACGGTTTTTAATACTTACTTATCTTTCTTTCTGTCTTTTTTTAATATTTTCTGTTGATAATAAAACCGTGGATGTCTTTTTGGAACGTTTTTTTTTCTGTTTTTAACATATTAACGCAGGTAATGGTGCAACATCATGAAGTGCTTTGGGAAGCGTATGTTTATTATCAATTTTTGATATGCCCAGTTGGTATTTAAATTAATCAGTTTCATAACTATTCTTATTTGATATTGTTGCTAAAGTTTCTTTGAGTGAGTTGCGTTTCTTGAATTTGCAATATTTTTGTCTTGGATTTTTCCAGAAGTGGGCAAGTTTAGGAACGTGTAATAGGGAACAAAAGTTCCCCGTTGCTTTAAATCCTAAAAATGTGTTTTCTGGAGTTACTAATTGTCCTTAGGACACATTAAGCAGCTATTCAAACTACATTCTAATGCAATTGATCCAGACGGCATTTCATCTTTTTATTTTTTGCCTTTCAACACTCAAACTGGAGGGAGGAAAAATCTGTCTGTATTACAATAAGTAACAACGGTGGTGGTTTCATCTTTTCCGAAAGTTGTCACTGTAGAAACCCCTTTTACGCCCTTTTTGGCTAAACAATGTTAGGTTGATTATTCAATTGAAATGCTGTTTCATCCATATTAAGAACATCTGACTGTCTGAAAACTCATTGACATAGTTTTCTCAGCATCAATGACAAATAATTCCATTTCTGATCCCTCGGTTTGAAATAGGCTTTCTTGTGTATTCATTTTGAAATATAAAAGAAAAAAACTCTTAAGTAATGTTGTATATCCTTATTATTGAACTCATATTACATTACATACATGATAAACCGCAATTCTGGTAATAAAACTAAAATGCATATAATGCTCTAAGGTTTCATGATAAAATTACCAAATTTTCCAACATTTTCCCAAATTTAATCACTTACTGTAAAATTATATTTTACTGTCAATTATGCAAAACTCCTCACCAAAGCACTTCGGTAAAATTAATGAACCAGAAATATAGTAACTTTTACCATATTCTGATAGTTTTGACCATACTTTCTCAGTGTAAATACATAATAATATAGATTTTTTGAGCCCCCGCCCCCCATAACACAATTTTTTAAATTCAATAAACAGAAGCAACTTTAGCATATTACTTCTTGAGCTTAAAAATAAAAAATGTGAGGCAATTACTTCTCCATTGTTTTCTTCAATTTGATATTTGCCGAAATTTATATTGAAATGAAATAATCAAGCAAAATTAGAGAAGTTGCTTTAGTTTCTAATAAATTTTAAAAAAATATGCAAAACTGTAAATAATTCTCGTTTAATATTGTTCTGGAAGAGTATTTAAAAACTGTAAGCTGCTTGAGATTTGGAACCATAATATCCTCTAAGTTTTCTGCAACCAAAAATATGATGCTAAGTTGCACCATATTTTTGTACTTAACTCTTTCTTCTCCTTTGTACTTCTTTCACAAATTTATTACATTTTCCTAAGATTCAACTTGAACCAAAAAGATGGTTCAATTTAAAGTTATTAAAAATTTGCACCGTATTATAATTCGAAATTTTGCTAACTTTCTGGACGTATATAGTTGTAATTGTTATTAACACTAACTAAAAATTTCGTAAGAAAATATTTTACCCAAAATATCATAGAATCTTATGCAAGTTTAAAAATGCATATTTCAACCTGTTCAACACCATTTAAGAAAGAATTTATCGTTTTAAAATCAATTTATTTTTAAATTTTTGAAGACGGCCGGTGCAACAGTTGAACCCTAGGTACTTTTTTTTGTCAAAGTATTTTACACAGTTTTGAAACTGAAAATAGTTGATATTTTGAAATTATATTCCCATTTTAATATTTTATTTAGCAATAATTGTTTTAAAATAATTATTGCTAAATAAAATAATTACTTTTGTATATAATTTTAAAATTTCAACTATTTTTATATTATAAAACTGTTATTAAATTTTAATTGCAATATATTCATCGAGTTACATCAATGGTGAATAAAATAGCTGTTAATTTTAAAATCCCCCTCACCATTCAACAACAGTTTATATATCTAAAATTCCGATATCTGATCATCTTCTAAAAGCATTTAACGTGATTAAGTGAAACATTCTAGCAATCTTAAATTTAGTTCAGAAATCTAATTCTGCTATTTAAAAATTGATCTCCTTAAGACTAAATAGTAGAATCTTTGAGCAGTAAATGTGATACTTTCTCTCTAAACCTCTTCTTTCTAAATAATCCTTTAGTTTCATCAGCTCGAATACAGACAGGAAACGGAAGAAAGGAAGTAATTTGAAGGCAGACTATACTTGGCCAGAGATCCAATAAGATTCGTTAAGGATGGTCAGAGAAGACTGTTTTCCAGCTTATTTGAGGAAATAAAGGTGTGTTCAGCATAATTTGATGCAGTTAGTAGATGTTGATAACTGCAGATAGTTTTCCTAAGAGAATTGTCAATATTTAAATGTCTAGAAAGTGTCGGACCTGTAAATATTAGAAGGTTAATATTATTAGATGTTAAAATTAAATTAATTTCTTGTTGAAATATTGTAAATTTAGTTCATAAACTGAAAGACAACAAATAGACAGCACACATCGTTATAAGACAATGATAATTTAGCTTATAATTGATAAATATTATACAATTGTTTTTATTCCTGAAGCTTAATAATCTCAATTTTTTTTATGTTTGAAAATTGTTATTGAAGCAACATCTCAGTTAAGATAGAGAATTCAGAAGTACAATTTTGGATTGTTACCTCATGCACTAACTAACTAGGCAGCGCTTTCTCTTTGAGCATAGAAAAAGCCTTATTGTCCCTATTTTTTATCTACTGAAATTGAATCGAAACAGTGATGCCAGCGTAAATACCCGCAAAACCGAACCCTGGACTTTTGGACCGTAATCTCACGCTCTAATTACCAGGCAACACCATCTGGTTAAACGAAATTAACAGTTTCAATTTATTTCCTCGGATTTGTGGTATTTCAATCTCCTCCAATGTGCATCCAGTGGACACTTTATTACAAAACGTAATACTACAAAGCTCAAAGCTGTGATAGAAATCACAAGTGAAATTTTTGACTTTGACGAACAATTTATACTTCTTTATGAAAAACCGGTTTCTTAATTCACTTAGTCAATTCAAAGAAATTCAATTCAATTTAATTGTTTCAATAAAGTTAATAGAGTAAATTAAGAAAAAAGATAATTCACTGTAAAAAAAATAACGATAAACGAGTGTGCAAAAGCACAAAGAGTATGAAGAACCATTTGAACACAGTGAAAAGTTATAGAATTTCATTTTTTGTTGCAAATAGTTGGTTTGTTAAAGAAAGATATCATAGCAGGTGTGGCTGAGAAAATTAAATATTAACCAAAGCACCTTGTTTCAGCGTGATCCTTTCATTTGTGCTAAAAATATTTTAAATCAAACTCACAGAATCACATTACATATACCAACATCAAGCAGTATTCGAAAAAAATTAACTGATGAAATTATGAACTTATGATCAATTATGTGTCAAAAAAAGCCTATAATTGAAGATTCAAATTTCTGAAATATACTATAAAATAATTTTTCAGTAAATTCAAAAATCTTTACATGAGTTGCCGATTTTAAATCCATTAAAAGTAAATGCAAGTTAAAGTGTGTATAATTGTTTTAAATTACATAAGTCGATTTATTTGATTGTTAGTTTATCAGTTCAAATTAAAATTGACCCACACTGCAAAAATACTGTGTGCGATACCTCTCCGAATTAGTGTATAAAAGAACCAAAAATTTTGTGAATGAATACGTTTTTAGAAGTCGATACTGAGTAACGTGTTCATATACACATCAAAGAGTATAGTTATATTTAAACCCGAATATTTGAGGAAGTTTACACCATTCTCAGATGCATTCACTCCATTAATAAATTATTTTAGCCTATTTTAGTGTACAAAATGTATAAGGAAAAACAGACAAACCAGAATAACTTTTGATTTAATGATCGGAACCTCATGTTCTAAGACTCAATCTTAATGGCTTAAGAGGGTGACCTCAAATATGCTAGTTAATAAGTGCAGTTGATATTTTAAATTTCAAAATCAGGCACAAAAACGTACTTTCTCTGAATAAACATACCTTTCTTTCGACGGATTTGGACTTCTGACTCCCAAAATATAGGGGGTAGCCACAATCTTGGAAATATGGTATCAATAGTTTGGTCAGAAGAGCCCTCCAAAGTTTGGAGCCCTTAATCTTAATTTTACTTTTTGCGTATTTCGCTATGACTCAAAAACTTTTTAAGCGTATTGAAAAATTTTTGCACATAATTATAAAATTCATTTATCCAAAGATAATTTCATACAAAAACTTCCTGTGACTGTAAACTTCCTTTATTAATACTTATCCGATATTTAAAATTTGATTTCTCAGGAACTATTTCACCGATTTTTCTCAAATTTTGCAATTTGCCATGTAGAATTATATTATTTAAAATGGTGTAAAAAAATTTATAACTTACAAATCAATTTTTTCAACCATTATTAAGTGAAATGCAAAAAAAATATTAATATTTTATAACGGTTATTTTTTGCCTAGATTTATCTTTGGATAAGCAAACCTTATAATTACGTGCAAAAATTTTTCAATTAGATTAAAAAGTTCTCGAGTTATAACGAAATACGCAAAAAGCAAAATTAACATCAAGAGTAATAAATTAATGAAATTAACATTAAGTGAACTTTTAGTAGACTTTTGAGCGGCCTCCTGACCAAACTATTGGGACAAAATTTTCCAGATTGTGGCTACCCTCTATATTTTGGGGGTCAGAAATCCCCATCCGGTTACCCCGGTAGAAATCCAAATACGTTTTTGTGTCTAATTTCGTAGCCTTAAAACGTCGTCTGCACTTATTAATTAGTATATTTGAGGTCCCTCCGACTAGCCATTAAGATTGAGTCCTAGAACGTGAAGATCCGATTATTAGATCAAAAGTTTATTCAGCGTGGTCCATTTTTTGCGCATTGTAGGTTTGGAAAACGCGAGACGGCAATATGAGAAGTTATAAGTTCGTTTTCGTTACGTTCGCAGCTGAATATTTCACAGAAATAGAGGTTAACTATAACGAAAGACGTGTATGTTTTTTGTTGTGTAATAAAGATAATTATGTTCTCATAAAAAGGTTTACATAAATCTGCCAATTATGCTGAATAATTTTATAACATATAATTTCTACTTGCTTCTGCTTTGTTAAATATAGTTCGTATTCATCTTATTATTCTCTGTGTGTTGTGTGTATGTTTGATTGGTAAACTAATTTTATTTTAAAAATTAGTGCGTATCATCCTAAATTAATGATTTTTACTTTATACTCTATTGTAAAAGTAATTTTATTGAGTTTTATGTGCATCATATCTTAACTGTATTTATAAAATTTAGTTTTACTGAATAACAAAAATGGGGATGGACTTTTTTACACCAAGAACATTCCTGATGTGAAAGAACATTCTTGATGTAAGAGAACTTTCTTGATGTAAAAGAACATTCTTGGTGAAAAACATTCTTGACGTAAAAAAACATTCTTGATGTTTCCCTACATCACTTTGGTGTAAAGTATTTGCTACCATTTTTGGTGTTAAGCTACACTAAACTTTTTTGTAGTGTAGTGCACGAAAAATGAAATTTATTTATCTTCCATTATTTTTGTTGAATCTACTTACTTTGCTACTCATTTTAAATATAAATGTTTTCATTTAACTCCTTCATCTGCAAACGTTGAAAGAAATGACTTTTTTGTCTATTTTTCTCACTACTAAACATATATGTGTGTATGCTGTTAATTTCTTGTTAAGTCACTGATCTACAAGAGAGATACCAACTGCAGTGGGAAGATTTGCATAACATTTTTGTTAAATGTCCATGTTTTTAAAAACAAAGCTAATAAGTTAAGGGAAATAAGACTATCGCAAGAACAAAAATAATTTATTTTATTAAAAATGTACTAATGTTATTTTTCTAGTAAAAACATGTCACTAATTTCAACTTGGCATTTATATTATTTATTTTTATATTGCTTGTTTATTTACATTATTTATTTATATTTTTTATTTATTTATATTAATTATTTAGTTATATTGTTTATTTATGTATATTATTTATTTATTTATATTGTTTATATTAGTTATTTATTAATATTGTATATTTCTTTATATTATTTACTTATTTATTTATATTATATATTTATTTATTTTATTTATTTATTAATATCAAATATCTAATAAAGTTTAAATTTTTATTAACCACTCAGACGTACGTTTTTTTTCAAGTTTTCAAAATGTACCGGGTAGCCGCATTTGTTTACATCTCCTGGTACTCTTATACAAAATTAAATACATTTCAAAAAATTTAAATTTTTCATGATGGTGTATTTCAATTATATACTTATATTGAATTAGTTAGAATTCATTTCCTTTCTTTTCTTTTAGACAGAAAGTTTATGCAAAAAAAAAAATACGATTTTTTCAAATTTTTAAAAAATGCTTAATTAAATTTGCATTTGTGTTACAGATTGTTCTGATAGTATCTTAAAATTAACTGTTTTTCTTGATATTTAATCCACAACAACATGATTTTGGTTTTATGCCGCGTGATTTTTTTCATAAAAAATACCGATAAGGTTTGCATTTTAAAAATATTTATAAAAAAATCATAGTTATTTGAGTTTTATTGATTAACATGAGCAAGTACTTTTTGTCAATACTATATTAAAATATAATAATATAGATAATATAGATATGGATATAAAAATCTCCTAAAAAATAAATAAAAAAAAACTGCTGTTTCTTTTACAATAATAAACTATTTTAGCTCCTACACGTTCTTTAATATCGAAGCTTTCGGAAATATAATTTACGCAATTGTCATATAAATCTCTGCAATAATTTCTCGGAAAATGAGACTTGAAAATATCAATTTATAGAACAGGGTTTATATCATCTAATTGCATTATGTTTTATTTACTGTCTCTTTTACAAAAACTACAAACGTTATTTCAGGAAAGGAAGACTTATTCTTCAACATATTTTCCTTTAATATGTCAAATACGAGATGTTTGAAGAAGCTAAGTATATGTTTAAAATAATACAAGAACACGAATTTTTATTGCATAAAAATATTTCTCCCTTATCCTTTTTTTACATTGCAAGGAAAATGATGTTAAGTTTATTTTTTAATGACAGTCGAAAATGATTAATGATGACAAGAAAAAGTTCCAAAACTGAAGAAAAAAATTTTCTTCATTGATAACCTCCATAAAAAGATTTCAAAAAATCTGTCAAAATATAAAATTAAATTACTTTAATATACTTTTCTAAAGTTGTACCTGACAAGAAAATATATATTAGTTGTTGTTTATAACTATCAATTAGAGGGGAGAATGACATTAGATTTTAGATGCTTTATAATTAAACTATAATTCCTGAACTTGTTATTAATTTCTGCTAATATTAGGCTGAGAATACTAACTAATAAAACTTACATTATAGAGTTAAAAAATATAGATGCAAATAATTTTGAGCCAGTCCTTTTATATTACTCTTATTGCTAAGAAAAGCTAAAAAATTTAAAACCTAATATTATTCTTTATTTCGATAATGAAAACTTTTTTTAATGAAGCAAACTTTATTAACTAACATAAATTATTGTTTAAATATTTCTCAAGGCACTGAAGCAAATATTTTGAAAAGGATTTTAAAATTCAAAATATTTAATAAAGCATTCCTAGAATAAAATATCGTTCAATTCTCAATAAAAATGCACTAAAATGTTTAATTATTTACTGAACTTAAAAATATTACCACAACTTTTGAAACTTTTTATTTCTGGTCAATGTTGTAATATAATTTAATTCAGTTACGCGCTAAAAATGGTTAATTAAAGGCTAAATTAATTTTTTAAATTCAAGAAATAAGATTACTAAATAAATAAAAAACGTATAACTCTGATTCCGATTCAAAAGTCAAGGCTCGAACGTGAAGTTTGATCATTAACACTAGAAAGACTGAAACCTAGAATATGCCTATATTGCCCAAAAGTAGTCAAAATGACTAGATTGTGAAAGAATAACTAATGTGTAAAGAACATTTTTTTTAAATAAATTTTTTATATTATTTACAGTTATATAACAAGTTATTAGTAAATATTAACGATAAAAAAAAGTTATATGTTTTACAAAAAGTCACAAAATTCTAAGAAATTGTGTCATTATATACATCATTGTTTTTCTAATTGAAACTAAAAAGCAGTGAAAATGACTTTTTAGGGCAATCTAGTGTTATGTTCCACCCTTTACACCAAGGCTTCCCAATTTTTTTTTTTTTGCTTTGGAATCCTAAATAATCAAGCTACTTTTGATTCAATCCCGACTTTAAAAATAAAGTTTATTAGCAGCTGTAAATATATTAAGAAGAAAAACAGAATAAAGCCTACCAATTATTTTGAAAATATTTAATGTGAAGAGTGAAATATTTAATTAATGTAATTATTAAATTTGATACGTAAATTCTGAAAATAAATAAAATAAACTGAATCAATAATTCGAAATAGAACTAGTTCAAATAATGAGAATAATTATCAGAAAAACGTCTTTGTTTCTTAAATTAGTTATTTTGATTCGAATTGTGAAGTTCGATGAGAAATACTTATTGAATTTTTTATAAATGCATATCCTTTTCATAATTTCTTAAAATCTATTTTTATTTTATTTTTTAATAAAATTTTGTTACTTTCTTTTTTAGCAGCATTTTACATAAATAATTTCATATGAACACCCTAAATATTAAATAAGTTATGAATTATTGATTGATATAAATATAATTATTACTGGTTAATAAAATCTATTTCTTGGAGCTCTTGAAATCCTCCCTTGGATCCCCAGGGAGTCGCGGAACACTTTTTGGGAACCAATGCCTTATACTACCCTGATACCTTCTGACCGCTGCATACTTCACACATTTTTAAAACGTTGTATCATAAGCAATGAAAGTTTTTTTTCAATTTATCTAATAGAAAAATTCACTGCCTATTCAAATATTAAGGAAAATTTAGATGATATTAAATTTAATATTTAAATAGCTCTACACTAAATGCTTACTGAACAAATTTAAGGCTTTTTCTTTAATGAAAGTACTCTGAATGTTACTCAAAAAAAAATATTTAAATTAATCAAACTCAACAAGCATAAAAGTTCCTAACAGTTTTTATGCTTATTGAGTTTGAAAGAAAAGTAACTTTCCTAATAATGCTTGTGCTGCCATCTACTGCTACTTGAGATAGATTTGTGAAATTTATTACTTCAAAACGTATTTATAATTGAATGTTTCTTTCTCTAAAAAAAATATTTATTGATTGAATGATAATTTTTGATGTAGCTAATGTTTTTTAAAAAAAAGCCCCAAAGGCTGAAACATGATAATTAGGGTTAAAAACTTTTAATCCTCAAAAACTAAAAACAAATTTCTAACTTGGCTTCCAAATAATTGATTCTAAATAAACCAATGATCCAAATAATTGATTTTCTGTTTTAGATGCTAATATAAATGTTATTTTGGGTTAAAAATAAATACTTATAAATTTTCACTCGCTTTTCAATTTCAATTCATCGAATTTTATTTACGGAATAATAAAAAATTATTTAGTAAACGACTAAATAGCATTTCAGGTTGCTAAATTTAAGCAAAATTTATAAGTGTAATGAATAAAATTTGTAAAGAGAATTTCTCATTACCGCGCTACTGAGTTTTATTTATTAATTTGTTCATTATCGACTAAAAAGATTTCTGATTTCATTTTTAATGCAATACAACTTTATAGTTAATTACAAATAGAAGTTTAATGTGGTGCTTGATACAAAATATTACAAATTGAATACTAAAAACAAATCCTGAGTTATGACCCACATCTTTAACATTGTTTTATATGAGGTTTTATATATTTTAAATTATTATATCCAAATAGATGCTTACCATTATTTATATTAAAAATTATGGGCATTCACATTGGTTAATTAGCCTTAATAAGATGAAATTTGATACAGCAAATAAGTATGTGATGAATACATTATAATTTGTTGTAAGTTCTGTCTTATCTAAGATTGGACTAAAATTACTGAAAATTATAAGTCATATGATTAATTTGTGTTAAGGTAATTCAGTTATGCCTCTAAGCTCCAATAAAAATGGCAATCCTTGTAAAATAAAGACAATGAATCTATATTTTATTTTGAATTGAAGTTATTTAATATTTAATTTAATCTTTTTCCCTAAATTCACGCTTAGACGACAATGACGTTTTTGTAAAAACAAACTCATTCTGGAAACGAACGTTGATTCAAAATTTTCATATTAAAAGAACATTAAACGTTCTACCAAAAAATTACTTATTTTTGTAAAGGTGATTTCATAAAAACTGGCACTGAGAAAAAATTCTAGTAAAATTACCATACTCTATGATAATGACATTTTTATTGAAAAAACACAATTCCGGCTAATTAAATTAAAATATATGGTATTTGAACCATTTTTTTAGAAATTTAGCATTCGTATGGAAACGGTTTATCGGATATTCTGATTTTTAAAATTATAGTTCTTGTTACCGCACATTGAGCAAAAAATACAAAACTGTAAAGTATATTTAACCGAATAAATGGGTTTTGTGTAATGCTCAAAGGGATTATGATAAATCTACCAAAGACTACCACATTTACCAAATTTTATCAGATATTACGAAACCATATTTTGATTGTTAATTTTACCAAAATTATTACCAGAGCGCTTCGATAAAAACTACTGAGCTTTATGGTGTTGCCATAAAGCCGAAAACATGGTTCATTTTACCATATTCTTGTAGTTTTGACCTTACTTTTTCATCAAAGTATAGTTCATTTGTGGGAATTCTTTACATCTATAACGAATTTCTTTTCTGTTTTATTACGCGTATTCCGTGTGATTATTATTATTCATTTATTTATCTGTAACTGTTGAATTCGAAATTTTTTTGAAAAACTTACTTTTCTTTCACGATGAAGTTGGGGTAATCAGTTATCAAATAAAAATGACCATGAAAAATTGAGTCTAATAATGAAATTTTCAAACTACTTGAAAAGTTTTTCAAGTGGGGTACAAATATTAGAGAGATTTCTATCACATATGTTAGTAAATTTGACCAAACTTTTCTCAATGAAGAGAACCGTTTCTTCCAAACTCTTCATAACTGTGCAATATTCCTGGTGGTTACTTTTAACAGTTTTTGAAATGATTGATTGATTTTCTGGGAACGCGACTAATACAATAATTAACTCGTGTTACATATTATATAATTTACGAAAGTGTTTCTTTAAGTACTTATTTAATACTGCTTGAAAGATTTGTGTGAATTGAAAAAATATAAGGAAAAGACCCAATTTGGAAAATATAAATGCAAAAATGATAATAGGTATACTTTTATTAGATAAAATTTACGTGAATAAGACGCAAATAAAGATACAGAAAGGTTGTGCTTTATTTGCGTTAATTCGCCTTTTTTATACAAAACGCAAAGTATACCCAATTCTCATTAATTCATGCACATTGTAGTTGCACCTGAATAAAAAATTTAAACAACGTGAATAAAGCACAACTTTATTGACATTTTGAGCTTTTTTCACGCTGTTTAGCTTTATTCAAAGAAGTCAAAAGTTCAAACTCTCTTAGTGTTTTTTTTTTCTTTTTACATTTATTTGTTATAACTAATAATAATTGCGTGAATCAAGCAATTTTTGTACCTAAAATGAAAACAAAAGAAAGAAAGAAAGAAAAAAATGAGTGAAAGCACACATATCTCAACTAGTTCCGAAAAATATATAAAATGACGAATAAAACAATAATCAAAAACATTCTTTAGAATGAAATGTAGAATGATATTTTATCCCTATTTATAAATTTGTGACAAATTGCATTATATTATGAATTTATGAAAATTATTTGAGCGATTGCTTAATTATTATTAGAAACAAAGTAATAAGAAAGCATCCTTTAAAAACTATTTTTTTAATTTTCCATTTAATTTATCAAAATCGCAAAAATTTCACAGATTTTTAAAAAATTCTTTCATAATAAAATTAATTATTTCGAAATCACTTAACTGTAAGCTTTTATAATAATTATCAGCATATATAATAATGATTACAATTTCTAACAATCTAATACTATATAATTTAATAAATTAAAAGACTGCCTATATGTTTTAATAAAATCTGTAACTGTAAACTTTTTATAATAATTATCAGTATGTATAATGATAATTATAACTGCTTACAAATTAATACTATGTAACTTTGTATATCAAAAGAGTGCTTAAATGTTTTAATAAAATCTGTGACTGTAAACTTTTTATAATAATTATCAGTATATATAACAATAATTACAATTGCTAACAATCTAATACTATGTAACTTAATATTTCAAAAGAGTGCTTATGTTTTAACCTAGTAACGAGAACTTAAAGGCATTTTTTATATTCTTTTGTGGTTTTGGCTGATTCCATTTCAGATTTTATGTCGTTTACTCACAGCCGGGAACCATTTAATGATATTTAATAAATTCGTAAATAAAAGTAAATTTAACATTCCTTACGTTATTGAAAGGTAATCAATTCACTGTCTCCGCTGTTTAATAATGCTTATAAATACGTAGATAAAATTTTATTTAAAATTCTTTACGTAATTGAAAGAGACTTACAAAACTTTCTATAACCAAAATAGATTGCTCGAATGATGCATTTACAAAGGCTCTAAATGTTTTCTTGTTTAAAAACAGTATCATTGAGCAGTAAATATCTAAAGCGAAATTTATTTTCTAAAACATATTTCTGAATTTCTAATTACCGAATATTCCCTTAAAATATTTAGGAACATAAAGAATCGCATATGATATTCTCGTTGCAAATTTATCATTTTACATATTTTTTTTTTCGCTGAATATTTACAAATCACAAATTGTATTTCAGGATGTACAGTTTATTCTAGTTTTTTTTCTATAATTGCTTTTAGTGATGTATATAGTAGATCCGGGCCTTAGCTAGTTCCTGTTCAATTTGATTTCACTAATTTGTGAAAGTTTAACAATATTAGTGCTGTTTGAATATTAGTAAGGGTACCAAAAGTATGTTATATTTTAAATATTACACTGTTGGAAATTTCTCGGAAAACTGCTTAAATAACAATTTATTCAATTGTTATTTTGCCATGCTCAAACAAAACAGTCAAATAATCTTAAATAAGATGGTATTCAAACTGTTAACTGTTAGAAAAACCGTTTATAAACTGGTTTCATCTAATATGGTTTCTCTACCAAAATTGCATGTATGACCCACTATACCCATCTAATGAAAGAGTTAAATTTTTTTAACTCAACTTGAGTGAAATACATTCTTATTTGAGCGAAATTCTTGCTTTGCGTTTACTCAAACTTGAGTGGTATTTATTAAGCAATATGTGAGTGCTTCCAGCTCAAACTTGAGTGATTTATTTATTACTTAATTGTGTGCGAGCTATAAGCTGGAATTTCTATCGTTTTATTTCAAAAAGCAAACGATAATAAATCTAAATAAAATTGTTATGTTCTGCGATCTAAATAGATTATGTCTTCGTTTTTATTATACGTTATTTTTTTCTTCTGGAGAATATGTCATTTAATATTTTGAATTAAGAAGAATTAGAACAACTTTTAGTTCACAGCGGTATTTCTGAACAAGACGCTGTTTTACTTTTTAGTAAGTAGATATACCTTGTTGCTTTTATTTTGAAAATACTTTTATTTTGAATGTGTTGTATACACATTCCATTTAAAGTAGCTGTTTTTCAGCGTTTTTTAATAAAATACTATTCATTTAAATTATTTGTCAAAAATATTTATTAAAATTGAAAGTGTTAAATGTGGATGATTATGGAATATTAAAAAAATCTGATTCCATGCTAGAATCTTTGTCAAAGCATATGGGAATATATTATATCTGATAAGAGTTTTACAATTTTTTCAGATTTCATATTAAAGTTTTAACATTTTATTTTAATATAATAAATTCATATCCATGTTTTAGTTTTTTTGATGTATAATTTTGGTGCAAAACATTTCTGGATAATTAATTTCATATCATTCTATACTTTTTTTATAAAAGATATTTACGAAATTATTGTTCATACAGTCTATTATTGCTGTTATTTAAATTGCGTTCTATTAATAAAGTTGACTGTCTTTAATTTATGAAAGTTCACATTTGCAACATCCATTCATTCAAATCAGAATCTTCAGATGTTCAATGCATTTTATTATAAATATATCATTCAAAAAAAAGTGGAAAATATTATATTTAACAAAAATTGAGCAGTATTTTGAATTTTTCTGTTTTTATCCTGTTTTTAGCTTTTATTTAATTGAAATTCAGAATTAGTACTATTTTCGTATTTCATAAAGTATTTATCACATTATACGAACTATTTTTCCTTTGTTGCTAGCATAAAAGTTCTTACCACTTTTCTTCAAGT
This sequence comes from Parasteatoda tepidariorum, assembly GCF_982258835.1. NCBI lineage: Eukaryota > Metazoa > Arthropoda > Arachnida > Araneae > Theridiidae > Parasteatoda > Parasteatoda tepidariorum. The sequence continues at coordinate 7,862,895 of NC_141765.1, forward strand.
TCAATTTTCGAGGCAAAATTGAAAATGCAGAATTAATATTTAATTGAAAGTACAATGCTAATTAAAATATTTGAAAATGCAAATAAATTAGAATTTTACAATAGTTATAGATTAATAGTAAAAAAATAGGAGCAGAATTAAAAATAATATTTATTATGAGGTATAGTTCAATTTGAATTTCTATACCTATAGCCCAGCTGAAAATAAACTGTAATTTTTCTACAGAACTGAAGTAATTTCGTAGTTTTTCTAGAGTTAACTGCAAATTTTCATAGTGCAATCTTAACCGTAAAAACACTGCAGTTATTTTGCAGCTAATGCGAAGTAATTTCTCAGAAATTTATTTCGAAAAAACTTTTAGCTGTTGTCTACAAAATTACTGTAGTTTAAGTGAGGTCACTTTAAAATCATAAATTTAGAAAAAACTGAAACTTTAAATCCAATTTCATTCTGCAGTAAATTTGAAGTAATTATGCAGTCATTGCTTCAGAAGTATACTTTCTGATGAATCTACAGAAGAACTGCAGTTACTTTGCATTGTTGTAAAATTGAAGGAGTTTGATGTCTTCAATCCTGCTTTCCTGGCTGGTATATTAAATTTTTATAATGTTTTTTTCTTTTTGATTATGTATTAATTTCTTACAATTAGGTAAAAATTCTAAACATATACTGTGGTGGCCAAAAGTGTGGACACTTTTTGAAAGTTTCATGTTTTTCAAGTTTGTGTGCGTGTAGAATACATTAATTTTCAATTAAATACAAACGTTTATGTATCAAATTGAAGGTAATTTAATGTGAAATTTATTAACAAAAGCAGAATTAAAATATCTGTATTACAAAAAAAGTTATGCCTATTTTAGTAGAAACAAACAAACATAAATCATTTTGAATAAAGACGTGTTTTGTAATAAAAGCGTACTGGCCAATCACAAACACTGTTCTTAGGACCAATCAAATGTCTGTAACTATAGTTTAAGTTATTTGGATGGCAAAAGAGTTATTGTTGTGGAAATATTTTGCGGAATGATGCATACTAGTACAATTAAGAAGAGTATTGCTGTTTTTTAATTTTAAAGTCCTTTCTTTTAATTAAACTAATTTTAAACAATGTCATCAACAAGAAGAACTAATTGTGCATCTACAAAAAGAAGCCGAATTGTCATATTGAGAGAAAATGGCCTCTCTTATGCTGAAATTGCAAGACAAGTTAGTGGTTCAGTGACTTGTTCTGGTGTACGAAAGTTCTGTTTATGTTATGAAAAAACGAAATCAGTGGAAAATGAAGCCAAATCAGGCCGAAAAAATGCACAAGTGCTACCGCCGATAGAAAAATTAAACGGCTATGCCTTCAAGATATAAAAACTTCATCAGATGCCATTAGATGTGAAATGAATGCAGCGGGTATTGCAGTAAGTTCAAGAACAATAAGGAGAGGGTTATCAGGATTTGGACCACAAGCTAGAATTCCAAGGAAAAAACCATATTTAAATCAAAAGCAAAGCGAAAAACGAGTTAAGTGGGCAAAAGAACACATTAAATGGTCAGAAAATCAATGGAAGCAAGTAATCTGGAGCGATGAGAGTAAAATATCGCTCTTAGGTAGTGATGATGGAAAATACGTGAGACGTAGAGTAGGTGAAGCACTTCATCCTGATTACATTGAAACAACTACAAAAAACCCAACAAATGTTATGATTCAGACATGTATGTCTGCAGATGGTGTGGGCCGAATTCAAGTGATTCTTGGCATCCTGAATGCCAAAAAATACATCGAAACTGTCCTGAAACCAAAATTTATACCTTCCATCCGGGATCTCTTCCCCAACAACGCACCATTTATTTTTCAGCAGATTCAGCTCCATGCCACACAGCAAAAGTATGCAAAGCATGGTTTCAAAATAAAGGTATAGATATATTACCATGGAACACAAAGTCCTGATCTCAATCCAATTGAAAATTTGTGGCGACGTTTGAAAATTCTTGCACGAAAAAAACGTCCATCCAATAAAAGACAACTTATTGAAGCTATAATTGATTCTTGGCGCCATGTGATTACGAAAGATGAACTTCAAACAGTCGTTCACTCAATGAAAAGAAGCTGGGAAGCTGTCTTAAAAAATAAGGGTTATCCTACTAAGTATTGATTGCGTAAGTATCACTTTAAAAAAAAATGCAAATCTAAGATGGATCTTACTATTAGTTGTATAACTTTTTTTGTAATACAGATATTGTAATACTGTATTCATTATTAAATTCTACATTAAATTACCTTCAATTTGATATATAAACTTTTGTATTTAAGTGAAAATTAATATATTCTACAAGCACACAAAGTTGAAAAACATGAAACTTTCAAAAAGTGTCCACACTTTTGGCCACCACTGTATATTGATAACGGAAATAACGTACGCTATCTATATTCATAATAGTTAAAATTCATAAAATACATACTTGATTTAATTGTAATTATTTATTATTCAGAAGCGATACAATTTAATTAGTTTAAAATATGCCTAAAATTAGGTATGTAAATATTTCTGTATTTTAGTAATTTTATTAAAAATATCGTTTTTATTAATTTTTATTATTTATTTCCTTTTGACTTAAGAAAACTATGCTTGAGCAAAGTTTATGGTAAAAACAATATTAAAGTAAAGTCAAGTAGTTAATGTTAATTAGCTAATTTTTTTATTCGAATTCATACTAAGCTAGGATTATTACAGAACAAAAATTATACTTATTTTTTTCTAATCAAAACAAATATATAGTTTGGATTTTAAACAAATTTATATCAAAAGAGTTTGCAAAATTGAGTTACAAAAAAGGGTATTTAATCCAGATTTTTTTACAAACGTCTTCTTCAAAAATTTATTAATTTCCCTTAGTTTCAGAAATTTGTCTTAAAAAAATTTAGGCAATTTAAAACAATATACCTTTTTTATTGCCTGAAAAGCTTTATAAATTAAGCGAATAAATTTGTTCGAAAAAAAAGTAACTCATAGTATTTTCAATTGAACCTATATGAGCATAATATTTATAAAACTGCTTACTTTAAAAATTCGTTTAGAGCTCCTCACTTTTAAAAATTAAACTTCAAAGAAAAATGACGAAACTTAGGTGAAAGAAAAAAAAACTCAAATCTACAGTGGTTAGGAATTTTTCATAAAAAAACACTCTTAAGTAATAATTCATTTAATTGTTGTTTTACCGTATACAATCAAAACAATTGGATAACCATAAAATGCTGCAATTCAAACTGTTAACTCTGAAAGAAATTTTTAACTGTGTTTTCACCTTATTTGATTTGACAAATAAAAACTTTATTCTCGCCAACATGACCCAGCTCATGAAAGTAATTAGTTCTTTGTAGCCGTCTTGACACAGGACTGTAGCCGAGAAGATTAATCGGTCAATCTCACGACAGACGGGAAGCGAGTTCGAATCCCAGGGTACACAGTGTCGATATGCTCACAGCGAAAACTTTCATAAGTATTATACTATCTAATTCGATATTTAAATTCAACAAAAGTTATGATAAAAAAAATTCCTATCTAAGGCTTTCTTTCTAAAGGGATTTTTTAAAACAAAAACTATAGTATTTTCTATCGCTTACGATAGATGGCACCACTAAATACAAACATTTTGTATATTAACAGTAAAAATTTTGACTGCAGTTTACAAACTGAAATACTGAAAATCGCTCAAACACGAGTTAAAATCACTCAAGTTTGAGTGAAAACGATCCACTCAGGTAATACTGAAAATCGCTCAAACTCGAGTGAAAATAACTCAAGTTTGAGTGAAATTTTTTCACTCAAATTGAGCTCTTCACTTGAGTGATTTTAACTCAAGATGAAAAGGCCGGTTTTATGTGGATGAGAGAGTTAAATAGCACTCAAGTTGAGTTATTTTCACTCGTTCATTTTAAGTGAGTACTTACTTCCAGCTGAGAACATACTGTAGCTGAGTGAACTAATCTGGCAATCTCGTGACCAGCAGGACGGGGGTTCGAGTCACAGCGTGCACGCAACAATATTTCTTCCAATCTCTTCGACTTATGAAGAATTTTTAAAGAGTGAAAAGTGAGAGCTGTATTAGGATCACGGTTGCGGGAGTGATCGCTCCGAAGCTGCAAGTAGCAGTCGAGTATATACTGACCCCCGTTGTGTGTGATCGAGACTGAGTAGCAACAGCTTGAGGAGGAAAAAATTGTCTTCACTAATAGCAATTCAACTGTTCACTGTGAACCAGCCATCGAGCTAGTTATGTTTAAATTGAAGTACACGTTTCAGTCGAGGTAGGCGTGTAGGTCGAAGCAGATGTGCTCAGATCACGTCCACTAGTCACCCATGTGGGCTAGGCTACCGACAATATCAACCATCAGCTATCAAAAGATGCCTCCTGATTAAATCAAGTTAACGTGTCTTATGTACTAGTGAATGGAAATTTAGTAGTTGTAGTGGTAGTTACGCTACACACTGAAACTGATTTGGAGTAAATACGATTCAGTTTCCTACTTTTGACAATAAAATTAAAGTTTCTCAATTGATAGGAAACATTTTATTAAATGAAGTTCTCTGAGATTTTATGAAATATTTTTGTCGAGTCTAAATTAGTTTCTGAAATTTTTTACAGTGTAGGTATTTTTACAATTTAGACTTTAAAACAAGTATTTACATTTTCTTAAGCATAAACAAGATTTCTTGATCAAAAAAGTAAGAAACACATACATTTCAATTTTGCATAACTTTCTTTTTGTTGCTGCTTTTCAAAATTATATTATTAAGTTGAAATGTAATTTTATGATTTAGTGATTTGTATACTACAGAAAAAATTATTAATCTAGAAAAATCTTTTACGAAAAAGTAAATATACTTGATATAAAGTGATACGCTGTCACGCGGGATTCAAAACACTGGGGGAAGTAACGTAGTAATTATTCCTCTTTTATTTCGCTTTTTTCTATCAGAATCAGTTTATTACAAACCAACAGATTTCTTTAAAAGTTGGATAGATGGAGGAGAAACAACTATTTTAAATGCATTATTAATTTTTTTTCTGTAACTGTTAAATTATTTCACTGTGAACAACTATGTGCATATACGTTATATATATATAATTACGCAAAATATAATAGCAAAATGCTCCAATCCCAACAGACGAAATATAATAATACCTTTTAAGTCATTATCTAAAGTATATAAATTCCTAAAAGCCTGAGGTAAACACTGAGTTATGTAAATGCATATTCGTATAATAAATTCGTATAATACAGACTGGTGTACCATCAGAATAATTTTAACTATTATAATATAATAATTGTTTAATATGAATGATAATAACTGCTTTATTAGTAACTGCGTTTGCCCAAAAAGTTCTCTAGGTTAGTTGAGAATGTTAATCATTTGACGACAAAAGTGTTGGCATTCTGTTGATTTTGCCAGTAAGACAACTTTATAAGAATATGTGATTAATTTTTAAATTGATTTGTAAGAAATTAAAAGTGTCATCGCTTAATGAAATACCTTGAGAAATAAAGAGAGCATGACTCGATTTTTGAAAATTTATTTGATACATTGTGCTAACAAGCTTTAAAATCACAGATATAGCTTATTTTCATTCATTAATATATATTCATTAATATAGCTTATATTAATGAATATATTATACGAGTCGGTTACATCACTGTAGCTCTTAAGACTTGAGTAACATTCTTAAAAAAATATTTAAAAATTTCACTAGAAAGATCTTTTTCTGTAATAAATATATTTTCTATTTTAACTACTCAATCTATTGATTAATTTATTGTAATATATCATTCAATCTATTGTTCTTTCTGCGTGAAGGCAACCTACAAAGTAAATAATTTACATTTAATTGATTTATAGTGTTTTTAGCAAATCATTTACGCGCTTTTACTAAGTACTTTTTTCAAATTAAAAGCCCTTTATTTATTACTGAACGTTTAGACAACCATTCTATAACTATATCATTAGAGCATATTTGTATTTAATATACAAGGTGTTCTTTAATCACTATCTTTAACCTCTGTAATTAAATTACATTGTAAAGATTGAGAAAGCTCGAATTATCTCGGGCTCTTAAGTTAAGAGGTTAATATATACTGTGGTGTGATCATGGGATCACCACAATGTTTACTTTTCACAATACCTACTGGGCTGTCTCCAACAGGAGCGCCCTCTTCGTTGCCTTTGCAGGATCTGTAGGGCTCGACTCCTAGCTCGACTTTAGAGATTCTCGCAACCGCTAAGGAGGGGACACTATCTTTTGGAGATAGACCAGTATTACCCGTGGAACTCTCGAGCGTGCTGCTTCCTTTTTTTGCGTGGCGTTTTTGATTTTCCCCCTGTGTGTTTCAAGTTCGTAATAATTCATATATAATTTTACTTTTTCAATTCTATAAATTCAACAAATTGCAAATTATCTATTTCGTAAATTTTAACTGCAGATGTCTCAAATATGCTGATTGCATAAATTTAATATTTTACTCCCTGAAGCACACAGGGAGGACGCGACGCGTGGATGTGTTGGAATTTTAATTGATGAATTAGTCATGAATTCCTATTATGTTTGAACTTTGATTCCTGACGAAATAAAGAAAGGATAAGAAATTGCTCATTGTTTCCTGTGAATCACTTAGCCATACGGTCCCGTGAGATGTCTTCACCGAGTATAGTATAAGTTTCTGATCAGGAGATCAACCTTAGGTAAAGTCTTTTTGCCCCACATCCTTAAGGAGCACCTGATGAAGAATTTGGAACCTGGCGATCATTATTCTTCTCTCTCCACTATGCGGTCCCTCGCGGCAACTTGGCGCCGCGACCAGTCACCTAGATCAGTGGTGCGCAAACTAAGGGTCGCGACTCCCGTGGGGGTCGCCAGAAGTTTTTTGGGGGTCACCAAATTTTTATGAAATGCATTATCCCTGCATGCTGCATACCATACAGTGTACATATAAAGAGTGAAGCGCCGTCACTCACTGTTCAATTGCAATTTCATACTGTCCAGTCCTTCTTTGACCGTAATGCGTAATGTATGTAAAGTGTGAAGACGCAAGTTTTTCATTCCGGTAGATAGCTCCCTCTTCGCGGTAATTCGCCAGTTTTACTGAAAAGCGCCTATTTGACTAGACGTTAACCTCAGGGAAAGGGCAAAAATTCGCTTCCGTGATCAGTCAATCAGATAGCGAGGTACGCGGTGTATCTGATAGTCAGAGTGAAGACGTGAAGTGTTCGCATGAAGTTGTAGCAGTTGGCCTGCAATTGTTTTAGATTATCCTCGAGTTTTATCATGTGACGTTGCGTATGTGGCATCAGCCAGATTAACTGTGACTGTGTATTAAATGTTTAGTTTCAGTTTGCATTTATGTTTAGTTTCAGTTTGTGTTTGTGTATCTCGTTAGGTTGTCAGTAAATGTGTTTGCGAGATGCTAGATCTTGCTCATTTATTTAATAAGTATTGAAGTAATACTTAACCACACAGTGTAATTTTTATTTTTTATATTTTTATCAGGCTTTGCTACTCTTTGTTATCAGGTATGTACTAACATTAGAGAAAGATCTCTGTTAATTTTATTGAATTTCTCGAAAAAATTACAAAATTTTATATATTATTTGTTTTAGTTTAAATAATTTAACCCCTATCTTCACAATGGATAAATGGGTAATACGTACACCAGGCACATCTTCAGCTAACAAACGAACAAATACTGATGAGGAGTCGCAAAATACTGAACTAAATGCCCGATCTAGAAAAATAGGAAAATACAATGAGGAATTTATTAAGTACGGTTTTACATTTTGTGTTGTTGATGATGAAGAACGCCCGATATGTGTCATTTGCAACAAAAAATTAGCAAATGAGAGCATGAAACCAGCTAAATTAAAAAGGCACCTGGAAACTAAACATAAAGAACTTCAAAATAAACATGCCGATTTTTTTCAACCAGCAGATTTTTTTCAACCGATTTTTTTTCAAAGACGAGCTGAAAATCTGAAAACTCAAAGTGCACATTTAAAGAAATTTACAACAATACCTCAGAAAGCATTACGAGCTTCTTTAAAAGCTTCTTATCTAATAGGAAAAACAATGAAACCCCATACAATTGGAGAATTCCTTATCCTTCCTGCAGCAACTAAGATGACATCAATTATGCATGGCGATAAATATGGAAATGAACTAAAAACACTATCATTATCAAGAGATACCGTGTCTCGGCGGATTTCCGAAATGTCACGAAATATCGAGTCAGAAGTCATAAAACGCATACAAAATTCATCTGTATTTGCTTTACAGCTGGACGAGACTACCGATATTACTAAAATGTCACAACTAATTATTTACGTTAGTTTTATTTTTAATGAAGATATAACAGAAACGTTTTTATGTTGCAAAAGTTTGGAAGGAAAAACACTGGAGAAAAAATATTCGAAGTCATAAATGAATATTTTGAAACTAAGTCCCTTACCTGGGCAAACTGTGTTGCGGTTTGTACTGATGGTGCTGCAGCATTAACAGGTTCGAATAAAGGGCTCAGGGGCTTAATTCAGAAGTTGGCGCCTCATATGGTATTTAATCACTGTATGATTCATCGGCCAGTTCTTGTTGCAAAAGATATGGATGAAGAGTTGCACAACGTATTACAAGACGCTGTTAGTTCAATTAACTACATTAAATGCAACAGCCACAACAGCGGTCTCTTTTCAATACTTTGCAATGAGATGGGCTCAACGTATGAGAGATTACTGTTACACACCAAAGTCAGATGGCTTTCACGTAGGAAAATACTACGACGGATATTTGATTTGAGAAATGAAGTGTACATGTTTTTAATCAAAAGGAAACATAGATTGGCAAGTTATTATATCAATGAAGTTTGGCTAGGGAAGCTGAGCTATTTAGTTGATATTTTCGAAAAACTTAACGACTTAAATTTGAGCTTGCAGGGTGAGAATTCAACTATCATAACTGCAGCCAGTAAAATTCAAGCTTTAAAGAATAAGCTTAGTCTCTGGCAAACTGAACTGAATAAAAACAACACCGACATGTTCCTTTGCTTTAACGATTTTATCAAGGAAAATAATATATATATATTTACATTTAAAAACATCATTTCCAATCACATTGAAAAGTTAAAGAAAAAAGTTTCGAGGATTTTCTTGAAAATGATCTTGGTTGGATTCGTGATCCATTTTCCTTTGACATATGCAGTTCAACTCTTCAAATTAGTGAGAAACAGCAATTGATAGATCTAATTAGTGATTATACTCTTCGAAATCAATTTAAGACTCAGCCTTGCCAAAACTTTTGGCTATCCGTGGAAAAACAATATTCCGTTTTATGCAAGAATGCCATCAGAGTGTTAATACAATTTGCATCAACGTATTTATGTGAAACTGGATTTAGCAAACTAGTTTCAATAAAAACTAAATACCGCTCGTGTATTTAGTTTTTATTCGATCCCTGAAGATGATATGCGAATTGCAATTAGCAACATACATCCAAACATCGATGAGATAATTAGAAACTTGCAGGCCACATACATCTCATTAAAGGCAATTTACTGATTTTTGTGTTATAAGTATTTTCTTACAAAAAGTATTTTCTTAAAATTATAAATAAAATTATTATGAGTCAAATATGATGATGTTTTTATTCGATGAAACGAAAGAAATGCGCGAAATATACATCGTATTTGTGAACATTTATCTAGGGGTCGCCAAAAATATTCTCTCTACAAGAGGGGTCGCAGTCGAAAAAAGTTTGCGCACCACTGACCTAGATGATATTTGGTGTTCCCGTGATGTTACAGCATGCGAAAATTATATGAATAAATAACGGAAGGTGTAATGATTGTGTCTAAAGATTGTGTGTATAGTGACTTCGCGTGTTCTGAATCTTCCTGGCAGAAAGATACAGTGAAATCGTCATCGATTTTCCGTCCATAAGTGTTCCTGAATTTTTTTTAAATAATTTCAACATTATTATGATGCAAAGAGACTAAGGATGAAGAGTAGTTCATTGTTTTGTCTCACGTGAGTGAAAAATTTGTGTGAAAGATCAATATAGTTGACTGCAAAGTTGTTTCACAATAGTGAGTATGATTAGGATCGAGCGATGATATTTTTTGTTCATAATTGATTCACAGATTTAGTAATATAATATTTTATATATTTAGTGATATGTTTGATATTTACTGCATTTTATTGATTACAATATTTTTTTCAACCATTTAAATTTAAATATAATGTTTGGGTATTGTGAAATATTTAATATTAGTTTCATAAAAATTAAATTAATATGGTAAATAGTTCGTTGATTTAAAACAAACTAATATGTATTGTTCAATTATAATTTTACATCTTTAAATTCTTATATTCAATGTACTTCATTATAAATTCTATATAGATAACTGTTTTGTTATGAAGGCATTTTCATTTGGCAAAACCTAAATATTTAATTGTCTTTTGTTATTGTATTTCATTTTGATGCGCACTTGAGCCCAAGCAATGACCGACGCTGAAAATTTTAATCTAAATATACAGTCTTTTTCTGGAGATGAATCTATTGCTTGGCTTCTGGAGCAAATTTGCCAGATGAAAACATTGCTCGGCTGGTCGGAGGAGGTTGCTTTACTTTTATGGAAAGGAAAATTACAGGATTACAGGTTGCTCAAGATTTTGTGGCCAATAATCCTAAATTTATTAATGCAAACTTTGAGTCAACTTGTAAATATCTCAAAGATTTTTTTCAAAACGATGCAAACCAAACTAGTTACCTGATATCACTTAATAATATGTTTTTGTCGGTCAAATATTGTCCGGATGTTGTTCGGATATCTCTAAATTTATATTTTAAATTTATATTTTGGAATTATAACAATTTGACGTCATTTTTTGTCTTTTAAATGATTAATTTTGATTTAAGAACACAATAAAGTTTTAAATAAAAAGTTTTACAAACAGATTTTTAATGTGAAATCGACGGCAATCGTACAATATCGTACACACAATTTCGATTTTCGCCAATATTGACAATGTCGGTCGATATAGACTAAAGCTGTTACTATGTCCCTGTGCTACTTGGGTAATGCACCTATAGACTAGCCCTTGACCTACGTTTGATAAATACCATTATAGACTCTGCAACCCATCCCTTACCCTGCATTTCAACAATAATTAATGAAGTATCAGAGTTTCAATTTTTTTCTACCATGGACATGCCCCACGCATATCAACAATTAAAAATCTCAGAGGATCTTAAAGATATTCTCACATTTACCGCACCTTTCGGAATTTTTGGTAGCAAAAGACTGGTCTATGGCTTAAAAACAGCTGCCAGTATATTTCAGGCTATGATAGACACTATTATAGATGAATTAAAGAATATAGGAATCACTGGCATATTTTCGGATCAGGATGATATAATTATTGGAGCTAATTCATTTGAAGACATGCTGAAAAAAGTTCAAGCTGTGTTGGATATTTTTATCAAGTACAACTTAACTTTATCCCCTAGTAAATCTGAATTCTTTAAAACTAATACTAATTATTTAGGATTTAATATTTCCCATAAAATTGTTAAACCTATTTCCACTAACATTGCAAAAATAATGAAATTTGAACCACCTAAGAATCATGACTAAGTTAAATCATTCTTAGGAGTCTGCGGTTTCTACCGCCACCTAATTCCCAAATATGCAGAGATAATTGATATTTTATGTAAACTCAGTGCTAGTAAATCAAAATTTGTATGGATGAAAGAACATCAAGATGCCTTTAAATCTCTTCAACAAGTATCTTTTTCCGAACCTTTTGTCAATTTCCCTCCATGGGATAAACCTTTCCTCTTGAACACTAAGCCAGTAAACAGGCAATTTCAGGTGTTCTTTTACAAGAATTTGATAGTGTCCTTCATCCCATCTCATATTATAGTAGAGCACTCTCTAAGGCTGAACAAAATTATCCGGCAATTAAATTAGAGCTCTATGCCATTTATAAATCTGCAACATCTTTTAAGGATTATCTTTATAACCGAAAATTTACAATTTAACAGACTCCAAGCCCCTGCTCCATTGTAAGAAAATTACTTCACCTGCAAATTTAATTACTCGTTGGCTATTAGAACTGTCCGAATATTCCTCTGAAATGAAATATATTCCTGGAAAAATTAATTTTCTTTCTGATTACTTTTCTCGAAGAGAAAATCCTAATAATTGTGCTCCTGCTTTACAGTCCCAAAATAATGAGCTAATACTTCCTTTTGTTGATCAAGATATAGAATTGGAAGCTGTAAATATTATTCAAAAACAGGACCCTCAAAATGAAATATCTAACAACACCTTTTATGAAGAGCAAAGGAAAGATCCAAATATAAATGACATTATTGATCTGCTTGAGTCACCTTCTTTGATTAATGCACATAAAGTTAAAAATTTTACTGTTGATCCCGATACTAAACTATTAATGTATATTACAAACAAAAAAAGATTAGTTAAGTTAATTGTTGTTCCAAAATCATTACAGAGTAAGGTATTAAAAATTATTCATATCTCACATTTTGGCTTAGAGAAAACATACGAAATTGTTCAGAAAAATTTCTTTTGGAAAAATATGTATAATGATACAAGAAACTTTGTTTTATCCTGTGACTCATGTATACGCAACAAATCCTACAGCATTCCCAAAGCACCTTTACAGAATGTTCCCATCCCTAAAGTCCCAGGAGAATTTATTTCAATTGATATAGTGGGCCCCGTTAAAAATTGTGGTTATACATTAACCGTGTTGGATCATTTTTCCAAATTTCTGACTTTATACCCTTTCAGAAATTTAACTACCGAGACTGTATGACAGCATCTAATTGAATATATATCGATACTTGGTAGACCAGCCATGATTTTGACAGATTTAGGCACACAGTTTAATTCAGAGGTATTTCATTGCATCAATAAAACTTTAGGCATATTCTTGACCCATACTTCTTCGAAACATCCACAAGCTAATGGTGCCACCGAATCTTTGAATCGTGCCATTAAATCATCTTTTTTGACTTTGCATGAAGAAGATGTATCGTTTAAGAATTCATTACTTATTCATCAAAATGTGTACAATAATGCTGTTCATCCAAGCACTAGTTTTGAACCTGTACATTTTGGTAGATGCCCTCCCACTATGTTCGATACTTTTGATCCAAATGTAGAGCCTCAACAACTTGACAAGGCCTCTTTCCGTCAAAATTTCATATCAGATTTAAGGATAACTTATGATATAGCATTTAATAAACTGAAAGAGCAGCAGATTTTACAAAAGCAAAAACAAATGCAAAAAGCTTAACTTCGAAACTTTAATGTAAACGATTATGTGTACATGAGATCAAATGATACTTTTAAACCTTAATTTTTGGGCAATTGTGTCATAGTGAAGAAGCAAAGTGATGTAAATTTTAAAATAAGACCTTTAGACTCACCTTCTCATAAAGGTTTTGTAATACATAGTGATAGATTAAGACGTGCACCCCGCCGACTTTCTCATTTAGATCTTAATTATTCTACGAGCCCACCAATTAATAATCCACTTCATGGATATAACCTTCGAGTACGATAAGATTAAAATAATTTTAATAAAAATTGCTGTCATGCATGAGATTCCATATTTTGGTTAATTAGCTAAGTAAGCAAATAAATAAATAATTATGGATTATTTTCTTGTGAAATATTGTTGGTTTCTATTGCTGGCAATAGTGAACAGGTGCGCAACTGTTCTTTACAAAACAATATTTTATTTGAAAATGATGTGTTTATATATAATCATACAAAAAAAATATAATAAATATTTTTGTGGGTGACAGCAATACTTTCTTGTAAGTGGCTGTGTGGACATTATCAAACTCTGTGCATTATCAAACTCAATTAACATTATATAACTATTTCATTCAACAGTATTTAAGGAATTAAAGTTAAATTTAACTAACTTTCCAAAAAAAATTGTTAAAAATACTTACAGTTACTAAGTACTAATTTATTTCACTGTGCTGATTTTTTTCTCAATTTAACGATTGGGTATTTTTAACGTGGCAGATGAATCAAAACTGTTTAATGTTGATATAATTGCATATTTGACCTTTACTGGATATATCTACTATGATTTATTGAATTTATTTAATATGATTTGTTGATCATTTGTTGAAATAATCAGACATGTTTTTACAAGGTATGAAAATGTGTTGCATGTACTGGATTAACATGGTCATTCCTTTTTACGTATGATATTTCTCTTAGAAATGGTAATTTTTACATATATGAAGAAAAATGTTTGTGCTTTACAAACAAATTAAAATTTTAAGTTCTTTTAAGAGAAAATTGAATACCACTATTGAATTTTGATTATCACACTGAATACTCACACGTATTCACTTTTTTGGTTATATTTATTTATCCAAGTTTTTTTTTCTCATTTATTTTAGCTACATAACTACAAACATTTAAGAATGATGGTCATAATTAATAATACATAAGCATTTCTATTTGACTTTCTTGTCATGAATTTTAGAATTTCATTATTAAAATTTATATTTGTCAAAAAAAAATTAAATTTTATGGAATTAACATTTTTTCCTAGGTTTTTAGAGTTATTCCATAAGGTGACAAAAATGTATTTGAATGACTTCCAATGAGAGTTTTTAAAGGTAATTCCAAATTGTGATAAAATTTAAAGTTTTAAAGTTATTCCAAATTGTTTTAGTATGATTGAACGACTTATAATGAGAGTTTTTGAAGTTATTCCCAAGTGCGGAAAATGTATTTGATTAACTTACAGTGAAAAGTGCATTTAATGTGTGAAAGGTGTTATTATATGTGATATTTACTCATACTTGCAATGCCATTTTACTTTTCGTCGGAGGTTTAACCTCACCTTGTGATCTCACCAATTATGATTTGAATTTCAAGAAAAAAAAGCAATTCTTGTATAATTGGCCATCAGGACAATTGAACTCTTTTTTTCAGGGCACCAGCCGTCCCGCAGAGGACTGATCGTTAAGACACGGTTCCCAGCAGATCACCGAAGTCAAGCATCAGTGGCTACGGTCAGTGTGCGGGTGGGTGACCACTTGGATCAGTTTGCGTAGGAACCTAGGGTGTGCGGTTTTGGTCCTCGTTAAACTGTGCTACCGTTAAGTGCTCGACTTCGCGCGCAGGTCGTTGGGCTACCGAAGCGGGCTTGCCATCCCCTCCGCAGAGGATCAAAATTGTGATGGCATGTCTTCGGATCATCCTCCGGGATGTTTCACTGACCGTCGCCAATAGCCCATTGTGCAGCTCTAGTGCGACGTAAATTAACAACAACAACAACAATCAGGGCACCAGCCAAATTGTCTTTTACTGAGGACACTTATGTAGCTCAACATCTATTTAATGTATATGATTAGTCAAGATTTTTTTATGTAAAACATGATATGTATGATGATTTTTTATCTTCATGATTCGCATTTGATGATTTTAACAGTAACTTAATTTTTTGAATTTAACTTTTACATTTTAATGGGGTAATTTAAATTTAATTATTTTCATTAAAGGGGAGGTTAATAGTCTTTTTCCTATTCAAGGGGGGAATTTGTGGTGTGATCATGGGATCACCACAATATTTACTTTTCCCAATACCTACTGGGCTGTCTCCAACAGGAGCGCCCTCTTCGTTGCCTTTGCAGGATCTCTAGGGCTCGACTCCTAACTCGTCTTTAGAGATTCCCGCAGCCGCTAAGGAGGGGACGCTATCTTTTGGAGATAGACAAGTATTTCCCGTGGAACTCTCGAGCGTGCTGCTTCCTTTTTTTGGGCGGCATTTTTGATTTTCCCCCTGTGTGCTTCAAGTTCGTAATAATTCATATATAATTTTACTTTTTCAATTCCATAAATTCAACAAATTGCAAATAATCTATTTCGTAAATTTTAACTGCAGATGTCTCAAATATGCTGATTACATAAATTTAATATTTTACTCCCTGAAGCACACAGGGAGGACTCGACACGCGGATGTGTTGGAATTTTAATTGATGAATTTGTCATGAATTTTTATTATGTCTGAACTTTGATTCCTGACGAAATAAAGAAAGGATAAGATATTGTTCATTGTTTCCTGTGAATCACTTACGCATGCGGTCCCGTGAGATGTCTTCACCGAGTATAGTATAAGTTCCTGATCAAGAGATCAATCTTAGGTAAAATCTTTTTACGCCACATCGTTATGGAGCACCTGATGAAAAATTTGGAACCTGGCGATTATTCTTCTTCTTTCTCCACTATGCGGTCCCTCGTGGCATATACTTTTATATATCTTATTAAAAATAAAATTAAAAAAATACTTACATTAGATCGTCAATTGATATTTAGACATGAAAAATGAAAACGCTATCAAAATTTAACAAACAATTTATGAGGAAAGATTTCTGTTCTGTCTCTCTCAATGATTCGTTTGATTCCATTGCGTTTTTGTTTATTAATGGTTTAAATATTGAATTTTTACCCCTTTATGTGTATAGTGTTTACTTCATTGATGCAAGAGAATTCTAATAACATTTGTTAAGATTCTCATTACGAAACTTCTTGCATAGAAGAATTTCTTAAAACATTTAAATAATTGTCTTTTTAATGGTTTTTTTATTATAATATTTATTGTTTAGCACAGTTTTATCATAAAATGATTTAATTATGAAACACATTAATTATTGCGCATTGAATTTCCACGGCTTTCTCGCTCTCGTGTTAAGAAATATTTGCAATGAACTCTTAAGGTTTAAAAAAAAAATCACAAAGTTAAATAAATGTTTAAAGAACAAAGAAGACTAGAGCTAAAACAACTCGTCCATAAAAATTTTATATTTAAGTAAAATAAGTTAATTTAAATTTTCCAATTATACGAGAGGTCCTTAGAGAATGAATTCAAATTCTTTCTCATTGAGCACTAACTGTCTATTTGTTTAAATGAAATATCTTTAAAGACATTTCAATGCAAGTGATTTCATTTTTGAAATAAAAGTAGAAAAAAAAGATTCAGATGGAGGCTAAATAAGAATTACTTTCGTTTATTTATAAATACAATATTTTTGCTTCATAACTTAAAATTCTAAATGAAAAAATAAACTTAAAAAACACTTATATTAAACTAAATTTTAAATATTTTGAACATTATCAATATAAATTTCATTAGACTTTTATCTATGAATATAGGTACCTTATAGTTTATTATGGTAGTAACATTCTGGGTAAACATATGAAGAAGTTTTCGCACCCCGGACGATACTGAAAAAGGCGCCCTTAACGCCCGAGACGACTCGTAGGCTAGACTACCGAAAACGCCCGAGTTCACCGTGAAACCTCTAAGCGTGAAACGAGTTAGAGATTCTACCCCCTTTTCGAAAAATAACACACAATGGGGGAGGTGTGGCAGTATTCGTCCTTGAAGTTTATTTACAAAAAGGGAAGAAAGCAGAGGGATTTTTCAACAAAAGTTTTGTTTTATATCATTCCGCTTTTGTAAAGTTGTTTTCTCCTGTTTATATATATATATATATATATATATATATATATATATATATATATATATATATATATATATATATATATATATATATATATATATATATATATATATATATATATATATATATATAAACCAAAATGTATTTTCGCTGTAAAGGTCCTTCGACAGAAAATAATTTTCAAATTTTCAATTAAATTAATTTTCAATGATGAGACAGGATGAGTCGGATTTTAATGAATCAGGGGATGAAGATGAATTTGAAGATGTAACACCAACTGAAACTACTGTTGCCCCTAACGACTGAACTTCTTCTGATAATACTTCTCGAGAAAAAGTTAAATGAAACGTTTTATTGTAAAAATAAAATCATATTCTCATAAGCTTAAAATTTATAGTTAAGAAATATAGTATTTTTTTACTTTTTTGAAAGACAGAGAGAGATGTAGAAACAAATATAAACTCAAAATTAATTAACCTAAATTATTAAGCTGGCTACTTCTTTTTATCTGAACTTTTTTGATTACTTTCGTTGAAAAGAATAAACTGGAGTATTGGAGATAAAGTATTTTTTTTAATCATTAAATAATTTAGTTATTGTGCCTTTAAAAATATATCAATTGTTCAAGATAATAAACAGCTCGAAATTTGCAGTGTTTTCAGAAAAAAGAAATGGCAGTAATTTAAAAATATATTATTCTACAAGACTGAAAGATTACTAAATACAATTAATTATAAATCTATTTTTAAATATAAAATAAATAATTAAACATTATTTTATTAGAATTAGATCGTAGGCTTTGATGCCTTACAAAATAGTTTTTATATTTATAACAGTAGGATCCAAGAGAAAAAACTGCTTTGATGGGTACCAAAACTATTATTTGAAATTTGAACTTTATTCTGCATTTGTAGTTCGACAGCTGTAAATCATTCACGTTGTCTTGCTGTTTTATGAATGCCTCGCTATTTTCACCTTTTCAATGCTTGTTATTACGTAGGTATTGCACTTGAAGCTGCACCGACCCATTTTTTTTATTAATTGTTAACACCTGGTCTAAAAACACGAATTTTACTATTGTTTTTTTTAATGTGTTGGTGTCAAAACTCTTAAAATAGTTAAATCTCTATGAATTCATTTATTTTCAAGTTTACGCCTTATCTTCTTACAAAAGGGTTTCTTCACAGGAGGATTATCTGTAGTTAACTCTAATTTTTCAGGAACGCATTTTTTCCTTCATAATGAATGTTCTATATTCAGCTGTCAGACCATCCAGATGTGTTACAATTTGCTCATTCATTTCTGTAGAAGATAAGCGTTATCAGCATAGCTTCTAAAGGCTATTGTTAAATGAAAATTAACATGTCATATAGTAGATTTTCTCCAATTCTACCTGAAGTTGGGACTGATATCTTTGTCACCAAAATCATGGTGTGGTAGTGTAAGAAATTTCTTTGATATTCCCCTTTTCTTTCAAAGAAATTTCTTGTCACCACACCCATATATACTGCACCATATGTCTATAAACAGATGCCGATTTCCAACTGTTCAGTAAAATGCAGAACAATTTAGTCCCATACTCAAAAAGAAATAATTACAAGTTAAACGTGACAGAAAGATAAATCTTAGCCTAGAAGGCATTGTTGAAATAGGAAGTAATTGTGTTCCCTAGCTCGACTTATATTAAACTTATATTAAACTACTCACTTATATTAAACTAAATTTTAAATATTTTGAACATTATCAACATCAATATAAATTTCATTAGACTTTTATCTATGAATATAGGTACCTTATAGTTTATTATGGTAGTAACACTCTGGGTAAACATATGAAGAAGTTTTCGCACCCCGGACGATACTGAAAAAGGCGCCCTTAAAACTTAATTTTAAAAGAAGAAAAAAAACTGATTTTTTTTAATAATATTTTGATCTTTTTCGCCGGTAATGTCATAACGCTGAAGAAAATTGCTTTTTCATTCTAGATCTTTTTTTTCTAAATTAACCCTAAGTGCTCAATTAGGAAGTATATGAGCACGAGGAATGACAATTAATACATTCATGGCTAAAAATAAAGCCGTTAGTTTAATTAATGAGAATATTACCTCACGTATTGTAGAATAAATGCTTACAGTTAATTTTTATTGAGTATAATGTTAAATGACACACAAATACATAAGCATAAACATTAAAATTTATTTTTTCGTGCTATAGCCGCGGCGAACAAACAGTTTTTCAGACTTATCAAAATCAATTATATTTGAGATTTCATTTTCGTTCAAAATTTTTGTCTTATTTTGCATTTAATATTTCGTCATTTTGGTCAAAATTATTTTAAAAACAGAAAAATTGTCGCCGTTTATTGCCATTAGACAATTTATAGGTTTATAAGCATTTTTATACACATATAATTTCATTGATTGATTCAACTATCCACTAAAATGCCCTTCAGTGACACATCCATAAACAAATTCACAGCTATTTATTGCTGACTATACATTTATTCACTAAGCTATTGATTGGTTTACTTGCATTCCTCCTCCTTACTTTATTCACAAGCTGTATTGAAAATCGTTCATAATATTAGTTCTCATTACGAAACGAGCCTGTAATAAAATGATTATGAAGTATACAATATGAAAATTAAATGTTTAAAATAAATTTAAAATGTCTTCGTATAAAACACATGAACAAAAATAAGGACGATTTTCATAATAGAAAAATATTGAATGATTACACTGGGGGATAATTTTTCTTTCTGTTGCATACGATTTTTGAACGGAACTCAGATGTTTTCAGGTCACTGATTTCAAATCTACATTTCGTTCTCCAATTAAAAAATCTAGAGATTTTTTAAATGACATTTTTAGTCTATTTTTGACAAAATGTACAAGTTTAAAAACGTTATACATAACAAAGGGATGCATAAATGCTGTGAAAAATTTTAAAGAAGCTAAGGCAAATCATCAGGACTGAAATTGCATAGAAACCTATGCCCGGAAATGACGTCATACACAGCTATTATGCTTTGCTTTGCTATTATGAACTGTACCTTCGTGTGCATCTAAACAGATCTTAATGTGAAAGCGCTCCCAGCGGCGTGCGACAATGTTCCCGGGGGCATGGGTTCCTAAGCAATTTAAACACTGATGATTTTAGAATTGAAATCCAAATTAGTCAAAATCAAGTATTGGAATCCTGATGGGTCAGGGGTGGAATGCTTGACTTCCAATAAGGTGAACCGGGTTCGAATCCCAGCGATGGCTGGTTGATACGAATTCCACATGCGGCTTGCACCGACCACAGTGCTGACATAAAATATCCTCAATGGTAGACTACGGATCATGGGTTAGAATCCCCTTGTCCTCAGGCTAACCATGGGATTTTTTCGTTGTTCTCCTCTTCATGTAACTCAAATGTGGGTTAATTCTATCAAAAAGTCCTCTACGAAGACAAATTTCCTCCAATACTTGATTCAGGAGTTCCCTTGTCTTCTGGATTAGGTTCAAAATTACAAGGCTAAGGAGTTGAACATTCGTAGTCATGAAGAAGTTGACAGATACGGTTTGTCACAAACTTATTCCCCCCAAAATGAACAAAGGGCATTGTAAGGAGTGTTACAAAGGAACACCTGCTACTAAATGATGGTCAAGATGACCCACCTAACACGCTCAAAATGTTTCCCCCACAGAGTTACAGAGGCTATAGGGTTATACTTTTTAAGGGTATGTTCTGAATGCAAAGTCATAAACTTCGTCCGATCTAATATTTTAAAGTTAGTTGCATAATTTATATTGTAATTAACTAATTGTAATTATTTAAATTATTTCCGTTGTTTATGACTATGATTTAACTATTTCATTCACAGCAGCAAATTAGTCAACAAAAAATGATTTATCAATCGAAAACAAATTAAAAAGAAAAAAGTGCATTAACATTTAATTAATTTTGTAATTTTACTCCTTTAAATTTGTTAATGTTGAGCAAGACATTTTGTAGATGCATTCTAATCATAATGCCATGAAATGGTTTTTCGCTCCGCAAAAACATATTGAATCAGGAATAATTTGTGATTTACATATTGATTCTGACATAGATTTGAATTTAATCATGAATATAAATTTTCAGTATACAAAAAATTAAAATTAACTTTATGATATTAATTTAATTTTAATGATAAAGCACAAGGTATAAAAAAAATAAAACAAAGGAAGGACGTAAAAGAGATTGATTTCTCAAACTGAATTTTATTTTGAAATGACTTTGAATTTTAACAAGTCCTCAGATTTTTCTGCTTTATTCCAAGGAGAAAAATTAATTCAATTTTCATGATAAAGGACAAGGGATGAAAAAAATTAAAACAAATGAAGGAATTAATTTTCTTTTTAAAATGACTTTTAATTTTAACAAGTCATCTGATTTCTCTGATTTAGTCTAAGATTAAAATTAAGTTTACATAAAAGGAAATATGTATATATTTACACAAATTAAAATATATGTATATATATCTTCCAGCGTGTCATATTTAAATATGTTTCTTATTTATCGAAGTATAATCTAAACACATTGTTAATTCTAAAATTATAACCTAACATTTATTGTATATTAGAGTGTATTGTATATTAGAGTATATTGTAAATATGTTATACATGGTAATTATTATTTTTTTTTAACTTGATAATGTAATATTATTTTTCGAATTATAGCTATTCGAAACAAAATTGGATAGCTAGATAGCGAAAAAGACTAATGAAAATTTTAAAATTTTTTTTGAAAAACCTAATGATATTGGGAAATTATGTTATATACTTTTAAAATATTTAAAAAATTTCAAGTATAAATTGAATGAAATATGTTTAATGACTTTAAATTATTCTAAAAAAAAATATAGAGAAAACAATTTACAAAAATATCATTAACATAAACAATGTAAAAGTTAAAATCCTATGAAAATGAAGTTTTAAAAAAATATTTACAATTAAACAAGAAATAAATCTGAAAAATTTGTTGTACTCCTTAAAACTATTACAGAGTTTTCATGAAGACTTATTTTATTAATAAGAATTAAGAATTACGAGTTACAAAATTAATCCCAAAAATGAGCAAAAAGTACCATTTAGTTAAAAAATGTTTGAAAAATAACAAAGACCGAGGAATAAAAATTATTATAGAGAAATTTTCAAAAAATATCATTTTCTTCGGATTTTCATTAACTAACAAAAAATCAAAGTAAACTACGAAGTTTGAAAATTAAAATGTGAGGAAAATGCATTTCAAATTTACATGACTAAATGTAGAAAGTAATAAAGTCAGACAAAAATAATTACTACACCAGGTATACTGACAAAAAATGCATTAAACTATGTCTGACGCACAAGGAAAGGAATAAATTAAGAGATTACTGAGCAACCTTGGAATCGTCAGCCCTGTGCATAGCTAATAATTGCAATGCTAGTAGTATGCTAGTGAAAATTGAGGTACGACTTTACTATCAATAATGGCAATCAAAAAAATCAAAATAAAAAATCAAAATAAAATATCTGAAGTCTTTTTTAACGGAAATTAGAAATATCTATAATCAAAATTTCTTTATATATTTTTTTTCTTCTTTTATTTTGATAATATATATTATATATATATTCTCACCCTATTGATAAATCTATTATGTAAAAAATTAAAATTTTCAAAATTATAATTAACTTTAGTATGTAAAACCAGAAATATATGCAAACTAAGAATAAGGAAATTTAATTTTAAGCAATATTCTATTTTGTATATTTTATTAACATAAAGTTTTGTTGACGAAATTATTCTGTCGACATCAGTGATTGTATACACCTTGGCTATTGCATTGGCACTTACTGGACAAAAGCAGTGATGGTTTTTTTTTAGAAAATAATAAATAAAGATTTATTTTTCAGCTTTAAATTATGACATTAAAATATTATTCTAATTTATAACATTAATATACATTAATTAATATATAATTATAGCATTTATAGCAATAGGAAAGAAAATTTAATTAATACAAAAAGTAGGTTTCTGTTAGTAAAAGATTATATTATACCCTAATGGCGACGAAAAAAATTAATATAATAAAGAAACAAGGTTCTGTTAGTTTTTATAATACATTAATTATTATCTTTAAGATTTGAAATGAAAAGTCGTTTTTAAAGATTGAGAGTTCGTTAAAATATGCCTTATATTGTAAAAATACTGACTGTACTTACTTGTAATACTTACTGACACAATTATTTATTGACTAAATTTTTTCAAAGGTAAGGTATGTATGTATGTATCATAATAAACAAATACAATAACAGCAAATACAAAATTTTCTGCTTTTCAGCAAGAAAAATTTGCAATGAATAAAATCTTTCGCAGGGCATGACATATACTGTGATGTATATATTGTGCAACTATTGAAAGCCCGAGCATAATTTTTCATTTTATAAACCCTTCCTGTAAAGAGATAAGACTTTCGATTTAAATAAATAAATATATAACTTTTTTTCTCGATTTCCATGTGTATTTCTTATATGTATTTCTTATAATTATTAATACATTTTGTTAACCGTTAAAAACAGATTTTCCTAGCATTTACTTCTTTAAGAAGAGATTACGAAATTATTCGTATAAGAGTTATGCTACAGTTAAATTTCCACGCATAGCCATGATTGAAAAATAATAAAAAATCAAATAAACTGCTGTTTGTAGAAAATGCAACACCATGAAAGAATCATCAGAATCAAATGAAATTTAATGCAGAAACGACTTGTACTGATACAAATAAATGATGAAATTTTCAAAACAAAAGAAACAAATTAAGCGTCCGAAATCAGTATTTGGTGCAGCCACCACGCGCTGCAATAAGTGCTGCTATACGACGTGGCATGGAGTCAAACAGATGTTGAATATCTGCTTGAGGAAGAGAATTCGATATCGCTTGTATGCGCAACCAAAGTTCGTCTTTGGAAACTGCAGGACGCGGATCACGAGTGAGACGCCGACCAACCATATCCCACACGTGCTCAATAGGCGACATATCCGGCGAATAAGCAGGCCAAGGAAGAAGTTGCATGCGTTGTGCTGAACAGAAGTCTCTAACAGTCCGCGCAACATGTGGGCGTGCATTATCCTGCTGAAAGATAGCTCCAGGGATGCCTTGAAGGAAAGGAACGACTTCGGGCTGTAGCACTTCACGGACGTATCTGTTGCTATTGAGATTACCCTCAATTCGTATCAAATTGGATCGTCCATGATACGAAATCGCACCCCAGACCATAACTCCGGGTGTTCGACCACTATGTCGTTCAATAATACACTCAGGAAGGCAGCGTTGACCGGCATAACGTCTAACACGAACACGGCCATCATGGGTCCACAAATTGAAGCGTGATTCATCTGAAAAGACAACTTGGTGCCAATCAGCTCGCCAGTCTCTGTGCTCAAGAGCCCACTGCCGACGCAGCCGTCGATGATCCGCCGTGAGGGGAATCCTGTATAATGGCACCCTTGCACGCAATCCACGGCGCAGCAGACGACGACGAATTGACGAAGCCGACAATTGTACACCTGTAGCAGTAGACCAATGTGCTGCCAGCTGCCTGGAGGAAGCTGTGCGATCATTCACCGCCATGCGGAGCAGGTGTCGATCATCGCGCTCTGACGTCACCTTCTGTCGTCCAGTGCCTGTTTTTCGAGTTGTTCGGTGCTCGTCGGTCCACTGCTTCCAAACTCGCATCACTGTGGAACTGTTCCGCTGCATACGAGCTGCTATTGCGCGATAGGAAAATCCTCCTTCTCGAAGGCCGATTATCCTCCCTCGTTCAAACTCCGTAAGTTGCTTGAATTTCTTATTCTTCCGTCGTGGAGACATACTCAGGTCTCACTAAACGTTTGCCACTAACAAATAATCATAGACTATTTTCAACGTCCCGCTACAGCACTTTATTTATACGCTTTCAGCATCAATTCAGAGGGCGCTGCGCGCGCCACGCACGCGCGATGGCTCTGAAACTTTATTAATTTGCATAATATCCTATAATTGACATTTGCTGCGAATTTCATTTGATTCTGATGATTCCTTCATGGTGTTGCATTTTCTACAAACAGCAGTTTATAATCCAAATATTCGCAAAATATATTTTTAATAAAACAGTAGTATAATAATAAATTAGCGAATAAATAAATATAGATGATAGAGATAAAAAATAAGTTTAAATGACATGACATTAAAATAATTGAAAAATTGAAAAAATTGAAAAATTATTTAAAAAATTGAAAATTTTCCTAAAATTTTTTTACAAAATGTTGATAAAAAATAACTATAATTAATAAAAATTTGCATTGTACGTAAATTAAACTAAATAACTACAATTAGGAGAACTTAGCATTAACATCATTAAGTGACAATCGAAATAATGAAAAAACTGGTATAAGTTGAGTATCATAACTAAGAAAAATTAAAATGCGCATAAATGTAAACCAAGGAAAAATTGAAACCAACATTAAAACCTTTGAGAACTTATATTTAAGAAACATTACGCAATGTTTATAAGAAATTAATAATAATTAATAACTGAACATTAATAACATAACATAAATTTAATTAAATAACTGCAAACTAAAATTATTAACTAACATTAAGTTATAATTCATGGAAGTGTATGATTTTTAAAACATCATTTATATTAAGTGATAAATATAGAATTATTTTACTTCATTTTTGATAAATTGTCTGAAATTAAATAACTTAAACTTAAATCAAGAATAAATTTTTGAAATTTTAAGATAATAACTTTCAAAAAAGCACATGCTTTCCTCTACTAATCAGCATTATAATCAGCTTGTTATAAATAATTTGCAAATAAGAGGCGATAAAGGATAATCCTCTTGCACCCCTCTCCAAGCTTCATCTTAGTTCTTCACCCCTCCGATTTTGACAGTTGAAGATTGATTAAGGATTACGCCCACTGAAGAGGGGGAGAATTCTTGTGACGAAGGAGCTCGCACACGCGTAAGCCCATAAAATTGAGTCGCGTATTCAACGACGGTTACAAATTAAAATAAAGTATTAGTATAACTGAAACAAAAAGTTTGTTCCCCAATTCAAACAATTTTTGGGAAAATTAGATACTATCTACCCAGACTTATATGGGTATATAAAACTATGTATATAAATAAATAAAAACCTACGTACAACGGTTTAGGTCAATGAGATGAATAAAGAAGTTATCAAGCTCAAAATTAGCAGTTATTTGCAGAGAAAAAAAAGTCTTACTTTAGGCCTCCAAAAAATCTTTTAATAACTACTTTAAATATATATACAAAGAACAAATTGTATATTGAATATGAACAGATGAAATATTGTAAAAATGAATATATCTTTCTCGCTAACATGAAATTTACTAGGGCATTGGTAATTACCAATTATCTTGGAAATTAAGCATTCAGTTTTGTCCCCAATTTCTCAAAAAATCCGTTTAGATTTGTCCGAAAAACTTAAACTGCAGACGAAATAGGAGTATTTTCGGCATGAAATATTAAAATTTATATCAACTACACTGGTTATCATAAATTAAGGAAAATTCACAAAAATCGCGATAACTCAAGAAATTACACATGGAATTTTATGAAACTTACCCACAATATACAACACATAGTAAGGTATTAAACAACATAAAAAGAAATTATCAGACATTAATAGTAGTATAGAAATTAGCACATGTATAAAATAAACAAATTGGAAGTATCGGTTTGCAATAGAAAAAGTACCTTTAATATGGAATATGATTGCCTCTAGAAGCAATACAGCACAAACAGCGATGTGTGATGCTTTCAATTATGCGGTCTATCAGTTCAATAGGAAGTGAGAGCCATTGCTCTTGTAAAGCAGTTGCAAGCGTGGCAAGGGTCTGAGGGGGCGGATTGATGGCAGATACACGCCTCCCTAGAGCATCCCAAACGTGCTCGATAGGATTCAAGTCCGGGGATCGAGCTGGCCACTCCATGCGAGTAATTGTTTCCTGTTGAAGATAATCATCAACAATGCGAGCTCTGTGTGGTCTTGCATTATCGTCCTGTAACAGGAAGCAATCACCAATTGCCCCGGCATA
Organism: Parasteatoda tepidariorum; assembly: GCF_982258835.1. Taxonomy (NCBI): domain Eukaryota; kingdom Metazoa; phylum Arthropoda; class Arachnida; order Araneae; family Theridiidae; genus Parasteatoda; species Parasteatoda tepidariorum. The sequence continues at coordinate 7,890,568 of NC_141765.1, forward strand.
TGGGCGCACATAAGCATCAAGGATGTTGTCTCGATAAACCTGAGCATTCACGGTTCCCCTTGGAAAGACATGGAGGTATGTGCGCCCTCCTAAGGATATGCCTCCCCAAACACAGACACTGCCTCTTCCGTATGCATCTCTTTCACGGATGTTTGATGGATGATAACGGGTCCCAGGTTCTCTCCATATCAAATAACGTCTACTGTCACTTTCTAGACTAAACCTGGACTCATCCGTAAAGAGAACAGGCCTCCATTGATCTGACGTCCAGTGGACATGTTGTCGGGCCCACTGCAAACGGTCTCTCCTATGGCGTGATGTGAGCGGCACGCAAATGGCTGGTCGTCTCGCATACAGACCACCTTCGTGGAGCCTTCTGCGCACAGTTGACGTTGACACCAACCTTCCGGTGGCTGCAGCAAGAGAGGATCTAAGATGTGTCGGAGTAGCGGTTCTATTCCTGCGTGCACTTAATGTCAAATATCGGTCATCGGCACTGGTCGTAACAGTTGGCCGTCCTTGACTGAACCTCCTAGATGCCGAATCTGTGGTTTGAAATTGCCTCCAAAGTCTATGAACCACAGATGGACTCACATTTAGCCATCTGGCCACTTCTGATTGACTCTGCCCTGCCTCTAGTCTCCCGATGGCTCTCCATCGTAGTTCTTCAGGCAAATGATGCCTAGAGGTCATTATTACGAATTGGCTATCTCAGATTTTCAATGTCGCAATCACAGTAAAATTTGTGTGCTTTCTCTCAAACTTGGACTTTTATGCTCCAGGCAGATGACGTAAGCCGAGTGCAGCGCCACTAATTTGCATATTGCAATTTTACTCAGCTACTCTTAGTGGACAACATATGCAAATTTTGCACGGTTTGGCTTACTTTTGAAAGAGTTATCGCTATTTTTGTGATTTTTCCTTAATTTATGATAACCAGTGTATTTCACATTATATGTATAAAAGGTATATTTGACACACAGGCATATGTAGTAAGTATTCAAGACCCATAACACTTAATTGAACAAACACACTCAGTTTTTCATTAGAAAATAAATTCCTTTTTTCTATATCAAAGCATAGTGTTAAAAAAAGTCATTCTTCATTTTTTTTATCTTTGATTAAAAAATCAGTTAAAATAATACAAAAAAGTTTTTTGATTTTAAATCTAAATTTACTAATTACTTTGAGATTGATTCCGAAATTAAGGGAAATACATTATTGCTTTATTACATAGTTTTACTTTGGACAGCATGCACCTCTAATCATTCATCAGATGTTATTAATACCTGTTACAGCATGATTCATTTTCTAAGTTGGTGATAATTTCAGGCTCCCATGTATGTTCTAAAGAACAGCTGTAGTAAATAAGTTTTTACTTTTTACAAAGTATATGAAACATATATCAATGATGGTAATTACAGAACACCGTGTATCCTTGTAATAGCTTTAAATTAAAATGAAGTTTCAGCATTCTATTTTTTAGTTTAAACTTCTTAGATTAATAAATGTCATACTCTTCGATTAATTATGTCAACGTGGTAATGCAAATATAAATATAAAATTAGTAAAAGTTTTTAAGATAAGGATTATATATTTAATAAAACACCGAGAACGACAAATACAACACATTGTCAGAGCTACCAGCAGAAATCATGCTTTTTTTTTTCATCCTGATGATAATTACACTTCTACAATAAATATTTTATTAGTAATACGTCAGATATTTTATCAAATAGCTTTACTTAAAAATATTATTTTTCTAACTAATAAGATATTTCAATAGAAGTCCTGTCAAATTAATCTCGACATTAATCAAAAATTGCTTATTTCAAAATATATTCTAATAATTACTTGCTCTTTTGTTTATTTAAATGCATCCAATCAGAAACCTTCGAAAAGCATGCGAACAAGGAGACAATTTTTTATGTAATGTCTAGTAATTGTTTCCTTTTTTGTTGACTCTAGAAAGCGTCTGCGCAAACGTCTGTTTTTAAGAAACATAAGTGACTATGTTTCTGTACATATTCGCAGTAACTCGCATATCTAACTTTTGCAGAAGAGTTTTAAAGATGTCAACTTGATGAATCCAAAAATTTCGAAACGTTTCTAATGGATGATCGAAATTTATAAAAAAACAACGTTCTGTAAGTAGAAGGCTTTCAATTTTTGTAATGAAATTTTTTAAATATATTATTAATACTTTTTAGCAAACCATGTTTTGATTTCTGTAACCTAAACATTCATATATGTTATTTAATGTTCAGAGTTTGAAAGAAATAAGTTTTATACAAAAATATTGATCTAGTTTAATCATATGTTTACGAATCAAAAAAAATTTAAAGGCACTTTAAAATTAGTTTAAAAGAGATAAATTAGCAATTTTCATTTTAACTTTGGCATGACAGTTCAGGGTAGATCTTGTTATATAAGCAAATAATATATACACTCAGAAAAAAAAAATTATGATCAAAGCTACCAGAATACAGTAAAGTTTGCCGAGTTTCTGGTTCTATGGGAATACCAAAAAGAAGATAATATAATCAAAGCACTTTGGTAATGATTTTGATAAAATTATTAAACAAAATATAGTTTTATAATATATGTTAAAATTTGTTAAATGTGTTGCAATTTGGTAATTTTATCATGATAGTTAAGAGCCTGGCTTAAAAACCATTTATACGGTTAAATTTACTTTTCAGTTTTGTATTTTTTTTTCTTTCTAAATGTGTGGTATTAAGAACTATAAGTTTGAAAACAGAATTTCCGGTAAACCGTTACCATAAGAACAAGAAAATTAACAAATGAATGGTTTAAATACCGTATATTTTGGTTTTATTAAACAGAATTATGGTTTCCGTTTTTTTACCAGAAATGTCATTACCATACAGAACGGTAATTTTACCTGCACCAGTTACTGGAATAACTTTTTTTCCAATTATTCGATTTTTAAGTACTGAAATTCATTCTTCATAGTTAAATAATTCAAACAGTTGACTCTAAATATGCGAATTAGTTATTATAAATGAATAAGGAAAAGTCACTAAATCAGATACGAAACTTTCCTACTTTCTCTGAATCGAGATACTGTTTTTTAGACGAATTCAGATTCTCAATCACCAAAATATGAAGAGTAACACCATTTTTAAATTTATTCCCAATAGTTTGGCGGTTAAAAGATAGCGATTAAGAATTTGACCCCTTTAATATTAATTTCACTTTTCGAGTGATTCGCCATATCTCGAGATCCTGTCGATTGAATCGAAAGAGCCGTGAGGGCTCAGGAGATAGAGCGTTCACCTTCCAATGAAGTGTCCGGGTTCGAATCCCAGCGATGGATAGTCGATACGAATTCCGCATCCGGCTTGCACCGACCACAGTGCTGATGTAAAATATCCTTAGTGACAGACGGATGATGGGTTAGAGTTTCCTTGTCGTCGGTCTAACCGTGGGAGATTTTCGTGCTATTCCTCTCCATGTAACGCAAATGCGGGTTAGTTCCATTAAAAGTCCTCCACGGTTCCTCCTTGGTTTCAAAATATTAGGCTACGGAGTTGAACGTTAGTAGTTTTAAACCAAAAAATTGGATTGGTAGTTCAACAACGGTAATAAAAAAAATTTTGGCTGTCTCAAATTTCTAATTTCAGGAACATGGCAAAATTCGCAGGCTCACGATCATTTTGCTCATTGCAGATGACGTTATTTAATTGCAGCACCACTAGTTTACGTATTGCAGTTTTACTTAACAACTATTATTTGACAACATATTCAAATTTCATTGAAGTTGGCCTATTTTTGGGAGAGTTTTTCTTCATGTTTCTTTAATTTATGATTAAGTCCTCCACGAAGGCAAATACTTTATCCAGGAGCTCCCTTATCTTCTAGATTAGGATTAAAATTACAAGGCTACGGAGTTGAACATTAGTAGTCGTAAGCCCGATTCGTGGGTCAGGGGTCAGCTGTTCAACGTCGGTTATAAAATAAAATAAAATTGAATCAAAAACATTTTGCATACAATTATAATCTGAAGAATTAGGTTTTGCTATGACTTCAGATTCAACTTTTTGGTGTTGTATTTTTGCGCTCTCTAGTTATAGTAAATTGTGAAGTGTCCAGCCAATAGCAGCATGGCCTACAGCTTTATTGTTCGCCATGTACCTATAAACACAACACATCTTCATTCTAAAGGTATATCGTATTATGAGTTATAAAACTTTTATTATTTTCATCTTTGTTTATATTATTATATTCTTTATATCACCTCCGTGGACTATTAAGTTTGAGTCCTAGTACGAGAAAATCCAATTACTAGAACAAAGTTATAAACAGAATTAATTATTCATTTTTTGAGCATTGTACATAATATTGGGCATGTATACATAGTTAAAAAAAATCTGCATCAAATCACGGTATAAAATACCGGCACTTAGGGTGCATTATTCGTAAAATCCATTTTTACAGTAGAATATTATACCACAATCTTTACAGTAATAATTATTTAATTAGAGTGATAAAGTGATTTTACAATAATTTTTGCTCGAAAAATTACGGTACGTCAGATTCTTTGTTGGTAAAAATGGATTTTGAGTTAAAAAAATACCGGCACCCTGAGTACCGCTACTTTTTACCAAAATTTGATCCAGAATTTTTTACAGTGTAATGCAATCCAGGTTGAATATTTCAATTTTATTTTTTTCCAAGTCTTTTCAATCTACTTTGAAAAAAGCATGAGCAACTACTATAGTCGTTAGCGTTAATATATACTAAAAGATTCGTAAGTGATCCTTTTATAATATTTTTCAATTTGAAAATTTTAAATGGATTCTTAAATAAAGGAAGAATACCTCAGATAGAAACTACTATAATGAATAATTTTTTAATTGATATAAAATTTTAAAAAAAGTAAGAATTATTGCTTTTAGCTATCAACGACTTTAACTCGTCCTATACATAAAAGGATCTTTAAGATCTCACCTTATAAAACAAATAAAGATTTTCAGAAACAGCAATTTTTTCCTATACTATAATAATATTTTTTTTAAATATTGATGTTAGATTTATCCTAATTTTTATTGTTTTTTTTTTTAAACTTAAAAAATTAGATAACTTTTAAAAGTTGTATATCATCTCGCACAAGATATTTTTAATATAGATATGACTAAAGCAAAACTATCAGTATTAAATATAGAAAATGTTCGTCTCTAAAAGTGGGATTGACGTCAAAAACAATATTTTTCATTTTTAAAGCCTTTCTTTCATAATAATTTTTTGTTATGCAAACATGATATCAAAAGGAAGAATTAATGTCAGAATTTCATAGATGGATAAACAGTTTGAGTTACTACTTTTTTGTGGGAAGCATTTTATTTTATGCTAAGTTTTATGTGATTTTTTTAAGTAAAAAGAGAATATCTGAAGGAAAGTTTGAAATTTGTAATACGCAAAAGCTTAGATAGTAAGTATTTGTATTTAAATATAAACTTTGCAATTCATTTTGATTTTTAAATCTGCTTTGAAACTCTCTGACATTAGATTGATTTACAATTATCTGAGAAGGAAATTCTGGTAATATTTCTATACTGCATCTTAAAGACATTTCTAGAACAAAACAATCCATAATTATGGCAATAAAACCAAAATATACGGAATTTAAACCATTCATTTGGTAATTTTCCAGTTTATGTGGTAGTGCTTTGCCGGAAATTCTAGTTTTTTAAATTATAGTTCTTTTTACCACACATTTAAACATTCGACAAAAAATGCAAAACTAAAAAGTAAATTTAACTGAATAAATGGATTTTATGCCATGCTCTAAGGCTAAGGTATCATGATAGAATTACCTAATTTTACTTCATTTGCCAAATTTCAGCATGTAAGACAATATTTTATTGCTAATTTTAGCAAAGTGCTTCGGTAAAAATTACCGTGCTTTATGGTATTCCCATAGAGTCAGAAGCACTCTAAATTTTACCATATTCTGGTAGTTTTGATCATATTTTATTCTCTATGTATAAAATAAGACAGAAATAGGTTATACATTTATTAAAAAGTAAATATATAAATAAATAAATAAATAAAATAAAAACACATTCGTTATTCCCATTGCACTTTTCAATTCAAAATAAAATAAGTAAATCATCAATAAAAAACGTTTGACTGATAGACAACATTTTTAATACTTGTTTGTTTTCCTTTCAACGAAAACCATACAGCTGCTTATTTTATTCATTTTCAGTTTATACATAAAGTAAAAACAAATTCAGGTTTTAACCAGAGGCCACTCTGGGATTGATAATTTAATTATCGGACAAGACTATTATTGATAAGACAATGGAAAAATTCATTCGCCTTATTATATATTTTCAAAATAAATCTTTTCCTTGATTTATACTTTCACAATTTCTTTTCATACTTCACTTTTAAGATTATTTGGAGTTTCATGGTAAAACAAAAATTAAAAAATTGGGATTTGCTGCACTAAGCAACTACATTGAAAAAAGAAAAGTTTAAAGGTATAATACAGAAGTGTCCAATACATAAGAGAGCACATGAGAGGGGCACGAGGTAGAAGAAAATGTAACTAAGCACTTTTTTTCCTTCCTTTGCATTTAGAGAAGTCAATTTTGCATTTGGAAAAATGATATCTTAAAAAAAAATTTCATTACAGTTCAAAATGAAGAGAGAACTCAATTATCTTGCAACTTTCCTATCAAACACTTGTCATCATTATTCTCATAGGAGTATGAAAAATCATATGAGTTTTTAAATAACACTTATTTTAATCAAAATAAGTAATACGTTTTGCATTTTCTTAAGGGATCTAAAATCACGATACAAATATTTTTAATTTTGGAATGTACTCATAGCATCTTCATATATAATGCTATAATAAAGATATGTTGCAATAAAATTGTTTCTTTGATAGAAGAATTTTCAGTATTGCATGAGTTCAGTCATTTCACGGTACTATTGAAATCAATAAAAATATTCTACTAGAGTAGAATAACGTAGAAGAGATAAGCATTTCTTTTTCTCACTAAGACGTGTTTTATCTATGTTCTTCGGTCTTTTCAATGAGAGTCCGACATCCTACTTCATAAATAAAGGAAAAGACGATGCATCATTAAATTATTACTCACCAAACGCATATTATTTTTTAAATAACAACATAGTTTCTTTTTCAAAACTGTATTCAATTCTATTCTATTCTAGTGTCGAAAATTGAATTCCTATTCTATTTCAGACATTGATTGTTAATGCTTTTAACATTTTGGCTAGACTTAATATTTATTGCAAGTGCATTTTCTTGACTCAAATAATATATTTTAAAAAAATCGTCCTTATATTTTACTATCTTAACACTTTATAAGGCCACTTTTTCCATGAAATGTTATGTTGATATATATTTTCGGGATTGATACACAGAAATAAATTAATTTACATAAAATTAATTTGGTTTTTCAAGACTATTTTTTATGGAGAAGGTGAGTGTAAATGTTTTAAAAATTTTACCTACTGTAAAAAATTGACTAAAAACTAAAACTTCTGAGCTTAAAAATAACCTTTTTTTTTTAAATCCTGTGTTAATAAATACAAGTAAACTAAATGAGAAGGATTCAAATGAGCGAACCCATAACACACAAGAGAAAAAAAAAACATCTCAGTGTTAGTCTTTCTTCTTAGCCCCACGCAAACCTTTATTATTACCCTCATTTATGTAAACAAAATCCTCTTTCAACTAAGGAAAGGGAAATACATTGTGCTATGCAGACTATTGCAAAGAACAACGTTAATAAAGCACACATGAAAATACATAAATTGACAAACTATTTTTTCAGTTCTATTAACAAGAACCTTCCTCAGCTTTTAAACGTTTTTTGACGTTTAGACACTGGAGAAGGTTCTTGATAAAAGAACTAACTCTATAGTACGTCAATTTATGCATTTTCATCTATACTTTATTCACGTTGTTCTTCGCTTTAGTTTCAAACCCTCTACACTTATATTTTTTTCTATTTTGTGAAGTTATCAACAGATGACTACGCAAATCATAGATGGGAAAATAGTTTCCCACCTACATTTATAAAACTAATGAATTTTGACGGAGGTATACTTCTCACGCAAGTATACTTCTTAAAGGGTAAATGATGAGTTCAAATTGTAGAAACCATGCAGGAGGTACTAACGACTATTTTCTTGCTTATAATCCAAACCAGTTGATTTTGAATATTCATCTTAATATTCAGCATGTAATTTCTAGGCATTATGTAGGGTTAACTTTAAATCAATCGTATTTTCGGAATTTCTGGTGCACATTTTCTATTACAATCTGATATTCGTAAATATAAATTTTGCTTCCATATTCTTAAAGTATGCTATAGGTTTGACATAATCACCATAATGGTAAGGTTAAGATAGCACAATTAGAACTCTCGGTATATTCTTGGTGCTAAAGACTGATCCAGAAAGTTCAGATATTTTCAAAATTAAGAATTATTAAACTGAAGAGAAAAAATTTCTATACGATATAATAATTCCTGCGTGCTTATTTCTTCGCTTTCTCTTCATGTTCCCTTATAAAAGGCATTTTGGATTTTCAAATTATGCTTCCAAAATGAGGAATTGTTACCCTGTCAGGAAAAACTTTCTATTTTATATAGTACATAGCATATAGTAATAGGTTCAAGAGTTATTTGGAAACAAATGACAATCGTTGTATTTAATTGAATGTCGAGCAAATATTGAAAAACGCTTGCATTTCTTGCTTGTTGAACAACACCATTTGCTTTGGTATTAATGCAGGATCCTGTATACAGTGTTAATTCAAAATGTTTTATCAGAATACTGCGAAATACGATCAATGATTTGAAGTTTGACAGCAAGGAATATAGACAGTAATAAAAAATAAGCGACTTGGTCTTCTGATGTCAGGAGTTTAGTTTCTGCATGATAATGACAGACCCCATTCTGCCATTCACACCTAAAAATCTGACCTGATCACATGGAGGGGAATAGATTGGCCACCACCGTACTATCAAATACTGAGGGCTGGTTCACTCCTTTGAAGTAGCTCTCGCCGCACCAATCCTCCGATTTTCTCTAGTGACGTAACTTAGGCGCAAAGCTCGCACTTTTACTTCAAGAAAGGAGCTTTCGGCCTTACTAGCTCTAACTAATATTGGAGTATTTCTTTTTGCGACATATTCTAAGACCTTTGTTATTTTCTATAATGACTTTCCTTAGTTTTTGCAGCGAATTTACAAGAATTTGAAATTATTATCGAAATGCCAGTTTGCGCGATTGCAACTTGAAAAAATTTTGATAGAAAAACAAAAGGAAAAAATATAATTTTCCGGATGTTCCCTAAAGTAACTGAACAACTATGTAAAGAATGGATTCCGAAATGACACAGTTAATATAAAACAGCAATACGTTTATTCTGTCGTTAAGAACTTTTATAAAAATTCATTATCTAAATAGAAACCGCCTCGTTACTTCAAAAAGAAAGGCAGGTGAAAAAAATGGATAAAGTCAAAGAAAATTAAAATGTAAATAAAAAGTATAAATAAAATGTATAGTATATAGTTGGAATTCTCCTAATTTCATAACATATTTTTTAATGTAGTTATTCTTATTTATGATTTTTTTAAAAAATTATACTCTCTTAAATTTAAATATCTATAAATTATACTATCGTAAATTTAAATATCTATAAGCAATTGTAAAATTTCTAATGTCATTATGAACCTAAATTATTATTTTGTTTCAGTAATTATCGTTTAAGGTTGATGTTTCCTAATGATTAAGTATGAACAAATTGCTATTAACGGCATATTTTAAAATCGGGGTATCTAAATTTAACTCAACTTATTATTATAAAAGAATATGTAGATAAAAAAGTGTCGATATATACTTTCATTTTTCTTAATAATTAAAGTTAAAACTGAACTTTTTAAAATAAAGTATTTATAGTGTCATTTTCGCCAACTAGTAAAATATTTTTATAAGTTTAAAATGGTATTTTTTTAATATACTGGCCAAGAAAGTTTTTTCAAACTATGTTTATGAATGGAAATAATGTGTTAATTACATAAAGTTTGAAAGCAAATGACCAGAAAAAGTCTAACTTATATTTACAAAGAGAAAGATGCAAAGTTATCATAATATCTTTGCGTGAGATCTTCCGAGATCTGTGGACACAGTGACGTCATGAGGAAGGAAATCGGAGCTTCAGTTCTAAGAGCGGAGTGAACTAGCCCTTCTATTCTCTTTAGCCCTGCCCCCGTACAGTCTAAACTAGACGCTGAGTGATTTTTACTTGTTATACTACCTAAATGGAGTTTTTCAGTTGCACGTGCTTCGCCACAGATAGCGAGGAAAAGGAAGCAGTTGAAAGCTGGTATTCTCCAGCCTTCCTCGCACAGGCGACAGTTTAAATAACTGCTACATGACAGAGACAAATATTTACACAAATAAGGAATGTAAGAAGAAGAATAGAAAAACATGCAAGGAATGGAATAAAAGAGGTTATTCGTAAAATTTGTGATAGTTTCTTTCTTTCTTTTTTTTTTTAATAAGAAATCGGACTTTACGTTAGATAATATAATACATTTTATTGAAATGTTACTGTGTCTGAACAATTCTTGCACGAAATATGAACAGTAAGAAATTATTAAACATAATATTATATACATAAAATAAAATATATATATATATATATATATATATATATATATATATATATATATATATATATATATATATATATATATATATATATATATATATATATATATATATATATATATATATATATATATATATATATATATATATATATATATATATATATATATATATATATATATATATATATATATATATATATAAAATAAAATATTATATACATAAAATAAAATATTATAAAACAGAAAAATATATCATTTAATATTAGCATTCATGTTTTTGTTTTTTTAATCTTCGGAAATATTTGTGATAAACGACTAATTTATTTAAAAATTTTGATAAAGCAAAAATTTGCACTAATTCAAAATGAACTCGATAAATTTGCATTAAATAACATATCGTTGTCAATCTATTTGACCTTTATCCTGAAACAAACTTATGATCTTATACTTACGATCAAGTTACATAGATGAAAGATTAAGCACTGACTTCATCATTTTAGAATGTTTACGTAGTTATTTTAAAGAGCATTTTGATTATCTTAAAAATGTAAAAAGATTTCTGTTTCAATAAATGATCTTCTCTCAAGCTTCTCTGTGAGTTAAGCGTTCTGAAAAGAGGTTGTTTTTTTTATTTAATTTGCTTTATAACAATTACGAAGTAAAAATTTTTCAAATATACTAGATTTAACAATTTAACATGACTTCTATTCATTAAGAACAAGAGTATTGTATTATGCGTTAGATATTTTCTTTTTGTTCACTTATTTATTTATTTTTTAGAGTTTTAGATTAGAATGGGAAGCAAAGGTATACACTTTTCGTTGTTATAAATGAACAAGAAAGCTGCCAGTTTATTAAAAATATGGATATAGCGGCTTTTAAAAATAATGTTAAAGGTATTTAAAGGTATAAAAAGAGTAGTCCATAATATTGAAAACTTCTAGAGATCGGATGTTCTTGAGCATTTTTTCAGAAGCCAATTTATAATACGAGAATGTAGGTACCATTGAGAAAATGTTACGTGTCATGTAAACCAGGTACTTGACTTTTATTTACCCTTTATCAAAGGAAAATATTGTCACTCCATTTTTTACACAGTCATCCAGGGTTATTAAAGCTATGCTGCTGAACAAATTTTGAAAGCTGATTTTAGCAACGTTGTTTTAGATTTAGCAAAGAACTTTCATGCAGCTCATGTTTCATGCCAGCATTTCAGCTGTTTTAGACTCTTGATATGGGTTGTATCTCGGTGTTTGGCGCGAAGCTCCACTAACCGATTCATCTAAACTAGTTTGCCTTATGCTCTCAGGTCAAAGGAATATAAGTCTTATGTTATACAAAATATGGGGGGGAATTCCCCCATCGTTAAAACAATAATAAGAATTACAGGAAAAGATAAGAACTAACAATTGGATATGATAACATAAATTGATAATACATAATTAACATTAAGTTTAAAAATAAGATATATATACAAAATATTTACATAACTATTTACATGTTTATGTTATTCAACATATGTCTTAAATAATGATATGGCTCTGCTAAAACAGTGGCCCGGTCGTCCTGGTAGATCACCACTCGTTCCGGGTTGCTCACTGTACTATATTTAATTGAGCTATGGCTTGCCCGGATCGGACCCTTTTCAGAGTTACTCCTTCACCGGGTTTGCCATAGGCCAGTGGATATACTGTGTGTGTTTGTGTCCTATTTTTTATATAGTTTTGAAATTATGCAGTCTAATAATAAGAATGCCGTTAGTTGGTTATGATTACTGTTTTCCTTAATGAGTTCTAAATCAAATATTTGCTTGAAGTTGGAGGTATTGCAATCTTTAGCATCGCTGAAGAATTTTGTGCTAAGTTTTGCCATATAACAGTTAATTTACTCTATTTTGAGATCTTTTCTTAAGAGTCTGTTGCTAATTGCCTTTGGGGCTCCCGTCATATATCTGAGTATTTTGCCCTCAGTATTTGATAGTTTATTTTTTAAGTTGTTACTAATCGTGGTTAAGGCTGGGCAGGCATAAGTTAAAATGGGTCTGATAGCCTGTAAGTATATGGTTTTTTTGTTGGCCAAGTTTAGTTTTGAGTCTTCATTGAGGATAGCTTTTAGAGCGAAAGACTCTCCTTTAGCTTTTCTAATAGTTTCGTTGATATGCTTGCTCCAGTTCTGATTTTGTGAAATTGTGACACCAAGGTACTTGGCATGCTTAACTGGCGCGATTTTGGTATTGAATAAGTCAATTGAATGAGAGTTGTATTTGTATTTTTTGTTGTTAATAATAATCAGGTTACTTTTGTCTGGATGCAGCTTTATTCTCCATTTGGAGCACCATGCTTCTACCTCTTTAAGTTTATTTTGTAAAAGGTCTACTGCCCTCTTGGAATTCATTGATTTGGTGATAATTGCAGTATCGTCCGCGTAAAAAGCCACAAATTCATTTGGGTTGTCATTGATCGGAAAGTCCGCAGTATATAAAATATACTGCGGTCTCAGTATTGAACCCTGGGGTACCCCTGCCATAATAGTATGATAATCCGAGTATGTGCTGTTCATTTTAATTCGGAACTCTCTTCCAATTAGGTATGAGTCAAGATGGTATTTGGTGGAAAATTCATGTATTTGAGTTTTACGATTAGACCCTTATTCCATACTCGATCGAAAGCTTTCGCTACATCGAGTAGGATAAGGGCCATCGTTTCTTTTTTATACTTTCCCTTACTAATGTATTCTAACATGTTTATGATTTGCTTTGTGGCAGACAGGTTTGGCCTAAAACCATATTGCTGTTGTGGTATAACGTCCATGTAATTTTTGATCCTGTAGCTGATAATTTTTTCAAATATTTTTGAAATTGTAGGTAGTAGACTGATGGGTCTATAATTGTTTGGATCGGCTGCATCCTTTCCCGGTTTTGGGAAGAGAATAATATCTGATCTTTTCCATGGTTCTGGAAAATAAGAGTTATTGAGGCAGTAATTAAAAAGTGACTTTAGTGTGGGAATAATACTTGGTGGTGCATGCTTTAGCATCTCATTAGTGATACAATCATGACCAGGGGCTTTTCTGTTCTTTAGATGTTTTATTATATTGATAATTTCATCATCAGTAGTATTTTCTATGTCGTTATTTATTATTGGCGAGTTAGTAATGGTAATATATTCGTCATTAACAAATTGATCGTTAATACTGTAATAGGGCTCAGTATTAAGTGAGAATTGTTGTTTCATAGTCCTGGCGAATGTATTAACTTTATCTGAGTCAGTATAAATCACTGTTTTATTATCATTCAGTGGTAGATTAGATGGGGGAGTTCTTTTGAAGGCTTTTGCCATATTCCATAAAGAATTATCTTTTTTATTGATAGTAGAGACTTTCTCATTCCCCTTTTCATTTCTGTGATCATTACATTTTCTTTTAATCTCTCTATTTAGTTTGTTAATCTCATTTTTATATTCAGGATTTAGCGTTCTTTTGTAGCGCTTTTTTAGTTTATTTTTATATCTAAGGATATTTTTAATATCATTTGGTAGTCTCATATTATTATAATTTTTAGTCTTGATATCAGTAGCATCGGTTAGTGCAACATTCAGGTTGTATGTTAGGTATTGAATGCAGTTATCTATATCACTGATGCTATTTAGTTTCGTTTGTGGTGTAAGCTTTTTAATTAGTATATTATGATAGAGAGTCCAGTTAATTCTCTTTGATGTAATGTTCTTATTTATTTCGGGCAAGCAGGTTGAGATTAGGACTGGTAGGTGATCACTGGTTAAATCGTTCAGTACTGTCATAGCAAAGGGTGTTTTCATGTTAGTAATCATGATGTCCAGTATATCAGGTTTATAGCCTGGATTGTGATGGTAATAGGTGGGCTCAGTTGGGGCGTATAAGGTAAGTCCTTAGGTTTTAATGATGTTTCTTAGTTTGAGACCTTGTTTGTTACTGGCATTGCAGCCCCAGTTCACATTTTTGGCATTCAGATCGCCCGTAATAATAGCGTCCATTTCTGAAGTACTGTTCCTTTAACTCATTTCCAGGTGGGCTGTATATAGATGATAATTTGATATATTGATCGTCAATCTGAATAATAACGGAGGTTTCATCAATGTTATCAGTGGTCTTAATATTATATACCGCTGATTTGTAGGCTCTAGAAATATAAATGGCAGTGCCCCCTCCATAGTGGGTAAGTCGGTCGCATCTGTAGCTATTGTAGTTCGGTATTTTCAATTTGTGATGCGGTTTTGCATGGGTCTCCGTTACGGCTATGACATCAGGCGAATATTCAGTTATGAAGTCCATTAGTTCGGTCATTTTATTTGTTAGGCTATTAGCATTCCACAGTACTATATTTAGACATGAGGCTTTGTTTTTCTTATCCATTATAGGTATTATTTATTTCGTCATTTACCTCAGTATTCTGGGTATTAGTATTTTGTTCTATTACTTTTGCTATTAGGCTGTTTAGGTTTTGAGATGTTTCTATTGCCTGTTTGAGTAAATCCGTTAGGTTTGTATTATTATCGGGTTTGGAATTTTTGAGGACACTAGCATAAGTCTTGGTATTATTAGTATTTGAGACAGTAATCTTATTTGGTCTTCTAAATTCCACTTGTCTTCTAGTATTGCTTTTTATTTTTATGATTATTTTTTCATATACTGGACATTTTGTATAATTTGAAGGGTGTTCTCCCTGGCAGTTACAGCATTTTACTTGAGCAAAGTTATTTGGGCAGTCCTTTGTAAGATGGTCACCTGCGCACTTTACGCATCTTGCTGGGTGTCTACAATTTGTTAGTCCATGGAAGAAATTCTGACATGTATGACATTGTGTCGGACGTTCAGATTTTTTATATTCTTCTACTCGTATTTTACAGCCGGTGAGATATATAATTTTATAAATTTCTTTATTGCTATCGCACTTGGGTAAATCCACAATGTAAATTGGCAGTTTGGTTTTGGTTCCATTTCTTCTGCGTTCTAACTGAGTGACATTATTTATGGTTAGTCCAATTTCAATTAATTTCACTTTAATGTCCTCAGCTGAAGTTTCTTTTGGAATATCCTTTAGAACAACTCTCATTGATCTCTTTTCAGGTAAGCTATAAATATGATAGCTTGTATTCATTTCTTCAAAAATAGTATTTATTCTATTTCTATTTTCTAAGTCATTTACTCTTATTACGAAGTTATCGGCATTAGATTTATCAGTGACACCTGTTATTCCTTTATCTTGTATAATTTTACGAAAATTAAGCCAATCAAATTTTTTATCCTGTATTATAAAGGGTGGGGGTGCCGCCGTTTTCTTTGATTTAATGAATTGGTTATCTTCCGTATCATTTTAATTTTCTATTTCCCATGTATCCATTTGATTTTGGTCATGTTCAATATTTTCATTTATGAGTGGGAATTCATTTGTTCTTTTGAGCTTTTTACTTTTATTGCTTTGATTAGAGGGGTAGGGGTCTGAATTTTTATATATAAAGCACCCTATTATCTCTAGGTTTTGTTCTTGCCAAAAGTCTTTCATTTCACTAATTGCGATTTTTTGAAACTCATTTCCTAATTCGCATAAGTTATTATTTGCTTTTTGGTTTTGTATTAGAGAAATTAGTTCATTAGTACTTTGTTTGATTTCTTGTGATTTGGTATCTATTTTATCATATCCATCTTGAAAGAATAAGCAATGATTTAATAAATCTAGGGTATTAGAGACTAATTTTTTGAAATAAGAGGGAAGTAATTCTTCCAAGGCCTGATAGCTATCTGTACTAGAATTGTCATCATCATCGTCATAAGTTGTTGACTGGATTTGTCCTAAGTTAATTTTCCTTCGTTCGATTTTATTGGACTTATTATTCCTAACCATGTTGGGTGCAGACAGACTCCCGTAAGGCCCAAGGCTGTTCCAGTTCAGTTTGTCATTGATTGTTAGACCTAAGTAATCGGCACGTTATTTGAGAACTCTGTCTTTAATTCGTTTATGCCTTTTCTTTTTTCTTATGATCATGAGTTTTGACTTTTCAGTGTTAATAGATATTTTATTAGAAGCGCACCACTTTTCAATGGGTGGCATTTAATTTTTTGACTGCTTGATTTGGGTCAAGAGAGCGAGTGGCTATCGCCGTGTCATCTGCGCAGAACGCAATCATGTAGTTGGGGTTGTTTGTCGTAATCGGAAAGTCGCTAGTATAGATCAGGTATAATACAGGTCCCAAGATGCTGCCCTGTGGCACTCCTGCATTGATTGGGCGTTTGTCTGATAGTTTGTTATTTAGCCTTATCTGAAAAGTTCTATTTTTCAGGTATGAGTTTATAATATGAATGATATTATATGGCAGTGATTGTTTTATCATTTTTGAGATTAGTGCTATATGCCAGACGCGGTCGAAGGCTTTCGCCACGTCTAGCATTAGCAGTGCTGTTGCTTCATTTTTATATCATTTTATGGATGGGTGATCGTGTAAAGCTAAGGGTGGTGGCGCTAGTGGTAAAATTGCTCTTTCAAGACTTCCGGGTTACTGCTTCCGATATATTTTTACGCCGCAGATTGAAAAAACGCTCCATCATATCATTGCATCATATCTTTTGCAGTATTTCACATGTACCGAGTTCTTTCTTTCAGCCTTTAAACTTCAGCATTATCATATTAATATTATAATCATTAGAATATTTTCTAATTAGGCTAACTTAAAAAGATATTTTTAAAGATATTTTTGGCGACATTTTATTCAAATGTAGCCAAATAAGGGATAAAAATACAAAACATGGCAAACCTTAAGAATTATTCACAATGAGATATTAACTTTCCAAAATTTTTTTTGGCCTTACGACCTCTGAGAATCAATACATTTCTGAAAGCTCTTATGAATGGTACAATTATGTTTAGATTTGAACCCAAATTACAATAACAAAACTGCATAGAATATTAGGCTTGTTCACACATCGCCTCGTAGTCATAACATAAGCGGAGGGATACACAGGAAATTTTCTAAATTTCTTCCGGTTTAAGGACGCTTGTTATTGTTTACATTAGATCACCCATCCATAACATAAAATTTTTAAAGGTAAAACCTTTACACGCATTGAGAATATATGTAAAGGTAATACATACATTATCAATCATAATCTTATATGTTTCATAATTTTAATCACCTAACTTGAATTTTAAAGCAAAACTTTCGATATTTTTAAGTAAATTTAATTTCAAACATTACTTTAATAGTTAGTTTACTATATTGACTATATATCTATTTCTTCTCTATGATTTTAATTGCTTTTTTTTTGTACTAGGTAACAAAGGCCTCCAAACTTTTTCTATATAACTATGGATATGAATATTGCAATTATTGTCATAACTATATAGCCTGAAATAATCAACAGAAGACGTTATACTTGTCCATTTGGTTTTATTAAATGCTTTTCAATCACTAAATAAAACGTCTTTCCAATTTTAGTGCAATTTAAAAACCCGAAGCCCAACAAATGTGAAAAAAAAGTACTTTCTCTATTATATTTTGGCTCATGAATGTTTTAAGTGTGAGTATGACTATTTTAACCTTTTGTCACTCCATCATCAACTAACGTAAGTAAAATCTTGAATACTTACTGCTAACTTAGTTACTGCATATTAGGGGATAACTTGTGCCGCCGAGATTTTATTTTTCTGTTATTACATTGTAAGTTTCACAAAACTTTCACACAAGTAAACATAGAGTGTAACTCCAGAGACCCAAGTTTTACAACAATTAATGAATCTCTGAAGTAAATGCCTTTGTACTGGCAAAAAGTGCCTTGTTAACTCCGAATGACGGTACTTATTAGTCAGATAACGCACATCTTGTAGTAAACAATTTGTCATAACGCGAAAAGGTGAAAACTTTCGACTATGCGAGAATACGGCGCATTTTTGAACAAAGATTTTAATATGTATTTTTATATTTTTTATTATTTTTGTATCTATATTGATAAGCAAGCAAGCGAGATTGTGAGAACAATTGAATTTTCACGCCCTGTCGAAAAGGAAAATATCTCTCGTTAGTTTTCCATTAAAAAAAAATAGGCGAAGTCTTTAACCACCGTTATTAATCATTCAATGAATCAACTTCCTAAAAGTTATTGGCGTTTCTGATTACGAAATCAACTAAGTTTTAACTTATGAAAACCGACACACATCCTTGATATTCACACTCTCGATTTTAGTAGTTTCTTAAACGTTGAGTTAAATTAACATATATTAAAATAGAAGAGAAATTTTAAAACTATATAAAAGAAGTCATCATACGAAAATATCCAATGAAGATAGTAAAAAAATAACAAATATTGATGAGAATACTGACTTATTTTTCATCAACTGTTTTTGTTATCAACTCGTAATCAAATGAATTAGCATGCGCGTAGCTATAGGGAAACATATCAACATACCATCCTACCCTAATTATTTTCAGAAACCTTCGAATTTTGTCATTGTTTTTACTTTTTTTAACCTCCCAAAAAAGCTATTACTTATTAAATAATCAAAAATTTTAGATTGCTTACATATAGTTTATCCCTTTATGAGACCGTAGGAAGTATACTTCTCACTAAATTCAATAATTTTAAGCATTCGATGTATATTCTTATCTATAATTTCTGTGGCCATCAGCTCATAACTTCAAGAAATGCGAAACAAATACCAATGAAGGGCTTTGTTTAAATAAAAATGGGCAACAATAAAGGTAAGCGTGAGTTCAAGAAGAGAAGAGAGAAAAAAACTCTTGCAATTCAAACGCAATTATTTCAATAAAGTTTCAAGTAGTATTACTACTTTATAATAGTAGTTATTTGTTATTTAGTCTATTTTGAGGAACAATATTTATTTATTTATATATATTTTTTTAAGTTTGAATGATTTCATGTCAACACGGCGGATTAATTTTCACAGGAACTTCTTTCTGTCAAAAGTTTTTTAAGTATAGTAATAATTCTTCTTCTTTCATGGAATCCAAATTATACGAGGAATTTTAAGCATGCTTTGAATATGGAATTTATTCCTTAAATCTATTAAGAATAAATTACTAGGAAAAAATTGATGTACTAGCATTCTTTAACATTCTTACAACTTTTAATAAATTGTTACAATAAATTCCATCTGAAATGAAAGGTCCTTTTTTTATTACTATTTTAATTTAAATATAACATACATTTTCTGCTCCTAAATTTTTTAATACAATGTGTTCCGTAATATTTTATTAGATTAGCAAGCAACTTTTAAATTTTGACACTAGACTTGGAGAAAGCTGCCAAATGCTTATAAATTATAAAAATTTGCAGAAAACATAATTAAACGCATAAAAATTTTATTATATTTATTTATTTTTCAGATTTTAATGGCTTCAAATACCTGAGAATTTTACGATTAAATTACCGACGCATTCTATGATAGATTCGACTTTCTTAAACTTTTCTGGCAAGCATTAAAAACGAAATAATTTATTTACTAAATAAAAGATGACAAAAATTAAAAAAAAAAAAAAATTCCATGGCGTGAGATTTGAGAAGCGTGTGACTACTTCACTTATTATAAGTCCATTTTAATTTGCATTTAATATATATTTTCATCTCAAATATACATTTCGTTTTTGAGATAATAAGGATCGTAATAGACTGTGCACTATTTTTAATTAAACAACTGAGTTTGAAAACTGAAATGAAATTCAATTCATATAAAAATAATTTCCTATTATATACTTACAGGATTGGAAATTAATTGAACAACATTTAAAAATCAATAATATTTATTTCATTATCAAGGAATGACTAATTCCTCGATCTTGAATATGCGCCTTTATCTTTATAAATAACTGATTTAAAACGAAACATTTTGTCACCACTTTATTTTATTTCGTTTTAAAGAATGGAAAAATACCAAGAACGACACTTGTCATTGTTTTAAAATATGTCTTTTGAATGAATACGTTCCATAACCTATCGTGTACAACAAGCAAACTTTTTAACTATGGCCGATCTAAGTTACTAACTTTTTGTTAAATGTAGATAATAACTTTTTCATTTAAAGTCATTTTTAATATATTTTCTTTTTTCTACCAATTATATAATGTTTTGATTGAAAAAGAGCGTGTGTAACATAAATTATATCAAACGAACAATGTAATAAACAATTTTCGAAAAAAAAATATTTATGCCTCTCCCCCCCCCCCCAAAAAAAAAATTACTTTTTTTTACTTTACGACAACTTTAAGCAATTAATTAGTGAAAAGTAAAGTATACAGGGTGTCTCAAAAATGTTGCGACCAACTTTTAGGGGAGGTAAAATGCATGACAAGGTTTAAAAGCTTTATAACAACCCGTATCCAGCAATTTCTGAGGAAAGTTGTTAAAAGATATGAAAGGACACAGAAGAATGATTAATTGAAAACCTGTGTATCGTTAGTGCGAATATCGTACTACATTAGAACAAATTAAAATGTTATAACATAAATTCAAAATTTGCACCATAAGAAGCTATGAATGCCAAACACATTGATTTCTTTAATTGCAACCACAGCTCAGACGGGGCTTGCCGCGAGGTCCATTGCAAATTTCATACGGTTTGGAATATATAATAGCTTTGATAACTCCCCACAGAAAAAAGTCAAAGTTCAGTGAATCGAGTAAACGAGGGGGGGGGGGATACCTTGCAGCAACCATGCAGTGCTGCTAGATGCATATAAACATTACAGCGCTCAATAACATCTCCAATTATGAGTTACTAAGCCATTAGAGCTCCCAATACAACACATTTCAACCTTTAGGCGTCCAGAATTCTAACACTAAATCCAATGGTTGATTGAACAAGACTCATTTACGGATGACTCATATTGGTTGATATAGACATCTCATAGATAACCCTAGTCGGAACGTCTATAAAATGACCTAGATCACCAAAAAACATCCAATTGAATATAGCCTAAGGTCAAAAATTAGAAGAATCATAGAAAAAACATTTTTCATTGATTTTTAAATAGTTGGAAATAATTTTAATTACAACGATTCAATGAGAAATTAATGTTAATATATTTATATAGTAAATTATATCAAACAAATTTTTAAACTAGATCAGTGACAACTGCATTCATACACTGTAAAAAATTTCGAGCTATGTTGCACCAATCATTGGTATTCATTTGCTGGCTACAGAAATTGGTGTTCAGTTTTACTATGTATTGGTGCCTTCACTAGCTCCAAACAACGCGAGAAGGTTGCACCAAAAATGGGATTTTGAAAGAACTTAAAAGCAGCGAAAGGTTGCACTAAAAATCAGTGCTTTGAAAAGAACTAAAAATGGAGGAAAGTTGCACCATGATTTGATATTTTTGAAGGGGAACTAAAAGCGAGGAAGGTTGCACCATTATTAGGTATTTTTAAAGTGCTAAAAAGCAGGGTGAGGTTGCACCATTATTAAGTATTTTTGAAGCGCCAAAAAGCAGAGAAAGTTAGCATTATTATTAAATATTCATTAAAAAAAGAGCAGATAATTTAAATGATATTTATATAAATCAAATTATAATTTAATTATTTAAATCTATAAAAATTTAAAAAAAACTATTTTTATTTTAGATGTGTGTTACGTAACATATATATATAACATAACACATCTAAATTAAAAATAGATTAATTTTCATAGATTTAAATAATTAAGTTATAATTTGATTTATATGAATTTGACTAAATTATCTTTTCTTTTTTTTTTAAATAATATTTAATAATGATGCTAACTTTCTCTGCTTTTTGGCTCCTTAAAAATATTTTCTTTCATATAAAATTTTTTTCTTTCTTCAAGTTGATATATGTCAGATTAAAATTCTTTTTTACATTTCATTCGTTAAAGAACCAACCGATGCTATAGAGTTAGTACCACTAAGGTTTTAAAGAGAATTTTAATTTTGGGCTGAAGCAAATTCTTATTACTATGTATTTTGAAATTATTTTATTATTTAAAAATGAAAATAATGCTTTCACAAATAAAAATTTATATAAAAGAGTAGGCAAATATTGGATTGGTCAACCCCCAATCTCTAATTAAGGAAACATTCCAATATTAATTACATTGGCGTATGTATTACATTGTACATACGACATACATTGGCAATATTAAAAGTAAATTAAGAAATGTAAAAATAATGATATAACTTAGAAATATGAACAATAAATATACAGATGCAGATCGATATTCAAACATAATTTATTCAATTACAATCACTTTGATGTCTGTATACATAGACAGAATATAGTAATTTTTATGCAAAATCTTAACATTTAAATATATTATACTTTTTATACATATCACATCATTCATTAAAAAAATACAAAATATTCACTCAAAAATATGATAGATAGTATGTTTTTGTTACTAAGAGAGTGCATTCAATTCAAACTTATTTTTAATTTATTTAGTAAAAAAATATTAATAAGAAAATTTATTTTTAAAGAAAATTATAATAAGAAATCAGCTTATTTCTAAATGCTCTAAAACAAATTTGTTTACATTAATGTTGTTCTGGTCGGTATTTTGTTCAAATTTCAATAAGATTCTTGGTAAATAAAAAAAAATTTAGCGCTTTGTTTTCCTTAACGCCAATATGTTTCTTTGTTGCTTTTTTTCCTACCTCGTGCGCCAAAGAAAAACCCAGTTTCCGGGACAACGGTTGCCTTCTGGAAATCTCAAGTGCTAATTTGAAATTTGAATGGAAATATAATTCGCTTTGAAAATTTTACAACAAAGGTATTTAAGAATGTATAGACAAAAATTCTTGTAATTATGTGACATTACAAACGAAAATGAGCTATATAGAACCTGAAAATCAAAACAGAAGCATAGAAGTTGATAAGAAGTTTGAATCCTAACAGAAAGTACATATATTTTTGTTGTTCGGTAGAATGCAATCAAAACACGGAACTAGAACATTTTCACCAGCAGTAAATTTGGCGGAAAGCTATGTTGCTTAAGATTGTCGTATTTACTGTTTATTTGTCACTGGTATTGCACTTTCTGTGCGCATAAAATGGATGTATCTCCTTATTTATTGAAAAAGAGCTAATATATGTTTTACAATATCTAATTATTCATAAAACGAATATAGTTTTCTAGAAGAAATTTGAAACTATCTCTTTCAGAATACACAACAAAATTTTTAAAGATGACACGAAAGAAATAAACTGTAATTATTGCAAATAAATGAGAAAAGTTTACTTACTTGCAAAAGAAATAGACGATTTCAAAGACAACTTGTGTGAGATGATAGCAAACTTTGACAACAAAATTCGCCATTAGTCAACAGCTACAAAATAAGGTATCGGTTTAAAGCTCGCGCCTGTCATAGTACGAAAGTTTGGTGCAATCGATTGCGCCATAAACGCATTTCTTGATCATATTTACCAATTTATGGAGCAACCTAAATAAAATCGTTTTTCATTTATCCAATTTACGGTGCAATTAGAAACTTTGCACCAAGTATTGGTTAAGCATTTACCTAGATTTTTTACAGTGTAGGTGAAGATTTTATATCAAAATAAAGATATTCCTTGAGTTTTTAAATTCGAAAAAATTTACACCACGGGAAAATAATGACAACATGTTGATGTAAAAAGAAAATTTTGAAATAATACTTCAAATTATTTCTAATGGCAATTTATTTAGAACAAGAGCCGGCAGACGTACAAAATTAATCAGACCCCTCCATTACCCACCTGCAGGCAAATTTCAATCAATATCTTACTGGCGACGGAGTGTTTGGATTAAGCAAAAAAAAAATTTTTTTTTTCAAAATAGTTGATAAATGTGCTTACTGTAAAAACATACAAACAATAGAACACGTAATTTCTTTTATTAGGTGGGCCAACGTTGCTCCCACAGTAAAGACAGATGGTACAGAGAAGGAGAGAACATCCATGCCCTGCCCGGGATTCGAACCCAGAACCTTTCTGATGCAAGGGCAGTTCCTTAACCCCTAGACAGGCCGGTCGGCGAACACGTAATATATGAGTGCTCAAATTTCCAAGCCCTCCGTGGAAATAATTTTGATTCTTAAACTACACATAAATTTTTTTTTTCGAGTATTGCCAGCAGGAACATTATTAAAGCTATTGTTAAAATAACACTGGAGGACCTGCTGGCTCCAGAATGAAATGACCGACTCTTCATCTTCTTTACTTGATCCATCCATTGCCTTCTTGTATTTTACCTTCTGAAAATTTTTACTGGATTGGTATTTAAACTGAATGTTTTACTATCATTCTATTCCTTTTAATAATTTAATTTTCTACTCACATTTTTTTTATCAGTCTATTTTTAACTGTCTCTTTTATTTTTAAACTTTATCTCTTTAAATTTTATACACTGATGGCCTTTTGCCTGTTCTTTTATTACAACTTCTTTTTAAAGCAGTTTTTTCTCTTAGCATGCCTTTAACTTAGAATTTTACATCCTTTTAAATGATGGACTTCAATAATTGCTCTTTTTATATTACCGCTGTATTTTTTTAAACTTTTTTTTTTTTTTTTAGTCTTCTGTTCAATGTTTTATCGCTCATTGACTTTTAGATCAATCTTTTTATCTTAAAATTTCAGCTTAGATTTTTTAGGGTCTTACACCCTCCTTTGAACTTTTCATATTTTATTTATCCTCATTTTATACTCTCAACTTTTAGCTTGTCATGTCTGTGATTTTGTTGCAATTTTCTCTAGATACTCCAGCTGTCGGCGGAGAATCTTTAAATTGGCTTGTCCTGCTTTGTTTTACCTTTTTATAAATGTTAAAATTTATCTACGTTTTTAATTGTGCAGCTGCACAACTTCTATATTTTACTAATATATACTCTTAATTCTATTATCAGCTGCACTATTAAAAAAGACCTGTTACTCTTATCAGTTTGTTTACTAGTAAAACTGATAAGAGTGATTCTTATGTTTTTCAATTTATGTTAATAAGTTCTGTTACGTATAATTACTTGAAAGCTGTTGACATTTTTAAATTTTTCTGATTTTGTATAATAAATGCCACGGGGGGGGGGGGCTTCACCGGTGCGTGCACTAGTATGAACCTGTCTCTCCTCTCCTGAGGGCAGCTTATTGCTGTCGCAGCAATAAGTCTGTATCTCCCCACATACCCAAAATTGGATGGGGCGGGTTATTAAACTCCTTACCGTCATCACTGATGCATCAGTCTCGTTTCCAGTCAATATGAAAGTCGACTACTGCTTTTTGCGATTAATTTGCTACATTGCTCTCTATCTTCAAAAATTCTCAACATTAGATTTCGGAAGACCTCATCTATTAATTACACAGGCCTGCGATGAAAAAAATACAAGAGGTCTGACAGCTGAACTTAATGTATTTTTTGGTGCTGAAATGGGAAATAATAATGAAAAATGTCCATCACGTCACGTTTTTTTGAAAAATTCAATTTTACTGGAATTTTAATGAACATTTACCATAAAAAAGTTTTCGTTTTTGAATTTCTTCCCTTCTTGACTGACCAGCATTCTACTTTGGTCAAATCTACAAAAGTACCCTTCTATCACTACTTCCTGTCACTGTCCCTCTCTCTGTAACAATGTCTCTCTACCAATAGCGCCGTGAGAATTCTTATCTAGGTCCGCTGACCTCTCAGAAACCCTAGCAAGCGTGATAGGGAGTCATTTTAAAGTTAGCTTTTTTCTGTGCGTTTCGTGAAACATGGCTTTGAGTTCAAAACATTGTGAAAATTTCCCAGATGACTTTTGTGATACATGCGGCGAATATAATGCTGTTAAAAATCGCATGAGGAGCATTATAGACTATGTAAGACAACTTTATCTCGCATATTTTGACATGAAACTCGGAGATCAGGACAAATCTTGGGCACCTCATAAAATTTGTGTGCAGTGTCTCAATGATCTACTCTTATTGCATCAAGGAAAGAAGACTGCTTTAAGATTTGGAATTCCTATGACGTGGAGGGAGCCCCCAAACCACTTTGATGATTGTTATTTTTGTTCCAGCCACGTTCGTGGGTATAACCGGAAAAATCAAAAACTAATATCTTATTCTGATAGCATTCCATCGGCCATACGCCCCGCTCCTCATGGACCTGATGTGCCTTTGCCTCCAGCTGAATTACCAATCATCTCTTCAGAGTCTTCAGATTCGGAACATCCAGAAGTTCAAGGCTCTGATATCGAATATAAACCATCTCTAGCCGGTTTACCTCAGCCCTCCTCTCAGGTTGAGCTTAATGATCTGACTAGAGATCTTGGCCTTTTGAAAGAGGCAGCTGAATTGTTAGGCTCCAGACTGAAAGAAAAAAACTTATTGGCCAAAGGAACATCATTTTATTGGTACAGGAATCGTGAAAAGGAATTTATTAAGTACTTCGATGAAGAGGAGAACTTGGTCTATTGTTCTGATGTTCCTGGATGAGCAAATTTAATGTCATCCACAATAAAGATGAGTGGAGACTGTTTATAGATTCATCTGAAAGAAGCCTCAAAGATGTTCTTCTTTATCATAGGAGCCAGTATGCATCAGCACCAGTTGGACACTCAGTATATTTAAAAGAATGCTACGAAAACCTGGCTCTCGTCCTGAACAAAATAAAATATATCAACCACAGTTGAACCATTTGCGCTGATTTGAAAATTATCTCCATGCTTCTTGGTCAACAAGAGAGATTTATAAAGTACCCGTGTTTCATTTGTGAGTGGGACAGCCGTGACAAGACTCAACATTGTGTCAAAAAAGAATGGCCGAAAAGACAACATTCTGACCCAGGTACCAAGAACGTTATTCTAAACAGCTTAGTTGATCCGAAAAAAGTACTGTTACCTCCGCTACATATGAAATTAGGTGTAATGAAGCAGTTTGTCAAGGCTGTTCCAAAAGATGGTAATTGTTTCTAATACCTGTGCAAAAAGTTTCCCGGTTTATCCCAAGCTAAGTTGAAAGAAGGAATATTTGTTGATCCAGGGATATTTGTTGATATCTGCAAACTCATGAAGGATAAAAAATTTGAGACTAACATGACAGAAACGGAAAAAGAAACTTGGGCTGCTTTCAAAGATGTCGTCAGTAAATTTCTGGGTTATTACAAGGATCATGATTATAAGGAAATTGCAATGAAAATGCTGGGCAAACTTAAAACGTTGGGTTGCTCCATGAGTGTAAAAATGTATTTCCTTCACTTACGTGGACTTTTTCCTTGAAAATTTAGGAGTAGTCAGCGAAGAACGAGGGGAAAGGTTCCATCAAGATAACAAAGATATGGAGCGTAAATATCAAGGAAGATGGGACAAGAACAAGTTCGTTGACTACTTTTGGATTATAGCTCGGAATAAACCTGAGATAAAGCATAAAAGAAGATCATCAAGAATAAGTTTCAGAGGAAAACGAGTATATACTTAAATAGAAAATTTTCTCTTTTGTTTTTTGCTTGCTTTGTTTGTTTTGTTTTTTGCTTGCTTTGTTTGTTTTGTTTTTTGTTTCAAACTTTCATATACACAGACACAATATTTGTTATTCTTGGCTAATCGTCAATTTTACGTAAGTTATCTCAATAAAAACAAATTAAAATGGTATGTTGGTGATTTTCTTCTATAAACTGATGTAAAAAGGTTGAACACAAGGAACTTATTGTTTTATTGCAGAGGTGACTTCTGCGGTCTGGTAACAGTATTTTTTATTCATTCTAACCAATAAAAAATTAGCTGATAGCTCAAAAATCAATTTTCTTTCGCAAGATTAAATTTTACATAGATCAAAATGAATGAAGAGAACAGTTACCGAATAGTACATGCAAAATTGCTTGAGAGAATTCTTTTCCAAATATGATTTTAGTAAAAACATTAATATCGATTTTATAAAAAATCCTGATGTGATTGGGAAAAATGAAGGTCATTTTCGAAATCAGCACATCAAATAACATATAAATCAACAATAACCTCTCTTGTATTTTTCAAAAAGTTCAATTTCGCAGGCTTGTGTTATTAATGGTGACTGAGCCCTTAAGTGTTGATCTTAGATTTGGATATACCTTAATTTTTGTGCACTATAATCTTATGATCCATTTCAGCGATTAATAATTCTTGGTCTTAGGAAATAAAAGAGGGGGTTAAACTATTCTTGCTCTTCCTGTATAATAGTGGGAAAGGTCAGAATTGTAATTCTATCATTATACCTGTACTAGTATTACACAGAACTATTTACAATTGTTTTAATTGATAGTTTTGTATTCACTAATAAAGATTTGCAGCAGTAGAAATTAGTTAGAATTTGGACACTTTCAGTCAGTTTTTATTCCCTTAAAACAGTTCTTTGATTTCATCTTTAGAAAGATTCTAGAAAGACATGTTGATAGATAAGTAATTTATTTATGACGCACTAGAAGTGCAAAATGAACTATTGGCGAGGGTCTGGGAAACCCCTTTGAGAATGATCCGAAGACATGCCATCACAATTTTGATCTTTTGCAGAGGGGATGACTCCCCGCTATGGTAGCCTGACAACCTGAGCATGAAATCGCGCAATTAACGGTAGAAAATTTTAACGAGGACTGACACTACACAGGCTGATGAAAGTGGTCACCCAACCACTTGCTGTTCCCAGTGAGTGATGCTTGACTTCTGTGTTATACTGGGAACCGTGTCTTTACGATGGGTTCACTACGGGAGGAAACATATTGATTGTAATCATTACAAAACATCCCAGAAGTACAAAATACATTTACCAGATAAAAAACTTTTACAGAGAGATATTGTGGTCTCATATGGTTTCTGAAATTATTTAAAGCTACGTTTAATCTAATGAAGATTTTATCTCATTTGATGAGCTTCGAGAAAGAACATGCTAAGTGGAATGATTTTATGTAAATCAGCTTCAGAATGTATAGAAAATTCAAAGGGTATAAAACTTCTAAAAAGCATTTTTTCTCATTTAATACTACTGTATTTGAAACAAAATGAAAAATCACTTAGTTTCTTGTTTGTGCTTAAACATAAAAACTTTTTTAATATTGGAATGTTTTCAAATATCAATTTTTCATTGTCCTTTCACTTAGCTTTTTCCATTTTGCTAATGGTAGTAGTAGTTGTTCATTTTACGTCGCACTGGAGCTGCAAAATGGGCTATTGGCGACGGTCTGGGAAACATCCCTGAGGATGACCCGAAGACATGCCATCACAATTTGATCCCCTGCAGAGGGGATGGCACCCCCGCTTAGGTAGCCCGACGACCTGCACGCGAAGTCGAACACTTTATGGTAGAACAGTTTAACGAGGGCCAATACCGCACACCCTCGGTCCCTAAACAGACTGATCCAAGTGGTCACCCACCCGCACACTGACCGCAGCCAGTGATGTGCTGGGAACCGTGTCTTAACGATCAGTCCACTGCGGGACTTTTGCTAATGGTGCCTTAGTTTGTAATGTCATATCTAATAAAGTATTTAGATATCCATAACTATTTTCTAATTGCTAAATTCATTTCAAAAATTTAAATTAATTGAATTCAAATAAAACAAAATTATTAAAAGTGCGGTAAAGCAAAACTACTTCATCAAAAACAAGACAACATTCACAAACAAAGAGCTAAAGGGATGAACGAGTTAAAGATTATAAAGAAGTTCAGCAAAATTAAGATATTAAACAAGTTTTAAAAAATTTTAGGCCTTTTTATTCCAAACATGACGAAATAATTCATCTAGGGTATCAATTAATAGTTAAAAACATACTAGACATATTCGCATCTAATATAATGTTTTGAAACCATATCTTCTCTTTTTTTAGGATTCCACTGAAGTGAAAATGAAATTTTAAAGAACAACAGTCAGCAAACTAAAAAATTTCCTAATTCATGTAATTAAAAGATGGCTCACAAGGGAGCAGCTTTTAAAATAATTGATCATTTTTTTAAAAATGAATCATCAAAAAACCTAAAGAGTAGATTATATCTTTCAGAAAACTGTAAACTGTTTCCAGAAAATGCTTATTTATGCTCTTCCAATGTTTCACGTATGACTAAATTTACAAATTGGACTGAGCCGCATTGTTCATATATTGAAGGACATGAAATTCGAAATGTTTTAGTGACATTTTTTGTCATGTTAATTGTGTGCATATCTTTATTTGGTAATTCCATTTTATGTAAGATTGTTTTTTTTACAAAACGCAGATCTGCAACGAATATATTTATAGGAAATATCTCTATCTCTGATATTTTATTGACTGTCATCAATGTACCAATGCAATTTATTAGCCTTGTATTACTTAACTGGCCTTTAGGTTTAGTCATGTGCAAAAGTATGAGGTTTGTCCAAAATTTATCAGTTACAACATCATCTTTCACAATGGCTTGCATTGCTTTACACAGATACTATTTGATAGCACACCCATTAAAAGCTAAGCCAACATTGAAAACAACAATCAGAGAACTAGCTTTTATTTGGATTTTAGCAGCAATGATATCACTTCCGTATGTTTTTATGGCCCAAATTCAGATAACATATTCATGTCAAAAGTTAATTCGCTGCAATATATTTTATCCCGAGCCTAAACATCAAAATCGAAAAATATTTACTTTACTATCGTTTTTTCTGTCCTATATAATACCTCTTGCTTTAAGTGCTATTGCATATATTCAAATTTGCAAAATTATCATGAAAAGAAACATAGTTGGCTTTGTAACACGTGACCAAATAATCTATCATAAGGCAGCTAAACTGAAGACCATTAAGCTGTTGGTATCTGTTTTAATAACATTTGCATTATGTTGGCTACCAATAAATATATATCATATCTACCGTGATTTCTCAAAACCATTTATTGAGAAACACAACTCAAGTATATATGTAATTTGTCACATGATTGCAATGAGTAGTGTATGTTTTAACCCATTTATTTACTTTTGGATGAATAAGAAGTTTAAAAAAAGTATGAAAACTTATTTGAAAAATATACTCAATGCTGGGAAAATTCAAAATTGCAGACCGTTTACCTTAATTTCTAAAAGACTACACAGTTATCAAGCTGTACAAAATGACACAGCACTCCAAAATGAAGATTGTAATAATCATTTTAAAGCAACTGAAATGCAACGAATATCAGAGGAAATGAAGAGCAAAAGAAAGCAAAACTGTGTTCCTCCAAAACTTGTTTCAAGAATAAATCCAAATTTTTTTTCATCTCTGCCAAATATTCATGAAATATGCGAAATCGAAGTTCTAGGAAAAAACATAGAAATTTATTTGCATCAATAACTTCTACCAATATTTGTGAAACTTCAGTGTAACTATAACATTTTAATCATTTGTACTGTTATAAAAAAGTAGTTACATTCTTTACATAGACGAGAAAATCCTGCAATTTTATTTGCCTGAACCTAGATATTTGATGTTTGAATGAAGATCACCAGTAGATATTGTTATAAGTGTTTGTATTTTCTTAATTACTAATAAAATGCTTAATTATTTAGTTGAAATATTATCACATACTCTATTATGCAATTTTTCAAATTAATAAAAAAACTGTAAAAAAAATAAATAAAACCATTCAAAAATATACCATAATTAAGTTTACATTACTTCCAAATAACTCCACACCTGTTACTTTCCAAAGGGGACTAAATAAGGAAACCCTTCTATCGGAGACTTAAGAGTCCAGAAATCTTCACAGATCCTGGTACAGTATACCCTCGCTATCTCGAACTTCTATATCTCATAAACCTTATTATATCCAAAAATATTTTTCGTCCTGCATTACATATCCACCTAATGTTAATTTGAGTTCCAATGTCAAAGAGTTTCTTCTCAAAACCTTGTTATGTCAAATAATTTTTGAAATGCAAAATGAAATTTTTTTTTGGAAAAATTACAATGCAAGTTTATATTAAAGCAAATCTTTTCTATTTAAAGCATAATTGTTTTTTTTTTTTTTTTAAATTATCAGTGCTGTATTTAGACTTATTGTCAACTATGATAACATACATAATTATTCGTAGTTATT
This sequence comes from Parasteatoda tepidariorum, assembly GCF_982258835.1. Classification (NCBI taxonomy): domain Eukaryota; kingdom Metazoa; phylum Arthropoda; class Arachnida; order Araneae; family Theridiidae; genus Parasteatoda; species Parasteatoda tepidariorum. The sequence goes on from NC_141765.1 coordinate 7,923,275, forward strand.
CTTATGTTTTACGATTCTACATTTTTTAGTACTATTTTAGAAAATATTTTTGTACTTTTTTAAACCTATTTAGCTCTGAACTGGTTATTTCAAAATTTTTTTAGCTTCCCTTTAACTTTGAGATATCGAGAGTATACTATATATTTATAAAGTATGCTGTCCTGTTATAACAAAATTTGCAGGAGAGAAATTAGCATTATTATACACAAAAACTTAACAATGCAGGTTCAAAGCATAATGTTAATATAAAATGTTTCCTAAAAAAATTATTTATTCCAGCAAACTATCTGTATTGTAACCACTAAAATTTCCAGATTACATTTTTTTCTCAATTAAAAAAACAAAATATTTTCTAGTTCTGACTATTAAAGACAAAATGCATTTGACTCTGTTCACAGCACCATTTTATGTTCACAACAAAGCTTCATTCTTATGAAATATTTTTTTCTGTTAACTTACAATGAAATAAACCAAATAGCTTTACAAAAAAAAAAGTTTTTTTTTCAAAATGGAAATAATATAGCTAACAATTCATGCTTTTATAATCATCTCGTTATCAAAAATAAAAAAGATAACTAATGGCCATTATTAGCTATACATTCATGCAAAGAAGCAAACAAATTTCAAAAAAAAAAAAAAAAAGAAATGTCTACTTCCCCAGGGTTAACACAAAATAAATATCGCAAGAAATAAAATTTCCCAATGTTGTCACTCAAATATGATTCATAAAAGAATATGGTGTCGAAAAATAAAAACAGTGTAAAAGAAAAGATCTAAGTAAACATTTTTAAAGAATCTTTATTTAGAGAAGTTATTAGCTTTTTTTTCATTACTTTTCATATCACAATTATTATTACACTATCTAATGAAATAGCTTAGCTTCCAACAACTGCAATTATAAAAAAATATACAATTTTAAACTTGATATTCCAGAATTGCATTTGAATTTTAAAATTATACAGATAATTAACTATGATACTTAAAATATAGAAATAAATTTGTATAAAACTTTCAATTATAAAAATGTTAAATAAGAGTAAAGTTAGAAATTAAATAGAATATTTAAATTTTACTAAAAAAAGATTGAATCATGCAGATTATTACTTCAATAAATAAGATTAACTCATTTAATTATTTGGAAGATTCAATACATTATTCAAATTATACAAATAAAACATTATTTAAATTTTACAAAAGAAAAGAAAAAAAAAGATTGAATCATGTAGATTATTACTTCAATCAATAAGATTAATTCATTTAATTATTATGAAGATTCAACACATTATTTAAATTATACAAATAAAACATTATCTAAATTTTACAAAAAAAAAAAAAAAAAAAAGATTGAATCATATAGATTATTACTTCAATAAATAAGATCAATTCATTTAATTATTAGGAGGATTCAATTCATTATTTAAATTATACAAATAAAACAAATACATATGTCCCTTGCATATGGAATGGACTATCCTGTTGCTACACACAGTTCAGCAAACAGGATAAAATAGTTTAATTCTGAGAAATCTGCAATAATTATTTTTATTACATAACAGATCATTATTAAATTGACTTTGTAAAGAAAACTATTTAACATACTTTTAAATAGACAATTCATTATAGTCAATGGAATTCATTAATCCCATCAACTGCTATACACAGCAATATCACAATCGTATGACATGAAAGATATTTACACTCTGCAACAGCAATGCTGTAGCAAATCATGAGGCACCACTTTGGAAAGGCAGTTAATGAACCTTTTCTTTTTCAAAAGTATAATAGGTACTTCAACAGTTTTAAAGTACTTATCTAAATATAAGGAAGCTCTCATGATTAAATATATTTGGAGGACTAGGGGAGGCACACAAAATTCCTGTGTAATTTCTCAGTCAACAGTTCCTGAGAATTCAGGCAGTAAATCCTTTCGTAGATTTGATGCTTTAAATGTAGATACAATTAAAGAAACTGTAAAACTAAAACAATTTTAAATCAGTTCAAATGAAAACCTTTTTCTCTAGTTGCCGCTAAAAGCCTTTCTTTCATAATTTCTTCAGATGAATAATCAGGTAGCTTCAAATAATGAGCACAAGTATTTACAGAGGGATAGCTGCCATCTGTTGCATCCACTTTTCGAACAACAGTTAATCTTGGGTGAAGATTGGCTAAGCCACCAGGAGGCAATGATGAGCAACCAGTGGCAAACTGTAGAAAAGATTTTCGTTCTTTGCCATCCATCTTAATTAACACATTAACAAAATTTTGAAATCCTTGACTAAAAGAGGGAGAGAAATCTCAATAAACTGAAAACTTACAGTTACAAAAAATGTTCTACATACAATGATGAGTTTAGTAAAAAACTGAAAACATCAATCTAAAATGGTATGTGCAAAACACATTTTAAATAATTAAAAAAACCCCTGAAATTTGAGCAAAAAAAAAAAAAAAATGCACGCGGGACGCATATAGCCATAGAATATTATTAACATGATGATGTGCTAAAAAAAAAAGACTCATTCCTGTTAATATACAAGAACATACATGCAAAGAGTATTATGTCTGATATTTCGAAATACAGTTGAGTAATTATAAGTGATGTGATAGATATTATTATCACATACATCACATTTGTAAAAATGGAGAAGTATTAATAAGTGATGTGACTGGATTTTTGGTAGTTTGGAGTAGCCTAGAGCAGTTACAAGAGATTATAAAAATTATGCATTTTATTTCTGATTTTTATTTTAATTTTTTTTTCATTTCTAACGAAAAAGACTTCAAGTGGAAGAAATTTACTTTAACAATAGTAACAGTATTACAGAAGACTTAGGAAACTTGAAGCTAAGAAACAATTTTAAAAAAGTTATTAAAACTTTTAATTTATAAATTTTTTTACTAATAATTGTTTTATAAAAGTTCACTTTATTTGATGCACTAATTTTTATATATTTGTAATTCAACATAAATAAACAGAATGCAAAGATTATAAAACAATTTAAATTTCAGTCTACCTAAAACAAGAAATTAATATTATACCTTGTGTTACGCATATGTTAGACTTGACAAAAATAGATTCAATTTTAGCAATTATTGCAGCATTATTACATGTTGATTTGCATTTTTTAATAATTAATATATTATTAATAAATTATAAGATCCAAAGCCAGGTTTCAATTTATAAAAGACCACTATATTTAATTCCCAAAAACTACACAAATTAGTTCTGCACTTAGAAAAAATTTCAATTATGAATATAATTAATAACAAGCCTGAATAATAGAAAATTGTCTGTAAAAAAGTAAGAAAGTATTATTTCTTGTAAATATATCAATATATTTTTTTAACAGTCAAAAAATTTTGTGATTGTTTTGTTCGTTAGTTGCATCCCTTTAAACTCCCAGACCCAATTAAAATAAACTACATGCTAAAAAATACAAATTCAACAATTGTAGCTACCAGGATATTCTATTTTCTCAAAGTAATATTGATCGGATGGTGATAGATATGAAAATTTATTTCGATAGTTGAAACTAATATAAAGACATTTTCAACTTTTTTATAACAAAATTGACATCAGTTAATTTCTTAAACGGTGCATACAAACTATGGTGAAGTCCTATATTCACCAAAATTCATATTTTGCTTCTGTAATATTTAAATTTTTGAATCACAAAACAGCATTTAATGCAATATTGAGTGAACAAAATGAGGAGGGTAAATTCAATGGACAGATTAATAGAAGGCAGAAGATTTGAGTCTCGGCACCGAAAACATAGCAAAAATGTAGAAAACTTCCACAAAATGGGTCATAGTTTGCAGCTGTGTAATTGCTATAATTTAACTCTAAAGAAGTATTGTAGCAGTTTTAAATGTTGAATATATGATGCAAAGGCTACTTTCAATTTATAGAGAATCCATTTAGCTCCAAATAGTTTCAAATATAGAGAATAGTTTCAAATATAGAAGTATAGAAAATTACTTTAAAAATATGAATATTAGATAGCAAGGCTTTTTTTAACAAATCTATAAATTTTAATAAACGTTTCTGTAAAAACAGCGAACAAATTTCGCAAATGTTTTGTGTTTTGTACATTGAAATTGCCACCCTTTATACTTTAAAGACAAACTAAGATTAGCTAAACGATAAAATGTAAAAAATCGGTGCCTGAAAAACTGTTATGGAAGGTTTCATTTTTAATGAATACATCAAAAACAAAAATAGCTAGTTTGAAAAGTTTTTTCGAAAAATTGATCCACATTTCTATTTTCCATAACTTACAACAAAAGCAAAACACACAAAATTATGTTTCCTACCTATCTTTTGTAAATCCTAATTTTGGCTCTGTATAAGCAAGAATGTCTTCCCTAGACCAAGAAGGGTTTTGATCACCACATAACATCAATCTTACTTCCTCAGGACTGAAAGCACCAAGTTTCTCCATTGGGAAAACAACATTAAATCCAGCTTTAAAAAAAATTTTAAATATTCATTTCCTTGAAACTTACATTTTCTGGCTGTACAAGGCATTCAAAAAATTTGAAAACAAATGTTTCACAAAATATATGTCGAATAAAAAGATTTGTATGATAAATACTTTAAAAAGATTTATTCAATGATACCAAACATGAATTTTTTAAATTATTTAATACAAGCCTCTCTTCTTTATTGCAAATTTGGATATTTCAGAATTAAGTACTCAATTTGACTTACAGGTTTTTGCATTTTGATACACAGACTAAGCTGTAATCAACAAAATGAAAATATATTACAAATTGCTTAATGGAGAGCTTGAGAATTACAGATCAAATAAAAATGAACATGTTTGATACTTTGGAAAAAATTATCTAGCAATAGCAAACTCATCCCCAACCCACTAAGAAAGGAGCAAAGTCTAGTTTCTAGTAGAGTAGTCTTTCAATCTTATTTTTATTTACTTAAAATGCAGAATCAATGAGAAGACTTTTTAACACAACATTACTAATTAAATAAGCAAGTGAAATTGTTTTTCAATAGAGAAATCAAATCTGAAAATTTAAAAAAAAAAGTTGCTTCTTATTTAAAATTTTTTAGTTGCCTCCTGCCTTAATTACAGAGATTCAAATTTGGTGTCTTTTGATATGTTTATTTATTTTTTTCAAAATATCTACCAAAACCATTGCTTTTAATCTGATGTGCTTCTCGAGATAATTCTATTTTAAACAAATTGTATCTCATTTTAATTCTCATTGATTATAATGCCATCTATGAACCAACATGCAAAACCATACCAAAGGTAAAATTTTAAGCACAAGTCAAATCTGCAATATGAAACAGGGGTATCAAGACATTGATATTTATATATATATATTTATATTGCCCAACCCTTGGGGATAAGGATCAAATTTGGTATCATTAAAGAAATCTTTTGGAAATATTTGACAAATGCGTTTATAGATTTTTGATCTTCTGCATGTTTCTGAAAAAAATTTCACATTTCTATACTTCCTTAGCTGTATAATGAGAGTAATGCTTTAGATTCCTGTTTTAAAATTAATGTAGAAACAGTTATTTATCTGTTGATCATTGATGAACTTATAAAATTCAGACAAATTAATAAGAGTTAGTGGTAAATTACCTTTAAATGCTTCAAGTTGCTTACGAATGCCTTTATGTAGACAAAAATCAGTCATTAATTCAATATATTCTTCAACGTTTTCCAGTGATACAAGCTGAAACAAAGATACTTTTTTTTAAAAATATAAAAAGAATATCAATAATTAAAATTTATTTAGCAAAGAATTATTTTTTTAATAAGTAAGGATGAAATGCATCTCTCTCATACTTAAGGAAAGAATAAATTTTTTTAAAAATGAAAGGTAAGAATAATTTTTTTAATAATTTTTTTTAAGGTAAGAATGATTTAATTTAATGATATTCCAATTAATTTAATGGTAAACAAGTCTATTCTTAAGCACATAAAAATTGGCATATTTTTATGGGAAAACATTGTGAAGTAAGAAAAAGTTATGTTTAAAACTATTATACAACACAGTAAAATACCAAACAAACCCCCACCTATAATTTCATCAAAATAAGCCCCGCTCCACCTCACACATCGACCGACAGCCTCTAAATATCCTGACTCCCTCGACTATTTCTACTCTTTCAACTGGAATAAAACGAAGAACTGAAAACAGGTTCTAGAGAACATATCTGCTGAGGTCACTAGCCGTTTGACTTCACCCAAAATCATCTGTCAATGAACTGGGGTGAAAATGCTCGCTTTATTAACAACTTGTGAAGTCATAGCCTCTATCTAGGTATCTAAAAATTTGGGAGTTAGCATGTAAAAAAGAAATTTTAGAGTTGGATAGGGGTTGAGAAGATGAAACAGATTGCTTTCTTATCAGAATTCTCCCTGATTGAATGGGGGAGGAAGGAATAGGGCAATGCGAAAATCAGTCTCAGTTTCAAATCTTTTCTCAGATAGTACTGATGCCAATTTTTTGAGCCAGGATGACAAAAATAAGTTCTTACACAGTAGCAAATGAACTAGAAGTTATTAAATAGCATAAAGGTAATGAAGACATCATCACAAACATTTTAACATTGACAGAAAATGCATCAAAGATTGAATCAACACTACAGAGAAAAAAAATCATGGATATTAACGACTAGCCAGAAGCCATTTTCAGAAAAATTGGATAAGTTGCCTTTATTTTATTTATTTTTTTGAAAAAAAATATGAAAACGGCTTAGCATTTTCAAATAGGAGACTAGAGAAGTATGAAAGCCCTTAGCTTTAATGATTTTAAGACTTTTATGTATATTAAACAGTGATAAAGAAGATTTAATATCTCCATGTGTGAAAGGAGGTATGAATGTGATTCAGACACTATCTTTCAACTATGTGAATGCTGTAAATGGATTTCTTCAAGCCCTTCAATCTATGTGTGTAAAAAATGACTACACAAATTTTAATATGGCAAACACAGATCAAACAATGGCACGATTTGATGAGCCATATTCACGAACCATTTTAAAGTGAAATCATAAAATAAGAATTTCTAAAACAGGATATAAGAAGAGAAGATTTTGAGTGGCATTAGAGGCAATGGCATCTAGCCATCAAAACTTCACATTTATTATCAAGGTACTGAATAGCCACACCCCACTCCTGAACGGGCAAGATTTAAGAATTCCGCTCTACCATTGACGGAGCCTTGGTAGACAAGATTTGGAAGAGAGGCAATCAGGATGATTTGCAAAGGTTACTTGTTTTTGACAAAACGGAGATCCATACGGATCCACTTATTTCAGGGAGGATAAAAAACCTTAACAGCTTGTACAAGCCTCTTACAACCTGCTGATCCACTTGTCAAAAACAAAAAACCCATGTTGGGAACATAAAAAGGCCACCCTATCAAGATGTGAACATCGTGACATTTTTATTAAAAATTAGGTAGGAGCAGAGTCAGAAATTTACAGCAAATAAAGTATTTATTTCTAAATTAATATAGAATAACTAAATATTTTTCCCCAAAAGACAATGTCATAATCTTATATATATAATTCTTGTTTTCTATATTTGTCAATATTTTAATAACTTACATTAACTTTTTTTTATGTTAAGAATTCCCAATGATGTGATGAAAACAAGTTAGTTGCATTAGATTGATGTAAATAGATTGACTTTACAACAGACAGTTATATATAAAAGCTGAATGGCCTATTCTTTATTACTTATGATAGATCTAATTATTTGAGATATATTGTTTGGGATATAATTATTTGAGATATATATAATTGATATATAAGAATGAAACACACTGATAATACATACAATATTTTCTCCGCTTGGTTTTAAGTCAACAGCAGTGAAATTATAGACTTCTGATGGTGGAAAGTACTGGAATGTTAAACTAAAAAACAATAGGGATATTTAACTTATCAAAATAGTAAATACAATGAAAAGTTGAAAACTTTTTTTTTTGTAATTTTTTTTCTTCTCCAAAACAAATATTTGATAGATATGGTGGAAAGTTCGTATTTTGCTTAAAATTATGTAACCTTTATAACTAACAACTCAAAATTGCTTTAACCATTAAAGGATTAAATAATGAACAAGTTTTATAATTGATTGTAAAGTCTTTTATAAATCATGTGAATAGTAAAATTAACATAACATAGCACAAACACTCTCATGATTAAATTATTTGAGAAATATTTTATAAATCTGTAGCAATTTCACTATATTTTAATGGTAAGGTAAAAAAATCCAAATCAATAAAAAAAGGAAAGTTAACTTGGAAAAAATACCTTGAATCTGATCTTATGAATTTTTATTGACATTAATTAATTAGCATACTCAGAGTTTAAAATCATAATAGCTCTAAATTTAACCTAGCAAAGCTCATATATTCAAGTTATAACAAAATAAATAAATTAGCAACATGCTTCATAAAATAAAAGCATAGTTTTAAAAGTTTTTTAAATAAAGTGTTTTTTTATCATACTAATTATTTTAATTAAGAGAATATAATTAAGTCTTTTATAAGTATTTATGAAATTCCACTGTCAGGTCTCAATATTTTAGAATAAAATATAATACTATTATTGAACATTTTAAAAATATCCTTACGTTAAATCTTCTAACTTGACAGCCATTCCAGGAGCATTAGGCATTGGTATGCATAAGTTTTTTAATTGATTTATACGATCTTCTTTTAAAAGATTTCGGTCAGCTAAAATTAAATGTTTTTTAGAAGCTAAATCTTGAAGTTGCTTCAGGAACTTAGCTTGTAATTCATTAACCTGTTAGGAAAAAAAAGTACTTAAGAGTCAATAATATTATATAACTGATTGGCAAAATGGTATTACAAATTTGAAGAAAAATCTTCAATATTTATAAGAACACAATAATCTATTTAAGGTCAAAAATAAATAATAACACATATAATAGAAAAGCACGCTCCAGAAAGAAAATACTTTAATTTTTCATATTGTTTCGTTCATTGCAAACTTTTGTAACAAATGCATCTCTAGTAAATTCGATGTCAGTTTTTTAAGATATACTTAAAGGCAAAAAATTTTAAAAAAAGAATTTAATTGAAGCTTGTACAATTTCTTAAACTTTTATATATTAAAGTAGTTTGAAACGTGTAATTTGTAATATTAACAACACTGAATTGATGTTAAAATATATATCCTAGAAAAAAATTCCTTATACTATTAATTTTTTTAGCATTCGATAACTATTATACAAAAAACATATTTATTATTATTTTTCTTTCACTTGTATTATTAGTAAGCACAAACAAATTCTAAGTTGAAATTTTTTTATACGTCAATTTACTTACTTCTAAGAAATCTTCATAACCAAGAATGCCATAAAACCATGAATAAGAGTGTTCTGGTAACGGTTTCTTAGATTTTTTATTTTTCTTCATTTGTTCCTCAGATAACACTACATACAGATCATCTTCAGTAAATGAAGACACCATTTCTGCTACTGATGGGCTAGATAATGACTCTCTGTAAAAGATTATAAGATTATTTATTGTATTTAGTAAGCAAAGATAGTAGACTTAAATAAGAAATGTAATTTACCTATCTCTTATTTTGCTCAAAACTTCACCATGGCACATAATTTTCAAAAACGGACGTGAAAGAGGCAAGTCAACCAATCTATTATCTTGTAAGGCTTTGGCAAGAAAAGTTCCAATAAAATGGAAGTATGATTGAACACTTTCAATCATTTCACTGTCTTGAGGTAATGGAGCAGGAAATAAACCATAAGAATTACTGACATAATATCCAGGTGGCTTGACAAAATTATTTTCAATTTTCTAAATATAAAATAAATCAAATTAAAAAAGGATCCAAGTTTTATTCATGTAACATATTTCACAGACTTAACAAAAGCAAACTTTAATAAAATTTTATTAACCTTAAATGAAATTAAAACAGAAAACTAGCTTCTTATAAAAAAAGTTTCTAAAATTAAGCTTTTTCTAAAAAATCAAAACTGGGAATATTATTTTATTCATATATTACTAAGCACAAACACAAGGAGAAAAATATTCTGAATACAGAAGAGACATCATATTCTCGACGCTCGATTTCATATTCTCGATGCATCTTTCTTCAACAATATAAACCACAAAAAATAGTTCCAAAAAAGCAAGAACAATCTTGATGTGCAATTTCGATTTTATTGTTTGTGAATTTCCCGCTATTAGTTATATGCTACAGGGCAGGCATAAAAGCAATTTTAGATTTCAATTTAAGAGCTAACGAAGCAATTGATCTTCCTTGTAAATCAATGCAGGGTTCCTATACTATTTAGAGAAAGTAATATCCTGACTTTTGCAGGTTTTTCCTGACCTTTTACAATAAAATTCCTGACCCGCCGTTTCCCACTCCAACAGAACTTTTAACATTGCAGTTTCAATTAGTAATAATATGCTACTCAGTCATAAGTATCATATATTGAATAGGATAAACACTTATATATTGAAGTGGAATTGCATAATACTAGCACTTTATATCCCAAATTACATTTTCAGAAATCTTGTGAAACATATTTTTAATTATCATGATTAGATTATAATTATCATGATTAGATTAAACTTTTAGTGTGTATTTGCAGTTAGATACGAAAACTATTTAAATAAAAAGATCAAGAAAATCTGTTTGATTATGGAAATATTATTTTATTTCATGTTAAGTGGAACCAAATGCATGAGTGTTGTCAGGATATGAAGGGCTAATCTAATCTCTGAGATATGTATCAGTATCCTCAAATAATATTTACTCTTAAAACATACTAGAACATTTGTTACATTAAGTTATTAATTTTTAAAAATCATCAATTCACTTCAAACTGACTTTTCTTTTAAAAGATAATATTGAAATATAAAGGGCAAAAAAGTTAATTACCGTATTTTTCGACAAAAGCGCCGCACCTCGATAAAAATGAAATTTTTTAAAAGAAAGTTATAGTAAGCGCCGCTCTGGCGCAAGCGCCGCAATGGCGCTAAACCTCGTATATCAGCATCCTTTTAGAAGAGCCCTTTGAATTACCATTTAGAATATCTGTATAATAAAAAATTAAATTTTTTTATGCATTTCATAAAGTAAAGTTTTAATTTCTGAATTATTATAAAAAATTTCTTTTTCAGCAAAAAAAAAGCAACAAAAAAAGTTTTCTCTTTCAGCAAAAAAAAAAAGAAAACAACAAAACTATATAAAATAAAGTTGTTCTTACCAGTTGGCACCGCGCCAAAAAACAGAAGAACAGCAAAAAAATATTTATATGTTCAGTAGCTGAATTAAGGCTAAACTGATTACAGAAATCCGTAAAACAATGTAATAAGAAAAATAAAATAAAAATTTATTAAAAGAAAGATTTTAAAATTTATTACCGTTAACAATTTGAGGAAAAACTAATACATAATAACGAAACAGCTAATAATAACGAAATAACTAATAATAACAAGAATAAGAAATAACTAAGCAGGCCCCAAAAAAATTCTGAAGGAATGAGAGAAGGGGAAATAAGTTTCACTTTCACAATCTTTGAGGGTGGTATTTTAGTGGGTAGAATGCCCTCTCCTTCAATGGAAGTAACCCAATGTAACTCAACTTAGAAAGAGAGAAGAAAATGCTTAAAGAGGGGTGTACCCCACCTCCTCCACGTGTCATTTCTATTGGAGCTGTTTAGGAGGAATCAACCAGTTATATTTAAAAGGGGTTGGGGAAAAGAAAAGGGTATGGGACCCCTAATCCAGCATTCCAAAATTCGGCACTTAATCTGATCTTTTTTTTTTTTTAAGAAATTTATATTGATAAGACAAAAAAAATCAGCTATATTCTTTTTATTTGGAATTTTATTCTGTTGAAGTAACTGTAACTTACTTTATTTTATCTTTTAAAAATAAAAAAGAAGCTTGAAAAAAAAAATAATAAATCTGTGTCAAAGGAAACATCTGTTTCTAAAGCAGTTTAAAATGAAGTGAGAAGTAAAAACACTTGCATTTCCAATGAACAAAATAAAGAAATAGAAGTTGGAAAAAACTGATCAATCAATCTTGACAGCTGTGCTTGTGCTTTACCCCCAAATTTCCCTCTTCTGTTTTACCATAAAATGGCCACACCCAGTTGACATTGAAACTACCAAGTGGACAACAAAATGAATTCTATCCCTTTTGCGGTTTTTTATTCGATTCATTATTATTTTTTTTATTTTGCAGCTTTTAATTTTTTCTTGTTAATTGTTGCTTGCTTGTTTTTTTTAGTTTTTTTTTATTGTTATTAGTTTTTAGCTTGTTTTTTGTTGTTATTCATTGTTAGTTTCTTAGCATTAATTGTTAAAAAAAAATTTTTTTTTGTAGTTCCCTGTTAGTTTTTTTTTCTTCTTCTTGCGAGGTAAGCGTCTTTTGCTGAAACAAAATGTTATCTAAAAGAAAAAACGAGAAATATGATCTCGCTCCAAAGAAGAAACGATTATTTCTTTTTTATAGGATTCTGATTATTTCTTCTTGATTTTATTACATAGATTATTATTTTGATTAGTAAAATTTCTCTTAAGATGGGCCAGTTTTAAATTCACTCCATCATAATCTACGATCGAAACTTGACTAAATTTATTGGTTTTTCTGAAATTAACAGTGGAATTGAATTATAGTAATATTTGGGGGCCATATTGGAATTTCCGAAAGAGATCCGAAGTTCGACATTTCGTCAGTCCCGTGAGTGTCGGATTTAGGGTCCTATTCTTCCTTTTCTGTTCGCTCAAATTACAATTGCCAAGGCGCTAAATAGATTTCTAGCTTGCGATTTTTCCTTAAGCTGGGGGTGGATACAAGATGCATACCTTTTAAATTTTCTCCTTATGCGATATTTTTTAAAAATTATTATTTCGTTTATTTTTTTTCTTACAGGCTGCTGCCGAAAGTTTGCTAAGAATTGGCGATGTTCTGCAGCAGATCGCGATACAGGCGAATATTTCGTCGACTTCGTTATTAATTTATTTTAATAGTCCTTTCAGAAAATTATTTCATCTTAAATAACTTTCCTTGACAAATTTTTTTGCTACTAAAAAAAAAATATTTCGTCGGATGCGCCGCTGCATCGGAAGCGCCGCATGTAGGAAAAAAACAACTTTTATTTCGATAGCGCCACGGCTCTTCCGCCGAAAAATACGGTATATACAATTAAAAATTCAGATTGAAAAATTATGCAACTTGTGAGAAAAATAAAATCGAAAATATCTTTTTCTTTCAGTATTTTTAAATTTATTTCTGTAATACTGTAAGATTCCGAAGAAACTCAGGGGCTCCTATGTTATAGAATATTTCTTGACATATTTTGCTGTTTGACAATTTTTGAATCAAGAACATTCAGTTCTGTTGCAGCAGTTTTAGTCAATTTCGATTTTCTTAATTTCAAATCATTTATCTTTTCTTTTATTTGTTTTCTAGAAATTTCAGCTTTTTTATTCTCTTCGTTTTTTTCTTTTTTTGGCTTCTAATGCATGTCTCCATCTTGTTCTAGATCCTTTTAGAACATCTAGCTTTTTTCATTAAGGTCTATGTTTTTATTCCATTTATAAATGAAACATAATCATACACACGCCTTTGTGAAATAATAGAGTCTTCATTGAGGTTTTCAACCAATAAGCTTTTACTGATTGAAAACCCCCCTTCGACTGTTGCATTACCATGAGAGAGGATGAGAACAATTTTTATAACCTCCCACAAATTTTCAAAATTTTCTTCTCTGTGCAAATATTTCAAAAAAAATTATCTAATCTCTTTTGCTGTGGATTAAACTCTAAGAAACTCTTTTGCTCTTCTTTTTTTTTTGGCAGCATCACAAAACAGCAATAATTCTTTTTTTGCTTTTTCTGCCATTGTTTCAGCTACCCAGTTATTAACATGGAGAATTCCCAGACAGGTATCCATACTTTGTTGAGCAATGGATAAATGTTGAATGATCAATTCTGGAACTAAACTTGAAATGCTCTGTGTCATACTATACAACAATGGACTTTTTTCGACCATTGTCAAAAGGAGTTTTCGACATTCTAACTTGAAATATCTCTTTTCTTTCTCACTAATTTTTATCAAGTTCAGATATTTACTTGCTGCAAAACCCATATTCACAATATTAACACTTAATAGATTGTCATTGCTTGTTAAGTCAATACTTGCCTTTTTTTTTGCAGTGTTCTATAACACATTTTCTATAACCGACATTTTTACACGACGCCAAAAAAGATTTTGTGTTAGTTCAAATATACTGGAATATAAGTATGAACTGAGTGGTTTGGAGGTCTGAAAATTTAAAAGAAAAGGTTGGAATTCTTCAGAAATTAGCTTAAACGATGCTAATTTTGGTAGCATTATCGTATCCTTTACAGTCTTCGATATTTTTATTGAGATTCCGGATGGCTGAGAATTTTTTTCCCCTTCTATGTACCTTTTAATGTTGTCAAAAATTAATATGGCCCGCTCCACACAAGGAAGATTTTCCAGCCACCTGATTTGGCAGAACTTTTTTGGAAAAATGTTGCTACCAGATATGTTAGTATACTCTGCTTGTCTAGCAGGACTATCTTTGAAATTATAGAATATTCCTCTCAGAAACTGGGTCACCTGCCATCCTATTTTATTGTGACCCATTTGAAATGCACCATGGATAACGTGAAGGCCACATGATCCAATATTCATCATCTTAGGAGCATCTTCATTTAATTCAATGCATGATTTTAAAAGTGTCAAAAACTTCCAATTCACAGCAGGATCATACTTGCTTACTTACAATATTTTTTCAAGTGGAAGTGGATTAATACAGGCCTTAAAAACTTCCAGCATACTCTCTGTAGTAGACTTTTGAAGAAATGCAGAATTCAATTATCGGGTGCAAACTTGTTGTTTCGAATCACACCAAAAACGAATGTGCAGATATTTGTCCCTTTTGTGCAATTTTGTTCAGTGCTTCGTCAAAACAAATAACAAATACCTTACATATTGAAAGCTCTGCTGTTAATAAAATTTCAAAATATGGTGTGAGATAAAAATTTATCTAATAGCTTGCTTTATCTGGATCCATTGCAAAGCTGCTATCAATTGTGCTATCAGGAAACATCATCCTAAACATATTGCCATCAGATTCACAAGAATTGAATGAGTGATGTTTTGTTATAATGTTGAGAGCCCATAAAATCTCAGCAGCTGTTACTTCCTTTTGGATAATAAGCTTATCAAGTGTCTTCTTATGGGATACAATAATTATTTGACTGGTTTGAGGAACTGAAAAATCTTTATTAGTCTGAAGAGCTGAAGAATCTTTATTAATTTGAAGAACTGGAGAATCTTTAGAATCACTGCTGTTATTCTGAAAAAGTAGAGAGTCTGTTGAGCTTGCATCTTTGTTTTTAAACATAGACTTCACAGTCAAGAAAGACTTTTCGTTTTTCAATATCTTTTGGTGATTAGCACTTAAAGAGTGTTTTTTAATTGCTTGAACTCCCATGTTACTCAAAGAAAATTTTTGTAACATTTTTTGTAAAATGCTTGGAACGGAGAACTCGATACTGGTGCAAGCCACTCAGACCACTGAGCATGTAATTCTGTATTTATCCAATCCACATTAAAGTATGTTTTATTTTCAGGCATAATTTTTAATACAGCACCTATATAAGAAAAAAACATTGTTAGTCAAATTAAAAATAATATCTTGCTAATACTACAAAATTATGTTAAACATGTTTTGGTGCTGGGTGGCGGCGGAGGGGATGAAATAAAACTTAATTTTGTGGCTTAATTTTATTTTATACACAAATAAAAGAAATGTACAAAAAATAGATTGTTATGAAATAGGGGTGGGGGGAGACAGGGCTAAAGAGAATAGAAGGGCTGGTTCACTCCTTTGAAGTATCTCTTGCCGCGCCGATCCTCCGACGTCACTCCAGTGACGTCACTTTGGCGCAAAGCTCGCACTTTTACTTCAAGAACGGAGCGTTTGGCCTTACTAGCTCTAACTAATATTGGATCATTTCTTTTTGCGAGATATTCTAAGACATTTGTTATTTTCTATAATGAATTTCCTCAGTTTTTGCAGTGAATTAACAAGAATTTAAAACTATTATCGAAATGGCAGTTTGCGCGATTGCAACTTGCAAAAATTCTGATATAAAAACAAAAGGAAAAAGTATAATTTTTCGCGTGTTCCCTAAAGTAAATGAACAACTATGTAAAGAATGGATTCCGAAATGACACAGTTAATATAAAACCGCAATACGTTTATTCTGTCGTAAAGAACTTTTATAAAAATTCATTATCTAAATAGAAACCGCCTCGCTACTTCATAAAGAAAGGCAGGTGAAAAGAATTAAAAAATAGATAAAGT
This sequence comes from Parasteatoda tepidariorum, assembly GCF_982258835.1. Lineage (NCBI taxonomy): Eukaryota > Metazoa > Arthropoda > Arachnida > Araneae > Theridiidae > Parasteatoda > Parasteatoda tepidariorum. Next base: position 7,939,671 of record NC_141765.1, read on the forward strand.
CAAAGAAAATTAAAATGTAAGTAAAAAGTATAAATAAAATATATAGCATATAGTTGAAATTCTCCTAATTTCATAACATATTTTTTAATGTAGTTATTCTAAATATTTATGATTTTGTTTCAGTAATTAGCGTTTAAGGTTGATGTTTCCTAATGATTAAGTATGAACAAATTGCTATTAACGACATATTTTAAAATCAGGGATTCTAAATTTAACTTAACTTATCTTTATAAAAGAATATGTAGATAAAAAAAGTGTCGATATATGCCTTCATTTTTCTTAATAGTTAAAGTTAAAACTGAATTTTTTAAAATAAAGTATTTATCGTGTCATTTTCACCAACTAGCAAAACATTTTTATAAGTTTAAAATGGTATTTTTTTAATATAATAACCAAGAAAGTTTTTTTTTGAACTATGTTTATGAACGGAAATAATGTGTTAATTACGTAAAGTTTGAAGGCTAATAACCAGAAAAAGTCTAACTTATTTTCACAAGAGAAAGATGCAAAGTTATCATATCTTTGCTTGCGATCTCCAAGATCTGTAGACACAGTGACGTCATGAGGAGGGAAATCGTAGCTTCAGCTCTAAGAGCGGAGTGAACTAGCCCTTGTATTCTCTTTAGCCCTGGGGGGGGGGGGGAGAGGAGCAATTTTATTCATAAATGATTCACTTAAGTTAGTTATGTAAGAAACAATATTCTACCCATTTCAAATTAGATAAAAAAATTTTTTTAATATGTATGGAAAAAACAAGATAACATTTCTGTACATTTATTTTTTCTCTATGACTTGGAATATCATACTATCAAGACACGCCTAAAAAAATACCAACATAATGTAAACATGTTCTCAGGGCTCAGAATGCAAATAAAAATCAATAAACAAAACCTTCTCTGTAAGGTACTTCACACTTCCGGGGGCTATCTTGATAAAACATTTACCCCCTCACTGATAATGGCTCTAAATGTATGTCTCTTTAACTTAAATACCCCTCCCCAAGAATGAATGATTTTTTTCAATAATTAGAGTAGGAACAGATTTTATATATGCACGGAGCTTGGCAACAAAAACCACATTCATAAAGACATTTCATTTTGAAAGTTAAAAATCGTCAACAAATTTCTACGCCCAGTGAAAACACTGTTTGAAAAAGACAATTGTCTTAAAAAAACCAAGAGGAATGTTTTCAAAAACACTTTATGCTCTGAAAGTAAAAAAATCATTGTCAACAAATTTTAAAACCCCTCAAAAAGCCAGAGCCCAGGGGTACCTACAATTGTGGGGTGTTAAATGTTAGACTAATCTAATTTCAGATAGAATAATGCATTATGTGAGCCCTCTGCAACCTAAAGGGACTAATTTTGAATCAAATATTGCAGTATGACAAGAAATCTTTCATTTTCAAATATTATGTCACTTTAAAACTTAATTTTTTTTCTTCTCAAAATAAGATTTTCCCATTTCCAATTGCTTCATGTGTCTTACTTTTTAATCACAACTAATGAAATTGATATGGAAGTATCTTGATACCATTTACAAGGAAATTGTGTATGCCTATTACATTTTGATTTTAATAGGGTAAATAAATTTGATTTATCATTTATTAAAATTAAAATTTTTGATGAAAATCAAGATGTAATTCCGAAAAAAATTTCTAAAAAAATAACTATTTAAGAGATTCAATAATTGATACACAGATTTGCTTATAATACAGCTTTAATTGATTAAAAAGCAAAAATAGATCCTGGCATATATCCCGCCTCAAAAGTTGTTGGGCTCAAAACGAAATAAGCTAATGAGATATCTAGAAGACTATAGGAAATCAAAAGCAAAAGTGACTTTGAATAAGGCTAATATATTGTTCCCAACATTAGAAAAAATAACTTGTTTTCCACCCAAAAACATACAGGAATACACTTACAAACAATAATAGCAAGGACACTTTTTCTGATTGCTCAGAATGAGATAATTAAAACTTCTTACTGTGCAATTAATCTTCCAGAACAGAATCTGCATTATTTAGGTCACCAGGTAAATTTTACAGTAGCACCATAAAAATAAAATACTCAAAAATAACTAGAAAATGAAATATCTAAAAGTAATTTGTTCATTTTGGGGTGGGACATAATGCTAGCACAACATAACAGAAAACTAGAAACTGCAAAAAATATATAAATTCAACAAGAACAAGATATTATGACAAAAAAAATTGTAAACAAAAAACTCTTCACTTACAGGACAGCTTGCGCCATCTATTGAGGCCGAGACAAAACATATCATTTCACAACAAAAATGCCGGGGAGGAAATTTTGTATTTTTCAAAAAAATTCTTCAATTTCTTACTTCCTGTCATCAAGCATCCTGCAAAGTGTCTTCTCTTAACCCCTAACAGATTTACCAATATAATTTTCTCTCTCCCTTTCTCAAAAAACCCTTCTCTTAACTCCATTTGAAAAAGTAATTTAAAAAAAATACTTAGATAACTTTTCCATATAACCTGAATTTGGTTATTGATGAAGCTTCCTTTCTAAACCCTAATAAATTTCACAATATAATTACCACTCTCCTCAAAGGACTGGGGAGGGAGATTTTTAAAAACTAATTTTGCAAATGAAATACATAACTTTTCCTTATAGTCAGAAATAGATCATCTTGTAAAGATTTTCTTCTAATAGTTTGCAGAATATATTTTTAACCCCCGCCCCCCATAATGCTAAAGGACAATTTTGAAAAATTCATTTAAAATTCATTAAATAATCAAGAAGAAAAAAATTCCTGGCTCGGAGGGGTATCTTACAACTCCCATATTTATACATATATTTTTATTTTAGTTAACATATATAATGACAAAATAAAATAATTTCAATTTTTAAATCCTATTTCATTTGTGTCATTTTAAACATAAGCATATTAAGCAAAGAAGACTTTTAGACAAGGATGGAAATAGATTCATGCAAAAAAAATAATAATAATAATAATACAATAAAAAAATATGAATAATAGTACTCACCTTATTTTGCAGATTAAAAATTCAATGAATCATTTCATTTCAGAAGAAAATTCAACTTAAATTAAACCTATCTTGAAAAATACTAAAAAAAGTAAATATTGGTTAAGACAAATGTTCCATGTGCAAGAAAGAGGAAATTTTCTCAACTGTTGTCTGTAAACCAGTTATTCACACAAAGAGCAATAAACCTAGCAACCCTATCAAAAATTCTGTATCATTGGATAAACAGGAGGAAAATTGCTAACAGGACAGGTTCTACCAAGGAAAGAGGAATGCTATTATGAGGAAATTACATATTTTGAATTACAGAATTTTTCCTTGAAACTTTATTTTTGCCTGTCAGTCTTTGAATGAACTATAGTTTTTTTACTTTCCTAACTTTATGAACATGTAAGAAAAATCCTGACTTTTTCCCGACTTTATGAATATGTAAGAAAAATCCTGACATCTTAGCTTAATTTTAGAATATCCTGACTTTTGCAGGCTTTCCTGACCGTGTAGGAACCCTGCAATGTGAAAAAGACATTTTTTCCTTTAGAAGTTCAATAAATTTGGCTAATAGAGCATTTTTATATTTCATTATTTCAATCTCATTAGTCAAACAATTATATATATATATATATATATATATATATATATATATATATATATATTAAGCCATGAAAATAATAAAACTTATCAAAATTACTGATGTTATAGAATACCACAAAGAAAAGAAACTTTAAGAAATGCTCCAAAAAAGTTACACTTAAATTATATAGAACTAAAAAAGTTCAATTATTGCAACTACTAATTGAGTAACTAAAGATTTTAATTCCTTTCTACTACTTTTGAGACCTTAGGAGGAAGATATGCTGTGATAGAAACTCTTCATTACAAATACTCGTTCACTTATATAAATTTAAATTATGAAAAAAGGTTAGTTTGGATAAAGCATAAAGCCATGTAGGACTTAGAGTAAAGCATAAAGTTTCAAATTCAGAACTAAAATTCAAAAACACAAAATGCAAACAAATTATGACAAGATTACACAGTATGGAAATATGCAATAGTTTGTTCGCATTTTGCTAGTTTGCAATTTTTTATTCTGCATTTGAAACTTCATGGTTTCCTCCAGGTTTACTTTAAATTCCTCTTGGTAAACTTTAAATTAGACCGATGTAGTAGAAATAGAATTTGCCATGAAAAAATTCTCCCACAAAATAGCGTTCTCCTAAGTAGGACTTTTGATGCACACATGTAACAATATCTTACTGATAAAAATGGTGTCTCTTTTATGTCATCATTACAAAGCCATAATTTTAGGTTTCTTCGTTGAAGTTCTGCTGCAACCAAAGTGAAGAATTCTAAAGTTGGTCCTAATCCTGTTCCTTCTTCATCTTGAAATTCAACCTGTTTTATAAATTATCCGATTATTAAAAAGAGAAAACAGTTAATGCATTGTTACTTTGCTATATCAACTTTTTTGTGATGCAAGAAATTGAATTTTTCTATTACAGTGGAACCCCGATTTTACATTGTCCGTTTCGTACATTATCCCGCTTCTTACGTCATTTTCTGCTGATTCGTGAAAATTGCATATACCGTTAATGTTAAAAAACCCCGGATTTTGCGTTATACCATTTATGAAAATCCCGCTTGATGCGTTTTTCTACAAACAGATCAAAATAATTTTTTATTCTACAATTCTCGCACAAACTTTTTTCTAGTTTTTTGAACAAGAAAAACTTGTTTTTCAGCTGTATGGAGCAATTCTTGCATTCTTTCTGTTCCGTTTTGTCTATTTTTCAATAGGGGGGGGGGGGTGAAGTTTCCTCTCTGTCACTAACGGAAGGGTGGGGGAAGACGCAATTCACTGGAATCCTAAAACCACAAGTGATGGAAGTATCACATCTACGCCTTCTATTTGCCCCCGCTCCCTATCAACAAAAGAGAAAGAGGGGAGATTAGAGAGACAACTGTCAGTAATGATCGAGTTTCACATGTACTCCAAACGTCTTACTGGCGGTGTTTATTTGCGATACGAAGATAAGTCACTTTGAATAGAGAGGTGTGGTCGTTTCTTCAATGAGAGATGGTTTCATGATGATGATGAGAGATGGTTCAATGAGAGAGTCGTTTCTTCAATGTTCCATGAGAAATGGTTTTACCCATTTTTCTGTGCTAGCATACCAAATCAGATTTTCAGTCGGTTTTGTTTGAGTTTGAAAGCTATAGCATTTTTTCTCATTTTCGAAAACTCAGTCATCGTGTTCTTTTCTCGAAACGAAAATGCTTTTCTCTGGCCGAAAAGGCTGAAATCGTGGAAAAAGCTAAAGAATTTCATGGCACTAAAGTTGATCTCGCTAAATCTTTAGGTATTGCTTATTCAACTTTGCAAATGATTTTAAAGCAAGAAGCTTCAGTAGAGCTAAACGCTGAAAAACTCAGAAAATATGCCAAGAAGAGAAAAATCCTTAAAACATCTCCGTATGATGAGTTAGAAAAAATTTTAATGAACTGGTTCAAGGAAGCCAGAGCAGCAAGATTCCTATAAATGGATCCATCCTGAGAGAAAAGGTGCTTGAAATTGCTGAAAGGCTTAAACTCCAAGGCTTCAGTGCATCAAATGGCTGGATTGATCAATTAAAAAAAAAGGAACAATTTATGCTTCAAATCTATCTGTGCCGAATTCGATAGTGTGGATATGACAACTGTGCAACAGAACTACAAGAAACTTTGCCAAATTTATTAAAGGGCTATAATCCAAGTAACATATTTAATGCAGACGAGACGGGATTGTTTTTTAACCTATTGCCAAACAAGACATTGACAATAAAAGGTGAAAATTGCCATGGAGGAAAGCTTTCAAAAATTCGTTGGCTGTTTTGCTCTGTGCAAATGCCGATGGAAGCCAAAAGTTAATGCCTCTAGTGATCGGTAGAGCAGAGAAACCACAGTGCTTCAAAAATATCAAGAGTTTTCTTACCGATTACGCTTCAAACAAAAAAGCATGGATGACGCAAGCATTATTTGAATTTTTTTTTTCGAAAACTGGATAAGAAAATGAGTTTTCAAAAGCGCAACATAATTTTATTCCTAGACCAATGCACTGCTCATTTAAACCTTAAATTGAAAAACGTGCGAATAGAGTTTTTTCCAGCTAACTGTACAAGCGAACTTCAACCACGGGATTTAGGAGTTCTCTGATTATTTAAAGAGAGTTACTGGAAGAAACTGGTTAGAAAATCTCTAATGTTTCTTGGTTCTGATGACTTTCAGGATGCTTCTAGGGTCAAATTAATGTTCTTGAGGCTCTTAATTTCATATCTTCAGCTTGGGACAGTGTCGACCAAAAGTGCATTATCAATGGATTCAATAAAGCAGGATTTTCAATATCGGAGGAGGAGGGCGCTGTTGCTTTGGAAGAAGAAGAATGCAGCGTGTCTGAAGTTGAGGATCTTCCGGAAGTCGATGATGCATACATCGACTGTGACACAGATCTCATTAGTTCAGAAATCCCTTCCATAAGTGATTTAATGCCTGATTCCGACGATAGTGCTGATGACGATGAAGATGAAATAACAGGAGACGTGCCAACAGCTGATCAAGCGACACAAAGCATAAAAACTCAAACAATTTTTACTTGCAAATGTAAATCAAGAAGCAAATTTGCAAAAAATTGTTAGTATTGAACGAGCTGTACATGAAATTGTAGCTAAAAACAAAAAGCAAGTAAAGATTACTCATTTTTTCCATTAATTTAACTGGTAGGTATCAATTTTTAAAAATGTGCATAGATTTTTCTTAACCCCGATTTTATGTTATTCCGCTTCGGGCGTTTTTTATCGCTAGTCCGACCGAAAACGTAAAATCTTGGTTTCACTGTAGTTCTATTATTCTACGCAATTTGTTTCTTTTTCCCAGACAGCACGATCATGATTAAATTTAACTACTTTCAGTTTCTGTTTCAGATAAGTTTTGGCTAGCCTCTCATTTTCTTTAGTTTGATCTAATGGTATATCAGCAAGAATAAACAGGACCATAACATATTTTTGCAGTTTTTCTATATCTCATGTCATATGAGATGAACCAAGTATAGTGAAAAAAGAAAGCTGTCGGTAAGGAGAGGGAGAAAGAGATAGTCAGTGTTTGAAAACGGAAAAACATGTGGGACCTGAATACTAATGAGAAATTTTATTTTTATATTTTTTAACACATATCTAAATATTTTATTTCTATTTTCGAAAATATATAAGCCATGCTATTCTTTATGTAATTCATAACATTGTGTATATTTATGTTTAAAGTATCTGTTAGCCACATGGGTTCAAAAATATGTGTTTTTTTAAACTTGACCCAGATTAAAAACATGTTGTGTCCGTTTGATTAAGATATATTGTCATAATTTCTTTCACTTTCTGCTTTAATATTATACCAACCTTATTTAACCTTTTCTCGTGGGAGATAAGGAGCTGGGCTTTGGTCTTTGTAATTTATCTATTGAAAATTTTTTAGTTAAGCTAAGTGCTACCAATTAATCGATTTTTTAAATTCAACAAAATCCAGTGCCCTTAGAAAAGTTCTAACATCCCCATTAAACATCACTAGGTCATCATTATACTATTATTTAAGCCACTATCAAGCAGAATCAACATCTTTCAAACTTTTTAAGTTGCATATTTAAAAATCAGATACATTATACTTTGTGAGAAAAACTATAATAACAAAGTAAATAGGTAAACACTTTCCCTTGATTAAAAAGATAAATTTATAACAGAAGAAAATAAACACAATGAGTCAGTCTAAAACATTTTCAAATGAAATATTAAAATGATGGTTTTCCAAATCGAACGAAGATTAAAATTAAAATAGTGTGTTGAAACAACGGTAAGTTTTACTAACCTCCAAAATACTTTTCCTATCACCATGAACTTTTAGAACTTGTATGGCCCAGTCCAATAATTGGTCTCCTCGAGGAACTTTAACTCGTTCATGCTTTAACCTACCAATTCGATATTCATGAGAATCATCTCGTCTAGGAGAAGGACCACGGTTTCTTTCTAATGCTAAATCTCTCTGATTCTGAAGCCACACAATTGATCTACCAAAAATAAATTTAAATAATTACGTTGCAACAATGTAGGGTCCAAATTGGCATCAAATGTAGAGAACAATAAAATTATTTACTTTCCAAAAGTAATATTACACCGCTTAACAAATTTACTTTACTTTATTATTTATTTGTTTTACATCTGGTAAATAAATATATGTAATTAAATAATTTTGAAATGCTGAATTCAGTGGAAGAGTCGGTTTTTCTCAACCATATCAACCATTAAAGGGATTATGTAATTTGGTCATGCGGTTAGTCTCAAACACTACAGCTATTGTTGGAGCACTCTGGCAACAAGGAAATAGCTGTTGTGAGGAGTGTCTTACGTTTTTACATAAAAAAATCAATTGAAAATATTTATGAACAGATTGAGCACTGTATTCTTAATTTCCGAAAAGGACACTTTTAAATAAAACCACCAATTTAATTTTACCACTATTGACACAATTTCACTTAGCAGTAAGAAAAATTGTTAATTCATTTCCTAGTTATTTTAACTTTAAAAGAAAAGTATAAAAAATGCATCACTTAACAATTTTTTGAAGTAACTTAAAATTATTAAGAAAGCTATTACAGATTCGACACAAAATAATAAATAGGAATTTCTGTATTTCAATGAAAGTTGAAAATTTCACCAATAATTTCATTGCATAGTTTCACCTATAGGTAAATTGTCAAACGACAGCATTAAATTTTTAACATAGTAAATTGTATTAGAAAATTATCATTAAACCATGAGATAATATAAATAAAAATAAAGGAAAAACATACCTACAAAAGAACTGTGTAGAATATTTCCTTTTAGGAAAATTTTAAGGTAAGAGGAAGAACAAATACAAATTTCATCAACTAACCTAGAATACTAACTGGACTGATAAATTCCATACATACCCAACCCTATAGTGTGACCTATCAACAAGGGGAACAACCAATTGAAAAAAGAAAGAAGGGGCAAAAAAATTTCTGTTGCTCTATTTTTTGCTTTTCAATAGTACATTAGCATTTTTAATAACATAAATTATAGTGGTATGTTATAGTAAACACTATGCGCTGCAAATAATTGTAACACTACATTTCATTGTAAGTATTGACTCTTACCTCCGATTATTCTGAATCTTATACTATTGAAATACAAAAGCATTTGTATACTTTTCTTTTTAAAAAAAGTTCTTTTTAATATATATTCTTCACCACCAACACATTTGTGTACTTTATTAGCTCCGAAGAGCTTTTCTCTATGGAATCCTGACAAAAGTTTATCGAAATACCTCAATCCCCACAGCTACCCTACCTATTTGATTTTGTCTATAAAACTGATATTTAGCTTTCCATATAAAATCCTCTGTTTACAGAATGAAATTCTATTTCCAACAATTCTATTTCCATTCAGTAATTTGATTTATTTTTCTGAAAAAGTGAAATTATGTGAAATACCAATACCTTTTAAGTTACACTAATTTGTTACTTAAAAAACATGTACTTTTATCTGAAACAAACTTGGATGGGCTTACTACTCCTGAAAAAGAGAGACATGAGACTAAAATATGAAAAAAGATACTTTAAATATATTAGTTTAGTTGATTACTTTGTACACAAGTATTTTGGTTAATAAATAGACATTTTCATACTTAATTACATAAGTTGCAGGCCTTTAACATACATGTTTAAATTTAAATCCATTTTTTTATTATATCAAGTAAGCAAAACTGGATACATTAAAAAGAGAATAGAAACAATCGGTTTGAAAGCCATTATGCTTAGCAAAGAAAACATATTCAGAAAAGATACTCTTGAATATAGAATTAATATTGAAATATTAATGCAGAAATATTACTATGGAAATATTAATATAGAAATTATTAATGAAAACTTAATACTTTAATACAAAATAATGCTTTTCAAATATCATAAGAAACAGTCAATCATAAATTGAAAAGCCAGAATGAAATATGAAAAGTATGTACATTGATAATAATAAAAAAGCAATCCTATAGAATTAATGCACAAAATGCATTGATAAAGCAATTAAGTAAATAAAATATTGAAGAAATAAGGTCAAAAGTTCATAAAAATATTTTTTTCTCTTCCATATTTTTGAAAGGATTTTATAAAAAATCTGAAGAAAAAAATTTATTTTATCAACATAACAATAGTTATCTGAATTATAGTGCAGTAAAACATTAAATAAAGCGCATTTGTATTTTAATTAATTTATCAGATTTTATATATATATATATATATATATATATATATACATAAAAGTTCAAAATGTAGAATAAAACAAAGGAAAATTATAGACATATGGAAAAAAGGGGGGGGGGAAATAATAAGTAAAAAAATAACAAACAGTTAAAAAAAAAAAAAGGGATGAAATTTTATTTAAAAAACCTGAAAAAAAAAGATATAATCTTTTCATCAACCCACACGATTATATCCGCAAAACAGAGTGCTTTCTGATATTGTATCAATAAAGCCAAAGCAAAATATATTAATACAATAGTGTGAGGAGCACTCCAAAAATTTTTTTATAAGAATTACAAAAATTAAATAGAACACAAAAAGTAAAAATAAGTAAAAATAACATGTAAAAACAGAAAATAAAATGAAAGAAAAAACAGTATAAAAATGGACTATAAAGCGAGTAGCGAAATCAGATCAACTTACATGGACGGGAATTTTTCAAGAATGATTTCAAAATGTTTTCGCAGAAAGATTGCCAGATTAAAAATATGAAAACAAAAGCGCAAATTGAGTATAACAAGAGGGTTTTAAAGTGCCGTTCTTACTGTACCGCTGAAGTGATTTGTTATTCTGTGCATTGATTTGTTAGTTACCAAGGATGGGCCCGAAATGGATGTGCGCAAGGTAATATTATACTGGATAATTTTAAAAATTGACCATAAAAAGTTTTAGAAAATAGATGTTTATTGGAGAAAAAATATAAAATAGAAAAGAGAAACATAAATTGCCTGTTTTGCAAATAATTTTAGCCACGGATTAGCACATGGAAATATTATACAAATTATAAAAGAGAAAAATTTTAATAGATAATTTTAACACGGATTTGCCCGAAATGGATCTGCACATGGAAAAATTGTATAAAGTAATAAAGGAAATTATTTAGTAAAGGAATTTTTAGTAAATAATTTTAACCACAGATTTGCCCGAAATGGATTTGCACATGGAAAAATTATACAAATTAACAAAGAAATTATTTAGTAAATAGTTTTGGCAATGGATTTACCCGAAATGGATTTGCACAAGGGAAAATTATAAAATTAACAAAAAAATGTTTAGTAAATATATCCACAAAAATATACGATTAATTCAATGATTTTATATAAAATTTTATTACTTTAGTTGGGTATCCATTGTTATTTATCAAATTTTGAAAGAGTTTATCGATTTGTTTTTTGGATAAATAAATATTACTATTATATTATATATATAAAATTATCAATAAATATAAATATCAATAAATATTAATATAAATATATAAATATCAATATATATATAAATATCAATAAATATTACTATTATATTATATATTATATTATATATAATATATTATTACTATTATATTATAATAGTAATTTTAATATTACTATTAAAATTACTATTCTTTTAATTCTGTTCATTTCATTAAAAGTGGTATTTAAATAGATGCTCCTAGAAACATTAGAATTCCAAGTAATTAGTTTATTAATATTAAAATTACTTATTGAAACTTATTGTTTTTCCTAACTTTCTTCGTGTTTTCTTGTATTTAATTATTTATTATACATACATATATATATATAAACTTTTTTTCTTATTTGCTTGAAATTATTGCTCAAATTTGCACAGCATCTAATGATAGAGATAATTCTTAACAGAGATAATTAAACAGTACTTACTGAAAATTGGAGAAAAAAAAAACTATTATGAAACAAAATTAGATAGTTTATTTTAGGAATTTTTTTTGCTTCCATACAGTTGAACAAGCTATAAAAAATTCCATAAGAGTGAAGAAATATTTCTAGGTAAATTCTAACTTATATTAAGGGTTACTAATTATTCTCAATATTCACCTAGAAGCTCCAAATGCAGTGCAGGTAAAATATAAACTTCTAGTTTCAAATGGAAAAATCATAGGACAGGAGTAAGTTAAATATTCACACCAACTTGGTTGAGCTCCTGAAGATAATACTAGTGGGTCCTAGAAGAAACATATTAGTTTACATTAAAATTTTCAGACCTGATATATACATCTTTTAGACAAGACATCATAACTTAAATTTTTCAGAGAAACATCACTTTGGGCTAGTCAATTCCAAAGGCTGTACCATTGTACCAAAATTTTACTATATGAAGGATCTATACCATAGATCCTCAACCTTTTTTTACATTGCCGCCCCCTTAAGGAGCAAAAAACATTTCAACACCCCCTTTGTGAAAATCCAGTTATTTAGAGCATGGTGATGGAAAGAGGCGTGCTGAATTATAAGAGACAACATTAAACAATTTTTTAAGAATTAAATTTGTTTGGTTTTTAAAAAAATAATATGTACATTAACTCATTACTTTTCTCAAGGCATGTAATCACAGTCTATTTGTTATAATTAAAATAAATACGTAATGAAAAAAATACAACAAAGAAACCTATGCTTAAAAAGAATCACTTATTCTTAATTAGATATTTAAAAAAACACCTAAAATAATGTTTTTACACTAAAAAGTAGTATCAACAAAACATTAGTTTCTTAGCGTTCGGCTCAATACTTTTAGTAAGTTGAAAACGCAAGTCCTCTCGTTGCACAATTTCGAGTTGAATTTTCTTTTTTGGTGACACGATACGTAACAGCACTAAATCCACGTTTGACAAGGTAGGAGGAAGGAAGGCATTTAAATTTTTTTTTATTATAATCCGCAGTCCAGGGTAGAGGCGACTGATGTTACCTTGAAGCCAAAATTCTCTGAGACGATCACCACTTCAAAGTTTCATTAGTTGAAAGATTGACCAATTCCTCATAAATCTGAACCTCTGCTGTTTCAATATTCACAAAGGGGTTCATAATCCAATAACCCAGTGAACTTCCAGGGAACAAAATATCTTTAAAATGGTCAAAAAAGATCACGTGGAAAGAGTCAAGGTGTTGACAATATTTTTGTGCATCAGAGAGAATTTCACCTGCTGGACTGAACTCATTCCAATTTAAATTCTGCTTCCACAAAATGAGTTTTTTCAGAAAGGCAGAAATGACTGATTTTGTAGGGAGCAAATTTAGCTCGCCGCCTTGAAGTTGTAAATTAATGCCATTAAATTTTACAAATAAATCCACCAAAGTCTTTCTTAAATTCTAGCAATCTGTCTCTTAGAGTTACATCTCTGTTTTAAAGGAACTGTAGCACAGAGTCGAAAAGATTCCAAAACCTATTGAGATTGGCGCCAATGGAAAGTCATAGAATCTCTGTGTGAAGTAGCAAGCGATTGAATTCATACACTGCTGTCTGAATAATCAATTGTTGAGAGAATTACAATGAATTTTGTTCACAGCAAATATGACATATTGCAATAACTGATGCAAACGGTAACTGAGATTTTTTCCTACTAAATGCTGTCTGTGAATCACGCAATGAACAGCTAAAATATCTGGTATTTCCCTTTTCAAAAGGGCGATAAACCCACGATGTCGACCCACAATTGCTGGAGCTCCATCAGCGGCAATCGACATAATATTCGGAAGAGGAATGTTTTTCTCTGTAAAATAATCTTGGATAGTAATAAAAATAGATTTACCTTTTTTTGATCATTAAATTTGGTATCTACAATCAAGCTTCTTGCAAAAAGCATCTCTTGAATACTTTTTCCTATCTTTACAAACCGGACCTACTCCTACAGTAAGGCCTACATTGCAAGGCAAGGTTGATTCATCGTTGTTGGATATCAAAAGTTTGCATAAAGAAACTTCAACGTCTTCCGCCATCTCACCATTTCGTCCCCGCACTGTATCGTTGCTTAATGGGATATTTTTGATTTCATTGGATGTGGCTGGATGGTGTAAAACTGTTTCTACAGGGTTCCCACTCTATGATGAGATTGAAATTCAAGGACTTTCCAGGACTTTTCAAGGACCTCAACAAAATTTTCAAGGACCTCAATCTAAGACCAATTTTAAAAATTATTCTCTTCTATTTTACTAGAAGCAAAAATGCTTGTTGTGGCAATAATTAATTTCAAATATAATACCTAAATGCTTTGCCTATATAGAGAGAAGAGAGTATATGTATTATGGACTAAAATTAATATTTTTTTAAAAACAACCCTACTGGTTTTACATATTAATTCACAAAATCATTTTCAGCACAATCTATAACTAATGGTAATGAGGTGTTAATGGTGAAATCCTTTAATCCTGTGTATTTCCATGTGAAGGCTGCATGAAAGACAGAGCTAAATCTTAGGTATTCCATATTCCATGACTATTCCATAACCCTCTCCTCTCCTCTATTAAACATCGTTTCTGAAATTATTCATCCATAATTTACACACCCGTCTCTACATGTCATGCAGCAACAATTCTTTCTGAAAATAAAAATTAGAAGGAACATATCCCATTTTCACCATGTTTAAAAGCATTATTCGTTATGTGTAATCCAAAATTGCTAATGAATATGACCTGGTGGGAATATTTCTCTTTTAATTCACACTGAAGCTTCTAATAGAATTTCCAATTGACATAGGGTCCATCCATGGATAATTGAAGTAATTTTGAGAGCTTTTAACCACCATCCATGCATTTGTAAAAAGAGGGCAAAATATTTTCTGCAGTTCCATGACCCATAAATTGGGAGGTAAGATACTTAGTGCAAACTTTATTATCAATTCCTTACCATAATGTCCATCTGCTTAGATTTTAGAGACTGATTTAACGTCTCATCAAAGAGTACAGTGTAGCAATCAACATTCTTCAGCTCATTTATAAGAATCCCTTTGAAGTATAGTGCCAATCCAAAGGAGCCCAAATAGGCTCACTTTGTGACACTACAAAAAAATTGTCTCGCTATTCAGCTATCAGCAAACATTTTGGAGAACAATTTACTAATCCCTTCACAGGAGTTACATGAATAATTACTAGTGATGCACTTCAGACTCCAGAGAATTTCAGCATCAAGCACATTCCTTTTGACCAGATAAGAAGACAATGTTACCTCGGCCACTAAAGTTTCTGTTTCACATGGGGCACACGATGTTGAAGGAGTATTTACACCAGATGAATTAGGTGTTGATGTCTTTGGAAAAAGAGAACTCAGGGCATGAGACTGCTTTTTTGTTTTACCTTTCTTTCATGTGTGATTTCAGAGCAGATTCTTCCATTTTCGCTATATCGATCTCCTTCATGTATAATCGGCACTTGGCTCTGAACTTCTTTTCGGGCATCGATAAAATCCATTCTTTATAAGCTTGATTATCCATCCATTGGGGATTAAAATAGCACTTCCCAGGCATAACTAGTCTAAACTACATAGCACAAATACGAAGTCGTGCCTTTGCGAATTCGCTAAGTTTTGAAATGACGCAAACGTAAGGACAAGTGCGGATGGTAAAACGGCAAATTTATTGAAAACTACAAGGTACATATTGTTACGAAATTCGAGAGTATTCCAGTTTCGATAAGAAAAAAGAAGATCTAAGCATATGCGACAGAAGATGAAGTGGAGTCTCGCCCCGAACGCATTGATTGTCTGTTGTACTCCGCGCGCTTGGCAGACACCAAGACGCTAGGCCCGGTTAGAAACGGTGGCGTTAAAAACCACGTAAGAGAGCTCGGGAACAAAACAGAAAGAACGAGAAAGATCCGCGGGTGTTTCATAAAAAGGGCCGTCAGCAGTATTGGACAAATTCAAGGACCTATCAAGTTTTTCAAGGACTTAAGACGTTTTTCAAGCACTTTCAAGGACCTAAATTTAGCAACAAAAAAATTCAAGGACTCTCAAGGACCGTGGGAACCCTGTTCTACAACTTCCTTGACAACCAGCAGTATCAACTATGCGCTGATGGTATGAGCTTTCCCAGAATTAGCAATAAATTTTGACATATTCTAAGAAGTTATCAAATCATCGTCACATTTTTGTGATGAGGTTGCTAGCAATCCTGAGAATGAAGGTGCCTTCAGAAACTTGTCTTTGTTTGTGAAAAATGACAAATCTTTATTTTGCTTATCAGGATGAGTTTTTTGCAAATGCTCCTGCTAAAGGAAAGATTTCATTGTCTCATTAGATATAACTTTGTTACAAAGTAAAAACATGGGCACTATCCGCATCTGTTCTGACAGTCAGGCTGCTCTCCTATCACTGTCAAGGTGTAAATTCACCTCTTTGTTAGTGTGGGAATGCTTCTCGGTCCTCTGTGACCTGTCCGCTCATAACAAGGTATCCCTGCTTTGGGTGCCTGGACATATGGGTATTGGTGGAAATGAGCTAGCTGATGAAGCAGCATGGGCAGGCTCTAATGCAATTTTCTGGTGCCCTGAACCTGCTCTGGGAATTTCTCCCTCCTCATTTAGGGCAACTATTTTCAAGCACTACGGCAAGATTGCCCATGAGCAATGGCACGCTGATGATGGTCAGAGACAAGCTAAGGAGCTGAATCGAGACTGTCCTAGTGTGCATCAAAAGGAGCTCTTAAAGCTTAATTGAAACAGTATAAGAAAGATCATAGGTCTTCTTACTGGTCACTGTATCCTCAGGAGACACCTAAACATTATGGGAATAGAATCCAATTCTCTTTATCGGGGATGTCATCTAGAAGAAGAGACATCACGACACATACTTTGAAATTGTGATGTCTATTCTGCTCAAAGATTTGAGCATCTAGGGCAGCATTGCGTCAATGCCTGGGAACTGCAAGCTGTTACTGTAAGGTGCTTGCTGAACTTTATTTCAGCTATAGGGCTTTCTTGCTAATCACGACTAGGGTTTAGGTACAATAGACCTCTGATCGATGTGCCCTGCTCGTCAGAGCTGCCCAATAATTTATGGTAAAGAACTAATTCACGCATATACCAGGCTAAATAAACAATGATATCGAATCGAAACTGGGCAAAACAAGTTCACCGCTCCTCAGCATACTCCCAATGCTCCCAGGGGGAGGTATCGCCTCCCCTTGAGAAGCAATGATCTATACCAGTGTTTCCCAAAGTGTGGTACGCGTACC
Organism: Parasteatoda tepidariorum; assembly: GCF_982258835.1. NCBI lineage: Eukaryota > Metazoa > Arthropoda > Arachnida > Araneae > Theridiidae > Parasteatoda > Parasteatoda tepidariorum. The sequence continues at coordinate 7,956,975 of NC_141765.1, forward strand.
CCCAGGGGTACGGGAACAGTTTAGTGGGGGTACGCGTTCTTATGCGAAATATCTTGCAACAAACGAAAATTTCAAAACATTTTACTTAAAAACAAAGCTAGCCATGAAAATTTACGATTACGTATTTTTCTATTGGCTATTTTCGCAGAGTTAACAGTTAACAATGAGTGGCTCAACCGCTAGTTGTGATTTTTACCTTATGAGCAACTTTTTTTATAGTAAAAAAATACATTAATTTTTTTTAGTGGTACACAGCGTTACGAAAAATTTAGAAAGTGGTACACAAAAGTCATAAGTTTGGGAAACACTGATCTTTAGAACAAATTATACATAAAATTAATGATTACACAGTTAAAAATTACTAAAATAATTGATAAAGATGCAATAAATGAATACCGGCAATGTTGCTTTAAATCAAAAATAACAGATTTTAACTTACATGATAATTTTTCAAAATATTAAAAACATGATCAGTAATCATGCCAGATGAGCCGAATCTATGCTCGTATCAAAATCATACAACACGGGATGATGTCATGAAGGTTTGATGTTTTCCTCATGGGAGAAGTAAGTAACAACTCAACTTTTCATTTACCAGTTGAATAATTTGGGCAAGATGCTCATTAGGCTGTAATTGGTTAATGACATTGAATCTTGATGTTTAAAGGTCAAAACTTTCTTTAAATCTTTGCTCATACTTACTCAGTCTATAAGAAATACGTACCATCATGCAGGGTATTAAAACTTATGCAGAGGTAGAGTTTGTGCTTCAGAATAAGGCTCATTTATGTCTAACATAATATTTGTCTTATATCATCTGAACCATTTGTAATTTAATCACGCATAATTGTCGAATAAAGTTAGTTTGTCTTTTGTTATATGATTGATTTATCCTCAGCTTATTACTTTGCATTTATTATGCAAAGTAAAAAACAATTTTTCAACACTGTTAGGGAAAATACTCATCAGTACAAACGCATCATAAGAATAAATGCATATCTATAATATTCCAATTACATTTAAATCAAATGATTAAATAGCTAAATAAACAGCCTTACTTAACTTTTAAATATAAATTAAAACGCGACTGCATCACATCTTTTAATTTGATTTAAAATAACTAAATGCTGTTAAACAAAATGAAAAAAGAACTAAAAATCATTTCAATAATATTTCAATAAAAAATAAATTTATCTCTTTTTGTGCATAAGTGTGCACCACACAGAACAATTGCAAACTAACTTATTAGTACATTATAACTTTTTTATTTTTAGTTTCGAATACATAAAATTTATATAAATCAAATGATTTAACAGCTAAAAAGAAATTTTAAAAAGTAGTAATAATAAGCTTAAATTAATTTAGTTTTACACTAAATTGCATCATGAAAAAAATCACATAAATTATGATATCAAAATTATAAATAAATCAAAATATTAAACACTTAAAATAAACTTTAAATATAAAATCAGACTTCCAAAAATTTAAAAGCCTGATCACAGATTCTCCCTTTCCTCCATTTATTCACCAGCAAATCATATATCATCATTACTCTGATATCTGAAATCTTGGATATCAAATATTTCTATAGTTAAAAAAAAATTCGACCTTCAGCTGAAATTTTAAATGAACTTGGCCTTAAAGCATTTCACCCAAATCATCCCTTTTAGAGAATAACTTCCATATTTCTCTTTCACTGCTTTATTTCTTCACCCCTGCAGCAGAAGAAAGAGAAAATGAAATGTACTTCTGTTGATTCTTGCAAGACATTGTGATTCCCAGAGTCATTGCTGGAAGAGCATTCTTGCCACATGCATTTATAACTCCTTTGATAAAAATAAACACTTCAAAAGATAACAGGGGGAAGAGTGATAATAAAATTTTAGAGAATCAGTTCAATATAGAATTTGAAACTTGAAGGAGAAAGAAGAGGGGGAAAATCACCAGATAAGCTGCTCCATTGTATACACCTTTCAAACCAAAATTTAAGGTTTTAAATCAGATACGCCGCAGCAGCATAATACTTTAAAAATAAAGTAATATAATTTGTTAAGTGGCCTTTAACCTTTCAAATAATAAGTCTGAGTATAAAAATACAGATTATTTCAATATTTCTTCTTGTTTGTTACTGTCTCATTGAATAACATGGAGGAATTTGCTTTTGATGGAAGAAAACCACCAATAAAATTGGGGAGAAAACTAATGCTCAGAGGGTTAAAACATGATTGATATAAACAGTCTCAATCAAAAAACTCTTCAGAATGCCATGCTAAATCAGGATTTATTGCTCCAATTTCAAGAAGACAAGTTACTAATTATAAGGGTTTTTAACATTTAATTTTGGCTCTTATAAGGTTTCTAAGAGCAAAGAAACTTATCTTGAGATTGTCGTTTAGATCCTTACTTTGCATTCTTAATTTTTTTTTTCATAGCACTAATTCACAATTAATAACTAAAGTTAATATACAGGGTGTAAAAAAAGTTTGGAAATGGTCAAATATGTGGAGAAATATGCATTCATTGAAAAAGTTGAAATAGAAGCATTAAATTTTTCTAAAAGCTATCCAATGATACCAATCTCGATCTTCTATCCCGGTCCCTGAGGATGGGTTAGGGGTAACTTTTAAATCTTAAATATGAACCCCTACTTTTTATGTTTAAAATGGTGGATGGCATTTTAAGACCCATAAGATTAAAAAAATAATAATAATAAAATTAAAAAAAAATTTAAACATGTCTATTTTTATGTTTTTAATCAGATGGGACTTGAGTTTCTCCTTTTTTTAAACAATTAGTATTCTATTTCAATTTTCTTGGTTACAGCACCATCTGTAGAACAAAATGCACAAAACTATTGGTCAAACAGGATTATTTTTTTCTTTAAAATCTGAATTCGTAATAAGAAATAAGGATTCATTTTTAAGATTTCAAAGTAGCTCCATACCGCCCCAGGGAGTAAAAGGTGGAAGATTGAGTTTGGTCTCATTGAAAAGCTTTACAAAAAATATTAAATGCATCTATTTTCACTTTTTCGATCTGATCCATATTCATTGAGATAGTTGACGGTCTTCAAAGTTTTTTTTACATACTGTATGCATTGTATAGAAGAAGAAAAAAAAAGATGCTTAGCAGGAAATAAAGTCAATACCTGTAATTGTTGTACTAGTTTGGTAGTTATCTTCTTGCTAATGAAGTCATTGGCTGGAACTTGAAATACTGAGTCCTCCCAGTCTAAAATAAAGTAATATTAACTATAGAATCAAAATAGAATAAATATATTATTAAAGTGTATTATAAAATATACTCTTTATAATGAAATTAAAATATGAAAATAATAAATGTGCACAGAAATATTAATTTTGAAGGCATGTTGAGTGTCAAGAATAGCAGCAAATGGACAATTACTATGGACTAATAACAAAAAGCAAATAACAATCACAGAATCGTAGGTAGAAAAATAATGAAGATAACATGAGTGCACGATATACTAAGACAAATGTTGATTTTGGATTGCTTAACTTGTTTGGCACCTAAGATTTGACACATATTGACCCTTGTTATTCAAAAATAAAGTTCAATGGAAAACAATCAATAGAGGAATCTTTATTTTTTGATGTCTTACAGACATCACTTGAGATTTTACACAAAGTCATATTATTCGTAAGACTGAAAAAGGGCAAAAAATAATGGATGCTGCCAGGAAGTTTGATACCAGCCAGTGTTATTTCAAATCTTTAGAATTCATTTTAAAAAATGACATGTGAAAAATCACGTTCGCAGTACAGTGTCTATTTTTTAGATGTCACTGTTAAGTATATTTGCAATTTTGTCAACATTTTGGAGGGAAAACAACTGGACTTGCATACAATTCTAAGCAATCATACATACCACATGAAATGGATCAATACCACATGTGTAAGGTCATAGTACAGGATGGAATCCTGATCAATAGACGCATATCACTCCATGTTATCACACTACGAGTGGCCAAAGATACTTTAAAGGTGCTCTGCTGCTTCATAATAGAATATTTGATGCTGCTGCCAGTGATTACACTGCGAAAAATTGCTCACCAGATCTGTCTAGGATATCCAATATCTCATAAGGCTTGCCCCTTCTCTAGATCTTTATCTTATTAGAAATGCGTTTAGGATGTTATGGAAAGGGGTTTCATAGGTTACCCCCCCCCTAAATAAACATTGAGATCCTCATCCCACACCACTGACAAAAGAATGGGATAAATTACCTCAACAAATGCTGGGTGATGTTGACCAAATCATGATACGAAGTGTGGAATCTTACATTCTCCCCAATGGTAGCCATATCCCATATTGATATCTTATGCAAGAATGTCTGAGGAAGGTAACTAAATTTTTTTCGATTTTACATATTCAGCAAAAAATGACCGTTTTGTCTCTCTGACATTTTGCAAAGCCTTCTAGATTACAGAACACAAAAAAAATTCCTGTCTTGTAATGTTCCAGAATTCTGGTATTAGTCTATTTTCCTTGGCCTCCTCTTTCATGCTATCTATCTAACTGTTGATTCATTCTTAGCAATTATTCGCCAGTATAATTAATAGAAGTTCATTCACATATATATGAACTGTCAATATGTCAGTGTAATTTTTAAATAATGGCAAAATTAAAGGAATTAAGATTTTTTTTGTATTTTGCTACTACTTAAAACACTGGTGGTACTAGAACTTACAGGTTGGTATATTTGTTCTTGCAATTGACTTAGGAATGTTCACTGAAAGTAAAATATCAGAACAAAGAAAATAAAGCCCTCACCAGCTCTCTGTAATAGACATGAAATTTTTTGCCACACATAAAATCAGATGCACATCTCTTGCCACACATAAAATCAGATGCATGTCTTTTGCCACACATAAAATCTGACAAAGTTGACTTAGGAAAAAAAGTAGTATCACAAGGTCTACACTTAGTATCCTTAAATCTATTGAAAATCTATTTGATTCTAGCAATATTTAAAGAAATTCAACAACTTCAACTTGAGACAATTCAAATTAACTTTAAGTAGTCAAATCACAACTCCAACCTCTATCTAAAGGCTATCAAAGTACAACAAGATGAACAGATGAATGTTGTTTCCATTTAGCCACCTTTAATGTTTAAATTTAGTTATAAAATCCGAAAGAGTGAAAAAAATTATCATATTAAATGAAAAAAACTTTAAAACAAATTATTAAACATAGAAAACATATTAAGTATAAATTACCAAGAGAAGATTCTTTAGAAAGCATGTAGACTAATCTTAAGACTTGTAACACTTCCTCAACAGTACAACCAGTAGGTTCCATTGAAACTGAAGGTAAATTGCATGAAGTAATAGCTGCAAATCCATGATCCCATAATTTTAAAGAATCTTTTGAGTTTTGTTTCCCAACATTTTTAGAATCCTGTAAAAAAAATTTAAATTAAAAAAGGTAGGAAAAAAATTTAAGCTAATATAGAAACATTTAAAATGTCACGAATATCAGATTAAAAAAATACAGAAAAGGTTAAAAAATAATTTTACATGAAGATTTCAAGAAAATAAGCTTACAATAAAATATGAATAGGTAATACATTTTTAAATAACAGAAAAAGGATTGTGGGGAGAATTGTTTTTGCCAATGCCAACCTTCATCTATGAAAAGGTACCCCAGCATAGAATCAAGTTAACAAGTCTACTAGTGACTTGGAATTGTATTTTTGTAGTGGTAGACACACTACAGTACTCCCTCACCAGAATTATATCCGTGATAGAATCTGATGAAGGATTACCACTTGTTGATTCATTGCAGTTTCGTGAGAAGCCGGGAGAGCTGTATTAAGTTGACGGTCATTGTTGCTCCTGTGTTGCTATTAGCAGTCAAGTGTATGCAAGCCAACATGGTTGAGTGTATGCAAGCCAACATGGTTGAGTGTATGCAAGCTGACGTGTGTGATCGAGACTGAATAGCAGCAGCACGAGGACAATGTCACAGTCAAAAGTCAACTGTTCAATGTGGACCATCCATCGAAGTAGGCATGTTCAAATCGAAGTGGGCGATACTGTAAAGGTTGGCATGTTCACATCTCATCCCAAGGTCACCGATGTGAGGAGAGTTATTTTCGACACTGTCAACCTTCATCTATGAAAAGGTACCCCAACATAGAATCAAGTCAACAAGTCTTATATACTAGTAAATTGGAATTGTATTTTGTAGTGGTAGACACACTACAAGGATGCTATTTTATTTGAAAGGACTAAATAGCATAAAAATTCCAACAAGAACTAACATTGAGACCTTTGACAGGCATAAAAACATAAATAATTAATTTTATTAAACTTACAGTAAATTGAACTAGATAATAGAATTTAAAAATCTGAATTATAAACATATTAGAAAATGTTAATAATATTCATAAAAGTAAAAGTGTAAGTTGAATTAACTAAGTAATTGGAAATACAAAATAGAGATGGCAAACTCATATATAGAATTATGCTAAAATTATTCAGAAAGATTCTTAATACTCCAATAGCTTTGGATGATATTTAGAGTAAATAGAACAAATATACAGTAAAATCTCGAAAATCTAGACTCTGAATTTTGTCTTCTGAAATTTGTGGATTTCAGATTTCTTAATTAAAAACATTAAAAATGTAATTGATAAGACATAAAGTAGTTTAAAACAAAAATATATAAATATGTACAAATTTAATTGCTGTTATCATGATTAATTTTTTAAACAGATCAAAAATCATGAATTTTCATAAATTTAATCTTTTGGTTAAAAATTTTTCGTTTAAATTGTAAAGTGACATTAAATCATGCTCATCTATGATGTTTTTTTCCTTCAAACCTTTAATAACACGGTGCATATTTCATATGCTATCGTCTATCAAAACTAACTTTTCATCATTTGATGCATCCTAGCGTATTGCTGTCAGTTATTTTCATTGCAGCTACTAGTTAGAAGAGCCACTTTTATATTATCATAAGTCATGTGATTGACAATGGGCAATTCATCATCATGAAACAAAATTTCCTCCAAGTAAATTTGATTGATTTTAAACACATATTTTTCAGCATGTTCAAATAATTTATTTACTTCTAAATTTAAAATCAGCGCTTTTGAGAGTCCAAAAATCTCAAAATAATTTTATTTTTCAAAGAAAACCATTAAGGATAGCACATTGTTGCAGACGTTTTGCTATGTTTCAGAGAAGACAGTATTTCCAGCGTTTGCAGCACACTACAGAACATCCTTTATATTTAACTTTTTTAAAAACTCTGATGATTTTTATTCCAGCTAGTAGAATGTAGCATTTTTAACAAAAAGACCTTGCTGTTTAAGTATCTCAGCACTCCATTGGTTTAATAAGTGTCATAAAATTTGAAGGAAGGTATGTAACGTGGGTTCATCATTTACATAAATTTTCAATATTTCAATTATACAATAAAGGAATAATTTTTGCATAGTTTTTGAGTCCAACAGCAAAGTGAACTTAAGCTTTTGGAACAAAATGATTGTTAAAACAATATTCCGTCTATTCATGCACAGTTTTTGGTCTTAGACACAAGAGGTAGAGTTCACACATTTTTCAAAACAAATAACTTTTCACTTTTCTCAATTATCATCAGCTTCATATGATGAGAGCTGTAAGTATTAGCATACACCAACTCATTAAACTCTTTTATATTTTTTACACCAGATGGGTTATTTTAATTGGCACTCAAAAAAGTTTTTCTAGGCACATGGGAAAACAAAGCAGTTTCACTTACATTATAAAGTTGGTCCAAAGATAATTATTTACTACAAATTAAGAAAATCCATTGATAAATTGTTTAGCAGCTTCAACTTCAATAGATGTTTCTTAAATTACCATGCTACATTTCCGAGAGCATGGAGTAGCAAAAAGGAAATGAAGGAAAATCATTATTTTTCCTTCATCTGTCTTGTTTGTAACTCCGTTTGTTTGAAATGAGACAAAGAAACCAGGGCTCAGTGCTTTTATTTCTAATGCTTCAATTTGTTAAGATTATTATTTATTATTATTTTTTAAATGACTTAGCAAACTTAATTCTTGTCCTAATTCCGGCTTTTAGAGGTTTTCGAGATTCAAGAGACCAATTTTTTGAGGTTTCTAGATTTTTGAGGTTGTACTGTATTTCAAAGTTTATAAAATTATTTATACCTTGGGTTTTCTTTCTTTGGCTTCTTTATAAACGATTCTAAAAATAAAGAAAGCATTTAAAATCACAAAACATAAAAAATAAACAAAAAAAAGAATGGAAAAACAAAACTAAATAATTCAGTAAGTTTTATGAATCTGAAAAAAAATATTTTTGACATTTTTAAAGTATATATATAAATTAGCATACATTTAAAATTTATTATTTTTTTTAAAAAATATCAATAGACCTTGTTTTTCTTATTTATTTTATAAATTAAAAATTTTTATTGTCATAGAAATTTTTTTTAACATTCAATTTAGTATTAAATTTTGAAAAACTAATTATTTGCTAAATTTACATTAAATTTTTATACTGAAGTCAAATGTTTAGTAAATAACTTTTTTTGAATGCGCATAAAGAATTAAAATTGTTACTAGCACAACAAACAGGAACTATGTCCTTTATACATTAACAACAAGAAAAGAACAGTTGATTAATAAATAAGTATAAATAAAGAATAAATATAAAAACAAAATGCTTAACTAATCCACTAATAAACAAACCTCATTACTGACAGACGCAGACAAACATTCACTGACAAACACACCCCATTAATTTGTCTACAGAACAATTTTCCAAACTTACGTATAAGTTGGTTCCCATATTCGACGAATTTTGTCTTGTCTAGTTCCCATCTGAGAGTCCTGAACTAAAAGTTGAACAGCATGAAATATTGTCCAGTCAGGATTGGGCAAATCAAGTATAACATCAGGCACCTAAAGTAATGTAAAATAATTAAAACATAAATTTTTTTATTAATATAACAATAGTTTTTTTCTAACAATTTATCACCAATTTTAAATATAGTTTCTGCTGAAAAATAATTATAAAATTGCAATTTCTTTAATAGTCATAGAACTTTTTACCTTCATTAATTGTCATTATACTTTAAAATTTTAGTATTAGTTATATAATTTTTTGTTTTGTTTTGAGAAAAGGTTTTGTTAAAAAAAATATTTTAATCACTTTGATGAAAAATGTTGATCAATAAGTTATAGGGTAAATTGATGTACAGTGCACAAAAAAAGAATTACCCTGAATAACTTTTGATCTAAAGATCGGATCTTCCTGTTCTGAGATCCAATCTAAATGACTTGAGGGGATGACCTCAAATAAGCTAATTAATAAGTGAAGACAATATTTTAAAGTAAGAAATCAGGCATAAAAAATGTACTTTTCTGAAAAAACATACCTTTTTTCGGTGGATTCTGATTTCTAATCTCCACAATATAGGGGGCAGCTGCAACCTGGGAAATATGGTACCAATAGTTTGGTCAGGAGAGCCATCATGTTTGGGCCCTTTATTGTTAATTTTACCTTTTGCATATTTCGCTATATTTCTAGAACTTCTTAAGTTAATTGAAAATTTTTGCACACAATTATAAAATTCATTTATCCAAAGATAATTCCATACAAAAAATAATTTTGAGTAAACATTCATTATTTTTTATTATTTTATTTAATAATGAATGGTCAAAAAAATTTTGAATTTTAAGGTATAGAAATTTTTGCACCATTTTAAAGAATATAATTTTATACCGCAAAATACAAAATTTGAGCCAAGTCGGACAAATAGTTCTAGAGAAATCCAATTTTAAATATCTAACGTTTTTTAAAATTCAATTTATCAAGAAATATTCAACTAATTTTGCTCAAATTTTGTATTTTGCTACGTAAAATTATATCCTTTAAAATGATGCAATTCAAACATTTTTCTACCATTATCAAATAAAACAATAAAAAAATAAATCTTTACTAAAAATTAAATTTTGCATTGAATTATCCTTGGATAAACGAATTTTATAATTGTGTGTAAAAATTTTTCAATTTCTTAATAAGTTCTAGAGCTATAAGAAATTATAAAAAAAGTAAAATTAACATTACGGAGTCCCAACTTTGTAGAGCTCTCCTGACCAAACTACCAGGACCATATTTCTCAGATTGCGGCTATTCCCAATATTTTGGGATTCATAAATTCGAATATGTCGGGAAAAAAATATGTTTAATCAAAAAAGTAAGTTTTCGAGTCTGATTTCGTAACCTAAAACATCGTCTGCACTTATTAATTAGCATATTTGAGGTCAACCCCTCAAGCTATTAAGATTTTGTCCTAGAATGTGAAAATTTGATCATTTAATAAAAAATTTTTTAAGGTGGTCCGTTTTTTTGCGCACTGTACAACAGAATTAACATTATAACAACAAAAGCACTTCTTAGAAAAAAGTAGTTTCAATAAATATTTATGCATGCCGATTCAAGAAACAAAATTTGGTTTATTCAGAGAAAAAGGAAAAAAATAAGTTTCATACCAGTTATTAAAAAAATCAATTCAAGTTTTAAAAAATATAACCAACTTGAATGAAGGTCATGGTATATCAACTCCTGTGTTAGCAGGAATTTAAACAGGGTCAACTTTGGGGATCAACAACAGGGGACTTTGTCAATCATGACAAGATGAGAATCGCATTTGCTTTCAGTGAAAAATAAACATAATCCAATGATTAATTCCAGGGTTCCCACTCTTTTAACAAAGCAAAAATTAAGGACGTTTAAGGACTCTTTTTAAAAAAATTAAGCACTTTTTTTTGGAAAATTAAGGACCTTAAGACTATTTTTAAAAATAGTACTGATTGTTTATCATCGAATATAGATGCACCACAAGTTACAGTGCCAATTACTTACCTGTCTTAAAAAAGAAAATCAATAAATAAAAAAATAATAAACAATTTTTTTAATGTAAGTACTGATCTAATTGTATGTATTAATTAACAGGGCTCATCAAAGCTGGACCAGGCAACTTTTGGCAAACCAGGGTGGAGTTTTTTTAAAAATATTTTTCAGATTGTTAAGGGTTAACGCCATCCATAAAACGAATATATATTCCATTTTTAATGATTTAATTGAAATTGAATTGTAAAATTAGGATTTACAATTTTTTTCGTATTTTTAAGAAATAGAGTAAATAAAGAAATTTGGGAAAAAATTATTACAAGTTTTTAATAAAATGTTTTTAATAAATGCTATTAATAAATGTTTTATTTATATTAAATGGCATATATATTAAATGAATTAATACTAAGAATTAGAGTTATGTATAAGAGTAGAAACAGACCATACTAATATTTAAAGCACTTTAAATCATTCCACTTTTTTTTTCATTAAGCTTAAAAGAAAATTTTTTAGGTCATTGCACTAAATATTTGTATGAAAATTTTTATAGAATAAGAAGATTTATAATTATTTGCTGATTTTGATTATTTGACAAGATTTATAATTTTCAAACCAATATGTTCATTAGTTCTCAGTGAAACATAAATAAAAAGGTCTGAAACGATTTTTTAAAGGTATCAACACATCTCTATGGTCTTTGCCTGTGGCCCCCTCACACATATCTATTGTCTCTCTAAAATGCCCAACTCTTGATGCACGGACTAATCCTAGTTAATAAAAGAACAACTTTTTGTTATAAAAAATCGACTTGAAAAATTTTTTCTATCAACTATAGTGACCCTGTGGCACAATTTTTTCAGGCTTTCTGTGACAAGCTTCCCCATCACTAGTATTGTTTTGCAAGATACTTTTAATTATAACAGTAACAAAAAAATTGTGTTTACAGAAGAAAGTATAGAGTAAAAATGTTCAAAAGGTTTTTTAATTATAAATGCAGTATTTTTTTTAATTCTAATATTACATGCGATATTCTCGCATTTCGAAGGACTAATTATTATAGCACACGTTAATTATTTCCTCTTCCGAATTTTGTAAATCCATTACATAATTAAAATTCGTAAATGAATGAAACGATTATTAATTAAAATTCTTACAATAATTAAAAATCTTAAAACCTGTGGCAGTAAAACCCGAAATAAAGATTGACGACGAAATCACGCAAATAGGACTCTTTAAAAAAGATAAGTTCAAATACGGTTGTTATAATAAATAAGATCGCATTTAAAACTTCGGATTTTAAATTTTGTGGAAATCGATAGCAATCACCGCCAAAAAATTTATAGAAAAATAATTGAATCATTATGTCAAAATATGTCTAAAATTTATCGCAATAAAATATACATTGGTCGGTCTAAAATATACATTGTGTCTAAAATATATCGGAAAATTTTAAAACCGGAATAAAAGCAATATCAATAACTGCCAAAAATACAATCAAACACCACACAGTTTTATGATACTCTTGGAGTAAATTGAGTTTGTAAAGTTCTGGACCAATGTCGCCCTGTCACTGCAATTTTGTTACAGGGTATAGTAATGCTGAAAAATTAAGGACTTTTAAAAACTTTATACCATATTTAAGTACTATTAAGGGCCCTTATTTTCCAAAATAAAAATTAAGCAGTTTTTAAGGATTTTTAAGGATCGTGGGAACCCTGAATTCCTATGACAGTTCACTTCTTTTTTATGGGTATCTTGACTAGTTTCTGTGGGGATAAATAACAGTTGACAAAACATAGACTAAAATTCAGAAAATAAGGAACAATCAAAACAGTGGAGTTTTTAAGGTAATTCGGCTTCCAAGAAGGCAAAAAACAATGGAGGAAAGAATGCAAAATTGGCAGACGAGGTGATGGAAACACACACACAGAACAGTGAATTAGATATGGATACTCTATTACAATATAGAGACAAAAGAACATTTGAAACAGTGAGTCTTTAAAGGCAATCCGGGTCTTAAGAAAGCAATGATGGTGAAATTGGCTAATATGGTAAAGGACAGTTTTTCAAAATGCGCACAAAACTATCTACACTAATTATTTGTAAATAAAACGTATGATAAATGGAGGTTATTATGTGGCATCATAGCACTGGTTGAAAGAAGCCATCAAGATTGTTTTGACTCTTTTTATAATTTCAATAACAGATGGCGCCAATGGTACTGTTAATCAAGAAATATTTTGTTTTTGTTATTTTTCTTTCCTTTTTTTAGTTTCAGTTTAGATTTATTCATTATGTTGGTAGATGAGTAATATTTATGTTTGGCAATATGGCCATTGAAATTTCAATTACTCATTTATAATTCAATGAAAAATATTTCAGTGTTATCTATAAATCATGCTCTGATAATCAATCAAAGAAATAAAGTATATATCCGGTAAGATTTCGAAAACTTATTTGTTGTGCTAAGTTGTCATAATTTTCATTTTCCCACATTGTATTAGTTTCTATAATTTTAATGATATTCTACTTAACTTTTATGATTTTTTCATTACATAAGTTTATGATTTATTTAAGATTTATTCCATTTTTTGGTCCTTCGAGACCGGAGTGAAAAATCTGAGCTATTGTTTATAATTTAGTTTCGATTTTAATTAAGAGAGCTAGATAAAAGTATTTTATATTGCTCTAGTTTACATTGTTTTTTTTTATCTTATTTTCGGTCCGTTGATAAATATTTTGATCTTAAATATTGTATTTTGTAATTATAATGGAAACTTTAAAGAAAAGACGTAATATTTTGAAAGGTAAAGTAACGCGTATAAATAATATTCTGAAACCGAAATTTGCGTCTGGGGAAATAGAAAGAGCGGAATTAGATGTTTTTTCGGCTAAAATGAATGAAATATGGGTGGAGCTTAATGAGATTCATACGGAAATTATAGTTTCTTGTAAGAATGAGGAAGAGGCAAGCAATATGAAAGAATTTGATGATTTGGCATCAAATATTGATACGTTGCGAATTAATATTGCTCGGGAAATGTCCGAATTGAAATCAAAAGTAAACAATACTAATAATGGCGGCGTTTCTCTAGATGATTCGAAACCGAAACTAAATGAATCTTGTTTAAAGTTGCCCAAATTCGAGTTACCGAGTTTTTATGGAGATTTCAGTAATTGGATGTCATTTAAAGAATTGTTTTTGAGTTCCATAGATAAAAATCCAGAATTAACAGAACTTCAAAAATTTCAATATTTATTTGCTAATTTAAAGGGTACTGCACGCAAGCTTACTTCAGGATTTTCGCTCACAGATGAAAATTATAAGCACGCTTGGCAGACTCTAGTTGCGAGATATGATAATAAACGTGAATTAGCGTTCGCGCAAATTTCAAAACTATTTAATCTAAAGACAATTAAGTCTAATTCTGCGGTTTCGATATTTGAAATTTTAGATATGTGTAATGAAGTTATTCGAATTCTTTTAACTTTAAAGTTAGAAGTTAATCCTATGGTAGATGTTATTTTAATATTTTTTATTTTGGGAAAACTAGATGATACACTAAGGCAAAGATGGGAATTATCTTTAACTAATCAAGATATTCCAACATTTTTAGAATTGGCTAAATTTCTTGAGCAACAAGCAAAAAGTATTTCAAATCAAACAGAATGCAAGCCAAGGGTTCTTCCTAAAAAGGCTTTTGTAAATAATGTGGTAGTAAACAAAACCGAAAATTTATGCAATATTTGTAATGAAAATCATTCGATTGTTAATTGTCCCATGTATAATAAGATGTCTGTTGATGACAGGTGGAAGGTAAATAAATCTAAAAGGCTGTGTATAAATTGTTTAAGAAAATTTCATATGGCAAATAAATGCCGTTTTACTAACACCTGTAAGGCATGTCATAGAAAACATCATACTTCATTGCATAGATTTTATTCTAATTCTGAAGAACCTAATGTAAGCAATACAGTTTGCTATTCTAATTCAAATTTAGATAATGCCAATTCTGAAAATGTTCCTACAGTGAGGGAAAACATTCAACTTAGCACAACTTGTCTAAATTCTAATAGTGTAGATAGTAATACTTTATTATCAACAGCTTTAATAAAGGTTAAAAATGTTAAGTGACATTTCGTTAATTGCCGAGCGCTGATTGACAACGGCAGTCAGAAATCTCTAGTGAGCAAAAACTGTGTTAAAAGACTGCAATTATCAAAGACTGTTACAAATCATTCGATTTCAGGAATTAATAATACGCTAGTAAAGTCTTCTTTATCTGAAGTATCTCTGGTCTTTTCTCCACATTTTAATGAGAAAATGTTTTGCTGTAAAGCCTTGATTGTAGACTGCATAACAAGTGATTTACCGAATTTCACATTTTCTTCATGCAACTGGCCACACCTGCATGGTCTAATGCTTGCAGATCCAACATTTCATGCAACTGGTCCAATAGACATTCTGTTAGGAGCCGACTTATACGCTGACTTGCTAATTGGAGAACCAATTTTAGGGAAGAAGGGTACTGCAGCTGCACTTAATTCTCATCTAGGCTGGCTATTATCGGGAAGAGTGTTCTCAAACTCCAATAAGGAAAACTCCTTTGTGAACTGTCATCTTACCTCATCGTTGGATTGTCAATTGGCTAAATTCTGGGAGCTCGAATCTTTACCTCAAGCTGAACTGAAATCAAAGAATGATTCAGATTGTGAAGCATTTTACGAAAAAACGGTTGCTAGAGATCCATCTGGACGTTATATTGTGAGAATACCTTTCAAACATTCTATAGAATTTGGTGACTCAGCTACTCAAGCAAGTAAAAGATTCAACTACATTGAAAGAAAACTAAGTAAGAATAATGAACTTGAGCATCAGTACACAACTTTCATGTCGGAATATCTTCAACTAGGTCATATGGAAAGGGTTCCTTCCGACGAACTGATTAAGGAATCAACATTTTATCTACCTCATCATTTCGTTATTAAAGAAGACAGCAACACAACCAAACTAAGAGTGGTCTTCGATGCGTCAGCTAAGGATTCTTCAGGGAATTCTCTCAACAATGCATTGCATGCAGGTCCTCGTTTGCAGCCCGAATTATTTTCTCTATTACTAAAATTTAGAACTTTCAAAGTTGCATTTACTGCTGACATCGAGAAAATGTTTCGCCAAATTCGTATTCATGAAGAGGATGCTGATTACCAACGAATACTCTGGAGGTTCAAACCTGATGAAGAAATCCAGATATACAGATTATTAACTGTCACCTATGGGACAGCCTGTGCTCCCTATCTTGCTGTAAAAACACTTCAACAACTCGCTAAGGACGAAGAGAAAGCTTTTCCTGATGCTTCAAGAGTTCTTAAGGAAGAATTTTATGTTGATGATCTGTTATCAGGTACAGATTCCATCCCCAAAGCCAAAAATCTAGTTTCAAACTTAAAATCACTTTTGCAACGAGGAGGTTTCAATCTCAGAAAATGGTCGTCTAATTGTTCAGAGGTTCTATCAGATCTTTCCAAAGACTCTCTCTCACAGCAGCACAATGTTACCATAGAAGAAAATCAATGTCAGAAGGTCTTAGGACTGTATTGGAATACACAGCAAGATACTTTTCAGGTGAACATTTCATTTCCAGAGATAGTTACCTCAAAAAGAGAACTGCTTTCTGTCATAGCTAGGATTTTTGATCCCCTGGGCTTTCTTTCACCTGCCACAATCTTAAAAATTTTGATGCAAAGCCTATGGAAAAATAAATTAACTTGGGACGAACCTTTAACCGAAGAGCTCTTATGTGTCTGGAAAACCTTCCAGGCTGAAAAACAGGCTTTAAAGGAAATAGCAATTCAAAGAAGACTGGTGTCTGTAAATAATTTAATCATTGATGCCCAGTTACACGGATTTTGCGACGCCTCACTCAAAGCATATTCAGCTGTTTTTTATTTGAAAGTAGTGGATAACGAAAATAGAGCTTCAGTGAACATAGTGGCAGCAAAAACCAGGGTCGCCCCTTTGAAAACAGTATCATTACCTCGCCTCGAACTGTGTGCAGCTCATTTGCTAGCAAAATTGTATAGTAATCTTCCAATTTCGATAGATCAAATTTGGAAGCAAGTGTTCTTATGGTCGGATTCAGAAATCGTTCTGAGTTGGATTCGATCAGACTCTTTAAAGGATCAGTTCGTAAAAAACAGAGCTGCAGCCATAACATCACTTACTAATATTGGTGACTGGAACCATGTGGCTAGAGTTACCAATCCTGCCGACTGCGCATCTCAAGGAATTTTTCCAAAGAAGCTAAAGGACTTGGAACTTTGGTGGCAGGGCCCGGAGTGGCTATCTAATGCAAATTCAGCATTCACCGAAGAGGTTAAACCAAACTCTGTTCACACTTCCAACCCTGACACTTTAATACATGCCTCAGCAGTTGAAAGTAATTCGATGCAAAAATATTCATCATTCAGCAAATTAATAAGAGTGATTGCTTGGTGTAAAAGATTCGAGTTCAACTCGAGAAATTCGGAAAATCGGATAAACGGTTGCCCTCAAGTTTGTGAACTGGATAATGCTCTTATCGCAATTATTAAAGAAATTCAAAGGGTGGAATTCAGTGCTGAAATTAAGTCAATCAAAAATAAAGGCTGTGTTCCAAGAAACTCTAAAATAATAACCCTTTCACCTTTTCTAGATTCTGACAAGGTCTTAAGAATTGGTGGGAGACTCAAAAATTCAAATCTGTCACTGCCGGCTAAACATCCTTTTCTTTTGCCCAAAAGTCATCATTTTGTCACGCTTATTATAGAATATTATCATAAGCTTTCGTTACATTCTGGCATTTCTGTAGTTTTATCTTTAATTCGGCAAACATTTTGGTTTCCAGCTGGGAGAAACACAGTAAGAAAGATCCTCAGAGGCTGTATAACTTGTTTAAAGGTAAATGCTGTTTCTTCAAGCCAGCTCATGGCTGATTTGCCTCGTGATCGAGTTATTCCATCTAAACCTTTCCAACGTGTTGGGTTGGACTTTGCAGGTCCAATTTCAACCAAACCAAATTTACCAAGATCTAAAGTCACCTTAAAGTCGTACATTGCACTTTTCATTTGTTTTGCTACGAAGGCTGTCCACTTGGAACTTGTCTCTGATTTGTCAACAGAAACCTTCCTAGCATCCTTTCGTCGATTTATTGCTAGACGAGGGTTGCCATCTGATGTATACAGTGATAATGCCACAAATTTTAAAGGAGCCAGTACCTATTTGAAGTCTCTGTTCAAAATTGTTTGAGACAATTCAGTTCAAGATTTTTCCAGCAATCTTCAAATCTCTTGGCACTTTATTCCTCCAGCAACACCTCATTTTGGCGGACTCTGGGAGTCTAATATTAAATCAACCAAGAGACACCTGCTGAAAGTATGCGGCTTAGCTACACTGAATTTCAAAGAACTGGCTACGCTCTTGTGTCAAATTGAGGCTTGCCTCAATTCACGACCGTTATGTCCATTAACATCAGAAATAAGTGATCTAGAGGCTCTTACCCCTGGACATTTTATTGTGGGTGCTCCACTTCTTTCATTGCCTGAGAGAGACCCATCACCATCCATGTGTCTCAAGTCTAGATGGTCTTTAATTCAAAAACTCCGTGCTCAATTTTGGATCAAATGGAGTAAAGATTATCTCCAAACTCTGCAAGCAAAGTCTAAATGGACTGTTTCTGGCTCAGAGTTTCATGTTGGAGATTTAGTTCTTCTCAAAAATGACAATGTCCCACCTCCATTAAAGTGGACTTTTGCACGAGTTGTGCAGGTATTTCCTGGAAACGATGGTATTATTAGGGTTGATAAATTAAGAACAGCTCATGGAGAAACCACCAGGCCTATCTGTAAAGTATGTCCATTGATAAAAAAATAACATTTCCACATCCTTGGGTGGCAGGATGTTTTGACTCTTTTTATAATTTCAATAACAGATGGCGCCAGTGGTACTGTTAATCAAGAAATATTTTGTTTTTGTTATTTTTCTTTCCTTTTTTTAGTTTCAGTTTAGATTTATTCATTATGTTGGTAGATGAGCAATATTTATGTTTGGCAATATGGCCATTGAAATTTCAATTACTCATTTATAATTCAATGAAAAATATTTCAGTGTTATCTATAAATCATGCTCTGATAATCAATCAAAGAAATAAAGTATATATCCGGTAAGACTTCGAAAACTTATTTGTTGTGCTAAGTTGTCATAATTTTCATTTTCCCACATTGTATTAGTTTCTATAATTTTAATGATATTCAACTTAACTTTTATGATTTTTCTATTATATAAGTTTATGATTTATTTAAGATTCATTCCGAAGATGAATATTCTCATTTAGGAAAAAATTTCCTTCATCAAGACAACACTAGAGTGCACACCTGCATAGTTCCAATAGCAAAGATTTTAGAATTACATAGTTGTTAATATTAGAGAATAAAAAATAGATACAACTAACATGCAGCAAAATTTGCAACATGAAAGGGAAAATTTAAAGTAGTAAGGAAGTTTTCCTTAGAAATAAAAAAATGTTCTAAAATAAAGGTCCACTAAGTACCATATGTTCAATTATAAATGAGGTAAAAAGCATTCTGCAAAAGGTATGATAATCCTCCTTGTTCTATTCAAGCTATAAGTATTTATATAAATAATAAAAATTAAGTTAAAAAAGAATTTTAAAAAAATCTGCTTGTTTTTTATACGAAGATCATTTAGTTTAAAATGTAGTTTAAATAACATTTTTTTACACAATGGTCTAAATCCAGCCAATCCAGCTACTTGCATTGCCTTCTACATTTTTAAATGTTTTTTAGTCTCCGTGTGCACGACTATGTCCTCTCGTCAGTTACGAGCACTCGCAGAGAAATCTGGACAGCACTCAATACAAGAAAAAATTTCTATCCTTTATTAGAAACTTTGATGAAAAAGAATTCTTTGGAATAGTAAACTTAAAAATGATAATAAATATTTCTTTACTCTCAGAATAGCTTATGATTGCCAGATGAGATAAACTCTCTATTTGTTCTATGATTACGATTACTTCAGTGCATTGGATTGCTTTTTGTAACAATCAGATTCTCAGACATTATATTTGACCACACTTCACATGGCATTTGGAATGACGTGCACAGAAGAAAAGGGGTGAGTATGGAGGAAGGAAGGGTATGCATAATGAGCAGAACAGTCTGGATTGCAGAAGAGGAAAAAAGTAATAAACTGGTCAGCATGCGCAACTAAACACTGTAAGATCTTTGTTCAGATAATTGTGTTTTAGACACATATAAAAGATACATGACTTAATTATTTGAACAGCAATAACCACAAGAAATTTAAAGAATAAATTAGAAGTTATACTTGAAGTAATAATCAACAATAAATAGTTTTTAACCTATTGATGTGTTTACACAACATAGACAAAGCTCATATAAGTTGGCAAACAGAGATTTATCTGTTTGCCAACTGATTATAACTGTGGCTATCAGAGAAAAATTTGTGAACTCATTAGGCATTAGTCCTGGCTTTTTTTAAACTTTCCAACATAAAAAAAACACTAGTTCTCATATTTTTCAATGGGAAAATTGTGTATAATAGAGAAATTTCCATACAATTTTGCCCAAGGGTATACTTGGAAGGTTAAGTGTTTTGATTTCCTTTATAAAGTTGTTTGATAAAAAATGTAGAGTGAAAACACTTTCCTTTTATTGTAAATTAGAATGAATAGGCTAACTCAATTTTTGAAAAGAATTGACAGGATTAACTTACACCTGGTATATTAGGCCCCTTTAGTTGTAATATAAGTTTGGGTTGTAATGATGATACCTGAATGTCATCCAACTCTAAAACATCAGAACCTAAATAATGGAGAAGTTAATTTAATGAACTAATTTTTTACAATTATTTCTCAATCTAAACAAACATAAATTAACAAAACTGTTCCTTTAAACAAATTATTTGTAGCCACATGGTCTGGAGAATTCTTATCACTATCAAAACTGATAGAATATTTTTTACATAACAATCAGAAAAAATATTTCTGCACAAAACAATAAGAATATATATGGTCAAGTTTAAGGGCAGATATTTTCTTTATAATCTTTTCCAAAATATTAGACAATAACACACATTTTTCAAAGAATACAGAACAATTATTTTAGTTTTTCAGAAATCCAGTAATAGATTGAAGGTAAAGCTTAATAGTGTCAAATGCAATGCAAAAACGATCTGTAACCAAAGGTAATAAAATCAAACTGCAATAAAATCTATGCCTGATGAAGAGAAGATCATAAGAGCTTTTCAGGTTTAAGCATTTATTATAGCAACAAAGCTTTCAGATTAGCACTAGATTGCAAATGACATCAGATCCAAGCATTGACATCCTGTAATCTGTAAAAACACTTATTCTTCTACACATATGAAATTGTAAACAGTACTGTAATTCGATATTACCTAAAATTACGGTTTTAATAAATATCTCTAAATATAGTAATGTTTAGACAATTTAGATACTTAAAGAAAAAAAGGCTAGTACATTTTACATACAAAAAAAAAGTTTTAAAAATAAATACCTGGAGCTGGGATATCTAAATCGGATATCTGATTAACATTTGTTCTTCCTGGCCTTGGATCAAAAGCAGGTATTAGAGCTGAAAACTGTCTTTTCAACACAAATTCATCATCCCAACTTCTAGGTTTACCATTTTCTGGCTCTGCTTCATCATCCTGACAAACAGAAAATTAAATTTTAAGCTTTATTGATATCCTTCAATAATAGTGAAATTTCAATAAAATGTCCATGAACTTGCTATTCTGACTATGTGAGTTGAACACGAATATGTTATTACAAATTAAACGATAACACAAACTATACATTTTTAAACATTTATGGAAAGTAACATAAATAGACAATTTGGAGCTGAAAATTATGAAACTAGATACAAACAAATGACTACTTTATTACTGTGGTTGAGCTGGTCAACAAAGCACAAAAGTCTTTGAAATTACATATTTTATTAGAATTAAATAGAAATCACAGCTTTTTTCATTTAGTTTTTTTAGTCACTTTTGTACAGTCATACTAACAATATGTTTTTTCTGAGAAAACAAAATAAAATTATGAATTCAAAAATCATATATTAGTTTTTATTTGTATTTTAAAACTTTTAGCATAACTCATTGGTTTCAATTAAAAAAAATGATAAATAAAAAAAATATAAAAAAACAAGTACAAAATTGTTTAAAAATTACAAATACTTATTATAGAAAAAAACATTTTAACCAAAATATTTAAACTTTAACTGCCTGTTAAATTATCATCAGCATTTTTGCATGTTAGTCTCGACAAAGACATTTCTTCTACTACCTTAATACTTTATATTGACCTTCTTCCTTTATATTGTCAGAAAAAGGTAAATTTAATCCTAAAATTCACCATAGATAGCCAATAAAGCATAGACTATTTAAGACCAATGCAAATTTTACAAGCTTAAAACATAAAGAAAGAAAAAAATGCGTTTATACCATATATGGTTCTTATCAAAAAATCATGATGAATTTCTTAATTTTCAAGGGATGTATTTTCTTAAATTATTCTTATTACAGTAGAGAACCAATTATCCAGGATGTTCGGGACCATCGCTATCCCGGATATCTGAATTTCCCGGTTTTCTGGATCGACCAAAAAGTGTCGTTAATCGATGTTTTATCGAACCCGAAGTACAAGGAAAAAGTGTAATGCATAAAGTAAGAGAAAAAAGAAAGGTACTCCTAACTTTAAAAAGAAAAAAAAATGGTAGACATATAACATTTAAAAGAATAAAAAAAAAATTGCAAGTTTAGACAAGAAAATCAAGTTTAAAAAATACAAAATTCTCATATTTATTTTTTAAAAATAATTACAATTCCTAGATTAAATAATATAAACAAAACCAATGATTAAATAACGCAATATATATCATACCTAATTATACGGGAGGAAACGATAAAATAAAAGGAAAACTTATTAATCTAAATAAAAACACTTGAAAATTATCGAACCAAAACGATAGTTAAAAAAGGCACTAGCATAAATATTAAAACCCGGAACAAGGCAAGATCAACCGGAATTCAAAAAAAAAAAAAAAAAAAAAAAAAAAAAACTAATGATAAAATTTATGAATAAAAAGAATTAATTTATTGAGTGCGAAGAAGTTTATCGCGAAAAGAAAAAAAATCAAACGTAGTGGAATCAGTAAAACAAAACTGCAATCTGCATCATAAAATAATCCTATGTTTAAATTAATAAACAATTCTCCTTTTATTTTATTTGTTTGTTGATAAAAACAAGATTTTTTATTACAGCAGATGTGATTCCACACCAAGAAAAACTTGCAATTGATACCGCACTTCCAAAGAATGAGAATTTATTCAAAAGATTTTATTTTTATTAGTGGATGTCAAATAAATATATTTTTCTCTTTTCTTTTTCTGCTCACTGATATGCATTCAATGCATTTTCCCCACCCCCCTCGTAAATCAAGCAGAAAACGAAATCAGCATGCCACACCCTTGAGTTTGATTGACGGCCTAAAGGAAAAAATAAAGCAATCCTCCCTTCCCTGCCTTCAAGGTCACGGAGGAAATGACGTTTCTCTGAGTAAACGGGGAAATTTTTTTTCCCCTTCCTTACATTTTCCTCTCTTCAACTTCAAGGATGAGTTCAATTTCCGCTTTTTTTGTTCTAGTTTAAAATCGTTCTAGTTCAAAATGGCGGGAAAATCGAGCAAAATTTTTCCCGGTTTTCTGGTTTCCCGGTTATCTGGATACCGGATAAATGGTTCTCTACTGTATTATGTTTTCTTGATTTCTTGATAACGCCAACCAACAGCTATGTTAGCTTCCACAGATAGGAATATAATATTTTATTCAATAAAACACAAAATTAAACAAGCAATTGAAATTTTATAATTAAGTTACATTTTCTATTATGACGCAGATGAAAAGCTTATTTCAAATATAGAAAAATATTATAAAAATTATTAAAATATTAATCAAATTAAGGATTTTCTCAAAGTAAGGACTAATAGAAAAATTTAGAAAAAAAAGAGAACAAAAGTTTAAGAAATAATAAAACAGACAAAAAAAAAGCAAAATTAAACTTTTCTGTGATTTTCAAAAAGCAATCTAATCTTCCATAATCCTGTAGCCAAAACTATCCTTCATTTTAATATCCCAATTTTAATTACTACAAATATTAATGTCTCTGAAACATAAAAAAATCATGATGTGGTTAAATCTATGATCAGAGCTAAATTTTTATTTTTTAAAACTTTATAAACAAACTGCAATTTGTAAAGGTTATTAAGGGACATCAAGCTGTTAAATATTTGCTTGATTTACAAATGTCACTATAATATTTCTGAGCACAATAAATAACAACAGTTACATACCATTTCAATACTGAAATTAGAAAAGTTTTCCAATTTCACTAGAAGAGATTTTTTAAAAGTAACTATTGAAATTTTCGAACTAAACTTTTGCTGGTACTAAAAAGGAGAATATAAAACAATAATTTGTTTATTACGAGAAAATGCATATTTTAGATCTTGAAATGAATAAAACTTCTACGTTGAGTTACTAAAGGAAAAAAAAATTTTTTTGGAACTTTAGTTGTTTGAAATAAAACATAGGAAAGGTGTTTCAGAAATTAAATCTATTACTCTTTTATTTTCATAGGTTTAAACTCTTCAGGATCTTAAATCAAAGATACATTTTATAGTAATAATTTTATTAGTAAAAACAAAATTTATGCTTTGAACATTTGTTTCTTAGTTTAATAAATCAGAATTTAGTTTAATAAATTTGGTAAAATATTTTGCTCACCCTGACATAAAATTTATAATTTAAATATTGTTACATAAAGCCTAAAAACCAAGTGGCTATGTTAAGTGCAGGCAAAAATAGAATAATATACTCAATTGTTATGTTACAATCATTAAAAGAAGTCACAAGAATTTAACAATACAAATACAAAGTAGTTAATATATTATTTTGAATATTTCTACCACAAGTATTTTTTTTCATTTAATATTTAATTTAATAAGAGGGGGGGGGGTTGTGCCTATTATACTATCATGCCTGTTATACTTATGGCATGTAAGAGATGAAAGACCTGAAAGGGTAAACTTTTTTGCATCTCTCATTTTTAAAATAATTTATTTTTAGTGGCATAAAACTTCTGATGTTTATTGAACAACATGAAATCACTCAAAAAGTTTTATATACATTTGGTTTTAAACCATTATAGAAACACAACTTTCGTCTTTTATAAGAGAAAAAATCACGTAAGCTTTAAAATGAAAAATACCCAACATCATGACAAACATACTTGATTTATTGTTAACAGGAGACAAAATAAAAATGAATTAGGCGTGGATGCCTAAGAGTTTCATTTTGCACAGAAACATAATGCATTTTACTCATTAAGCATAGACAAATAAAAGCAAGAACACATGTTATAAATTTGCAGTGTTGGTAAGTGTAAGGAAATTATAGATAATGATGCTTTACAATGATTTTCTGATTCTTCATTTAATATCAAACAATTAGGATGATTAAGTGTTCATATAAAATTTGCAAAGAAAAACATATATTTCAAAAAACTAGGATTACGAAAGCAAGTAATGAGTAACAAAGTTTGCAATTGTTAAAGAAAAACAGCAGCATTGCCTTGGGAAGCAGTGGATTTAGTTGAAGCAAAGTCACAGCTAGATGATAAGATTGGTGTTTCCTGCTATATATAACATTAGTACAGTAGAGAACCGATTATCCGGAACGATCAGGACCATCGCTATTCCGGATAACTGATTTTTCCGGTTTTCTGAATCACTACAAAAAGTCGTTTTTTTATTGTTAAACCCAAATAAAAAAAAATAATAATATTTGGAAATAATCTTAAAAAGAAGAAAAAACGATGAAGTAATACACAGGGTGGCCACTCAAAACAGATTTAAAATTTCCCTGATTTTTCCAGGTTTTCCAGGTAAAAATCTTAAAATTTTCAGGTTTGTGTTTTTTTCCTTTTTTCTTATAAAGTTTAGCATGTGTACAAGAAAAGTGTCTGTATTATAAAATATCTTATTCAAAACGTCATTTTTTTAAACATATCTTGAAAAAAAATTAATTTTTTACAAGATATTTTTTTATTATTTTTTAATGTTTTGGTACAACATTAGTTTTTAAAAAATTAAAACGTGGAGAAAATAATATGTTTAGCTTGCAGAATATATTGTTTTTATTGAATAATTTTAATTGTTTTTATTGAATTTAATTTGTTACTTTAAGTAGCAGTTGCTCAAAATGTACCTACAAAATGACAAAATCAGAAGAACCAATAAAACCTTGAATAAGTATTGTTTAATATATTTTCATTAAGGAAAAGAAAACCGTTTCAGGTGATTATATATCAATAATTTTTAATAATTACAGTGGCTCCCAAAAGTGCTCACTCACTTATAACTTATATTGAAATAGGAAATAAAAATTCAATAATTAAAATGAATATTTCACAATGGGTATTTGATAATAAGATGTATAATCTATTCTTAGCAAAACTGCACGGAATATTTTAAAAACAAAGCAAAAGTTAATTTTTTAATCAAATAGCAACAAAAATGTTAACCCACGAAAGTCATCTTACATTTAAATGTTTTGGATCTCAGAATTAAAATTATCGTCAATTGCTTCTTTAATTTAATTATTTTTCATTTAATTTTTTATTTCTTTATTAGAAATTTAGTATCAAACCTATAATAGCAAAATTATATTTTAATTTTTGCCTGCTAACTCCATAATATTTTATTTTATCATTTAAAAATGACTTGCGGTCGTAACAAAATAGACCAAATTTGATTATTTGTCTTCATAAGAGGTAAATCAGTAATGAATATGTCAAATTAGTTTACTGTATTCAATTGAACTGTGCAATATGTGATAAAATGCTTAAAAGAAGGACTTCATATCAGAAATTTTATAAATTTTGTGGAAATATTCATAAATTTACAATTGAGTGTTGTAAAAGTTTCTGTAAAAATTTTAAAAAAATATTCTGCGCGAATTTCACCTGACAAAAAAAAAACTAGTTACACGTATTTTCAACCTTTTAAAGCTATTGTAGAGGCTAAAGAAAACTCCACTAAATGTTAATTTAACGAAAAATTAGATTTACTAATAGACTGAGTTTTTTCTTTAAAAGTGTGTGATGACTTTTGTGGGATAAAGTTTTAGTCACTTTTTGATGATTGATTCCTTTGTACTGTTGCTACAACTCTCTTTCCTTTTTATGACTATCAGTGAGCCTATTTCTGCCCAAACTGTCTGACTGTTTTAGATAGCCTCTCTGTAAATAAATTAAGCAGTTTTGGTCTGCCAATTTTTGTGTAAGGGTTGAAAACCTGTGAAGAGGGGCAGGAGAGAGGTGAGGAAGAGAGGGAGAGGACTGAAGTAGCTGCTAGAAGAAGAGGAGGAAAAAGATTTTTGGTAGAAAATTCTGAGGAATAAAGATACATCTACCCTGAAAGAATGGCTGCAACAGGACTGAACAATTAAGATATATCCAGCAAATAATATCCTGCCACTTACAAATAGTTCATCAGCTCCTCAACATTTTTAAGCACATGTGCAAGATAAGTGACTTTAGATTTTATTAACTCCAGCAGTGATTCCCTTTTCTTTAAGATTCTTCAAATCTGTTTGTCACATGTTGATATAATATAATTTTGTATAGTATAATTTAATATAGTATATAGTAATATAGTATAATTGGTAATGATCTTATTTTATTATGCCACATGGTCAAATTTATTTTCATGAGCAAATCTTGATAATTGAGTTGATCATCATTAAAATTGCTTAAGTTAATTCTATCCCTTGTGATCATTATTTCTGGACAGATATTTTTTTCTTACTTTATTTGTATGTGTTGGTGATGATTTGGGATAGGCCTTAGTTGTAAAAGTGCATTAGTACTAAATTGTAACAATTGTCCCACTATACTTTACCCAAATTGTCACCACATGTATTTTGGTGCCGTGACCAGGATAATAGGTCTGGCAATTATTTGTGTTAAATATAATTTCCGAGTTTGTAGATTAATATATTTAAATATTATTTTCACATTCATTTGGCTATTGAGGGAATAAGTTTATTATAAATTTTTGGACCATGTGGTAAATATTTGTTAAACCTAATTCAGTGCACACATATACTTAACACATATATAATTTAACAGTGTCATTAGTTGGTTCTATTATCTATTTTTAAGCAAAAAAAAAATATGGCTGAAGGTTTGAAATCCCCATTTTTGTTGTCTTTGATCCCCACCTTAAATTATCAAAATTATAATGATTTTTTTGAATCCTTGGAAACCACAGCAAAATTAGCTGAATGGTCAAAGGAACAACTATTGGTTATAACAAAATTAAAAATGGAAGGAGCTGTTAGGAAGCTTTATAACAATTCATTAGAAGGGAAAGTTACGGATTACGAATCTCTGAAAAAGGGAATTAAAGGCTATTTTATGCCTACTACATCTTTCGCTCAAAACTTTGCTGCATTTTCTACAGCTGAGCAGAACACAAGTGAAACAGCTAGGGATTTTGCCATGCGGATTGAGGGATTAGCAAAATTGGCAAATTTGCCTATAGATTTTAAGGAGAAAGTAAAAATGTCGCAATATATTAACGGCTTAAAACCAGCTTTAAAAGCCCAAGTTATTCTTTTAAATCCCCTATCGTTTGATGAAGCTATTGAAATTTCAAATAGGGTAGAAAACTCATTACAAACTTTAAGTTCAAACGTAAATGCTCTTAACACCCCTCCAGTACATAAAACTAATGATATGCCAAATGACTACGTTAATGTTTTAACACTCCTAACTAAGCAGATAAGTGAGATGCAAATTCAAATCAATGAGTTAGCTGCCGCCAATATTAATAAAGTTCAGAAAATAACTTGTAATTACTGTCAAATTGTTGGACATAAAGAAAATGAGTGCAGAAAGAAGAAAAGAGCTAATTTTAAAAATCGCCCTAATCATAATAGATATCAGCAACCCACTCAATTTGCTATTAATCAGCAGCATCCATTTGTAGTACCCCGGCAGAACTCACGGAGTTCATTCAATCACCAACAGCAATTTGAGGTACCATTTCAAACCACTCAGGTACAATATAATAAGGATTTTGGAAATGACCAACAAAGTTATCACCAAACTCAACAATATCCTTTGTACACCACCACACATAGAACCGAAGCAAATAATCAGGGTGGCACTCGACCCAAAGAATTTCACCCAAACTACTAGAGGGGAGAAAAGGTAATGGATCAATTTTTTCAGTAAATCCCCAACCTGATCCAGACGATAACCTCATCTGTAATCTAAATCAAAACTTTCTACCTATAATACAAATTAATGTTAATAATATAACCTGCAGAGCCCTTGTTGATTCAGGTGCAACTGTAAATGTTATTTCCCCTAATATATTTCAGCAATTGAAGGAATTTAAGGTAAAAGATTACAATTCTAGCTTGACTGCTGTAACAGGTGTAGGTATAAGTACTAGTTCAGTTATTGAAACTGAAATATTTATTAGTGAGGAGACATTCCTAACAGAACTTATTGTTTCTAACCAACCACTATCGTCAACATTTGATTTGATATTGGGATTAAAGTTTTTAAAAGAATTTAATTTCATTATTGATTGTTCAAAATGTGTAATATATAATCATTCGATTAAAATAAATTGGTTGGATAGTGTTAATAGTGAGGTTATAGAGAGGGATAAAATGGTATCAGTTAAGGCTAGTAATAGTTTAAACAGTATAAATAATTCAAATATATGTAAAACACAAAATTTCGGTATCCTAAATAGAAAACTAAAGTTGCCTCCGCACTCAGTGAGTAATGTACACATAAAAATTTCTAATTCAAGTAAACTTGCTAAGGGAGATATCGTATATGTGCAACCAAATGAAAATAATATGCAAAATGATTATTTTGTTGCCCATGCTGTGACGGAAGTGTTGGATGATTCAGCATGCCTGATTCAAATTTTTAACCCTACGGAGGATATTATTACTTTAAATAAAAGTTTGAAAACTTGCAGGATCAAGGGTGTGACGGTTGATGAAGTAGAGTGCTCACAGAATTCAGCAATAAATACCATTACTGACAATAATGAGGATTTTCTTAAAAATTTTAATTTAGTACATTTAGATGAAAATCAACAAAAAAGAGTATCTGATCTTTTACTGGAATATAAAACTGTCTTTGCTAATGAGATAAGTGAGTTAGGGTCTTGCTCTTTGGTTGAACACCACATTATATTAACTGATGATATCCCCGTTCGGCAAAAACCTTATCGTGTCCCCTATCACTTGAAGGCTGAAATGAGGAATCAGCTTAACAAATTGTTGGATGCTGGAATTATTCAGCCTTCAACATCCAGTTATGCCGCTCCCGTACTCCTTGTGAAAAAGGCAGATGGTTCATATCGATTAGTTGCTGATTTGAGAAAACTAAATCCAAAAACTTTACCTGATAATTTTCCAATTCCAAATTTAATGGAAATGATAGACCTGCTATCTCGATCAAAATTCTTTTCCTCTTTAGATTTAACTTCGGGTTTTCATCAAATGAAAATGTATCCTGCTCATGCACATTTAACGGGTATTGCAACCGAATATGGAAATTTTGAATATATACGTATGCCATTCGGCCTAAAGAATGCAAGCTCTAGTTTTCAGCGGTTAATGTCATTTGTACTAGCTGGCTTGACTGATTTATCTATTGGTTGCTATATTGATGATGTAATAATTGCAAGTCGTACCTTTGAAGAACACATTGAAAAACTTGGTATTGTGTTTAAGCGTCTTAGAGAGGCAAACCTAAAGCTTAAGCCTAAGAAGTGTTATTTACTTAAGGATGAGGTAACCTATCTTGGACATAGAGTTATAGAGGGTAAAGTGATGCCTGATCCTAAAAATATTGATACCATTAAAAGGGCCCTTACCCCCCGTAATAAGCAAGAGGTGCGAGGTTTTATTGGTTTAACTGGGTTCTATCGGAGGTTCATACCGAATTATTTTTAACTAGCTCTACCCCTTACTAATGCTACCAAGGAAAAAGTCCCTTTTGTTTGGACTGAGCTCGAACAAAATGCTTTTGAAAGGCTGCGTAATTGTTTAACTTCACAACCTTGCCTGATTTTACCAGATTTTAACAAACCATTTGCTCTATGCACTGATGCAAGTAAACATTCCTTGGGGGCTGTACTTGTTCAAGAAGATGAAACTGGATTTCAGCACCCCATTAGTTTTGCATCTAGAAAGTTAAAAGCCAACGAATTAAACTACTCAGTATTTGAAAAGGAAGCTCTAGCTATAGTTTTTGGTGTTCAACACTTTAGGCAATATTTAATTGGGAAAGAGTTCACAATTTATTGTGATCAAAAGAGTTTATCGTACGTGTTAAATTTAAAGGATCATAACTCAAGAATTGCACGATGGGTCATGACTTTGCAATCTTACTCTTATAGGATTATTCATAAGCCAGGAAAATTGAACCTTATGGCCGATTATTTATCAAGGTTAAAAACAAGTGAAACATTTATGCTTTTGTAATGTTATCCTCTACAAGCTGATGTGATTTTGTATGACAAAAAGTGATGTGATTTTGTGTGACATTAGTGACAAACAGTGACCGATCTAGACGATGAAACATTTATGCTTTTGTAATGTTATCCTCTACAAGCTGATGTGATTTTGTGTGACACTAGTGACAAACAGTGACCGATCTCAAAGTGACCTACAATTGAACATAAGCACTAACTTTTTTCAACAAAAAAAAAATTAATAAATTAATTTTTTTTCTCCAGAAGGGATGATATATGTAATGTTGCTACAACTCTCTTTCCTTTTTATGACTATCAGTGAGCCTATTTCTGCCCAAACTGTCTGACTGTTTTAGATAGCCTCTCTGTAAATAAATTAAGCAGTTTTGGTCTGCCAATTTTTGTGTAAGGGTTGAAAACCTGTGAAGAGGGGCAGGAGAGAGGTGAGGAAGAGAGGGAGAGGACTGAAGTAGCTGCTAGAAGAAGAGGAGGAAAAAGATTTTTGGTAGAAAATTCTGAGGAATAAAGATACATCTACCCTGAAAGAATGGCTGCAACAGGACTGAACAATTAAGATATATCCAGCAAATAATATCCTGCCACTTACAAATAGTTCATCAGCTCCTCAACATTTTTAAGCACATGTGCAAGATAAGTGACTTTAGATTTTATTAACTCCAGCAGTGATTCCCTTTTCTTTAAGATTCTTCAAATCTGTTTGTCACATGTTGATATAATATAATTTTGTATAGTATAATTTAATATAGTATATAGTAATATAGTATAATTGGTAATGATCTTATTTTATTATGCCACATGGTCAAATTTATTTTCATGAGCAAATCTTGATAATTGAGTTGATCATCATTAAAATTGCTTAAGTTAATTCTATCCCTTGTGATCATTATTTCTGGACAGATATTTTTTTCTTACTTTATTTGTATGTGTTGGTGATGATTTGGGATAGGCCTTAGTTGTAAAAGTGCATTAGTACTAAATTGTAACAATTGTCCCACTATACTTTAACCAAATTGTCACCACACCTTAAAAATAAACTTTTCCTTTGTTTTTAAAATATTTCATATTGTCATTTAAAATATTTCAGTTTTGTTAAGATTAGAACACATTTTTTATCATTACTAAATATACATTCTGAAACATTCATTTTAATTAATGGATAGTCTTATTCATTGAAAGCCATAAGTGTATCAACACTTTTGTGAATCACTGTAATTACATTTCAATATAAAGCTGTACTGTATACTGCATTATACTGTATTTCATCTTACCAGTGCTTTTTATAAAATTCACTGATCATATTTTCCTTAAACCAATATCTCAAGTCAAATTTTTAAATAATGGTATTTTGAAATAGCATTTTTATTTTAAGAGATTCAGTATAAAAAAAATAAATGTCAGAAATTTAAAATAGTCTAATTTTTAGTTCCATACTCTATAGAAGAAGAAAAAAAGATAAAATTCCTTAAAGTTTATACATTTTTGATTTTTTTTTCTTATTTGAAATTAAAACATTTAAAGAATTCCAATCTAAACACACAGTTTTTTAGTTTAGCATAGTTAATTGTTTTTGTTTGAACAACTGGAATCTTGTACAGTGCAGAACTAAAACACTAAGTTTCGTTTTCCTTCTCCTGACTAAACACATATGAATAAAAAAAATTTATATTTTATATATATAGATCATTTAATATGTTTCCTATATATTCCTCAGTCATTGTCAGCTTTTTTATGTAAAAATAGGAATACTTTTGAAATATCATCTCTGGAATGCAAGCAACATTTATGAATTTTCGATATTGTGATAACTATACAATTCGAATTTTGAATCAAAAAACTAATATTTACCAACAAAACTGTAAAATTTGATATTAATATATAGTTAGTTCTAAAAAAAAACTTTTTTCAAAATAAAAATATCCTATAAAAGGTTAAAATGAAATAGAAAAAATTAGCATTAATGCAAGAATTGTAACAATTTGTCGACAAACATTGCTGTTAGTGATGGGGGAAAATGCGTGATTGGTTGGTTTGCTGAGAAAAAATAATTTACAGATTTCTTTGAATGGGAGTTCAAAAGCTTTTAGAAAAAAGAGTGCAATACAAAATCTATTATTATTAAATTACACTCATGTCCATAAATTAAGGATAATTCAGAATCACACGGAAATCAAATTCTAAAATTAAAATTTCACCTGTAGAATTATCACACACATCCTTAAGAAGAATATTCAAATTACGGGAAATCACTAGATGACGCTGGTAGTACGTCACAATGACGAGAGTGTAAGAGAGGGGTGTATGAGGAATGGTGGCAAAGAAATAAAATTGTTCACAAGCGCTTTAAAAGCCTTTCAGTGCAATAACCGCATAGTTATGGCACAAAGGAAGCATTTGGATGATTTTTTACGTGGCAGAATCATCGGACGACTGGAATGTGGACGTACCCAGCTGGAAGTATCCAAGGAACTTGGAAACACCCAGAGTGTCATCTCCAGGCTTTGGCAACAATTCCAAGATGATGGTAATGTGAGTAGACGTTACAACACAGATCACCCCCGAGTTACAACGCCGAATGAAGACCGGTATTTGGCAGTTACTGCCAAAAGAAACAGACGGAGCACAGCATCAGACCTGTCTCGTCAGCTCTCTTCAGCTACCGGTACGACAGTTTCAAGGCAGACCGTGTCCAGACGCTTAGGGCACATTGGTCTATATGCTCGTAGGCCTGTCAGATGTGTTCCACTTACCGCAACTCACTGTCGCTTGCGATTAGCCTGAAGTAGAGAGCATGCATTGTGGACACCGCAACAGTGGTCATGTGTGATGTTTTCTGACGAGTCCAGGTTTAGTTTGCAGTCTGATTCTCGCCGGACTTTCATATGGAGAGCGCCAGGTACCCATTACCACCAAGACAACACCATTGAACGACACCGTTACGGTGGTGCAGGATGGCTCGTTTGGGGAGGAATTATTCTTGATTCCAGAACTGACCTGCATGTTCATAGTGTAACAATTACATGCCACATCTATAGGGATGTCATTCTGGAACAACATGTACGTTTGTTTTGGGGCGCCATGGGTGCTGAATTTCTGTTTATGGACGACAACGCCCGTCCTCACCGTGCAAACATTGTAGACGAATGTCTTCAATAAGAGGATATCACCCGTATGGATTGGCCAGCATACTCACCGGACTTGAATCCAATGGAGCATGTGTTGGATATGCTTGGCCAACGAATTGCTGGCCGTCAACCCCCCACCACCTGTCTACCGGACTTTTGGATGAGTGCTTGATGAGTGGTGTAATATTCCCCAGGATCAGATTGATAATTTGATACTCAGCATGCCTAGGCGTTGTACGGCCTGTATTGCATCGTCCGGGAGACATACTCCGTATTAACCATCATACTAACCATGTTATACTGTTTTTTGTAAATAGGTTCTTTTTTGAAATTTGTTCCAGGCAGTAAAAATCGCAATTTTTATTAATTATATCAAACATATAGCATCTTTTTTGCTCCTTACCTTTTGTTTAATACATAGACTTTACAAATAAGTCAAATTTGTTTGGCTTCTGCCTCTTTCTGTGCCTGAACTTCATTATCCTTAATTTATGGACATGAGTGTATAACCAACTAATTTTTAAAGAATTTAATAAAGTTAAAAATACAAAAACATTTTGACTCATTTTGTCAAAATAGAAAAAAATTACCACTCTCATTGTGTGAACACGGACAGAATTTAAAAACCGAAGGAAATATCCAAACCCCGTCTTCCACATCCACCATAATATTTGCCTTTCCTAAATTGCACAGTCCCATAGTCTGCATAGAGATCAAAGGTTTCTACATTTGCTTAGCAACCACAGGAGAATTTTATGTTGTATTCTAGTTTAACAGGGTTATAATGGAGCAAATTTTGATGAAAGCAAAGCAAGTTGATGATATTTTAACTGTTTGGAAATACATTTCCGTCTAAAAAATGTGGGTATAATGGATGAAACAATTTAAATTAAGGAAATTAGCAAATAATTAAAATTTTTGAAATTAAAAAAATATGTAAGAAAAAATTTCCAGCTTTTCTTTAAAATTTTTAGGTTTTCCAGGTTTTTATCCATATTTCCCTGATTTTTCCAGGTTTTTATCCATATTTCCCTGATTTTTCCAGGTTTTTTCCAGTATAAAAAAAAATTCCCTGATAATTCCAGGTTTTCCAGGTGGGTGGCCCCGCTGAATACACTAATGATTATTTCCAAAATGATGGTAAGGCAAACATCTTTCAAAAAAGAGCGAAAAATCCTGAAATCTTATGAGGAAAATAAAAAAAAAATTTAAAAAATGGCGAGAAAATTTATCCAATTTCGTTCCGGTTTTTTTGCTTTCCCGGTTTTCTGATTTCCGGATAACGGGTTCTGTACTGTAGGTAAAAAAATGGGATAGAAGTTTCTTTAATGAGACATTACAAAAATGAGTTGTCTAAATTAATGAGAGTTAAAATAATGAACTCTATCTAGTTGAATCAAGGATAGATACTACATAATTGCTATAAATGTATAAAAGCTGTACATACTGCCTTCATGGCTGACGGGATAAGCTAAATCCCAAAAATATGATATAAAAAGGTCAACAAGAGTTGGGTGTTAAGTGTAATCTTTGAAGAATGTCAGAAAAATTGACAAATCAAAAAAATAAAATCTATGTTTCTAATTGATAATGTACCTGTATTTTGTGTGATTTAAAGTTGCAATTTAAGACGAAATCCAAACTAGGAAAAGAATAATCCTAAAGAAAACAAAAATAAAATGTTTAAACAAATTAAAATCTTATCATTTCTTAAAACTAAATCAGTTTCTTAGAAATAATAATGTAAAAAAGCATTCTAGGAATTTAATTTAAAAATTTTTTTTAATGTTTTCCGAATTTTTTATTTAATATAAATGCAACCGACTTAGTATATTGTCTATAATGCTATAATTAACAAATGAAAAGAGAAAAAACGTTACACTTAACGTTACCAGGACTTGCATTAGGCAAAGAAAAAATCAGAAGATTTTTCAAAAAAATTAACAAAATAAATAAAGGATATTTTTAGAAACAGTATACATATACCAGGCACAAAATACCGATATTAAGAAAAGCCATTTTCTGTGATCTAAGTTTTCACGTCTCACAGAGGATCAAAGAAAAATCAGGACAACATTTTTCAAAAATATCAGAACAAATATAAAATTTTTGGAACAGTATGCATACACACGACTATTTTTGATCAAGGCAAACAATAAACTAAATTAATAAAAAAATTAAGATTTG
The DNA here is from genome assembly GCF_982258835.1 of Parasteatoda tepidariorum. NCBI lineage: Eukaryota > Metazoa > Arthropoda > Arachnida > Araneae > Theridiidae > Parasteatoda > Parasteatoda tepidariorum. Next base: position 7,993,875 of record NC_141765.1, read on the forward strand.
CTCTACTTAAGTATATTAAAGGCAAATTTTATTGAAAAAGAATGATAAATTACTATTTTCAATTTCAGAATTACTTTGTTTAGAACAGTTTTGAAAGTTTCCAGTGTAATTGTATTGATAGAGCACTAAACAACTCATAGTTTTAAATCAGTATGCAAAAACATTTTTATAGTACTGTTGCATTAGAAAAAATAAAAGCTACTATTCTTTCATGCCAATATTTAATTAAAATTTAAATTAGAATTCAGGACTTAATTAATCAAATAAATTGTAGAGTTTCAATAATTTCGAGAAAAGAAAAAAAACATTTAATATTTTGCTTAAGATTTTTTCACAAAAGTAATTTAGTTAATGATTTCACAGTTCACCATTTAAAATTTCTAAGATAGGATTAACGTAAAGTTAACTGGAATTGATCATTTTTAAAATCAGAAGAAAGAGAAAATATGAAACTACAAGAAGGACAAGATTTGTTATAGCATTTCTCAAAAATTATATAGTGGAACTCTGGTTTTATGTTATCTGTTTTGTATATCATCACGCTTCCGACGCAATTTCCTGCTGGACCATGAAAATTGTCTATACCGATAATACTAAATTATCCAGGATTTTAAATTACCCTTTTCAAGAAAATCCCGCTTTATAACTTTTTCTAACAGATCACAAAAATTTTTTCCTGGACAAAGCTTGCACAAACTTTTTCTATGTTGTTTTTTCCCTTCATTTTTTTAAAGAGAGACTTGTTCATTAACTGTATGTAACTTTTCTGATTTACTTTCTATTCTATTTTAAGCTACTTTATATTCTGTAATTATGCGCTATTCTATAAAAATTTGTCCTTTTGTCTGCAAGAGGATATCTCCCCTTTGAGTCAAACTCAGAAGTGCGGTTAAAGGAAGTAAGGGAGCTTAAATTATAAAATATGTGAGTGGAATTTTTTCCAGCAAACTTCAACCTTTGAATCTTGGACTAATCCAATGATTTAAAGAACGTTACACTTAACAACTAGTTTGGCAATCATTTCTTTTTCTTGACTCTGGAAACCTGCAAGATACTTTTGAAACAAAAGTAAATGTTTTAGAAGCTGTGAATTTGATTTGTACAGTGTTGGACAGTGTGTCGACTAAAATGCATTATAAATGGGATTAATTAAGCTTCTTGGGGTTAATAGCTTCTCAGTATACAATGGGAACATTCGCCCTTTGAACAAAATTGCATATCTGAAGATCTTCCGAAGTTGATGACAGAACCCACATCCTATTGCGTTTCAATTCCTTCATTATCTGATTTAATGCCTGCTCCCGATGACAGTGGCGAAAATGAGGAAGATGAGCAAAAAATATCGGGCAATATATCCACAACTGATCAAGAGTTTGAAAACATGAAAACTCTGAAACATTTGTGCATGTAAGCCATAAAGCAAATTAGCAAACAATAGCAAAAATTTTGAGGGATATTTTTATAATTGTATCTAAAAACAAAACACATTTTTAGATTACTTATTTTTTCTAGTAATTCATCTCAAAAATGTAAATTTTTGAAAAATATACTCAAATTTTTTTACCTCCATTTTAGGTCATTCTGCTTTGTGAACTTTTTAGCGCTAGTCGGACAGAAAATATAAAACATGGGTTTCACTGTAAAAAGCGTACGAGGTATGAATTTATTACCATAAAAATTTGATAACGTAAAATTGTTAATAGAGTCTCTTGTTTGAAAAATAGCTAAGTTTCTGAAAAAGTTTGAAAAAAGGAATAACACCAGTAAAACTTTATACCCGAACCATGTATATAATTAGTGGAGGAACACTGCATTTGAAATATAAAATTTTAAGATTTTACTAGAATTATTAATGAAAATAAAAACCATCTGTTCAAATAAAATAAAATCTGTCTAAATAAAATAAAATCTGTCTAAATAAAATAAAATCTGTCCAAATAAAAATAAAAAGCCAAATCTGCATCTGTATTCATAGAAAATGGGATGTTTCTGAGCACACACAAAATCATAAATATCAAAAATCAAGAATATCAGAAGTAAAACCTAAAAAAAAGGAGAAATAAGGAACAAATATTTTTTGTCAAGAAAATAAGGAATATCAAGACAACTATAGGCCCTGAAATGCTAATATTTTAATCGCTAACTCTTGAAAATTCTGATTTTAAGTTTCTGCTTATTTATTATCAGATTTCTCAAAGTAAACAACCTCAAGGAGAATTCATTTCTCATTCATTTATTATTAAGATAAAAGTCATCATTCCTGAAAAGTTTCATCAAATTTAATTTTAGTAACAAAAATGTCATTATTTTCTCAACTATGATACGAGTTACAAATTTAATGTGTATCACGAAGAAAGGAAATATAAAGTAAGACATTGAAATGAGGTTAAAAACAGTTATAAGTAGTAATTAGGTATAGAATGTTCTTACTGTGATATCTTCGAATCCATTATCATCTTCATTTTCATCATCATCTTCATTTTCATCATCTTCTGGATCAGGCAATTCCTCATCATCATCCAAATCAACTAAAAGAGTTGTTGCTCTGCAACTATCAAGAAAATCTTGTTCACTTTCACTTGATGTGGAAGTTAAACTAACAGTAAGAGATTGACCAAATGAACCAGCAGATGCAGCACCGCTGACAGACTGACTCCCAGATAATACAGATGTTGTAGTTGTTGTTAGACTAGGATAACTTTGAGCAGTCGTTAGAGGACCCCCTGATAGAAAAGAAATATTTATTCCTGCATGAATGAGATATTAAATGATGAAATTAATATTTTGTAAATGTTAAGATAGTCAAGGACATTTTTATGATCATTGTGATAAACAATACTGAGACAATTAAGGATTTTTGGCATCTTTAATATTGTGAGCATAAAAATATTGCTCTTGCATTACTATTATTTTAAGGGATTGTAAAGATTACTCGATAATTTTGTATTTATTTTATATTATTTTCAATCCAATAATTGTATTTCTCCTTAAATTCTAAAATTATATTATAGAAGAGAAACAGTCAAATTTCATTTTCAAGACATACCTGAGGTAGAAAGATTGACAATGGTAGTACTTTCTGATGGAGTTTCAATAACAGGCATTCCGCCCAAAAGATCAGCAAGTATTTCTATACAAAACATTCAAGATATGGATATTAAATAACATAAAAAAACAAGTATAAATTTCAAAATTAATTTCAATAAAATACTGTTTTTTTCTCATGGTTTGAAAGATAAAATCATAATTTTTCAGAAATGTCACTTTATAATTGAAGTTTATCATAGTAGTATCGAAAAAGAAGTGTGTTAATATTCAAATTATAAATAAATGCAATCTAAAATACATATTTAGTTATACACAGTATCAAACTTACTAATCTTTTTAATGTTAAATTAAATTTAGGGAATTATATTGAAAATGCAATGCAAGTCAACAAATAGCACATGAAAAAATAATCTGACATCACTTCTGCTGATTCTTATAATAAATGACCTCTTCAATCTAAACATGACCTCCATTTTTCTGTAAGTACTCCCTATGCTTATCAATTTTTGATAATTTTATGAACTGAAAAAGGGAAAAATTATTGTTTTTATCATTTTACTTCTTATCAAAGACTAGAGAGGAAGAAAATTGTAAAACATAAACAGTTATAGCCTGGAAGGGAGATATTTATTATATCCATTAAATTGTATGAAAATCAGCAGAAATACTCAGAACCTTTTGAAATGCTCAGATAAATCTTAAACATCACTTTCATCATTCCCAAAATTCTGTTAATAATTCTCTAATTACATTTTTTATTAAATCCCATTTTATGAATAATAACAGCACAAAAATAACATTATAATTCTTTCAAACCCAACAGAAACAATGGCATTTCATAAATAAAACAACATTAACTGTTGTTCATGAAAGCAATTGAAATTGATTTTCTCTTCAAAAGGTAAAATTCCCTTTTTTCCTTTCCAGGGGTGATTTTAAGCCCAACTCAAAAATCCTGAAAATTTCTTGAGTAAAATCATTATTGACGCATTTCAAAAAATGTACGTCTTTATAAATTTTAATCACTAGTAATTGCACAACATGAAATTCTAAATAAATTACATACAGCATAATTTAAATTAATAATTTTGCACTTTCATCTTTAATCACATTTATTATTCTAACAGAAAAATTATTTACAAAAGAAAGAGATGCCAAGTATAAATTCTAGTTCTAATATTTTTAAATAAAATATATAAGAATTTTTATACATAAATGTAATTGATAATTTCTTGAAACTTCTGGACCTCAAATTTTCAAAAATTTCTGGATCAGGTTTAGTGAAAAATCTGAACTTTTTCCAGAGCACAACCATTTCTGCTTTTCTTATTCTGATATCATTCGCTTAATTTCAGGTCATGGAATAGATGTATAGCAGTTAAAAGAAAATATGAAAAAAGAATAGACAGATAGCAAAATAAAAAAGCAGATTTTCCTACTAATTGAAAACTATTCTAGACCTATTATAAAAACAAAGCTCGAAATTTTGAAATATTTCTTGGGACTGTAATGATATTTCCTCAAATAATGAAAAATGAATAACTTTCGTGTATTAGCATTTTGTAACTAACAAGAACTATTGGTCAAGCTTGCATTGTCTTCAGAATTTGTTAAACAAATCTAACTGAACTAGAAAAACATATGAGAAACATATACATTATTTATATTTATATTAAGATATAAAATTCTCATATTATAAATAAGACAGATTATCCATTTGATTAAGTGTTATCAAGTAAATCTTACACACATTAACAGACTTAATGATTTCATCATTAGATATTAAACAAATGAACTTCAGTCAAACCTCATTAATTCGACACTCTCCGGACCTCTGAAAAACTGACGAATTAAGCGGAGTGAGGAATAAACAGGGTGGCCACTCAAACCAGATTTAAAATTTCCCTGATATTTCCAGGTTTTCCAGTAAAAATCTTAAAATTTCCAGGTTTTAGTTTCTTTATTCTAATAAAGTGTAGGATGTGGGTACAAGAAAAGTGTCGATATTATAAAATATTTTATTCAAAATGTTATTTTTTTAACATATCTTGATAATTTGGCAAGATTTTTTATTAATTTTTTAATGTTTTGTTACAAATTTTTGAATCAAAAATCATATAATGACCAACAAAAGAGTAAAATTAAATATTAGTATATAGCTAGTTCTTAAAAAAGACCCTTTTTTTAGAATTAAAATATGTTATAAAAGGTTAAAATGAAATAGAAAAAATTAGCATTAATGGAACAATTGTAAAAATTTGTCGATAAACATTGCTGTTAGCAATTGTAAAAAAAAAAAAATTGTGATTGGTTGGTTTGCTGAGAAAAAATAATTCATAGATTTCTGTTAATGGGAATACAAAAGCTTTCAGAAAAAGAGTGCAATATAAAATCTATTATTATTATTAAATTATAACCAACTAATTTTTGGAGAATTTTATAAAGTTAAAAATACAAAAACATTTCGTCAAAATGGAAAAAAATTACCACGAAAGCGTTGGAACAAACTTAAGCCATAAATGGATTCAGCCCAAGGACAAAATTTAAAAACAGAAGCTAATATCCTAATCCCTTCTTCCACCTCTCCCAAAATCTTTCCTAAATTGCACAGTCCATAGCTGTCAAAGGTTTCCACATTCGTTTAGCAACAGTGGGAGAATTTTATGTGGCATTCTAGTTTAACAGAGCTGTAATGGAGCAAATTTTGATGCAAGCAAAGTATTGCTAAATTGATGATATTTCAACAGCTTGGAGATACATTTCCATCTAAAAAAAGTGGGTATAATGAATGAAATAATTTAAATTGAGAAAATTAGTAAATAATTTAAATTAGTGAAATTAAAAAAAATTCCAGCTTTTCTTTAAAATTCCCTGATTTTTCCAGGTTTTTATCCAAATTTCCCTGATTTTTCCAGGTTTTTTCCAGTATAAAAAAATTCCCTGATAATTCCAGGTTTTCAAGGTTTTCCAGGTGGGTGGCCACCCTGATAAACCAGAGTTGCATTGTTTTTCAAACAATTGGGAAAATACCCATAAATTAACAATTACTACATACAGCAGCTAAATTTCTATTTCTTAAAATAAAAAAAAACGTAAAAGAACTTGCATTAAAACAGTTCAATTAAAAAATAGCATCAGTAGAAAGACAAACAGTATGGTATACATACTTACTTTTATTTATTTAGGAATGAAAAAACTATCAATACGGGTTTGTTTGGTATGGGGTTTGTTTGGTTTGGTAATACGGGTTTGTTTGGTTTGGTATTTCGTTCGCGATTTCCGAGACGTTAAGTTATGGAGATGTCACGAGATTTTGGTCAATTCCAAGGCATGTTTCTTCATCCATCACATCTTTGTTGCGTTCTTTAAGTTGCCTGAGCAATTCAGATAAAGGGACGTCATCACCTTCATCATCATTAACATCTTCCGACGAGCTTGGACTTTCAACAAATCCAGCATGCCTGCAGCAGTTTTTGATGGTTTTATCATTCACATCAGCCCAACTCCTGTGGATGTAATTTATGCCATCTAAGAGATTTAGTTTCCATTCTCTGCTTTCATCAATGGCTTTAATCCAGTCTCTTACAAGATGTTTCCAATTGTGTCTCTTGAAGCTGGAAATGATTCCTTGATCAAGGGGCTGTAAAACTGAAGTGTCATTGGGCGGCATGTAAACTAACTCACTGATTAAAGGTTTCTTACCTCAGTATGTGCTGCGCAATTGTCCACAACAAACGCCACTTTACGATTTGTTGCATGGAATTTTTTGTCAAACTCTTTCAGAGATTTTCCCAAACATTGGAGGTCATCCAAGACTTTGAATTTGCTTCATATGATACACTCAAAGACTTCACATTTTTGAAGCACCTTGGTTTTGCACTTTTGCCTATGACCAGAGGCTTAAGTTTTTCGGAACCATCCACCATCCATGTTTGCTTCTAACAGAACGGTAACTCGTTGTTTGCTTTTCTTCCCATCTGAGCAGGCCTCTGATTGAAAAGTCAAAGTCTTGTCAGGCACCATTTTTCCATTCCTCAACTGGACGCATATCAACGGCCGCTGCTTCTCCGCACATCTTTTTGAAGGAAAGTCCATGTCTCTCTTTGAACCATTCAAACCAGCCGTTGCTCTCCGAGAACACCAAAACACCCAGTTCGTTTGAAAATTGCAAAGCTTTCTCTTTCAAGTTAAGTCCTGAAATTGGAATGTTTTGGGCTCGGGCCATTCTAAACAATTTAACAAGGGCATTTTCAACGTCTTCGAAGGTCGAAACACGCATTCTCTTTCTCTTCTTGCCATCCTGAACACGCAAAGAACTTTCAATTTTATCTTTTAAGGACCAAATGGCAATGAAGGTTGTGCGAGGGACTCCTTTCCGTTTTGCAAAAGCAGCCTCAGACATTCCAGATTGCTCAAATTCTCTTATGATTTGGAGCTTTTCATCCAATGTCCAAGATTTGTATCCAAGTTTACTCGCTATTGCACTGAACTAAAGACTAGAGAGACTCGAGAAACCACCGCACCGCTACGCCGTACTAAGTTTTGCAAGAGAGAGTAGAAAAGGCACGCATTCCAAGATGCTCGTTTTCTGCCACCTCTTCCCCCTGCCGTAACCCCCTCGTAAGGTCAGAGATAAGAAGCATTTTTGCAACTCTTTCTGCAAGAGGTGGTGAGACAAAAGAGCAGGGGAAAAACGCTTCCAGTGTCCGAATTCCATTACCCCTCGTAAGGTCAGAGATAAGGAGCATTATTGCAGTTCTTTTTGCAAGAGGTGGTGGAAGGAGGGGTGAGACAAAAGGGCAGGGGGGAAAACTCTTCCAGTGTCCGAATTCCAAGAGCCGGTTGCCTAGTGCAAATGGCAAAAATAGCCAAGTGGAAAATTTCGCAAAAGTTGACTGGAGAAAAGCAATTTCCCAGTGAAAACATTTTTTAAAGTGTCATTTTATCCGGACTTCATAATTTCCCCATGACGTATTAAACGGAGTTTGTTAACACTGCAAATCTATCGGGACTTGAAAAAAAGTGTCGAAATAACCGGAGTGACAAATTAAGCGAGTGTCAAATTATCGAGGACCGACTGTAAAATTTCTTTCACATAAAAATACGAGAATATTTGCAACATAATAAAAAATTACCTGAAAAATTAGATGATAGAGCAAGGCGAACTAGGCTTCCAACATTATTAGATCCTCGATTAAACAATGAATTAGAAGCACTAGAATTCAAAGTGTTGCCATTAGCTCGCCTTCGAGCAACAGCAGCAAAGGTCTCTAAGAAACTTACTGTTGAATCATTGTTTGATAAATTGGGAGCGCTTACACTCATTGCATTACTAGCGCAAGAATTATCACGAGAATTCTGATGTTGATTGTCCACAACAGAAACTTTATCTCCTTGAGAATGGACTTGCAAAGTTTCAGACAGATGAAGACTTTCAATAGAATCTTGAATATTAAAAGATTCCTCCTCTCGTGTAGGTGAAAGGCCCATTGAAACAGAGCAAAATTCATTGCGCATTAATAATGCTTTACAAGATTGAATCATAGGAGTAGCATTATTTTCTGAATCTGAACATTCGACATTTGCAACAGCAGCTTCTGCACTGGCACTTGTAAGTACATTTTCAGCCAACATTTCAGCAGCTTGCTATAATAAATATAAGCAAGTTAATATGAAATCCTACAAACAATAAAAATAAAATTATTTAAGTATAAAAGACTAAGAAACTAACAATGGGCACTAAAATAGCAATCACATTTAGACATAAAAAGACATTATTCAGTTTAATCACTAATAGAAAATCAAAGTAAATAGTTTTTTTTTTCTTTCATTTTTTTTTTTGGCTTGGTTTAGTTAACATTATACTAGAGCTACACTAATTGGCTATTGGAAATGATCTGGGATTCATTCTTAATGATGATAAGAAAATAAACTGAGATAATATAACAAACCTAAAATAAAACAATTTTTGTAACTTTTTTTTGGGATAAATATGCTAAAGAAACAGAGATTACTAAAAATCAAAGTTATTTTTATTTAGAAAATAGTTAAAGTAAAAATTCTGTGGCAATGTAAAAGCAATACAAATGTACAGTAGATAGTTATAATGGTAGGGTTCCTCAGAAAGTAGACTGTTTAAATTAATTAAAAAAATTAGTTGTGATTAAGTTACAAAGTAACAGTATTACTCTAGTCTTCAATGTTATCGCAAAAGTTGTCAAATCATTGACTCTAAAATGTTGAATCCCTTTTTCAATTTCAATGCATTTCTAATGAAGAGTATTAAATTTTCTTCTACTACCCAAAGACTTAAACTAAGCTGTCACTGTGTGGTTGAAGTCTTTATTTCTTGCAACCTACCCAAAAATCTAAAACCACCAGGAATCAAGTTAGGGATCATTAATTTTTCTCTTCAAACTTTGCTTTCAAATCTGCTGTAAAAATTATATGGGTTAAATGAATGCAAAAATTAAGGAGCCCTGACATGACATCAAGTGATTTAGACTTATTCCCAAAACTGAAGACACAGTTATGAAGAAAGAAAAAAAAAGATGAAGACTTCAAACAATAAGTGATGTCTTGATTCAAATCTTAGGAGATAAGCATTCATATATAAGATTGAAATTGAATCATTGGTCTTATGTTACACTAAAGCTATAGCAACTATATTGATAAATAAACAAAGATACCCTGACTTTTAACATAAAGTTTTGTGTTAATGCATTTTATTTTTATTTAGAAATACTAAAATGTTCTTTGCTTTATGAACTACCTACTGTACAAATCAACACTTCAATCCTATTCTATAACATGCAAACACACAATCAATGCATAAACAGCAATTATGATTAACTTACTTTTACTGATAAGTGCTCCGAAGAAGAAGCTTGCTCATTGAGTTGTGATGCAGACACAATGCCAGGTGTAGTTTCACATGATCCAAATGAGCTAAAATTATTGAACTTAGATGAATGAATGTTAAAAATAATGATCAACAAATTAAATTTTGCCGTTGACAAATCAGTATAATGTAGACAATAAAAATTAAATCTGAAGAAAGTGATTCAGAAATAGAAAATCAGAAATTTAAAAATTTTTATTTATTTTGGTTTATTATAATGCAAACAAAATCAGCCTTCTTAACATATGCTTACCATACACCAGCACTGAAAAGTAAAGCTTGTCATAAAGGCAAAAATTATAAAGAAAGAGTGGCAGTTTTATTATGAGATGGGAATGATAAAAGAATGCTGATTGTAACCAGAAAGTCAGTACAACATGTGTTTTAAAAACATCAAAAGCTGACTTATTCTAATTCAAAAGCATTGATGACAAATAGATTTTTTTTCTGTTTCAGCATAATTTAAATCATTCAATTGGGAAGAAAGGAAAAATTTAATTTTATTTATTGATAACTGCTCAGCACATTCCCCTGATATTTTTTTCCTTACAAAATGGTAAAATTATTTCCCTACCCCCTTCCAAATTCCACAGCCGGATTCAACTGTTTGATTTGAGAATGGGTTATAGATTCTAAGCGCCTTTATAGAAAGGTTTTTATTAAGAAGGCCCTAGTATTGAACGGCGAGGACAAAAATCATGATTAATTTGCTACTAACTATTTTTTCACTGTTTCTGCTGGGGAGGAATTTGTCATAGTATTGAAAAACATCTCAACCATCACGTTTGATGATTATGCAACAGTTGATAAAAATGTTAAAACTTGTGGTGTTATATCCTTTGAAGTAATGGTTGCAGAAGCAAAGGTTATCAATGGAGACAACAAAACCAAAATGGAACTAAAACTAGTGCCAACATTAGCAAAAGGCCTCACAGCCTTTGAAACAATGATGAACTATCCGTATTAGCATAAAAATAATAGAAAAAGTCTAGCAATCTGTAATAAATGTCGAAAATTTAATGTTTGCTATAAAAGGAAAATTAGTTTCAGCCAACATTTTAAAATATTTTATCAAAGTAGTAGAAACCTTTCTTTTGCTTCGTAAATATTTTTGCAGTATGTAACATAATTTTAAAATTACATTTAATTATTTTTGTAATTATTTATTTTTAAGTTCATCACTTAATAATTACTTTTTATGCCTTTTAAGTCATTGATGTATGTGGACCCGCAATTGTCATTTTCCTGTATCTATCATTTGTAATGAATGGTCCCTTGAGAAACGATCGATTGAGGTTCAACTGTATATTAAAAATTACACTTTTGTAAATAAAAATAATGTTGGTAATAAACTTGTAATCCAAGTGCTAAGCGAAACCAGGTTTATGGCAGTAAAAAAATACCAATGTTAAATCCCACAACAAAGAAAGATTAATTTTAGCTTAAATAATAAAAAAAAATTCCTTTTTAATTTGTTTAAAAATAAAAACATTAAATAAGAAACAAATTTTTAAAAAAAATTCAATACAATATCACAAAACTAGAGCACTGAAACCAAACATATTTCCATTTGAAAAGATGATGAAATTATTTTCAATTTCTTTATAAAGTTCGTTTCATTCGAATGCAATTTCAAGTAAAACATTGAAAACACCATTTAGCTTTTTTTTATAGAGATTTTCGGCAAGGGTAAATCAAAATACTATAAGTAAGTTCTTTTTAACTGTTTAAACTATCTTTTATTGCTCGCAATAAGCATAGCTACGGCATTAAGTTTTCTTCCCTAATTTAAGACATTAAAAAAAGATTTGAAAAGAATAGCATACTAATTATTTAACATTTTGAATTCAATGAAAAACACTAAATTGTGACCAGTTTCGTGAACTGAACTAACTATGAAATTCTACAAAATTTAAAAATTTTCTTTTTAATTTTAGCCAGAGAATTTCAATGCTTGTAAATATTTAGTTAACTTAAGATTAAATTTTTTTAAACAATTAAAACATTTTCTTGCTTTCTATTTACAAAATTCTAAAACATAAATAAATAATAAAAATTGTATTCTAAACAATTCTTAGTATCTAACTAACCCTTTTAAACTTCATCTATATTGGAGAATTACCCATATTTTAGTTTAAGATTACAAAAAAAAGTATTAAGAGTTGGGGGGAAATGAAACATAGAATGGAACACTAACCTGCTGGATACACTTCCTTTAGCTGATGAAGAGTCTGTAGTAATAGTCCTAGCTGTCTTCATTCCAGCAGAGGTCAAAGTTGTTCCAATGGCAGATGTAACTGATTTACCTTGTTGTTTTAAATTTAATAATGAAGAAGTTGATGTAATTGAGGCTAAGTGGGCTTCTCCATCAAATCCTGGAGCAAGTTTTAAATCATATTTTCCTTCTGCTCCCATTCGATAAGAATTAGCTCCACCTTGATCCCATGCAACATCAATCCAACCTTAGTGGAAAATAATACATTACTAGAGTTAGTACCATAACTCTAACAATGTACAAATATGTTTTTCAACAAGAATTGTGCAAAAATAAAGTCAAGAATACACCTCAGTTTTTTTATTTATTTTTTTAATCTATATGATTCAGTTACTCTATAATTTCTTAGTTATTCGGAAATATTAATGGTTTTATTCATTTTCTTACAATATAATAGATAAAAACTCAGGATTTAATTTCATTTTTAAAAATATTAATCATCAAAAAAAGAAAAAATTGTTGTATCAAAAACACAAATTTTAGAACCTGAAATTTTTATATTATTTTACAGATTTATTAGTATCAAATTTCGCCATTAATGAAAAAATTGCACAAAAGACAAATTATTCTATCAAAACACTTAACATAATGATAGAAATTTCAAACTGAAAAAATTTACATTCCCTTTACTCAAATTAAAAACCCATTCCCTATACTATGTTAATAATAAACTAAAACATCAAGCTATCCAAAATTTCTTAGTTTAACCTTTTTGTATGATGTTAACCCAATAATTTTGGTTGCATAGTTTTGAATAAAAGTAATAAAAGTGCCTATTTATTTCTTCAAGAAAATATATTAATCTAAGTGTATGTACAATATCTATTCATATTTCATTTTTTTACATGTTTGTGTTACAGTGCATCTAGCTTAAATTTAACTACTATCTATTTTAACTAAAGTATCTAAACTATCAATATAACTAAATTGATAATCTAAATATATTACAAATGGTCTGATACTGCCATCTGGTGTATAAATTGAGAAATAAGCATGATTAAGATATACATTATTGGGCATTAAGATATACATTATTTTAATGTTTTTTGCATGTTACTTTCGAATACTCCAGCTCATAAAAAATAGCGGGTGAAACTTCTCCAGATTGTTTTGATGTGAGAGCGAAGGAAGGGGCTCAAGATTACTGTTTTGATAAGAGATATCTCTTATTTTAATGAAAAAATGTATAATCAAGATTAGACTTAAGAAAAAAAAAAGCATTCAGCATTGCTGCTCCATAGCAAGTAGACAATGCCATGAAGAGTGCTTAACAACAAAATAGACTTCAAATTACAATTTTACAAGCAATTATAGGTATCTTATGAAGTTAATTACTAGCTTTGTCAAAAAAGAACTACAATTTGAAGTTTACCATTGTGCAACTCTCCAGATATTGTACCTTCACCAGGAGGATTGCCATCTTGATCACGCCACTTCCAATCAGGACCTCTGACAATTCTTGCACCAAGTAACATATACTTAATCTGCTGTTTAACAGCCCTTCTTTGACGACGCAAATTTGCTTCAGCTTCTTTGGCAGCTTTACCTAATATAAAAAATCAGAAAATTGGAAAATGCTATCACACAAAACAAACAGTCGGATTAACAAATAAACACTTATCAATGAAAACATTTGTGGAGAAAAAAGTTTTTTTGAATTTAATTATGAAGCAAATGAAATTTTTATTGAGAAGCATACTGCTCTTCAGTTCTTAGGATTATTCGTTTCATCAAAAATAAACATTTGACAGGGAAATTTTAAAGCTCCTGTTATATAATATTGCACTTATGATGCACCAAAATTTAGTTTAGAAAACATGTATAGCAATTATCAGTTAAAGAGAACAGCTTTTGCATCAATTCAAAACTGAAGGACATATTTAGCATTTGATAAAAAGAGAAACAGATCTGCATACCTGTTAACTACCCCGGAACTTCCGGACGATCTCTGGAAATTCCAGTGTATTAAAGGCACTTCGCAAAGATATAACTATTACCTGAAAATAAGCCTAACAACTAAATTTAAAATCTTTTTGCCGATGCCGTCACATAATCTTATTCCCCCCTTTCACGTCAGCTCTTTCTCCTCCCATTGGTGAACAGTGTTTTTCGGCTACGTGATCTTGCCCTTGTGTATAGTACTGACGTCGCTTAACCTGCAGAGCTAGAACTGGTTGAGCAACGCCACCATCAAAGCTGCAGTGCGTGTGAGAAATGTTTCTTCTTCTCTCTCTAGAATAGTTTCTTGCAAGCATACAAAGCTTACTTTTTCGTTCGGCTGATGCTAGTGTTAGTTGCTGATTGGAGACAGGATTGTCTTCCAAAAAACATTCACAGTTGTATGGGAAAGAATATTCAGTAGAATGGCCTGTATTTACTCATTCGACTAAGTCATCACATTATGTTCATTGCAACATTTGCAAATGCGATTTTTTGATTGCTCATGGAGGTCAAACTTATCGTTTAGAGCACGTAAATGGATCACGCCATCGAACAAATCGTGCATCGTCCTTTACCAGTAAAAGCATTAAAGACATGTTTTCAGGATCTACAAAAGAAAACTAAAATTTAATAAAAGTGGAGACTCTCTTTGTAAATGTTTTTGCCTTTATACATTGTGGACCACAGAAGTCTGTTATTTAAATGCACATTCCCAGATTCGGTTATTGCCAACAAATTTAAATGTGCTAGAAAAAGAACCCTACAGAAATTTGCAAAATTTTAGCTGAAACAATGCAAAATTATTTATATGCCATGATGAGAACCAAAATGTTTACTTAAGCGACTGACAGCAGCAATTTGTCTCGCAACAAAATTTTTCTAATTTGAAGATTTCCAAGATTTTTGCGAGATTTACTGAAAGCTACTTATGTTGCTTTGACAGAACAAAAAGAATATTTTTTTGATTGTTATGTAACAATGTCATGAAGAGAGATTTTGTTACTTAATTAAAATTTACAATTTCTCTTTTGCTTCATAAGTATTCTGTCCACAATTCTTTGATAGTTTTCTCATTTCATATTGACAGTTTAAAATTAATTATAATTTTTTGAAACTGATAAGAAAGTAAGTGAATTAATACTATAGTTCTGTTTACTTTTTATCAACTATCAAAGATAAATTAATCATGATTTAATTATTTAAGATGGTCTAAATATTATTGAATAACTATCAATTTTAAACATTTTCTATTAAATATGTCCTTCCAATTATAAAGTTTTTAAATTTATGCATAGAAATATAACTAAATTTGTTTCACATTATACTCCTGAAATGACTCCCAAAACTCCTGATGTTTTTAAGCATTGCCCCTGAAAACTTTTCTACAATGTTACCAGGTCTGGATCTGTTACAATAAAGAATTGTAATACCTAAATGTGTGATGTATGTAAATTGATGACAACTTGATAACAATATTTAGATATAGGAAACCTAGTTGAAGAACAGATGACAGGAAATTATAATTCTCTCACACATTTTACAGCAATTAAATAGTAATTATAAAAAAACTTTTAAATATATCGCTTATTAGGAAACATACATATATATATTTTTTAGAATGCATATCATAAACAAACATAACAAAAACTTAACATACTTAAAAAAAATTACAAAAACAACTTCTTATAGTGGCTATTGAGTGTCGCAAAAATAATAAACAGAATTTTTTTTTATTTTTTCTGCTTAATGAAACTCTCAGCTTTGTTGTATTTCTAAAAGTTTTACTAACACTATAAAATAAACAAAATTTTTGCTAAATACTATAAAATCTGCCAAATAGAAGTTTTAAAAGTTTAATGATATGAAACTGTTAGAAGTCCTAATTATACTTGGAGAGATTTAAGTTGATCATGCAACAATTTTAATCAAACAAACCAAATTATTACAATTTAACTTTTCATATAGTGGAAGGATAATGAACAGTTTCTTAAAAATATGAACGACAATTAAATTTTTTTTTTCAATAAACTAATTATGCTCAATTTAGATTAAATTTTCAAAAGATCATTTCTTGAAAATATTTTTTGTTTTGAAAATCATAATGTTAATAAAGCAGAAATATTATCCGGCTCATAAAATAAATTACAAGTGTTTGACTTTAGATATTTTATGTGTGATGCATGATTGTCTCTTAAAGATACATATGTTTGACCATATGTGACTAAAAAAAGACTTATTCATAATTATAAAAACCCATAAACTGTGGAACAAAATTTAGATGCTCCACAGGTAGCAGTGGAATTATATAAGTAAAATTATTGAGAAAATGAATATTTCTTAGCATATTTTTTAAAATAATATTTCTACAAAATAAGAGCGGTAAGATAAGTCTTTTTATAAATATTTAATAAGAAAAATGCAATAGTAAAAGCATACCTAAATCATCACAAACTCCAGTAACCATGCCATAAATTTCAAAACCAGACAATGATAAATAATGTGTTTGCCCACTAGCATTTTTTCCGGTCTGTTGAAGCCTGATGTGACGCCAACCTTGAACCTCATTTGAAGGTGGATCTAGAGGCCATGATGCAGTAGAGCCTGGTTCATTCAAAGCACAATCATCAACATGAGTAAATAAAGTTAACCAATTTATACCATCTTTTGAAACTTGAAAGAGCCAATTTCGAAGAGCAGACCTAAAATGGAAAACACATATTTATAGATCAAAAATATATATATATTAAAGAATAAGAATGAAATTTAACAACGTTAAAACACTCTACAAATTTACTTAATAAAAGTTCACAACTTTCTTTTCCTTCATGATGAATGAATTTATTATATGAAATGTGTTAAAAAGAACTAGACTATGATTTTTTACTTATTTTTTAAAATTTTTATTTATACAGTACGACCTCACAAATCCGGACATCTAAAATCCAGACTCATGTCCAGTTCATGAAAAAAAAAATTCTAAGTCAATTGTCCAAAAAAAAAAAATAAAAGTAAAAAAAAAAAACACTTTAAATAAAAATTTAAATATAAAAGCGCAAAACCACAACTCTTTTTCAAACAATGAAGCTGACTTCCGAGATGGTCGCAGAATAACGTTGTCAATAAAACAAAGTTTCTAAAGCAATAAGTTTATTTAAAAACATTGGTAGACAAACTGTCACAAACAGAGTGACTAATGAAAAGAAAGAATACAAAATAATCTGCTTCAACAGAAGCTTAAATACTCTTTACACAGATAACGGATGACGTCATGACCCACGCAAGAATGACTAACAGCAAATGAAAAGAAACTGGCCGATCCCCGCAGACCATGACGTCACCGATGCAAGTTGAATGTATGAGATCGTCCTCTTCGATGACTAACAAAGATCGAACATTATACCTTTTAGCCTATATTTGTCTAACATGAGGCCCCCTCTCATGCCTTCTACTTTTATAAAAAATACAAATACAGTTTATCAAAATCTTCAATAAACTAAAAAAATATTAAAGAAATATTTAATTTCTTTAAACCAACATTTAAGTTGTTTCTTTCCTGAAACTAACCAGAAGATTAAACCTTCACAAATATTGTTGAACAAAATTTCTCAACTCCTAACTTAGTTAAAGGCTTTGTAAAAACGTCTGCTAAGTTAAACTTACCCCTAACGTAACAGCAAAAAATTTATCATAAAATAAATTTCTTAAAAAATTTTACCTTACGTCAATGTGTTTCGTTCAACTATTTTCAATAGGGGAATGGGAAATATTATACCACCTACTGATATTCTGTCATCCCTGTTAGCAGCGAAATCTAAGTCACAGTATCAATTAACATTTAATTCCTCAATATTTGACAATTTTAAGAAATAATCTTGAGCATTTTGAACATAACCTAATAATCTTAATAAAGTGTTTTAAACCTGGGTTTTCTTGAAATTGTGATAATATATTTACTGCATAGCAAATATCCGGTCTTGTGCGATTAGCTATGTAAGACAAACAACCCAAAATGTTCCGAAGTGGCAATTTTGTCATTTCATCCACTTCGCTTTTAGAAGAGGGACAGTCAGCTTTTGAAAATAAGTTACCCTTTGTAATCGGCAACGATGACAGGGGAAATTTAAAGCTAGAAAACATTTTACAATTTTTTTGGATGTTACTCTTTTGATGTAAGAACAACTCACTATCCTTTTGGACAAATTCAATACCTAACAACTTACAAGTTTTATTCAAAATTTTTAAATCAAAATTATCACCTAAATATTTAATAGCACTGTCTACTTCATCTTTTTGTCTTAGCAAAAATCATTATGTCATCTACATAAATTATAAGAATTAAATTTTTATATACATATGTACAATTACACCACTTTAATCTTACAAACTTTAAATTTTCAAGTGTATTATCCAATTCAAAAAACTACTCTCGACCACTTTGTTTTAGTCCATAAATAGCTTTCTTTAATTGACAAATGCCGTCTTGCTTATTTCAATCAACAAAACCTTGAGGTTGATGCATACATACATCTTCATTCAAATTGGTGTAAAGATAAGCACACTTGATATCTAATTGGGAATGATACCATCCTAGAATACAAACTAAGATTGTGAAAAACATTCTTACAACAACAAAATTAATCACGGGACTAAATATTTTGTCACAACTTTCACCTAGTATTTGCTTAAATCCCTGGGCAACTAAACCAAAATTCTTTTATTTTTAGGAGTTGGAACCAAATCCCAAACTTTTCTTTCTTTCATAGTATTAATCTCATCAGACATGGCTAATTTCTAATTTTTAACTTGGGGAGATTTTAAACAGTCTTTATAATTTTTAGGAATTTTTATATCAATATAATTTGCTTCATGTTTTATGTTATGATATACCTGAAAATTTGAAACTTCATAAAAAGCATTTTTCCCACTGAAATCAAATAAACCTTTATCATACTTTATGTTGTTACTATTACAGTAATTTTCAACATCGTTATAGGATCTGAATCTCACATTTACCCCTTCAATATTATAATAAATATCAGTTCTACTGTTATCTGGACGTGGTGCAGCTTTTCTAATCCACGAAATGTTCTTACACGGAATTAAATCAGGCTTTATGCTTGAATTATCCATATCTTCATCTGAAGCACTTTCGTCCAAATCTGGATATTCAGATTTAAAACTAGCAAGATTACGTTTAATGGGTTTGGTGCCCAGTACGGCTTCCACACCAATTACACTTTCTTCAAAACGAACATTTATTGTTTCAACAAGTTTCCTTTCATTCTTAAGCCATATTCTATAACCCTTCGTATGCATTGCATAACCTAGCATAATCCCTTCTATAGCTCTCATTCGAAGAAGTTTATTTCTCAACTGTTTTAGTTGACCCACAAATGCTAAACAACCGAATACTTTCAAATGAGTGACTGATGGTTTTTTACCACTAAACAATTCAAAGGGAGTTTTAATTCGGTTTTTATGACAAACTCTATTAAAAGTGTAAGTAAAGCATAGTAAACCTTCAGTCCAAAAGGCATCTCTTAATTTAATAGATTTTAACATTGCTTTAATATTGTCTAAGGCGGTTCAATTATAGCATTCACTAACACCATTTTGTTCTGGTGTATAAGCGTTAGTACGCTCAGATTTTATACCTTCATTTTCAAGAAAATCACTAAACTCTTTATGGCAAAATTCCATGCCATTATCAGTTCTAACATTTACAATTTTGCAGTTTAAAAATCTTTCAGCACGCTTTTGATACCTTATGAAACTATTAAAAACATCAGATTTCTTTTTAATGGGAAAAACAGTAACTTTCCTTGAAAAATCGTCAGGGATAGAAAGAAAGTACTGACTTCCACCATGTGAAATGACAGACATTGGACCACATACGTCCATATGTAAAAATTCTAAAAGTTCCTTAGACCTTATACTTAAATTTGGTTTAAACAAAATTATTTTAGATTTAGCTTATTTACATTCTTTGCAATTACCATCTGAAAAATTAAGATTAGGTAATTCCTTTCACACTAGAACTTTTATTTGCTTGAGTTATATAATCACAATTTATGTGGCAGTACCTTAAATGCCAGATATTTAAATCATTTGTCTGAGCAGATACATTTAATAATTGCTCATTCGCATCGCTAACATTTTTGTCAATAACTAAATCTTTATCAGGCTTAGTATAAACATTAGGTTCAAAATAATAAAAGCCATTAATTCTTTTACAATAGAAAATCTTCTCATTTACCCAATTCTACACAGAAATACAATTTTTAGCACCCACAAAATAACCTCCAGCTTTCTCTATTATAGAACCAGAAATAAGATTTCTTCTAAGTTTAGGGAAATACATGACATTTTGTAAAGTTACTCTGTACATTTTACCATTTACCTTATTCAAAAATTTCACTTTTCCAACACCTAAGATTGGGCTTTCAATGACACCTACAGCTAAAGACATGGACGCATTTTCTACAGTTTCATATTCAAAGAATAAATCCAAATTATTACAAAAATGTGTTGAAGTGGCAGTGTCAAATAGTCAACTTTCTTTCTCAATTTCATGACACACATAGCCAACATTTGCTTTAACGGTATAAAGACTATTATCTAAAACATTTGTAGGCATATTACAATAAGAATTATCATTTGGATTTTGTTTAAATTTATTCTTTATATTCTTTGAATTACACTTTAATTTTTGCTTACAAACTGATATTAAATGACCATATTAGTTACAACGATAACAAGGTCCTATCTAAGATTTATCATAACTAGTTTTGGATTTAGACTTAGTATTAGCAGATTCTAAATTTCTCTTACAATTAGAAGAACCAGATTTAAACTTCTAAAAATTAGTTATACTTAACTTTTCATTAAAACTTGAATTAACGTTATAAGCAAAATCACTAACTTTATTTAAATCAAAATTTAGTTGCTTAAGTCTACTTTCCTCCAAAAGTAATTCGTCTAAAATGTTCTTAAATTTAAATTTAGTGTCCTCCCATCTCTAAATAATTTGAACAATACCTTGAAAGTCCTTGGGTTAAGTATCTTATTAGTTGAAATCCTTGTGGTATAGGTCGTCAACAGGATGTCCTGCTTCTTTCAGCTGAGAAACCAGGTTCCTTAATCTAGCAGCAAATATTCCAATTTCTTCTCCTGGGGTGCATTTCAGGTCAAAGAATTGGTCTAGGAGTTGAATCACTCTTGCTCTCGTAGTCGGTTCAAAATGTTGCTTTAGAATTTTCCAAGCTTCAGCACCATCGGGTTCGATACTAAAAAATATTGACATGTACGCTTTGTCCCGCCTCCAGAGGTATTCTTGACTTTCTTTTCGGCTTGCGTTTGAAGGCAGGGCAGGTTCAGTTTTGGAGATAAAACTCCATGCTTCTTGGTCCATGAGGATTACTTTCATATTTTCTTTCCATGTACTCCAATTTGGCGAATTCAGGAAATCTATATGCAGGTTTGAAGATTCCATGACGAAAAAATTATAACTAAAAGATTCCAAAAACAAAAGAAGAATCCCGTTGCTCGTTCTATACTAGATACAAAACTTCGTTATCTATATCAGTAGCCATCAAATTCGGATGTGTCGACTTATATTCCGAACTAAAGTTCTTTCAAAAAAATCCTTACAGTTAGTTTTGTCAACTGGAGAAAAATTCCTTAGAAGCATCATATTTTTTTAAAAATGTTCTATTATTTTTAGAATCCACAAAATCTTGGAAGTACACCATAACAAACTTGAGGGCTAAACTGACAATTCACTTTGCAAAAATGGCGGGTGGGAACAGCCCCCATCTTTAAGCTTCTCCATTTGCAGTTGACAATGACTCAGCTAAATCCAGGCTAATGCAAATTTGATATTCAGGAAGGTAGAAAATGAATCCCAGTTATACCTAAAACATGGCCCATAACCATGACATCCAAGATTGTTGCAGAATATTGTTGTATCTGTTAGTCAATAAAACAAATAAGAAAAACGAAGTTTCTAAAGTAATAAGTTTATTTAAAAACATTGGTAGACAAACTGTCACAAACATAGTGACTAACGAGAAGAAAGAAAACAAAACAATCTGCTTCAACAGAAGCTTAAAATACTCTTCACACAGATAACGGATGACGTCATGATCCACGCAAAAACGACCAACAGCAAATGAAAAGAAACTGGCCAATCCGCACAGACCATGGCGTCACCAACGCAAGTTGAATGCATGAGATCGTCCTCTTCGACGACTAACGAACATCGAACCTTATACCTTTTAATAGTCTAACAGAAGCAGTGGATGAAGAGGTGGGGGTAGGGAGTGAATGAAAGCGTATAGCTAATATGGAAATTCAAGTCATTCTTATCATTGCTTTATAGATAAGGGGTGCAAGAGCAGGAATTCTTCTGCTGCCTTGTTTTTCCCTTGAATGAAGAAAGAAAACTGGTTCTTTCTTAACGTTGAAGCTTAGGAGGCAGGGACAAATTCTTTCATCCCCCAGCCTCAACAACAAGAAAAGGATTAGCATCAGCTGGTACAGTCTAACCCAATTCCAGTCTAGAAGCATCTGTTTCAGTTATAAGTTGATCATTTCAAATTCAAATTCAGTTTGAGTTTCAAGCCCATATTTTTAGTTTCAATTGCTAACATTATGTTATCTAAACGATCAATTAAGGGAAAAAACGAAAAAAAAGTTCGAAGAAGAGGAAGCATAATTCACTTTCAATTTTAAGAAAATAGAATTACTGCGGAAGTATAACTCAGAAACTTTAGGGGCTAATCTTTGCATAGAATATGAGCTCGGCAAATCCACTGTTTATGATTTAATAAAACAGAAGGAAAAAGTACTGCAGTTTTTCTCGAAAAGTGATGTACCTGAAGAGATGAACAAAAGAAAAACGATACGCAAAGCTAACATCGAAGATTTGGATAATATAATGATAAAATGGGAGCGACAAAGAAGTGAGTAAGTGCTTTGACCAGAGCAATTATTATGGCACAGGCAAGGCTCTACCACAAAGACTTGAAAATAGAAATGCCTAGTGAATTTTCTTAAGGATGGTTAGATAGATTTAAAAAATGTCATGAAATAAAGAAGAAAATTAAGAATTTGCGGGGGAAAGGCGATTGCTGATGTTGAAGCTGCCGAACATTTTATTAATAAATTTTCAAAATTCGTAGCCAAAAATGATTTATCTTCCGATCGAATATATAATGCAGATGAAACTGCTCTCTTCTGGAGCTATGTTCCAAGAAAAACCCCAACCACTGCAGATAAAAGCAATCCAGCCGGTTTGAAAGATATAAAAGAGAGGCTTTTTAAGTTGGCGTGCACTAATGCATCCGGATCTCATTGCCTCAAGCTGATGGTAATCGGTAAAAGTGCCTTGATCATTGAAAAACATTCAAAGTCTACCTGTTGTGCACAAAGCAAACAAACCAGTGTGGATTACGCAAGAATTGACGGAAGAATGGTTTAACGATCATTTCATTCCTAAAGCTCGAGCGCTCACTGCAATGCTGTTGGGCTTCCAAGCAATGCCAAGATTATCTTCTTCAAAGATAATTGTACAGCGCACCCTCCAGCTGAAATTTTACATAAATCAGGAGTTCAGGTAACTTACTTCCAAATTGTACTTTGCTTATTCAACTGATGGATAATAGAATATTAAGATCCTTAAAATATAAATATAAAAAAAGACTTCTTGGATGAAATGCAACGTTCTATCAATCAGAGCAAGAGTTCACAGAATTTTTAAAGGAGTTTGACAAAACGATTGCCCTTTACTCTACCATAAATGTTCAAGAAATAATTTATTTATATTCAATTAATTGTGTTGATTTAAATATATCATTATTTTAAGCTACTTTTTATCTTTATAATTTTTAGTGTTTCTTATTTATTATTTAAAGCGTACATTTATGTTAAGTTGTTAAAATTGACGTCGGAGGTTTATGCATTTGATCGCGAAATCGGTGGGCGAATTCAAAATTTGATATTTCTAACAATTTAAGCAAGGTATCTAAGATCCGGAAATTTAGGAAATCTGGATGTTCCAAACCTCCGAGCAGTTCAGATTTTTGAAGTTGCACTGTAGTAACAAGCTCATACTAATTACTTACATAAAGCTATTGCAAATTACTTCAAGAGGGAAACTTTAACTACAGAAAAAATAAAATAAAAACTACTAATTTGACTTTCCAGCAAATAACGAATATTCAGAAACACTTAATTTTAAATCAATAGCAATTGTAAAGGAGTTCTAGTTCAGCTGCAACAGTAAAGGTTATGATATTTATAGCTTAATGTTCCTCCTTTTTCTTACTAAGCTTAAAAAGAAAACTTTTGCAAATAAAATCATTTAATTTATCGAAAAAGAAACAAAATAAAAATAACTTAGCTTTTGTATTTACTGACGTCACATAATTGAAAGAAAATAAAGTATTTCTTACAGTACTTATGCTAAATAAGGTTTCATAACAAAACAAAAAAATTATTCTACTGTGAAAAAATTTAATATGTTAACTATAAAAGGTTCAAGTAAATGATTTGTCATTTGATGTTAACACAATACAAACTTAACATAGCTTGAACTCCCTCAGAATGAAGGAATGAGGGCATAATCCCCAAATATTGATTTGCTGTTAAAGAAAAAATGACATGTTTGCTTGAAAAAAGTTCTCTACTTCCATGTTAACCTATGAAGAAGTATATTATATAGTATTTCCTCAATTATTTCATAACTAATTTAAATGTTTGATTTTTTTTTCTTTTTGTAATATTTTAATGATTGAAATGCATTTTATTTAACGTGTGTAACAAATTTTGAGGTTAGAAGTATTTTTAAAAATTCCACAACTGATTAGTCTGGCTTTTGCAGTTATAAAATCCAAGAAACAAAAATTTATATAACAATTTATTTTTTTAAAAGTTCTTCAGTATTTGAGTTTTTAAAAATGACTACACATTTAAGTTTTTCGATTTAAACATCTCAAATAAAAATTGAAACACAAATATTAACAGTGGGTTTTTTTTAAATTAAGAAACTCAATCTAAGTATAAATTGTGATACAACATTAAAAATAGAAAATAAAATATACAAAATTATTTAAATGAATCTTTTTGAATCATCACATGTACACTTATGACTTGGAAATCAATCTTCTACAATGACTAATAGAATAAATGACAGAAGATAAAGTGAGAATAAAAGAGTGATAAGACTTGTATGTAAAGTACTTTACCTGCCATAGCCTCTAGCATGACGTAGTGTATAGCGATTAGGAATTAACCAAAGCCCTAAATCTATAGCAAACCAAGCTCTTCTGCAAGTAAATGAAAGACAAGAACTTGAAAGATAAGGTAAATAAAATGTAAGAAAGGTAAATGATTCATAAATAATGAATAAAAAGAATTAACACATTTTCATCAATTCTGACGTGGTGTTGTGAAACTACTCTTTAGTGACATTACTTACGTCAAGTAAATGTCTCTGGAAAAAAACGTGAGATAATAGCATAGAAAACAGGGACAAAACTGTGATACAAAAAAGGGAGATAAATTTCTTGAATTAATTTTTAAATAATCCAAAGTTTAAGAAAATTCCACAAAGCAATAAAGTATCTTTTTATGGTGAGATATTTAAATACAAAAATTTAGTTTGTACGAAATTTAAAAGAAATTTTTATGAACATTAACTATATTAGAAAATTGCAACTTAAAAAAAAGATAAATACTATGAAATACCTAATAAGAATCCCTCACATTTATATGAAAAAAATGCCTTTCTGTTAGGGGGAGGGGTTAGAAGAGGCCTATTGAAAAAAAAGCATTTACAATCAACACAATTACGAAATCAACATGTTTGATATGATATATGACAAAGATATTAATAAACGTAATTATAGGAAAGTAAAACAATGCATAAAACCAAATATTTCAGTTAAATATATTTCAGAAATATAGTTACAAAAAAAGATTTTAGAGATTTAGAAATATAAATACTTTAGAAATATAATTACAAAAATAGATTTTAGAAATATAATTACAAAAATTGATTTCTAAAATATATTTTACTTAAAATAACTATCACATAAATAGCAATAACCGCATTTGATCAATGAACAATTAACAAATAAAGGGAAACAATAAATAATAAAAGAGGCGATTACTAGGTTCAAAATGTGATGAAATCTAATATTACTAAAATATTGACTACGTTTTTTTTTCGAAATTAGAAAAAAAATGAATTGAAAAGTCAATACTTCTAACAGCTAAGAACACAATTTTGAAGAGTTTGTTAGCCTCCATCCTTTTTTATTAGCAATTAATCTGGGCAAATACACATTTTTCAAATGTTCTACTTTTTTATTTAATATTATAGGATAAAACAAGTTTTGGTTGAAAAACATGCCAGTTTAAAATAAAGAAAAATACAAGGTTAACTTCTAAAAATCGAATGCACACAAATATCAAAAAGATTCTAATTTTGCATTTTAAATAGAACTTAAAGAGTAAAAATGTCATAGAAATGCACTAAGATTATGTTTGTTAAGAACTCTTTGTGTAGTAAAGAGTGTAACAGTTATTTATTTTAAATATGTTGAAACAAAGCATTTCAAATATTTAAAAGCAAAACAGGAATAGAAATCAAAGCTTACTTATCATCATTGGTATGACAATTTAAAGCAGAAGTCTCCCTGCTGAGTATATCTTCAAGTCTACCATAAGGCAAGTTTCTGCCCTCTGATGCTGTTACCATTACAAGACCTACTTGAGCTGGATTAACCCACTCTGAAACAGTTCTAAACAAAGAAAAAATCAGAAGCAGAATTGGGAATTAAAAAGTTAAAACAAAAAAAATTATTAAAGCAAGTCTAACTCTAACAAACTTTTTGATTTCTCAGGAGAAATTTATTTCTCTGAAATGTCTGCAGTTAATTTTTATGATACCCTCCTCCATATAGCACTAAGTAGGGAAATATTAAATTTGTATTACACTTAGATGTATTACATTTGTATAAGTCAATTAAAATATCCTAATGTTTAGTATATTTTATATTAATCAGAATATAATAAATCAAATTAACAACAATTAGTAAATTTTAACTTTTTGAGTTATTTTAAGAAATTTCACAAGATTTTCAAGTTTTTAATATATCATTTTCTTAACTACATTATAGCTGTTTCCAAAAACTAAATCAAAATATCAAAATCCACAGCATTTGTAATAATATAACAGATCTAATAATAAGTACAAAATCATAATGAAAAATTTAAATTATTTCACCATAAAAATATAAATTTTGCAAAAGTATAGAAACTAATTCAGCTTATATCAGAAAAAAATCAACATCAAGACAAATTAAGATTAAGTCAGAAAAAATGAAACATCAAGATAAGTTCAGACTGCATACAACAATGCAAAATAAAAAGCAAGAAATTTTTCATAATCAAATAAAATACTCTAATGTAAACAACAAAAACACTTGGTAAGTGCATGGACTATTTGGCAAAACTTAAACACTGCATTAGAAACATTTGGCTTGAACATAAAAAATGTATTACATGCAGTTTGATTTTACAAATACATTGAATTACATACATACAATCTTAGCTTATATGCCTTTTGTAACACAGTAAGTGAAAAATACAGTAGAGAACTAATTATCCAAAATGTTCGGGATCATCTATATCCCTCATGTCTGAATTTCTTGGTTTTCTGGACTGCTAAAATGATTCAAAACAGCCTAACTATATTCCTACTTAAAAATTGAATTTAAAAGATAGCTGATTTTAGCTGTTTTAGTATTCTTATTAAAATCTATATTTTCACTTTACTCTTTTTATTTTATTATATTTATGTAATAATGCATTGCAAAGCATATTTCTTATAATTTCCTTACTACCCTCTGTTTGCTGATATTTCTCTTGTAATTCAAAGTAAAAACTAAATCATGCATTTCATCTGATTTCGTTTACGAGATACGGATTTTATTTTGGAAAGAAAAAAAACATTGATTAAAATTAAGAAAAATAAACAGTCTAACTTTCTCCATTCTACCCAGCAATCAATCACAGAGACTGAATTGAGAAGAATTTCTTCCTCTGCTTTGAGTATTTTCAGAACAAAGTTAAAAAAGCGGAACAAATACGATTTAATCGGAACAGTTGGCAGCGACATGTACGAGGCACCACATGAAAAGGGAACAAATAAACGAAAAACAAACAAATGCAAGAACGGCCAAAAATAAGAAGGAGCGGAACTGACAGAACTATAATAAACGCATGCGCAAATTCAATATGCGTTGCACCAAGAATGAAAACCAGGGATCAAATTTTGATGATCGAAACAAAACTGCTTAGAAGTCAGCAAACTCAGCAGCCAAGAACCTCATCCTTTGTACTCTACAGCGGAAGTCACGGTTGTCAAGGCAATGGCGCACCTTTCAAAGCTCGTCCATTTTCTCTTGGCTATCATTCTTTCTCAGAAGGCTACTGTAGGGGGGAAAAGTTTGTTCCAAGTCCGGCTACCGTTTTAGTGGCTTGGGTTTCCGCAGTCATGGAGGAGGGAGTTTCTCTAATAATTGGACTCCCCTAAAAACAGGGTTGCCACAAAAAAAGCGAACAAAATATTTGCTTTTAGTAGCCTAAAACGTGAAAATAGTAGCCAAAAACTAGGAAAATAGTTGCCTAAATAAGAAAAAAAATTCATCAAAAATATGACAAATTTTGTTAATGACTTAATTGTCATATACCATGATCCATTCAGTCAAGTTGGTGGCAAATATGATAATTTTTACATAAACGTAAATGTTTATATATATATATATATGTATTTAGATAGATAGATATATGAAAAGTAATTACAGTGATCTCTCATTTATGCGCGGGGGCGAGGGGCCACAGGAAAAGCGCGTATAAGTGAGACACGCGTAAAAAAAGTGAAGCCATAATAAAGTGAAAAGCCATAATAAAGATCTTAAAAAGAGAACATTAATACATTTTACAACATTATACTTCGAATTAATACTATATGTACTTGACTGAACATTTAAATAAAATGAGATTCAAATTTTAATATAAACTATAAATAAATAAGTTAAAGAAAATTTAAATGCTTACATACCCAAATTTAATTTTTTATTCCAATTATGAATTTTTCACAAAATAATTTACAATCGAGGTTTGTTTTTGTTTTCGGGAGTTTTCAAAAAGAGTCTTTTCAAGTCCATCAAGACTTGAAAAAGTTCCTTCACTTCCAGAATGAAATTGAAAATAATCTCGTAGAGTTTCTAGTGCCTGTAAAGCGGCTGTGTGGGTTGGGGGAACTTTTGCGGTATCTTCTTCATCAATGTCGTCTATCTCTTCATCATTGTCGCCACCATTTATTTCAGCTGCAATTTCTCCAATATCTCGTATTTGAGCCGTATTTAAATGCTCATCGACGTCAACGAATTCGTTGAAAGTACCATTACCCATTCCACCAGACACAGTATTCCAATCCTCTTCACTAATGTCGTTTTCATTTTCGGGCTCTGGCTCTTCACAGCCAGATTCTTCTGGAAGGAGAAATCCCGCTTTTTTAAAGCAGTTTTGAATACACTTGTCTGTGATGCTTCTCCATGATGAGCACATCATGTGCATTGCATCAAGGACAGTGATTTGCTTTAGCTCGTCTTTTGCCTGAAGTTTTGTTTCCATGGCAGACAAAAGACGACGAGTTAAAGTTTTTCTATAGTGAACTTTTACACAACGGATGATGCCAAGATCCAAGGGTTGAATTTTGCTAGTGCAATTTGCAGGAAAGAAAACAACTTTCGTGTTATTGAAATTCGGTAAGTCTTGTGGATGAGCAGGGCATTGATCCATGAATAAAAGAACTTTTCGTTTTTCTTTTTCCATTTTTCTATCAAACTTATGAACGAAATCCCAAAAAATGTTCGATGTCATCCACGCCGTTTTATTGCTACTATAGTCGCAGGGGAGCTTTTTCACGCTCTTAAAACATCGCGGTTTGCTTGATCTTCCAATGACTAATGGTGTGAATTTTTCTGAGCCATCAGCGTTGCAACATAACAAGACAGTTAACCTTTCTTTACTTTTCTTCCCACCATGACATGATTCTCCTTTAAATGATAGAGTTTTGTCGGGCATCATTTTAAAAAAAAGTCCTGTTTCGTCACAATTGTAAATGTTTTTTAGTTCGTATCCTTTTATTAAAGTGGCCAAGAACAGTTTCTTCATTTACACTTCCACTTTCTCCAGAAAGGACACGAGTTGCTAAGCCATGTCTGTTTTTGAATTTTTCAGTCCATCCGTGAGATGCTGAAAAGTTTTGCATATCAAAACTCTTGGACAACTCTACAGCTTTCTCTCTCAAGAGTTCAACATTAACGGGAATGTTTGAAGCACGAGCTTCTTTGAACCAGGTCAATAAAACTTTTTCAAATTCCTCGTACTTCCCACCTTGAATCCTGCTTCTTTTCTTCGATTGCACACCACATTCTCGATTAGCTATTAAAATCGCTTCTCGATTTTTTAAAATCCCTCTTAACGTTGATTCGGGGATATTAAAAGACTCCGCCAAAGCTTTTTTCGAGGTGAAAGAATTTTCTTCGAATTTTTTTATAACATCCATTTTAAATGAAAGCGACAATTTTGTTCTCTTCGCCATGCTGAAAAGTAAGCATCTAACTAAACACCGACGATTCAGTTAGTCG
Organism: Parasteatoda tepidariorum; assembly: GCF_982258835.1. NCBI lineage: Eukaryota > Metazoa > Arthropoda > Arachnida > Araneae > Theridiidae > Parasteatoda > Parasteatoda tepidariorum. Next base: position 8,024,764 of record NC_141765.1, read on the forward strand.
ACGATGTGACGTGGTTTTTGCACTAACATCTTTAATTGGCTGTCAGTTTTACCTACCTCGATCACAAGAGCGACCCCTCCTTGTACCCCTCTAAGGGAAATGTGTTCCTGGAATTTGAACAATAGGGGTAAGAGATAAAAGAGGAAAGCAGTAGGGGGGGGTCATCTAAGGCCTTAAAATGAGGGTTGTGACCACACAAAGATAAGAAAAACGAGAGCATTCCAAGAAAAACATGTCAAAAGGATGAAAATTCTTATGATAAGCAATATGCTACACTTTTGAGACCTCTTATTTTTAAAGTGAGAAAATTTTTGTGCCGCACATAAGTGAGAGGTGGTTCTTCAGAGCAGCGCATAAATGAAAAAGAGTTATCATTGTTTTTCTATATTCCCAGCCAGGACTGCTGGAAAAGCGCGCATAAGTGAGAAACGCGTATAAAAGAGAGCGCGCATAAGTGAGAGATCACTGTACTCAAATTTTAAATTCATGCATCGTAATATTGTGATTTTTTTTTCTAAATCATGCGGAATTTTGTAGCAATAATCATTGAAAAGGCGATCGAGAAATAAAATAGACTTACAATGGAATCTGTGTAGATTGAACAAATTAAAAAGTGAAGACTCAAATTTGCAATTCAAAATTTTCAAAGAAATAAAAAGTTTAATGTGTTCAGAAACTATCCTGTGGGGTGCATATTTTCCACCTAATTTATGCTTTAGAAAAAACAGTGCTAGGAGTTCAGAAAAGTCTCCCAATAGTCTCCTTTGCCTGAAAATAGTTGCTTTTGCCTTTTCAGGGAAAAAAAAGTAGCCATAGTCGCCTCATGCCAAAAATAGTTGCAAATAGTTACATTTTAGTCACCTGTGGCAACCCTGTAAAAATTCATGCTTTGGAACATGGTCAAAAATTTTACAAAATGGGAGAAAAAAGCAGATTTCCATTTTTTTGCGAAAGTCTTCCATCCCTGACATTAGTGCATTGTTTTAACTAGTTAACGCAATGCATGTGTACTCTTTTTGAATAAATTAATATATTAAAATCATACTTTCAATTAGTTTGTAATTATTAATACTTATGAAAGTAATTTTATAATTATCTTTTAAATAAATTAAATTACTAATTAATAACTAACACAATTGATTTTGATTAATTAAGTAAAGGTAAAACAATATTAAATAAATATTTATAGAAAGGAAACACATGTAGCTTTACCTGCCATTTGTACCAATCCAATAAATAACTCCATTGTCATCAAAATCTTTTTGATGATTAAAAGTGATATGGACATCTGGTTCTTTCAATTTTTTTACAAAGGCAAAGGTTGATCTGTCATAATCATACCATTGTTTTGCAACCTTCAAAAATTATTTAAAGAAAATATATTTTTAATGGTACAAAATGTAATAAAAAGCAAACTAAGCAATTTCAAGGGATAACATAAATATTTTAAAACCCTTGTTTTAAAATATTGCCCCCATAAATTTTTTAAAACCCTTGTTTTAATTTTACATAAGTTGATAGCATGCATAAAATAGAAAAAAAGTAAAAACAACTAACTACAAATTAATCACACATTTTAAATGCTGTTATCTCTTAACAATATCATTTTACTTGCTAGTTCTATAACATCATTTTTCTTAACATTGTGTATAGGCCCAATGTAGTTTCAGTTGCGCAAAATAGTTTTTTTCTTATAATTTTTTTGAAAAATTTAATGTTAAATCCTGATTTTTCAGAACATATTATTTTCAATATGACAGCATCTTATTAAGAAAAATCTCTACATGCAATGTAAGTTACATCAATGACATATAATCAGATATAAAGTTAATCAGTAAATCAGGTATAAATTTAAACAATTATTTATTTAAAAATATTTCAGAAAACTGTAAGAAGTCCTACATCATCAACCATTCATGAGCCCAGTTTCACATATAATTTATTTTTAACATTTCAAATTTAAGTCAAAACATAAAATGTCATAATAAATATTTTAGAGTGACTTTATGATTGTTAATGACATCCATAAACTAATGTGATAAGTTTATAATTAATCCATAAATTAATCTAATCAGTTGTTTTTGTTAAACAGTGGTACTTTTAATTAATGTAATATTTTTCAATCAATGAATTGTTTAAAAAGTCTACAGTATTCATCAGTAAGATTTGATTAGTCACACAAAACTGATTTAAATTTTGGGTGTAAAAAAATATTTTGGGAACTGCATAAATCTTAAATTTAAAAAAATAAAAAAATAATGGTAGAAAAAAGTTTTTTTTTTAATGCATTTTTTATGTGCTATTTGACCAATTTATCTCAAATTTTAAATCTTAGCAATTCAAAATATGTATGTAGCTTAATATAATGTAAAAATAATGGTACCTCTTTAAAAATAATTTGTTATTAACTTGGTGATACGATTTTTTTTTTTTTTACATAAAAAAACCTTAAAATTTTTTTTGAAAGTCTGCATAATTTTTAAACTTGTATTAGTTCTAAAGACTAACAGTAAAAATAACATTTAGTGCCTAAATTTTTTCTCTAGCTGCTATCTAAACAAGTAAAACCACATTATCCAAATTTCAATAAGAGTATTATTGATAACTTTGTCATTAACAATCTCTACCCCTTTTTATCTAAACCAAACAGAAAAAGAATTCAATTACCATTTTTACTAAATGCCTTTCTAACTGTCCAACAGTTGTTAAAGGTTCCATTTTCAGACCTCTACCAGTTCTGTCTATTAAAGCAGTTTCCCCTGGAGCCCTTTCAAGTCTAAATCTAAGTCTTCGAGTTAAAATCTGTCAAAATATTTCAAATATTAATCTTAAAAATATTTTCAAATAAAAAACAAACAAAAAATAATAAAGCACTTTACTCAATACCTGGAGACCATTTCCTCCACCATTTGTATCATAAAGAAGAACAGGTAATTTTTCTATAGATTCTAAAACTGCTACTAATTTTCTTACAAGCGCAATTGATGGTGATACATCCCTGAAAATTAATCAGAATGGTAAATAAGATAGAACACTCGAACACCTTTTGTAAAGACCTCAAATTTGAAATTTTTAAATTCTTAATCACACATTATTCTAAATCAATTTAACTAAAATTGATAAAAAATTTACTCAGTAATTATTTTAAAAAATTTAGAAACTAAGAAAATTACAACAAACTATAATAAATACAACACTTTCTCACATATTTGTATTAAATTGTTCATAACCACACTACTATTTTCTAAATTCATGCTTCCCAACCTGAATATAACACCTGAACATAATAAAACACCTGAACATAATAAAAGTTATAAATTTAAAAAAATTTGAGGCATCATTTTTAAAACACACTTAATTTGTACATGTTCTAATAGAAATAAATCTGTGTGGTTTTTCAATCACTTTTTGGCAGTTACTGCTACGGATTTCCGCGTGGTTTTAAGAAACTCAATAAGTTCAATTCATAATTACGATCCACAATCTTCAAAAAAAATATTATTACTTCTTGACTCGCTGTATTTGTGCAGAGTTTGTAAATCAAAGTGACTCTTCAACTTTCTGCACGTTTTTGGCAGCTATTGATGGATTTTTCACAAGATTTTAAAAAAACTGATATTTGTAAATATGTATTATAATTTGCAAGTTTCAAATTTTAACTATCAGTTTTCGACAGGCTTCTTTAAATACTAATTCCATTGCTAATCAAAATTATTTTTTGATAGTTTCTTCGGCAACTATTAATACGCATTTCTGAAAGTCCAGAAACTTGTAATAGTACAATATTATGAGTCTAGAACATGGAAACTCACATTTAATAATCACTTTTTTATTATTTTTTCCATAAATCCAAGGAAATCCTCTTATTTTTAATATATTGTGTATGAATCATGCATTAAAATGTGTCTTTTATTTATGCCGATTTCATTGTAAATCCAACAGGTTTTATCAGTCTTTGCAGCAGATACAGTATGGGACCCCTAATCCGGCAGGACCCGAAATTCGGCACATAATCCGATCTTTTTTCTTTTTTTTTAAAGAAATTTTTATTAATAAGAGGAAAAAAAATCAGTTATATTCTCTTTCTATTTGGAATTTTATTTTGTTGAAGTAAGTAACTTTATTTTATCTTTCTAAAAAAAAAAAAAAAAGCATGAAAAAAAAATCTTTGTCAAAGGAAACATCTGTTTCTAAAGCAGTTTAAAATATCTAAAGTGACAGGGAAAAGTAAAAACACCTGCATTTTCAATGAACAAAATAAAGAAAAGCAAGTTGAAAGAAACTGATCAATCAATCTTGATAGCTGTGCAAGTGCTCCACTGGTTTTTCCCCCCTTCTTACTCCTTGGTTCCCACATTTCCCTCTCCAGTTTGACCATAAATTAGCCACACTCTTTTGATAATAAAGCTACCACATGGGATACAAACTGAATTCTATCCCTTTTGCTGCTTTTCTTATTTGATGTAAATTATACTCTTTTGTTTTTTTATCATTTATTAACAGCTCGTTTTCTTTTTTTTTTTTTTTTTTGTTAATTGACAGCTTGTTTTTTTTAATCGTATTTAGTTGTTAGCTTGCTTTTTTTTATCATTATTTGTTGTTAGCTTATAAAAAATATATATTGTTTATTGTTTAATATATATTGTTGTGCCAGATTTGGGGTCCTATACTGTATTGCTATACCATATTTCATGTTAACTCAAAATTAATTATCTTGAATCGCTTTGTAGTAAAATCACACAAAAGAGATGAATCTTCATTCTTACTCTTTAAGGAACCTCCAAAAAACTGTTGCAATAACATATGAGAGGAAACTATGTTAAAAAATATATGTTAAAAAATATATGTTAAAAAATATATCTGGTATCTATTCCTTATGAAGCGACAACCTTGAAAAAAGCACCTTCAGTTATTGTGCCAATCGAACAAAATTCTAGAAATTTTTTATGATTTTCTAAAAAAAAACTTCCTTTGTATTCAAACAGATGAGTCAGGATTCAATAACTCCCCCCTTTCATGTAAATATAATAGGTGCAAAGAGAAAAGCATTGGTTAAGGTTTCTGGATGTCTGACTGTGAATTAAAAATAGTTCTAAAATGTGCATGAGCAGATAGTCACTATTTCCCCACATATGGTTAGAATAATGCCAAAGTTTCACTTTTTGAGATTTTAGGTGGGATAATTATGACCACCTACTAAAAAGCCTAACTATAACTTAGAGGTTTATTATTTTTCTAGATTTATAAAGAGTCAAAAAATCACCCAACCATTATTAAACAGTTAACTTGAGGTTTTAGATAAAAAAGTTTAAAATAAAAAAGTCAGAAGTGGTCATAATTATTCCATCTGACTACATATAATATCTTCTCGTGAATTATTTTTAACAACTAATAAGTAAAGAATAATTTATTGAAGATAATTGCATGTAAGTCCTCAAGTAGTGAAAACAAAATTTTTTATGGTTAAAAAAATCTATTAACTTACTGAACTAAATCAGAATCTTCTGCAAAACATTTCTTAAATATTGCCACTCTATCTTTTTGGAGTTTATTTAACTGGCACAGGATTATTCCACTATCTTCATATTTCTTTAAAAAACATTGAAAATGCAATGAATGTTAAGAAAACATTTCACTATGGAAAGCAAATTCTACAAAAACAAATAATCTCAATATTAAGATTAAATTTCTTATCTTAAATTTCCTAGAAGGTGATCTTTCAATATTTGAATTAAATAAGTCTGTAAAAAAAGGGATGAAAAAATTAAAACTATCAATCGTTAAACATATCAAAATTTTGTAATATTTGTATCTTTTTATTCCTTTTTTTTTGTCATACAATGCAACAAAAAAAAATTAAAAATTATACTAATTTCCTTCTTTCATTATTTGAGAAATAAAAAGTAACACCTAACTGTTATTAATGTATATTTTTTATAGTTAGTCGTGTTAATTCTATTCTTTATAGTGAAATAGCAAAAGCACATATATTACAGATTTAATAGCATCACCAGAAGAACACTGTTTCAACAAATTATGTCTTCTTTTCTTTAATCTAAGGAAAATGAGAAATGACTCAAGGAAAAAAAGAATTGGTTTAATTTTATAACAATTAGGAAATTAATGGTAATTTAAGAAAAGTTTTATAAAGCATAGATTGCAATTAGACGTTAAGTAAAGAGGGGCATTAAAATGAAAGATAAGTATTTCTCTACTTCTACTTGAAATTAGGAAATTGAAACTAGCATATCCAATAATAGTCTATTCAGTGAAAGACAGTGTGCTGCAATCATCTTTGCAGTTATCTTTGGAAGACAATTGAGATATAGTTAATAATGAAATGAGGTAAGAATTAATAATTAGTTAACATAAAAGCTTAGCATAACATTGATTAAGAAAAAATACTTAGGTTGAATCTTATAAATTGTTTATTTAATAAACACAAAAACATAACAGGTCTAACTAAAATCAAATAATATGTATTCAGTTGTTTTTTTTCGTGAAACTCAAATATTAAATGCAAATTTGCATGATTAAATCTTGATATATAATTACACAGAGAATTCTGAATTTTCAATAATCATAAAATTTTAAAGCAAATTTAGTGATGTCTCAAATATTAACATATTTTTAGCTTAATCTAAGAACAAAAAATTTCAAGTTGGTGTTGATCAAGACCAACTGAGTCTCAAGGGACTCGCATACATTATGAAACGATTGAGTTTATGGCCTAGTGACCAAAAGCCTGAATAGGATATATCAAAAAATATTTGATTAGTACGTATTTAAAATTCATTAGAAAAAGTTTATAGAATACACATTTTACAAGTTTTTTTTTACACATGTGTAAATTGTCTAATAAGGGTGCAATGATAGTGAAAGCTCCAAATAAAGAGGCTCTTTAATTTACAGAATGCATTAGTTACATCTCCAACTCAACATCTACACCTACAACTGAACATTAATATTCACTTGAAAAACTTCAGGTTTTTAACCCTTTCAGTCCCAGTGATTCCAATTGGAATCCAGGGCTTAATCCAGGACGATTTTGGTACCGTTTTTCGGTACCTTCACAAAATTAAAAAAAAAAATCGGTACCTTCACAAAATTAAAAAAAAAAAATCGGTACCTTCACAAAAAAAATCAGTACTTCAACAAACTTTGAAAAAAAAACGCATCTTCACGAAAATAAAAAAGAAAGTTAGAAGGAATTAAAGTGCTGAATAGTTTTCCGAGCGGTTCACGGAAAAGTGGATTCACAATGAACGCCGTATGGTACGCCATCGGACGGCGTTCTGCGCAACCGCACTAGCTCGAAAACAGGCTTGATATGCTGACGTCACTTCTCCTAAATACGCCATTCAATCGGAGTGAGTGGTGAATTTTTTATACTAGGCAACCGGCTAAATTGAGCCAGCGCGTAAACAACTTAACTCATTTTCCCAGACAAGTGTTTTTGTTATGATTTAGCGTAAAACATGTTCTATTCGTATTTTTTAACAAGATTGATGAAAAGTTTTTATAATGAAGCGAGGAAGAAATTTAAGTGGAGCGGGTGGCTCACGGAATAGCGATTACTATATGAAGCGTTTACGCACGATCGATAGTATAGGAACGAAATCAATTTAAAAAAATTTTCAGTCTGAAAAAACTGAGGAGAAACCGTCACAACAGTCGCCGTCTGAAAAAAACCGTCACAGTTGATAACGAGGCACAGTGTATTAAAAATGCTACGGAACCAATGATTGAAGAGCAAAACAATTCAAGTTTTGTTACAAAAAAAAATAGTTTTTTTTTTTTTTTTTATCAATACTTAATTTTCACAAAAATAAAAAAAAATTTCACAAAAATAGGTACTAGGATTGAAAACCTGGATTAAGCCCTGGAATCATTACATTTAAGATTTTTTATCTGCTTACCTAAAACTCCATTTGATTTGAAATAGGCGGTATTTTAATCTGCAAACATTCCTCTAACGAAATATATTTTTATTTTTCACCTATAGATGACGGCACTACATGTGTTTGTGATTGAAATGATACTTGTTTCAGTTTTTTTCAAATCCATAAAAGTTATTGAAATAAAATATCTTTTTGAGGCATTTTAAATTAAAGAATATTTTTAAATATTTCGTCACCTATAGATGACGGCACTACATGTGTTTGTGATTGAAATGATACTTGTTTCAGTTTTTTTCAAATCCATAAAAGTTATTGAAATAAAATATCTTTTTGAGGCATTTTAAATTAAAGAATATTTTTAAATATTTCATTTTTATTTATTTAAATGTTCATAAATAGTATTTCAACAATTTTTAACAATTTTCATTTAGAAAATTTATTGCTTTTATTTATTGAAAAGTTATGATTCCAAATGGAATCAGTGGGAGTTGAGTACAACTCTATATCATTCTCTAATGCTTTGTTTATTTTGAATTTATATCTTTTTTCTTTGCTCTTTCTTATTACTTTTTCAAGTTTTACTAAGATTTTGGGATAAAAAAGAATTATTTCTTTTTGTCATTATTTTTCCTGATGCCAAAGCAAAAAGCAGAGGCTTTATCTATTGATAAAGCGGTTCATTTGCTTATGAATGGAGACTTGTCTGACATCGAAATAGAAGACTTGGATTCAGATGAAGAAACTAGTGATAATGTTCTAGGTGATATATCAATGGAATCTAAAGTTAATTACAACTCAATTGATGCACCCAGGGCCAGATTAACCTATAGGCACACTAGGCACGTGCCTAGGGCCTACGAAATTCAGGGGCCTACGAAAAACTTGCGAGAAAAAAATAATTTTTTTTCTATTAGTAAACATTTAACCTACCTTGCAAATTTATTTATCAATAATTTCAAAAGATTAACTTTTGACAATGTTAATTTCCTTCACTTAGTTATCATAGTAGTATCATAAGAACTATGAAGCTATTTGTAGTATAAATATTTCTTGTAATTAATCTCACTATCAATTTCACTGTTTTCTTTGCTGTTTTGTTGCTGTATTGTTGACATGAAGTGCTTACATGGTTATCGATCGAACTAATCATAATGGTATTATCGATATCAGCTGCAATATCGGCAGTATGTCGGTATTGCAGATAAAGTTCGATAAACAAATTTGTAAATTAAAATCCATATTAATAAAAATGTAAAAAAAAAAATATGCAAGAAAATTTTAGCATATATTTTGAAAAGAGGGGAGGAGTGGGGGAGGAAGGGAGGGCCCAAGAACGGCTATGCCTAGGGCCTACGAAAGGTATAATCCGGCTCTGGATGCACCCCAATGCATACCTGTCTTAACAATACTAAGAACTGTTTTAAAACATTTCATGTAAAATAAATAAGTAATACTGAGAAATAATAAGGTTCTCATCTAACCATATCAATAATGATGAAAATTGGTTCAATTTTTTTCAATATGTAATAAATATAATAGTGCCAAATATTTCTTGCAGAATAGTTATAATTTATTTAGTTATTAAAAATACCCCATTTATATAGTTATAAATCTTTAAATAATGCATAATATATATTCAAAAACTTTTCTAGTGATTTTCGTCCTTCACTACTTTATTCCCAATGATGCCATTTGGAATCATTTAAAATTTTATTAAAGAAATTTAAAAAAAAAAAATCTGTTTGTTTTGTTCTTTTGAATGCAAAATGAGTCAGTTTTACAAATTTCAGATTTTTTTATTGAAAAATAAATATTTGGGACTGAAAGGGAGAATAAAGGATAAAAAAATAAAAAAAGGTAATAAATGAATACTTACATTTTTGCCAAGGAGTTTTAATAAAGCTTGAACTACACCGCTACTATATAATTCATATGCAGATACAGCTCTTTCATCATGCAACAATGAAGTCATATCATTAAGAGCAGCCATCAAAATGACTTTCCAATCATTGGCCTAAAAAAGAAGATATAAAAAACTGCAACATTTAATTAAAAAGGCATAAAAATTGAACTTTTAATAAGTAACATATTTAGTTAAAAAATAAATACATAAAGCAGCATAAAATGTGAGCAAATAAAGAAAATAGTAATGGTACTACATAATGTTTACATTATTAAGATGAAAGATTCATAATATATAATTATTTTAAGTTATAAAAATAATGATATTGGTTAAGTATAACTTTATTTCTAGATTTATCATTTTTGAAAAAATCTGGTTCACTCAAATAAATTTTACCGTTAGTAAAATTAAACAAAACTGCTTTTTGATATACAAAGACTAACTGAATGATGAAAACAAGGTAGTAAAGTATAACTTTAATAGTACAATGAAATATTTTCGACAGAACTTGTTAAAAAAACAAACAATTATAGTTCTAGAATTATCAAAAAAGAACAAGCTTAATTATATATCTACATCTTTTATTTGAATGTCATTATTTAAAAAGAAAATGTATTACATATTTCAATTTATAGAGTTAATATGTTAAGATTATTTCTCCATTATTAATGTCTGTTCATTTCAAAATTAATTCTAAAAACTCAAGAATAAAAAGAACTTACAGCAAGCATATTAGAATTAGAGTTGGACATTTGTTTAGTACATGCCCTTTCAATTTGGCCAACAATATTACATAATTTTGCTACCATTCCTCTTGGATGAGCTTGGGCAGATTTAAAATAAACGTCATAGAGCTCCCTAGCTTGGTTTTTTACCTAAAATTAATGAAAACAGATTTTCATAAATAATTAGAATAGTAAATCATAACTCTTCTCCACTAAATATTTATCCTAAAAAGTAAATACAAAGATTTTATATGAAATAGACATTTCAAAAACAGTAATTACATATATACAGGGGTGATTGTGAGCCCAAGTCAAAATTCCGGAAAATTTCTTGAGTTACACATACCTATGATGACCTGGAGAAGTAATTAAAATTTACAAATATGTCTTGCTTTCTTAAGTTTATGATTATAATAACTATTTACTGACAAAAAAATATTAATCATGAATATAAGCTTATAAAGTATCTGGCTCTCCCTTACAAACAAATAAACTGCGTCTTTAAGTTCCATCTTTGAAAATTTTATTTCTGGAAATTCTGTGATCAATAATTTCTTGAAAAGTCTAGACCTTCGATCTCCGGAAACTTCTGGATCACTGTTAGCGAAAAATCCAAAAATCCGGATTTTTTCCGGAGCACAATCAGCCCTGTATGTAGTAGAATTTCATTACTAAGAGCTCTCAGCACATAGAATTATTAATACTCATAAATATCTTTGTGACATATCATATTCTTTGTTTAACAGTATTTAGATATATTTCATCCATATATATCTACATATCATAAAGCTGTACAGTAGGTAATTAATAAAAGTAAACAGTAAACAATGTAAATATTTTTATCAATGAAAAATTGTTATAATTATTATCAGAAATAAATTATCAAACAAAAAATATTTTACTTCAATTTCTGAAACAGGGTGGCCACTCTCCAGACCAAAAAAAATTCCCTGAGTTTTCCAGACTTTCCAGAGTAAATTTCTAAAAATCCAGATACCACAACGCAACATTAATGAGACTTCATAAATTTATTAGTTATACAACAATATACAGTAAATAAAAAAAAATTATATATACAGCTGTGTTGCATTTAAAATGTGTCGTATGAATTTCTTTTACAAATGTGGATACACATTTACAAGATCTGATGACACATTAAAATGAGGAAAAAAGTGTAAATGTTCTCTAAAGCAGGTGTAAAAAGTTAGGCATTTCTAGCAACAAAAAATATATATTAATACACATATTTCTGCTAAAAATACAGATTATTGAAATAGCAACCATAAAATTTACATATAAAAAAATAAGTGCTGTATACTCAACCATAAAAATAAACTTAAAAATTAATAATAGTTTATAAAAATTATAAAGATAAAAATCTACATTTCAAGGAATTTTAGAAACTTTATTTTGTATAAAATAAAAAGTTGTTATATAAATAGCTTATTACACAAATTGATCAAATCCATCTAACTAAAAATTTAGAATTGAGATCGAAATTACTTGTGAAATAAATTATCAATAAATTAAAAGCCAAAAATATTTAGTCATATAATGTTGTTCACTTATATTATCTGGGAAACTTATTTTAAATATAAATATAAAAAATATACTTATATATATATTAATATATTCTTTGACACTTAAGTTTGAGATGTTTTAAAAAGTGGAGTTAAATAATAATAATACACAGTATAAATAGCTCAACAAGTGAATAATTAAAAGCTTTTAAAAATTAATTTCTTATAGCTTTTAATTGTTCATCAATTAAAGAAGCTTCTAAATAAAAATCAGCCGTTAATTTTTGTTTTTTAGCATGCAATTCTTTTTTTAATTTTTCATTTTGCCTCTTCTCTAACATAACTTTCTTTTTTTCTTCTGTTCCTCCTTCCTTTTTTCTAATACTTCGATATAACGTGTGTGAGACTGTTTTCCGTAGTTTATCATGGATTTCGTCACAGTTATATTGTCAACACCACCATCATGAATTTGCTTTAGAGCAACTAAACTATCTTCATGTTGATTTTCTATTAAACAATCTGAATTAATAGAAAAGCCCCTTTCTATAAAAGCACTTTCGTGTGACAATATGAGGAAAAACTTAACAAAGGAACGTACATTTTCTGGTGCATTGCAAACTTCAAATAGAGAGAAGAAAACATTATCCAGTCGTTTTTCCCTCTTCTCAAATTGCTCCATTTCTTTCTTAACTATAGGATTCCGAATGAACGTTTTGTAACTATCTTTCACACTGTCAGCCTTGATACCTGATATCCACTTGCTAGATACCAACATTGAAAGGCAAGATGAAAGCCGTTTTTCAGCAATTGCTGTATTTAAAATTACACCAGGATCAAGACAAGATAGCCCCCTTGTTAACTGAAATTTTAAAGGTGATCTTTCTAAAATCTTTTCACAGAATTTTTTATAAGCAATTGCACATTCTTTCTTAAATGAAAATTCTTCAGAAGGTGAAGAATCTTTTATTTTCCTTATTTCATCCTTAACTGAAAACTGCAACCAGTGACAAATCTATTTTTCCTAATTTTGAAGAGTTCTCCACTAAAATATCGGGTTTTACAAATTTATCAAGAAGAGATCTAAAAATTGATGTTAAATTAGAGAAAAGTAAAGGAGCTAATGGAGCATCACTCTGAAATTCTGTGAGAAATGGTTCAATAAAAGCAGCTAATGACTGGAAAAATGCCAATTTTGCAGCAAAGAAACTGTCTTTGATACACTCCGAGAGTACACTGAAATTTTTTGAGACAACATAGATTTTTTTCTCCTTTGCTGCTTTTACAAATTTGAAAATATGAGGCAACATTTCTAATGCCCTCTCAGCAACTTCTACATTTTGAACCCATTGGATTGCACAAAATTTCTTTGGAAATTTTTCACATCCAGTGAAATATATAAAATCAGCTCTATGTGATGCTACATCTTTAAAAATGTAGTATAGCGACTGTAAAAAGTCCACTACATTCCACCCTGTAGACTTTATTGCATGTTTAAATCCACAATGGACTGTATGCAGTCCACAGCTACCTATATCTAACAGCACAGGATCTTGCGGCATTTACTCAAGTTCTTTTTTAAGATCATTAAGAAATTTATGGTTGACATTAGGTCCATCCATAGATATTTGAATTATTTAATTTTTATTGATGGAAAATTGGGCAAGGGCTTCTTTGAAATAATCCAACAAATCCTTTGCTGTCGAATGACCAAGAAATACTGATGTCAAATATCGTGTCTGGACTTTATTTGTATCTTTATTCCAAAGTCGAACACTTACATCCATTTGTTGTTTCTGAGCGATTTTATTTAGACTTTCATCAAAGCCCATAACTAAATAATCACAGCTAGCTATGGTTTTTTTGCAATTGCTCCCTATAATATGGAGCAATACCATGAACACAGGTGTATGTTATTTTGGTTCTTTGTAGAGATATTTTTTTCACTATCTCACTATCAGTAAACATTTTTTTCATTTAAAGTACTGCCCGACCCGCAGAACGAAAAGAAGAGTGTTCCATCACTGCATACAAACACCACAAGATATCTGCTTCTGATACACTTTCTGATCTCAGAAAAGAAACTAATGTTGCATCCTTTTTAGTTAGCTCATTTAGAGAATTTAATACAAGGTTTTTGGTAGTAGAATCTTGTTCACCAAATGCACTCCTTAAGTCATCAAACATATTTCTGCTAATAATGGCTTTTTTGTGTTTCCTGGATTTCTGATGACTAGTTAGTGCTTGTTTTCCCATATTGCTCAGGGAAGATACAGAATTACATAATTTACACACTGCAGAAAATTTGACAGCCAGGCACTCACGTAACCATGGGGCATAATGAGGAATTTCCATCCATTCTGTCTTAAATGATGTTTTAAAACCAGGCGCCATCGTTTCAAGCCACCTAAAAATAAAATCTTAATAAACACTTTGTTTTCATTTGTATTTTGAAAATAAATTTAACTACCGAAAAAAGGTTACAGAAAAACAGACTACAAATCTGCTAAAAACAATAGAATTTAGCTAATCACATTCCAAATTAGAATTTAGTTAGTCACATTCTAACTAAAAATCTTGTCATAAATGTATTAAAACTTCTAATAAGCTTTTTCTATCAATAAAGGGGCTAGTAACCCACCAAAAAATCAGCATTGTTAAATATTCCCGCTCATCTTTTGAGAAAAGGTCTAGATACTTAATGCACTCCACTAGCTAACTATTATCATAGCAGATGATAACTGCACTAAGAAAAATAAATGAATGTTTTCATTTTAATCTCAAAAAATGAATAAGTGAAAAAAGGTGTTGTTCTGAGGAAAATAAAAAACAATCTAAAATTTTTTTTGTCAATTAAAAACATTAACCATGATAAATGACCACCTTGGTTACAAAGCATCTACCTTAATTTCTGGCCTATTTGCCCTTTGTGTAACTCTAGTGTGCCGTAAATAAATCCATCCATCATTCATTTTCTCCATCAAATATCCGCATTTATTTACTTCTTTATTTAAAAACATCCAAAAAAAATTAGCTATCGAACTCTCGTTAGAACAACAAATTAGCATTTCAAAATTAGAATTTTCAATAAAAAATAATACAAATCGCGTAATAAAAGTTACTGGAAAGTAACAAAGCAAAAACAAAATTTCACTACCGTAAACCGGGGCGAGTTTACCCATCCAGGGGCGAGTCTACCCATTTTAGTTTTATTTAATTTTCACTATTTTAAATTGCAAATAAAAAAATTTTTACCGACGGAGGACTTAGTTCAGACTCTAAGGAAGATGGCGCTGTAGTAGTTTGATCCGTTTTTATTTATTTGGTGTCTTTTTAACCGATCTGTTCAAACGTCTTTTGAGAGATTTGTATTGAAAATCAGCAAACTTTTAGTTGGTGCTCCGTAAGTATATTATTATTATCACTATTTTCACTTTGGTTAAGTGATAAACTTATCTAAGACTAAGATTACATTAATTTTATATGAAAAAAAACTAAAAGAATCTAAGTTTTGCTGTTGTAAACAAAAAGACAGAATTCGCGGGGCGAGTCTACCCATTCGTAGTTAGTTTTAATAAAGCATAATAATATAATTTAGAACTTTGTTTATATTAAAATTAAGTCATTTTAAATGAATTTGAGTATATTATTTTAATTCTGCATTGATAAATTTATCATTAATAAGAAAATTTATAGGTTAAATATAAATGTAAATATAAAATATGTTTATTTTACCAATTTTTTCAATTTTTATATTACAAAATTAACTTTTTTTATTTAATTTTATATTTCAACGAGAAAACATTGTAAGAAAAATCACACCTCCCAAAAGAATGGGAAAAGGATTTTTCATGATTCCCAATGTTTGAATTTCGATTTTGTTAATAATCTTTAATTATTATTATTTATTAATTATTTAATTGCAAATTTATATTAATTTTAATTTATTTTTATCAATAACAATCAGAAAAAAATGTTATTTTATAATGTTAATGATTATAAAAAGAAAAATGTGATCAAAATGTGATAATCGATCAAATACTCAATTTGTGTTATTTTATGAATAAAAAATGGAATATATAATAAAGTTATGAATTTTACTTCATAAATATCCTATATAGTAACTAAAATAAAAATTTAATAGTAAAATTTGATTATTTACAATGTTAACATTCATTTTAGTAGAATGGGTAGACTCGCCCCTTACGAGAGATTTGTCAGCAGTTCTATAAAAATATACAGTAACAGCGTAACTGTTAATATTTTCTAAAATCGATTTCACAGCTTTAAAGAGGGATAAATAGCGATTCCGAAACACCTATTAAAGGGCTTTTTTCTTTAATATTTACAAAAGTTTGACCACTTGAAAGTTGACAAACTGAAAAAATGGGTAGACTCGCCCCGGTTTACGGTATCAATTTATTTATCATTCAAATCATACCTAAATTCCAAAAAAAATTCGAAATTTCACGATAAAATTTTTTTTTTTAATGAATATTCAACAATCAATTTTAATAAAAAAATTTTAATATAAGGAAAAAAAAATTAGCCTAATTTTTTCTACTCTTAATTGTGTACATCGATAACTTTGTCTTATTTTACCATTCAAACTTCTATGTAAAATTAGATAATAAAAAGTTGCTGAAAAATAATTTAAAAAAATGTCCCTAGATAACAATTTTTAAATTGAAATTGGAATTCTGGGGGGAAAATAATAAATATCAAATAATGTAAAGTTACTGGAAAATAGAAAAACAAAATCTCTCAATCGATGTACTTGTCTCTCAAATTATACTTAATTTCCGATATTAATTCATAATTTTACGATAAAATTTTTGTTTCAAATGAAATCATAAACAAATAATTAGATTAAATTATTAATCAAAGAAAAAATCCATTACTTTTTTTTTCTACTTTAAATTGTGTACATCAATGATTTTTTTATTTATTATTTTTTTTATTTCAAAATTCAATTTCTTGCCGTAAAAGTACAAAGCTACTGAAAAATAATAAAAGTTTTCTATAAGGAAATTTTTTTGTTTTAAAATCGGGATGCTCAATGAAAAATAATAAAATTTACACAAAAAAGCTAAAAATTAATAAAGCAAAAAATATTCGAAATTCTACAATAGACGTTTGCTTAAAACGAAAAATAGTTTAATTAATTTAATAATAAAAGAACATCAGTTTTTTATTCGAGATTTTTAAATCAGAATATTATTTTAATTCGAATTCTCGATATAATTTGTAATGGTCAAATATGGATTCGAAATTTTACATAAATTAAAGCATAATTATAGCTTATTTACATAAATTATACATAAATTAAAGCACTTTTAAATATTTTTATTTCAATTCTCAAAAAAATTGCTATCCTATAAAATTAATAGAATACAAAAATCAAAACTTACCAATATCATTCCAGAACGAACTTCCTTTGAACACTGCTCCGATTTTCTTACTGATTCTTGTTCTTCAGTTCCAACATCCACAAAGAGGCACAAGGACACGAAGCGTTCAGTGGAGGATAATCACGTGATGCTTGATCGCGATGCAGCAGACGCGTTTCGCTCCGAAAAACTAAACATAACGGAATGGGAAGAAAAGAGCAGCAATGCGCAACAAAATTATTTTCCAGAATCAACGTGAAATTCCCTGAGAATTCCCGGTTTTCTAATGGTATTTCAAAATTCCCTGAGAATTCCCGGTTTCCAGAGTGAGTGGCCACCCTGTGAAAGAAAAACTGACTCATATAACTAAAAAATAATCTGCCCCTCAAATTATTCGACACTTTTATTAGCATGAACAACAAAATTTTATTATTAAACATAATTAATTTAACCTTAATTATATAGAATCGCTCACTTCTGTTTGAAACAGCTGTATAACAATTGTTTATTATATGTCATGTTCCTACTTCATGAAAGATTTGAAAATCTTAGGCATAGCAGCTTTGAAAAAAATGTGGTAAACTTTGCATGATAATGAAAAACTTCGAAAAAATTTTTCTGCAAATTACAAATCAAACAATAACATATAAATAAAATTTTAAAAGAAATATTCTATTAAATAAAATATAAATTAACTCAAAAATATTCATTTACAAATATTATGTAGTTTTACTTTAAGTTATCTAACTCTTCTGTTAAATGTTTGAAAATGTCATTTTGAAATCTAAATTGGATTCATTTCTTACTAACAGAATCTGAATATTTAATATTCTGTTCATAAAATTGTTATTTAATTATCATATTGTAAAATGCTTTGAAGTGAAATACTTGTTTAACAATAACGCAAAAAAATGCATTGGACGGATCTTATAGGAGCAGCCAACACCCACAGAAGCCACCTTACTACAACTGACACACCCACTCTTGTCGTCACGAAGATAGACTCTAAAAGTGATGGCAACATGGTAGTTCTGGGAGTCTATCTTTTCCCCCTGTTGAAAAAAACGATTTCTATTCTGGCGTGGCTGTGTGCCCTGATGCACTGAGGTGCATTGGGGGTGCACATAGTATGTCTACAAGTGCGCATAGTATGTCTAAAAATGTGTATAGTATGTCTCCAAGTGTTACGATTCATACATTTTTCTTGAACAATCCATGCTCAATCTTCATGCATTGTAGTTAATTTTTTGTACATTTATTATACATCCTGGAACATATAAAACAAAAGATGTTTTGCGAATTAATCATCTATCAAGTTGACTTAATTTATTTTTTTTAAATGGTTTGTGAATAAACATGAGGTGAGTTTATCTATTCTTTGTATTTTTTCATTTGTCTCATGTTTTATATTTAAATTTTCAATCCATTTACTTCCAGCATTTTTAGAAAATGTTTTTCTATTTCTGTAAAATTCTTTATAATTTAAACAAAATTTTTCACATAAGCAATACTTTGAATTTTATATTTGGCCAGTAATTTTTTTTAAATATTTTATATCCATTTAACAGAATATTTTAAATTTTAGTATTTATTCATTCATGAATAATTTGTTCTTCGCTTAATAGTTTAACTTAAATCACACCCACCATTAATACATATACTTATCCAGAATTTGATATTTTTAATTAAAGGTCTTCACTAATTTCTAAAACTCATTTGTGAATGACCCCTCACAATTTAAAAATAGTTTGATTAATAAATTAGTAATCAATGCAACATAATTTTTACAAAAAATTTTTTCCATCATACAAGATTTGATTTCATCACTAAAAAGAGTAAATAAGTACAAGACTCATAGTTCTTCATAAAAAAAAAAATTCAGAAGACAGTTTATTTAATCAAGTTTTTTTCTTCTTTAGAAGGCTAACACTGGGGTAAAACTTCACAAATAGTTGCTTTAGTTGCTTCAAATACGAAAAATAGTTTTTAAAATAATTGCTAGAAACATAAAATAGTCTCCCTAATATAATTATTTAATCAGTAGTTAACTATTTGATTTTTTTCATACATTCATTTTTCAATTATCATTTTAATACAGTTTCATTGATTGTTATTTGCAGCTCAACCAATCCCATATATATATATATATATATACTTAACATCAAATAGATTGTTTCTTGCTTTCTTTCAATAATTGCTACAAAGCTGTTCTCATGCATGTAAGTCAAATTTTAATTCTTTAACACCAATATAAATGGATCAGAAATTTTAGAATCTACAGAAAAATGTCAATTCAGAAGTTTAATTCATTTTTAGAAAGTTATGAATGAAAGGGCAGGTTGAAGAAGTGAGGACAATGTAACAAAATAGTAGAGATCAATTTCAATTACACAGAATAAAAGTATATGTGAGTCCTACAATGACTAGTGAATTATGTCATTTAAATAAATTTTTAAATAAATTATATTAGGAACTAAAAGAAATAACTAGGATTTAATAAAAGTAATAAATAGTCATCTTGTTAAATGGATCAGATATAACACATATCCTAAATTAAATATAACAGTTAAGTGAATAAACGGTCAGTTGAAATTAAGTAAAATGAAATTACAACAACCAAAATACAGTAAAACTGGAGATAAAAATATTTAATATGTTTTACTTGATGACTAAAGTTTTACAAGTGATCATTAGGATAAACAAGTTCTAAATACCATTATCACTAAATACATAATTTATTATTTCCAAAAACAATTCTAAAAATTTTGCTTCCTCATTAAAAATAATGGGCAAAGAACACTCATATGAACTAAAAACATAGTGTTTACATGAAAGGAAAAAGAAATCTAAGACAAACTCAACTATACTTTCCTATAACATTAAATTAAATTTTATAACTGTCATATTAATATGTATTTGTTAAAAACTAACAGATTTGAAGATTTTTTTTCCTGCAATGGTCCACTGCAGTAGTTCACTTTAGTGGCATGAAACATTCCATGGTCGTTGCATTGGTCAAATGGAGTGAGAAAAAAAACTTGTACATGAGGATAAATATAGATAATAGACATAGCAAAAAGTCTTCAAATTTTAACCATAATGAAACAAGGGAAATAAAATTCTGAATTAATTTTTCAGAAGTTAATCAGTAAAAAAAGTCGGCTATTTTTTAAATCGCAAGCAAAATAGTTGTTTTGCCTAAATTTTGGAGAAATTAGTTGCCCTTTCTCCAAAATAGTCGTTTTAGTCGCCTTTTTAGTAGCCAATAGCAGTCCTGTCTTTAAAATATCAGTCATAAAAAATATACTGAAACAACAAATTGGTTAGAATCAATGAGATACTTCAAATACTATTGTACAATTGTATAATGTGAATGGTCTTCCAGTTCAACATTTCAAATTTTTGCAATTTTAGATTGTTACAAGTCTTATGATGGAAATCAGATGAAAAAAAGAGAAATTCCACAAATTCACAGAATAATGGTACATCTGAGATATGTTGAATTAATTATGTTATTTTTTAAATTTACATTTACCTCGAAAAAAAATAATAAGAGCAAAGAATCATATCTCAACTACATTTAAAAGCTGACACATCAACTTAATGTTAAAGATTACCTTTTGCTTAAGGGCTTCAAGTTTGGATTTCAGGCGCTTCCCTTTCTTTCCAGCCCATCCAGCAGCAAATTCTGGTCCTAAGGATGTTTCAGCAGTAAAAGAATGCTTAGTACCACGATTTGACTCGAAAATGAAGCCTGGTAAATCTTCCTTCAGCACAGTAGCTTGCTGATTAAAAAATTTGCAAAATACTTTTAATACAAAAACTAATATTTCAACCTAAATATGAAATTTAATGTATTAGGTAATCAATACAAAAAGTTTTAAACTTGGGACATAATATTTTAATAATTAATAATTAAAATAAAAATGTCTAAACTGAATTTGCTGAATAATAAATAATCTGAAAACTCAGAGTTCTATAGCAATAAAGAATGCAAGACATACTATAAAATAATTTAACAAAATGACTTTATTTTAGACAAATACCTGCTGGCCATCAGAATTGTGTATGCTTATTTCTCCATCACGTTTGCAAAACAAAGACCAATTTCCAACAACTAAGCGAGCAGCACCAGGAGCAGAAAGAATAGGCTGACTTGGAGATCCCGTTTTAATCTGACTTCTAGCACGTTGCAACTTTTCTAGAAACTCACCTCGATTTTCTAAATAGACAAAAGTTAGTGACTAAACTTGTACCACAAAAATGAATGAATTATAAAAACAGTAAATTCCTTTACCTGAACTATCAGATCCAGTCTCAGGACTACCACTAGAATACATTGTGGCTAATTTACCATCAAGTATGAAACGAAACCATCCATTACTGCCATTTGATAGTTCTAATGCAGCAGCATCACTCCACAAGTACAAACAGTCCCGACCACGTACTATACTCCAATCTCGCCAATGGTATGGCTTACCAGGAAGAATTTCTTTAGTATCTTCCATTAAAAAATCTTCATCCTAGAGTAAGTACATTAAATCTTAAATTGAAATAGAAAAAATTATGTATCATAACTTTGATGAGCAGAAATAACTGTATAAATTAAATAACTAATTTTATTCCTATTACCACCCATCAAAAATAAATCCTTAGAACATTTTCAGTAAAATCTGAAAAGGACTATAAAGTCAAATTACTCTTGATTAAATGAGAATATTTAAGGGAGCATGTTGTCAGGGTAAAGAATAATAAAGTAAAGGAATACAGTAATAGTAGCATTTATTATTCTAGTATTTTACAAGTTGAACATTTTTTACTACTTTATTACAACCAACTGAAAAACATAATCAAAATTAAAAGAGAACTTTAGACTTATATTATTAAATATAAAATTAATAAAGACTTATTTCCATTTTAAATAAAACTTCACTTAGTACAGATAAATCACTTAGCAATGATAAATCTTCTCTGATTCTAACTCCAATTATTCAATCAATATTGGATCCCTTTTTATTTAAGATTATACTTCAAAAACTCTGGTGTCACATAAAATAAAATTTTATGAACATGCTTTTTTTATAACTTTCATGATTTTGCAACAGTTATCCACAACTGTTCAAATTTTGTTGATTTCTATTTCTATCAAGTGTCCAGCATGTTGATTATAAAAATGGCACAAAATATAAACATTGATAAAAGCTTTTTTTCAATGGAACAGTCCGTGATCTAATCTCTCAGGCCTTGTAGTGGGTCAAAAATATCAGGACGTGTTTTTGGAACAGCAACATATATCATACTATCTTAAAAAAGAGCAAACAAACAAAAAATATATAATTTGCTCTACCTAAGTATAATAACAGCTAATTTTAGCACAAATGAATAATAAAATACTATTCTTTTCAAAATTAATTTGTTTAGAACAGACAATTTTGAAAGTTTTCAGTGCAATTGCATTAATGGAGCACTGAACAACTCCTAGTAATTTAAGATCAATACATAGAAAAAATTTTATAGTATTGTTACATAAACAAAAATAGCCAGTGTCAATTAGTTAATATCTGCTCATATCAAT
The DNA here is from genome assembly GCF_982258835.1 of Parasteatoda tepidariorum. Taxonomy (NCBI): domain Eukaryota; kingdom Metazoa; phylum Arthropoda; class Arachnida; order Araneae; family Theridiidae; genus Parasteatoda; species Parasteatoda tepidariorum. The sequence continues at coordinate 8,047,775 of NC_141765.1, forward strand.
AATTCAGTTAAATTTTAATCAAAATTTTAACTGAATTCAAGACTTCCTTAGTCACATAATTTCAAAGTACGGTTTCAATATTTTTGAAACAAAAATAAAAAGAATATGCAACTAAACATTTTTGAATGAAAGTTGTTTGATGGAATATCCTTAAATTTACCATTTAAAAATTCTATGATATGATTACTGTATATTGTTGGTTGGGATTGATCATTTTTAAAATCAGAGGAAAGAAAGACTGTGAAACTAACTCCAACATAAAGGATTTGTTGCCACATTTGTTGAAAATGATAAATAGGCATATGATTCCTGAATTCATTACCATAAAAATTTTATAATGTAAAATTGTAAATTAAGTTCCTTTTTTTGTAAAATGACTGAACTTCCAAACAGTTTGAAATAATGAATGCTGCCAGAAAAGTAATATGCCTGAACAATTGTATAAAATTAGGGGTAATCTCAAAGTTTCCTTTTTGAATTTTGTAATTTTTACTAGCACTATTTATTAAAATATGTGGGATCAAAAATCAAAATATTTTCATTCCTCAAATTGTTTAGTTTAAAATTCGCATTTGTATTTGTAGAAATCTAGATGTTCTGAACACACAAAAATCAGGAATATATGAGCAAAGAGCAAAAAATCAGGAGAAATAAAAACAATATATTTAAGGGGGAAATCGGGAATATCATAACCACTACTAACTCAGAATTTTTTAACATTTGTAGACTTATTTTAACACACTATTGTTTAATTTGCAAAAAACTGCAAAAATCGAAAAATTTTTAATTTCATTTCATTTAGGTGCGAAAATCTCATAAGAATATTTTTAATTTAATAGTTCAATATTGTTTAAAATGTTTTTTTTTTTAATGTTGTCCTCTTAAATTTTAGTCAACTCTTTTCAAAAAGATAGCATCTATAGTTCAAAATTAAAGCTTTGCTTTGAGTGTAAGGCACTTAAACTGTGCTTTTTTTTAATACAAATATATTTTCTCCCTAAAAAAAGCATGAAAAAATCCTTACTATATCAAATTTAAACAGACCATATATGATTTATTTCTGCAACTACTTCAGTAGTTACTTGTACTCATTAAACATATTAAAATAAACTACAATACAATTAAAAAGCTTTGACAAAAGAAATGTATCATAAAAGGAATGATTTAAACTGTGTTACTTACTCCATCATCTTTTATCTTTTTGTTTTCATCATCGCTATCATTCAGCCCTGCAAGTGCTAAAACTTTTGTAAACACTCCAAGTCGTGCAAAATGATCTAAATAAATTTCTTTTCCTTTTACCATCAAATCATGAATTATATTTAATGTTTGTAGTAGTACATCTTCCTCTTCCTTTTAAAAAATTATATCATTATAAATTTTACAACAGATGTTAATATATATATACACACACACAAGTTTACCAAACACGTAAATCAAGGACTACGTTATTACACAGTAGATCGGGGACGCCATGAAGAAGTTATACGATTTTAAAAAATTTTTGAACCTAGTATCTAAATACCACCTTGATGAAATATATGACTTAAAATTAAAATTTTAAAAATTAGATTTTTTTTTTCAACATGTTTTCTTCTAATGCAACTGGGATCCCCATACACACTTCTCTTACACACAGCAAAATGAAGACCTGTTTAATTTTACAGTAAAAATTATTATTTTTTGTGGTTTTGTGTTTAATTTTTCCAGGTACAACATTTAAACATACAATTTCATAAATATATTAATATAAACCTACAGTTTTGTTATATATTATCAATAACCTACTAAAAATCCACAGGGTTTTATTAATCGAGCTTTCAGGTTTTAACTGGGCCTTTTTCACTATGGATTTTCATGCGGTTTTTAAAAGCTTGATGTTTTATTACAATATTTTTTTCAAAAATGTCAAACTATACACTTAAAGAATCATTTTTTTTTTTAGATTCTCAATTAGCAACCATTTAAATGCTCATCGTGTGGCTTTATCCATCATATTGACTGTTATAGCTAGGGATTTTCACAAGACTTTTAAGATCGCATGAATGCTTATTAAGAAATATGGATTTTAAAACAATTTGTAGGATAAGGATAAAATAGCTTACCTTCTTGTATTTATTTATAAATAGATAAGAACTATAAATATATTTTTGTACTTCACATCAGAGAAGAAAAACTAAAGAAGTTGACATCCAGTATTTCAATATTAAAAATTAAATAAAAAAATAAATAATGGATAGCGCTGTAATTTTTGCAAATGATGGTCACCGCTACATTAGTAAACAAGAATCGTGATGTGTGATTCTTTTAATCTCATGCTTATGAATTGCAATGTTTTTTATTAAAATTGAGTGCATATGAATCGCGATATTTAATTTTTAAATTACATAAATATGAATTGTGATGTGTTACTTGTATATGAAATGTGGTTGGTGTGATGACTCAGGAGCGTGTGTGTAACTCGCAAATGGAGATTCATTTGCAACATGTAATCTGCAAATCAAGTCAAAATAAATAGTATAAAAAAGATTTGAAAATCATGTAAAATAATGAGTTGAAAATCACTTAAATACTTATCATAAATTGCAATGGTGACTCTTACTAATTTTACCCACTGGTAGTATGATCAACTCAGCATTAAGCATGAAATCTGTTCTTTAAAACCCCTTCTCTATTTTTCTTAAGCTTTTTGAAATGTTTGCAATCAGATCAGCAATCAGTTTTAATTATATAGAGTTTTCCAATGTGTCTATTTTTCAGCATTGCCAAAATATGTGTTAAATTTTTTTTACTAAATCCGAGTTTTAAAACTGTTTTGAAGGGATTGTTACTTTAACAACAGTAATTTTTAACAACAGTATTTTTTCTGAGAGCTTCAAAAAAATTTTTTTTATGAAAAACAGAATTTTACAAAGAGTATTTAATATTGAACTAACCATTTGATGAATAATTCTTCATCAGATTGGAGTTTATTTACTATCTTGTTGAATCAGAAATCACAATAACCAAGTTTCATTGCATTATTTATAATAACAATTGCAAAATAAAATTATTATTTTATGCAAAAAAAGCAATAAATGTATTTTGTAAAAGTTAGTTAATTTAGCAAAATATTTCATTTCAGTTAGCTTTTATTTATAATATAAAACTCCTTATAATTAACATTTATACAATAAACCAAGATGCAAAAAGTTAATTCTAATCAATATATAAACATAAAAATTTTCGCTTTTTACAAATAGAAAATTTCTTAAGAACTAAAAAAAATACAAAGCAAAAAAATACAATACTCACTTCGCTATCAAGTACACTTGATATAACCTCAGTTAATAGTGTAGCAAAATTCTTAGTTCCAACATCACTATTTGAAAATTCCATTAACAAGGAAGCATTAGCATAATGAATCATTTTACGTATAAGATTTAAACTTGCTTTCCTAAGTTTGGAAAAGAAAAAGTGAACAGTAAGTCAAAAATTTATTAATTAACAGTTCTGTGAATATAAACTGCTTTAGTATAGACATAGTAGCTTTTATCATGGTGCAATACAAAATGGTACTAGAAAGCAACTAACAAAGTTTTTGCTTAGATCAAGTACATTAACAAAAAGTTAACTTGACCAAACTAATTTAAAATAAAAAGGAATTTCTAGCATGTTACATCATACTCTATAAGCTTCAAAAAATTTAAAAGCTTCTCACCTAACCGACCGCACCATAGAACGCTGATACAATTTACAAAAAACTGGTAAAAGTTGCTGAAGATAAAGTGGAGCCATTTCAGGATCCCCTTTAGGTTCAGTATCATGCTCATGCTCTAATGGTTTCCTTTCCCCTAATTTTGTATGTTCAGACACAGGACACATCCATTCACCTTAAGATTATATTTAAAAAAATCAAATATAAATATATACATGTGTAAATATATAATTGTAAATATATACTTGTAAATATATAATTGCAAAAATATAATTGTAAAAATATAGTACATTCATTTACAGAGAGATTTGCATCCAGAATTAAAGGAACTTCAGCAAACTTGGGAAACCCTGTTTTTAAGGACACGACCTCAACAAAAATGAACATTGAACATGCATGATACAAAAATATAAATAATAATGATATACATTTATTATAAAACAATAAGTAATTTAATATTTTGATCATGTTTGATCAATAAAAGAATAACATTTTATGGAAATAAAATATCCAAAATCATGAAAATAAATATTTAAAAAAGCTTATGAGAAATATAAGAACAGCTGAAAATGAAAATAAGATGGTAAAAATTCATTGGCCAGTACAAATTAATCGAAACATAATGTTCAATGCCTTTCAAAAACTATTCAATTGAACTTTGCAGACTACACAGAGGCTGGTGAAGACTGAACTATTTTTCACTTAAATGGGAGAATTCAGCTTTTTTTTATTAAAATTTTCTTTGAAATCTTGCCACACTTTGACAGAAAGTTATGCCATTTTGTTTCAAAAAAGAGACTACTAAAACTTTATTATGAAGTCTGTATAAATGTATTTCATTAAGCAAAATTTAGAGCAGCTAGAGAATATTCAAATTCTAACTTTATCATAAAAAAATACTTAATTTCACACGTTTTTTTTTTCTTCACAAATGCAGTAATTTAATTTTTTACTAATCAACTAAAATCCATAAAAAATTTTAGATATTTAATTATTTATACAAAAGAAAAAGTAACTGAGTTCAAAAAAATTCTGCTAACATGTCAAAATGTTGATAACTTTGATTAAACATTGTATTTCAAAAGAATTTTTTCAAGAATTCATTTCTATCATGTTGAAATATCAGGTAAAATCATGTTAAAATTTTGCAAAACTTTAATCCTTTATTAAACCAAGTATTTTAGGAAACTACTTCAGGAATAGTGCCCCTATTAAGGAAAATTTTTAAATACTGTATAAATCATGAAATGTACAGTGAGCAGAAAAATAAATGGACTACTTAAATAACTTTTCATCTAATGATCAGGTCTAAAAAGTAATAAATATTAAAATTTTGTATGGAATTATCTTTGAATAAACCAATTTTATAATTGTGTACAAAAAAGTAAAATTGATAGTGAGGGGTCCAAATTTAGGACGGCTCTCTTAACCAAACTATTAGGATCCTATATGGCTATAAATAGGTTAAAAAAATAACTTACACTGTTTACTGTTTGAGTGGGTAACATTTACATTTTAAGAATGTTATGAAATAGACCAGAAAATAAAATAAATTTAATAAGCTTTGTTATGAAAATGAAAAATAATTTTTTTTAACTATTATTTGAATGATAGTTATTAATACTCAGATTTGCATACATAAAAAAAAAATAATTAATAAGTTTTATACCAGGAGACTGTAGAATTGCAGCCACTTCTCTATGACCTTCATCATTTCTCTCCCTTGCTTTATCTAAAGGTGTTTTACCATCTTCATCTCTCAAGTCAGGATTCGCTCCATGCCTCAATAAAACCTAATTAAAAATTAAAATACATAAACAATTCAACAAATGAAAAAACAATTTCTGATTCCTTTTTTTTAAAATAAAAATAACCGGTTTAATATAGCAAAAACAAGTATAAAAGTAAATAAATATAAATATGCTAGAAATATACTTCTGATAGTAACACTGCAGTATTACATTTAAAATTGCATAAATATTAACAAAAATGCAAAAATCAAATCAGAGCAGCGTGAAAAAAATTTATTTAAACAAAATCAAAAAAATATACAAAATATGCAATTTCTAAATAGTTGATTATAGAAAAGATTTCTTAAAAAAAAGCTTTGAATTATACTTTTTCAAGTAATAAAAAGTTAATGATAAAGTACAAAAAATAATAATTTAATCATAGCAAATTTTATGCATAATACAAACTTTGGCTACTCCAGGACGGCCAAAACAAGCAGCATAGTGTAAAGATGATGATCTTTGACCTTTATTAACATCTGCACCACGTTCACATAAGAACTCTACCATTTCTTGAGTGCCAAAAGCAGATGCCCAATTTAATAAAGTTTGTCCGACATCATCCATGAAATTTACTTCAATACCTTAACAGATATAAAGATTAAAAAGAAAAATCAGGATTTATCTAGCATAGTAAATGAGTAATAATAATAATGATAGAGTGTGGATGTCCCAAAAACGTGCCAAGTTTCAAAATTCCATTTAATAAAATAAAGGGCAATAAAAATGTACAGTTTGCAGCATTATACTTACTAAAATTTCTCCACCAAGTTTAAAAATTCGTTATGAAGATTTCTAACAGAGGGTGCAGCTGACTATTAACATAATAGAAACTATAAAACTAAGCCTGTCAGGTAATTATAGCTGAAGTTTTTTTTAGGTTCAGCAACAAATTCTGTTTTCTGACAGTATCAAATGTTTGCTGTGCATTGTGGTTCTTTAGAAAACCATGCTTATAAGATAATTCCAGTCAGTAATGTCATCTGTTGACAAAATTAATAAATAATATTTATACTGGGTGACAAATTCTCTGGTTTCCTAAGCAAAATAGAAGAAACTATACATTTTTATCACATTCTATTTTTTTCAGATGATCTTTCAAAGCATTACCAAATTGTATAACATTAAAACTGTATAGCAAATAAATTACAACTAACACAGATTTTTCTGGAAACATTTATTTATAATGTTCAAACAAAATTCAGGAAAAATGAACACTTCAAATCAAAGCAAAATGTAACAGGTAAAAAAGAAATTAAAAATATGTCAACAGTAAATAATAGAATTTGGCTTTTCCCACACTTACAAAAAAAATGGGGGAAATGACTGCATATAGGGAGTTACGACCACAAGAAGATTACAGAAAGTCATCTACTGAAGCAAATTAATACAGCTCAGAAATTGCAGGCATCCATAAGGACTTCCAACATATTAATAATGATGAATACAATACCAATGAAGAATGCATGACAGATCAAATAGGCAAATTAGAATTTTACAATAACAATGGATACCAGACAAATAAGACATTCACAATAACACGTAAATACAATAGTGATAGAAAGAGCAATAAACATGAAAATATGAGTGACCAGTTTACTTAAACCTATCCCGATTTGCAAAAGGTTGATGCCAACACAATCAAACAAAAATAAACTATTATGATAACCTCAAACTGCAAAATAAGCACAAATTCTATGCTAGGACAAAATATGAAAGGCTATAAATTTGTATCCGACAACTCTACTCCCTATCGACAAACTGCGCACTCCCTAAAAAAGGTTTTATAAAAAGTAAGCAAATAATAAAATTTATCAATAATTGCTATCCTTGTTATACAGTTGTTTCGGAGAAATTTCATTGCAGCATGAAAAACAAGTAATGTAATTTAAATTGCTTATTTTAGAAAAATTTAATCAAAATCGACAAAAAAAAATTTTCTTATTATTAAACAATGATTTTCTAATTGAAAACAGTTATAATTCTGAGATATTATATTCAAACTAAAAAATCAATAATAGAATATAACAGAATTACTTACCACCAGAATCAATCGCATCAATTAAAGCATCAGTATCTTTACTACGAATACAGTCTATTAATTGGCGATGAGTTCTTTCCCCAGCTGTATCAACACGACGAAGACTAGGAACTCTAGCAGGTGGTCCACTTCCTTGAGAAGATTTAGGAAGTGCTTTTCTGCCTTCAAATAACAGAACTAAAAGAAGATCGACAAGACGCATAGTATCCAACACACATCTAAAAAAGGAATAATTACTTTTTGAACTCAATTGTATATTCTTATTTTTATAAAAGATATATTTACTTTGAAAAAAATAAAAATGAATAAAATATTTAAATTAGAATACTAAATAAAGAATAATTTTCCACAATCTATAATGAATGAAGAATAATTAGAAAAAGAAATAACCTGTAGCTCATATATTTTAATAATTTTTTTTTTCCATTTAAGCTTTCCAGATTCAGACGTGCCAACCTAGCAAAATTAACACTCAGGAGTTTCCCTAACAAGAATTCAGGAGATTTCAGGAGGGGTAAAAAAAGGTGCATGGTATGCAACATTTGGCACTTCTAAGGAATTTTAAGTAAAAAATTTATTAAATATAAGAATGCAAGAAATTTTACACACTAATAGAGCAATAATTGTTTAAAAATATTAAATGGAAATAAAATAATTAAACACAGATTTAGCAACACAAAACTATATTAGGTAGATACTCTTTAAATAAATACCATTTCCTTAATAAAACATTATTCAAAAACCCGACACTGTAATAAAAATACACAAAAACTTTTAAAAAATAAACAAATTGAATAAGTATTTTATTTTAAAAAACCAATTCAATACTAATGTCTGTACAATAAAGAACCAATTATCCGGGATGCTCGGGACCATCGCTATCCCGGATGTCTTAATTTCCCGGTTTCCTGGATCGACAAAAAAGTGTTGTTAATCGATGTTTTATCAAACCCAAATTACAAGGAAAAAATGTAAACACATTTTAAAGTAAGAGAAAAAAGAAAAGCACTCCTAAATCTAAAAAGGAAAAAAATTGTAGAAAAATAAAAATTTAAAAGAATAAAAAAATTTGCAAGTTCAGACAAGAAAAACAAGTTTAAAAAATAATTACGATTCCTAAATCAACTAATAAACAAAACCAATGATTAAATAACGCAATATATTTCATGGGGGGGGCGAAAATAAAAGGAAAACCTATTAATCTAAATAAAAACAACACTTGAAAATTATCGAACCGAAACGATAGTTAAAAAACGGCACTAGCATAAATATTAAAACCTAGAACAAGGCAAGATCAACGGACTTTAAAAAAAAAAAAAAAAAACTAATGAAAAAATTTGGTAATACAAATAATTTTATTGAGTGCAAAATTTATCATGAAAAAGAAAAAAAAAACGTAGTGGAATCAGAAAAACGAAACTGCAATCTGCTTCATAAAATAATTGTATGCTTAAATTAATAAACAATTCTCCTTTTTTTTTTTTTTTTATAAAAACGCGATTTTTAATTAAAGCAGGTGTGATTCCACATCAAGAAAAACTTGCGAATGATACCGCACTTCCAAAGAATCAGAATTTATTCAAAAGAAAAACATTTTATTTTTATTAATCGATGTCAAATAGATAAATATATTTTTCTCTTTCATCTTCTGTTCACTGATATGCATGTGCAATGCATTTTCCCCACCCCCTCGTAAATCAAACTAGCAAACGAAATCATCATGCCACTCCTTTGAGTTTAACGACCTAAAAGAGAATAAAGATCTAAAATCTTCAAGGTCGCGGAAGAAATGACGTTTCTCTGGGTAAACGGGGGGAAAAATTCTTCCCTTCCTCACATTTTCCTCTACTCAACTTCAAGGATTAGTCCAGTTTCCGCTTTTTTTTTTCATATCGTTTTAGTTCAAAATGGCGGGAGAACCGAGCAAATTTTTTTTACGGATTATCTGGATACCAGATAAATGGTTCTCTACTGTATGCATGAAAAAAAGAGTTGCAGACTTAGCTCTCCGCAATTAAGTCTTGCTAAAGTCATTGGTACATGATTTGTTGAAATTGATCCATACTTCCGTTTCGACTTAAGACATCCTTGAATTTTTTTTTTTTTTTTAAATATACGAAGACTAAACGAATAATTGATATCACGTTGCTAGTTTACGAGCTTGTTGCCAACCGTGGAAAAATACGCATTAAAAACTATAAAAACAGCAAGATACAATATCAATTCCAACTATCGAGAGTACGAGTTTCCCCACTCCTGAACGGACGTCACTCGATAACGACATGTGACGTCATTGCATTCAACTCCACACGAAAGAAGAGGAAGATTTCACCCGCCCCCAGTGTAAGGGGGCGGGTGAAATAGGAGTGTTTTTAGAGGTAACGTTGAAGAGGGGGGAAAATAAAGCATGTTCAGCTACGCTTCAGGCAGATGGTAGTTTGATAAGAGGGGATGGAATTCAAGCTGAAAGAAAAACTTACCTTCGCACTCGCGGAAAAATTAGGTAATTTTGAGTTTGGCCGTCGATCGCAGTAAAATTCGGGAGTTTTTCAAATCAATTCCGGAGGGCGGGAGAATAACTCAAAATTCGGGAGACTCCCGCAAAATGCGGGAGAGTTGGCACGTCTGCAGATTCCATAAATTCCTATAGCTAATCCATGCAGAATGGAGGAAGTTTCTAGGGAAAGCTTTGGCCCACAAAGAGTTGTCATGCCAATAGAAAAAGTAGAAGAATTAATTCAGTAGAATTGATTTAGATTAAGGATTGAATCAGATTTTTTAAGAAAAAAGTCAATAATTTTTTTCTGATGCAAAAGTAGACAATTATCTTAAATAATTTTAACTGCTAAAAATTTTGGAAAGTGTTAAACAGTAATAAGGTGGGAAATGGTGTGAAAAATGTAAATGAAAGGCTTGGAGTCATAAAATGATAAGTCATACTTCTTCCAAAGTTCACATTATTACTTCAAAAAACTGTTCCTTTATATTGTTTTCAGACAGGTACATTCTTCTTCACTGGCGCAACAACCTTGTCTGGGTCCTGGCCTTCTCTAAGAATTTCCTCTAATTTTCCCTCTGTTTGGCGACTGTCCTCCAGGCTTTTATTTTCAAAGTGTTGATATCCTTCTCAACACTATCGATCCACCTAAGAGATGGTCTTTCCAGGGTATCTGCTACATTTTAGATTTTCAAATTCATGACTTTTCATGATGTTCCATGACTAATTCCAAGAATTTTTCATGACTTAAAGAAGTTACTATTTTCTCCGACAAAAACGTAACAATAAATTTAAAAATGCATTATAATAACATTCATTGAAATGATAATTATAACTAAAACTGTTATACTCTGCATCTTCATATTTATAGATTTTAAATTTAAAAAACAGAGTAAAGAAAGAGTTGAAGCTATAAAATAGCTGAAATAAAAATACAAAAGAATTTTTTTTTTCTTTTTTCTGCAAAATTATATTCTAAAGATACTTTTCTTGTTGATCAGAAAGGAAAGAAATACTCCTTATTCGTCAGTTCTTATTTGGAAATTAAAAAAAAATCGCCAACGATTGGCGTGCTTAGGCTTGAAATTTAAATTGATTAAAAAAAATAAATAAAAATAACAATTCTTAAATCACAGAAGTTTAAAAGATAATTCGCTCTAGAAATGATGTTTTTTCTTTCATTTTTTGAAAGAACGCCATAATTTTTAAAGAACATGATAAAGACATTTTATATTCTAATAAAATATCTTCTTCGCCCCATTTTCAGCCTAGCTAGACAAGGTCCATGAGTTTGTTCACCTTCAAAAAGTCTAAAACAAGTAAAGGTCTTTCTATAAGGTCTTGTTTTAAAAGACCGAGGCAGTCCAGTAGATGTTCAGGGGATGCCTGGGCTGAAGAGCACTTGGTACAGAGGGTAAAACACTTTTCGCCTCCAGAGTACCTCAGTGATTTCAGGTGTCCACAGCGGAGACGTGTGATGGCGGTTTGAGACTGGCGGTCTTTGTCAGCTGTCAAACGGCTACTCGGTCTGATACCCTGTTACCAATTGTGACTGGGTGGAGTGAGCCACGCTGATTTATTTTTGGCTTTAGCAATTGAAAAGAGCTCTAAGGAGGTAAAGGACACTGGAGGCGCAGTGGCCTCAGCTGCACCTGCCTTGGCAAGACTATCTGCCATTTCATTGCCTGGTATATCTACGTGTGAGGGTATCCATTGTACGTGAATTCGACAATATTTGGAGAGGTGTAAAAGTTCATAAAGGATGTTCATGCTAGAATTGTCCCTCACTCTGTGCCAGCTAGCCAAGTGCTGAACAGCGCTTCTACTGTCGGTAAGGATCCAAATCTTTTTCGAACTTGAATAATAAAATATGACTGTCAGTAGTGATTTCGTTAGGAATTCAGATATTTAGAACACGATGAAATTGAGAAGATGGGTTCCATTTTAAAAATTTGATTTTTCAGCGACCTAAATCCATGACTTTCCATGATTTTTTTAAAAAATAGTAAAAATCATGACATTTCATGACAAATTTTGTTCAATACTGAATTTCATGACTTTCCATGAATTTTCATGACTTTCCAGGTGATCGGATACCATGTCTTTCTCTTCCTCTTGTTCTCATAGGTTTTGATAAAAATATTTTCATGCAGTTTCGGTCTTCCTGCGTTCTGATTAAATGTCATGCCCATTTTTAATCTTGTATATTTATGTACTTGACAACATTATTCATTTCATCAATATTACTGAATAAAATTATTTAATAGTTAATTTCATATATATAACAAGATAAGTTTCAAAAAGATAATAGTACAACTAAATAAATAAACAACACACAGAAACATCTTACTGTCTACATTAAAATGTGTTGTTTTTTTCATCAAAAATGCTCTTAAACTCACTCTGCTAATCAATTTAACTCAGTTTACCCCAGTTATCAATAGTTTGAAGTTTTGTACACACTGCCTTAACAAAAACGCCCCTTTTGTAAGATTTCAATAGAGTTTTAACTTTTTCTTTCTTACATATTAATTTGCAAAACCTAAAATCCATAATTTTCTTTGTGTTTGGTAAGGAGTTTATAATATAAATGAAGTATTTCTCATGCTCTCCATATAAAGAACTTCTCAAAGTTATCCATAAAAAGTATAACTTATTTTAGGTGTTTTTACTTTTATAATGAAGCATAATTTTGTGATTTACCTTTTCTGAATACTTGCATTATTACATACTGCAATTATCACTTTGAAATGGCACAAAATTTACTTTTTAAATAGCATAAATCTTTGACAAACCTTTTATAACTACAACTGTCTGGGAACACAAAATGTAACAGAATGAAATAAAAAAATATATTCATATCAAAATTAATACGTACCTTTCATCACCCTGAACAGCAGATTCAATGGCAGAAGGAAGATCAGATCGATGCAAATCCTATAAATAAACCATATTTAGCACAAATCTTATATTTATACAAAAAAAATTATTAACATAATTTTTAAAAATATAGCTAACATAAGTAATGCTAGGTGATCCTCGGAATAAGGTTGAAAGTAAACTAATTGTTGTAGATACACTTGAAGATGTTTTAACTTCAGGTGAGCCAGGAGATGTTGAAGAATTCGTAACCGATCCACAAGATGTAACACTATTTAATTTTACTAATAGCCTGTTTACCAGTCCATGTTGAGCTAAAGGAGCAGGATCAATGCCCCTTCGGGTAAAACGATCTGCTAAAGAAGCAAAACATCGTAATGCTCCATCTGAAACCTGTAATAAAACAAGATTTTAGTACATGAAACTCCACCTTTTATGTAATATAAAAAAATTTGAAATTGAAACATCATAGTTTAAACATTATCAGTTGTTGAAACAGCATAGATATTGATGAATGTTAAGTAAAAGGTATAATATGAATATATAATAGGATTTATTTCTATAGAAAAAAAAGAAAAGAATAAACCAAAACAATTTTTTATTTCATAAAGTTTCTCACTGTGACACAATCTGAATTATCCTACAACAGACATGTCAGGACTTCTTAGGATACAAAACTATGAAATTATCAAAACTACTTAGATATAAAAACCTATAATCTTCTGAGAGAATCTATAATCTAACAAAACTTAAATTAAAACTTCCATTACCTCGATAATATAAGGATACAGATTATAACTGTACAACTTTTTACAGTAAGAGTTAGGCATAATAAAAAATTTCTTTAATATTAATTTAGGATAATGACCTAATTAGAGTGACAAAAAAAAGTCCTACACGTATAAAGGAAAGAAAATTCACATCAGGAATTCTATTATGTAGATGAAGACATTTTTTCTTCATCTATACATAAAAAAATACACATACTAATATTATGGGCAATATTCTCATACTCTGAAAGGGAAAAAAATACAATAGGCTCATTTCAAGTTAAATCAACCAATAACCAATGCAGTCATGTAACAGGTTTTAATAAAAAAATTTGTGTATAAGTTATTTATAAAAACAGGTAAAAAAAAATTTTCCAAAATTTTCAAAACTACAATTAGGAGACTATTTTCAAATTTGACTCTATTTAAGAAATGGTACATATGTAAAAATTTCTTTTTTTAATTTATGAAGTAATTTTCTTAATTTTGGTATCATTAGAAGAAAGCCACACTATTTAATTAAACTATAAAAATGACAAACATTTTTGGATAATTTTTCTTTTAAAAATTTGTAATAAAATATTTTTTTTAGAATTTTTATTTAATTTTTTTTCGCAAATGTTAGGATTTCTTTAATGGGAAGTATTAACTTTCACCACCTCAATTTTTTCACTCATAATGATACTTTAAATATTAAAAAAACAAACAAGTTTCTTGTCTTTAAAAAAAATAAAAAGTGCCTTTTAATCAAATTTTCTCAAGGTTTTTTGCAGCACAAAAAAAGTCTCGTAATCTCAATTTTTGTACTTAAAATGCCATATTTTTCAGTTTAAAAAGTCAAGAGATGTTTTTTGCTTTGATAAAGATTGGGGAACTTTGTCAATTCATCTATAAAAAAAATATTTGAGCTTAATCTATTTCTTTAAGAGAAAAAACACAAGCTTGAATTTTATTACTATGAAAAATATAATTAAAATTACGAGAGAAAAAAATTCTAGATGCTGAAAGTTGTCACTTTTCAGTAAAATATTACTGAAATTTAGAAGAAAAAATAATTTCCCAAAAAATTTTTTAAAAAATAAAAAATTATTTTTTTTAAATTACATAAATATTTTTAACATTTCTAGTCTAATTATGTAGTCCAGAGATTTTCCATTCTAATGACACCAAAATTAAGAAAACTAAATCAGAAATAAAAAAGATTTTGACATTTTTAACGTACGAGCTACTATCCCTAATTATGCCACTTTCTTAAATTCATTTGGAATGAGCCATTAATTATTTCCGTTCTCGTATTTTGTAAATCCTCATCACATTAAACAAATTGTAAAATTTTTGGTAGTAACTAACAATAAAAAGATAGACGACAAAATTATGCGACACTCAGACTCTTCAAAAATGGGTTACTCAAATGTGTTTCCCACTTTTTGTACTAAATAATATATTAAAAATATTGGATTTTAAAAGCTATAAGAGAAGCAATAAAAATAACTGCCAGAAAAACAATTGAAACAAAACACGGATCAAAAAGAGATTATTTAAATGTCCGATTCGAATTTTACATATTAAAATAATATCAAATAAGAAATACCGGAATTTGAAAAACCACATCGAAATCAATAGCAATATCTGCCAAAAAATATAAAAATACATGCATTAAACATAAATAATCAAAGGGTGATTTGAATTTTGTGCGCAATAAAATTACACATTTATATAAAAAAATATCAGGGTTCTCTTTTATTATGTGAAAATTCCTCACAATAATTGTCAACAAAAAAAAACAATTTAAACACTGCATGATATCATTACAAATCGTGCAATTCGAACTTTGCGTGTAATAACAATTTAAGCATTTAAAAAAATCTAGAAAATATCAATAGCAATAATGGAAGCAATGAAAGGGATCGGGGTAGTAAAATAAATGAAATTGCAAAGCAATAATTGCCGAAAAATATGTCAAAAACACCATATGCATATTTTCCACGGAATCAGCACGAGTTGTGGGGAATAAAGTGAAAGTCACGACTAAAATGTGCAATTTAAAACTTTCGTATGCATAATATATCAAAAATATTGAATTGACTTCATAACCAAATAAAAAGAGAGGGACAAATATACATTGATTAATTAATTATTTTGCTACAAATCTGAATTAGTAACAAAATCTTCAAGCAGTCTTATTTTATTAAAATGTAGGAAATGGTGTTCTTAAAAAAAAAAAAAAAGGAACAGAACAATTTATTTTTTAAATTTTCGGGATTTCAGAATTACTTTTTGTATTATCAACTTGAAATTCCAGCAGAAGCCAGTTATTATGGAATTTTTTTATTCTTAAAAGAGAATAGACAAATATGAGCATTTCTTTCCCCTTGAATAAGCGAAAAAGGTATTTTTTAAAAACAAAATCTGCAGAAAAAAGAAAAATCTTCTGAAAATTCTGCAGATAAGGAATGAAAAAATTTTCAGCAAAATCTCTGTTTTACAACAATGTCGCCTTCTGACACAGGGGGGGGGGGGTAATTTCAACAAATATTTAATCTATCTATGTATATATAAGGCTCATTCCAAATTAAATCAACCAAAATAAAAGAATCTTGTTGCTGCCATGACACAAATTTCCATGAAAATTTTTTTGTAGATAAGTTCTTGATAAAGAAAGGCTAATTTTTTCTGAATTTTTAGACCAAAATTACGATTAGAGGGCCATTTTGAACTTTGACTCAATTTAAGAAAATGGCATAGCTACAAATGGTGGCTTGTTTATAAAAAATATCTAGATCTTTTTTATTTATGAGCCAATTGTCTTATGTTTGATGTCAATCGAAAGAAGAAAATCAACGCTGTGTAATAAACCTATTAAAATACTGAAACTATATATTTTTTAAAATTTTTTTATAGAAATATTAATAAGTTTTTGGTCAAATTTCTAGAAATTTTTACTGGGAAGTAACAACTCTCATCATTTCACTTTTTTACTCCTAATATTAAATATCATACTTGTCAACATAAAAATTAAGAGGGGCTTTTATCTTAAAAACAAATGTGATAAGACAAAATACTTCCAAGATTTTTTCACAGCACAGAAACAAAATTTCTTGACTTCATTTCTTGTAATGTAAAACATATTTTACAATATAAACAAATCAAGGTTTTTTGTTTTTGCTTTTGGTCAATAAATAATTGCTAAGTGTTTTTTTAGCCAAATAATTCAATATCTTTTTACAGCACAAAGTTGTTTTTAGTTAATTTTTTCAATCTCATAATTTTAAATGCCATATTTTGTAATATAAAATTAATAAAAAGGTGTCTTTTATTTTTCAGTCATTAAATGAAATTTTAAAAAAATGTTCTGTTAGCCATAACATTTCAAGCTTTTTTTATAGCACGAAAACAAAGGTTCTTGATCTTAATTTATTTCTTGTAATGTTAAATGGCATATTTCTTAATATAAGAAAATCTTGGTCAGTAAAAAAATAAAAATAGTTTTTAATAGTTGATATAACTTCAGATTTTTTAATAACACATTTATAACCCCCTGTTTTCTACAATCACAAACAGCTGTCTTTGCACCTCATTCATTATTGTTTTTTCCTTAAACTTTTTAAATAGTTTTGCAACATAGTATCATAAATGAAAGCAAAAAAATTAATAGTAAAATTAATAAAATAATAAATTATATTATTAATAAAAAAATAAATACAAAAATGATTGCAAGTAAATGTTTAAAGTTGAGTACAAACTTTTTAATTTATATTGTCAATTCACTAAAGCATCTTAGTGAATTTAATATGAAATTACACTAAAAAGCTTATAAGTAAAAAAAAATATTCAAAATTTCATACCAAACTGTCATCATGCTTTAAAAGTATAGAGAGAGCTTCAACGCAATTTGCAAGGCTGGTATCATGGGGCTCCATTTTACCACAAAGCCGTGATACAACTGCCATTGCAGAATGCAATGTATCTTTATGAACTAAGGAACCAATATCTCGGATGAATGATAAAACACAGTTTAAACCAGCAGCATCAAAAACAGCTCCTGCTTCCCTGGTACATATTAATTCAAGAACCTAAAATACGAAGGTTGCATTATTACAGACATAATAGATATATTTACTTGTTTAAGCTTGAATAAAATGTAATATATAAGAGGCTAATACATTTTGTATTAAAATAAAATTCAAATATGATTAAAAACCACTATTTATTATATGTTCACAGGGATGAGACTAGTCAGAGAGTAAAAAAGAGGAAATCCAAGAATGTATATATTTATATATATATATATATATATATATATATATATAGGGGAGTTAGTGCAGCATTAAATTAAATAACAACGATAATTTAACAAACATAACAATTTAATAGAAATAAAAGGAAAGAAGGATATAACAGTTAACGTTGACATGACTGGTGAGAGCTGCCTGCACGCAATGGTCGCCAATCGCATGTGAATCAGAATTAGATTGTTCTATGGTATAAAGTCAAGAGTTAACTATAAATTTGAGACTTCCCCTTTGGGACTTTCCCATCAGGACTGGCTGGCACCTCTCAATGACAAAAGGGATGATGCAACGATCTTAAAGTTTTACGTGATGTTGGATGATGCAATGTTCGCAGTTATTACTCTATGGCATTGAAACTCTACACACACACACACACACATATATATATATATATATATATATATATATATATATATATATATATATATATATATACATATATATATATATATATATATATATATACATATATATATATATATATATATATATATATATATATATATACATATATATATATATATATATATATATATATATATATATATACATATATATACATATATATATATATATATATATATATATATATATATATATACATATATATATATATATATATATATATATATATATATATATACATATATATATATATATATATATATATATATATATATATATATATATATATATATATATATATATATATATACAGAGAGAGAGAGGCTATGATATCCAAAAATGTGACAAAAAAGTGTGATTTTTAAACCATGTAATTATAAATCCCGCTGATTAACTTTAAAATTGTATGAATATGAATCACGATGCATAATTTTTTTATCACGTGAATATGAATCCCAATGTCTAATTTTTAAATCACATATAAATACGAAAATCGAAAATAATACAACCGCATAAACGAATCTCGACATTGGATTTTAAAATCGCATGAATATGAATTGCTATATAGGATGTTAA
This sequence comes from Parasteatoda tepidariorum, assembly GCF_982258835.1. NCBI lineage: Eukaryota > Metazoa > Arthropoda > Arachnida > Araneae > Theridiidae > Parasteatoda > Parasteatoda tepidariorum. The sequence goes on from NC_141765.1 coordinate 8,066,723, forward strand.
AAATGCGTAAATACAAATAACGCTATTAGATTTTTTAATCTCGTAAATAAGAATCGAAATGTACAATATTTAAACCGCGTGAATAAGAATCGTGATACTCAACTTTTAAATCAAGTACATATGAAAATCGATGTTTGATATTAAAATCACATGAATAAGAAGCAAGATATTAGCACATTCTGGACTTGGGATTTCTAAAAGGCTTGTTTGTATTGTTTTTGTTTAGCCATAATAAATAAAAATTTACAAGATTAATTCAATGAGCAAATAAATATTTTCACTGCAAATCCACCGCTTTTATTATTTCGTTTGTTTTCGCACCAGCAAACAGGATGCAGCGAGACGTCTGAATTACGAAAGTACGAGCTATCTGGCGGGCGGGCAAATATACGAAAAATCTTATTTTCTGCATGTATAAGCGGAGAAAATAGCTAAAATAAGTAACGTCTGAGGCGTCTGAATTACGAAAGTACGAGCTATCTGGCGGGCGGGCAAATATACGAAAAATCTTATTTTCTGCATGTATAAGCGGAGAAAATAGCTAAAATAAGTAAAAATGCGGAAGGGTTGGCAGCTACATAGATTGAATTTTCTGTTTATCTTTGAAAATCGGAAATAGATAAAATTATTTTATTTTAACGACTTAATTTCCAGAAAAAGTGAAATATTTATTTTAAAAAAACTTTTAGAGAATCGAAGTTATAGATAAAAAGGCTAAAATTTGAGAAAAAATAGCGTAAAAAGTGGAAAAATCTCATCCCTAAGTTCAGTAGGTGTTAAAATATGCAGCAGAGAGGGGAGCATCTTTCAACATTTTTTACTAAAGAATTAGTTGGGAAGTTTTATTACTTTAAAAATCTAAGTTCTAATTACTATTTACTAAATTTAAAGTAACCTCTTAATTTTTTCCAAAGTTCTAAGCCAAAGACAAAATACCAAATTTTACATATTTAGTGAACCATGCATTTTGTTGAAATCTACCCCACCAGGGGGGCAGATTTTAATGGGGGTGGGGCACATTTCAACAATCGAAGAGAACATAACAATGTCATTCATTTTGAAAAATTAACTTTATTCATAAAATAATAATAAAAATAATGAATAAACATATTGGATTGATTTAGGTCTCATCTACATTATTTTGTCCTGAATTAAATTAAAAATTACTGGGAATGTCATGGAAAATACAGCTAGAGCTGTTCCTCTGCTTAAACTTAGTTGAGGCAGTTTCATTTCAATGTCATTTCTTTCTATACTACTAATATCCTTCTTTTTTCTTTTTTTTGGAAAACAAAATGTCCACGAATCTTCCTTCTTTCTCATAAAATTTACTTTATAGCTGTCTTCTTCTATCCCTTCAATTTTTCCTACTAATGGAACTTTTTTCTTCTTTCCACAAAACTCAACAAGAATAAAGTCATTAACCTATATTACTGTATCATCAGTTACCTCAAAATCCATCTATTCTTCAATATCCTGTAGTGGAAAGCGTCAAAAACTCTTCGCACTCTGATTCATCGTGTAAAGAATTGTCATCTGCCTACTCACGTTCAGAAAATTCAACAAATAATAATTTTTTTGACGGTTTTAACTTGAGCTTAATTTCATTTGAGACTGATTTCCTCTTTTTTTCCTATCTTCTAATGGTTTCTTCTCGAATGCGGTTTTCCTCAGGTGTTTCAGTCAATATTTTGGACTTTCCCTTGTGGGGGAGAGGAGTAATCGACCATGTCAACCGTCATCTATGAAAAGGTACCCCACCATAGAATCGAGTTAACATGTCTTATATACTAGTGAATTGTAGTTGTAATTTTGTAGTGGCAGATGGTAGATACCCTACAGTACTCCCCCATCAGAATTTTAGCTGTGATAGAATTCGATGAACGGATGCCACTAGTTGATTCATTGCTGTTTTTTGTGAGAAGCCGGGAGAGCTGTACTAAGATCATCGTACTTTTGAGTGCTGATTGTGAGAGCTGTATTAAGCTCACGGACGTGGTTGCTCCTGTGTTGCCTTTAGCAGTCGAGTGGATACCTTTTACGCTGTGTATGATTGAAACTGGGCAGCAACAGCGCTAAGAGTTAGTTAATGTCGCAGTCACAAGTAGCAAGTCAACTGTTCAATGTGAACTGCTCGAAGTAGGCGTGTTCAGATCGAAATGGGCGTTTCTGCCAAGGTAGGCATGTACACATCACGTCCGAAGGTCACCAATGTGGGGAGGGAAGAAACAGACCATTTCAACCGTCATCTATGAAAAGGTACCCCACCATAGATTCGAGTTAACATGTCTTATATACTAGTGAATTGTAGTTGTAATTTTGTAGTGGTAGATACCCTACACCCTTTGTCCAACCTCTTTTTTTAGCCATGATAATAGATTTAGGGTAAGGACTCACATATATGGTTGTTATTACCCTAGGATCATTAGGTTTACTTTCAGTTGACCTCATTGGTGTACAAAAATTACGATTTGCTTTACTAGTACTTGGGAGACAATGTATTTTACATCTTTCTTCAATGATTTAATCCACACCAAGAATTTCACTAGAATTAACAGAAGCTTGCAAAACAGTTACAGAAGAAGGTTCAAAGTCTTCATCAGTAAAAATGGAACGTGAAAAGGCCAGATTCCCATTATACTCAGGGGAGCTTTGTTATTGTGATTTGTATTTAAATGCACGCTTAATTTCACCATTCATAAAAGTTTAATGTAATTCATAAATTCTAACAGGTCGTGATCCTAAAACAAATTTAACAAAATTAATATCACAGAATAAATAAAGTGTAAGGTTAGCCATATTTTGAATGTTATCCTTTATTTGGCTGCATTTGTGTAAAATAACACCGGTTGTTATTTTTCGGGCAGCATCATAGCAAGCTCGCAGAGTCTTTCCAATTCATTTGTTGTTTGTTTCGTTGAAAGTTAGATTGAAAGATCATGTTATGTTGAAAACACTACAAGTATAATAATATTGGGTGGTACACTTTTTCACGCTTAGGTGTAAAAATCAGTCGCAAGTAGTAACCTGGAAGTCTCACAACCAATTTAAAACCGCAAGAGCTACCTGCGCTTAGCTTTGTATGGTCAACCATCCATAGAAATGAAACACTTTTAGTGTCTCCTTTTATCTGATGAGGAGCCAACATTTCAGACTTGAATTTTGGGGCAAACTTTTATTTAGCATATTTTTCAATTGGGGTAATTACTCCTTTTACTCCAATAAATACAAAATATTAAAAGGAAATTTTTTTAGTTTTTCTTTACATCTGAAAAGGAGCACATGGTCAAAACTTGGAAACTTCCATCCCAGTAAAAATTTGTTATTTAGCAATACTGTTGTTTAGGCTAATTACCTCCTGATTACCCTAACAATTACAAAACATCAAAGAGAAACTTTTTTAGTATTTCGATTTATCTCATAAAGAATGTTACTAATTTTAGCTTTCTATCTTCATGGGAAGTAGTAGAATTAGTGATGAATGAGGGTTTTGCCTTTTAATAGGCTTATTACCCTGGCATGATAATTACAAAATATTAAAATGAAACTTTTTAGCTTCTCCCTGTATCTGATAAGAAACATGTGGTTGAAATTTGAGATTTCTATCTTTGTGGCAAGCTTTTATTTATCATTACTGTCAATAAAGCGAAATACCCCTAATTTCTCCAATACTCACAAAATATGTGAATAAAATTTTTTTAGTTTTTCTTCTATCTAATAAAAAACATGCGATCGAAACTTTAAGCTTCTAAGTGGCAAACTTTTGATTAAATAACTTATAATTGGGATAATTACCATGAATTACAAAATACAGAAATCAAACTTTTTCGTTTTTCTATCTATCTTAAAAGAACCCATTGTACAAATTTGATACTTCTATCTTGGTAAAAACATATTATTTAACATTACTGTCAATGCCGACTGGATTTGTGAAGGGGTCAGGGAACCGGCCTTGCTGGTTTGGGCCTCGTTCTTGGTTCGAATCTTGGACAAGGCATGAATGTTCTTTCATTCTTTATACTACCTGTTCTTAACTGTGGGAGCAACATTGGCCTATGTAATATGATGCCCCTGAAAGAGTGGCCAACAAATCTGCCCTAAGTATGCCTGAATTGACAAATGTCAACCCAGGTGGGCATTGGAAAAAATATATATTACTGTCAATTAGACTAATAATTACAAAATATAGAAATGTCAAGTAATTGCAAAATACAGAAATGAAACCCTTTTAATGTCTCCTTTTATCTGATGAGGAGCCGACATTTCAGACTTGAATTTTGGGGACAAACTTTTATTTAGCATATTTTTCAATAGGGGTAATTACTCCTCTTACTCTGATAAATATAAAATATTAAAATTAATTTTTTTTAATTCTTCTTTATATCTAAAAAGGAGCACATAGTCAAAATTTGAAACTTACATCTCAGTAAAAATGTGTTAGTTAGCAATACTGTCATTTAGGCCCTAATTACCCCAATAATTACAAAATATCAAAGAGAAACTTTTTTAGTTTTTTATTTGATAAGGAACACATGATCAGAATTTGAGACTTCTGTTTTAGTGGCAAACTTTTATTTGCATAACTTACAATTGGGGTAACTATCCCTAATTACACCATTAATCACAAAATATTGAAATGAAACTTCTTAGTTTTTCTATTTATCATAAAGAACACAAGATACAAATTTGAGACTTCTGTCTTGGTATGAATATATTGTTTAGAATTATTGTCAATTAAGCTAAATATTTCTTAATTACCTCAATATTTACATAATATTGAAATGAAATTTAATATAATTTTTAAATTTTCAAAACTGACATAAGGAATCTACAATATCTCATATACAATATCTCTCTTCATTTAATAGATATTAGAATGTTTACCATAAATTTAGAGAAATGCTTTTAGATTTATTAAGAACCACTTAAATAGGAAGGAAATTTAAGTTTAAGGAAAAAGGTATCGGAACTAAAAATTCAGGAATGTTAGGTTTTGCACTTCTAAGACAAAACTGAAATTCATAAGTAACTTTTCAAAATGCTAGATATTTACAATAACATCAGGTTGAAAGGGCGATGAAAAAAATTTTTAAAAGCAACTTTTTTAACCTTTTTCATAATAAATGTTTATAAATTGGTAAAAAAATTATTTATTATTCTAAAGCTATTTGTGTAATCTTTCTTATCATATTAAAAGTTTTATGCTTTGTTTTGTAGCATCTTTTTAAAGGCTGATTTCTAAACATGAATTCTCGGGATTTACGTATTAATTTTCTTTAGGAATTCAAAAGTGGTCAGGCAGTTAAGTAGCTGTTCAAAACATTAATGCTGCATTTTGTAAAGCCACTGTTAATGAAGGGGCAATTCAACATTGGTTTAAAAAATTTGAAGATTGTGATGGAAGTCTTGAAAATGAAGCATGTGGAAGATCAGAGTCAAAGCTTAAAGACACTCCATTGAAAGCACTTATGGAATCTAACCCTTGCATTACTGTTCAAAAAGTTGTTCCAGAATTAGGAGTTAGTACAGCAACAGTATCAGGCCACTTTTCAACCATTGACAAGGTCAAAAAGTTCAATAAATGAGTTCTACACAAATTGAACGAAAAGCAAAATTTTTAAAAAAATTCATCAAAGAAAGCATTTGTAAAATCTGCAGTTCTTTGCTTTTAAGAAATAAAAGATAACCATTTTTGAACAGAATTATCACCTGTGATGAAAAATGGATCCTGACAATAGGTGTCATTCAGCGCAATGGTTAGATGCAGATGAAAGCTGAAAAACAACACCAAAAACATGATTAATATTTGGTGGTCTATGAATGGAAAAATTCATTATAAATTTTTAAATGCCGGCAAAACAATAACAGCAGAGAAGTACTGGGCAGAAATTGAACTTATGCATCAAAAGATTGCATCAAATGAAGACGGCACTGGTCAACCAAAAAAAACCATTTTGCTTCATGATGATGGATGACCACATGTTTCATGGATCTTCAAATTGGTTGAATTAAAATGCGAGAATCCCCACCTTCACCGGACATAAGCCCAAATGATTATCACTTTTTTAAACATTTGGACAACTTACTCCGCATTAAAAAGTTCCCTAATTCAGAACGGATCAAAAATAATTTTCTATTTTTATTGACATCAGAGCGTAAAATTTCAGAGAGTGGTTTCCAACAACTAGTAACATGTTGGCAAAAATGTGTTGAGTGAGATGGCTTTTACTTTGCTTGGTAAAATAGTTATTAAAAACAGTTATGCTTATTTAAATTTACAATAAAAAATCTGACATTTCATATGTAACAACCTAATAATTGATAAAATTTAATCTTGTAAAGAATGGAAGGCTGAGCAATGACAAATTCCAAAATAAAATTAGAGTTTAAGATCTTAATGAAAAATACACCTTCTATAATGGCCCCTAAAACAATTTTTAGAGTCAAGACCTTTATTGGGGTTTTTTAAGACAGTGAAAAATCTATGCCATTAAAAACCTGTTAAAATATAGGTTTTTGATGAAAAACACAGGCAAGCTCAGCAAGTGAGCTTTTATTACTTGCTTTCCAGCATCAAAAAGAAATTTGGCTCTACCCTTAGAGGAGATATTAGGGTAGAGAGAGCCAATCTATTGTTTGGGCTCTGAAAACTTGTTCAAAGATGCGAGTTACCTTTTTGGTGAAAAATTCATAGCTGGCGGTCGCATCGTACAGGAATATTTTTAGGAGTACCTAAAGATTTTTCGCTTTTTTTTTTTTGTTTTATTTTGAATGCTTTCCCAATTTTATTCGTGATTGCAAAAGATAAGTTTTCAAATAAAAATATGTTATAATATGTGAGCTACATTTAATTATTTGCTTTTAATTGCTTAATCATAAAAGCTGATAACATATTAGTTAAGCATGATTTTACCAAACAATAAAATAAAAATAATGAATTTTTGAATCGAATATACATTTGAAAGCATGTAAAATATAAAGAAACAATTGCAAATGATCATATGCATTAATTATTTTTGTCAAAATGTCATAAGAGGTAAAAATCTTTGTCTATCAAATGAATACGCAGTAAAATGCTTAGTAGGACTGGGCTTTATACCGATGTAAGACAATATATCGATTTAACTCCAACATCGTAATACCGATTTATCCATTTCATCTTCAACAAAATTCCGGAGTGAGCATTTTGACTCTACTAAATCGATTTATTCATGACAGCAAACGCTAAATCGATGTTGCTCTCTCCGATGTAGTGAAACACCGGTTTAATTATTGCGAGAATGTACAGAACAGAGTCCGATCTGCCGTAGCGTAAGGGAAAGATTCAAGGTCCACTATCAACTCATTCTCTTGGTAACACGTGCGCTCAACTTCTTTGGCTATTTGCCAAAATCACATCTGGTGCAGGGGTTGGTATAGTTAAATCGGAATGGGCCATTGAATCTCTTCATTCAAAACTAATTCACTAGGTTATATCGATATTTGGCGGTTGAAAAAAAAACTCCGATATAGCAGGGATCGGTGCAATTGAATCTTCTCATTCAGATCGATATAGCAGGGATCGGTGCAGTTGAATCTCCTCATTCAGATTTCAAGTTTATATCAATATTTGCGGAGGATTTTTTACCACCAAGTGTATGTGATTGTCTTCTCTTTAGAATTCCGATTTTAGGATATCTTGCTCGTGCAGGAGGGAAAATTCCCATCTTCAATTTTACATATCCTGATTTCTGAAATAGGTTTCTTTCCGTAATATCTTTAAATATCTTACCGGGTTTTCTTTCAGCGTGTATGTTACATTAATTCTTTCCGTACTGTTCGGTTTCTGTTTGCTCGCGCTAACTGAAGTCGCTAAATAAAATTGGTGTTTTGTTTTAATTGGAATAAATTGTAAAAAAATGTTTAGGAAATTTACTAATTTTATCTTTCGCAACTGCCTTTTTTTGTGATCTTTTTATTTATTATTATTCTTTTTCGTTAATTTCTCGCGTGTTTATTATAAATGTTGGGAGATTTATCTTATTATGGCGCATTACGGGGCTATTTCCGTATCGTTCGGAAATAGCATGCACCGTAATGCATGCGCAGTTAAAAGATTTCACCTTTCGAATAAGAGTGTATCGTGATGCTTTTTTTTTTTTTTTTAAATTTATTATTTTTTTTTTTGTAGTTTCTCACGTGCATAATGTTAAGTTTAGAGATTTATCTTTTTAAGGCATGTGCATTACGGGTCTATTTTCGTATTGTTCGGTACCTGTTTTCTTGCGTCAACTGAAGTTGCAGTTTTGTTTTACTTGGAATCAATTGTAAAAAAATATTGAAAGGGGAAGTTAACGATTTTTAACTTTCAAATTAGCCTTTTTTTGTGGTGTTGTTTTTATTTAGTTTCTTGCGTGCTGCTGCCGGAAGTCACCGATGCTTAGCGATTACTTTGGTGCTGATATGGAAAATCTTACCTTAAACGAATTTTACTAAAAAATTAAGTCCCGCAGAGGACTGATCGTCAAGACAAGGTTCTCAGCAGATCACCAAAGTCAAGCATCACTGTCTACGGTCAGTGTGCGGGTGGGGGACCACTTGGATCAGTCTGCATAGGGACCGAGGGTGTGCGGTATTGGTCCTCGTTAAACTGTGCTACCGTAAAGTGCTCGACTTTGCGCGCAGGTCGTCGGGCTACCGAAGCGGGGGTGCCATCCCCTCCGCAGAGGGTCAAAATTGCGAAGGCATGTCTTCGGATCATCCTCAGGGATGTTTCCCAGACCGTCGCCAATAGCCCATTATGCAGCTCTAGTGCGACGTAAATTAACAACAACAATAACAACTAAAAAATTAAATTTGGAATAAAAGGAAATTGCATCTTATTACTGATATACTTCTTTTTTGTCATTGCCGGGAAGGGGGGGGTGAATCTATCACTAAATCTATTCACTTCATTAAATTTTAAAATCTGTGTCCCAAACATATAATTGCTGTTTTGGTAACTAGAGAAAATTGCACCTTCCTTTTTCAGAAAAAATCATTTAGTTGAAACAAACAGATAGCAATGAACATAAGTTAAAAAAAAAATTTTTTTTTATTTTCGTGAAAATACATGCTATTTCTGTTGAAATTCATCCAAACTTTTTTATCAAAGCTATAACATGTTGTAAAAGTTAAAAACATTTACAGTTTTTGATTATACTGGTTGTTCAAAAATATTTTTTTCCTTTTTTTCGTCGTTGGAGATGCTGAATACTAAATAAAATCTTTATTATTATGATTTAAATTACTTTGGAAATAATAAAAAGTCTGAATTCCATTTAAAGTTCTCCAGCACTATATTCCTGATACTTTTAAAAATTGTCCACTTACTACAAATTATAAATAGTAATACACTTTATAAAATCAAGTAAGATAGTTTGATTCATTGCTCAGAAAAAAAATATGAATTTCAAATTTTCAATATATATATATATATATATATATATATATATATATATATATATATATATATATATATATATATATATTTTAACAGCAAACTTTCAAAAGTGACTTGTAACAAAGTATATTTTTTATTAAAGTAAAAAAATTATGATAGAAATGGGAAATTTCCAGGTGTAATCTAAAAACTAGGGCGCAGGCATGATGATGAATTTTTAACTAGTCTTAGTTCATTTAAGCATATTTTCAATAAAAATATTAATGTATAGTTATTTATATATGTACAGAGAAAGTGAAAGTTTTTAATTTTTTTTACTAATAAAATAAATGCAAAAGAAAAAGGTAAACAATATTCTCCAATACCTTTAGTGAAAAGTTACAGAGTAAAATTAGTAAATTGTAGTATTTAAATAAGCTTTTGAATATCTGCAAAAAATTATTCATAATCAGAACAACTTTGTCAAAATTTCTGTGGACTAGGAGTTGACTGTAAGTGAGTTAAAAAAAAAAAAAAAAAACAATACATTTGAATAGAGGAAGGGGTACTGTGGATTTATTTCTTAGTTTTGTCGTTTAGATTGTTAAATCGATATAACCTAATATCGCGATATAAAAGGGTTGATTATATCGATTTAAGAAATTTCTATATCGCCCAGCCCTAATGCTTAGAGCATAACACACTATTATTGGATGCTGCGAATTCTTCTCTGTGGACATTTACTTCCCATAGTTTTTGTCTTATCTCGTCTTTAGGAAATCTACGTATAAACAGTTAATTATTAATATTGGGTGGTTTTAAAATTATTATTTGATAAATAAACTAATAAAGCAAAATGCTGAAAAATACGTAATAATTTTCTTTAAATTAAATTGAAGTTGAAACTATTAGCTGAAATGATTTTAAAAATTTCATAATACACTACACATTCAGTATCTGATTTTTAAAATGTAGAATAGGTGTGAATAAAAAATTAGTATTAAAAAAATTTATATTTGACCTAAATAATTATGTAAATTGTTACTAAAAAACAAAGTAATTTAAAAGAAAATGTGTGTCTTCTATTAGTATAAAGAAGAATTATTAATTCAGGTTCAGATTGATGAGTCAGCTTGTCCATGAAGTAAAGGTGGATGGTACGCAATGCGAACCACATTGTCACTATTATGACTGGTGATCATTAAATTGTGCAAGCTTAATCTTCATGACTTTCAGGCACTCAACGGGCTATTGTGGAAATGCTTTTCTTAAAGAATTGTTAATACTTTATTTATCTTCTTTTTTTTTTAAATTTTTATTATAAAAATATTTAATTAAACTTTTAAAACATGCTTCCCTAACATTTATACATACCTTACAATGAAAGCCTTTTAGAATTAATTTTAATCCATGCATAATTTTTCTTATTTAGGTTACATATAATAAAAAAATTTCACAGGAGAACTAAAATGGCATTTTTAATTTTTTTATTCAAATAAATGTGTGTGTATATATATATATATATATATATATATATATATGGAAAATAATAAAAAATAATGACAAGAGAAGAAAATTATTAAAAATATTTTTCAAAAGTATTTAAAAAAATATATATAATTTTTGATATCTAAAAATAAAAAAAATATTAAAAATCCGGAAAACAAAATAAAGAAAAGATATAATCTCTTCATCAGCCCACACGATTATATCCGCTTATAATAAAACTTATTAATTTTCTTCGTTTTTCTCTTTGTTTTTATTGTGCTATGTTATAGTGATCCTATTTAAAGCAGCTTTAGCGCTTGATATTATCTACTATTAACTTACTTTCGTTTTCTTTTTGTTTCTGTTTTTGTTCGGTTTTGTTTTTATCGTGCTATATATATATATATATATATATATATATATATATATATATATATATATATATATATATATATATATATATATATATATATATATATACATATATATATATATTTATATAGATAGATAGATATATATATGTATATATATCTGATGAAAACAAAATATTTTGTTTTATTTTTAAAATAAATGTTAGTATTTCTACGTGCTGCACAATTTGGGATTCCAGTTTTCCTGCCATGCGATAATAATTTATTACAACCAATGCATACAATTAAAATTTTAAAGAGTTAACATAATATGATGAAAGTATTTAAATTAAAATAACAAATTTTGGTTTTGTTATTTGTCACTTAATTTTAATTAAAAAAAAAAAGTATTACGAAATTCCATATAAGAACATACTATCTACCTGCTGTTTGAAACATTGATAGTTCTCTGCTTACTTAGCATTTTATATTAAAAAAATTAATTGATATTCAAAAAAAGAATTATTCCTTTTTCATTCCTAGAAATCAAAATAAAATACAGATAATAATAATAATAATAATAAATAGCCACACTTTTGACAATCCTATAACAATTATTTAATAATAGGGCCTATTATTAACAATAGAACCTATAATAACCTAGTTAATATTTTCCTGAATAATAAATGTACAGTAATAAATATAAAACTTCCTAAATAAATATGAATATCCAAACAATTTTTCCTATATAATAAAAAAAGTATTCTTCGGCTTATGAATTTTATTTAATAACGGAATTTTTAAAAGATAATTTTATTTTTGATCCAAAAAATTTTTTTTATATGAAATATACTTTCATATCTTTTTAAGTCTGTACAACTAAAGTATATACAGTACAGAACCCGTTATCCGGAAATCAGAAAACCGGAAAACCAAAAAACCGGAACGAAATTCGATACATTTTCCCGCCATTTTTTTTAAAAAATGTTTTTTTCCTCATAAGATCTTAGGATTTTTCTTTCTTTTTTGATAGACGTTCACCTTACCAACATTTTGGAAATAATCATTAGTGTATAACTTCATCGTTTTTTCTTCCTTTTAAGATTATTTCCAAAAAAAAAATTTTTTTTTTTAGTTGGGTTTAACAATAAAAAAATGGCTTTTTGTAGCGATTCAGAAAACTGGAAAAATCAGTTATCTGGAATAGCGATGGTCCCAATTGTTCCAGATAATCGGTTCCCTACTGTGATTAAATTCGCTTGAAATTATTAAAAAAATTACTTTAACACATCATTATAAGTTACAGAGCGAAAATAAAAAGCGATTTGTTGGTAAACATTGGCGTGAAAAAAATTCGCGTAAAGAGTAAAAATATCAGAATATTTATATCAAAATGAAATTTAATTGTAATGAAAATACCTATAAATGTCAACTACATTATAATCTATTGATTTCAATAAAAATATTAAAAAATAATAGCTATTTTGCTAGTTAAAAACCAATTCATTCCATAACCTGACGTGCTAACATGCAAATTGCAAGTAAATGTTTATAAGTGAATATAAAAGAATAAAAATCTTATTTGTGACATGTAAAAAGTCCTCCTTTAATGAATTTTTCCTTACATCCATATTCACAGCAATACACCACCATTTTTTTTTTTTAACTTTAGAGTTCAAAACACAGCTCATCAATCCACCTCCATAGTAAAAGACTGGGGATAGGGTTAACTGGAGGAAAAATCGTCCAGGAATCATGTGACAATGTTCTTTGCAAACAGGGATGGGGGACTGGTTCTCTCTACATAAATTACTCCTCTAAGGCTTTACCAGATCATTTGAAAAAAGTCCCCATTTTTTTTAAACCAAATACTAAATAGTTAAATTTTAAAAGTAAAGTTTTATAACTCAAATAGCAAAAAATAATAAAATATTTAAATGTTAAATTAACAATCTACGTTTTATGCCTGAAGATCTAATTAATTGTAGTTAAGACATTAGACAAATAACTCTTTTGTTACCTTAATACATTGTTCAGCTAAATCTTTGGATGCTCTAGATGATACATCAGCCACAACTAAACGATTACAGATAGCTTTTATTGCTCCATCAACAGCTACAATACGACGAGTACATTCTGCTGATACATCCAAATAATAAGTGATTGCTCGAGCAGTTACTTCTAATACATTATCTGGAGCACATTCATCTAAAAATATCCTACACAGGGCAGGAAGGAATGTTCGAGGAGGACAACTGCAATGAAAATACAAAATATCCATGTATTTATTATACAAGGATAATTTTCTTAAAACTAAATGACAGAACACTAAAAGCAGAGTAAGTAAAAAAATAATAATAAAAACCTGATAAACAATTGATAAGTCATGTTAATGAGGGTTAAATCCACTACCTTCGAAATAAAGTGAATCTTACAGGGTAATAATCACAACTTAATCTTGCAAAAATAACAAGATGAAACCTCATTAAAACCTCGGGTGAGCCCAGTGCTAATACCGTTGCTTTGCAGTCTCCTTCAAAAGCTGGTGAGGCGTCCAAAGGCGCAGGCCCTTCCTCTGTAGGAGTCTCTGGTCCCCAGAGGCACTCGGGGGACAGTATGTCTGGTGCCACTGGATTGTCCAAGAGCCGGAAAAAGAAGTTAAGTATGGTATTGCTTTTATGTTTTGTTACTTTTATATATATGAGGTATTGCTTTTATGATGTTTTGTTACTTTTATCTTTGCTGCACTGCTCTGCTATAATTACTTTAAAGTTTTAGTTTCTCTTTCATAAGTTTTCACCTGCCCTTTTCTGCCCTTAAATAATTTAGCCAAAAATAAAAAAAGAAATAGCAAGTATAGCCTTACTTATTTTGTGATGGTGGTACAAAATATGAGGATCCTCAACAGCTAAGTTATATTATAAAATTTTCTATCACCCCATAATTATTTTTTATTTATTTATTAATTAGCAGTGCAGCTTCATAATGTATAATTTCATGTTAAATTTTTATGTACCTATTATTAATTGGAGTGAATGCCTTCCTGGAACAAAATTTGTAACTCTAAATATCTTAAATGATCTATATTAAATAAATAGTTTTAACACCTTGCAATTAGTGATCATTCTAATGATCTTGTTCTCTTACTTAAGAGTATATTATTTTTAATTGTTATTCATTTTTATTCTTATCTTAATGTGTGTGGTGATGAACTGAAGATCACCACATAAGGAAAATAGGGCCATGGCGGCGAGTGGCAGAGCTAAGAGATTTAGGTCTTCTGAAGCAACTCCCAATGCGCCAACCCAAAAAAATGCGCCAACCAAAGAAAAGAAGCCCAGGGAGGATGTTGTTCCTGGGAGGATAGCCCAATCCTGAGAAATGGTTCCCCCTAGTGGGGATAGCCAAGCTGAAGAGGGGGATCCAACTGGGGGCCTCCAATCTGGTGTCTCTTTTGCTTGTGCTACCAAGTCGACCAAGATTGCTATGGTCCTGGAGGACTTTCCTCCGGACAAGCTTTCCTTGGAAGACTCCAATAACATTCTTAAGGAGATCTTAGCGCAGACTGACGCCATTCCTTGTGGCGAAATACTGCCTGACATCTACAGTAACCACCTCCAAAGAGGAGCGTTGGTATTACAGTGCAACGAAATCACAGTTGGGTGGAGCAGGTGCCACTTTAACGGCAAAGCCTTGGGCAACCGCATGCTCAAAGTCATAAGTGCTGACGAGCTACCAAGGCCTGTGAAGGTAGCCTTTAAGACCAGAGAGTAATTCCAAAGCCGGATTAACCATTAAGCACACTAAGCACGTGCTTAGGGCACCAGAGGATAGGGGGGCACCACAAAGTCTAACTAAAGTTTGCAGTACATAATTTTTTTCTTCGAAACACTTAGAAATTTATTATTTTGAGCTTCCATTTTAATAGTAGATAACAAGCATTTCTAAGTACGAAATTTTACATAATAAAAGAAAAAAAAAGAAAGATGTTATATATCAAAGATTTTTGGTCTTATAATGAAATTAAATTAGATAGTGAATTTCTATGCGATAAAAGCTCTATTTATTTATCCATTACAATGATTCTATAATATACTGCTACGATTCATGTTTACAGAATATTTTTCGTTAACACTTCCACAATTTGATTTTTTATGTAAAAAAATTTGATTTACAAAATGTTGATGCAATGATTTGATGATGCAAAAAATGTGATTTTTGATGTGAAAAAAAACTGTGTTATGCATGTGTTTGTTTTTATGGGCTGCACATTTTTTAAAAATATTTGCTTATACTATATTTTTAATTATATTTTCATTGCAACTGGAAAAAGAAGTTATCTAATTATGTAAAGGTTGTGTTCTAAAAATTTATTTCAAAATTTTACGTCAAAAATTTTTTTTTATTCACTAAATTAAGAAAAAGGAGCTGAGTAAGTATCATTTTTCGAAATTTCTTTGTGGAGGAGAGGTTAAATTTCAGAAAATATGACCACACACTTCGTATCACTTATGATTTTTTTTATCTATATATATCGAATATTGAAATTAGTTTTAAGATTTAAAATATATACTATGTAATATGAATGCAAGCAGCTAGTCTTTTAATAAGGAAAGAATTACAGGTTCCTTAGTCCTTAGAGTCTTGTATAAATACAAATAATATAAAAGTTGAGCACAAAAGATGCGTAAATTCACAATGTGAACTGGATGTTCGTTGACTGTGAAAAATTCGTTAAAAAGAGTACCCATTTAAACTGATTTAATTTTAAAAGCAAATGTAAGAAATAAGTAGCAATAAAATCAAATTTTCAATCATTGAATTGGATTTAGTACAAGTAAACTATATTTTGTACATCTTATAACGAAATTTGTATAATTATAATTAAGAACTAAGAAAAGTACCGAAAATTTCAAATTAAAAATAAATAGAACATTAAACATAAATTAAAAATAAATTTAGGAAATATATTTTTATTAATTGAATTTAAAAATATGTTTAATAACTAATAAAGGAAATCCTTAATGATAATGATTAAAGTTTGAGCCAATCAAAATTATTATTGAGAATATATATATAATTTCATCAACTTTTATTAAGATAATTTGAACATGTAAATATTTTGAAAATAAAAATATTATTTCTGTCACTAAAAATAAATTTAATAGTTGTGCTTAATTTTTACTTGTAGCTCGTGTGTATATTAAATTGAAATAAATAAATAATTAATTCATGTATTTCCATTGTCCATTTAACTTTTTCTTAAAATAAAAATTGGTCATTCTGTATAAACGAGTGGGGAAAATATTGTTGTTCCTGTTATTTTATTATAAGCGCCAGACTGCTGGGAAACGTGGTCCAATTTAACCTGATCTTGCTTTCTGCGTGTAACTAACAATCCCGCCGTATAACAACAAAAGATGTATATTGCCAGCATTCGATTACATGAATTCAGAGGCTCCTCAAAAGGACCACTGTGATTGTCACCAACATATGTGTTAGAATACAAAGCTAAATTTTCTGAGAAGTACCACTTTAAGGTCAAGACAAGTGCAACCAATTGATTTGCCACAGACAGAGAACATCCTTTCATCTCAGATATCTTTAAGCATCCTATAGGTGACTCATTGCCCCTTCCTTTTTTTTAGAGAAAAGGGTCCATATCTCAGAAAATTCAAATTGCTGTCCTTTCGAGGGGGGGGGGTAGAGATAATTGTGACTTAAGATTGAAGAAAGTGGGAGGTCAAGAAAAAGAAAAGTTTCTTGATTGACATAATTTTAAACCAATAACATTATTTAAGCTACAATCAGTAACTGATTTCCCGTATTTACACACAAATTAAACATTTTGGTAAACACTTTACACCTTAGCTTACAGTATTTTTTCGCATTGTTTACTTTTTATTTAACTCTATCTATTATTTTACTATTTGATTTGTGTGACTATTTTAAAAGAAAAGTTTCGGGAAACGGTCATATAAAGAGGAACAAGACTCGTGCAGAAAATTTAGATTTGACGTAGGTAACCATTTATTCTATTTAAATTGGTTCATCTTCCTTTTCCCCAATGTTTATTGAAAATGAAAATGTTTTTATAAACAATACTTGAGGAATCTTCCATTTCATTGGGCAAATAATTTTAATTATTAAAATTTGAACAGGTTTTTAAAGGCAGATTAATGAAATATAAGTTTAATTTTGTTCAAACGAAATCACTAATTTGTTTTTAAGAAAAGCTAAAGTCAGGTGTTTGATAAATAGCCTTGTTAAAATGGTTAACTTTGATGTACCTCCACTTAGAAAATATTTATTTTCAAAATATTTCTTTTATCATCTTTGCCTGTACCAAAATTTTAAATTCAAAAGTTCTTTTTCTTCTTTTTGTGTTAAAATGTGTACTAAGATCTAGTAGAAGGTATTTCAAAGTTGGTTATTTTAACATATAGTGTATCATTTAACATTTAATGTATCATATGTAAAATAACTAGCAATCTTTTCTTAAAAACTTAAAAGTTTATTTGCAATTCGTAATTAAGTTTCATAATTTTAATATTTAAAATAGTTAATATTTCAATAGGCTATTGAAATTATAGTATCGATAATTTATCCTTATTTTAACAAAGTCATTTCTTGTAAATAAAAATTATAAGCAACAGATAAAACTATTCTTTATGACTCTAAAAAATTTTATGACATTCTTACAGAAATATAAGAAGAAAAATAAATTTCATGAAAGGAAAAAAAAATGGTAAAATCCTATGTGAATGCACAAAAAAAGTTTATTGTACTAAAACATTATTCTAAATTATTGCTTTTGAAAGCATGCTGTAATAGTGTAAAGCTTATATTGCTTCAGATTGTAGCTAAACCCTTCAAAAATTTTATCAATAATTATTATTCATCCATCAACATTGATTATGTCTGAATAAGTGAAGAGTTTAATTTTTCTAAACCATTATTACATTTTAATAATAAAAAATTGAACTTAAATGTAAAAATAAAATTAAAATTAGGTATTAAAAATTATATAATTTTTTGCACCTAATATTTGCTCCGAATTGAAAAATTTTTGCACCTAATGATGAAATTCATTTACCTAAAAATAATTCCCTGTCAAAAATAGTTTTTTTTAAAAATTATTTATTATTAAAGTTGGAACAATTTTAAATTTAAAAATATACAAATTTTTATATAATTTTAAAGAATATTAATTTAAATGGTAAAATACAAAATTTGAACGAAATCTGTCGAATAGTTCTTGAGAAATTAAATGTTAAATATATAACTTTTTTGAAATTGAATAATTCAATTGTATTTGACTGATTTAGTACACATTAAATTTTGTATTTTGTCATTTAAAATAACATTTGTTAAATTTTCAATTTAGAGCTCTTTCGACTATTCTCTTAATAAATAAAATATAAAATAATTAATACTTTCTAAAAAGTATTTTTGACACAGAACTATTTTTAGGTAAATAAATTTTATTATTGGGTGCTAAATTTTTTAGTTCGTTTTAAAAATTCTCGAAATAGAGCTATTTATTTCGAGACTCAAGAAATTCGAATCAATTGAAAAAAAGGCATGCTTTTTTTTAGAAAAAGTACGTGTCTGATTTTCTCATTTAAAGTATTTTGAGTCTTAGTATATAAAGATTAAAACTTTCCATCATAAGTCACTCAGAGTGTTAGCTTTTTCGCACATTGTACATATACACAAACAGAAGTTATTTATTTTTCTATTGATTGAAAAGTTTTCAATTGATTATATTTAAATTTTTTTGTTTTAATTTGACTAAATATTTTCTTTCAAAAAAATTTTGATTTTATATTTTGAATTAACACTTGACTTAATAGTAGATATATTTTTAATTGCTAGAGGGGGCACCAAAATATTTTCAGTGCTTAGGGCCTTAAGAGGTCTTAATCCGGCCCTGAGTAATTCTCTGATCAGGGCACCTTTTTGTGGCGTCTTCAGAGACTTAACCCAGGGTTGAAGTCTATGGGGTGGAGGGTTCTGCAAAGTGCTGCGAGACCGGGCACCTCTAGATGGATCTTTGAGGTGGAGCCTGAAGACGTGGAAGCTATTGCGAGAGCAAATTTTTGTGCACTCACTGGAGTGGATCGCGATGTCTTCAAGATTATCCACGATCCTAACAGGAAAAAAGCAGTTGAGGCTTCAACAACATCAAATGTCCTCTCTGTTGATCTGATGACCAGGAGGAAATGGATCAGGAGGATGAACCTTGGAAGGCTAATTCCCCTGACTCCAAGGTAAGTTCAATTGGGGCTCTTGATTTTTCAGAGCTAGGGTTGGACTCCGAGTCAGACGTAACCTTACGACCTGACTCACCAGCTTCTATGCTTGGTGTTGATGAAGCATTAGAGCTGTTAAAAGAAGATATGTGTTCTAATAATAACCAGATTAGGTAGGTGCAATTCTGGTTTCACTCATGCTACTAACCAATTGTTCACTCATCTGCAACCTCTTAACTTTAGAAGGCAAGCTAATTTAGTGAAATATTTTGAAAATCTTAAGTTATTTGAAAATCTTAAGTTAAGAGCACTTTGGAAATACTTGGATACTATCCGACAGACGTAGCTCAATTCAACACCTCAAAAATTGGGCCCTCATTGGAGATAAAACCAGTTTTTCGATCTTGCAAAAAGTGAAGCTCATTTCCCAGCAGCATGAAGTCCACTTTTAATGGATTCCGTCCCACGTCGATATCCACGGAAACGAGTTGGCTGACACTCTTGCAAAGAAGGGACTAGACCATCCAGTCCCCTTACTTAGCTTAGCTGATGGAACTCCTGGGCTAGCCTTCTTGATGACCAGCAGCGCTCTCACCCTTCCCTCCTTCCCAGAGCTGAGGGAGTTGCTTGCCTTAGATTAATTACCGGACATGACTACTTGCAGGCCCATTTATTTAAAATTAACTTGGTCAATTCACCTCTTTGTGTGCTCTGTAACACTTCGTCTATGACTGGGGAGCAATTATTTGATTGCCCCTCTCTTCTTGACATTCGTTCCTCTAATGACTTCTGTGCCCTCTCACCTTCTGGAGCTACTTCAGTATTGTATTGGACTGCAAGACGCCTTATGTCTGAGAAGACGATGACGGGCGTAATTTTAAAAAAAAAAAATCCCCTCCACCTTGGAGCTTACATACCTTGAACTTTTCGCAAGGCAAAAGGCCCAGAACAAACAAAAGTGGATGCTTCCTCCTTTTCACTACTGGTATAAAGCAAAAAGACCAGGACTCTCTCTATCTCTTCCTGGTGACAGGCTGACCAACACTTGCTTATCCCAACTGGCCAGTGGACACCTGAAAAGTGTCACATTTTCCGCCAATCAAAAGATCTTTCCTCTTTGCCCTAAATGCCAACAAAACCAGGCATCACCTGAGCATATCTTGAACTGTTTAGAGCTGGACTGGAACAACAACCAATTGTGGATACAATTAAGGTTGGTCAAATTAATCTCCATCATAGCATTGCTGCCTCTAGCCTTAAATGATGGAGGTTAAATGATGGAGAACTAGATATTGCTCTTTTACAAGAGCCTTGGACCCTAAAGGGTAGAATAATGGGTCTCAATGTTAAAGGTTTTAATATCTTTTATGATACCCGTTGTGACCTTCCCAGGACCTGCATAGTGGCTAGGTCTAATCTAAATGTCCTAAACCTTGTTAACTTTCTTAACAGGGATTTAGTTGCTGTAAAGCTAAAACTCTATGACAATGAGACTATCTCTGCCTTTATCACAGTTTCAGCCTATCTCCCGTATGAGGAGAAGGACCCATTAGCTGATATTACTAGAGCTTTAATTGGCCACTGTAGTTCAAGCTGTAGATTCATCTTCGGCTGTGATGCAAATGTTCACCACACAGTGTGGGGTAGCAGTAATTGTAATCAGTGGGGGGATGTACTTATGGAACATATCTTATATTTTAATTTGTATGTGCTTAATAAAGGCAATGAACCTACCTTTGTTACTTGTAACAGAAGGGAAGTCATTGACCTCACTTTATGTAATTCTATTTCCGTAGATTACATTACTGATTGGAAGATATCTGGAGTAGTTACTGCTTCAGATCACCAATTAATTACTTTTTCTATTAAAGGCCTCTCAGGACTGAAGGTAATAAGGAGGAACCCCAGAACAGCTGATTGGGGTTCCTTTAGAGCAGCTCTGGAGAGGAAGATTGGGAGCTTCTCTGGTAAGTACAATAATGTTAATGATGTGGAGTGGACTGTTGTCCAAGTGCAACAGATCATACTCGATTCGTATCATATTTCATGTCATATTACGTTGACTAGCTCCCCAAGGCGTGTTCCTTGGTGGTCTTCTGAGCTTAGTAAATTACGTAAGAAATGTAGGAAATTATTTAAGAGCAAAGAAATCTGGAGAATGGCAGTCCAACAGAAACGCTCTAACTGCCTATATTAAGGCTATCAGAGCATCTAAACGTCGCTCATGCAGGGTTGCCACTCAAATCTGGAAAAAAAATTCCCTGTGTTTTCCCTGTACTATTATACACAATATATTAAAAGGAAACAACAATTACTGTGCTCTTTTGTGAGCTATATAGGGCTAACTATATTTATTAGTTTTAATTGGTGGGAAAACAGCTGAACATACTTAAATAATGTTATAGTAAGTGAAATAGTTTAGTATAGCTGAAATATCATGGCTAAATATCCATAGATTACACTTTGAGTGGGTACCATTTTTTAAAAGACAAAAATAAGAAACAAAATTCCCTGTATTTTCCCAGTTTGCAAGGAAAAAATCAAAATTCCCTGCATTTTCCCTGTTATTTTAGGTGATTTTCAAATTCCCTGTATTTTCCAGGTTTTCCCTGTTCTCCATGTAGAGTGGCAACCCTGTCATGGCAGACTTTCTGCGATGGTATTAACACTATTTCTGCCACCGCAAAGATTGCAAAAATTCTTACTAAAGACTTTAATTGCAGTTTAAATGCCATCCGTCTTACAAACGGAGGGTACAGTGAATCAGGGAAAGAGGCTCTTGGAGAACTACTTGAAGCACACTTCCCTGGATCTCATCCTGTGGAAAACAAACATCTACATATTATTACCACAACTACTTGTAGTAAGAATGACTGGGAGGCTGCCAAGATGGTGGTTTTGTAAATAAATTGTATTTTGTTTAACATTTAATTGTTTTTTCTGTGAATTATCCATTGTATGTCAATCTCAGTACTTACTGGAAGTACCCTTTTCTCAGTACCCTTTTCTGCCACAAATGTGGCAGAAAAGGGCTTCTGCCATGCCAGTTTTAACCGGTTTTTACCAGTGGTTTTAACCACCTCGGCAGAAACTTGCCAACCTTGCGATTAATAGTGCAAAAGATTACTAAATCAGCTTTATTTTGAACTATTATGACTGGTGATAAGGCATGAAACACTGCATGCATCCCAAGGATTACCTTAAACACTAAAGATAGTAACGAATTTTCATTTGTTCACCATCGCACGCAGTTTCCCGCTCAATTGGCCTTTGCGATGACAATTAACAAATCACAGAGCCAGACAATTAGCAGAGTTGGTCTTTTTATTGATCAGAATTGTCCGATTTTTGGTCATGGACAATTATATGTTGCTCTATCTAGATGTCGAACCAAATCAGGTTCAAAAGTGAAAATAATTGGTTCACGTAATGAGATGGAGAAAGTGGCTATAAGAAATGTTGTATTCAAAAAAGCTTTGTGAAATGAAAAAAATGTGTATAGATAGTATTTTTTTTTTTAATTTTGGTCATTTTCAAATATATACAGCTTTGTATATATATACAGTTTTGTAAATACAGTGAATTTGCGATAACTCGAATCTGATAGGACTGACGAAAAACTTCGACATATCGGAAGTTCGACTTACCATTAGTTTCGGTTTTTGACTTTCAAAATATTGTCAGATTATTTAATTAATGCTTATTAATTACAAAACTTCTAAATGCTTACAATATTTAAGATAAATTTTCTGACAAGCCATTTACGATAAGACTGTTTGAAGCACTTTATGATACCCTAGTCCATCGGCTGCAACTTTGCTGTTGTGTTTGGCGGGAGAAACTGCAAGTTTACTGCTTTCAAATTAGGTAGATCATTATGCGCTGTGCATTTATCCATAAAGAGTATCACTTTTCTTTTTTTAGCGAAGAATTTCCGATCAAATTTTCCTACATAGTCTTCAAATAAAACTGATGTCATCCAAAACTTTTTGTTAGACTTGTAATTCAAAGGACACGTTTTTAAATTTTTGAAACATCGGGGATTTCGGATCATGGATAACGATAACAAGTAAGGGCAATTTCTCTGTCCCAGACGCATTTCCTCCAACTAGGACAGTCAAACGTTCTTCGCTCATTTTACCCCCTGAGCAGTTTTCATCCTTAAACATCATAGTCTTATTTGGAAGACATTTAAAAAATAAACCCATTTCATCAATAATGAAAACATCACTCATCCTTTTCACTGTATCCTTGAAGTAAATTTGGTAACGTTTCATTTAACCACTGTTCACATACTTCAAGAGGGACAGCTTTAGCTTCTCCATGAAGAGTGCGAAAGGCATTGTGTGTGTGTTGCAAAGGAAGGGGCAAGATATCAGCTCCTAGGTTTTTTTTCTTGCTTTAAAAGATCCCAAAAAAAAATCGAGTTAAAGGGAGTAAAATTCGAGTAATCGAGAATAATTAACATGAAATTGAAGATAAAAGGGTCGGGACCTCATAAAAAAATCGAGTTATAGTAATATTCGAGTTATCGTACTTCGAGTTATAGCGAATTGACTGTATATACATCAAATATATACAGCATTTTCAGATATATACAGCATTGTATATAGTAATGCATTAAAGTATTTTTTTTAATTTTGATTATTATCCAATCAGTTATGCAGTAAGAAATGTTGTATTCAAAGAAGTTTTGTGAAATGTAAAAAAAATTTATTACATAGTATTTTTTCTTTTTTTTTTTTTAATTTTTATCATTTTACAATGTATAAAGTATTTTTCTTTAAATCTGCAATGTATTACACTTTGAATTGATTTAGTCAGAATTTTTGACTGACATTATTTTTGATTGATAGTGAGTATATAGACTTTTATTTAAAATTATAAGTCAATTTTTTATATTATAGAGAGTTTCTTAACTTTTGCTTGCGAAGCAAACAGAAATTAATTGCGAAGCAATTATTGGAGGTTGGCCGAGCAGGGGGCTCTGCCCCCTAGTTATGAATATAAGCCTAATTATATTTATTTTGTCTTTTCAAACAAAATTAAATTCGATTAAAAACATTAAAAATCATCGGTGAAAACAAGCAAATGGTACTGGCAAAAATCAAAATCTTATTTTATATAAGAGAGTCAAAAAAATCAACCCCTAAAAATTTTGTGAGTTATGCTCTTACAAACAAACTAAAAACATAAAGATTAAACAAAAAAAAGGAGGAACATATAAACTTCAGCGGTAATTTACTAAAAATCACTAAACTGTCACTTAGCCGGTTCTTCCACTATGCTCTTCAATTATAACCAACTTTGACAAAAAAAAATTTACTAATATTAACAATTAGTATGAAAAAATAAACTAATAGTGAAACTATTATAATCTATAACAATAAAATCAAGAGTTAGTTAATGTGAGTGCTCCATTTTAACTAGTGACTTGAAATTTGAACAGTGGCAGAAAGGGCCATTTCAGTCACCAATCCTTAAAATCTTTCTGTTAGGTGGTTTGGGAGAGACATTTGAAAATTAGAATTCTTTTACTGGCTCACCATTGATAAAAATGAGACTTCTGCAAATGATTTTCTTTCTTTCAAATATTTTAAAGATTACATCAGGGATATTATTTTAGATCTTTAATTAAAGAAAGATTATTTTGCACGTTCTTTAATACGTGGGGAAAAGAGTTATCGACAATGTCTACCGTCATCTATCAAAACGTACTCTAAGACGGAATTGAGTTAGCATGTCATATATATTAATGAATTAATGTTTAATATACGTAATGGCAGTTATGCCGCAATACTTCCCCACCTGAATTTTATCACAGATAGAATCCAATGTATTCGCGAAAGACCAGGAAAGCTGTGTTAAGTTCACCGGATTTTGAACACTTGTGGTAAGAGCTGTAATAAGTTCACGGTTGTGTATGTGATCTCTCCTGTGTTGCTATAAGCAGTCGAGCGTGTGCAAGATCCCATAATGTGTAAATGAGACTGAGAAACAACAGCATGAGGAAGATGATAACACAGTCACAAATAACAAATCAACTGTTCAATGAAGACCATTCATCGAAGTGGGCGTTACTTTCGATGTAAACGAGTTCATATCACATAAGCAGGTCTCTAATGTGGGGAAAGAACGTTCGACTAAGCCAAATTTCCTCTATCAAAAAGTACCTCAAGATTAAATCGAGTTAGCATGTCTTATATAGTAGTGAACTGATGCTTAAAAATCGAGGTGGTAGTTACGCCACAAACATTTAATAATTTTTTATTTGTTATTTCAGATACTCAATGATCAGCATGAACATGACAGCATTGACAGATTACATCCCAGAATTAATATTTCTAAAGCTATTTGAAACCAATTGCTTATTTTGTTTACAGTTATACTTTTAAAACATGAATCTGTAAATCAAAATAATTTAAGAAAAAAATAAGTTATGTATAAGTTAAGTGAAAGTAATGAAGAAATAGTACTAATTTGTATAGAAGAAACGAAAAAATCAAAACAATCAATTGATGCCAATTACAGTATTTTAAATTAGTTAATAGATAATAATTTAATAAAACTATGCTCCAGTACGCAAAATTAAGGAAGAAGTGGTATTTATTTTTTAAATAGAACCATGAAAAATTGCCATACTATTATTGACTCCATTGAGGCTAAATCTATTTTGGCAATATGTACAAATTGAATTAAAATATAATCTGTGTACTAAAAGGAAAAATTAATAGAGAACTGGTACTAATTCCTTTAAGAGAGACTTGAAAAATCAAACTATTAAAGACGCCAATGATGCCTAATTAATTTTAATAATAATAAGTACAAAATGAAATGAATAAAATTACTTACTATAATACAAAATTAATAGAGAAATGGCACGAAATCACTTAGAGGAAATGTTAAAAAAAAGCCATGTTATTGATGCTTAGTTCATTTTAGTAATAATTACTGCATGAAATCATTTTTAAAAAAACATGCTAAAAGCAATATTAATGGATAAATCTATTTAAGAAATCTAAGAATTAAGAAATCTAACAATTTAATTAATAGACTAAGAATGCACAACCTATGGCCTGCCGGATTGTGAGTGCAGCCTGTGGAGCTTCTGAACAAAATGAATTTTTTTACTTAAAAAAAAATAGTTCAAAAATTTGCATTACAAATTTGAGTAATCACTTTTTAATGTGCTCAATTTGCACAGATTCTATAGTAAGTCTATTTTGTTCCTCGATCGCTTTTTCAACAGTTACTGCAACAAAATTCCGCATGGGTTTAAAAAATCTAATATTTTAAATACAATGCGCATATTTCCAATTTGAGTAATCATTTAACAACAAGAAATATTTTTTCCATTTTTGTAGATTCAAATTACCTTTTACTCGTTTTTTTTTTCAATTATAAAATCCCGGCTCATTTAATATGATTGGCGATGCAGTCCCTCCTGGTTTTAAAAATGTTGTTTTCTTATAACAACATGCGAATTTCAGATCATGCATTTAAATAATTACTAACTGACTAGTTTTATTGGTGCTGATTTCGTTGTAAATTTAAGCACTTTTTTTTTCCTTTTATACATATATATGCAAAATCACTTATTGATAAAAGGAAAATTATTTTGGAAAATGAGTGTTTCTTTAATGAATTTTTTTTTTTTTTAAAGAATTCTAGTAATTAAAAATATTTGATTTTCTGCAAGTATGCTAATTTTTTTATATTAAAATTTAGTGATAGAACACTAACGTTTATATAAAAATTATCACATTTGCCACTTACATGATTAAATAATAAATATGTGTGTGGCCCTTTCTTAGTCAACCTGCTATGCAAGTAGCCCATCACTCAAAAAGGTTGTAATTAATGGCAGTAATTTGCTTAGGAGAAAACTAAAAAATTGCCATGTTATTATTGACGCCAATAATGCTTAATTAGTTGGGTAATAGGCACTAATAGTATCATGGTAATTGTTTCAGTTTTAATAAGTACAAAATATACAGGGTATTAAATAAGTATTTTTCATACCTATAAAAACTGTATCAATACTGAGAATCTTTAATATAGATACTGTGGAAAGAGGTTTTTTATGGTCCATCTGAAGGGATAAGTAATGAAGAAAATTGCATAATTGAGGTAAATTTTTACTATCACATGTTGACCTGGAGTAACAGCATTATGCTAAATGATTCTGAATACTGTTATACTTTATTTTGAATGGATGAACAATTAAAAGCATAGTTTGCTCAGTCTAATAAGGTAAAGCCACCACCAAGGACAAAATATAGCAATAAATTTAGAAAATGGATTTTTTTAGCTTTTAGTTGTGGTCGTATATGTCTTACTTTCAGTTTTCAGCAGGATTTTAGTAGTGTAGTTCAGTATTGATATATTGATTGCTTTTTTTCACTGCATTACGAAGAATGGTCAGATAATGAAACAATATATCATAATTACAAAGCGATGTTTCACCCTCAGATACTAAATTTATTGAAGCAAAGTTTTTATATCAACACATTTTAAACATCACGACAGTTGTTAAAGTAAACAATGTAGAAATCACGGGTAAGAAATTTAATAACAGGAATTATACAATTATAACGAAAGTAATTTAGTTACCTTTCAAAACATCTATCAACATTATCGGACATTAATAACAGCATGCATAATTGTTCTAAAGCTATCAATTGCATGTCTCTTTCATCTCCCTGCCCCATGTTTAACCATTCTAACAAAGTTTCTGGATCAACTTCAGCCATTTTATTTGATTTTATATTACTAAAAATAGATTTTATATTGCTAGAATTTTAAAGAATTTGTCATAAAGTTCAAGATAGTTTTCATAGCTGCCTGGATTGTTATTTTAATATTTATGTCAGTCATTCCTTAACATTTTTTGTTTCTTTCTTGGACAGCTTAGCTTTTACATCACAATAGTTCCCCACTTTAAAAACATAGGAACGAAAACAAAACATCACTTATATTTATTCAAAACATAATAAAACCTTCATATGCATTTAATAACATGTGAGCAAAGCCATAATCAAACGAAACTAATGCATAATGAACCGTGACACAGAAAAATTCGCACAAAAACATAATCATTTTTAATCTAAGTTGAAGTATTTGTTTCGCTCTTCAAAACAAGGAAACAGCTGACACAACTGCTGGAAAGGCTGTGCCACGCGAGATAGCCGAGAGACAAAAATGTCAAACTGAAAAGATCGCCCGTTTTGAAATGGTTGTTGTTGTTCATTTACGTCACACTAGAGCTGCACAATGGCCTATTGGTGACGGTTAGTGCTGATGACACTAGGCAACTAAGTTATTGTTGTTAATTTACGTCGCACTAGAGCTGTACAATGGGCTATTGGCGACGGTCTGGGAAACATCCCGGAGGATGATCCGAAGACATGCCATCACATTTTTGATCCTCTGCGGAGGGGATGGCACCCCCGCTTCGGTAGCTCGACGACCTGCGCGCGAAGTCGAGCACTTTACGGTAGCGCAGTTTAACTAGGACCAATACCGCACACCCTCGGTCCCTACGCAGACAGATCCAAGTGGTCACCCACCCGCACACTGACCGTAGCAAGTGATGCTTGACATCGGTGATCTGCTGGGAACCGTGTCTTAATGATCAGTGTAACTAAGTTAAGAAACTGATTTTTGGTTTCTCGTTTGTGATCACACGTTACAACCTTCGCTTATTCAACCAACTCTGAATAGGACGGCACTGGTATTGGGTTATTATAGTATACAACAGTCCAATACCAGAACTTATATTTTTCAATAAAGTTTATTGCTAAAAGCTCTTTTAATTATCATGGAAGCGATTATTGACGATGTACTTGAAGTAGGCGTTGAGCTGATAGCTGAGGTTCTGAAAGAAGAACTAGAACAGAAAAAAGGTGATTTAAAAGCAAAATAATTTCTTTCGTTTGCTTTCAAAATTTCATTAGTACTCGGAAATATCTGTCAAAGAAATATCTATCAAAATCTGTCAAAATGAGTTTAAAAAGCTTAGCGTTCGAGCTATATAATTTTGAATTTTCAAATATTTAAACATTTGTAATTAGTAATATGCAAGTTTTTTTTATTCACTTTTAAAATTCAATAATAATTTGTAACTTTTAATATCTCCACAGAGGAAATTAATTTATAGGAAATTAGTTTATTCGCATAATCTTTGTTATTTATGTCCTAAAGACAAGGATACGTTTGAAAAATTTCAAAAAAAAAATACATATATCACTAGAATTCCATTTAAAACTAGTCATAGTTAGAAGATTAAACCAAGTTCAAATTTAAAAGATAAAAATTCAGGATGCGTCAGAATCAGCACGTGTATTTTGTTTACTAAATGGTTGCTAGTTAAGGTTGAAAGTATTCGGAAACTACTATATGACACGTTTCAACTAATCTGGTTGTTCCACTAAAGTTGAAAGGTTTTAACTTCAGTTGCAAGTTGAAAGCAACCGGGCAACCATCATATGGCACGTTTCGGCTTTACCGAAACCGCTAGTTGCTTTCAACTAGCCTCGTGTCGTATAGCCTAAGGGAAACATCCCTGAGGATGATCCGAAGACATGCCATAGCAATTTTGATCCTCTGCAGAGGGGATGGGGCCCCCACTTCGGTAGCCCGACGACCTGCACTCGAAGTCGAGCACTTTACGGTAGAACAGTTTAACTAGGACCAATACCTCACACCCTCGATCCTTATTCAGACTGATCCAAGTGGTCACCCACCCGCACAATGATGGCAGCCAGTGATGCTTGACTGCGGGACTCGTTTTGAAATTGAATTTCGCTTCATAGGGAATTTTAGATGCGTTTTGTTTTCAAGCATTCAGATTAGAAACTACTGATGCAGTATCGTAGAAATGAATATTGAGTGAAACCAGAATAAACTTTTAAAACTTCCGATGCGTCCCTCCACCTATGTTATGTTTTCGAAGCGATGTTTGAACAGGCTTAATATTCCAGAAGGTTTTATTCTTATGATTTTCGTTTACATTTATGCATAATTTTTACCTGGTATAAGAGTTTTCTCTAATTTATAAATTCTTAAAGGTCATGAGTCTTAAATCAATTTAGGAAAATAATTTTCGGGACTTAAATAAAACATAAGATATGTGCCATGTTTTGAGTGTAATTCATTCTTCTGCTGTCCCGCAGTGGACTAATCGTAAAGACAGCGGAACACCGAAGTCAGACATCAATGAGTGCGGTCAGTAAGCAGGTTGGTGACCTCTTGGATCAGCCTGCGTAAGAACCGAGGGTGCGTGGTATCAGTCCTTGCTAAACTGTTCTGCGTTCTACCGTAAACTGCTTGACTTCGCGCAAGTTGTCGGGCTACTAAAGCAGGGGAGCCACCTCTTCTGCTGAGGATCAAAACAGCGATGGCATGTCTTCGGGTCATCCTCGGGGATGTTTCCCAGACCAACGCCAATAGCCCATTGTGCAGCTCTAGTGCGACGTAAATAAAGTACTTACCTAACCTTCTTCGGCTATTTTTTTTTCTAATATTTGTGTAAAAGTGCTCTGTTTATTACTTACGGCATGATACGATACTTTTATTTACGTTGCACTAAAGATGCCCAATGGGCTGTGGATGATGTTTTCTACAATATCGAGTACACTGCAAGCTCTTTACTGCCTATACTTCCGGATTACTGTTTCCGGTGTATTTTGAAGCTATTTAGCTTATAACTCGCGTTAAATGCGCTGACTGGGGGGGGGGAGCCAGCTCAACCTGTTGGAGTCATGAACTTTGGTCGTTTTATTATTTTCAAATCAGTTTTATTATTTTGATATTATTACTAAAAATAGTTATTAATTCATTTAAAATAGTTATTTCATCGCATTAAATTCTTGTTACAGTTGCATAAATTATTTCGGGTGATTATGATGACCATGATTTAATTATTACATTCACACTAACGAAAATGATTTATGAATTCGGAAACAAATTAGAGGGAAAATTAAATGTGAAAAATCTGAGCAATATATTTCATTGATACATTTTGATCATAAATGACATAAAATGGCTTTTCGCTCCTCAAACACAATTTATTTATACATAATTTGTGATTCACATTTTGATTCAGGCATACACTGCAAAAAAGGGTTTCTCAAAATTGAGCTAAATCTGTCAAAAAAGCTCCGCAAAAAAATATTAGTTGAATTTGAAACAAATATTGATCAAAATTGAAACAACATACACTTATATTTGAGCAAAATGCATTGTCTCAAAAGTGATGTGGAGAGAAAAATGTGCAAGGGAGATGCTCGTTGGCTACTGGCAGGATTCGAGCCAAGGAACCCCAGACATGCAGTGTGCTCTAACCACCATAGCTATACAGTGCTCAAGGAGAAAAAATTAAAAAGAAAGAAAGAAACGGACCACCCTGAATAACTTTTTTGGTCTAATAATCGGATCTTCACGTTCTGGGACTCAAATCTAGGTGACCTCAAATATGTTAATTAACAAGTGCAGACTATATTTTAAGCTACGAAATCAGACAAAAAAACATACTTTCTCTGAATAAACGTACCTTTTTTCAACGGATTCGGATTTCTGATCCTCAAAATATAGGAGGTAGCCACAATCTGAGAAACATTGTCCCAACAGTTTGGCCGAGAGAGCGCTCTAAAGTTTGGACTCCTTAATGTTAATTTTACTTTTTGCGTATTTCGCTATATCTCGAGAACATTTTAAGTGAATTGAAAAATTTTTGCAATTCGTTTATCCAAAGATAATTCTATGCAAAAAATAATTTTTAGTAAACATTAATCACGTTTTTTTTTTATTTTATTTAATAATTGTCGAAAAATGTTTGAAAAGTAAAGTATATAATTTTTTGTATCATTTTAAAGAAGATAATTTTACATGGCAAAAAACAAAATTTGAGTGAAATCGGACGAATAGTTCCTATTCGACCGATTTCGCTCAAATTTTGTATTTCGCTAAGTAAAAATATATTCTTTAAAATGATGCAAAAAATTGTATGCCTTACTTTTCAAAAATTCTTTGACCATCTTTTAAATTAAATAATAGAAAAATAATGAATGTTTACTATAAATTATTTTTAAATGAAATTATCTTTGGATAAACGAATTTTATTATTGAGTGAAATTTTTTTTAATTCGCTTAAAAAGTTTTCGAGATATAACGCAATATGCAAAAAGTAAAATTAACATTAAGAGGTCCAAACTTTGCACTCTCTCCTGACCGAACTATTTAGACCAAATTTCCCAGATTGCAGCTACCACCTATATTTTGGAGGTCAGAAATCCAAATCCGTCGAAAATGATATGTTTATTGCGAGAAAGTATGTTTTGTGTCTTATTTCGTCACTTAAAATATCGTCTGCACTGATTAATTAGCACATTTGAGGCCATAGACTCAAACTATTATTGAAGATCCAATCATTAGATCAGAAATTATTCAGGGTAGTCCGTTTTATTTTATTTTTTTTCGTACTGTACATCCGAGCCCAGGTTGAGTTTGGAAGCTTGTGGCCACTGCGATCACATAAACTAAGTTCCAATTTCAATGGTGCAAAAGGATTACAATTTGTAAAATAAAGTCCCAATTTCCGGTCAAATAGTCAGGAGATCGCTAATTTTAAGTTCACATTTTGGCCATTTAGTTACATCTTAAAAACTTTAAAGCGAAAAGAATGTGTGTCATGAAGATAAAAGTTCTTAAGATCTAGCGAAGTACGCAAAAAGTGAAATTAACATAAAGGGGTTAAGGGGGTAGGTGCACGCAGAAGAAATCCTATCTCGATAATGTTAAAATTACCCAATTTTGATGTACCTTTTTTAAAAAACTGTTGAACATTTTTAAATAATTTTTTTTTCTATTCATTATATGCATTCTTCTACACACTTTAACCAGAGCTTTTGTAATTTGGAGTTTTCATTATTTTTAAAAAAAATAAAATCCACATTTATACAGGATTTTCTTAAAAATTTTGAAAATTTTACTACACATGCAACCACAAAATATAAGTTAATGTATATAATCAAAATTCCCTTGGTTAAAATGTTTATATATACATGGAGAAACAGTGTGTAAAATTTAATCACATTACGATGAGTAGTTTTTGAGAAAAGGTACATTTTATGCTAAAAATAATGGTTTTGAGAAAAACAACATTTAATAAAAAAAGTATTAATATTTAACTCCTGTCATCAATTTATGTTAGATTTTAAAAATAATCAACAAGAATGTGTTTTGAATAATATATATCTGGTATTTGAAAACTCTATCTTTTCTAGTTTTTTAAAAAAATTCAATTATCTGGTCTTAAATGAACACATTACAGGCAGTCGTTACTGTTCAAATGTAAGCAAAATATAACTTCACTTGGATACATCTTTACAAAAACCTATTTGACTTTTTATATTTTTTTATAATTATTTCATGCAATATTTCTAACATTTAAACCAAATACTTTTCAATTCAAAGTTTTTACTAGAATTTTAAAATATTCAAAGCTATACAATAATAAACACAAACATCATCACCTATTGTCATCAAAATAATATTTTTTACAATAATACTACATTTTTATGAATAAAATAATATTACAGTTCTAAATTATGTAAAATTTTGTACTTTAAATAAGAAAATATACTTTTTTAAAGGAAAACTAAAATTTACCCATTTAAAAAAAAAAAAGACTATTTTTTAAAACATGCCTTTAGCATAGCTTGGATTGTCGGGATTATCTAACAATTTATCCTCCAGTACACATTTCTCTAATCTTCTCCTTTTCCTGGCCTCCATAGTCTTTTGTTTCACATCATATTCCGCTTTACGCACGCGTGCTTTATCGACCATCATCATAGCTCGGGTTGTGTATAATCCTGGCGTTATTCCTAACTCTGACAAAACTTTGCACTTCACAATATTTCCCTCGTTGTAACAGCCAACTGCTTCGTAAGCTCCTATTTTTAAAGTATCTAGTTGAACAAAGGTACTTTTTGGAATACGAGACCATAATATGTTGTTAAAACTTTCATTCGAGTTCTGCGTCTTTCCATGAAGGCACTTGGCGAGCAACTCTGGTTTTGCTAAGTCTCTGTACACTTGCTTTATTTTCAATAAAACATCAGCAGGTAGACTACTTTTGTGACTGTAGATACCACCAGATAGTTTTGCTTTGTGATAACCACACCATGTGTTCTTATCTTGAGGACATAAGCCATGCTGCGGATTTTTGTCTGTCGAAGACTTGTGGAAAAACGTGGCCCACACAGCTTGCTTCATTGCTAGCAAATTGCCTGTATTGTTTCGAATCGCTAGACCATAATACAATTGAAGCTTGTCGATTTCTTTCTCAGTCAACCGTCCACGTCCTCCTATAGATTTGTCATCGCCCAACTTCTGACCCTTAAGGTTTTGTTTTAGTGCACGCAATCTTGTGCCCATCCTTTTCTCCACATGCCCAATGCACTCCAGTTTTTCAACACTAACATCATCTCCATAAGGTTTTGCTTCGCACACAGCTTTATATGCCCTTGAATCCCCATCACCAAGAAATTTTACGTATCGAAGGTTATGTAAGGATTCGGATCTTTCGAATATTGATACTGCACCATGCGTTTCCATAGCCCCACTATTCCCGTAAAAGTTAGCACGACAAAGAAAATCATGCTTTTGTTTGTTCTTGCATTTGCAAAATCTGGACAACACTTCAATGTCCAGTACTTTTCCTACGTCAACACTAGTTGCAATAACTGAACCATTCATTGAGACATGCCCACGTCTTTGCCACGTGCCATCTATTGCAACAGGAATGTCTTTGGAATTGCTAGCTGCTTCGGCTTCACTAGCCGCATCACTCATACTCTTCATAGCGACACTTTTTATTGCCGAGCCTAATTCACTTGTGACTTCATCAAATCTGTGTGGTGGAGCAGGTAAGTTCATTATTCCACAAAACATTTGAGCAGCTGCCTTCCCTTTTCCGATGCTTCTCATGGCATACGTTAATCTAGTATTAATTTCATAAATTTTTGTGTCTCTATTGTTGCACACTTTAGAAGAAACTTCAGTATTTAAAAAAGACGTTTTAAAATCACATTGTTCACAATAAATAGAAAGTTCAGATGCAAGTCCCTGAACTTGCCTGGAAAACTTTAGTTTTATACTTTTGTTTTTGCATGTTGAGCATAACACTGAATCCTTTAAACAATTAGATAATAAATTTAAATTAATTATTTCATTTGAATTATTATCATTCAGAAATGATTCATAATCATTTACATGCTTATCCAGTTTGATTTTGGACGCCGATTCATTCAACTCAATGCTTGTAGATGAACACGCTGATTTACGATGAACACCAAACGCTTTCCTCTTTTTAAACACTCGTTGACCGCTTCGCGGCATGTTTATAACTAAATAGCTAATAAATAATATAAATATGAATTCAAAAAGTTCAAATTAATACGAAAATAATCTGAAAAAATTGCAGTTAGAAGAAGCGAATTTCAGAAAACAACAAAATTTTGAACCTCGTGAAAAGAAGCAATCAATCGATCAATAAACTCACTTCACCTCAATTCTTTTCATAATTGTTGTTGCCAAACAAAATAAAATAATAAATTTAATTCTATTTGAGTTTAAAGCTGGCCTAAACTTATTTTTAAGGAAATGAGAAGACTCCAAGGTTTAGTTTCGGTTTGGGTGGGCGTGGCAGTTTCGGATTGAGAGCTTGTTTACTATTTTTAAAAATTTTTTAAAAATACTTCTAATTTGGACAGAATAAAAATTTAAACGCCATTTTTTAAAGAAAGAACTGTATTTTAAGAATCTGCAAAAAAAGAAAAATGCATTTCTTAGTCGATTTGCGTGCACCTACCCCCTTAAGACCGTTTTTCTGAATAAACTATTGAGACCATTTTTTCGAATTGCGGCTCCCCATATGTCAACGTTCGGTATGAATTTTTGTTTATATCCTCGAAATGAACTATTACAATTTATATTTCAGTTGAGCTTTCTCAAAATTGTCAGAAAACAGCATAGACAAGTGGAACTTTAGGCATGGCTTTTCATTTATAAGACATCTAAAAATTTAATTATTAGATAAGAAATTTACGCTAAATGCATTAATAATAAAATCAATGATCATGCAAGATGGCACTCAATTCCTATTTTGCCCTCGGGCCTCGGCCTTCATTCTTTTCCCTCGGTTGAAATTTTTAAATAACTGATCAATATTGTTTCTTTTGGGTCATGCTTCGATGATCAATATCGTTTTCGCATTCCTTTATGAAATAATTTTTTAAGAAATAACAAGTCTTCCGAATATACATTAGAAAATTCCAGAAAATGCACTGAAATTAATTTTTAATGAATTGGTTAATTGGACTAAATATTAAAGTTTCATTTACACCTTAACAGTGACATATATTTTAGAAAAATGGAAATTTTTTTTGACTGTTTAATTTCGTTCTTTATATTATTATAAAAGTTAGAAAATGTTTTTTTATTGCAAAAATAAAATTTTAAATGCAATAATTACTGTATTTATAATTTTTACATACACTTAAAAAAGTAATGGATTTCACATACATCTTATTCAATTAAAGCAAATTAAACAAAAATTTTGACGTTAAATATAATATAACTAGTATAATATAATATAAAAACACAACAATATGATTTTCAATACATAAATTTTATAAATTTTTTACAGTATGGTATATCCCAAAACCCCACCCACATTTCCTTCCCTCGACTGAAGTCGTAATCGGTGAAAAACTAGGACCACTAATGCCATCTATTAGGAAAATAGTGAATTAAGTATCCTAAAGTAGAAACGAACTCAGCTCGGGCTTCAGAAAATAGAAGCGTTAATTTTTCTATTGCTCGAAGTTAGTTCGGGTATCACAAATACAGCACGTAGTAGTTGCCCGACCTGGATTCGGATGACACTGGCAAGGGTTTAAGCTGTCTACATGTAATATGATTACCATGCGAGATAAAAAATGAGATATCAAAATTTAAAAAGAATAATAAAATTTGAAGCAGATTCTATTCAATCTGCAAAGTATTGATTCTTGTAATTTTATTTTTTAACTTAACAATTTTTCAGACATTTTTAGTTCATACCTGAACTGTTATATTAACTTTAAATTATATAAGACTAGCGCTTAAATTACTTATGCGCAATATTGCAAGCATTCAATTTTAAATTAAACAAGTAAAGTTATTATAAAAAAGTCATAAGTAAAGTATCATATGGATGGTGTTTTCTACACTAGGGAATGCTGCAAGCTCGGTACCGCCTAAATTTCCGGGTTACTGTTTCCGTTGTATTTTAAAGCCATTTGGCATCGTTGTGTTTTGAGATTCTTGCAAACAATGTATTTGATTACTTATTAGTTGTGTTTACAATGCTAACAATACTTGTGTTTACAATGCTAAAAGTGTTAACACTAACGTAAGATGGAGCACAGCTTGCAACAAGAACAAACAGTAATAAACTTATGGAAAGAGGTTAAATCAAGACTGCCAAAAAAACGAGTTATTCTAAATCTAGCAACCATGTCACCTTTTTTAATAATAAATAACAAACTAACTAAAACAAATTTTCACTCCAAACTCCCCAGAATTACAAAATAACATTAATATCTTATGAAATACGGCAGATTTGAGTTCAGAAATCATCTAATTTATTTCTTTTATTGAAAACAAAATTATCCGTTTGAAAACATCGCCTATCAGAATAACAAGTAGTAACCAGCTGCAAACTTTTTAACCGGAACTAGAGTAGGTGCCGAGCTCGAGATTGTTATTGTTTACATTTCTACTGAAAACACCATCCGTAGGGAAAGTGGGGCTAGTGTGGTACTTTTTTACAAATTTTTCAAAAAAACTTATTTAATATAATTTTTAACTCATAAAGAATATTTTTTACAATAATTTGAATAAATGCATGCATTCTGGTATATATCTGAAATAAAAAAGTTTTTTAGTTTTTCTATAATATTTTTTTTAAAAAAAGGCTTTTATGTACACTATTCCCACTGCACGAGACTAGTGTGGGCAAACTTAATAACTTATTCAATAATCATCCCTTATTATTCGAAAAGATATATTTAAAGCCAAAAGAAATCAATTTAAATCTGCACTTTATTGGAGAATAAATATTGACATATTTAATTAAAATACTAATTTCTTATAGAGCATTTCACTATGGATGGGTGATCGTGTAAAGCTAAGGGTGGCGGCGCTAGTGGTAAAATTGCTCTTTCCAGACTTCCGGGTTACTGCTTCCGATATATTTTTACGCCGCAGATTGAAAAAACGCGCCATCATATTATTGCATCATATCTTTTGCAGTATTTCACATGTACCGAGTTCTTTCTTTCAGCCTTTAAACTTCCACATTATCATATTAATATTATAATCATTAGAATATTTTCTAATTAGGCTAACTTAAAAAGATATTTTTAAAGATATTTTTGGCGACATTTTATTCAAATGTAGCCAAATAAGGGATAAAATACAAAACATGGCAAAGCTTAAGAATTATTCACAATGAGATTTTAACTTTCCAAAATTTTTTTTGGCCTTACGACCTCTGAGAATCAATACATTTCTGAAAGCTCTTATGAATGGTACAATTATGTTTAGATTTGAGACCAAATTTCAATAACAAAACTGCATAGAATATTTGGCTTGTTCACACATCGCCTCGTAGTCATAACATAAGCGGAGGGATACACCGGAGGAAATTTTCTAAATTTCTTCCGGTTTAAGGACACTTGTTATTGTTCACATTAGACCACCCATCCATACTAAAAAGGACATTTTGAATGCAAATCAATACATTAAAAAAAATATTATTCAATTTAATTTGTTTGAAAGCACGGGAAAAATTTTAAGTTAAATACTGGTATTCTGAGCTCGAAGTCGGCAGTCAATTTGAGCATTTTGGAAGCCGCACCATGGGGCGCTTTACCTGATATTCTACTTTTCCCGCCCATTGCTCGATTTTTGGTATTCCAAGCAAGTTTTAGTGGATCTTGAGCGTTGTTTTCGGTCGACGCGAAAACCACTGGTGTTTTCAGTAGAGTAATGGCGAGCACATGAAATGCATTGATTAATAATTATTTTACACGGCAGAGTCATCGGAGGAGACAGATATATAGAAACAGAGAAGATGATTCTAATCTTCATGATGATGTATTTTTTGATTTTTTTCGACTAACAAAAAATCTTGTTCAGTATTTATGCGTGGAACTAAGAGAGGACTTGGAAAAAGAAGCAAGGCGAAGAAACGTGATTTCAGTTGAAACACTAGTTAAACTTAATTTATTTTCAATATCATGAGCATATTTATCTTTAAAAAAAAAAAAACTAATTGAATTTAATTTTTCTTTGCTATATGCGAATAAATAGGAATTTTTGGGGTTGCAATAGTATATTTGATGAACTTAATAGGTAAAATCGTAAATGTTAATTTTTTTCTTGTCTAAAAATTTTGTAGAACTTTTTATTTTCTTACTATTTTATTAGATTATCTAAAGTTAAATTGTAAATAATAAATATTGATGATTAATAACCAGAAATTGTCTCAATTTTCTTAGCAAATCTTTTACTCCACTAAAAAACAAGTGTGTCATTTTTTAATTACTTTTCATAATCTTAAAAAGATACTGCAGATAAAAATTTAATGTGTTAAATTACGCTTTTTATTTCACTTTTTTTTAAAGAAAAATTAAGACCTTGTAATTTTCATTAGTTTTATATGTAATAAAAAGTTTGCTGTAATTTCTTTCATTTCTGAAACAAGGTAGATAAATTTAACTTAGAAGTATTTCCTTTTGTAATCAATATGGAAAAGATAAAATTGCAAAGTGTTTTTGAACTTATATTTCAAAAAAAAAAAAACAAGTTTTCACTACCTCACATGCTTATGTGAAACTTTTTTCTTAATTCTTTTCAAGAAATCTAAATTTTTTTTAATTTCGAATAGTTAAATTTGCATTTCTTGTAGGTATTGTTTGCATTATTTCCAGTAAAAAAGATTAATTTTAAAGCTAAATTACTTTTAAGTACTATTCAACTTGTAATGTGGAATATTTATTACATTCATAGGTTTTATGTGCATTAAGAATTTTT
The DNA here is from genome assembly GCF_982258835.1 of Parasteatoda tepidariorum. Classification (NCBI taxonomy): domain Eukaryota; kingdom Metazoa; phylum Arthropoda; class Arachnida; order Araneae; family Theridiidae; genus Parasteatoda; species Parasteatoda tepidariorum. The sequence continues at coordinate 8,107,363 of NC_141765.1, forward strand.
GCAGCTATCCAAGCAAATAAAAGGGCACTTACGTACAATCAACAAAAAGAAAAATTTTTAAACACTTTTGTCAGATTTTAGGTCCAAATCAAAGCTACAGTGGTTCTAATATTACCATAAAAACTGAAAATGGGATATAAACAAATAATTAAATGAATAATAAAGTATTTTATAACTATGAAGCTATACTATAATTCACTATACTTAAAATCTTTGAAAAATCTTTTTTAACATAAAACTAATATTGCTGAACATGGTAATTGCAATATGTAGAACATAAATTGCTTGACAAATTAATAACAAAATATTTCGAATCTCTCAAAGTGAATTTTTTCTTATGGCTAAAATTTTATAAAAGTTTTGTTAAAGAGAGTTCAAAAAACTTTCCATGTAACAAGGAGGTCGATATAACGAACTGTAATGTTTATCTTTTCATCATTTGATTGGTATTTATCAAATTTCACCCGTATAAGTATAATGAAGCATAAAACAAAAAGCTTACTTGAAAATAGAATTTTAACAGCAAATTATACTTTCTTTTATCATCAACACAAATAAAGTGATATAAATACTACCTTCTTAAATAAAACTCATCACTCATCTTTATTAAATGATAATTAATAAAATTCGTAATTTTCAAAAGGCAAAGCGAAAAACCATCTGTTTAGCAACATAGAGTGATATGTATAAATAGGGTGACCAGACGTCCCCGATTTCCGGGGATTGTCCCCGGCGAGGACCTCGTGTCCCCGGTCGGTTTGCGTCCCCGGTTTTGTCCCCGGTTATAAAATTGAAAAATTTTGTGTAAAATATTTGATAAAAATATGTTATATGTAATTTTTATTTTCTCAAAAATTTTCATTCAAATTAATGTAAGCATTGAAAATTAAATGTAAACTAGTTTTTAAGAACACACTATAACTTATACTACAGAAATTTTGGAACACATAACTTTATTATCTAGTTATGTTTACATTTTTACTAGGCTGTACGCCAGACATGTTTATATAAGAAAAGAAGTTTAAAACAAGACGTAACATGAATATTAGTTGCTGCTTTTAAAACAATTATTATCTTGGGTTACATAAACTGCCAATATTAGCTAATTTCCACTAAAAACAACAACAATTACTACATTTCCGTTTTATTTTAGAAAAATAACTAAAACATTTTATAATCAGGTAAACATTTTATAAATATCTAACCAATAAAGTATAAAACCATTTTTTATGAAATTGTTATTATTATCACTTACGACTAATTAATTTTTATAAATTCTAATTATTCTACAATTTGAAAACCTCATAAGTTGTTATCGTAATAGATATTTAGAAAAATATTTTTATTTCTTTGAAATAGATGTCAATATGGCAACAGAAACAAAAAAAAGAAAATTCCATTATTTGGATGATTGGAAAAACGAGTTTCCATTTATTGAACCGAATCCTGATAGTTCTTCCAAAGTAAAATGTACAATATGTGGAGCAACGTTTTCAGTTGGAAGTGGAGGACGAACAGCTATAGCAGATCACATTCTTACAATTAAACACAAAGAAACTTTGGCAGCAAAAACAAAATTGGTCAAACAGTTTTTTCGTAAGCTGGAACCATCCAAAGAAGAGTTTGACTTAGCAACATATGAAGGAACGCTTGCATTTCACTCCATTCGTCACAACCAATCGTTTCGAAGCATGGACTGTACTTCAAATTTACAGAAGAAATTTGTAGACAAGAAATTTTCTTGTGCCCGAGCAAAATGCGAAGCTATCGCTGTCAATGTTTTTTCTCCGTGGGCATTTCTTGAATTGAAGAAAGATTTACAGTCTGTTCAATTTGTAACAATATCTTACGATACTTCCAATCACAATCATGTAAAATTACTTCCTATTTTAGTGCGGTATTTTCAATGGGACTGTGCTAAAGATCCAATTAATAATAAACTTGTATCACTAAACGAAATTAAAGGAGAAACTGCAAAGATTTTATCTTCAGAAATATTAAACGCACTATTAGAGTTCCAATTGAAGGATAAAATGGCTGGTTTGTCTGCGGATAATACTAACACTAATTTTGGAGGATTGTTAAGAAGAGGAACAGAGAATGTTCATACTAAACTTCAAACTGAGTTAGGAAGAGATATTTTTGGTTTTGGGTGAAATGCGCATTGTGTCGTTAAGTCATGTTGTAAAAGTCGGAATTAGAAAAAAAAATTGGAAATAGTTGGGGAAAATTGGTTACAATGCGACGTGGATTTACCTTAGAATTATTATTTGGGCCTGTCAAAATGTGATCACTCAGATTCGAAATTCGTGTGTCGTAATAACACGTATCAAAATATTGGACTTGAAACTAGATAACGCAGAATTGACCGAAAGAAAAGAAACAAAATTAGTTGTTTATATGAAAATATACCTAATATGATTTTTCGTTTATTCAAATTTTCGAACACCTTCCGAATTACTTAGGTACTCTAATTTCAACTTATTAGCTCTATGTCTGGAAACAATATAAGTTTTAATCTTTTCCTTACCACCACAAACGGAATTTGTGTCTATTATCGTTTCTAGAATTAATCGTTATTGATTATTTTGACCCTTTATGACTAGCTAGAGTGATTAAATTTTAACTGGAGTTCAGTTTTGGATGACAAAATATTTAGCAATCGTTTTCTGAACATATATGAACAGAATTCTTCTAGCTCTAACAACGTTTATAAGAACTTAATGCTCATGGAAATTTCGGTCTAATTCAAACAAGTTATCATGATCAAAATTTCAATTACTGCCTGATACTAATCCAATTTGATACTTATTTGAAGAAAATTAATGGTGATATTGTCACTACTTCATTTATCGAAATTTCTACCACTAAGTAGGAGCTCAAGGAAACTTACAAACATAAAACAAAAAAAAATTAATTTAGAAACAGCTTTTTTTAAAATGTTTCAAATTAGAAAAATGTTTGTCATATCTAAAATGAGTCTTAAGCAACATCTTTAAAGTAACAAGCTTCTATCATCACCGAAAAATTCGCCTTAATCCTAACGCCTTTCCAAAGTGTCTACATTTTTTGTTCTAGGCCCAAATTGTTTCCCGTAGTTCAAAAACTTAGTTTTAATATTGTTTAATTCGTTGCTTTTAAGTGTATATGAAACGTTTTTAATCTCGCTATTATTTTTTCCCATGAGTTTTGGATAAACTAAAGCAGGACTAATTTTATCTTAGATAGTTTACCAATTAATGTTAATAAACATTGCAAATTTGAAACAGAAGCTAATTATCCTTAAAATATCAAAATAATGATCTTGCTTGCTTCCACTATTTTAATTTACTTTGATAACTGTGACATCAAAATAGATAATTAATAAGATATACATCCATTTTATTCACAATCAGAATAATAGAATCGCTCTTAAAACAATGCGCGAACAAAATTATCCATCTCGTCGTCAGCCATATTTTGCCCTTTTCTATTCAGCTGCCACTTTTGGGGAGATATGTCTGCTTTGGCGAAAAAGTACTCGTTTATTAAATTAGAGTCTCATTTAGAAAAGAGCGTTCGGCACCTGTGTATAAATGATAAAGCAACATTTAGAGGCATAGCTGGCGAAGATCTTCCAGGTTTGTAAGCACCTCTCCCTTCAACCACTGTTCTCTTTGGTCCAATTTACATGCGCTGAAAGACTGGGTAAAATGGGACATTTTTCACCTTTATCAACCTGCCTCCTCTACGGAGAAAAAAAGTCAAAAGGAAGGTAATAAAGTTACTAGACTTGAGAAAATTGAATGCCGGCATAAAAATAATCCCACTTTCCCATGAAACATTGCACATCTCAATATCCTTCTCAATCTTATTATTTTGCTTTTGTTTGTTATTCACTAGATATCGCCACAATAGAAAATATTAATAATAATGCGAAATAATAATAATAAAATACTATTTTGAAAAAAACTTTTTTCAGTTAAAAAAAAAAAATAATAATAATAATAATGAAAAGAGCGATGGCTACTTTGTATAAATAAGAAAAATCAAAAATAAAGAAATTAATTTTTTTTAAAAATATTTGACTCATAAATGTGAAGTATTAATTCATTTCAAGACTATGAAAAAATATTATCAAAAAATAATAATATTGTTTAAATAAACAAAAAAATAATGCGAAATATTTTATAAATAGATTTAAAAAAGGGAGTTTGCTTTTTTTAAGGATGCCGAGCAAATAATAATGGTGTTAAATTTTAAAAATTATATACTAAACTAGCTAAATACCATTCTTCGTACTGGGTGAATAAACAAATTCACCTAATTAATACTGAACAACACTACGAAATTATGTACAAAACTGAAAGGCTAATTCCGACACAATTGAAATAGTTAGTGGAAGAACCAGGTAAGGGATATTTTTAGGGGTATTTATGAATCTGTGAGAATAACAAAGGTGGTTGCATCAATTTGAGTATGTTTAATATTTACCTATAATTTTCAAACTCGGCTAGGTTATATAATATACTATATTATTGTACCAAAGGAAGTGATTATAGACAAATTAGGGTGCCCACCGAGGGGAGAAAATATGGTTCCATTGGAAAAGAGAGGGAAATTACTTAAAGGTTAATATAAAGTTAATGAGGCGTGGCCATTAGTGTTACGCGACTGGGAGCAGCAAATTAGTAGACCCAAGGGTCCAGGGTTCGATCCCGGAAAAGGTTACTATTCTAAAAACTATTTTTCAAAAATTTTTTAATTTTTTTTTCAATTCTGAATTATAAATATACCTTTTCCTTAATTTATTGTTTTTCTTTTCTATAAGAGCGAATAATAGCTTTAAAATAGAGAAATTGTAGCTCATATACTATGCGTATGAATTACCCCATTTCTCCCCTTAATATTTAACCTATAATTTTCAAACTCGGCCAGACATTATGCTATAGTATATTATACAATCGTACCAAAGAAAATAATTTTAGATAAATTAGGAGGCCCACGATTGGGCAAAATATGGTTCCATTGGAAAAGCGTGAGGAAATACTTTATGGTTAATATAAGTGACCGTTGGTGGCATGTGCTAGGAAGCAACAAATTAGTGGAATCAATCAGGTGGTTCAAATAAGGTTAAGGGTCAGTATTTTAAAAATAATAGTTCATAATATTTTTTAAATTTCTTTTCAAAATTGTAACGTAGATAAAATATTCCTTTTCCTTAAATTATTATTTTTCTTTTTTATAAGAGCGAACAATAGCTTAAAAATGGAAAAAATTTTGCTCATATACTATGCATATAAATAGCTCCATATCTCCCTTTAATAGCAACCTATAACTTTTAAACTCGGTCAAATATTACATTATAATATACTATACAATCGTAGCAAAGGAAATAATTATAGACAAATTAAGGGCCCCACGAGAGGTCAAAATATGGTTCAATTCGAAAAGCGCTGGAAAGAACTTAAAAGTTAATATAAGTGGCAATGCTGTGTGGGGTTTGACCGTTAAGGATAGGCAGCAACAAATTAGTATACTCGAGGGTCCGAGGTTCGAACCCGGTTAAGGATTAATATTTTAAAAATTATATTTCATAATTTTTATAAAAAGAATTTTTTCAATAATGATGTAACGTTAATAAAATATTCCTTTTCCTTAAATTGTTACTTTTCTTTTTTATAAGTGCGAATAATTCCGCGGTGCAAAATTTATATAAATTTTCAAGATGTCCATCGTATAATGTTAGTTCTTGGTAACAAATTTTGCTTCATAACGTCATTAAGAAGACGATATAACGTGGGTGAAGCTATTCATGGCAAATTCTTTTTCAACTACAATATTTATTTAAAATCTAAAGCATTGAAAAACATGATATCAAGTAATTAACTTAACTATGAAGTTTCAAATGCTGATTATCTTTTAAAATATCAAGTTTCAAGCAAATATGACAGATTTACTTTCCTACTTAACAGCAGCAAGGCCTGCCAAAGTTTATCTGCACTTTGATATTTAGAAAAACTAATTCAACATTTGTAACTTCTTAGTTCACTCTTGATTCATCTGAACTCATTTTTTCTCTATGCTTTAAATTTTAAATTCCTAATGTAGTTGAAAGAGGATTTGCTAAAAAGGATATCTTCGGCTGTCATTTATCACTACTTAATGCTTGATCATAATTTATTCGGATGGATGATCTTTTCAAGCTAAATTCGTGATTAGTAATTTGTTTTCAATCTTTTCTGAACTTTTCAAAACGAAAGCGTTTGTTTTCATCCCTTTAGAAGTCTGCCGTTTCTGGGTGATAATTTATAAGATAGTGGAGAGGGAATTTGAGTTTCACTTTCGATTAACGTATATGATTCGTTAAACTTGATCAAATCTTCAATAATCCAATCAAAATATTCGTTTCTGTTTGTTAAAAATTTGCTTCTTTTAATCGATTCATCAAATTTAACTGATCTCTCCCCTACACTATTATATTTTTAGCAAAATCATAAAATATATGCTCGTCTATCTCTGGAATAACCGACAAAAATTCTTCGTTTGCCAGGAACTAATTCGATCTAACTAACATCACCTGACGTTAGTTTTTCAGGAGATAAGCGTGATATTAAGTAGAAGAGATACGTCGAAAAATAACGAAGTTTACATCAAGTTACTAAAGGCACTTTTACATACTCATTCTCAATGAAAGCATATTTTTTTATTATTTATCTTGTTTCGGCTATGCGTCGTTCAGTCAATAGACAACGTAATACTGTGCTTTTTTTTATGGTACAAAAGTTAATAGTTAATTGACCTTCATTGCCTACAAGTTAATAAATGAAAGCGACTTACAAAACGACATCTATATTATCAAAATAAAATTTTTAAAAAATGGCTGCTTTCCCTAAGGGTGGGAGATCTTCCTTTTCACGCAGGAACAAACTGAACTCGTTGCGGAATAGAATTGGTTGAACTTTTTTCTTGGCCACGAAGACTGAGACAAATGATTAGATTTAAAACGAAACAGTTAAATAACTCTGCCCATTCAGAATTGTCTATCAAAATTTCTTAAAAATACAATATTAGTAATTATCTTCAAACATGAGCGGTTTCCGAAGAAATAATGACATATTGCAAGAAGTTGATTTCTAAGCAATTTCGTAGTGCTGAAAAAATTATCTGTCTCTCAATGATATAAGGTTTTTGAGAAGTACATAAAAATGTGTAAAATAATTTACAAGCTTCATTTCGTCACGCCTTGAGTTCACTTACATTTTTCAAATTTTAGATATTCATATTTTAAAGTCAATTGTGCCCTCTTTAAATATTTAGTTTTAACTTTGCTGTTGTTGGTAATCTTTAAGTGTTCTGAAAATGCATTAATAATTATCTAAAAGTTTGTTCCGTTAGAATCAACTGAGAAAATATGAAGAAAGAGTTTTCTCAAAACTGTATCAAGTATCTTTGAAGTCAGTGTACATGATTTCTCAAAGCCTAAGGAAACATTCCTATTGAAATTTTATTCACTTGTTCTAGAGTGAATCCTCAAAATGCTAAATGAAGTTCTTTTTTTTTTTTTTTTTTTGAGCGCTTCTTATTTTACGAGGCATTTTTGTCTAAATTATACTGAACTTTTATTTTCATAAAATATTGACGAAAATTTAGATTAATTTATTTTTAAATTTTGCATTAAACCACTACTAAATTTCATTCAAAAGATGTGCTAAAAATTTTAATAAGATCAATGCATTTAATTTTTGTTTTATTGTGTCCACCACGAGAGTATTTTTAAGAAGTCTCAAAAAAATTATTCTCAATGATAAAGTGTTAAAAATTTTCAGTATTTTATATAACTCAATGAAAAGGTCATGTATTGTTATTTTATGTGCTCAAAGTTTGAATGAAATAATTCGCATAAAAAACCCTTTAAGACCTACGTAACCACATAACTCCTTAATTCTAAGTAAAAAAAAAAGGAAAAAAGGCAGTGAATGACAAAAAAATGGGTAGCAACGAATTTTAAAAAATGCACATCATGTAGAAATTGAAACATTTATTATTATACATTTTTTTATATACAATTTTAAAAACCGTAGTATTCATTCCAGTGTTGGTTTATTTTGGCGAAAAATTTAGTTTCATTTCAATATATACTTTTTATAGTTATCACATCAGAAAAGTCATTTCAGAATTAATGTCATTTTAGTTCAGTTTCATAGCATAATTCTTTCTCTTTCTTTATTTGAAGTTGTACTGAAAGGATAGTGAATTTCCATATTGATAAGGGGAATAATTCCCCATGCCATATCGTCAAATGTTTGGTAGATGATCGAATCTGTTTGTAGACCTAGACAGAGGAGCATTTTTTGATTCTGGTGATGATAAGGAGTTTGTCTGATTGGGCAGTTGAGGCAGTAAAAGAGACTGGTATTGTCCGTACTAAAATGAAAACAAAAAGCATTTATAAGACACAATTTCCAAATAATGTATTTTTTCAATACAATTTTGAACCAAATAAGTGAATTTCTGCGAAAATTAAGGATAGGATTAAGAAGGCTGTAATTTCGATCACTTTCGTAACCATACCGATAACCATGTTTTCTGTACCAGTAGCCATATTTTCCGGAATCGTGCTTTTCATATTTAAAGATTTAAATAAATGAAGCATTTCACTCGATGTAGTAGTACTTTATTTGCGTCACATTAGAGCTTCACAATGGGCTATTGGCGGCAGTCAAGAAAACATCCTTGAGAATGACATGCAATAGCAATTTTGATTCTCTGCAGAGGGAATAGCTTCTCCGCTTTGATAGTTTGACGACCTGTGCGCGAGCACTTTACGGTAGAACTTTTTAACATTTTTTTTCCGAAGCTCTGTTGCCAATAAAAATAAAGCCATAGTTTAAGTGCCTTAAGCTTGAAGCAACGCGAGGATTATATATATTATCTTGCCATGGGCTTTGAAACGGACAAATACCTTAAATATTTTAGAAACTATTAAACTTTTTTAAAATTTGGAGGCATTTTCCACCTAGAGGAAAATTATCGAAATCACTGTCTCAGTTTTTACAAATTTTTATGAATCCAGGCAGCATTAGAGTAAGTTCTTAAACATTAAAAATCGCAATTACTTTTCATTTTTACAAAATTGGGGCTTCTCTCCATATTGACGTTTTGCGCCATTTTCAAAATAAGCGTTGAAAAAGCTTGGTTTAGATAGGCTATACTTGGCCAAACATTCATGAGTTACAGTTTCAAACTCACAGCAGTTATAAAAATAGCATATTATTTGCAAAAAGGCATCATTACTTCGACGGAGCCTTCGGAAAACAACCTTCCACTTTCAGTGGTTTTATTAGGTAACACTTTCATCGACTTATCTGGTAAACCTCACTGCGTGGCAACCCTAACCAGCCTCAATACCTAGCACTCGCAGAAATTATAACTTTTCACGCACATGGATCAGGGCTAAAGAGAATAGAAGGGCTGGTTCACTCCTTTGAAGTATCTCTCGGCGCGCCGATCCTCCAACGTCACTCTAGTGACGTCACTTTGGCGCAAAGCTCGCACTTTTACTTCAAGAACGGAGCGTTTGGCCTTACTAGCTCTAACTAATATTGGAACATTTCTTTTTGTGAGATATTCTAAGACATTTGTTATTTTCTATAATGACTTTCCTCAGTTTTCGCAGTGAATTTACAAGAATTTAAAACTATTATCGAAATGCCAGTTTGCGCGATTGCAACTTGCAAAAATTCTGATATAAAAACAAAAGGAAAAAGTATAATTTTTCGCGTGTTCCCTAAAGTAAATGAACAACTATGTAAAGAATGGATTCCGAAATGACACAGTTAATATAAAACAGCAATACGTTTATTCTGTCGTAAAGAACTTTTATAAAAATTCATTATCTAAATAGAAACCGCCTCGTTACTTCATAAAGAAAGGCAGGTGAAAAGAATTAAAAAATGGATAAAGTCAAGGAAAATTAAAATGTAAATAAAAAGTATAAATAAAATATATAGTATATAGTTGAAATTCTCCTAATTTCATAACATATTTTATAATGTAGTTATTCTAAATATTTATGATTTTTTTTAAAAATTATATTCTCTTCAATTTAAATATCTATAAATTATATCATCGTAAATTTAAATGTCTATAAACAATTGTAAAATTTCTAATGTCATTATGAACCTAAATTATTATTTTGTTTCAGTAATTAGCGTTTAAGGTCGATGTTTTCTAATGATTAAGTAAGAACAAATTGCCATTAACGACATATTTTAAAATCAGGGATTCTAAACTTAACTTATTGTTATAAAAGAATATGTAGATAAAAAAAGTGTCGATATATGCCTTCATTTTTCTTAATAGTTAAAGTTAAAACTGAGCTTTTTAAAATAAAGTATTTATCGTGTCATTTTCACCAACTAGCAAAACATTTTTATAAGTTTAAAATGGTATTTTTTTTAATATAATAACCAAGAAAGTTTTTTTTAACTATGTTTATGAACGGAAATAATGTGTTAATTACGCAAAGTTTGATGGCTAATAACCAGAAAAAGTATGACTTATTTTTACAAAGAGAAAGATGCAAAGTTATCATATTTTTGCTTGCGATCTCCGAGATCTGTGGACACAGTGACGTCATGAGGAGGGAAATCGTAGCTTCAGCTCTAAGAGCGGAGTGAACTAGCCCTTCTATTCTCTTTAGCCCTGTACATGGATACGCTTAAAAGTTGTTTGTTACCTAGGTTTGGTAAGGATTTTATCCTCGTTCTGGACATGAAAAATTCGAATGACATCTCACTTGGCGCACTGTAATTACGCCAACTTGGCAAGCACAACCTGTTCTAGACTCAGTGTATGTTTTGTACGCCAACACAGCCCACGCATCTACACCCTAAGGGGAAAACGCTAACAAACTCATTTTAATAAAAAAAAACACATTTTAATTCTTCATTTACGCTACCTCCGCACACTTTCTTTTTTCCTTCAGTCCCCCCCCCCTATTTTTACCAGGTTTTTTCAATTACTGCTAATTTAGAAAAAATAAGCCTTTTTGTTTAAAATGCTCATCAACATCGCTCTTTTTTTTTAAAAAAAAAAAGTAAAAAAGATTGATTTATTAAGTGTGAAGTTAATTAAAAAAAAGTCTTAATACATATTTATACTGAGCAGCTTTTGTTTATTAAAAAAAATTCATCATAATACACAAAATTTAAGATTTCAATGAGTCTTACAAAATAAGTTTTTTTAAAATAATTTTTAATCAAAAGAATTTCTTAAAAAAATATCTTATGTGTTATTTTAAAATTCGATCATAAGAACATGAGTAAAATTTTCAGTCAAACTGTTAAAATAGTTTTTGGAAAAAATACTAACAACAAAGAAAATAAGGAGAAAAATATTTTTAAATAAAGCCGCGACATAAAGAAATAACTCCATCACATATTCACTACTATTTTCGTATAGTTTATTTTTAGCGAAGAAATTTTTTTTTTTGATCTACTGCCCATGTGTGAAATAGTGCTCGAAGATCCGAGCTAGAAAATGTGAGACTGGACCTGGCGAAGGCGACATTGGCGAATCTATAAATACAGTGAAAAAAAGGAGATGCCCGGGCGACAATGCAGAAAATCGCATACCGTACACACTTGGCTCCTTCGCAAGCTGATCAAAGTGGTCACCCACCAGCTCAAAGACGGCAGCAAGTGATGCTTGCCTTCGGTGATCTACTGGGAATCGGTATTCGATCAGTCCATTGTGAGACTTAGGTCGATAAATTGAGCTTTTATTTAACTTAATGAATGAAATCTTCAAATTAATAAAGAATTTATTTGATGAAACTTCAACGCAAATTAACAAATTGCATAAAAGTAAACAAACCTAGTTGTTAAGAATACTCTGAAGCAAAAACAACCACATACACAAAACTAGATAATAAATCAATCTAACCTTTGATTTTTCTCTTTTGTATCTTTGGGCTTCATCAAAATTATCAAGTTCTGGCACTTTAAAGTTGTCGAAAAAAGGGTGATTCAAAAGTTGAGCACAAGGATATCGCTTTTGAGGATCTTTATCCAAGCATCTCTAAATATGTGTAATTACAATGTTATGTATAATTACATAATAAATTATCAGATAGAAATAAATTCAAGAAAAAATTTAACTTAATTTTTTATTTTAGTTACTTTTGTTGCAGCGGAATTAATAAAATTCTGATTGAACATTTTTACCTTAAGGAAATCTACACCATGTTCGTGAACATGCTTTGGTATCTTGTTTTCTAAACTTTCCTAAAAATAATAAAAACTGCAGTTTAAGTAAAACCAAACTTTACATTAATTACATATATAGTAATTCATTTTGGGATACGATGCAGCAACACAATTTGTGAAAATTTAATCAAATTCGGTTGTGATACTTCTTGGGGATCAGATACAATGAGAGATTAAATTGGTAAATTCTGAGTTGAAAAAGTAAAAAAAGTTTACGTTTTTGTTAATATCGAAAGCATGGATCACTTAGGGGACAAACTATGGAGGGTGTTTTCAATATAAATGTAAACAACAACAATCTCGAGCTCTTGATTTGCTCTACTTCCGGTTAGAAAGTATACAGCTGCTTACTACAGCTTCTTCTACGAGGCAATATTTTCAAACAGATAATTTTGCTTTAAAAAATTATATAATTTCTGAGCTGCTATATTTCATAAGATACTAATGATATTAAGTAATTCTGGTGAGCTTAAAGTGAAAATTTATTTTAGTTATTTATAAATGTATAGTTAAAAATTGTTTCATAGTTGCTAAATTTAGAAACAACTTGCTTTTTTGGCAGTCCCAATTTGGTTCCTTTTTAGATGTTTATTACTGTTAATTCATGTTGCAAGGCGTGCACCATCAAACGTTAGTGTTAGAATATTGTTCGAGCAGCGAGATTAGGTTCATTTTACAAATTATCATTTAGGTTTAAATTTCGAATTTGGTATTCGAATTTGTTGAGAAGGTATGAAGTATTTTATAGCGATTCTTTTTTTCAAATGACGATTCTTACGTCTTGAAATGACAGGTCTTCAAATGACGATTTTTACAACGATTACTTTTATAAACGCAAATTATAAATCAGATCACAAATACGATTATACAAGAAATATTACTCAAGATACACTGCTGGCAAGGGCGCCGGCAGAATAATATAAAAGGGGGTGCAACCCTCTTACAAACTACCCCCCTCCCCTCCCCACAAAAAAATTAAAAATATTCTGTTATTTCATTTTGTTTTGTTTTCATGTTAGGTAGTACATATACAGTGGAGCATCGTTTATAGGACGCCGAAGGGACCACAGAAAAACGTCGTATAAACGATAACGTCGTATAATCGATTTTTACTTCTAAAACTGAAACTAACTCTGTTTTCAGTTAATTTTAATGTTTAACGTGTTGATTTACATAAATTTCTAAATTAGACAAAGCAAAGCAAACAAATAACCAAAGAAGAAAAAATGCAGTGAGCAATTTGAATGTATGTTACCTTTAATTATATGCTACTAGTCTCTACAATGCTTTGAATAGCGAGTTGAACTTACTGCTTTCTATGATGCAATTTTAGATTTCTAATCACGGCCAAATCTAATGGTTGAAGCGTACTTGTGCAATTTTCAAGAAAAAAGAGAGCTTTTACATTTTCCAAAATAATTAGTATCGATGGGTGCACTGGACATTGGTCGATGAATAGCAAAATTTTTCGTTTTTCCCTCTTCAAAACATTGTCAAGTTTTTTCAGTCATCTAGTAAAAATTACGGTCGTCATCCAAGCATTCTTGTTGGGCACCCTTTTCTGTATCATTCATGTTGGCAAATTCCACCCTTTTTCAAAATACTCAAAAAAAAATTAAATAAATGTGAATAAAATCTAAAAACCGACGCATAACCGATTCTGTACGACGTATAAATGATTTATTTTTACATTAAAATGAATAGGAATGATTTGGGACCACACTAAAACGTCGTATAAATGTAAACGTCGTATAAGTGATCGTCGTATAAACGATGCTCCACTGTACTTTCATCTGTTAATTTTTTCAAGATACATTTCTTCATTGTTAACAAGATATTTAAAAAGAAGTACGAATTTCTTGTACTTGCAAATTTTGCCACGAGAATCTGTACTGATGGCGCTGGCATAGCTACTGACTTTGAAACACAAATTACTACAAACAGTAGTTTCGTATACTAACGTGTTTGTGCACGCTTAACATTGGTATGTATTGTGTTGATGAAGTTTTACAGTTTTGAGAAGTCAGTTAGTGTTATACACCTTTGTTAAACTAAATAACTAATAGAAAATATAATATTACTTATATTTTATTAAATGAAATTTAAAAATATAGCTTAGATGTCTGCCAAGTTTGTTCAATAAAAATATGTTTAATAAAAAACTTTTATAACAAAATTATTTTTCTGTATCTCTTTAATTGTTTAAAAAAAGCCAGGGGGGGGTGCAAGTGCACCCCCTTGCACCCCGCTGCCGGCGCCCTTGACTGCTGGCCACCGTAAATGCAACACCCTGAAGGAAGCATGCAAATAACATGAAATTTACAACATGCATTAGTGGAGGTGAGATATGCAAATGATTAGAATTTCAGCGCAGGCGCACATTGCGCGCTCCTGTGGCGCTACTTCAAAGCGCTATTTAAGGCTTGGAGATTTCGACGATTTCAAGTTCGGCAATTGTGTTTTTTTGTGGTTTTTTCAAAAAAACGATCAATTATGCCTCGTAGAAAGCAACGATCATCCTTTGATCAAGTATCCAAGTTCGACAGAGGAAAGATAGTGGCCTACCGAGATTGTGGATTATCTTTCAGCGAAATCAGTAGTCGTGCTGGACGAAACCAAACAACTGTAATGCGGATATGTGATCGTTGGATGCAGGAGAGTACGATGGACCGACATGTTCAATTGCATCCACCTCAGTGCACCACTTCACGTGATGACAGGCGAATTGTGCGCATGGCAGTGACTGATCGCTCAGTCACATCACAAACCGTAGTACAGCACATTAAATCTGTAACGCATCATCCAGTGTCTGCGCGTACCATTCGACGCCGTTTACAGCAGAGTGGTCTGTCCGCAGGACGTTTATTGCTTCGTCTACCCTTGACGCAGAACCATGGACGTCTACACAAAAAAACCGATTTTGATGCCTGGATCACTGGATCAGGAGTTTTCTTGTCATTTATTTGTATTGAAATTTATAAAGTGTATAAAGTATGCATTAGAAAAACAATTGTTTGCCTTTTAATTTTTTATTCATATTTTCACATTACAAGATGCATCATAAAATGCGAAGTAATTTAAAGTTGTATCTTGAATGAAATGCAATGGATTACAATTGTATTGTGATGAATGGCAATAATGATTTATGATAACAATTGTAATTATGAACAATCAATTAAATCAGTATCAATAATCGCGATCAGAAACTTTTGTCACATTCAATTCTTTTCATTACAACGTATTACCCATACTTCATTACTCATTCATAAAGAATTGAAACTAGCCTTCGTTTTTTTAAATATGTATGTGAATATATTGTGATATAATGGGTATACATTGTATGTTTTATATTTAGAAAAAACATACCCTGACATCTGGTTCAGGAATTGTAACTCCGGCAAAGAAATCATTTGATCTAAAAACTTGCATGTGTCGGGGTATAAGATCACCTGAAATTTACGACAATTAGAAAAGACAATTTTTAAAACAATCAATAATATGCTATTTTCAACTATTGTTTACCGATGCTCAAAAATATGCTTGACCATCAACACAAAGATAATAAATTTTAAAAGTAAATATAATACATAAATCATATAAATCAGCAATTTTAAACGTTGTATTTTTAAGTTTAATACTTTTTTCCCCATTTTAGAACACAATAATTTAGTGTCTATTATTTGGAAATGGATTCTGACAATTTTTCATGTAATCTACTTTCTGTTATACAGATTGCCCTGAAATCCACGAAACATTTAAGTTTGAGTCATTTAGACAGTAAAATGTTGTCAAAAAAACAAAAAAAAAAAAAAAAACACTGAGATATACTGACAGCTCAGGAGTAATTAAATGGAGCGCCACACGAAAGAGGAATACGTACTCATTACTGACCAATATTTTGAGCAGTCTTGAGTAATTCTCCGGTAGCGTAACTATCAATTTTGGCCTCAAAATTAGCAGCCCAGAGCATGCAATTTCAGGACATTGGACGATTATTTTTTATTTTTTAACTCTAAGGTATAAGCCAACATGAACAAAAACAGCCATGCGCTGAGGAGGAAGTTCAGAGCTGTTTTAATGAAATTCAGTCACATTTTTAAGAAAAGATAACTAAAAAGTTCTTTTAAAGAATTCTTATGCTCTTAAGTTTAAATGCAGTCCCATACATAACTCTACTCCACATATTTTATAAATAAATAAAAATATCCCGATTTGCGAATGAATTCCCCTTTTTTTCTTTAACTAAATTACGTCTCGAGTGAAATTTTGAACAGAGGCATCACAATTCTTTGTAGAGGCATCACAATTCTTTGATAAAATTTTCAATTGGAATGAAGAAAATTATTAATTAAAACACCAAAGAAAATTGAAGTAAAGACTCAATTCAAATAAAAATAGTCGCTTGAGATACACCATCATTTTAACATTGATGATAAATATTCTATCTGTTACTGTTTAATAGATCAGATGAAAAAATTAAAAATCCCCCCCCCCCGCATCTTGTTATTTTAAACCAAATTTATAAATTAAACGAATTCTTTTAGACAAATACTAAGACAAAATAGCATTTGTAGCTTTATTTTCTTTTGAGTAGGTAGAATCAGCACCAAGATAGCTATTCATGCTTAAACTGCCTAAAATCAATTCTAAGGCCGAGAGCCATTAGGTATTTCCTACAGCGTGTTTTTAGTTATGTTTTCTCATTACAATTCAGCTGCGTGAGAAATTGTGGACATTCAACACTACTGCTCATAAGGTGAAGGGACAGGAAGACAAAGATAGGACAGATTTATGGGGACTTAGTATGTACGAAGCATTGTCTTTCACTTTGCCCTCGCGGTATTTCAATTGGTTATAACATTACTAGACTCCTATTTCTAGGAATGGTTTTGGTAGTGGAGTCAGGCCTAATTCATAATTCGCCAGTTTCTGGAGATATTTTATTTCAATGGTGTGTAGAGAGCGAGCCGAAATCAACATATGAACTCAGGAGTTATTGGTAGAATTCTAACTAGTATCCTGTTTCCAAAACCAAAACACAGTTAGAGTCTGTTAGTCATAAAGTACGAAGGGTTGTCTTTTTCAGGTAACACAGATGAAAGTTAGTTTGAAAATGTCCTCCACAAAGCAAGTTGATTCCAATTTATGAACTGTACTTCTGGGTTCTATTCATAATTGCAAGGCTACGGAGTTGAGCTGTATATCGAATATGGATAGTTTATTTAACACCGATAATAAAATTTAATAAAATAATTGTGCCTAAAACTATTATTAGCAATCAGTTTTCTTCACCTAGGGTTTTTCGAATAAGGTATAGTTGATCAACATCAGATTTTCCAGGCCACAAAGCCTCTCCTCTCATAAGCTCAACAGTGACGCATCCAATCGCCCATACATCAACAGCAGGTCCATATTGTGTTTCACCTACTAAAAGCTCTGGAGCTCGATACCATCTTGTGGCCACATAATCTGTATAATTATCACCTGGACCTGAAAATTAATTTTTTTAGTAAGTAATAATGAAAGGGTAGCTTCATTTTTCATAAATAGAATCATGGGTAATTAGTAAAACAGTTTTCTTACATTTCATCATTATGAAAATACTCGCTAGGTAATTTTGGTTTTTATTAAAAAGAAATTTCAAAATTTTGTTACTGCAAAATTGAGATTAGGAATTTCCTTCTAATAAGAAAACAATTCATATAAAATAATATTAATGTGAGTAGATGAGAAATGAGAGTTCTACGCCAGGGATCCAAGGGATCTGTAGGGGGCGTGGTCGAATGGGGGATCCGTAAGGGCTCTGTGGGGGGAGGGGGGAGGAGTCGCACTATAGTTGAAGGTGTTTTTTCATAATTATTTTTTTGATCTTTATTTTGTAATTAAATCTTTTTAATTGCTACTTTTTATTTAATTTTTAAACTATTACTTTTTAATTTAATTCCTAATTATTACTTTTTATTTAATTTTTAATTATTACTTTTTCATCATTTTTTTTTTAAATCTTTATTTTTAAATTATTTTTTTTAAATTAATTTTTTAGATTTTGTAATTATTCTTCCAATCTTTATTTTATAATTAAATCTCTTTAATTATAACTTTTCATTTGATTTTTTAATTATTACTTTTCATTTAATTTTTTTATCATTACTTCTTAATTTAATTTTTAATTATTACTTTTTATTTAATTTTCAATTATTACTTCTTAATTATTTTTTTAATCATTATTTTTAAACTATTTTTTTATAAGTTTTTAATTAATTTTTTGGATTTTGTAATTATTTTTTTATCTTTATTTTTTAATTATTTTTTTTCTGATACGAATGATACTTGAAAAAGGGCACAAAAATGAAACCCGATGTCATACAATCAGGATTGAACATGAATCAGGCTTTATTAATAATCAATCTGTAAGATGAAACATGAAAGTAATCTTGCAAGATAAAACTTGAAAGTAATTTTACAAGATAAGACATTTCTCCGTAGGGTGGAGTGATGTCATTTCTTCGAGTCAATCAAAACAGGAATACGTGATGTCATACAATCAGGATTTAACATGAATATGAAGTACGCGTATTCAAGATAGAGCATACATCACTTCTGTGTGGTCTAGAAAGACGAAGTACACTGAAATGTTTCGCTTACAATGACATTGTTAAAATTTTTTATAATACAGTTAAAAACAAAACGCTTCATCCTGTCACACAAAATAATTTATTAAACTTTGTAACTGCTCATTTCCTAGAACCAATTGATCTTGCTGAAATACTTCAAACCGCAAGAAAAGATTTTTGTACTAGTTCAGATTAAATAAATATGTTATTATTTTCCTTTATATCTCTATGCGATTCATGCATTATTTTTCACAAACTATAAATAGAACCAACCCTAATCATATTCTTCATTTATACTTTGCATTTCTTACTGTTAACATGGAATCCTTTTATAAAAATCCCAGACAACCAGCTAGTTTTGAGGGGTGCGGATGCAATACATCGTGCTCTCAAAGGAAAAGAGAATGCAAATACCGACAGAGCCTTTTTTTTAAAGATTCTTATACACTGCATAAACCTGTTAGACGCAAATTTCAACGGAATCGTGTTTTGACGAGTGATATGAATAGGTCAAGTCGATTTAGTCGACATGCAATCTCTTTCTAAATTCAATAAAAGGTATAAATACTTATTAACGTGTATTGACGTTTTCGCAAAGTATGCTTGAGCCATACCGCTAAAAGATAAAACGGGAAAAAATGTAAAAGTAGCCTTAGAATCTATTTTTAAGGAACGAAAGCCTGAATTACTTCAATCGGATGATGGAACAGAGTTCAAAAATAAAACAGTTCAATATTATTTGAAAAGCATGCATATTAAATTTTTTGCAACAAATAATTCTACGAAAGCAAGTATTGTGGAAAGATTTAAACGAAAATGTGGAAATATTTCACAGAATTCAATACTAAAAATTACATCGATGTGATTGATCAATTAATATGGAGTTACAATCATACTCGACATAGCAGTATTAAAATGGAGCCAGCTTCCGTTAATAAAAGCAATACCAGTGAAGTTTTGGAAAATTTGTATGGAGATTTGAAGACATTAAAACGTAATCCACCTGTTTTTAAAGTAGGAGATACAGTACGAATCAGCAAACTGAGAGGTCATTTTGAAAAAGGATACTAACACAACTGGAGTCGTGAAAGATTCACTATTCATGAAATTATTCCTCGAATTCCGGTTGTTTATAGATTAAAGGACTTACAAGGTGAAGAGATCAAAGATACTTTTTATAAAGAAGAATTGCAAAAGGTAGTAGACTCTGGCTTCTATCCGGTAGAAAAAGTGATCAAAAAGAGAAAGAAGGGAAGAAGCACAGAATATTTCGTGAAATTTTTAGGCTATCCTGAAAAGTTTAATGCCTGGGTGAGTGATATTCAAAAAGTATAAATAGTGAAACTTAACCTCTGAAGGCTCATTCTCGAAAATGTCTTACTACGTGACGCTACCTTCTGATAGCTCCATGCAGTTTTTTCCTAACAACAAAATCTCTCATTTTAAGACGCAGTTACCGATACCAGTTAATCTAAACGGTGAATGGGAAGTAGGCCTATCTGAAATCATCTATCCCCATTTTTGGCTGAACGTGAATAAAAGTAACAATTATTTTCAATACAAGATAAGTAATGGTAATATCGTATCGCCTGTAAAGCAAACAATTGATGTGGGGTGTTATGAATCAATGTTCGATATTGTATCAGCTATACAACTTGCTTTACCTAAAAATCCTAGCCGGTTTACAATAAGTTACAATAAAGCTACGAAACGAGTAAAAATTAACGCCGTTCAAGGTTGCAGCCTTCATTTAGAAAAGTTAGGTGAATTGTTAGGATTTCGACGCGATGCAGTGATTACAGGTAACCAGAAAAGCGAATTTGTGGCTGACGCGTAGTCTAATTTTTCAGTTTTCTATGTGTACACAGATCTTATTTCACCTCAAATTGTAGGAGATACACAAGCTCCTTTACTGCGGATGGTTCGAATAAAAGGACATAATGGTGAAACAATCAGTCAGTATTATGATAGACCTCAATACTTACCTTTAATGAGACACTCCTTTCAAACTATTCATATGGAGCTCAGATTGAATTCAGGTGATTTCGTACCTTTTGAAAGTGGTAAAGTGATCATAGTTTTACATTTCCGCATGAAACAAATACTATAAATAGTACAATGCGTTTTTGAAACACTCATTTGAAGAGAAGATGAGTGTACCGTACGTGCTAAAAAATTCGAAGAACATTATGCGAGTCAAATCGGCTCGGGTTTGTCCTATTATAAAGGTATTAATTTCCAAAAAGGCTATGGACTTGGAGGTATATTTCGTCGATTATTTAGAGCGGCACTACCCTTTTTAGTAAAAGGAGGAAAAACTATTGGAAAAGAAGTTTCAAAAACTGGAACCCGTGTTGCATCTGATGTATTGTCCGGCGAAAATTTGGAAGAAGCTGTAAAAACAAGAGCTAAAGAGAGTGGAAAAAATTTAGCTCGAAAAGCTATTGATAAAGTAGAATCGATTGTGGGAAAAGGACAGTATAAAAGGAAGCGTAAGAAGCAGAAAAGAATCATTTCATCAAAAGCTCGCAAAGTGAGTGAACGTGATATTTTTGATCCATAATGGCATTTCTATTGAAAGATTCTCCCGAATGTGTGAAATTTGAATTGGAGTTGCTTAACTTACCTAGTACTCAAACTGTTATTCAAGGTGGTCAGTGGATACAATTTCATCCTCTTTCTAATGTGCTTGACAATGCACCTGTACAGTTTCATGTTTCAGGAAGTACTGAAGATTACATAGATCTCAGCCAAACTCAATTGTATGTGAAAGCGAAAATTGTAAAAAGTGATAATACTCTCATCACTAAAGATGATACTATTGGACCTGTGAATTTATTTCTTCATTCATTATTTTCTCAAGTTGATATTTCATTGAATGATCGTATTGTATCCAACTCAAGTAATACCTATCCTTATCGAGCCTACATAGAAACTCTCCTCAACCATGGATATGATAGCAAAACTTCTCAATTAACAGCTGAATTATTTTACAAAGATTCTGGCGATGGCTTGAAGAAAAGAACTGCTTTTATCAAGGAAAGTGCTACAGTGGATATGATTGGATGTATACATTCCGATTTATTTCACCAAGAGGGTCTGTTACTCAATTTGATGGATGTGAAAATAAGATTGATACGAAGTAAGCCAGAATTTTGTTTACAAGGATCTGAAGGCTTCAGAGTAGTATTAGATCATGTGTCTTTGTTTATCCGAAAAGTTCGTGTGAATCCAGGAGTGTTACTTGGTCATGCAAAGGCATTAGAAAAAACGAGTGCGAAATATCCCATCAATCGAGTGCAATGCAAAGTGTATTCGATTCCTAAGGGAAGTATGTCTTTTATCCAAGATAACGTATTTTCAGGTCCTATGCCGAAAAAAGTTATAATAGGTTGTGTGGATAATGAAGCTTTTCATGGAGCATTTTCGAAATCTCCCTATGATTTTAAACACTTTGATTTAAATTTTATTGGAGTGTATGTAGATGGGCAACCTGTATCTCACAATCCATTGGAACTAGATTTTGCCAAAAATCAATACATTCGTGCGTATCAAACTCTATTTGTGGGTACAGAACGAATGGGTCAAGATAAAGGGATATTTATTTCGAGAGAAGAATACGTGAAAGGAAATACTTTGTTTGGATTTGATCTCTCCCCCGATTTATGTTCTGGAGAGCATTTAAATCTAATCAAACACAGCAACTTACGATTAGAACTAAAATTCAGCAAATCATTAGAGCAGACTGTGTGTGTAATCATATTTGCCGAATTTGAAAATTTAATAGAAATTAACAAGTCACGAAATATTTTGTACGATTTCGGAAATTAAAGAATGGATGGATTACAAATATTTCATATTTTATCACGAGAGAAGATAACATCACCTTACTTTCAAGGAGTATATTCAAGAAATACGATTCCTAATCTACAAGAAAATACATGTGCTATCATGAATTCAGATGACTCATCCCAACCAGGATCTCACTGGCTAGCATTATTTGTGAATGATAAAAAGGAATTAGAGTTCTATGACTCCTATGGAAGACCTCCCGAATTTTATAATATGAATACCTCTTCCTATTCAAATGTGCAATGGAATTCCAAAGTTTTTCAATCACCTACGTCCAATGTATGCGGACAATATTGTATTTACTTTTTATTCAAGTGATGTCAAGATTATTCTATGTATTATATTTTAAATCGATTGTATATTAATGATTTTCTGATGTTTCAATTTGTAAGGAAACGACATGGTGTAAGATTTGATTTTAAAAAATAAAAAGAAATTAAACTAATTAATTTGTGTCTTCCTTGTTTCTTTTATGAAAATTTATACAAAATTTCTAGAAAATTTTATACTTCAGAATTTTATTTAAATTAGAAAACTTTAACAAAAAAATTTTTTTTTAAATGTTTAACACAAGAAATTTTTTTATAAATTTAATTTTCTAAATTTTTTTTTTTACATAAATTTTTTTTCAAAAATTTTCTACTTAAGAAAAATTATTTTTGCAAATTTTATTTTTAAAATTTTTTTACTCGAGAATAAAAATATATTGTTAAGTTTATTTTTAAATAATTTTTTTTATTGAAGAAAAAAATTTTTTTTACTCAATAAAAAACATTTCCTTTTCTTTTCCAAATTTTTTAATGCATGAGAGAAAAAGAATTTCTAATACTATTTTTTTTCCAAACATTTATTACTTTTAAAAAAAAACATTTATTATTGTTTAAATTTTCTGTAAATTTTAGCAAGTTAAAATATTTATACCTGAAAGAAAAAAGTATCAATAAAGACGAAAATTTCAATACATAAAATAGCATTTATTTCAAAGTTTTAAATTTTTTAACTAATAAACTAATTAAATTTAATAAATTAATTAAATAACTAATTAAATATTTAAATAAATTAAATAATAAGTTAATTAAATAATAAATTAATTAAATAATAAACTAATTAAATAACTAATTAAAAACTAATAAATTTTTTAACTAATTAAATTTTTTTAAATTGGTTAAATATTGAGGAAATTTACAATGTTACTTCTAGGAACGGTTACATCTTTATAAATGATTTCACCTTTATTATTCCAAAGGACAGATTCTTGATCTTTCAAAAACTTTAAAATTTCTGTTGCTTTATCTTGCCATCAAGCTGGAACTACACTAAGGATTCTTTCTTCCAGATCTTCTGTTTCATTTTTTATTTGTATGGGTTCTTCTTTCGCTGGTTCTGTTGTTGGAATTTCTGTTTGACGTGACTCAAATTCTTCTATATTAGGCCTCTGAATTGAAAAATGTGTATATTTTTGCAACACTTGTAAATACAAAGTCGCTTTTTCTTCATCTGATAACTTCATATTCTGAAGAATATTTTTCATCAGTTGATCCAGTTCGGATAGATGTTCTGCTACTTGTATTCTATCTTCCGGAACTAGCACAAATTTCTTACTATACTCCATGAATTAAAGAACTGATGACAGAAATAGCTGCAGGCAGTAAAATGGATAGGAATCCCTCTCCTTTTTGAATAAGAATTTTTTTCTTCTTGTACAATGGTGTTTTCTTGTTCGCAAGTTTTCTTAAACTTTCTTTGTGAGGAGATAAACGATTTTTTTTTGAGTTTTTGTAAGTGGTATATTACCACAAAGAGCATTTAAAACACACTCGCACAGGGTTTTAATCTCACGCTTTGAACACTTTTTTATAAGTGATTTGCAATGTTTAGATTTTGAGATCAGTTTTATGAGCTCTAAAGTTCGTACATCACACGCTGACATCTCGCTTTCAAATGATTTCTGTTGTCAGATGTCAAAGCTTTTTATAACTCTTCCTTGAGAAAACGAGCAAATGCTTTAGCTTTGACGACGGCACAATGTTTAAAGTCAGGTGAATGTGCGGGGCAGGAAGAAAAGGATGGCATTGAATCATCTATTTTAGGGCAGCCAAGATCTTCTAAATCATAGCACACTCTTCCAGATAGAAATTCCAAAAACTTTCTTTTCTCGAGTCCTTTCACATAAATGTGTGAAAACATATCAAACAAAAATGTTAGAATGGTACGAAGTTTGGAGCAAGGCTCCAGTCTTTGATTCCAGTCGATTCGATGAATATTTCTTGTTATCCGATTGTATTGCATTTTCTTACGGGCTGATAGTTCTTCGAAAGGGTACGGTGGTTGGAAGGTGCATAGTCCCGAGATAGAACTACCTTCTATGGCTTGAAATGCGAGTTCTTTGATGATGTAGCTTCCTGATGGGAGTGGAAAACCATCAAAGTCAATTACCACGGCAGACATCTTATTGGCTAAGAATTCGTAGTCAAAATGAAGTTATCGAGGTTGGTACACGTAATAAGTATCTCCAGGAAACATACCAGTACGCATGCGTAAGGATTCTTCGTTATCACACTTTAAATCAATGAGTAAATATCCAAAAGGTTTTGAAGTGGCATCTGCACAGCATACTTGAAAAAATTTAACTTTTCGAGGGTACAATTGACGTCCTAAATGTGTAATTGGCGATTCGTCTCTTCGATTCTTGAATAATGCAAGATAATGAGCATTTAGGGATATTTCTCTCATTTCCTTTCCTTTATGAAAAATGTTCTGAACCACAAAGATGATACTTAAAGATTTATGATGGGAAAATTTTGTAAATAATTTCGTTAATTGAGGATCATTTCCCAATTCACTCATGAGATCATCAATCACAATTAATGCATCTGAAAATTGATTCAAATCGGATGGAAGTCCTTCATGAAAAATGACATTAGGCATCTCATCGTACAATTTTTGATAAATACCATAACACCACACTATAGATTTTGGGAAAGGCTGTAACATTTTGTTTTCAATCACTTTCTTGATGAAATAGCTTTTACCACTACCAGTTGGACCTGCCAGGACAGCTGTAAAGGGATGCTTGAATTTCAAGAGATCCATGATGAATGAAATGATATAATTTTTTCACTTCTATTTATAGTCCTGTCACTCATAGTTTATAACACTATTTCCTTGAATAGTTCAATCACTCTTCATCTCAAAGCATAGATGTGCCATTAAAATCTACGTTCAATCTTTCTAAAAACTTTTAGGTCCATTCTTTTATGCCAATTTTTCTTCATTTTCCATTTTTTTCCTATGCAGATTTTTTTTCCTTCTTCTTATTTACTAAGTTTCCTCTTCCAAGTAATAGTGCCCGAATGGGAGGGTGCTGATCCTGTCCTCTAAAATATAACGTTTCTGATCATAAGGAGATAAAACTAACTTGTTTACTGTTATTGATGTAATATTATGGTCCTTGAAACGAATTGTGCTCATGGTAGTATGGAGTTGTTGATGTTCAAAGAGACATTTCTTATAGTCCTCAAACTCAATTTTTTTTATCAATAGTAGCCTTTTTAACTCCTTTCAACTTTTTAGTAACATTTTCATTTATTTTAAAAGCATACATTTTAGATTTTAATCCGATGAAGTCTGTCATAATATGTCCTTTAAATAATATTGAACTGTTTTATTTTTGAACTCTGTTCCATCATCCGATTGAAGTAATTCAGGCTTTCGTTCCTTAAAAATAGATTCTAAGGCTACTTTTACATTTTTTCCCGTTTTATCTTTTAGCGGTATGGCCCAAGCATACTTTGCGAAAACGTCAATACACGTTAATAAGTACTTATACCCTTTATTGGATTTAGAAAGAGATTGCATGTCGACTAAATCGACTTGACCTATTCATATCACTCGTCAAAACACGATTCCGTTGAAATTTGCGTCTAACAGGTTTATGCTGTGTATAAGAATCTTTAAAAGAAAGCCACTGTTTAACGGTGTCATGCCTCCATGTTGTGATGGCGCTGTCATCAAGGTAGATGTTGTAAAAAAGACAGAGAAGGGAACGCTCTAATGGAGAGCGGAAGTGAATTGTTTAGATGTCTTGGTCATATTAATTTTCTAATCTTTTATCATTATTAATAAATGTTTCTTTTGTGTTGTTAATTGGTTACCATTTTTTGACCAATTGTATTTTTGGGAAGTATCTGAGTGAACAAGGGAAAAGGAAGAAAGAATATACGTTATACCACAGCAAGCTCTCATACGAGAAACAGAGCATAAATCACGGTATGAGATTTATCATATTCTGTTTATAAGAAACATTTTAAGAATTGAATTATGAGAAGTATTGATTTTAAGTGATATTCTTAAGGAGGAGAATAACTGTATTAGAAAGTAGAGAGTTGTAGGAGATTTAAAGAAATTATAATTATTTTGGGAATAGAAATAAATAGAACAATTATGTTTAACATAAGGGGAATGAAAAAAAAATATTTGGTAGTAGCTGCCGAAGAATTAGGTTTAGAAGTAAAATCGGAATATAAAGTTGTTGATTTAAAAGATTTAATAGAAAAAAGTGATCAATTTAACAATGACTTTGATTTTGTTAAAGAATTTTTAATTACTACAGTTACCGAACGTATTGAACGAGAGAAAAAAGAAGCAGAATTGTTAAATGCAGAAAAGAATCAAAACAAAACAACAACTGAAGCAGCATTAGAACTCGAGAAGACTAGGCTTGAGATTGTTAAAGCACAATTAGAATTAACTAGAATGCAGACAGAAAGTAATAGTTTCTAACTCAAATGCTGGAAATGATTTTACTTCAAATAATAACTTAGAAACATTAATCAAAAGCGTTAAAACTTTAACTATTTCCGTTCCTAGTAAACCCGAATCTTGGAATTTATTTTTTACGTCTCTTGAAAAAGCATTCGTAATAAAAAATGTCCCGGAAGAATTTAAAGTCGAAATATTATTTAATTTGTTAGGTTAGGTGAATTTTAAAAGAATTTCAACCAACCCCAGAAGCCTGCCTAGATAACTTTTTAAACGCCAAAAGATCTAAAAATGAAAACCATATGCAATTTGCTAGTAGACTAAGAGCCAATTGGGACTTTTATTGTGAACTTAAAAATGTAAAAGATTTTGAAACGCTGAATGAATTAATAGTTAGCGATAGATTATTAAGTGCGTTAGACAACGAAACTCGAAGCTGTGTTAGAATAAAACAGTTAGATACTTGGCTTAAACCTAGGCAGATCGCTGAATTGTGCGATAATTGGTTTACCTCTAAAGGTAGAAATTTCTCAGAATTGTATGATAATTCGGTCAACAATCGCAATCCGAATGGAAACACTAAGTATGTTCCACCACCTTTGAGAAAACCCCCATTTACTAGAGAAAGCAAATATTTTCCCCACACACGCGAATGTTATATCTGTTCTAGTAACTCACGTATGGCTAAGAGTTGCCCAAATAGAAGAAATAAATACTATGAACAATCAAATAAAGCTGGTAATGATATTCAGAACAAAACGCGAAGTAACACACAAACTTCTATGAATAAATCCAGTGATAATACTGCAGTTGTTACAAATGTAAATTCGAAACATTTGCAGAGTTCTAAAACTTTAAATGAAATTAATTTGTACCCGTTACAAAAAGTCACAATTTCTATTGCAAGTAGACAAATAGACGCGATCATCGATAGCGGGGCTGAGATCTCTATTTTGAATACGTCCCTACTTTAGAAATAGAAGCTAAGGGAAAAATAATTTTACAATCCGCATTTAAAGAACAAGTCGAGGCGAAATTAGCTATATTGCCAGTTTATTATAAAAACGATTGTCTATTTTATAGTTCAAATATTTTGTTTGCTTTAACAGATAAATTAAACATCCCTTGTTTAATTACACCGGACGCTTATAACTCTTTGATTTATCAAAATGATGCTTCAGCTAAAATCGAAAACGCTTTAGTTTTAGAATGCGACAGTCAGTCGACGGAAAAAATGAATAAAAGTTCAGAGGAACCATTTTCTCAATCGGAAGAAAGTGAAACAGGTTGCGGTATTTATTTAATGTCGAATACTAATAAATTATGCAGTTCTAGCGATGAATATTCGGAGGCTAATAAATTTCGAGAAATCCGGAAAGATTGTTTAACTTTAAAGAATTCTTTTAAAGATGCTAGTTTGAAAAAGAATTATTTCTTTTTGCGGGATGATTTATTATTTCATAAAGATAAAATTTGTGGCGATACAATATATCAATTAGTTTTACCTAAAAGTTCTTCAATTAGCTCATAATGAGAATCATTTAGGAATACGAAAAACTAAGGAACGCATGAAATTATCTTTTTATTGGCCTAATGTTTCAAAAGATCTTGAAAATTATTGCAAAACCAGCGAAAATTGTCAATTAAAAAGTCCGGAGCGAAAATGTGATAAAATTCCTATAACCCCTGTCGTTAGAGCTCCACATCCTTTTCACACGGTAAATATAGATTTAATTCGAGAAATTGTTCCACCCTCAAGTAGAAAACATAAGTATTGTTTATGTTTAATTGATCAAAATTCTAGATGGCCCGAAGTCGTCCCACTAAAAATTTTGTCTGCTAAGACAACGTGCGATGCCCTTTTAGAGATATTCATGCGTACCGGAATTCCAGAAGTAATTTGTAGTGACCAGGGTACTAATTTTACTTCGCAATTGACGAAAGAATTTGAAAATAGGTTAGGAGCAAGTCCTCGATTTTCCACTCCATCTTACCCAGCTTCGAATGGTTTAGTAGAAAAATGGAATAGGGTATTTAAACATATGTTACACCATGTTATCCGTTCAGATCCTACCGATTGGGATAAACATATTCCATATTTACTTTTTGCGTACCGCGAAGTACCAAATTGTACGACGGGAACATCTCCTTTTAAACTTATGTATGGACGCGAAGCTAGAGGCCCTTTGTCAGTTCTAAAATCTTCTTGGTCAGGTGAGATTCCATTACCCCTAAATCTTAGCAATTCGGCTGTAGACTATTTACAGGAATTAAAAATAAATTTGGAAAGGGCCGCAGATCTCGCTTCTTTGACTACAACTAAGAAGCAAAATTCTTACGCTCATTATTTCAATCAAAGTACAAGAATGAAAGAGTTTAAGAAAGGTGAATTAGTCTATTTACTCATTCCGGATTCTTCGAATAAACTATACGCAAGATGGACGGGACCAGGAGAAATAATAGAACGAGTTAATCCTAATTCATATAAGGTTAAATTACCAGATGGCAATGTGCGACATATTCATGCTAACAAAATCAGACATTTTCATGCTAGAACACAAACCGTGGGAGTTATTTTCGAAGATGATGTTGAATTTGGTGAAATTCATCCTACACCAATTATAACACCTTCGTTAGGAAAAGATGACATTGAGGTAGATGTTAGTCATTTAGAAGAAAGTAAACAAAGAGAGTTGCTTGAACTTTTGCTCAAGCATGCATCATTATTCTCCGGTAAAGTACAAGTCGCTAATGTAGGTGAACATAAAATTCGATTAATACCAGGTGCTGAGAGGAAGAAACCCTACATTTACAAAATCCCCGAATCTTTAAAGACTGAAGTTGACAAAAAATTTCAGAATTAGAAAATCTAGGTCTTATTGAGCACAGCAGTAGTTTGCGTGGCAAAGAAGGACGGTAGTATGCGTTTATGCATCGATTTCAGACAGTTAAATTCTGTAACAAAACCCTTTGATTACCCAATGGAAAATTCAGCAGACCTCATCAACCAAATTGGACATGCTAAAATTATAATTTGCCTAGATGCATTAAAAGGGTACTGGGAAATTCCTTTAGAAGAGGAAAGCCGTGATCTTACTTCCTTTAAAACTCATCAAGCCCAATATAGATAAAAGGTAATGCCATTTGGTCTCCGCAACGCAGCAGCTTCTTTTCAGAAAGTGATGAACAGTGCTTTAAGTGAATATCGTGAATTCTGCAAAGCATATCTCGATGATATACACTGTTAGAAATTTCTCGGAAAAGATGGTTAAATAACAATTTATTTCATTGTTATTTCACCATATTCAAACAAAACAGTCAAATCACCATAAATAATATGGTAATGAAACTGTTAACTGTGAAAAAAATCGTTTATTGACTGCTTTCACATAATATGGTCAAACAACCAGAATTTTATCGTACCAACTAAGCCAACCTACACTGTTAGAAATTTCTGAGAAAAATAGTTATAGAAAAATAGTTTCCAAAACAGTAGAATAAACGTAAAAAATATGGCATTCAAACAGTTAACATTGAGAAAAACCGTCGATTTTAACCAAATAGGTTAAAACAACAGTAAATTTATTCGCGCCATCTAGGTCTTTCGCCATAGAGAAGCGTACGTTCATAGAAGCTCAAAGCTCATGCGATAATGGAAATATAAATATTATTCCATATCGCGTGAGTTTTAATGGGATGCATGGGATCTCCATCACCATCGAGCAAGACTAAGATACAAAAAGTAAGTATTTCATCATCAATTATTTCATGTTATTATATATTGTATTTAAGTTTGAATCCCTCGTAAAAATGTAATTTTGAGTACATGTGTTCTTATGCAGTGTCAAGTGATAAGTAATTTTTTTCTGAAGCAAAACGATAGTTACTTTTTGTATTCAGCAACTTATTTGTTTTGATCTTTATATTATTACTAAAAAACTTAAAATGCAAATCGCTAATGCTGTAATATTTTCATAATGTGCTGAATTTAACGCCATTGCACTTTAATATTCTACTAGCAACGAACTTTGATTTTCGAATGAAAGCACAATTCTTAATTAAATATATTATTACTATTAAAGTTTATTCATTGCATAAGAAATATTATTCGTGAAAGTCTAATACAGTGTTTCCCAACCTTTTTTGTACCATGCCCCACCTAAGCCTTTCTAAAATTCTTATGCCCCCCCCCTATGTAACATATACATAATTTTTAATATAAGAAAATCGAATTGTTCATTTAAGAAACTTAGGAAATTGTTAGCAAAACAAAATAAATAAATTTTCAGAACATATAATGAAAAATTCAAATTCGAAATAATTTTAATAAGGATTTTTCTATAATAATTTAATATTTTAATTTAGTGAGATTCTTGCCCTTGATGCTTGCTGCACATCGATTTCATCTTAGGTTCCAATTTGGTTAGCTTCAGTCTCAAGTCTCCTCATTGTGTTATATCCAGACGATTTCTTTTTTTTACCAATGAAATCATTTACAGCACTAAATCCACATTCAGCTAAATATGAAGATGGAATCGGTAACAATAGTTTTCTTGCACATTTGATTGAATTTGGGTATTTGTTTTTTGTTTCCTCACGAAGCCATGACATCACTCATTTCATATTAAATAAAGTTTTAACTGACTAATCATTTTCCATTTCTGCAAGTTCTTGATATATCAGACAAATCCACTAACATGGACTGCAACATCCATGTTGGAAAATAAATTTGTTTTAAATCAGAATATCTTTCTCTTAAATCAGCCGATAGAATTTTCAGATGATAGACAATAACAAGTAAAGCGGTATCATTTACTTCACATTTTTGGAGCCAATGAAACTGTTCAAAGTTTTTGTTGTTACTAATATATTTCTGACATAACTCAATAAGGGTAATGAAGCCAAATATCTTCGTTTTTGCATCAACAAGAGTTTTATTGGTTCCTTGAAGTTTCTTATTTAATATATTCGGTTTTTTCAAAGATATTGGCTAAATAACTCACAAATGCTTTACCATCGACTGTAAACAGATACTTCATTTCAGGTTTGTAGCCTTAAAAATCCTTAAGTCACATAATATTTATTGACTGCAATTATTTATAAACTTATTATTGTATTTTTGTAGTATATTTGTAAGTCGTATTTTTTTCTGATTCTTATTTTGTTATCCTAAATTTGGTAGTTTGAAATTCATTTGGCACATTGGTGATAGTGGCAGCACAGATCCTTGTATGGACTTATTCCCTAAATTATTTTAAGAAGTCTTTTTTACTTTAATATATATAATTAACATTTGACCTTGTGATAAATTAAAAGTTTTGATTAGTTCTGTTCTATACTAAATATTAAAATGAACTTGATGGCATTCTGGTTACTTTTGATAGTATGTACCAACTCAAAAACTCATTGCTTTAATAAATTTATCGAGAAAAAAAACTGACTGGTAATAATTAATATTAAATGTTTATCTGATTGAAACAGCAAGGTTAATGCTACCTTGGTTGATAGTTTGCGAATTAACCGTAAAATAAAGTTCAGAATATTATAAAGTCTTCTTAATGATTCTAATTTATTAAAATAGTAGTAAAAGGCATATTTTTTATGAAAAAAGTGACAGTGTGACAACTAGCTAGCGAATTGCCATTTGTTATGTTTAGTGCCTTAAAGTAGGTGGTGACTGTTAATTTTGCACAATACTGTACAATATAGACAAAATTATACTGGAAATTGTAAAAGTGTTTTCTTCTTAACAAGATAATAATTAAAAATAGTAGGTTTTGAATTTAAAAATAGTTTTTTTTTCTTTTATGTTGAAATTGCTTTTCTTGCACTTTAGTGGAGCAAATTATACTTCAGTTATATTTTATTTTATATCCGTTGTTGAACAGCTAACCCAATTTTTGGGTTTATGACAACAAATGTTCAACTTCGTAGCCTTGTAATTTTGAACCAATCCAGAAGACAAGAAAACTCCTGGATCAGTACTCCCAGAAGTATTGATTTGTTATAAAATCATGAGGGACTTAGAGACTCGACAGATTTAATGTTCATCAGTCACCATTTACTACACATGGAGTCTTCGGCTGGCATGGATCGAACTCTTGGACATGTGCCCTGGGCCCTATCGACCAAGCTATCCCAGCCTTTTATTTCAGTTATAGTTAGTCTGGTACATCCATTATGTACAAAAAATGTCCTTATTTATTTATTGCGTTTTTTTTCAGGCCGACTACTAAACCTGAACATACCTAAATATTGAAAAAAGAGTCAAATTAAAAAAAATTTCTAGTTTTTATTTGTTTATGTAAAGTGTAGTAGTGTATTTAGTAATTTTACACAATTAATTCCTTTCTGAAATTCTCATATTCATGATTTAGTCTTTATTTTCTAGCTTTTATCCCATTAATTGCTGTTACAACATATCTAGTGTGTTCATTTTTATTACTTAATTTCACGTTAAGTTATTTTAATGTAATGAGGCAAGGTGCTATATATTTTTACAGTTTGCAAAAGTGAAATGTAGGCTAAATTGAAAATGTGATGAATAATAATTTAAAAGCAAAATTTATAATGTAAGTAGTATACACCGTTGTATAAGCTACGGAAGTGACGTCATCATGGAAAGTCAACCGGAGCTTATTTCTGCCCCAACCGGAAAATGCTTATTTCAGCCCGCCTACAACCTGAAGTTGCGGATTTCTGCCCGCCAACAACCGGAAGTGCTTATTTCTGCCCTCCTATAAACCAGAAGTTGCTTATTTCTGCCCGCCTGTAGTTTCGATTTTAGTTTCGGTTTATGTTTATTATTTAATTTACTAGTTTTTTGAGGGTGGCAACACTTATTAATTTTAATATTAGTTTTCAAGGATGGCAACACTTAGAAACTTTGTTATTTGGGGAGATATTGTATATTATGAAATTATGACGTCATCTTTTATTACATAACACATAAATGATATCGTGCTTTACTCTAGTGGCGCCATCTATGTGGGAATAAAATGACTTTAAGTCTATTTTAATATTAAATTCTGTTTTATTATTATTTATTAAATATAATTAAGGCTGAGGATCGAACTCGCGCCATTTAAAAAGCCTTCGTGGGTCAGTAGTTGGATATCATAACCACTGACCCACGAATGCTTGCTTAGATATGTGTTAATAAGTTAAACTTTTGTATTCTGAACACGTGTATAAATGAAAATGATTTGATAACGATATCGTCCTACAGTTTCATCGATAGATTTTTCACTTAACCTTTGACAGTTATTAAATAATTATTTCTGCCCCTCTTAATGTTATTATTACTTTCTCTGGATGGCAACGGTACTGACTATACGCGTGCTAAGATTTGACGTGTTTTGTGTGATAACACAACTACTGGTTACAGAGCGAGTCATTCTGATAACATATAATAAGTTAGATCTTGGTCTATGACGTATGTGTTGAATTCAGTTCCTTTCACTTGCGCTGGTAAATAGTTAAGCATGTGACAGTTTAGCATTTTTCTGATTGGTTGTTAGAGTTATACTTTCATGATTTGGCAACTAGAAGGATAGAGTGACTTAATTTCCCCTGCCCTCCTCTTATATTAGTATTTCACTTGTTCTTCTGTTGTGTCTCGATTAAGTTTTTGAAAGTTTCTCAATTCATCAGGTTGTTATGGACGGATATTTAAAGAGAAAACATGCTGAAACTGAAGTAAGTACTATTGATTTCTTAGTAATTTACTATGCTTTTAAATTTATTGTTAATAGTATTGTTTTATTTTAACTTCTAGCACTAATTCGTTTTTAGGCAGAGCACGTGTCAAAACTTAGTTTACTTTAAAAAATTTTTAACTGCGTTATTTTTATTATATTGATGATAAATAGTATATTGATAATGTTAATTAGTATTATTTATAAAACTACTGAGATGCGTTAATCTGTATCTTTAATTAACCAAGAGAAAGTAAATTGTTTTGTACATTTTAATTAATTATTTTTATTTCGTTAATAATAAAAATTACTCATCTTCTTAGTTACAAATTAGGAATAGTTATTATTTTTTTCATTACGTAATCTAAATGAAGTTAATATTTGTTAAATTAACTTTCTATTTGTTGAAATTTATTAAGTTTGTCTACTGTGAATATTAAAAGTATTAGAATTAAAGGTATATTAATTTTAAATCAATAAATATTAGTTTATACGATTAGATATTTTTATCCCTATCGTTTGGATTTACGGCTATCAATGTTGTCATTTTTGAACCCAGAAGACAATGGAACTCCTAGATCTTGAGACAATGCATGTCTTCGAAATGGACTTTGTGAATACCCATGTAATATGAGGAGGAAAACTACGAAAAACTCCTACTCTTAGTCCGACGACAAATAGTGGGATTGGTTTCGTTAACCAGCATCCTGTGAATGTACAGAGATTAGAGGAAAACTTAAGGTTTAAATAAAATAAATTTTAATAATTTAAAAAATACTATATGAATTCTAATGGTGCCATCTATACTTAAAATGTTAGAAAGAGACTATATTAGTAACTCTTAATTTTAGTTATTTTTTAACATAAATACAGTTGATATAAATTACTATAATTATTATTTACCTATTCAATATTACCTATTATTAACCTATTTAATAAAAAATACACCCTTTAACAATCAATACAAAAAAGTTTCATTAAAACTAGAATATTATTACAAAAATATAAAAATTATTTTTGAGAAACTAGAAATTTTTTACAAAAATAAAATTATTTTCTGAAATATTAGAAAATCTCCCTCAGTAATAAAAATATTTTCTAAAAACTAGAGTATTTTGTTGAAAAGAATGAATAACGACATATTTATATTATCAATTATATATTAAATTTCCTTAAAATTTCAAATGAATTATTTTAAATCTAAGAAACATGTAATGGGAATTTTTGCTGCTTTAAATTCATCTATATTAAAAACATATTTGTTTTATTACAATTTAATATCATAATAACGCAAATAACTTACTTTATTTTCAAATTAGGAGTTAATTTGAAACTAACTATATCCTTTCTATTTGAAAGTATATATTTAAATGATACTGATTACAGAACTTGAACATGTTATCTATTTCTCTCACAAAATTTTACAAAGATAATGTCTGTCCGGGACGTTTGGGGCTTATCCACGTTTTATTAATTAGTAATAATAACATAGTGCTTCGAACTTTTTATAGAACGTGGGAATAAAATTATTTCTTAGAAAATTGTTTAGAAACCCGTGGTATATGTTCGCAGAAGTGCTTGGGTGAAACTTTGTATAAAATGTTATTTATTTTATTAAAATATATTTTATCTTTATAGATTTGTTTAGAAACCCGTGGTATATGTTCGCAGAAGTGCTTGGGTGAAACTTTGTATAAAATGTTATTTATTTTATTAAAATATATTTTGTCTTTATAGATCATTTTCACAGGTGAAAAAGTTTATATTATCAAGAAAAAATTACACCCTTTATTAATTAATACAAAAAGTTTCAGAAAAATATATAGAATTTTCTGAAATATTAGAAAGTTTCCTCAATAACATAAATATTTTTCTTAAAAGATAGAAAATTTTGTTAAAAAGTTTGAAATATTTTTATAAAACTAGCAAATTTTTTAGCAAAAAAAGTTAAAATATTTTCTTAAAAGTGATCGTTTCATATTCGATTTTGTAAAAAGTTTTACTTTAGACAGAACTCAGGAGGTGAAGACTTTTACTTTGCAAGTAAATTCTTAATCGTAGTCATCGACGGGAGTTATGAACATTATCATAAACATTTTAACTGTGTGTTGTTAATTATTTTTCTTGGTGACTCAAAATTTTCTTTTTTTTTTTATTGTAGGAAGGAAACAGAAAAGGATTCTCAGCTTTAGTCATTGATTTTGTTGGTTTTCAACTTTCATCAGGGACATACATTGTCAAAGAACTTGCTTTTCATGCCGTAAAAGGTAATCCCATTACCGGAGTGTGTACATTCCAACCACCGTTCCCGTTTGAAGAACTTCCATCACAACAGAAAATGCAATATTCTTGGATAGTCCGAAATATTCATCAAATAGATTGGAACCAAGGAGAATTACCCTACATTAAATTTCATACTGTGCTGACTTTTTTGTGTGATATGTATTCACATATCTATGTGAAAGGACTCGGGAAACGGAAATTTTTAGAAATTCTAACCGGCAGAGTGTTTTACAGTTTGGAAGATTTTGGCTGTCCTAAAGTAGATGAACTGATACCAACTTTTTCTTCGTGCACTATACATTCACCAGATTTTAAACATTGTGCACTCGTTAAGGCGAAAGCATTTGGACGATTTCTACAAGACCTATAAATAGGACAAGCACTCGGAATTCAACATAAAGCAGTTCCTGGAAGTAATATAGTAAATCTTATAAATGAATTTTTTGCGAAATAGAAAATCAGCTCCAGTGGGGAGAAATGTATTTCTAAAAACATTAAACGATGTTCAATTACCAGCAAATTTAGATATAAATAAAAAAAATTGTATAGTAAAAATAAAATTTTTAAGAAAGCTGTGATGTATGCTCGCAGAAGTGGTGTGGTGAAACTTTGAATTAAAAATGTTATTTATTTTATTAAAATATATTTTGTCTTTATTGAGCATTCTCACAGGTGAAAAGTTTATATTATCAAGAAAAATTTCACCCTTTAATAAATAATACAAAAAGTTTCAGACAAATATCTAGAACTTTTTGATAAACTAGGAAATTATTACAAAAACATAAATATTTTCTTAAAAGATAGAAAAATTTTGTTAAAAAGTTTGAAATATTTTTATAAAACTAACAAATTTTTAACAAAAAGTAAAAATATTTTCTTAAAACAGAAATTGTTTTTATAAAAACACAATTACTTTCTTAAAAGATAGAAAATTTTTAACAAAAAGTTAAAATATTTTCTTAAAAGAGAAAATTTTTTGTTAAGACATAAATATTTTTCTTTAATGGTAGAAATGTAGAATGCATTTTCACATCTCTTTTTTATCTTTGACAACATTGATATTTTAATTACAATAAAAAGATGAAAAAGAGTTGTGAAAATGCATTGGAAGTGTTTAAGAAAGAGACAACGAGAATTAGGAAACCATGAAGTTGTGATCGTCAGTCCCACATATCTCAAGCTTTTTGGAAAGATTTTTCGACGAATTTATAGAGATGAATGTCTGGATGGAGGATGAACTTAGTAGAAAGTAGTATTTAAATATGGGTCCTTGTCCCTCACTCTGAATGCTTCATAGAACCAACGGATTCTCCTACCTTCATGGTTTAAAATTAATGTTAAAATGATTTTATAGAAAATATTTATTGATCTAACTTAAAGTAATCATCTTAAAATCTTAACGAACTAGGAAATAATGTAACATTTTTATTTCTTTTTAACAAAATTTTCTACCTTTTAAGAAAAATATTTATATTCTAACAAAAAATTTTCTCTTTTAAGAAAATATTTTAACTTTTTGTTAAAAATTTTCTATCTTTTAAGAAAGTAATTATGTTTTTATAAAAACAATTTCTCTTTTAAGAAAATATTTTTACTTTTTGTTAAAAATTTGTTAGTTTTATAAAAATATTTCAAACTTCTTAACAAAATTTTTCTATCTTTTAAGAAAATATTTATGTTTTTGTAATAATTTCCTAGTTTTTCAAAAAGTTCTAGATATTTGTCTGAAACTTTTTGTATTATTTATTAAAGGGTGAAATTTTTCTTGATAATATAAACTTTTCACCTGTGAGAATGCTCAATAAAGACAAAATATATTTCAATAAAATAAATAACATTTTTATTCAAAGTTTCACCTCACCACTTCTGCGAGCATACATCACAGCTTTCTTAAAAATTTTATTTTTACTATACTATTTTTTTTATTTATATCTAAATTTGCTGGTAATTGAACATCGTTTAATGTTTTTAGAAATACATTTCTCCCCACTAGAGCTGATTTTCTATTTCGCAAAAAAGTCATTTATAAGATTTACTATATTACTTCCAGGAACAGTTTTCTGTTGAATTCCGAGTGCTTGTCCTATTTATAGGTCTTGTAGTAATCGTCCAAATGCTGCACAATGTTTAAAATCTGGTGAATGTATAGTGCACGATGAAAAAGTTGGTATCAGTTCATCTACTTTAGGACAGACAAAATCTTCCAAACTGTAAAACACTCTGCCGGTTAGAATTTCTAAAAATTTCCGTTTCCCGAGTCCTTTCACATAGATATGTGAATACATATCTATGTGAAACACACAAAAAAGTCAGCACAGTATGGAATTTAATGTAGGGTAATTCTCCTTGGTTTTAATCTACTTGATGAATATTTCGGACTATCCAAGAATATTGCATTTTCTGTTGTGTTGGAAGTTCTTCAAACGGGAACGGTGGTTGGAATGTTACGGCATGAAAAGCAAGTTCTTTGACAATGTATGTCCCTGATGAAAGTTGAAAACCTACAAAATCAATGACTAAAGCTGAGAATCCTTCTCTGTTTCCTTCCTACAATAAAAAAAAAAAGAAAATTTTGAGTCACCAAGAAAAATAATTAACAACACACAGTTAAAATGTTTATGATAATGTTCATAACTCCCGTCGATGACTACGATTAAGAAGTTACTTGCAAAGTAAAAGTCTTCACCTCCTGAGTTCTGTCTAAAGTAAAACTTTTTACAAAAACGAATATGCAACGTTCACTTTTAAGAAAATATTTTCACTTTTTTTGCTAAAAAATTTGCTAGTTTTATAAAAATATTTCAAACTTTTTAACTAAATTTTCTATCTTTTAAGAAAAATATTTATGTTATTGAGGAAACTTTCTAATATTTCAGAAAATTCTATGTATTTTTCTGAAACTTTTTGTATTAATTAATAAAGGGTGTAATTTTTTCTTGATAATATAAACCTTTTCACCTGTGAAAATGATCTATAAAGACAAAATATATTTTAATAAAATAAATAACATTTTATGCAAAGTTTCACCCAAGCACTTCTGCGAGCATATACCACGGGTCTCTAAACAAATCTATAAAGACAAAATATATTTTAATAAAATAAATAACATTTTATACAAAGTTTCACCCAAGTACTTCTGCGAACATATACCACGGGTTTCTAAACAATTGTCTAAGAAATAAATTTATTCCCAAGTTCTATAACAAGTATGAAGCACTGTGTTATTATTACTAATTGATAAAACATGGATAAGCCCCAAACGTCCCGGACAGACATTATCTTTGTAAAATTTTGTGAGAGAAATAGATAACATTTTCAAGTTCTGTAATCAGTATCATTTAAATATATACTTTTAAATAGAAAGGCTATAGTTAGTTTCAAATTAGCTCCTAATTTGAAAATAAAGTAAGTTATTTGCGTTATTATGATATTAAATTGTAATAAAACGAATATGTTTTTAATATAGATGAATTTAAACTGGCAAAAAATCCCATTACATGTTTCTTAGATTTAAAATAATTCATTTGAAATTTTAAGGAAATTTAATATATAATTGATAATATAAATATGTCGTTATTCATTCTTTTTAACAAAATACTCTAGTTTTTAGAAAATATTTTTATTACTGAGGGAGATTTTCTAATATTTCGGAAAATAATTTTATTTTTGTAAAAAATTTCTAGTTTTCCAAAATAATTTTTATATTTTTGTAATAATATTATAGTTTTAATGAAACTTTTTTGTATTAATTATTAAAAGGTGTATTTTTTATTAAATAGGTTAATAATAGGTAATATTGAATAGGTAAATAATAATTATAGTCATTTATATCAACTGTATTTATGTTAAAAAATAACTAAAATTAAGAGTTATTAATATAGTGTCTTTCGAACATTTTAAGTACAGATGGCACCATTAGAATTCATATAGTATTCTTTAAATTATTAAAATTTATTTTATTTAAACCTTAAGTTTTCCTCTAATCTCTGTACATTCACAGGATGCTGGTTAACGAAACCAATCCCACTATTTGTCGTTGGACTAAGAGTAGGAGTTTTTCGTAGTTTTCCTCCTCATATAACATGGGTATTCACAAAGTCCACTTCGAAGACATGCATTGTCTCAAGATCTAGGAGTTCCATTGTCTTCTGGGTTCAAAAATTACAACATTTATAGCCGTAAATCCAAACGATAGGGATAAAAATATCTAATCGCATAAACTAATATTTATTGATTTAAAATTAATAATTAATATACCTTTAATTCTAATACTTTTAATATTCACAGTAGACATACTTAATAAATTTTAACAAATAGAAAGTTAATTTAACAAACATTAACTTCATTTAGATTACGTAATGAAAAAAATAATAACTATTCCTAATTTGTAACTAAGAAGATGAGTAATTTTTATTATTAACAAAATAAAAATAATTAATTAAAATGTACAAAACAATTTATTTTCTCTTGGTTAATTAAAGATACTGATTAACGCATCTCAGTAGTTTTATAGATAATACTAATTAACATTATCAATATACTATTTATCATCAATATAATAAAAATAACGCAGTTAAAATTTTTTTAAAGTAAACTAAGTTTTGACACGTGCTCTGCCTAAAAACGAATTAGTGCTAGAAGTTAAAATAAAACAATACTATTAACAATAAATTTAAAAGCATAGTAAATTACTAAGAAATCAATAGTACTTACTTCAGTTTCAGCATGTTTTCTCTTTAAATATCCGTCCATAACAACCTGATGAATTGAGAAACTTTCAAAAACTTAATCGAGACACAACAGAAGAACAAGTGAAATACTAATTCTAAGAGGGGGGTAGGGGAAATTAAGTCACTCTATCCTTCTAGTTGCCAAATCATGAAAGTATAACTCTAACAACCAATCAGAAAAATGTTAAACTGTCACATGCTTAACTATTTACCAGCGCAAGTGAAAGGAACTGAATTCAACACATACGTCATAGACCAAGATCTAACTTGTTATATGTTATCAAAATGACTCGCTCTGTAACCAGTAGTTGTGTTATCAATCACACAAAACACGTCAAATCTTAGCACGTGTATAGTCAGTAGGGGAGAGTGGGGTCAATTGTAACATTTTTTACTTAACTATTTTTAACTAACAAAAAATCCAATATATTATTAGTATTAATTGACAGACGAGTAAAGTAGACTCTCCTCTAGTAGAAAAAATAAATAAATACCTTATTTTAAATGTTGTTATATTAGTTATTAACAATTTTTGACAGTCGTGCACATGTTACAATTGTCCCCACTTACGGGGTCAATTGTAACAGTTCATAAATTCAACTCAAACATAGTTAATCATACAGATTATCATAGTTGTAATATATTTTTTTATTGATTAAAATAGTAGTGATATTTTAGGAGTAAAAATAATAATGAGCAGAGACCTAAGGGGTTAAAAGTTTTAATTTGTGCTGTGAAAGGTGACAAATAAAATAATGCACATGCAACATAATATAAATGATATATGAAACTTAAAGAGTTAAGTAATGGTTTGTAAACATAAGAAATGGGACCTAAAGGGTTAAACAATCGCAATTGAAATTATGAATTTATTTTCAGCTGTTACAATCGCCCCTTTACTTATTGTTACAATTGTCCCCAAGACGCCATTTCAGCTTCATTTGTTAAAAACAATGCTAGTTAATTGACATAACTAATCTTTTTCTTTTTGAAATGTTAATTAAGGTGTCCACTTACATATTCTGTTAATAATTTTTATTTGTTTAAACAAAATTACTTTGTTACAATATAATATTCTAATACCAAAAAAAGTACTTACGCTGCGTCAAAATATCTTTTGTGATGTAACTCTTTCAAAAGTACATAAAAATGGCTGAGAGCAGGGGTGTACATGTAGATTTATTAAATACACCTTGTGCGCCACCTAGGAACCAAATCTAGAACCCGACACTCGAAATTTTTGCTCTGTTACAATCGTACCCTGTTACAATTGACCCCACTCTCCCCTACTGTTGCCATCCAGAGAAAATAATAATAACATTAAGAGGGGCAGAAATAATTATTTAATAACTGCCAAAGGTTAAGTGAAAAATATATCGATGAAACTGTGGGATGATATCGTTATCAAATCATTTTCATTTATACACGTGTTCTGAATACAAAAGTTTAACTTATTAACACATATCTAACCAAGCATTCGTAGGTCAGTGGTTATGATATCCAACTACTGACCCACGAAGGCTTTTTAAATGGCGCGAGTTCGATCCTCAGCCTTAATTATATTTAATAAATAATAATAAAACAGAATTAAATATTAAAATAGATTTAAAGTCATTTTATTCCCACATAGATGGCGCCACTAGAGTAAAGCATGATCTCATTTATGTGTTATGTAATAAAAGATGACGTCATAATTTCATAATATACAATATCTCCTCAAATAACAAAGTTTCTAAGTGTTGCCATCCTTGAAAACT
The DNA here is from genome assembly GCF_982258835.1 of Parasteatoda tepidariorum. NCBI lineage: Eukaryota > Metazoa > Arthropoda > Arachnida > Araneae > Theridiidae > Parasteatoda > Parasteatoda tepidariorum. Next base: position 8,151,308 of record NC_141765.1, read on the forward strand.
AATATTAAAATTAATTAGTGTTGCCACCCTCAAAAAACTAATAAATTAAATAACAAACATAAACCGAAACTAAAATCGAAACTACAGGCGGGCAGAAATAAGTATACGGGCAGAAATATGCAACTTCTGGTTTATAGGAGGGCAGAAATAAGCACTTCCGGTAGTAGGCGGACAGAAATAAGCAACTTCCGGTTGTAGGCGGGCAGAAATACTCAACTTCCGGTTGTATGCGGGCAGAAATAAACAACTTCCGGTTGGAGCAGAAATAAGCTCCGGTTGACTTTCCATGATGACGTCACTTCCGTAGCTTATACAATGGTGTATACTACTAATGTATCATTGCAATATATGTAATTATGTAAGTTACTCATCTAGAGTGTACTATCTCCACATGTCATTTCATAGACATGAGTTCCGTGTTAAGTTTAATTGTAACTCGTTAGTTGCAAATAAATTAATTTGCTGTTTTACTATTAATAAGTTTATTTAAATATAAATGTATTTCAAACTTATTAAGTATGTACTTAGTGAAGGTACATCTAAATAGTTAATTTTCTTTCAGGTCTTCAAACCACTTGATCTGCAATCGCTACCAAAACATCCTTGTCTTAGGTAATTGTGTGATCCACAAACATAGAGTTTCAATTTGCCAGTGACTAAAAATGTCAATATATTTTTAGTTTAATTTTAGCTATTGTTTAAAAAGAGAAAAATGATTAAAAGAATTAAAATAATTCATCTGGGATATTTCTCTCCCTATTTAAACTTGCATATTGAATTTCATGAGAATAAATGTTGTACGATATTTTTATTAATAATTGAGAAAATTAATTAGAATTTTATAAAATTTCTCACTGCTGGGAGATGTATCTCCACACGTTTGAAATAATCTATATCTAATTTTTGTTGTCTTAGCATTTGAATGTTTTCAGAAATGTTTAAATTTAAAATTTTGTGAAAATTATAAATTAATTTATAAGATAATGTATTTTTTTATTCTCATATCACTCATTATTATTATTTTTTTTTTTTAATTTTAGGGACATCAATGTTGAGGTGTGAGGAACTATGGATGGCATAGCCGTGAACACCAAAATTAAAGATGCAGTAGCTGTAGCAACTTGGTTTGCGTCTTATGACATATTAGAGGTACTAAAAATTTCATTGATTTTTCTTGTATTTTTCTTCTTCCCCCCCCTCCCCTAAGCTTTATAAAGTTCTTGAGCAAAAAAAAAAAAAAAAACGTTTTAGCAAATCGTTAGAATGCCACAAGACCTATAAACATGACTTTTTATACCATTCTTCCAATTGTTGCACAAAAATTTACCTGTTGTGTGTTTCAATGTATTATTCATTAAAACCAATTATATTTTAAATAATCCTATGATTGGAACAATATCTTATCAGAATTGCTGTTTACGATTAAAATTTAATTATTAATTCAAATAGTTCTAACTAATTACAAATGAATCTCAATTCAGTTAAGGGATGATCCATCAGTTATTTTGTGCTTTTTATCATAATGTAAACAACTTAAATTAACTGGGGTCTGTTTAGAAGAAATTTGGGTCCGTTAACGGACCCTTCACAAAATATCTTTTCATAAAAACGGACCCTTCACAAAATAATTTATCTTTTAATCGGACCCTTCACAAATCTGTTTATCTTTATTATTGTTTTGCTAATCGAATAAAACCTTCCCAGGGGGGGGGGTGAGAAAGACAGATGTAAACAAACTAAGTTTTGTCTTCGGCAGACGCTTCTTCCTTTATTCGTCCGAAATAAATATTCTGCGTTCAGCAGTAAAAGCTAAATACGAAATATTTGTATGTTGCTCCTCTCATTTAGTTGCAGCAATTGCTGTTTATTTTTGAAAATTTAATTTTTTTTATTTATTATAATTTTACAGTGTTAAGCATAATCTTGTATGTCTTTACAATTTAAAAACTCCTTGAAAAAGTTTTTTTGCAATACCGGACCCTATTTGCACAAATTCACAAAAGCGGACCCTGGTTGAAAGAATGTGACTTAACGTTTATTTTATATTCACAAATTACGAGTAATTTTTTCACAATTTTACAAAAACGGACCTTTCACAAAATGTCTGGACAGACCCCTGATTAAAGATTAGAAGCTCTGATTTAACTCACGATTTTTTTTTTATTACTGAAATCAAATCACTAATAAATCAAATATTATGATAAATAAGTTTAATTATGAGAAATTTTAAATATGTTGTTATACAAATTAACAGTAGATTCTGCTTGGATGTGCCTTCGCCTTTTTTTTATTTTTATTATGCTCTACTCTCAATAGATTAAATTAATTTAAAAATGTTTGCAGATTAAGTCTGTTAAACAAATGTATGTGACTTTCCAATATTCTATAATTGTTTACTTTCTCATGTGAAAATGTCATATCTAAAATGTTAGAAATAACTGAAAGTTACAATTCCTATGTTAGTAAAATATTTTAAACAAAATGAGGCTGTCACTAAAACAGTAGTGTTGTATTATGTTTTAAGAGCTTAAAAAGCTGCTGAATATATGCTATGCATCAATTTTATTCATTGAGTGTTCATACTGATTGAGAATAGATTCTTTTTGCTACAGATAACACATATTTACGCATTTTTTTAATCTAGTTCCGAGGTAATAAAATAAATTTGTTCATTAACTTTTGCATCAAGTTGCATTTGGCTTGGTCAACCTTTCTGTGCTGAGTTTATTAACAACTAACTGGTTTCTCTAATAATTAAGTCTATAACTAATAATAAACTTGTCAATTTGTATAAATGTTTATGGTAATTTCTAATTTGCCTTTCAGTTGCTTTTGTTGATAGCCCCTTTTTTTTAGCTTTTTGCTTTTATTTTCTTACATATGTGTATGTTGAGCGTTTCTAAATAAAAGGATTCTGCATGAAAACTTGGTATTAAAATAGTATTGAAAATATTTTTGACTTCGTGGAGTTTTTTTTTTTTTTCATTTTCCACAATATGAGATATGATGTGGCAAGGTTTTCTATTTTGGCTAAATTTGCTTCTTAAAAATCAGTATTTGGAATATTGATAGCAGTAATGTTTGTCTTGCAAAATTTTCAATAGAAAAAGTCAGTTTGCTATTATATTGAATTTTATCATAATTATAGTTGTTTCTGAAGCCCAAGAAAATTGATGTACATAAAATTATTTTTTACTAATTTTAACATATTTTTCAGGTGCTTTGTTGGAATAAATCCAGTGTCTGGCTCCAAAGTAGAAAGGGAAAAGATTGTTTATCAGAAATTCACCCTAAGATTTTAAGCTTTCTATCTTTGACAGTTGGGTGAAAGATTGTCGACATTAATAAATTCATCAATTTTTTATTCTTTCCTTCATTCACAGGGTGCGTAACATTTTAAAAAAGTGTTTAAAGGTGTTTATTTTGCTTATATGAAATGATCTGTAGAAATTAATAAAGTCATTTTTGTTATTTGTAATTGTTTTCTTTTCATTATCTGCAATTTATCAACATGTTTATGAAGTTTTAATAAAAAACTTTATTTTACTTAAAAAGTTGAAACAGTTGATGTTAGAATTACCTAGTTTAGTTTTGAGAATAACTTAACTTTCAAAAATTGTGGTATTAATTGTTCTAATTATCATTTATATTCTGTTTTCGTATACATTAAATGATATATCTTGAAGTTCAGTATCTAACCTGTTGAAAATTTCATTCTTACTGGCCTTATGCCAAACGAGCAATAAGGACCCTGTTGTTGTATAGTTCCTATTCAGGTAGACAAGCAATGTTAAGAAAATGGTCACCCGACAGGCCTTGGGTTACCATTAAATTTATTAAGTTTCTCCGACTGTGTAATTTTATAGCTGCGAACTATTTTCATATTTCTTAGAAAAATTTAAACTATTTCAGCACCTAATCTGTTTTCTGAAATCTTGGTCACTAATATTATAGAGTTAACAATTTACTAAACAGTTTTAATAAGCTGTTTGCATCTTCTGTTCGTAATTCAATGTTTTAGTCTCATAAATTTATAAACGGCTTAATGTTAATTTTTTTTACCTGTATTAGTTCCAATTAGAAAATAAATCGTAAAGATTCCATACATATTCAGTGACATTCCATATGAAACAATTATTCTACTTTATTGTTATAAATGATAGTTATCTCTTTAGCCCGAGATGTTGTAAATAGTTTCTAAACCATAGACTTTTATATTTACTGTTATTAAACAATACTAAACTGTACGGTTATAAAGCAATTAAATTCTTTAGACCTGGTTAATTAACTGTATTAGGTGTATACAGTAGTACAACCGTTTAGTTTTGTTAACATTGTTTTTTAACCGTGTTTGTTGTAAACAGTATTAAATCCGTAAAGGTAAATAACTTTTCTCAACCGTGAACTTTACGGTTAATCGGATGGACAGACTGCTGCCGTTCCTTTTACCGTAATTTTGGAAAGAAATTTTTAACAGTGTAGCTATATTTTCTTGTGACTGGGATACACATCTTAAACAATTAGATATGGTACTGTCTAAATTAACTAATCTGAAATTCATTGTTAATGTCAAGAAATGTGTTTTCGCAAAGACACAAATCAAGTATCTAGGTCATATTACAGGTGATGGTAGACATGAACCAGATCCTGAAAAGCTTCGTGCTATTGAAATAATCGAAACCCCGAAAACCAAGTCAGCTTTAAAAAGTGCTTTAGGTCTCTTTAATTATTACAGAAGTTATATACAAAATTATGCTGAGATAGCAAAACCACTGACGGATTTAACCAAAAAGAAAGTTCCAGAACTTATTCCTTGGACTGACGTAGAGGAATTATCCTTCCAAAAACTAAAGAAGAAGTTGAGTGAAGCTCCTTCTCTTTATACTCCAGATCCTACACAGTGTGATGCAAGTTCCTATGGTGTTGGTGCTTGTTTATCCCAAAGAGATGATAACGGTCAACTTTGCCCCATCAGTTTTGCTAGCCAAAAACTGAACAAAGTGCAGCAGAACTGGGCTACGATTGAACGTGAAGCTTATGCTGTAGTATGGTCGATTAAAAAGTTTGAAAATTACGTGTTTGGTGCGAATATTGACATTATAACTGATCAAAATCCTTCAATATTTTTATAGAAGTCAGCACCTCAATCTGCTAAGTTTCAACGTTGGGCTTTAGCTCTCCAAAGGTACAATATTCATATCACACACTGCCCAGGTACTCAATTAAAAAATGCTGATGGTCTATCAAGACTAGTAAGTGATTAAATGTTTTGTGTGCTTATTAAAAAAAAATTAACATATATGATAACCTGTTTTATAACAAGGCTTCTTTTCATCTGTAAGTATATATATGAGTATTATTGAAATTTAATATCTATTGCAATATAGTATCAATTGTATCAAGGATTCTTTTCATCTGTAATTGTTTATATATACCAGTTTTATAGAAATTTGATTTGTATATATTATGTGTTATAACCAGGCAACTATACATCTGTCATATTTCTACTATTTTCATCTGCGTTTTGCATAGTTTATGTGTAAGTAATTGTAACAAGTATTCTATTCATATCTTTTATTTACAATTAAGTGCTAAATATATTTTTATATATATATTATCCTATTGTGTTGATCAGATTTCGCTATACCAGGTGTAGCGCAATCTTGTCGGAGGGGGGGGGGTGTCATGCCTCCATGTTGTGATGGCGCTGTCATCAAGGTAGATGTTGTAAAAAAGACAGAGGAGGGAACGCTCTGATGGAGAGCGGAAATGAATTGTTTAGATGTCTTGGTCATATTAATTTTCTAATCTTTTATCATTATTAATAAATGTTTCTTTTGTGTTGTTAATTGGTTACCATTTTTTGACCAATTGTGTTTTTGGGAAGTATCTGAGTGAACAAGGGAAAAGGAAGAAAGAATATACGTTATACCACAAACGGTATTTGCATTCTCTTTTCCTTTGAGAGCACGATGTACTGCATCCGCACCCCTCAAAACTAGCTGGTTGTCTGGGATTTTTATAAAAGGATTCCATGTTAACAGTAAGAAATGCAAAGTATAAATGAAGAATATGATTAGGGTTGGTTCTATTTATAGTTTGTGAAAAATAATGCATGAATCACATAGAGATATAAAGGAAAATAATAACATATTTATTTAATCTGAACTAGTACAAAAATCATTTCTTGCGGTTTGAAGTATTTCAGCAAGATCAATTGGTTCTAAGAAATGAGCAGTTACAAAGTTTAACAAATTATTTTGTGTGACAGGATGAAGCGTTTTGTTTTTAACTGTATTATAAAATTTTTTAACAATGTCATTGTAAGCGAAACATTTCAATGTACTTCGTCTTTCTAGACCACACAGAAGTGATGCATGCTCTATCTTGAATACGCGCACTTCATATTCATGTTAAATCCTGATTGTATGACATCACGTATTCCTGTTTTGATTGACTCGAAGAAATGACATCACTCCACCCTACGGAGAAATGTCTTATCTTGTAAAATTACTTTCAAGTTTTATCTTGCAAGATTACCTTCATGTTTCATCTTACAGATTGATTATTAATAAAGCCTGATTCATGTTCAATCCTGATTGTATGACATCGGGTTTCATTTTTGTGCCCTTTTTCAAGTATCATTCGTATCAGAAAAAAAAATAATTAAAAAATAAAGATAAAAAAATAATTACAAAATCCAAAAAATTATTTAAAAACTTATTAAAAAATAGTTTAAAAATAATGATTAAGAAAATAATTAAAAAGTAATAATTGAAAATTAAATAAAAAGTAATAATTAAAAATTAAATTAAGAAGTAGTAATAAAAAAATTAAATGAAAAGTAATAATTAAAAAATTAAATGAAAAGTTATTATTAAAGAGATTTAATTATAAAATAAAGATTGGAAAAATAATTACAAAATCTAAAAAATTAATTAAAAAAAAAAATTTAAAAATAAAGATTTAAAAAAAAATTATGAAAAAGTAATCAGTATCAGTAATTAAAAATTAATCAGTAATTAAAAATTTAATAAAAAGTAATAATTAAGAATTAAATTAAAAAGTAATAGTTTAAAAATTAAATAAAAAGTAGCAATTAAAAAGATTTAATTACAAAATAAAGATTAAAAAATTAATTATGAAAAAACACCTTCAACTATAGTGCGACTCCTCCCCCCTCCCCCTCCGAGCCCTTACGGATCCCGCATTCGACCACGCCCCCTACAGATCCTTCGGATCCCCTCAGATCCCTGGCGTAGAACTCTCATTTCTCATCTACTAATGCGCTATAGCGTGAATAATTTATTTTAATCTGATGAAGTTTAGTGGTCTATAATTTCGAATAGATTTACTTTTGGAGATAATAAATCAACATTAAATAATATTTTATAATCGCAGCACACAAAATGTTAAAAATTAAAGTAAAAATGCCCACAACTTCGTCATGGCGCAAGTGCACAGCTAAATAAATCTAGTGCTTCAAAAATCAATTTTTGGAGAACCGTAGATGGGCTCAAAGGGAAATAATATTTTTTAATAAAATATTATAAAAATTTCGACAAAATGTATAGTATATTGATTAAAATGCATCTGCTGCTACAACATTGGTATACGCTTGACAGAAATAGGCCCTCTGGAAATTCAAACGCATTTTTTTTCTCAAAATAAGATTTTTATAACGGTCACAATGCTAAATGTTTGACCATTTCAAATATCATCTATGCGGTCTGAGTATTGGCCTACCTAGTTTCTTCCAAATCTGCAATAACCTTTTAGTTTTTTAGAAGGCAAAAAAAAAAAAGAATTTATTGATGTATGCTAAACTTAACGAGTTAAACTCCCCAATCAATTAATAAGCTCACCGGACAAAAAATTAGTCACCCTAGTGCGCAAGCACCGATGAATCGTTAGGTTTCGCTAGATGACTCAGTGGTTAAGTGACGTGCTCAACTGCGAGCGCACTGCCTCAACGTGATCAAAAACAAGTAGCTATCAGTAAGATATTTTTGTTTTGAGTGGAAGTTGTGTGTAAATATGGGTAAATGTTAGGATTTGACAGAGTGGCAAAAAGGGGCAATTGTGTTTGGCCGTGCCCATGGTCATACGGTGAATGAAGTTTGCTGGATTTGTTGGTGTTTCGATGCGAACTGTTCAACGTGTCTACAAGCAGTGGTGTAATACACGTGGTCACAAAAGAAAACGTCGGAATTGTGGTAGGAAAAAGGTCCTGCATGAAAGAGACCGGAGAAGTTTTTCACGACTTGTGAATCAAAAACGCTTCCAAACCAGACAGGAATTGCTTCAGTTAGTGAATGAAGGTTCATCCCTACCTGTAAGTAAGAGAACATTGCGACGGGAATTGTAATAAACATTTGGAGTCGAACACCTCTTAGGAGGCCATTGCTCACACAGGCACATAAAGCTGCGTGACTTCAGTGGACTAGAAGTGAATGAACGTGGGCAGTTGCCGACTGGTGGAATGTAATATGGTCTGACGAATTACGTTTTTCCTTTTATTCAAATGACGCACGTCGTCGAGTGCACTGAAAACCAGATGAAGTATTTCATCCTGGCTGTGTGCAAGGTCAGGTTCAAGCCGGAGTTGGGTCTGCCACGTTTTGGGGATGTTTGTCTTATTATGGATTGGGCCCCCTCACTGAGATGGCCACTAACATGAACCAACATGTTTATTTGAACATTCTGGATGATCAGCTGTTGCCTTTCAGTCAACATCTTCATGAAGAGTATGTTGTCGATACCCCTATATTTCAAGATGACAACAACAAAGTTCTCCTGGCAGGAAGAATATGTCACTGGTCTTATGAACTCTCAGACACTCAATTACATAACGACTGGCCTGCAAAATCATCTGACTTGAACCCCATTGAAAATTTGTGGAATATGTTGGAACAACGGGTTAAACGCTGAAATCAGAATCCTCGCAATTTGGCGGATTTGCGTGATCAGATCTTCAGAGAGTGGCTTAAACTGAATTCGACGTACCTGCAAAACCTTGTGGCTCACTTCCTAACCGAATCCAGGCGGTTATCAAATCCATAGGCGGTATTGAACGTTATTAAATTATGTTTTTATAATTTCTCTAATGATGGCTAATTTTTTGCCGGTGTGCTTATTTGGGGAATAAAATTTACTTAAACTGTTACATTCAGTTAGGATATTAGAAGATTAAAAATAGAATCGAACATTGAATCCGATGTTTTGTCAAATCTGAGAACTTATTAAGACAGTATGAATAAACCCAAGAAACTGAAGCAGGAAGATATACTTGATAACATAAACTTTAAAAAAAACACGCACTGCTTTTCTTCTTTGTCTTTTTTATCTTTATTTATTTTTCATTTTCTTTTACACTCTTGGCTACTTCGGTTTTTCTAGTTTCGTTTCTTAATTTTATTTTCGATTTTCGTTGGTAGCTGTTTCGAATCACTTTTGTTTTCTTCATTCTAGTTTGACTCGTTTTAAGAATGAGTGCCTATTTTTGAGAGCTCGAAACATATCGACTTTATCATCTTCATGTTTTTTAAGCAATCAAGTAATATATCAAGTAATATCAAGTTTACAAACACATTTTTATTACGATTTTAAAAAGATGAGGTTACTTACTTAATGTTCTAGCAAACCCAAAATCACATAGTTTCACAATTCCATCTTTAGTTATTAAAATATTTTCTGGTTTTACATCTCTATGAATACACTAAAAATGAAATAAAAACAGTTTTAAAAATTGAATCACGAAACCTCAAAAATGTTTTCTGAAATTATAAAGTGTTATAAAATCATATTTCATGGCGTTTTAGCAAATAAAGTTTAATTCTTTAAACATTTTATCATTTATAAAGTAGATTAATTGGTGATCTGAATTTTTTCGGGAATATTAAAGAGAAATTTTGGTATATTTTTGCAGTAAGTATATATGCAGAGGGCGTATATCAATTCTGCTTTTGAAAGTTCATCTATTACGCTTTAAGATTATGAATATTGAGAGTTGTATTGGTTTATTGGACAAAATTAGGAAATTTTGCTTCACGCCAGTGGCCAATTGTAGCTTTTTTAACAGTGGTCACTTTTTGAAACATACGGTCACTTTTTAAAACATATGGTCACTTTTTAAAAAAATTGGAAATTTAAACGATTAAAAAAAACTGTTGCTATTAATAATGTAGGGCATTTCTTTTATAGTACATTACAAGGTTCATTTCTAAACATTACCAGGTTTATTTCGAAAATTAAGAAAAATTATTTTAAGAAACAAGCTTGAAATAAAACAGATTCAGGAAGTTTGAAACAAGACAAAATTAGGACATTTTGCTTCTGGCCAGAGACCAGTTGTAGAATTTTCAACAGCGGCCACTTTTTAAAAATACAAAATTCTAAACGATTTAGAAAACTGTTGATATTAATAATGTAAGGCATTTATTTATTTTGAAGTACATTACAAGGTTCATTTTTAAACATCACAAAGTTTATTCTAACATTACAAGGTTTATTTATAAAATTAAGAAAAACTTTAAGGAGCAAGTTTAAAATAAAGCAAATTTTCCGAATATTATAAAACATTCATAATATTTTCATATTTCAGATAATAATAACAAAATGCACAATAGGGTGCATTGCGATTAAAAAGGAATGGTGGTAGCAACTGTTAATTTTGCGCTGCATATTATTTACAAATACACATATGGATAAAGTTGCAATAATGCATTATTATTATTATTATTTGCGTATTTGGTAGCTTGATAATACAAATTATTATTTGAATTATTTTTTTGAAAAATGATTTGATAATACAATTATTAGGTACAGTCAATAAATATCTAGTTACAGGCAATTTCACACGTTTTATTTAAGGAAACTTAGAACTACTTCAGTTATTGTTATCGTAGGCCGTTAAGGCAAGTGGTGTGATTGCTCTTGCTTTCCAGATGAGTCATCTACGGCCAAGAATTCGACTTCTGCTACACCCATACACCCAACCCACTTATAGGGCGGACTTATTCATGCATCCATTCATTCATCCACAGATCGTACTTTTGACTTAAATCAGAGAACGATGAATCTCCAATTCAGTACCCCCAGATGTATAATTTGATATGGGAACATAAGGGATTTTGTGACCCTATAGATTTAACGTGCATCAGTTACCAACTTACTACATAAGGAGTCTTCGGCCTGATGGATTCGAACGTGAACCGGAGTCTAGCGCCCTGTCAACCAGACTATCCCGGTCACAGAACTACTTCTAGTTACCCAATATAATGTTCGTTGAAAACCATTGGCTTATACAACTTGATTTCATAGTCCAATTTAAACTGATGTCCTTGAAGTACTTTTTTGTAGATGTAGAGAACAGATCTGGACTATAGGATAGATGGATCAGGACTTTTCCCATTCGAATTTGAGGGAGTTTCTTTATTGCTCTGATTGTGTATAGTTTAACCAAAGAATGTATATGTCTCATATTATATGTTCCTTGGTCTAACATTATCGTGCAACAGGATGAAAGAGTTAATCGCGACATCCGGGTTTTTGTTAAATGATACCAAATTTCTCTGATACTCCATAGGTCTACCAAACAGACAAGGAGTGACAGTTACGATTAGCCTCTCTATAACGCTTCGCTTTCAGAAACTGTGTAAATGAATTGACAGTTGCTGAGTTATTATTATTTTATCCTTTTTTAAGTATAGTCACCTAGTCAAGTATAGTCATCTAGTTAGTAAAAAGCACATGAATCATTTTCGTCATACCAGCAACTACATTTTAGATCCAGCTCTCTTTTTCTACTTAACATAATTTACGCTTCATAGCCTTTGCATTGTTATTACTGTACTAAATACTGCATTTTTTAGCAAATTTCTCAATGAAACGGAAACCAATTGATTTTTGATAGAATTTAATAAGAAATTTAATAAAATCAATGCAAATGTACCTAAATACCTTTTATTAAAGTTTAAATAAGTGATAATAAAATTCCTGCTTAATAAAACATAACTCAAATAAAGCAAAAATACACAAAACCGTATGCTCTAAACTAAGTCAATTACAAAACTGTATTGGATTCAACAAAGACTCTAATCAACTTATATATTCATATAATAAATATTGAGTGTGTAGTTTAAAAATTCAACAAAAAATGTATGCTTTCGTATTCGTTTAGTTTAAAATAAATGAAATTAAAATTTTCAATTATTCGGATTTTAATATTTAATGATTAAATATTTAATAAAATATTGATATTATGTTTCATAAAATGGGAAAGATAAATTTCAAATGAAATGATTAAACAAGTTTTTGCAAGACAGTTTATAGGACTTACATTATGCTAATGATAGAAATATGACTTACATTATGCTCATGGCAGAAATTTACGGCTTGTAGAGTCTGCCAAACTATTCTTTTGGTTAAATTATCTGGAACTCTGGAAATAAAGAGGAAAAGATCAATTTAGACATCATTTTGAAAGTGGATTTCACATCTTTATAAAGTATCAATGAACTAATATAATTTAAAAAAATATATATTGGAGAACAAGTGTTTTCTTTTGAATTAAAAGAAAGATTTAAAAATAGCACTCCACATTTCAAAGAATACAATTGAAGGCATGTAATTCAAAAGAGTCCAAGAGTCAAATAAATTGCTTAAAAAGAATTTAAAACAATCAAACTGATAACAACTAAAAACAATTCTAATTACGAAACTAGGCTGGGGTAACCTGGTTAGTAGGGCATTGGGCTCATGTCCAAGAGTTCGTGGGTTCGATCCCAGCCGGCCGAAGACACCCCGTGTAGTAAATGGTGACTGATACACGTTAAAGCTGTCGAGTCGCAAAGTCCTTCATGTTCCCATAACAAATCAAAACCTCTGGGGGTACTGATCCGGGAGTTTCCTTGTCTTCTGGATTGGTTCAAAATTACAAGGCAACCGAGTTGAACATTAGTAGTCGTAAACCCAAAACTGGGTCGCTTGTTCAACAACGGATATAATAATATAATTGCGAAACTAAAGCAGTGGTGTCTTTAATTTGCTACACAAAAGTGGTTCTAATATGTCACATTTTATTCAATTACAAAAACATCAATATCCGCTCTACAAAATCCGCTTTTCTTATTTTAAAGTGTTTTTCATTTTTCTCAAGGTGTTAATTTGAATGAAATCGAGCATGACAGCAACTAACTATTTTTGAGTTATAACTTTTCAAACAGCAATAGATTGAATATGTGCAAAAATTGAAATCGATTCTTAGCAAATTTCTCATAGAAAATATAAACACAGTTTATTCCCATACAAAGAAGCATTTGTTAACAAGCTAAGAGTTCATACCCTTTAGGATGTTTTTCTAAAATATCCAATACAGTATGTTCACAGTATTCAAAAACTAAATGAAGTTTTCTTTTTCTTCGGAAGACTTCAATTAAATTAACAAGGTTAGGGTGCTTTAATTGCTGAAAAGAAGAAAGAAAACATTTACTTGAAAATTGCATTCATAAAAGGTGCACAATTTGTTAATAGACTTTTCCAACATTGCTTTTATCTTAACAACTTACAAAAAATTAATAGAATGAATAGGGGGGAAAGTCCACGAAAAATACTTGCCAATTACCAATTCAATATCATCGTGAGAAGATCACTTTGTGTGGGTGACGAAAACATTGAACAATGTAAAAATAATGATAATTAGTCACATTAAACAAATATCACGATATATCATGAATTATTAGCATTCTCCGATCATGATAAAAATACTATATCGATCAAGACAATTAAATTAATCGAAAATTAAACTAAGATTACAAAACGTTTTAATCTATTAAAAGTCAATTAAGTAAGCAAAGAGTTCCTAGTTCGAGAACACTTTCTACAAAAAAGTCTAGAACTGTCATGTTGAGTTCCGAAATGTACTAGATTCACATACTAAAAACTGTATTCAAATTAAGAAAAGGTATAATTTGTGTAATACGGACTGTTCTGCAAAGGTCTACCTTAATATGTATTTCTAGAATCCTTTTCAAAAATGAAAATAAAAACACATACACATCGGGGATCAAATATTAATATTTAACTGAGGAAAAAGTAAAAACGTTTTAGAAATTTAATAAATCACGGTACAGGAAAGCTCAAGTAATAAACAAGGTAGGTTTGATAAGGAAGCAGAAATAAGTTGAAAGAGGATTATTAGAAATATCTTCAAGTTTCAGCTTCCAATTTAACCTGTTTTGATGCTTAATTCATCTGCCTTTCTCTACTGCGATTGGTCAGATTTCGATGGCTTATTTTTTTCCCTCGGTGTATTATTAATATGCGACTCCCAATGTGCATACTTTCTCTTTCTTTTTTGATGAGGATTGTAAAAATAGATATTAAAAACGGTTTTAAAGGAAAACTCTGTATTTAAATAAAGCTAAAAATCATAAATAAAGCGTCAATAATGCCATAAAGACTGTAGAAGTGGAACGACCAAATTAATCAATCCCGTGATTTAATAAAGTTAGCGAATGTTTGACTCTTTGCGGTCACTTTAGCCATCAAAGATTTTTTTACCATTACAGTCGTTTGTCTGCTTTCAGCCTTCATAGAAAATACTGAACTTATAATATTAAACAATACTGTTTATTTAAGTTGATAGGCTTTGGAAATGCATAAATTAAAAAACTGGGGAACAATTTTTTTGTTGTATTGAGATTTTTTTTAAACCGATGAGTCACATACGGTGATTTCAAATCTGCAATCGGTTTCTCTCTCCTAGCAAGTACTTTTTTTACAAGACATTTTCATCGGTTTTTTGTCGAATTGAACGAGTTTAAAATTATTATGTATTACACGGGATCACTTGAATGTTGTAACAAAAATCTAAGGGAGTTAGGGCAAATTATCCGGATTAAAATTGCATAGAAACCCATGCCTGTTAGTGTCTTCCGGTAATATAACCCATACTCGGTAATGTACCGATAGGGGCGCTTCCTTATTATGAACTATTTCTTCGTGTAGCACGCTGACCGCAGCATCACTGGCTGTGGGCAGTGTGCGGGTGGGTGACCACTTGGATTAGTCTGCGTACGGACCGAGGGAGTGCGGTATTGGTCCTCTTAAAACTGTTCTACCGTAAAGTGCTCGACTTCGCTTGCAGGTCGTCGGGCTACCGAAGCGGGTGTGCCATCCTCTCAGCAGAGGATCAAAATTGTGATGGCATGTCTTCGGATCATCCTCAGGGATCTTTCCCAGACCGCCGCTAATAGCCCATTGTGCAGCTCTAGTGCGACGTAAATTAACAACAACAATTCTTCGTGTGCTTCTGAACAGGTACTTTAAGTTAACTAAATGCTAAATAAAAGTATCTGCTCTTATTATGCTTTCTTGTAATTATTGTCGAAAAATTATGTTCATATAAGCTCTCTATTAACTGTTTTATCGTAATTTAATGAATTGATGAGACTATCAAGTTAGTTAGTTTAATAATTAACCCTCTGAGCTATATGGAACATCGGTGTCTCTTATAAAAATATTTCTTTCCGGAGCTTTAATTATAAACAAAAATATACTTTCGTACTTTTTAATTACTAAAAAAAGTCTAATAATCACTAAAAATATCTGTTAGATTATTGGAATTATATTTGAACTAAAATATAAAATCCAAAAAGCTAGTTTTAAAAATTTTCTTTTTATTCATTTCAGAAATTTATAAATATTTGAACTAAAGAAATTTCAGTGATGGTTCTCTTAGATCTGAATGATAGAAAAATTATTGTTTAGAAGAGAGTTTTGCAAAAAGTTTATTTTTATCCCAAAAAATGACACTGGCGTTTCATGCTGTTTTATGACCCTAAATAATTAAAATGCTAAATAAAAAAATTCTATTGACCTAAATTAATAAAAAATAATGTAAAAAATCTGAAAAATAAGTTTAATAAAAATTTTGTGTCAAATGTTTAAGTAAGATTGACAAATCTTAATTTACGATAAAACAGTTAATACTGAACTTATTTGAAAGTAATTTTCTAGAATTTTTCAACGACTATATTAATTAAAAAAACATGAAATCATGATAGTTTAGTTAAATAAAAGTACATGATCAGAAGTACGTAAAGAAATAGTTCATAATCGGTAAGCGCCCCTAGCGGTGCACGACGATATACCTGGCATGGGTTCCTATGGGATTTTAATGCTGATAATGTGCCCTAACTGCCTTAGATTTTTGTCGCAACATTTACACGACCCCCTGTTATATATAATGTTAAAAATGTAATTTTTTCTATACCTACAGCATTAAAGTATGTAGTCTTAAGTTTAATTTGCACGAAGAAGGAAGTTTGTATGTGAAAAATTGTTCGAGTAATTACAAATTTACAAAAAATTGGATTTCGGGTAGCCCCGCTCACATGAATGTCGGGTATCACCACCCAATTTTACTTCGTCAATAAATGTACGGTTGCAAAGATTATTATTTTATTGCTTCAAATTTGAATGTTATATGCATTTTTAACAACAAATATTGTTTTTATTAAATGATTGTTATTAAATGATAGAATTCACTAAAAGTATATTAATATGTAATAAATAAAATAATTTTGTGATAAAAATGATAAATGAGGTTTATCTATTGTCAATACATTGGTCATTTTCATTTACACCTGAAAAAACAGTCAAAAAACATAATTTTTGTAACTGGGCGGGGTTACCCGACACATTTTGAAAAGAGCTGAAAAACATGTTTTTTTAAATTTCTATTTTTTTAAGTCAAACTATTCTTTTTTTGGTTTATTCCTTTTGCATTATTTAATTAGATGATAAAACAATAGAAACATACAAAAATATTGATTATTACTCAATATTATACAGAAATATAAGCAATACTCCTCAAGTGGGCGGGGCTACCCGACTCTCCCCTATATGAGATGTTATTCTGACTACCGCTGAATATGTTTTAAGAATTGTTCGAAGCTTTAGAAAGGTATTTTTTCTCAGCGATGAAGTGTATTTTTTATAAGAAAAATAAAGTAGAATTCAAGTGCAGATAAAGAAAAAGACTTTATAAAAGGCTTCTATGTTCTTCAGATATTCTTATCCTAATTCACAATGGTTCAAATATTTTAATATTCTTATTAAATAATTAGCACTTACTTTTAACATTCTAATTTCTCGCAAAGCGATCTTCTTAATAAGAGGATCGTCTTCACTCTCAACATATTTTTTAACAGCAACTATTTGACCATTTTCTCTATTTCTACATTTGAAGACAACGCCATAGGAACCTTCGCCAATCTTGGCTAGTTTTTCATATTTTTCCATCATTGGAGTAAGATGACGACGTTCCTTTCTATTGGAAGAAGAAGAACTCTAAAACATAGATCTTTATTTTGTAATCAATTTATGAAATAACAGTACCTAATTGTTTTCACTTTTAAAAATTGGAAATTGGCAGACAAATTACCTAATTTAAATAAAAATTCTTTTAAGGGTAAAAAATTAGCTTAAAATTACAAAAACAAAAGACGCTTGAAATGAACTCTATTCCTAAATCCTACATTTGGAGTGATGAACAAAAATTTCTTTTAAGCAAAGTAAAAAGAGATTCAAAATCTCATCGAAAACAGTCTAAGTACCTTTAGTTTTTTTCTTCTTTTTAACGATAGCAGATTTAGTAGCTCGTATCCCGCATCGGTTTTTCGATTATTGGCTTGGCTAGGGAAATTGTACTCAATTTTTTCATTACATTTGTACAATTTTCATAATATTGAATTTTTTTTTGCATCAAATAATTTGATGTGGGAGAAGATATCTCCAAGAAACAAGTTTGTTTCCAATTAAAGTTGCAAACTAAGTATGCAAACTTCTACAGACTGGTAATTAAATCACAAACATAAAGTTAAATTTATTCTCAAAAATTTAACTCGAATCAGAGAATAAAACTTTACACTCGTAACTTCTACTATTATATTGTGGGTACGGATCAAAAAATTTGAAAAAAAAAAACGATACAATATTTGCGTGTGCACGCACACACAGAAGTATTTCTAGTATATCAATATACAGCTTCATTACGCAACTACTGTCTGACCAGCAACGTACTCAGAAGAGAGTATCAGATTATAGGGCTGAGCCCGTATGATTAATATTTTGAAAATAAAATTTCTTCTCTGTCCTGACTTGCATCATGTAAAGGCAAGTAGGAAAATTTGAATTATTTCAGGTAGTGGCTCAGAGGATGGAGCGTTCGTCTGCCGATGGGATGAACCGGGTTGGAATTCCAGCTATGGCTGATCGCTACGAATTCCGTACCCGGCTCGCACTGACTACAGTGCTGACGTAAAATATCCTCAGTGGTGGACGGATCATGGCTTAGAGTCCCCTCTCCGTCAGATTAACTGTGGCAGATTTTCGTGATTTTCTCTCTCCATGTAATACAAATGCGGATAAATTGAATCAAAAAGTCGTTCGCGAAGGCAAATTTCTCCCAATACTTGATCCAGTAGTTTCCTTGTCATCTGGATTGGGTTCAAAATTAGGAATTCAGCATTAGTAGTTGTAAACTCCAAAATTGGGTTGGCGATTAAAAAATAAAATTAGTTGAAGCCCAATTACCTAACTTAGTTCTCTACACGGATTATGTGAGAAGGTCTGTCTTGCTCGTTCAACAGAGGAGAAAAAAAATCACCCAGGAGAATAACACTTAATCAAACATACTAAAGCGAAATGGTTCAAAATAATAACCTCAGATATGTTAATTGATCTATTACGGAATCGCGCAGAAGAGACCAATATGTAAATACTAGTTACGGAATCAGATAATAAACATAATTCCTCTGAAAAAAACGCTTTTTTTTTGATGGATTGGAATTTTTGACCATTAAAGTGTAGGGGTAGCCGCAATTAGGAAATTATGGTCCCATTAGCTAAGTCAGGATAGCGGTTGAAAAGTTGAGCTACTTGATGTTAATTTTACGTTACAAGGGGTTAACGCTTTTTTTTAAAATCATATCTATAAAAGTAATTGCGTAATTAAGAAAATTCTTGCACCTACTTGTAAAACATGATACTTAAAAATAGGAAATGGAAAAATAATTTTTAATAATTATTTAATATTTTTATAATTTTAATAGCAGTCAAAAAGATATTGTAAGGTGGTAAATTTTTTGCATCATTTCAAAGATGGCAATTTTATATGGAAAATGCAAAAATTTGGGTAAAATCGGTCGAATAGTTCCTGAGAAATCGAATTTTAAAAATTTAAAAACTATTTCTAAATTTGATTTCACAAAGACTAATTGATCAACTACAAGCAAATACTGTATTTTCCTACGTAAAATTGCATTCTTTAAAATGATGTACAAAATTGCAAGCCTTACAATTTAAACTTGTTTCTACAATTATTAAATAAAATAATAGAAAATGATAAACATGCACAAAAAGCTATTTTTTGTATGGAATTGCCTTTGGATAAACGGTTTTTATAATTATCAGCAAAAGTATTTCAATTCGCTTAAAAAGTTATCAAAATATGTCGAAATAAGCAAAAAAATAAATTAAGATAAAGGGATTTAAACTTGATCACTCCCCTGACCAGATTCATCATGTTTCCCAAATTGCTGTTATCCTCTATATTTTGTGAATCATTAATCCGATTCCGTTAAAAAAAATATGTTTATTCAAAGTTCGTTTTTGCGTTTGATATCGTAACTTAAATTATTGTTCACCCCGTACTTAATTAGCATACTTGATGTCATCCCCTCAAACCATTGAGTCTTAGAAAGTGAAGATCCGATCATTTGATCAACCGTTTTTTATTTATTTTTAGTTTCTATTAATTTATTTATTTATCATTTTTGGCGCACTGAACATGTAAATAAGTAAGTATTAGGCGAAGCAATCAAAATCTGCTATTAAATTTGTGTATTTTTTTATTGGAAGCAACGATGAACTGACTCGCAGTTATTGTGAAATGAAAATATTCATTGTTCAATTAAATAATTTCCGTTAAAAAACAAATCTGGTCTAATGAGGGATTTTGAGCTCTCTTTTAGATTCTGAGTATATTTTAAACTTTAATGATGCTTTTCATTGATGATCTGTCGATGGTAAGTTTAATTTCAATCACACCCTAAAAAATTCTCTTTGAAAACTGGAAAAGTACTTTTTTGCATATTGCAAACATACATTAAAACATATCTTTAATTTATCAAAACAACAAATGTACAAATTAAATAAGCAAAAATAAAATAAAAATTAATAGTTCGTCGGTGAGCTTTTTATTCTTGACTTAGTTTAAAATCCGTACTTTAGAAAATAGACATAGCTCAAAGTGCGTAGTTTAGAAAATAGACATAGATCAAAATGCATTTTAATGAAATGTACACAGCTCAAAAAGTTTAACATCTCTTACGAAAATTATTTTTTTTTAAAGAATAAATTAATAAATTTGAGATGCACTGTCATTCATTTGCATTAATCACTTAGTAAATTTTTTAATTTAGTTATTTTTCAAAAAAAACTTTCAATAGTTGTTTTTACATGATTGTCTCAGTTCCGATAAATTAATAATAGTGATATTAAATTTACGTTGAAGAAATTCATATTTGTAAAAATACTTTATCGTTTAGTATTCTAAATGTGAAGAGATACTTGAAAACCCAGCCAGCCCAATCCCAAAGTCCGGGACTTTGCCCTGTAATGATTATACTTACTGTTGAAAGAAGTCAGGAAATGTAAATACAAAATTTCTCGTTTATTTGTTAAATTTAGGTTAAATGAGGAGAAAGTATATTTTTTGCTGTTCCCATTTTCTTAAATATGCATTTTGAGTTGTGTTCATTTTCTTAAATGAGCATTTTACGCTATGTCCATTCTCTGAAATACATAATTTGAACTGCGTTCGTTTTTTTAATACATGTGCTGAAACATATATTTTGAGCGGATCTGGTTCATTTAATCGACAATCACTTCATCGACAGGCCATTTCATCGACACCACTTCATCGACAGGCCGTTTCCTCGACAGGGTTGTTTCGTCGACAGGCCATTTCATCGGCAGGGTGATTTCGTCGACAAGTCATTTCGTCGACAGGGTCATTTCGTCGGCAAGTCATTTCGTCGACAAGGTCATTTCGTTGAAAAGTCATTTCATCGACAAGGTCATTTCATCGACAGGGCCATTTCGTCGACAAGTCATTTCGTCGACAAGTCATTTCGTTGATAGTGTCATGCTTAATTCTGAAACTATTTTAGAGATTTAATGTAAATATTTCTATTATTAATTAGAAAAATGCAATTATTTAATTTTTATACTAAAGTAAAATTCTTTATGGCTGTGTATTGTTCCAATTGCACTTAAAAGAAGTTCGCTTTTTAAATTAATTAATAGGTAGTTGAGAAGCGTTTAAACGATTGATGTATCGAAATCTACTTTTCTATATATAAATCGTAATAGCTCGACACTTATTTTCAGGATAGGTAAGGATTGTCTTCAGAACATTACCAAGCATGATATCCGAACCGTGGTCAACAGTTAATATAATGTGACGTTAGCAATCAAATTGTTTTTAATATCAAATCAAATTAATAAAATATATTTTTAGAATTAAAAGCAATAAAAATATATTACAATGAAAATTTAGACACTATTTCAAGGAGGGGAAAGCTAAATTTATTGCTTTAAAAATTTTTAACATTTCAACAAAAACATAGACTTCAGTCGAATTCTCACAGAAATGAAAATAATCATAGACCTAATTATTATGTCTGCATAAGTAGAAAAAAAATTCTAGGTTTTTTATGATATAGAAAAGTTATTTCTTAATGTTCACTTTAATTGCAATTTTGAAATTTTTGTTCAGCATCTTTAACATTAGGACAGGAATATGCTTATTCGAACAATCGAACTGAGTCTCAGTTTTGTTACTACTATTAGAGATTTCGAAGAACAATAGGAACGCAAACTTGATGTTTAGGTATTTACCGAGGTGGTTGTAGATTCCCACAATATTTAAAGTGCTACTCACCTTACCAAAAATGTTTAGAAGCACAGGCGTAACGTTGCAAGCGTGTTAGTGTTTGCTCTTCACAAAACGTGTTTTTCTATGAATAGTGAATTTAATAATAGTATTTATTATTAAATTCTAATCTAATACTATCAAATTATACTATTTTTGAATTATACTATACTATTATAATTAAATAATAATAGTATAATTTAATAAGAATAATAATAGTTGTATGTAAATGATAAATTAATTAATTTTTTTATTTGCAGGATATAAATTAGACACATTTTGTTTAAAAGAACATTAACAAAAAGTGAAACCTGGAATTTAAACGTAAGAATAAATAACTCTTACTCCACAAAAAAGGAAAAAAAATCTTGCAATTAAAATTTGACCAATTTTTTACTAGTATAATTGCTGAAATTTTTAACTGATTTTCTGTACAGGATGAAAACAGAATTTTCAAACGCTTACTGACCACTATTAGCACGACTTATCGCCAATCAAAATTTTGATTATTTTCGACCTGAACTAGCCAGGAGGCTCAAGACTAAAATGCAGAAAAAATGCAAGCGTTAACGTTGCAAGCGTGTTAGTGTTTGCTCTTCACAAAACGTGTTTTTCTATGAATAGTGAATTTAATAATAGTATTTATTATTAAATTCTAATCTAATACTATCAAATTATACTATTTTTGAATTATACTATACTATTATAATTAAATAATAATAGTATAATTTAATAAGAATAATAATAGTTGTATGTAAATGATAAATTAATTAATTTTTTATTTGCAGGATATAAATTAGACACATTTTGTTTAAAAGAACATTAACAAAAAGTCAAACCTGGAATTTAAACGTAAGAATAAATAACTCTTACTCCACAAAAAAGGAAAAAAAATCTTGCAATTAAAATTTGACCAATTTTTTACTAGTATAATTGCTGAAATTTTTAACTGATTTTCTGTACAGGATGAAAACAGAATTTTCAAACGCTTACTGACCACTATTAGCACGACTTATCGCCAATCAAAATTTTGATTATTTTCGACCTGAACTAGCCAGGAGGCTCAAGACTAAAATGCAGAAAAAATGAAAATAAAAAATGCTTATATATTTAAAATATCAAATTTGTTCAGTAGACTATAAATGAGAAAAAAATTTATAAAAATTTTTACGCACAGCAAAAACCACAAGGGCAAAATTTCACAAAATATTCTATCAACATTCAAAATTCCACTTTTTTCGTTTTGGTTTCGTTTTGGTCTTTTTCAGAACACATATCAAACACGATATTGTAATAGACGCAAGATGATGAAATAAAAACATCATCACTATGAGCTCAATATTTTTAATTATAAAATCACATTAAACATTTAACAATAAAGAGTAAAAAAAAAATATAATACTAACTAACATAAAAGAACTAGAAAGTTTTTACTCAAATGAGTAGGGAAAGGGGAACCAGGATGGTTCACAGAGCTCGTCCTGCGCCATCTCAGATATTAAGTCAGAAAGATTGTTGATATCGTTTTTGGGATAGAGGGGTAGCGCCATCTAGTGCTACAAATAAACTACCCGTTACAATATTTAGAAATATTTCCATTTCCGATTACACTTTTTAAAGGACTTTCCTTATGGCTCGCCCTTAAAATATATACTCTCACTGCAAATTTTATTAATTTAAATAAATTTTTATTCTCTGGCAAATCGAAAAGAAAAGCATTTTAATATTTGAGTAAAAAAACAAGTTTGCTAAACTTATTTTAATGAAACATTAATGAGAATAAAATCAGATGCATATGGATAACTCTCCTCAATTATAAACTCAAAAGTCAATTTATTTGTTATATCGTAATAAATTGCGTTTTTTCCCCAAATGTTTTAGAACATAAAAACCAATTAGACAGGTTTCCTCCCCTTCTCTGATTTGGAACCATTTTTTATATCATTTCGATTGCATCGCGTACTGAGGATGTGGAGTCATTGTGAGTTTTTTTTTTTTTTTTTTTTTTTTTTTTTTTTTTTTTTTTTACATTAACGAAGTTTATTTCATAAGGTAAAAGAACTTATAAATGTTTAGGGAACATATAGGATAAAATACATATTAAACTATTAAACACCAAAACGTTATTAATAATTAATTAAATAAGAAATAAAACTAACTGGAAATGCGAGAATAAGATTTTGTTTCAAATAATACTTCATTTAAATTTCACAAGAATTGTCAGAAACTTCCATCTTCAGCAGCATAGCTGACAAAGACATGAGAAAGAGGGTTAGAACAAAATTTTTTATCAACATTATTTCCCAATATTTTTTCCAAGTTGGATTTTCATTTTATTTTTCCCCACATGCATTTTTTTCCAAAGATTTTTATAATACTAGGAAGTTCCGCCCCTTGCTCACTTCGCTCACCAACCTTCGTAAAAGCCACTCATACATCTTAGTTTGTTTTTTTCCTATATCGATCTTTTTTTTAAAGAGAAAATATATAAATATTGAAATTTTATGTAAGAAAATTTTATTAATATGTCAATAGTAACAAAATTAACGATTACTTGCATATGAAAAAAAAATCAACTGAGCTTGAAAAAAATAAAAATCTAAACACCGGGAATATATAAATTTTTGATAAAACAAGAAGTAATTTTACTAGCTATCTAAAAGATTTGTGTTTTTCGGATTAAATTCTTTGTAAACATCACCATTGTTATCATTGCAAAAGTTTGTTCCTTCTCTTTCTCTTTTTTTTGACAAGATTTTAAACTGTATTAATGCGCTTTACTCATTGCGAGGGAACATTATATAAGTATAATTTTCTTTTTATCGACAGAAAATTTTTGCAGCTGAAATGGCCTGTTAACGAAAAGACCTTGTCATTGAAATTACCTATCGACCATATGGTTTCATTATCTCACAGATTCATTATATACCGTTTTTTTTCCTTCCTAATTTCACCCGTCATTCACTCCCTACATCAAGAATCATTAACAATAGTTATTGCAATTGCTTTTGCGATGCTAATCTACAATAATGCACATTAAAAATTAATCTTAGAAATAAATGTGTTGAATATGACTTGAAAAAAATTGCGTAATATACAACTTAAATGTGTAAAATACAATTAATGTTTCGTTTTTGCAACGTGATGTGAATAGAAGAGCAGGCAATTTTCAAATAAAATGCTTTTTTCCGACAACTTCATACTATTAAGATTTTGCATCAGGCTAGGTTTAAAAAATTTCATCATAAATATACTAAATTACAAAGAACTGCAAGGGGTATAACGTCTAATGTAAAAAATCATAAAACTAGTGTCAAAATTACGCATGACTTTGCCTACAAAATAATCTGTTCTTAATATTGTCGACGAAATGACCCCTGTTGACAAAATGACCTTGTCGACGAAATGACCATGTCGATGAAATCACCCTGTCGATGAAACGACCATGTTGACGAAATGACCCTGTCGATGTAATAACCTTGCCAAAGATATGACCCTGTGGACGAAATGACCATGTCAACGAAATGACCCTGTCGACGAAATGACCATGTCGTCGAGATGACCCTATCGTCAAAATGACCCTGTCGACGAACTGACTCTGTGGACAAAACTACCCTGTCGACGAAATGACTTGTCAACGAAATTACCCTGTCGACAAAATAACCCTGTCGGTGAAATGATTTGTCGATGAAATGTCCCTGTCGATGAAACGATCATGTCGACGAAATGACCCTGTCGACGAAATGGCCTGTCGACGAAACGACCCTGTCGACGAAACGACCCTGTCGACGAAATGATCATGTCGACGAAATGGCCTATCGTCGAAACGACCTTGTCGACGAAACGGCCTGTCGACGAAATGACCTAGTCAATGAAATGACCTAGTGGATGAAATGATTTGTCGATGAAGTGATTGTCGATGAAATGAATGCGACCCATTTTGAGCTAGGTCCAGAGTATAAAGCTCGTAGATGTGCTGCAAGTATTAAATAAAAAATTGCGAAAAAAAGTTGAAAGTATAATCGCTTGTCTTCGTGTTTGTTTACAAAGAGCATTGCAATAAGATAATTGAATTAGTACTTCTTCAGAAACATTATTTTAATGATATAATTCCATTTGACTTGACTACATTTGTTTACCAACTTTTAATTTTGAAACAAATTTATACAGTTAAACTGTCTCTACCCTCACTCACATACAAGAGAAGAGGATCAGTTTTAAGTCCATAGAAGTTAAGTCAATTTAGAACCCTAACTAAAAGCTTTTTTAAGAAACTCTTTATTTTATTACTTAAAATGGTTTAATTTTGAAATGATTATTTTACATGATATTTTTCTTAACCTTACTTTTGAAAGAAGAATTTAGAAATGAGATTTCCTTTTTTAAAAATATACTTGACTTACGTAGGATTAGATTGAAAATCGCATCTTTTTGGGACATGATACAGATTAGTTATCAAAACAGTGAAACGAATAAGGAACATGTTTTTTTTATAAAATTTGTTTGTAAAAACTTAATGTCGAAAATGAAAATTAATATTCTAACTATCACATAAATTAGATAGCTTTCAAACTATTACAATGAGTTGATCGTCATTTCAACTATTTTTTTAAGACATTGCATAGTCAGAAATTTGGCAGCAATGTTGAGCTAATATCATTAAAATTTTCTACAACCTTAATATTTACTAAATTGAAACATAAATTGGTGTATAACATTCTTAAATTTGATTATATGGTACTATGGTTGAAATTGAGAGAACACATATGGTTCAAGTTAGTACTTTATTATGGCTGCCACAAACTTGCACGGTATTATGATTCAAGGTATTGTTATTAGGGTTCAAAGTTGAGCTAATTTTATTATAAATGTATATCGGTCAGGCTTAAAAATCATAAAAAATAAACCTGAAGCGTTTGTTAATTGTTGTCGTTATTTATTAGTCAAAAATATTAAAGACCGCTTTATGAAGATTCGATTTAGAACGAAGTCTATAAAATTGCTTCAAAAGTATGTTAAGCATAGTCATAGTGTGAATTAATTCTTCAAAATCTCTTTAACATAATGATTTCAATTGATTTTCACAAATTTATAAATTACGTCGAAGAAAGTTTGACACGAATTATGCTCATGGAAGTTGCTGCTGTACAGTTCATGTGCAACGAGTTAACCCTCCAATCGTGCATAGGCGGGTCTAGAACAAAATCCCTGCAAAGTCTATATTTGACATTTTAAAATTCCAACTAGGTATCCATTTTTGCACTTGGGACAATTTTTCAACTTTATTTAGAAACATTTATTTTATATATTCTTATACATATTTTAGCGTACAATCAGATAAAAATGAATATTCCTTTAAAAATTCTAAGGGCACGTATTGAATATTGAGATTGCTTGGCCCTTGCGATATTTTATTTCAAAAGGTAGATTAAAAGGACGTACATTATGTGTCACTAAGTAATTTTAAATGCGAAATTTAAAAATAATAAATTTTTAAAATGAAATGCCACGATATTTGCTTTCAATGCTCTGCTTCACTACAGTGAATAATGTTAGTTAACCACTTTTATAATATTGTTTCACCCATTTTCCACAAATGAAGTAGCTGATCTAAATAAAAATTTCCATAAAAATGAGAAAAAAGTTGTTTACGCAATGTTTATTATTGAACTGGTTGATTAAACAAAGATTAACAAAGGTTGATTAACAAAGATTTAAAATTACCTGAAACTGAGAAAAAAATTTTGGTCAAAACTACCAGAATATAGTAAAATTTACCATGCCTTTGGCTCTTTGGAAAATATATAGAAGCTCGGTTATTTTTACCAAAGCACTTAGGTAATGACTTTTGGTAAAATTAGCATTAAAAATGGGTTTTTAGCCATGCTAAGTGGCTGCAAATTTGGTAATTTTATCATGTTTCCTTAGAGCAGGACATAAAAACCATTTATACGGTTAACTGCAATTTTCAATTTTGAATTTTTTACTAAATGTGTGGTAATGCGTAAGTACTGTGTAAAAACTATAATTTTGAAATCAAGAATTTTCGGTAAACCGTTACCATATGAATGGAAAAATTACCAAGTGAATTGTTTAAATTCCACATATTTTGATATTATTATCCAGAATTGTTTCTTTTTATTTCATTTTATTGTTTTTTTAATTTTTAACTAGAAATGTTATTATCAAACAGTTCAGTATTTTTTCCAGAATTTCCTTCACTATGAGTTAATGTTAAGATTTTAGTTTCTCAGACTAGGGGTGGCCGAAATCAAGGCTTGTCTAGAATGTTAAATTACAATGATATGGTTTGTTAGGGATTTAGCGTGTCCAGATTTTTCGCTTGCAACGCATTTTAGTAATGATATTAAATCAAGGAATGAATTATCGACGATAGTCTTTTTTTTCTGAGAAATCGTTGAACATTTCTTACCTTCTTCGCGGTGAGTTTTACATTTCGAGGAAATTTTGATATGAGAAAAATGCATAATAATGCATTTTTTCAAATTGGGATTAATTATAATATTATTGAAAAGATTTTACGAAATATTGCAAGATAAGATTTAAAAAAAAAAATCAAAATACTTCAAAAAAGGAGGAAAAATTCTGCTAAAATTTCTGCATTGTATGGTAATGACCTATCGGGCAAGAAAAACCATAATCCTGGTTAATAAAGCCAAAATATATAGTATTTAAACCAATAATTTTGATTTTTTTTTCTTCATATGGTAACGGTTTACTGGAAATTCTGGTTTTTAAAAATGTAGTTCTTATTACCACATATTTAGGAACTAAATACAAAACTGAAAAGAAAATTTCTCCGAATAAATGGTTTTTATGCCTTGATCTAAGGTATGATGATAAAACTAAATTATCGACACTATGAGTATCAAATATTTAATAAATTTGTTTTTTAAATGTTTGTTTTTTACCATTTTAAAACGGAAGAAAAATTTGAAATTTCAACATGGTTCTCATCTTCTTATAAAGATAAATGCTTAATTTTTGTACTATTTTAAAATGATAAATAGTATTAGATATTTAACAACTGAAAAATTTCAATATTTTAAAGATTCTTATATTCAGTTAATTTAAAGATTCTCCTAAATGGGTCTTAAAGTAAATGTATTTTTATCGAATATATACTTTAGTTGACATGGTCAGATAAACTAAAACTTAGATGTGTCAAATCACAACATCTGATTCGAGATAAGATGTTTTAAATTTAAATTATCTAATGATATTGAAAGATAGAAAAGAAATACTGCTTAAGTGTGGAAGCTAATATGAATTTAGAGGAAATACAAAATGTGAATCATGACTTTCTAGAGCAAATGCAGTATTATTATTTTTTGTGCAAACGACGATATTATTATTATATTTTTAAATATTTTTTACGAACTTGGCAGGAATTTATTATCTACTATTTCGTTGCATAGCTCTTACCAGCTCAATTAAATTTCTTCAAGCTTCCTTAATTCTTTAAGATAGTTTTATGTTAAACTATTTATAATTTTAACTACAAATGGGTTCTAAACATTCATATATCAAGTTCATTCATTGAACCAGTGATAGAATCAACCTTATAGGAATGAAAAAGTCATTTAAAAAAAAACAATCAATGAAACAATAAGTATAACCATTTTAGATTTAAAGAGTTAAAAATATTTTTAATGATTGAGATTATAAGGCCACAAATATAATATATATTTAACAACTTTTTTTTAGAATTACGTTTTTTCAAAAATGTCATTTACAACTTGTGAAATAAGGAATAAATTTAAATGGCTTATGGAAAAAAAGGTGCCTAAGGTGATTACTGTATCTTAACTATCACGTACAACAAGGATAATTTAACCATCATGTACAGATATTAATAATCTATATAAGTATTTAGTGCTCGCGAAGCTTTAAACGTAATGACAAACGAACTTTAATTCCGATTACTAAAGCAACAAGGTGCAAATGCAATAAGGCATACCGTTGGCATTTACAATAAAATAAAGGTAGGAATAAACTTGACAACAAAGACAGATTAGAACTATGCTAATTGTATACATAATTACCAGCAAGTGATGTGAATACTTTGTAATTCTTACTAGCTTGATTAAAAGTCGTTATGGTAATTTCATGACATAAGTATAATTTTTAATACATATGCACTTAAGCATTTTTTTAAAATTCAAAATCTTTACATTGTGAAATTTATTCAGTGAACCAGTTATCGAATCAACCTTAAACAAAAAAGTATTTAAAAAAAAAACAACCAAATGTGACCTATAACTATCACTACTTTAGGTTCAAATAGTTAAAAATAGTGATAGTATAAATATAATGCATATTAACACATATAATACATATTAAATCCATTATTCTTTTCAATTTTATTTTAAAAAAAAAAAAAAAGTCATTTGTATGTTATAAAATTATGATTATGTTTAAATTTTCTGATAGAAAATAATCATAGAAACAAACCTCGCATTTGTCCACATAGCAAGGTGATAGCTGTACGATAGGTTGCTTAACCATCACGCACAGATATTAATTTCTATATATTATTACTTAATAAAATAAGTCACAAAGTTCAAAAAAATAACAATAAACGAGGTTCAATTCCTATTACGGGAGCAACAAGGTGCAGGTAGAGAAAGGCAGACTGTTCGTCTCGCATTAGAGTTGACTTACCAACAAAGACAGATTTGAACTAACCCATCTGGACTATTAATAACCAACAAGTGAAGTAGATAAATAAGAAGAATTTCATCTTGCAGAATTTTTTAATGAGAGGGTGGTGCGAACACAATATCCACGTGATCAAAGCAAAGCCAGAAGACCTCGCGCCCGCTTTGTTGCTAAGATTGGTTGCCCTGGTAACCATCGCCACCGTTACATTAGGTCCAAGTTAAGGAAAAACTTTATAATACTTGATACAGCACTTGAGAAGACGTGTAAATAGGTCTTTTATTGACTTATCTATTAAGTATGCTTGATGTTTGATTTCATATTAAAGGGTATTAGAAAATGATTATGTTTTCCTATAAAGAAACTAAAAACAAACTTGAAATCGAAATTAGGGCCCATTAAGTACGTTCAAACAAAAATTCCTTAGAAATCACTTATTATATTTCTAGCTTAAATAAATATAATTGCTGGCTAAAATAATTATACTTATAACAAAAATTTAGATTAAGGAATAACATAAGAGAAATCTTCTTTCTCTGCTGGGAAGCATGTTCGTCGGAATAAAAATAAATAAATAAATAAAGTGCAGGACCGACAGAGGGTTATTACATCATTAAAATACCTCAGGAAAAAAATATTTAGCATCTCTTCTACAAGTTCACAATTATTTTTAATTAATAATAAATTGGTTAATCGTTTTAACATCACAGTTCATCGATTCATTGTTTTAACATAAAGAGGAAATGGTGTCTCACTTGTAATTGTTATTTTATTTAATTTGCTTCGAAAATTAAAGATGTGCTGAAAAGACTAATGTAATTTGGAGAGTATCAGTCCATGTGCACTGATAAAGAATTCCAGATAAAATTACAGTGAAAGGTACAGGTACACCGAGTCCTGTACTTTTTACTGTATAATCCATTTTTACCGGTAAATTTTATGGAACAAAAAAGCTGATATATCATAATTTTTCCAGGAATATTTACTGTAAAATCACTGAACTTCTGTAATAAATAAATGTTACTGTAAAAATTAAAGTATAATATTTTACGGTAGAAATAGATTTTACAGCAAAAGTGATTTTACAGATGCTGTACTCAGTGTGCCAGTATTTTCTACCGTAATTTTATGCGGAATTTTTAACAGTGTATACTTAAGGAATTAGGAAATTTTGTTTTAAAAATAGTCTTTCTTAATAATTAGAATTAAAATGTATATACTTTCAAAACTTAGAACTCAATAGAGATAAAGCAATTGAAAACTTTTAGAAAGAACTTGTTAGTATTTAAATTTTTGTATTATAGTCTATTCGGTATAACTCATTAAAAAGTTTTTTACGATTGTTATCAAAGCAAAAAATTATTTTTATAGTGTTTTTTGCATACAATTAATATAAATGTTAAGAAAAAATGCTCATGCAAAATTATTTACTTTGAATTTACAAATATATTTTCAGCAAAAAGTTTTAGCATTGGGTAAAGTGCTTAATCCCTATCTAGTAATAAAAGTGTGCAAAAAGGGATTGGCTATGTATACAATTGTCACAATCAGAGACAGTCTCCTTCTTGAATCTGTTTTGATTTTTCTTGATGATAAATACATTTGTCGCAGTATTTTCTTAACTTCAAAGTATAAAGAACTCTGTTCTCCCATTTTTTAAGAGATATGTTTGTAATGAATTTTTTTTTAAATTTTGCTCAATTTAGAAACTATTGCTTAAAAATCTATCAACATAGCACAAAATCTAACATAGTATAAAAAAGGCACATTTTCAAGTGCAAAAAGGAAAACACATTTTGGAATAAATAAATGTAAAAACGACAAGATTTCGGAATCTGCTTCACCATTTCAAATATTTTAATTTTATTTCATAACAAGCGTTGAACAACCGACCCACTTTTGGGTGTACGACTATCAATGTTCAGCTTCGAAATTTTGCAATTTTGAACCCGGAAGACAAGGGAACTCCAGGATTAAGCACTGAGATACACTAGCATTTACGGTTGTCTTTTTGATGGAACTAACCCGCATTCCCGTAACATATTTAGGCAAGTTAGGAAAAACTCCCACGGTTTAATCCCTCGGAACTGTAATCATGATTCGTCTACCAATAAGAATATTTTATGTCAGAACTGTGGTCAGTGATAATCGAAAGCAGAATTTCCGATCGATCAGCCATTTGGAGGTGAGCGCCTCATCTCCTGAGCCACCACGAGTCGCTCAATTTAACTGTAATTTTTTTTAAAAATTCACTCTTAAGTACAAAGACATTTTTTAACGATAAATTGATTTTGTTAAGCTATAAAGAAGCCTAAAGTCTGAATAATAAATTTTTAATATATTTAATATTCATTTAATTAGCGACAAATTAACCACGAGAAGATGTAACCTCTTTCTCAACTCATACGTTTGATATCCGCAACCGATATTTTATTTTCGTGGTTAATTTATTTTTCTTCTAATTAATTAGTTAATTAGTTTATTTATTGATTTATTTTCTACTCGTAATTAGCTTACAATATATGTTTTATGTACTTGCAGTTAACATGACAGTTTAAAAACCTTTTTTAAAATTTCGCCTAATTTTTCAATTTTACAGCCTTGGCCGTCTTATTAAATTTCCTTCAACTATCAGACGCCTTGGTCCACAATGATTGACTTTTGGAGTCTTAAAGCCCAACATTAAAATTTTTCTAAGTTGCACGTTTAAAATACTGCTTTGTAGACTGATTCCACATGATCAGAAGAAAATATATTTATTTATATTAAATGGTTGAGTGTAGATTTTAATTGCAGAATAGCCGAATCCAGCTATACTACGCTTAATGTACACGGTATTACATAAAATAAGAAACCTGTTATGGTTCTCTAAACTTATTCAGATTTTATAATAAGGTTGTGCACTGTTTCGAAAAATTTACCAAACCACACTAGCAAGCACAGAATTAGATCAGAAACATTGTCACGGAATTAAACTAGAAAAACTTTTTTATCAACCTAGTGCTTATTAGTAAAAAAAATATATTTGTGTGTTAAAGTTTCGCATCAAAATACGAAATAAATACAAAAGAAAAAACAAGTAATAAAATAAATAATGAAAAAAGAGAAAAATAAGTAAGTTAAATTAAAATAAATAAAAATTTAAATAAATAAATAAAAAAAAATAAAACAAAAATAAATACAGAAAACTAGATACGTAAATAAAGTAAAATGAATAAAAAAAAGACATCTATACTTTCGTTTAATACTAAACAATACAATTCAGAAAGTTTTTTATGAATTTGATATTTTTTACTATTGCTAATTTAAAAATGTAACCCTTTAGTTTATATTTTTATCACGCATTTCTCTTTACTTGTGACATTTTGAAACAAAATTGTGACATCATTTATTTACATTTTTGTCATCAAACACGAGCCATAATATGTCGTTGATTATTTTAGATCAAGATGAAAGCTTTCATTGTTTCAAACTCGTGTTCAATTTGTGTACAATATATATATTTTTAATATATATATAAAGAAAGACTACGTTCCAAGCTAACACAATAGCGCAATTTAGTGGAAATAAAATAATAAAATAGATAATATGATGCAAAGTATATGAAGTAGATATGCTAAGAAACTGTCAATAATTTGTTTTGTTAATAATTTGGAAATACGGATTATGACAGATTCTTTTACATAATAAATATTGGCATTGTTTCTTCAAAACAATTATTTCAAAAACAAATTATTTTGAAACTTAGTTATACAGTTATTGATAAAACAGTGTATTTAAAAGAGTGTATAAACATTTAAAATTAATAGGATTAATTTACTGAATTCAAGAGTCCATAATTTTTGAACATTAAAAGTTTGAATTTAAAGTTAATCCCAAACGTGTTATATACAAATAATATTTCACTTTTGCTAGGTGTTTCGTAATGACCACCCTTGTTATATTTTTTAAGGCCTTGTTTAAAAAGAAAAAAAAAGGTAACTGTGCATTGTACGTAAAAAAAACCATATCTTAATAATTAGAGACCTTAGTAATTAATAATCCAATTAATAAACAAATAACAATAATTATAATTAGTAATTAATGATTAATACTTACATTAATCAAAAATTAAAAATCAATTATTAGATAAACAATCAAAAATTAGATAAATAATTAGAGAATCCTAAACATCGGGTTTTCACGTGCTGTGACGGAAACTTAAATGGTTTTTTGGTCTAATGCATGCTAATTAATTTACTCTGTAAATATTCTAAATTATAAAACTAAACAAAAAATGTGTTTTTCTTTTAATAAACATACATTTTTCGACTGATTTCAATTCTTGACTTTCAAAACATGGAGGACGCAGTCGCAAATTGAAAACTATTGTTCTGATGGAGAACGGTCGGAAGTTGGTACTCTTAGTATTTAATTTATTTTCTCCATATTTCGACACATTTTTAGAATTATTTAGGAGAAGCAAAAAATTTAGCCCTCAATGTAAAACTCATTTCCATGGGAAAAAATGCTTTTCTTATAATTATTTTTTGCCTTTATTGTTTAATTATTGAATGGTTGGAAGCTTTGTCTAATTCTAAGACTTCCAAATTTTTAACTGAATTTTAAAATATATCAATTCAAGTGAAAAAAATCCATAATCCAAACGAAATCGATAGAATAGATATTGAAAAATACTTTACTTAGATTGATCTTGAAAATTGCTTAAAATTATTTTTAAGTAGATTAGGAAGAGTGTATTTATAAACATTATTGTTGATTTAAGATACAGTTTTGAAGGTAAAATAAAATTTTAAAAAATCCCTGAGTCGATGATGAGGGAAAAAAAAACCTTAAATAGGAACTTTTTTCCGTTGCAGATTTGAATTTTCCAGAAAAATGTATTCCACTCTGACCTACAGAGGTTTTTGCATGTTGGCTTCAATCTAATTGCAAAATGAAATAATCAGTAAATAGATTGTTTCTTACCTGAAATGTATAATTGGAGGTGTTTTTATTTTTGATCTTCGAGTTCCATATAAAAGCATGTCCCACAGATCAAAGTCTGACATTTTCTTTCTTCATTTATTTAACTCTGATAGTTTTTCCATTTACACAAAAAGCCAAAACTACAAGTTTAAAAAAATTTCTGTAATAAAATAACGCTATATAAATATTTATTTTTATAATGCTGTTCTGTAGCAAGGGAATTAAAAATAAACTTTCCGAAGTTTAAATTTCGGTAATATTAAAATGTACTAATATAGAACGATCCTTAATCACCTTCATTAACATATGTTAAAAGTCCTTGAAAAAAATTTCCATAACATACGTTGATAATTTGCAGAATGCTTCAGCGCAGAATTTTGTTTTCTTCTAGAATTTATATCACTTTTGTTAAAGCCAACAAAGTGAAAATCGAAATAAATGTATCGAAACATCTTTTAATGTCAAATGAAACGAAAAGAAGTTTATAAATCCATGGCGCGTTTTCTTTTGCATTTAAGTGGTAGATCTTTTCCTCTGTAGTATCCAAATTCTACAGATTGCAAAAATAGTTAAAATATCATAGTTTATTACTTATTTCCAATGACATAGTTGACTATATAGAAATGTTTTTAAAAATAACTTTCCAGTTCTAAAAATTTTTTGATTAAATTTTTATTTACTTCTGATCTTTTTTTTGTTTAAATAATCAAACGTAAAACAGAAATCTATGAACGGATCACCATTTCTTTCAACGGAACCAGCCCGAGTTTTATGTATAAAAACTGTAATACTAGTTTAATATGATTTTATAAGTAATTTTCAGGAAAAGAAGAATATTTTAAAATAATGATATTAATATTATAATATGAATAAATATCCTTAAATTAGTATTAATGGAAAAAATGATTAATCAAATTGGATAACGGGGCATTTTCAAACAATTTTTGTTTTATGAAATAAATTATCTTATAAAAATATTAATAAAAAACTTTTAGATTCTATATAAAGATGTTTAAAATTATAAACAAATAGCTTGGGAAAAAATTGGTTCAAAAATAATTTTTAGTTTTGCTTTTGTAGAACATAAGTTAATAAGCTTAAAAAAAAAACTAAGTTTTTATTGGCCACTGTTGTACTTGATAGATTTTCAGGACGCAATGGCAATTCAAGGGACATTTATAAATAAAAGATAAAGTAAGAATATTACAAAAGGAATTCATTATTTAATATTTCGCTAATAAATAAAGCTAATTGTTTATCGCAAATAAGGGGGGGGGATCTTACTATATAGCGTATGAGTGTCTTTTTTTTTTAAATTTTAGTATTTAAAAGCTACTACCAGTAAAAATAGATTTTAACTCAATACTTATGTAGAGCTAATACGTTATCAATTACTGTTTTTAAGTTTAGTAAGACAGTAAATAATTTAAATTAACAAGTTAAACAGTATGATGGAAGCTGATAAATACTTTAAAGTGACTTGAGTCACATGCCGAAACCAGCTCACATTTTCTTTAACGTTACAAGCAAATGAAATTGTAACTTTACAGTTACGTAGCTGCGTAAATTACATAGCCGCAATCATTATAACAAGTTATGTATTTAATATTTATTTTGACACATTTAGCAGATTACATTTTATTAACTTTTAAACTCATTAGTTTTTTTTAAAAAGAAATCATTCATTTTATGATAAATTTAATTTCTTAAACTAATTTTACAATTTTTTCAAAACTTAGCTATGATGAAAATATTCAAGTGTGTAAAATTCCAAATCAATACTTAGCTCAGAAAGCGGAATTTCAAAATTTATTTTGGCGCATAATATGTTAAATAGTAACGAAATATTTGAAAAAATAAATTTAGCACCTAACGTTTTAGGCATAGTTTCTTTAATGGATTACTGAGTAAATATTCGTAATTACATACTGATAATTCTTATTTCATATTGTGCTGCTTAACTTATCTCTGAAATATTCAAGCATGGAAATATAATTTTAGTAAAAAACTGCGCATAAATGCATAGTAAAATTTCCAGCTCATTTTTATTCCAACAGAACCATTCCTTTTCAAAAAAATAATCTTACGAGTAAAATAACTTTATTTTTCGCATAATTTGGCTCACATTTTAAAACGTGATGCAAGAAATGACGAGGGGTCAGGGAGCTTTTGGTGACTTTCTTTACGTGACATCTTTTGAAATTCTCGTAAGGGTGTGGTCTTTTATTCTTTCTTATGAGTTCTTCCGCTTCCTTTAAGAATCACGTTAGGATTATTGATTATAAATGGAATCTTGGCTGAAGCTATGACACTTATCATCGCGACAAAGCCGCACGAATAAGCTTTGCTGTAAATAAACTTCTCATTAAAACTCTGGAGAGTGTGACAGAAGGGTCGATGAAACCGGAAATAAAAAGTTAACTACGATAAATATGTGATGCATTTCCGGATCATTGATATAAATATTGCATCTCCTTTGAAAGATAGCCAGACATAATTAATACTTAATTTTCTAAAAAATCTGATTGTATTCATGCTGTGGTTCATGGAAACGCTGATGAAATTTGCATGTTTTATACTAAAAATATTTACGTATTTATAAAAGTTTTAAAAAACTTACAAATTTGTAAAAAATTTATATTTTACAAATTAAGAAAATTGTTGATGAACATGATTACAAATATTAGAAATCGAGATTTACAAATTAATTAAATATTTTTTGTGGTTGATGATGTATAGATTAATCTGGATTATTGATATTTATTAACCAATACGATAATAATATTTAGAAATATATTTTCACAATGCTTCACGAATATCATGTCTAATGGTAAATAGGGAATTGTAGACAACAATATAGATTATTATCGATAACAATAAATATGCGATAAGAATTTAATACAATAATTGTGAGACATTTCTCTTTCGGTTCGTGTTAATGAAACCCTCAATAAGGATGACAAAGGATTATTTCAGGTATAAGTATTTATTTCGTCATCTCTGGATTAATTATGAGTAAAAAGTAAAATATGAGTATAGACATAATCTACATGGCATTAAAGTCCGGAGCTCTCCTGCTCCCTTCCAGTTCATACGAGGGTTTTAAATTAAATAATGGCAATTTAACCTTGAAACTCACAGAAGGGTGAGCATGCGCAAATAGGATATGGGAGCGGTGAGGTGGCGCTGTTGTCGATGTGTAGAGTGCAAAATACAGTCGATCTGCTTAGAAGGGTAGTTGTTGTGTGGCGTTAAAGTGAGGAGTTTCGTTTCCATCACTCTAAAGCATGTTTTCAAAAGGCTTAATGACGAAAAAGACTAGATGCTTGAACCCATCGTGCTACTGTCCAATACTGTAGGGGTCCCCAACCCTATGCCCGCGGGCACCATGGCGCCCGTCGATCGATCTAGGTGCGCCCGCTGCTTGTACCCAGCGATAAAATATTTCAGTTTTCCATTTTCGCAATAAATGCTATGCAAATTTTATGCTATGCAGATACATACTGAGGTACGCTGGCTCAGTAAAGGTAAAGTACTTGATAGATTTCTACATTTAATTAGAGAAATAAAAAATTACCTTGTAGCCAAAAATCAAACATTTTTAGAACTAAGAGATCCTCTTTGACTAGCAGATTTGTCTTTCATAACGGACATAATGAAAAAACTAAATAATTTGAACTTGGAGCTGCAGGGAAAGGGCAAACATAAAGCAAAAATGATAGAGGCTATAAACTCGTTCAGAGCTAAGCTAGTTTTGTGAATATCACATTTGAAAATGAAGTGTCTTGTGCATTTTCCAAACATGAAAAAAATGATAGGTGACAGTGAAATTGGCTTATTAACATTTGTCATCAACCTCCAATTGCTTCAAGATCAATTTAAAAAGCGCTTTCAACAATTTAATATCATCGAGCCTTTAATAACTTTTTTGTTAATCCTTTTACCAACCAAATAAACCGTAATAGCAACATACATTTCAGAGTTTCTTCAAGTAAAGCGAGAAGAATTGGAGATAGAAATTGTGGATCTTCAGAATGACATTATCCTCAAAACTATTATATCACATGAGAAATTCTGGAATATACTTGAAGGAATAAATTCCATTCTTAAAAAGAGCATCATATTCTCCCAATTATATAGCGCTGGCCAGCGAAATGTCATGCCAAACACCACATTGACTGTATTTTATAAATAATTTTTATACTTCGTATGTTTTGAAAGCAATTTAGTAATCATTTATTTTACACAAGAATATTAATACTAATTATATTCATATGTTAAATTAATTTTTAAAGTAAAATTTTTTGTGCACTATATGTAGTGTGTATTATTACCTATGTCTACCAACCAACTATACATTTATCTTGAAAAAATAAATGGTGCCCGCCATTCGACCGATATTCTGGTATTTGCTCTTAGGTACAGAAAGGTTGGGGACCCCCTGCTGTAAAGCATTCGCGTCACAAGCTTCCACTAATCCTCGATAGCATTCTGTTGCATTTTTGCCACGGACAACCTCGATTTTAAGCGACGACCGCTGATCACCTTTTGAAAACATGCTTTAGAGCGATGGAAACGAAACTCCTCACTTTAACGCCACGCAACAACTACCCTTCTAAGCAGATCAACTGTTTTTTGCACTCTACACATCGACAACAGCTCCACTTCACCGCTCCCATATCCTACTTGCGCATACCCGCCCTTCTGTAAGTTTCAAGGTTAAGTTGCCACTATTTAATTTACAACCCTCGTACATTCGCTCTCCTAGTCCAGCTAATACTCCGTTCAAGCTAATAATAACTAAAAATCCTCTTTCTCACAAGAAAAGGTCCTTCGCTCCACCCCCAATGGAGGGGACGACACTTCCAGTGTCCTTCACCCTCTGACCCTCAGGTCAAGGGGTCAATCAAATGCGTGGGAGAGGAATCAGGATCCTGACACCTCCCCCCCCCCCGGTTTCATCTAGTTCGACCTTCTTCCCTGGTCGTACAAGTGAAACCTAAAAACAATGCAAGCTTATCCCTGCACCAAAAAACAATAACACGCGCACATTTCCGTGAGCAAAAGAGATTGGCCGCATTATACCTTATTAAACATAAAATTACACTTAGGACACTTGACAAACTAATAAATACAAAATCAAAACATAGCATAAAAGCACCTGACATTTTTGCAATCACAACGCTAAAATAATTTTTATCAGGCATAAATAATATGTAATAGTAAAAAAAAAATTGTACATATAATAAAAAAATCCTTAAATTCCCATTTAATTAGCGGACTGCTGTATAATCCTAGATAATCCCTATTGTGTGCTCCTGGCTTATGTTTTACCCCCACCTGAAACCGAGCTATCGCCAAAGCCGAACGTTGTAACCTAGCGTTCCGAGGTACTCCCTCCGTCAGAAATTTAAGCGGATTGTGATCCGAATACAGGGTTATCTCCTGTCCAAATGTCCACGGCTCAAATTTCCCTAATGCCCATATCACCGCAAACGCCTCCCTTTCAATTGTTCTCCACCTCGACTGACTGTCCGTTAATTTTTGACTAGCGAAGGTTATTGGCTTCCCCTCGGCATCTCGTTGTAACAGGCAAGCACCTATTCCCACCTGTGAGGCATCCGTGTTTATTTCGAAAGGCTTTGTGATGTCAGGGGTGTGTAATTCTGTTGCCGTACACAGAACGTTTTTTAAAATTTTAAACGCCTGTTCTGCTTCTTCGGGCCAGGGAATATCATTAGGAATTGACTTTTTTGTTAAGTCCGTTAATGGTTTAGCGGTTTTTGCACAGTCGGGTACATATTGTCTATAATATCCATACAAACCTAATAAGGATTTTAGTTCCTTTTTTGTTCTAGGGGCTCTTAAATTTTCGATTACCGATAATTTTTCCGGGTCAGGCCCATGTTTTCCTGATCCCACAATATGTCCCAGATATTTTACCTGTGGCTTCGCAAATGAACACTTACTTAAATTAGCTGTAAAATTCATCTCTTCCAAAGTGGTTAACACGGCATCTAGGTGTTTCAGATGTTGATCCCAACCCTGCGAAAAGACAATAACATCGTCGATGAAGCTTTCGGCATAATCGCTATGCGGTCTTAAAACTTGGTTCATCGCCCTTTGAAATGTTCCCGCTGCCCCCGACAACCCGAAAGGCATTACTTTCCATTGATACTGTCCTTTAGGTGACATAAAACTCGTCAACTCCCTGCATCCTTTATCCATTGAAATGCCCCAGTACCCCTTTAACATATCCAGGGTCGTCAAATATTTCGCCACCCCAGCTTTAAACCTTAATCCCTTAGAATCTTGCATCGGGAACAACACTATTGCGCATTCAAACCCCTATAATCACAACATAACCGAACAGTGCTATCTTTTTTCGCCACGCAAACAATAGGGTAGGCTATTTCGGCGGTTGATGGTTCTATCAGATCCTTATCAAATAATTCTGCTATTTGTTTTTCCACTTGAGGTTTCACCGTCTCCGGTATCTTATAGATATAGGGTTGTCTCCTTTCTACGTTCGGTTTTAATCGTATTACATGAGAGCCCACCTTAGTCCTTTTTATCTCCATATTAAATAATGAACTATGTGCCCTCAATACTCTTTCCAACTCCTTTGTTTGCTTACAGTTGAGATGTCCTAATTTACTTGAATTTAAAATGTTCTCCATCCCCACCCGTTCCTGTATTGGATCAACAGGGGCGTGTTTTACTTCTCCGAACTCCTCATCGCTCTCATAAATAATCCCTATCGTATTAACCGGCTGTATGTATTCCCGTAATTTATTTTGGTGCAAGTGACGTATACTCCCATCAGGTAATTTCACCAAAAATGAATGTTCTGATTTCTGTTCTACAATTTCCCCCGGACCCTTCCATCTGGAACATAATTTGTTTGTACTGTCGGGAATCAAAACCACTGCCTCGTCTCCTACCGAAAACTTCTTATCTTTTGACCTTAAATTGTGGTAGTGAGTATATTTTAATTGTTGATCGTTTGTTTGCTTAGCTGCATAATCTTCCTCTATTTTCAAATTATCTTGCAACGATTTTAAATATTCTCCTATTGATTCCCCTACCCCAAAAGGTAATACGGTATCATCCTCCCAACTAGACTTTAAAATTGCTAAAGGTCCGACCGGTAATCTACCGTACATTAAAACAAAAGGTGGTACCCCCGTCGTTGAGTTGGGTATTTCTCGATACGCCCACAATAAATAAGGTAACAGCTTATCCCAATTTCTTCCCTGTTCTTTTATTGCATGATGAAGCATATTTTTCATTGTTTGTACAATCCATTGCTCTGTGGATATGCCGGTGTTGAAAATCGGGGAGAAACACCCAATTGCTCAAAAAAAACCTTGCGACAACTTAGCCGTAAAATTGGTAGCATTATCCATTACAATAACTTTCGGAGTCCCCGTTCGCCTACATATTTCCACCAATGCTTCACATGTCGCCTTAGCGGTTAACGATTTTAAAGGCACCGCCTCGGGCCACCTACTATGCTGGTCCATCACGCACAAAACGTATTGATGTCCGCGGGAAGATTTTGGTTCCACCGGGTCCAACACATCTATATTTATTACCTGAAAAGGTGATTCCGGTCTTCCTACCGCTTCGATTGGAGCCCTATCAGTTCTCTTAGCCCTCCGTTCTCAACTGACAGTCTTTGCAGGATTCGCACAATCTTTTTATATCTTTCATCATCCCTTCCCAAAAAAAATGACGATCCCTAGTCTTTTTAGCGGAAAAATGACCTCCCGTTGCGAGCTTCAAAATCTCCTTCCTCCGGGTCAATGGCACCACTAATTGGCTGACTCGCTGACCAAAAATATTCCCAGTGTGATATAAAATCCCCCCCCTCCGTCCAATACTTATTTTTTCCTCTTCTCCCTTCACTAACGCCCGTGTTCACCATTGACCCTAACCCTCAGTCAGAGTTTTTTTTTTTTTTTTTTTTTTAATGCCGGGCACTTGGAGCTATTGTCCATTGGCCACAGAAAGTGCCAGAACTGCTAATTCTCTTTTCGTTACCCAGTGGGCACCTGTGGCGAAGCCACGGCGGTGGAACTGCGTCGCCCACGTCACACTACCACAACCCGTTTATAGGGCGGGTCA
This sequence comes from Parasteatoda tepidariorum, assembly GCF_982258835.1. NCBI lineage: Eukaryota > Metazoa > Arthropoda > Arachnida > Araneae > Theridiidae > Parasteatoda > Parasteatoda tepidariorum. Next base: position 8,195,091 of record NC_141765.1, read on the forward strand.
CATTCACACATTCACACACAAAGGAGAAAGGACATAGAACACAGATAGAGGGAAAGAAACATCCATGCCTTGCCCGGGATTCGAACCCAGAACCTTTCTGATGCAAGGACAGTTCCCTGCCCCCTACACAGACTGGTCGGCCCCTCAGTCAGAGTTCAAAACAGGTGATGAGAGTTATGAGAGCAACTCTCAGGTCAGAGTCCAAAATTTCACTTCACCGTGTGCGTAACTGCGAGTTACTCTAACCCAGAGTTAAGTAACTTTAACCTGAAGATATTCCCGGTTAGAGTAACCGCGCATGCGCAGTAAACGAGCTTTTACCAGTGACGCGCACCCCACCTGCTCTCTCCTAAATTTTCGTTTTCTCCCTTCGACCCCGACTTGACTTCTCCCCTTTCCGCCCCCTATCACCCCCCCCCCCACTGTACCTCAAGGACTGCTCATTTAGCAACTGAAATACTTTTGGAGTAATCAGAGCCGTTTCATTCAAATCCTCTACCACAGCTACTGGGATTTCGACATATGACTTGATCTCTTCTTCTCTCCCCCATTTCCTTATAGGCACAGATACAAGCTTTGTTCTCACGGCTGGCCCCACCGCTGGTCTTAGAAAGAGTGTCCCCCCTGATTTTAAATATTTCTCAGGAATGAATGACTGTTTCACTACACTGATTTCCGCCCCACTATCCATAATGCCTGAAAAACAGACATCGTCAATTGCAAAATCTGCCCTTGGCAGATCTACCTCTTCCTTCGTCCCTCCATCCTCCAAATTTAATCCAGCCACTCCCACTGCCATTGGGTTTAAACCTCTCCTTTCTAGTCTATCCATATTTTCTCGACAGATGCTCATCCGATTTATTTTCGGACAAGTCCTTCTTAAATGCCCTTCTTCATTACAATTAAAACATTTTGGGGTCCATCCTCCTACGTTCCCACTATTTCTTGCTGGTATTTTTGGGATCCCCTTCCTAAATTGTTCCGTTAAATTGTTTTTATTCCTACTTATTGTTTCGGCTAGGAAAATCCTTCTACTTGTCTCGTGACCTCTGTATTCGGGAGCCCGCTTTTCGCTCATTTTTCCTCCCCTTCTTCGAAATCCTACGTAGAGGTTTTGGGGTCTTGCAGCCACTACATTATCTAACTCTTGCCCTAAATCTGAAACCCCCAACCATCCATCTGATTCCTTCAAATATATGTGGGATTTCAGCTCCTGAGGTAAACCATCCTTTATCCCAGGGGTTTCCAACTGGCGGCCCTGGGGCCGCATCCGGCCCGCAAAGCCTTTTTTTGTGGCCCGCGAACTAAAATATATTAGTTGTCATTTTTTTGCGGACAATTTTCGTAAAAAATCAATGTGGGTTTAAAATACTTTTCTCGTTAATAAAAATCTAATTTCTTCGTTTCTGTGAAATTTAGCACACCAACGGAGCAAAAAAAAATTTTTCTCAGGTTTTGCACCCAGGAAAATATTTATTCAACTACAAAAATAATCGTGTATGTAGCTCTATTTTATTTAATTTTTTTGTATTTTGTGAATATAATTTAGCATACGCGTATCAGAAATTTTCTCGAAGAAATTATCCGACTTAACTCATTGAAACCGCTCACTCATTTTGGAAAAAAATATTTACACACACATTTGTAAATTTTAAATGTAAATATTTATTCTCTTTTGGTTACAGCAGACGAATCTCAATTTTCTCATTGAATATTTTGTGTGCTACTATGTAAGTTTTAATACCAACCTTTTTAAAGTTTTATATCTTTACAATTGGATATCTTTTGCACATTATTTGTTTAATACATAGGTGCACATTAAAGTTATTGTAGCCCGAATTTTTATTATTTACTTAATATTTTTAAAAATATTATTAATAACAATTAAATATTTTTAAAAATCTACTTCTTATTTTAATTTGTAATTCAGTACTTTTGTTTTGTACAACTTATTAAAAATCTGACAGTAATATTTAATGTTCTTTCAAACATAAAAAAGTCCTTCATAAAATTTTGATAAAGTTGTGGCCCGCCATTCGATTTGTGTTTTTAATTGTGGCCCGCGGCCTCATGTTAGTTGGAAACCCCTGCTTTATCCTATCTGCCACTACCAATTCCTTCAATTGTTCTAATGTCGTGACCCCCCTCGATTCCATATAGATCTCTAAGGACTCCTTAATTTTAACGCCGAATTGAGTATGAGACTCGTTAATACTTCTGTAGCAGTTATCAAAATTGTTTTTATGCTGAAAGAGAGTTATTCTAAATTCTTTCAGTGTGATTTATTTAATTTTTTCAAAACTTTCCAAATCCCCTTCCGCTAGATTTGCGCTCAGCCCCCTTACTTTGCCCGTTAAAGCTACCACCATTATTCTCCCTCTATATTCCTCGGGCACCTTATAGAAATTCAGCAAATACTCCACGTCTCTAAAATAAAAGCCCCATTCCTCCGCCTTTGTCGGAGGTTCCCCTAAAGCCTTAGTCAAAGTGTTTAAGTGTCCATGAAAAGTGTTGTCTTGGTTTGTACTATTGTCCTTCTCCTGAAGATCATTCCCTTTATTTGCGCCCCTCACCTCTAATTCTTTCATTCTTAACTCATGCTCCCGTTTCCGCTCCTCTCGTTCCCGTTCCTGTTTCCGTTCTCGCTCCTCTCGTTCCTGTTTCCATTCCCGCTCCTCTCGTTCCCGCTCCTCTCGTTCCCGCTCCTCTCGTTCCCGTTACTGTTTCTGTTCCTCCTTCCGTTCCCGCTCCTCTTTAATCCCACTCAAAACCTCTTTAGTATATTGCTCGTCGTAATCTGAACTCCCGGTGATCAATGCTTTTAACTCAAAAATCTTGACGTTCAAATATCAAAATTCTTGATATTTATAATCTCTTAAATAAAAGCATTGTTTGAAGTATTTAAGCATTTTGGCAATATTGCAAAAAGAGCCGTGGTGGCTCAGGGGATAGAGCACTCGCCTTCCAACGAGGTGGGCCGGGTTCGATTCCCTGCGATGATTGCTCGACACGATTTCCGTATCCGGCTTGCACCTACCACAGTGCTGACGTAAAATATCCTCCTTGACGGATCATTGGTTACCCTTGCCGTCAGACTAAGCGCGGGAAGCTTTCGTGATCCTCCTCTCCATGTAACGCAAATGCGGATTAGTTCAATCGAAAAATTCCTCCGAGAAGGCAAATTTCTCAAATGCTCGATACCCTTGTCTTCTGAATTGGGTTCAAAATTACAAGGCTGTGAAGTTGAACATTAGAAGTCGCAAATTCAAACTAGTCGATCGGCTGTTCAACAACGGTTATAAAATTTTCCAAAAAGATTGCATTGCATTTTTTTTAAATAGATTAATAAATAAATAAAAATTAACTATAACAATAAAATTATCTCTTTTTAATTGTAATGCATTCACGTGTGTTCGAAATTAGCATTAGTTAGGAATAAAAAAAGTCTCCTTTATCATATTTAAAGAAGATTCTCTTGCGTTTCTTCAACCGTCCAATAAAAATTCTAACAATTTGTTTAATTAAGCAACAAATATAATTAGGTAACAAAAATACTCACACGCAACAAATGTCTCTGGGTTAAAGAAGAACTGTAACATAACCGGATTATTACCCATTATTTCCAAAATTTAAACTGAATGAAATTGATTGTTTTTAAACATAATCATGCTTTGCTAATACCAAAACAATAAAATCATCGTGATATAATAAATTCATTAAAGATCACAGTGCAAATAATTGCGATTTGTTATGACAATTACAATCAAATCAAATTATGAAAAATTCTCTTCGCATCAGAATGGAACAAATTAGAGAAAAAGCAGAAAAAAAATTAAACAGATTTGAATTATAAGTTTTTAGACGTTCAGTGCGCAAAAAAATGAAATAAATAAACGGACTACCCTGATAACTTTTCATATAATAATCAGATCTTCACGTTCTTCTCATGTCAATGGTTCAAGGAGGTGACTTAAGGTAATTAGGTAAGGTAAGGTAAAAGGTTAAGGTAAGGTAAAAAAAGGTAATTTAACAAGGAAAAATACTATATTGTAGAAAAGATAATTTTACAAGGAAAAATACTGTATTGCTTTAAAAACAGTAACAATTTTTTTCAAATAATATAATATGTAGTGATATAAATATAATGTAAGTGATATGTATTGTAATAGACTTATAAAATTTAATCTCATTTTTTTTTTTAAAGGAAGAAAATTGTAATCTGAAATAAAATAAAAGATATAGGGGAAAGTATAATGCATTAGTTTAAATATTTAGGAAATGATTACTTACAATCAAAGAAAATCCTTGTATTACACGTTGTTCACTTAAATCTATGAATCAATTATAAAAGCCCAGAAGCTGCATCAAAATAGATTATAAAAATCTAAAGACTTCAAATATTTGATGTTCTTGTCTTAAATTTTGAAACATTAACTAAAACGAGCAGAATTTTTTGTATGAGCGCCTAACTACTTATAACGCCTGTCCTTTATTTTTCAAAATTGTGGGGTGTATTCATTATTAAATCGTTTCATTGGTTTAAATTATTTGTTGAGCGAGGCAGAGGAACCTCCTATTTTCAGTATTAGTGGAGGTGATTCCCACCATGGGTGGCAAAAATCTCCTGTTGTGGAAGGATTTAAGCTAATTTATAGAAGGGGTTCTATTTTAAATCTATTCAGCAGATTCCAAAACGTTTTTCAAAGCGATTTTAACCCCTGATAAAATTGAAGATTTACAAGCATTTCACTACAGAATAATTAGTCTGAGCTAGACTGGGACACCCCATGGTTTTCACATCTCTCAGTCATCCCTCTGGTCATCATCTGGCCATCTGGTTTTTCTGCCTGAAGGGGTTCCATCCATTTACTCCCCGAAAAATTGTTCTTTTAACTGGAGCATTAGTTAGGAATAAAAAAAGTCTTGTAATTCACATTTCCGGTCACATTTTCCTTAAGATAAGGGGAGAAAAATTTCTTTACATTTCTTACCAACTTTTGAACTTCTAAAGTTTCTTTCGTTCGCCTTTCATTTTTTTAGTCTGTTGTACTACTAATTTTTTTCATATAGATAAATATTTTAAATTTAAAGATTCAGCTTATCTTACAATAATTTAATTTTACGGATAGCATTTTCAAATACATAAATAATATCAAATAACCTAAGTAGAAAAGCACTTTTTCCAAGTAAATTATTTTAAATATAAATGAATGTCTAAGTAAACTAGTTTAAATAAACGAAATCAATAAATATTATTTTTAGGATTTGTTTTATGTTCTTATTATAAAAAAGGACACGATTTTAAATAAATACGTAATGTATTGCAGAGGAAAAAGGCAGTGACTTATATCTATATATTTGCTACTCAAGAGCTATAACATCATACATAGTACTACAATACACATTCAACACAATTCTACAATATACATTCTTAATGCTAGTACATAATCTATACTTTTGTAATCTAAATTATGTTATTTAGTTAATTATTTTATTTTTATATATAACCATGATTTTTTGTGGCTATTTTAGTCTTTTTTTTTCATTTGTGCAATATTATAGTTTGACTCTGAGTTACAGTTTCAATAAAGTCCTATAAATAATGTCTTGTTTGTTTATAAGATTCGGAACTTAAATATTTATAACTCTCACACATGAATAACCCTTTTGAATGAACATTATTAATTAAACTGTTTATTCTATCATCGTTTATACATGGAAAAAAATTTTTTTTTTTCGTTTTACTCAATAAATTTTACATTAAGTTTGTGCTTTATTCTTCGTTTTTAGTAGAAAAAATGAAATTCATAATGCACTAAAAAAAGAAAAAAATTAAATTCCCTGTAATTTTACTATGATGAATGAGGAGCTTACATTTTGTCTTTTCATTTTATCAGCGATAGCTAAAATTTTTTATAGTACAGCTTTGACATATCGTGAAGCAATGAGAAGCTACATTTTAGAGGGAAAAAATTAAATTCCTTTTTAATTTAAATATGGGAGCTGCGATGGCTCAGGGGATAGAGCGTTCGCCTTCCAATGAGGCAAACCGGGTTCAAATCCCAGTTGATACGAATTCCGCATCCGGCTTGCACCAACCACAGTGCTGATGTGAAATATCCTCAATTGTAGACGGATCATGGGTTAGAGGCTCCTTGTCCTTAGGCTAACCGCGGGAGGTGCTCGTGGTCTTCCTCTCCATGCAACGCAAATGCGGGTTAGCTCCACCAAAAAGCCCTCCACGAAGGCAAATTTCTCTGCATACTCGATACAGGAGTTCCCTTGTCTTCCGGATTGGGTTCAAAATTACAAGACTGCGGAATAGAGTCGGCAGTTCAACGACGGTTATAAAATTAAATATAGGGTTACAAGTGTCTATTTAGAAGAAATTTGTGTCCGTTAACGGACCCTTCACAAAATATCTTTTCATAAAAACGGACCCTTCACAAAATATTTTAACTTAAAAACGGACCCTTCACAAAATGATTTTTCTTTTAATCGGATCCTTCACAGATTTGTTTATCTTCATTATTATTTTGTTAATCGAATAAACCCTTTCCGGGGCAAAAAACAAGAAAGATGGATGTAAACGAATTAAGTTTTGTCCTCGGCAGACGATTCTTCCATTATTCGTCCGAAATGAATATTCTGCTTTTAGCAGCGGATGCCAAATATTTGTGTGTTGCATCTCTAATTTAGAAGCAGCAATTGTTGTTTATTTTTTAAAATTTAAGTTTTGTAATTATAATTTTACAGTGTTGAGCATAATCTTGTATGTCTTTACAATTTAAAAACTTCTTGAAAAGTTTTTTTTTTTTTGCAATAACGGACCCTATTTGCACAAATTCATAAAAGCGGACCCTGGTTGAAAGAATGTGAGTAATTTTTTCACAATTTCACGAAAAAACGGACCTTTCACAAAATGTCTGGACAGACCCCTGGGTTAAAAGTCTTTTTGTCAAAGGATTTTGATGGACAATAAATGTTAATTGCTTAGGAAATTCTCCGATATTAAAAATATTTTTATTGGAGTGTATCAAAAAGTTAGTAAAGAGAGTAATAGTTATAATTATTAAAAACTCTGCATTATTCTTTAAATTACGATATTATAATTAAAATTTGGCTTTTGCCGAAATCGTCGTAAATAAAATAGTAGAAAAGAAAAAGCTACTTTTTATTACTGATTTATTTTAGTATTTATCGTGAATTTATTCATGAACATTAAAATTTTTTATTTATCGCGAATCCTCTGTTGCTTAACTTGAAAGTATAATGAAAGAAAAAGTGTCTAGTGAATGAATGCAGAAACGTGTATGAATTGTTATCACACAGACGTCAAGTCGTTCAAAGAGAGTTGGTATGTGGAATGTTTTTTTTTTCTTATTTCCTACTTTTTTTTAATGTTGAATATAATGTAACAACCGAAGGAGATTTCTCGCGCTTTTCGAGTTATGCAAAAGAGCGGGAAACCTTGGCCCTCCTATTATCCCTAACTGAGGTGGTCTATGAGTTTTCAAACGAAGTTATAAAAAAGATTAAAACAGTGGGAGACTAAAATTGTTTAACGCTCGTCACCTACTTTGTTTTTATTATTAGCGGTTCCCTTTCATACTTCACTCCCCCAGTTACAAAAAAGAGTTCCTCAAAGGACCTCGATGTCTTCTTTTCGAGCCCACGAGGAAAGGTTAAATGTTGTATGCTTTTTTTTTAATTCTGCCATAACTTGAGAAAAAAAATTAGTGACATTTTTAATTCAAAAAATAATCGTCGATGTTGATTTTGCGCCTTTTCGAAATAATGCGCCCATGGCATTCGCCATACTTGCCATACCCTAGATACGACACTGCGTCCAGCTAATAGACAGGGTTAGTCCTACGTCATCAACGACGTCACTAGCTCTCCCCGTTCCAAACAAAGTTTCGAACGGAGCAAACAATATGGCGCTTCTCATGTAGTTAAAAGTGGGTCAACTAAATCTTTGAATATATTAATATAGAGTCGAATTTAACCACTGACATGGCAAGAAAAAGTGTTGCATATATTAATATTACGTTAATCTCTTTTTATGATATTAATTGGAATAGCTTATTAATTGCAAATGATTATGAAAACTTTTTGTTTATATGATTGAGAGAATTTGTATTTAATATTTACCATATAAATTGTATTTATAATCTGGAAATCGGAAATTTGTGAATTTTATTACTTGGAAAAAGTTATTTCTAATTTATGTTTAATTTTTCTTAAAATATGTATATTATATTAAATCAATTTTTTTTATAATATTGAGACAACTTATTAATTGTAAATAATTATGAGAATTTTAAAACAAATTAAAAAGTTATGTAAGAAGCATGAATAAAGTCAGATAAATTAGTGAAAATTATAAAGCATTTTAGATACACGTTTTTAAAATAGCTCAAATTAATTGGTAAATTTACTAAAATTATAGGAAGTAAAAAAAAAAAAAACATTATATAAGCAAAAGAGTTGACAGGTCTTAAAACATATTTACAACCAAATTATGAAATAAATATGGATGACTTGAATGTTACGTTCACTGCAACAAATAGAATATTACTATGAAGGTAATTTAAAAAATTTTGATTTAGACTGTCAAATGCAAATCTTATTCTATAAAAAGTGATAACAGTAACATTTGCCAAAATAAAAGCTGTATAACTAAATATGCATACATACATTAAAGAATTAAGTTTCTAAATTAAAAAATTTCTTAAAAATTTGAATTATATTTATTTGAAATGCATGCGAAATTAATATTATTAAATAAGTAAAATTTAAACATCTATGTGAATACATAGAGTAATAAATATGAATGCAAATAAAAGTTTATGTATGGGATAAGTATGTTTTAAAGAATTCTAAAAAAATTCATGTTGCACTTTCTTATCGAATAGAATAGGAATCTGAGATTTTAAGATAAATTCATATATAACACCTAAAAAAAATTGTTCCTCTCACATTTTAAAATGAAAATTAGAAATTTAAAATTCTAAAATAATTTAGCTATTCTATATATTAAAATTCTGGAAACTAAACATAATATTGACCCTTTTAACATACCACTACACTGTACTATGATAACACTACACATTAATATAGCACTACACTATTAACGTTAAAAAATAATCTAATATTATTATTAGATAATAGATACCTTATTATCTAATAATGAGGTAACTTAATTTTCTCAAATAATTAATGCATAAAACTATAGTTAAAAACTAATTAATGATGATATTGACAAATATAAACAAGATAAAATCTCAAGTCAAAATAAATCTGAGTTTAAACTAAAACTCTGTGCAGATTTAAAATTAAATAAATTAGTTACATAATTTATTCCTATTTAGTAGTTAAAAACTAAAGCTTATGAGAATTAGCATCAATAATCAGAGAATCTTAAGCAAACAAAGTTTACAATAACTAAAAATTTTATCATCAGACATAATTAAATAAACAGACATAATTAAATAAACAGACATATTAGTATTGATAAATACAATCTAATTATAGATTAAAAATTAATTACAAAACGTTTTAAAACAATGCATGCCTATCCATAACTAAAGAAAAAAATTAGATGTAGGTCAAGAATATGTAACAAATTCTAAATAAAATAAGACATTATTTTAAACATGAAACAAGATTTAAAAATATTGACGCTTAGATTTTTATACATCAAAATTAAAGATAACATGACCATTTTGAAACTTTTTTTTATAGCATTTAATGCGCTTAACTCGTAAAATCTACTGATACTCCGTATAAAGAAAACTACTTAAATTAGGAATAAGTCCCTTAGAAGGGCTATATAAATTTATTTATTTCAATAATAAACTAAAAATCTTGCCGTCTTAAATTCACATAGGAAATGCCATTGAAATGGTTCATTCGAAAAATTGTTTGGAACGCGTTTGGAAGGAGGCGGGGTTTGACGTCATAAAATACGTCATCACTGTCCCTGTCTATACTCCGTTCAAGCTAATAATGACTAAAAATCCTCTTTCTCATAAGAAAAAGTCCTTCGCTCCACCCCCAATGTAGGGGACGACACTTCCAGTGTCCTTCACCCTCTGACCCTCAGGTCAAGGGGTCAATCAAATGCGTGGGAGAGGAATCAGGATCCTGACAATAATGTTACAAGCAATATTGATGAATATAATTATCGAATATTGTAATATCGAAAATGATAACATCGCGAGAGTTGTTGATACCACATTAAGGTGAATATTTATAAATTTCACTTGTTTAATGAAAATATCTGTCTTATGTAAAAAAAAAAAATAATGCACTCAAGCTAGATTGGAGAAATATCCCGAAAAATACCATTTAAAAATGATATTTTCGGTAGATATATTACGATATCAATATCACAATATCCCTCAACCCTACACTATTAATAGCTAATAAATGTTTTTTAGCCCTGATAATTTTTGTTAAAAAATTTGCAAAAGTAGTGAATCAGAAGTTTGAGTCAATAATTTCTTTGATGTCTTAGTTTTGGAATCATCTTTTCAGTTTAAGTTTTAATTTTTTTGTTTTGGAATAAAATGTGCCATAAGATATTTTTAAAGATTAAATCAGTTAATAGCTTTAACAAAAAAGCTGGGTAACATTTGATTGTTAATTATAATTTATTTATTATGAACGAGAGTAAGTTATTTACTCTTTAGATGTATAATTCTCTATCAATATACTATACTCACTAATCGTAAATACCTTATCTAGGATTTTAATGGCATATTTTTATACAATGGCTAAAAAATTTTATCTCAAACTTGAAAGTTAAATTGTATCTTAAATTTTACCTTCTTGAAAGCAATTGTGAAAAATCTTTTTACTGGTTATCAATGGTACATAATCGAAAATTTTAGGTATTGTTTCTTAAAATATATTTGTACACGGAATTAAAATCGATGAAAAAATTCATTTTAATTGGTATAAAACTTTTATGTAAATAAGGAAAGAAAAAGGTAAAATGTAGCAAATCATTTACAGAAAAGCTGAGATTTCCTAACCGTAATTCTGCACGAGAAAGACTGATTATTTTCTTAGTTTCTCAAAAAACGAACTTTTTTAAGAATTGAATTTGATTCAAAAATTAAAATGAATTTAAAAATACAAAATAATTTTCTTACAGCGCATAAAATGAACTTTTGTATTACCATAAAGACCAAAAACTGATCTTGATATTTTTTTTTCACTTATATAAGTGAAAAAATTTATATAAGTGAATAATATATGTCAATCACTTCTCTTATGAAAATGAATAATATATGTCAATAATTTCTGTCTCTAAACTTTGAACTATAGCTGCATTAAGAAGCGCACGGAGAAAAAAATGATTGGTGAAATTACCGTAATGTATGATAATGATATTTCTGCTAAGAAAGAGTCATAATTCTGGTTATTAAAACTAAAATATATGATATTTGAACTATTAATCAAAAGGTTTTTCCATTCATATGGTAACTGTACACTGGAAATTCTAGTTTTTAATAATTATAGCTCCTATTACCACACATTTAGAAACAAATACAAAACTGAAAAATAAATTTAACCGAATAAATGGTTTTAATGCGTTGATTTAAGTTATCATGATAAAAATACTAAATTTTACCACAATTACCAAATTTTATCAGATATAATTAAAACAAATTTTATTCTTAATTTCACCAAAATCATTACCAAAGAGCATCGGTAAAAATTAACAAGCTTTTTGATTTTTTTTCTGTAGAGCCAGAGACACGAAAAATTTTGCTGTATTTTTGTCCATACTTATTTTTCTCAGTGTTTTAAACACAATAAAAGACCTGTGAACAGCACAGTATTAACATATTAAAGTGCATATTCTCATAATTCTTTTAAGAAGTTGAAGTAAAAATATGTTTATCTAAGTTTATTTAATTAAAAAAAAGTATAAGTTATTAAAATCTGACGATTGGTAAAGTGAAGTTTAAGACATCAAAACTAATTTTAATTCTGAACGAAACTGAAAGGCATTTTAAATCATCAACTTTTTTTTCTTTATTATCCAAATTGTTGCTAATAATTTCATGACTAACGTGAATCACGTTTTAATCTTCTGAGGACAAAAATTTATCGATTCAGATAATGTTTGTGCCTGTTTTTCCCTAAAATATTAATTTCAGGCCTCTAATGAGTATATTTTGTAATTTTTTGACAAATATTCTAAATATGTACATATTAAAGATTTTGATGTGGCAGAATAAGCTGAGATACTAAACACTTGTAAATAAACTTTTGATTAAATGTAAACTCTGAAATAATCGTAATGATAAATATGAATAGATAAAAATTACTTATATTAAAGTAGCTAAGAATGGGGAACAGGAGAACTCCTGAGAATTCGTAATGTCATTACAAAAACTTAAAGCCGCTATAAAAAACTTGCAAGGATAATTAGATATATTTCTCGTTGCATTAAACTTAAGAATCCATCTAAAGTTAACATCGAACTTCTGATTAAATTGACGCAGTTTTATTAACGATTTATTAGCGAATAAAAATTCTGGTAAAAGTACCATACTGTATGGTAATGACATTTTTGGTAAAAAAAGAAAATAATAAGGTCAAGGAAATCAAAAAACACGATATTTAGACCATTCATTTGGTATATTTTCGTTTCCTATGGTAATAGTAGACTGGAGATTCTGATTTTCCAAATTGTAGTTCTTATTACCACACATTTAGTAAACTACACATATACAAAACTGAAACGGAACACGTGTACATTACCACACATAAACGAAACTGAAAAGTACATTTAACCGAATAAATGTTTGCTATGCTATGTTATCATGATCAGATTTACAAAATTTACCTCATTTGCCGAATTTTATCACTTATTGTAAAACCATATTTTATTGTTAATTTTGCCAAAATCATTACCTAAGCGATTCGGTAAGAATTGTTGAGCTTCGACGTGTTCCCATATAGTCGAGAAAATTTTCAATGCTAAAACTGCTGCGAAGAAGAAATCTGAGAAAAATTTGTTTTTAAATTACGATTTAAATCAATGAAATTTCTTATGTCTGCAAAATATTTAAATATCTGAATTAATAAACATTTAAAGAATAAATTATTAAAATCAATAATATAAAATGTATATAACCATTAAAATTAGGTTTGCAAATAGTTTTGCAATTTATGTTAACACATGTGATTCATGTAATTAGTTTTGGAGAAGTCAACAAAATTATAAATTGAAAATTAAATGCACAAAATAGGACATTTTAATCTCATTATTTACAAAAACTAATGTTGCAATAAGCTAGAAAAGACTGCTTTCAAAACTGCTTATGAATTCTGGCTTTTAAAGGATTTCAAGGGGAAGAAGTTTTCATTTCTTCTTCGGCAATTTAATCATTAATTAAATAACATTCCTTGAACTATGGATCTCACGAACAATGAGAACAACAATTTACTATTAAAAAATCCCATCATTATTTTAAAAGTTATTCATGGCAAGTTTAATTTTTCGCAACTGTAGAGCAATTGTTGAGCGTAAATATATAAATTGTTTATTTTTAAAAATAAAACTTTACTTGAAATATACTAAGTGTTCCATATGGGTTTAATTTTCATAAATGAAACTACTTTTCAAAAAGTGTGATAAATTCAACACTTATTTTTAAGTGTTTTTCTATAATTAGTTTATAACTATTTTTCATTTTAGTGTAAGAATAATAGTTAAAATTTTCAGAACAATCCAGTATAATGTGTTACATATGTAAGATGTTTTTACCCACAAATATTATATGTATTAAGGATGTAAATTAGTTTTGGGAAATCATCACTAACACTTCATAAATCAATATCATGTGCACAAAAATTTTCTGTTCCTTAAACATTTTAAGGCTTGGAATTGAGTAAGTAAGTTTTCCAAAATTCTGAATGCAACCAAATATTTAAGTGATAATTTACTATTTGAATTTCAAAGTTTTTACAGCACTTCTTATTCGTGTTGTCTATAAAACCTTATGAATATGAAAAATGAATATAAAGGTCTCATAAAGGAAAATTAATATCAAAGAATATATATGAATGTAAGTGAAAAATAATATAAAGATTTTCAAATTGAAAAGCATGTTTATTTGATTAGCATACACATTAGTCACACAAATCGTTCGGGAATGAATGTACCATGAAGTTACAAAAGGAATATACACAGATAAACAATTAAATAGGAAATCAGCATTTTATATTACTCCACAGTATCCGTAAATAGATAAATTTATAAAATGTCTTGAAGAAAAACTCTTTATGTTATAATTAATATAAAATGAAGTCAAAGTGTTATAATTTTACCGATAACTATACTAAACGTCATAATACTAGAGCTACAAAAACTGCATGTTGAAAAAAATATTGTTTTAAAATTACTATATTGTATGGTAATGAGATTTCTGTTAAAAGAAAACCATAATTCTAGCAAAAAATATTCTATAAATATAAATATTCTATATAACTATTTCCAAAATTGATAGATTTTCTCATTCAAATATCATTCTACTACAAATTATATATCCTCTCTACTTCCAGTGAAAACTTTTCTGCATAAATTATAAAATCTCTTATCATAATGCATTATTTTGAATACATGCATAATTTTATCACTAAATAAAATTCAAAATCTTTTAATTCACGTAAATAACTATAACTGTACACGTAGTAAAAAATTTTGGTAAAATTTTAGTCTAGTATGGTAATGATATTTCTGGCAAAATAATACAGTATTTAAACCATTACAGTATTATACAGTATTTAAGAATACAGTATTTAAACCGAAATATACAGTATTTAAACCATTCATTTGGTAAATTTTCCTTTTATATGGTAACGATTTACCATGAATTCTAGTTTTCAAAATTATGGTTCTTCTTATTGCAGATTTAGTAAAAATTACAAAATTTAGAAGTAAATTTAACCGAATAAACGGTTTTTATGACATGCATCTAAGATATTATAATAAAATTACCAAATTTTAGTACATTAACTACCAAATAACATAGAAATAAACCATATTTTTTATTTGTTTTATAAAAATTACTACCAAATTGCTTCGGTGAAATTTATTGAGCATGTTGGTGTTACTATAGAGCCGGAAACAAGATAAATTTTATCATATTTCGGAAGTTTTGAACATATTTTTCTCTCAGTGTGAAAAAAACAATGTACCTCAAAACAGGCTTGTCAATTTTGTGCAGATATGCTTTATAAAAAACAATCATTATTATTATTTTTAAAAGCTTACTCTCAAGTGTTGATTTGTAGTTCATAAGCCATTTAAAAAACGTGTAAGAAATCATCGGATGAAACGTATAAACAAGTTGCATCGGTGGTAAAACCATGTTTTATCTATTAACTTGAGTAAAAATACTATTCTAATGACTATATAAGTTTATTTATTCTTTATATTTCTTTTTTAACCTAAAAATAATGATACATAAAATCTGTTTAACTGTAGGAAAAAAGAAGCAAAAATTCCACAAGCTTTAAATCATTATTTTACTCTTCTTTTTTTAAAGTATATTTATAGAAAATAAATCAAAGTGATTTCAATGGAACAAGTGATATATTAACCCTGGCCAGAAGCCAACATATTTTTTAATAAGCCTTCGAATAAAAAATGTAATCAATCAAAAAAAGACGCTGAAATACAACTTGATAAATTTGTTTTAGCTAGTTTCGATAAAAGTAACAAAAACTATATCAGATTATATAAAGAACAAAGATGTATCACACTGAAAAATTGAATTTGCATTTTTCTTAATTTTCTTTTTTAAGACTTCTTTCGAGTACAAAGAAAAACAAATGCTACTATGTAAAATTTTGGTCTCAATTTTTCTGCAACATCTAGCATTTATTTAAAGAAACGTAACCAGCTCGAGAAGTAATTTCCGGCTTATCTCATTTTTATAGTGTTTTAGCATAAAAGTAGAATATTAGTTAAAAATATTTTATGTAATAAAATGAATAATTTTAAAAAAATAAAGAATGTATAAAATGTTAAAATTGAAATTTTAAACAGGATTATTCTCTTAAAACCATACCACAAGGAATTGCAACATATTATATAAGTCTATTATACTTTTATCTTATAATAGGGCTTATTATGAAAGTCTTAAAATTACAAAATGAATAGTAAAAGGAATGATACATTCTAAAGAATAGTCTGGTAAAAAGTGGCTATCTCTTATCGATATTATCTCTTCTAAAGAAGGAGATGGCTAAATGAGATTTGCTGATGATGAGATGGCCAAATACGATGAGTTGATGTTGAGATGACCGAATTTATAGCATCACTCCCTAATAATATTCCTCTGCTTTTTGCTTAGAAGCAAAGATTGGACTTTTTATGTGCTTAAAGGTCCAGCTAGTTGAACAAAAATAACCAACTCATTGAAAAACAACCGAATACTTTACTCACAAAAACATTTGACCCGTAAATAGGATTAAAATTTCACTTAGTTTTTGTTACCACAAAAGCAGTGCTTTGTTCAAGCTGTTAATTAAGTTGAACAGCTTTTAGCGAAGCTGGATTTGCTGCAATATATTAAAAAATATCGGAGGTATTTTAACTGGCCATATCTTCTCTATGGCCATTTGACCGAGACTTACCCTATAATTTTGAAAACCAAAATTTCTGACAAGAATAGAAATCAGACGAAAAATTATCAAATCAACGATTTAAATGCTGTATATTTCAGTTTGATTTTTAAGTTTATATTTACCTTTTTTTATCATAAATGTGTTTTATTTAACCGTACAAATATATATGCTTTCTTTCTGATTGAGAATCATGCTGATATGTTCTTAAGTGTTACTAAAAATAAAATTATTTAGCTAATATTTCACTATTACTAGAATTTTTTTTCTTTCAAAAATTCAAAAATCGAAAAATTTGGCAACTATCGATTGTTGATACTTCACAACAAAAAGAATTTAGGAAAATACCGGGAAGCTAATGCGTCTAATAAATCTCTGAAACATTTCTGATGATAAACCTAAAAGCCTTTTAAAAATTCAGAAACCTTGCCAATGAAAGTTCTAAAATTAGCCTGGAACCTTTCTGAAAAATTAAGAAGCCTTCCGCGCTTAAGTCAGAAATGTTCTTAGCTTAAATTAGAAACTTGGAGTGCCGGCCAGGTGACCGAGCGGTTAGCGTGCCTGACTGTGAAGCCATAGGCTGCGGGTTCGAATCCCGCTATGGGCATGGATGTTTCCCTCTCTAAATACACAAGAGGCGACCTTTGTGCAAAAATACAAACTAAGGTAGACAACGTTAAAGAGCACAAAAATATAATTAAAAGCAGACAGCTGTTTCGGATGCTCAAAAGGCAACCTTCATCAGTGCATCAGAAAGAAATGCGTTTGCGTTTATTATCAAAAAATTGGGTGCCTGGGCCGTGCAAAGAAAGAAATGAGAACTTGAACTGAGTTAATTTACGCAGTACCTGTCTCATCATTCACTGCTTCATCTAAGATATTGCCCGTGGGCGCCTAAAATAATGTCTTTAGAAAAAAGATGTTGAAGTCGTCTGGAGGGAGTAGTGGGCCTGGTGGATTGTAGTGGTGTCATTAAGGCTTGTTTTCTGGTAAAAGGGAACGAAGAAGCTGAACCAGCTCCTCGTTTTTAAGGAGTTCTTGCATCTCTCGGAAGATATGAAGAAATCTGGTGGCAGTATGGGTAGCACTCCTGTGCTCTCTGTTCTTTTGTTGTGGCTTTCGACGTGGTCTCGCTTCACAGCCTGTAAAACAGGCAGGATGTTCTCCTCTGCAGTTTACGCAGGTGGCAGGCAGGCTTCTTGGTTTAGTGCACTTGTATGTGAAATGATCACCCGCACATTTCATGCAGGCTGGATCAGATTGGCAGTTCTTTTGTGTGTGGCCAAATTTTTGGCATCGATAGCTGGATGTCATAACGTCCTCCTCTAAAACGTTCTATCTGGACTTTTGAAGATAGCATCTCTGAGGTGTTGAGGAAATCCGAGTTCTCCGGGCTATCTGGCAGTATAATCAGGAAAAGGGGGAGGAGCTTGTATCCTTCGCCACGCCTCTTCTTCAGTTGCTGTACTCTGATTGGACGTCGTCCATTTGCTGTGAGTTCTTTTTCCAAGATCTCTGATTTGGAATTTACTGATAGTCCTTTTATGAGAAATTTAAGATTTCTGCTTATGTTATGCAGTTTCTTGGTCTGTTCATGATCTGTAGTCTCTTCTGCTGAATGGGCTGCAGGTGGGACAACAGGTTCTGGGATGCTGATTGCAGGTGGGCTGCTTTCTGTTGATTCTGAGGGAGGATTTTTCTTCTTCCTTTTCTTTTTCTTTTTCGGAGGTTCGATGTCCTCTTTCTGTGTTTCTATATCGGTTGGCTCTGGTTTATCCTGTATTTCAGTGGGGATATTTGCAGTGATCTCAGTTGTTGGAGTAGGGGCTGTCTGCTCTGGCTTTGTCGGCTCTATTGGATTTGGAGTCGTTTCAGGTTCCATTGGCTCTGGGAGTAGTAGTTCTGCCTCGGCTTTTGGCTCCGTATCCTTCTTCTGGTCAACTGTAGTGGTGGGTATGGGTGGAATACTCTCCGGTGTGGGCTCCTTAGTCTTTGGGGGAGGGAGCTTCTTCGGTCTGGCATCTATGATTTTAATGGCTTTGGCGGCTGCACCGATGAGTCCCAGGTAGTATGAATCATTCGTTGAGAGATATAGCTGCATATATGCATGATTCAAATTAGTCATCTTTTCTGAATCAGAAGTGGTCGATAGTAGGAAGTCTATGAGTTGTTGGTGATCGTAGTCACTAGGCGGTAAATAACCGAGTTTATCTAACTTAGATACAGCATCGTCGGTAGATGAGGTCCGTGAGCGGCCGGGAGGGCTAACCTTCCCGCCGCGGGCAGTTCGATGAGACATGTTTCGCACAGAGCTAGACATAAAACGTCCGCACTCTGCAAAGGCTTGAGCTGGAAATCGAAAGAAATGAGAGAAAAATAGGGTAAATATATAGAAAAAGGTGACGTCACAAGGGGATTAGAGCAACGACCAATAGGAGGGAAGGGTGAAAGGATGACGACGAATGGGAAGCAAGGAACAAAAAGGTGGGGGGGGGGGTTAGTTAGGTTTAATCATAGATTTCCAAACAGGAGGAAGATAAGGAGCGCTGGATAGGTCATTGACCAACAGTTTGGAATTTTTGAAAATCTCATAGGACTCATAAAAATCTAAATCAAAAATTGAAGAACAATTTTGAATAACTTTAGAGGAAGAAAAATCAAAATTATGATTAGATTCCCAACAATGTTGGGCAATAGATGAGAGTTTAAATTCTTGTTTTTTGACATAGGCTTCATGTTCCTTGACACGGCACTTTAAGGCACGCTTAGTTTGGCTAATATATGACAGGCCGCATTGGCAATTAATTTGGTATATACCCCAGCTACTTTGACTGTCAATGGGCTGCTTGAGATTAGAAAATTTTATCTTATTAATGGGACTGAAAATAATATTAAAATCAAACTTCCTTAGGATATTAGCAACTTGACGACTTATTTTAGGAAAATAGGGTAAAATGACTAAATTGTTAGAAAATTCTTTGGAAGGTTTATCGGCATGTGATTGTTTAGTTAAGTTTTTATAAATATTATCAATAATGTTAGGAGAATAACCTCTGTCATGAGCAATGGCTTTGATGTAATTTAATTCTGCATCAAGAAGATCATCGTTAGAACAAATATTTACCGCATGGTAGACAAAATACCGAAAAGATGCAAGTTTTTGGTTGGGAGGGTGGGAGGATTTGTAGTGAGGGAGAAGAGAAACAACAAAAGGTTTACGAAAGACAGTAGTATGGAATGAATTATCATTCCGATTCACAGAACATCTAAGAAAGAAACTTTTTGATCAGAGATTTTGGTTGCCCTATTCCAAGACGATTTTTCCATTGCGTCAAAATTTGAATTTAGATTAGGCACTCTGATGTGTAAATGGTACAATTCGCGTTCAATACTGGATAGTTTATTCCTAGTTTCATTAATGACGGCTCTAAGGAGAGGAAGAATCTTGTGAATTCTTCACAAGACTCAAATTTTGACGCAATGGAAAAATCGTCTTGGAATAGGGCAACCAAAATCTCTTCAAAACATAGCTTAAACCTGAATAATAAGTTGAATAAACTCATCAAAGTTAATGATAAAAACCTGGCGTTAGTTTGCCTGTTGTTAATCAAAATTCTGTAGTTAATCTCTCAAATATCACTCTTACTGATGTTCAAATTAATGCTTTAAAACTTAACAATAATTTTGCTATTTCAACTCGACCTTCATTACCTAAACTCATTGCTCCTATCGAAAAATCTTTTAAATTCAGTAAAATTAATGATGCTCAAAAAGATTCTATCAGACACTTTATTGCCAATACCGTAGACTTCAACTCAAAAATATCTAATTCAAACCTTAGCATTTCCTCTAAAGTAATTCTTAAAGATATAAAGTCCAATCCCAACTTAATCGTTACCAAAGCTGACAAAGGTGGTCAAATTGTTCTTCTAAACGAAATAGACTATTTGGAGAAATCTAAACAACTTATTCTTGATGGTCCTTATAAAGAAATTCCCAAAGATCCGAGCACTAAAGAATTAAATGTTATAAAATCAACTATTAAATCCTCTATGTTAATTCCCAATAGACTTAAGGTTGTTTTGACTCCCTCTGTTTCTCATTGCGCTAGATTTTATACTTTACCTAAGTTACATAAAGTTGGCACTCCTTTTAGACCAATTGTCTCCAACATTGGTACCTCGTCTTACAAACTCGCAAAATTTTTAGTTTTTGTCTTCTCCCCTCTTCTTGGTAATAATTCTTTTACTACCAAAAATTCCCTTGAGTTTGTTAAAGAAGTTAAAAATCTAAAACCTAATGGTTATTTGATGGCCTCATTTGATGTAAAATCACTGTTCACTAATGTTCCTGTTGAGGGGACTTTGGAATGCCTAAGACTTAGACTTTCGGAATATCATTTTTCCCAATATGAGGTCGATGAATATGTTAACCTTACCCGTGTTTGTTTACAACAAAATACTTTCGCGTTTGACAACAAATTTTACCGTATGACCAATGGTCTTGCCATGGGAAATCCTTTGAGCCCTATACTTAGTGACATCTATATATGCATTATTTTGAGAGTAAACTATTCAAAATCTTAACTTTCCCCTTTTATAAAAGATACGTTGATGACAGTTTTGCTTTGTTAGAGGAAAATAATTGTAATTTAGATCAAATCCTTAATGTTATGAACAGCATTGATTCTTGCATTCAGTTCACCTTTGAATTAGAGTCTGATCAAAAACTTCCTTTCTTAGATGTTCTTGTGACTCGGAATGATAATTCATTCCATACTACTGTCTTTCGTAAACCTTTTGATGTTTCTCTTCCCCCTCACTACAAATCCTCCCACCCTCCCAACCAAAAACTTGCATCTTTTCGGTATTTTGTCTACCGTGCGGTAAATATTTGTTCTAACGATGATCTTCTTGATGCAGAATTAAATTACATCAAAGCCATTGCTCATGACAGAGGTTATTCTTCTAACATTATTGATAATATTTATAAAAACTTAACTAAACAATCACATGCCGATAAACCTTCCAAAGAATTTTCTAACAATTTAGTCATTTTACCCTATTTTCCTAAAATAAGTCGTCAAGTTGCTAATATCTTAAAGAAGTTTGATTTTAATATTATTTTCAGTCCCATTAATAAGATAAAATTTTCTAATCTCAAGCAGCCCATTGACAGTCAAAGTAGCTGGGGTATATACCAAATTAATTGCCAATGCGGCCTTTCATATATTGGCCAAACTAAGCGTGCCTTAAAGTGCCGTGTCAAGGAACATGAAGCCTATGTCAAAAAACAAGAATTTAAACTCTCATCTATTGCCCAACATTGTTGAGAATCTAATCATAATTTTGATTTTTCTTCTTCTAAAGTTATTCAAAATTGTTCTTCAATTTTTGATTTAGATTTTTATGAGTCCTATAATATTTTCAAAAATTCCAAACTGTTGGTCAATGACCTATACAGCGTTCCTTATCTTTCTCCTGTTTGGAAATCTATGATTAAGCCTAACTAACCCCCCCCCCCACCTTTTTGTTCCTTGCTTCCCATTCGTCGTCATCCTTTCACCCTTCCCTCCTATTGGCCGTTGCTCTAATCCACTTGTGACGCCACCTTTCTCTATATATTTACCCTATTTTTCTCTCATTTCTTTCTGATGCACTGATGAAGGTTGCCCTTTGAGCATCCGAAACAGCTGTCTGCTATTAATAATATTTTTGTGCTCTTTAACGTTGTCTACCTTAGTTTGTTTCTCTCTCTCTTTGTGCTGTCCTCTGTTGTGTGTGCGTATGATGCGTGAATGTGGCCCACCATATAAACGGGTTTGTGGCAGTGTGGCGTGGGCAATGTTGCTCGCCTCCGTGACTTTGGTTCACAGGTGCCCACTGGGTAACGCGAAATGAGCAACAATTCTGGCATAGTATAGGCCAGGGGTCTCCAAACTTTCCAGCCATAGGGCCATACTGATTACTCCAGTGAGTTCCGAGGGCCAAAACCATGTTATCATTGTTGCCGGTGGTAAAAAGTGAAATAGTCCACTGATGAAAAAAAAAAGTACGCAACGTTTAAAAAAGGCTGCAAATCGGACTAAAGTCCGCAAAACGGCAACACTGCATATTATTAATTTTCCTGTCATTATCTGTAATTTCTAGATTAGTCGTACAGTACGAGCCATGAGGAGTAACGTGGCAGTGTGTATCTTCTATCGCTAACAGATGGCGCTAATAGCACGCACAGAATAATCTCGTTGGTTCGAGAAAGTTCTGGTGTCTTCCACTCACTTCTAGATGGCAGTAATTGGAATATATAAGAAGGCTATCTTGCCCTAAATCTGAAACCCCCAACCATCCATCTGATTCCTTCAAATATATGTGGGATTTCAGCTCCTGAGGTAAACCATCCTTTATCCCAGGGGTTTCCAACTGGCGACCCGGGGGCCGCATCCGGCCCGCAAAGCCTTTTTTTGTGGCCCGCGAGCTAAAATATATTAGTTGTCATTTTTTTGCGGACAATCTTCGTAAAATATCAATGTGGGTTTAAAATACTTTTCTCGTTAATAAAAATCTAATTTCTTCGTTTCTGTGAAATTTAGCACACCAACGGAGCAAAAAAAATTTTTTCTCAGGTTTTGCACCCAGGAAAATATTTATTCAACTACAAAAATAATCGTGTATGTAGCTCTATTTTATTTCATTTTTTTGTATTTTGTAAATATAATTTAGCATGCGCGTATCAGAAATTTTCTCGAAGAAATTATCCGACTTAACTCTTTGAAACCGCTGACTCATTTTGGAAGAAAATATTTACACACACATTTGTAAATTTTAAATGTAAATATTTATTCTCTTTTGGTTACAGCAGACAAATCTCAATTTTCTCATTGAATATTTTGTGTGCTACTATGTAAGTTTTAATACCAACCTTTTTAAAGTTTTATATCTTTACAATTGGATATCTTTTGCACATTATTTGTTTAATACATAGGTGCACATTAAAGTTATTGTAGCCCGAATTTTTATTATTTACTTAATATTTTTAAAAATATTATTAATAACAATTAAATATTTTTAAAAATCTACTTCTTATTTTAATTTGTAATTCAGTACTTTTGTTTTGTACAACTTATTAAAAATCTGACAGTAATATTTAATGTTCTTTCAAACATAAAAAAGTCCTTCATAAAATTTTGATAAAGTTGTGGCCCGCCATTTGATTTGTGTTTTTAATTGTGGCCCGCGGCCTCATGTTAGTTGGAAACCCCTGCTTTATCCTATCTGCCACTACCAATTCCTTCAATTGTTCTAATGTCGTGACCCCCCTCGATTCCATATAGATCTCTAAGGACTCCTTAATTTTAACGCCGAATTGAGTATGAGACTCGTTAATACTTCTGTAGCAGTTATCAAAATTGTTTTTATGCTGAAAGGGAGTTATTCTAAATTCTTTCAGTGTGATTTATTTAATTTTTTCAAAACTTTCCAAATCCCCTTCCGCTAGATTTGCGCTCAGCCCCCTTACTTTGCCCGTTAAAGCTACCACCATTATTCTCCCTCTATATTCCTCGGGCACCTTATAGAAATTCAGCAAATACTCCACGTCTCTAAAGTAAAAGCCCCATTCCTCCGCCTTTGTCGGAGGTTCCCCTAAAGCCTTAGTCAAAGTGTTTAAGTGTCCATGAAAAGTGTTGTCTTGGTTTGTACTATTGTCCTTCTCCTGAAGATCATTCCCTTTATTTGCGCCCCTCACCTCTAATTCTTTCATTCTTAACTCATGCTCCCGTTTCCGCTCCTCTCGTTCCCGTTCCTGTTTCCGTTCTCGCTCCTCTCGTTCCTGTTTCCATTCCCGCTCCTCTCGTTCCCGTTCCCGCTCCTCTCGTTCCCGTTCCTGTTTCCGTTCCCGCTCCTCTCGTTCCCGTTCCTGTTTCTGTTCCTCCTTCCGTTCCCGCTCCTCTTTAATCCCACTCAAAACCTCTTTAGTATATTGCTCGTTGTAATCTGAACTCCCGGTGATCAATGCTTTTAACTCAAAAATCTTGACGTTCTCGGAAACCGTTATCCCAAGCTCCTCAGCTAGGACTATCAAATCTTGCGTTTTAGCTTTTGCAAGAAAACTCATGCTGACAATATAAATTTAATTTCTTAAACACAAAAAAAATACTCCTATTTAAAAATAAACCTTACAAAAATAAAACTTAGCAACACCTTCCCCTATACTCATATACCGACCTTCTATTATGAAATTTACCACCTCATATGGAAACAAAACATGTTCAACAAAATTTGTATCATGCAATATTCAACACATGCAATATTCAAACATTACTTCACAATACACATAAATACAAGTTACTCTTTTCAACTTTCATTGCAAAATAATAAAATTTCGTACTCTATTGGTACATCTAATCTATACACCTTTACTTTCCCCAAAATTAAAACTCTTAAATTTCATAGATTCTACAGTCATAATAATTAACCATTTGATCATTTAAGCAAAAGCAAACACCTTCCTTGACCCTTTTTTTCCCGTCCAAAATTATTTTAACAGAATGCATTATAAATAATAATCACTACTAAATAATAATAAACCAAGAACCTTGTTTACTCAGCTCGCTATTGACATATAAAAACACAATCTTTAAATAATCCTACACTTTTTTACAAGCTATTGGATCAATACTCTTCTTCTTTCATATATACTCTTAGTAAAGCTATAAAAAAAATTACACTCTTAACAAACCAACACACTAAGTTACTTAGAAAGAAACATCAAATCATTACTTATTATACTTATCAATAATAATCATACTCATTAATCACACAAACAATACTATAGCTAACTGGTTCACTTTAAACCAAAACAAAGTAACTTATCCCTTTAACTAACTACCCTTTTTGTTAAACTTCTACCCAGAAATGTGAGCGTGTAATTTATCTTTTCATGCATGGGATAAAGCTTACCCCCCTTTATCTTTTCAATTGTCCTCTTTGGCAGATAGTCGATGTTGAAACCACGCTCTATTCTTTATGGTCACGGGGGGTAGCACTGGCTACCTATCGCCTCCGGCGATAATATAGTCCCTTTCCAGTACCGTCTTTTCAACTCCCGTCAATGTTGTCAGTCCGCAGTCACCCTTTCCTTCAGGCAGAGGCGTATCTATGGAAAGAAGCGCCAATGGCAAATCTCGCACTTGCGCCCTTCCTAAAATATTTATAATCTCTTAAATAAAAGCATTGTTTGAAGTATTTAAGCATTTTGGCAATATTGCAAAAAGAGCCGTGGTGGCTCAGGGGATAGAGCACTCGCCTTCCAACGAGGTGGGCCGGGTTCGATTCCCTGCGATGATTGCTCGACACGATTTCCGTATCCGGCTTGCACCTACCACAGTACTGACGTAAAATATCCTCCTTGACGGATCATTGGTTACCCTTGCCGTCAGACTAAGCGCGGGAAGCTTTCGTGATCCTCCTCTCCATGTAACGCAAATGCGGATTAGTTCAATCGAAAAATTCCTCCGAGAAGGCAAATTTCTCAAATGCTCGATACAGGAGTTCCCTTGTCTTCTGAATTGGGTTCAAAATTACAAGGCTGCGAAGTTGAACATTAGCAGTCATAAATTCAAACTATTCGATCGGCTGTTCAACAACGGTTATAAAATTTTCCAAAAAGATTGCATTGCATTTTTTTTAAATAGATTAATAAATAAATAAAAATTAACTATAACAATAAAATTATCTCTTTTTAATTGTAATGCATTCACGTGTGTTCGAAATTAGCATTAGTTAGGAATAAAAAAAGTCTCCTTTATCATATTTAAAGAAGATTCTCTTGCGTTTCTTCAATCGTCCAATAAAAATTCTAACAATTTGTTTAATTAAGCAACAAATATAATTAGGTAACAAAAATACTCACACGCAACAAATGTCTCTGGGTTAAAGAAAAACTGTAACATAACCGGATTATTACCCATTATTTCTAAAATTTAAACTGAATGAAATTGATTGTTTTTAAACATAATCATGCTTTGCTAATACCAAAACAATAAAATCATCGCGATATAATAAATTCATTAAAGATCACAGTGCAAATAATTGCGATTTGTTATGACAATTACAATCAAATCAAATTATGAAAAATTCTCTTCGCATCAGAATGGAACAAATTAGAGAAAAAGCAGAAAAAAAATTAAACAGATTTGAATTATAAGTTTTTAGACGTTCAGTGCGCAAAAAAAATGAAATAAATAAACGGAGTACCCTGATAACTTTTCATATAATAATCAGATCTTCACGTTCTTCTCATGTCAATGGTTCAAGGAGGTGACTTAAGGTAATTAGGTAAGGTAAGGTAAAAGGTTAAGGTAAGGTAAAAAAAGGTAATTTAACAAGGAAAAATACTATATTGTAGAAAGGTAATTTTACAAGGAAAAATACTGTATTACTTTAAAAACAGTAACAATTTTTTTCAAATAATATAATATGTAGTGATATAAATATAATGTAAGTGATATGTATTGTAATAGACTTATAAAATTTAAAAAAAAAAAGTAATTATTTAATCTCATTTTTTTTTTAAAGGAAGAAAATTGTAATCTGAAATAAAATAAAAGATATAGGGGAAAGTATAATGCATTAGTTTAAATATTTAGGAAATGATTACTTATAATCAAAGAAAATCCTTGTATTACACGTTGCTCACTTAAATCTATGAATCAATTATAAAAGCCCAGAAGCTGCATCAAAATAGATTATAAAAATCTAAAGACTTCAAATATTTGATGTTCTTGTCTTAAATTTTGAAACATTAACTAAAACGAGCAGAATTTTTTGTATGAGCGCCTAACTTCTTATAACGCCTGTCCTTTATTTTTCAAAATTGTGGGGTGTATTCATTATTAAATCGTTTCATTGGTTTAAATTATTTGTTGAGCGAGGCAGAGGAACCTCCTATTTTCAGTATTAGTGGAGGTGATTCCCACCATGGGTGGCAAAAATCTCCTGTTGTGGAAGGATTTAAGCTAATTTATAGAAGGGGTTCTATTTTAAATCTATTCAGCAGATTCCAAAACGTTTTTCAAAGAGATTTTAACCCCTGATAAAATTGAAGATTTACAAGCATTTCACTACAGAATAATTAGTCTGAGCTAGACTGGGACACCCCATGGTTTTCACATCTCTCAGTCATCCCTCTGGTCATCATCTGGCCATCTGGTTTTTCTGCCTGAAGGGGTTCCATCCATTTCCTCCCCGAAAAATTGTTCTTTTAACTGGAGGTCTCACTTTCCTTAAGATAAGGGGAGAAAAATTTCTTTACATTTCTTACCAACTTTTGAACTTCCAAAGTTTCTTTCGTTCGCCTTTCATTTTTTTAGTCTGTTGTACTACTAATTTTTTTCATATAGATAAATATTTTAAATTTAAAGATTCAGCTTATCTTACAATAATTTAATTTTACAGATAGCATTTTCAAATACATAAATAATATCAAATAACCTAAGTAGAAAAGCACTTTATCCAAGTAAATTATTTTAAATATAAATGAATGTCTAAGTAAACTAGTTTAAATAAACGAAATCAATAAATATTATTTTTAGGATTTGTTTTATGTTCTTATTATAAAAAAGGACACGATTTTAAATAAATACGTAATGTGTTGCCGAGGAAAAAGGCAGTGACTTATATCTATATATTTGCTACTCAAGAGCTATAACATCATACATAGTACTACAATACACATTCAACACAATTCTACAATATACATTCTTAATGCTAGTACATAATCTATACTTTTGTAATGTAAATTATGTTATTTAGTTAATTATTTTATTTTTATATATAACCATGATTTTTTGTGGCTATTTTAGTCTTTTTTTTTTCATTTGTGCAATATTATAGTTTGACTCTGAGTTACAGTTTCAATAAAGTCCTATAAATAATGTCTTGTTTGTTTATAAGATTCGGAACTTAAATATTTATAACTCTTACACATGAATAACCCTTTTGAATGAACATTATTAATTAAACTGTTTATTCTATCATCGTTTATACATGGAAAAAAAATTTTTTTGTTTTGTTTTACTCAATAAATTTTACATTAAGTTTGTGCTTTATTCTTCGTTTTTAGTAGAAAAAATGAAATTCATAATACACTAAAAAAAGAAAAAAATTAAATTCCCTGTAATTTTACTATGATGAATAAGGAGCTTACATTTTGTCTTTTCATTTTATCAGCGATAGCTAAAATTTTTTATAGTACAGCTTTGACATATCGTGAAGCAATGAGAAGCTACATTTTAGAGGGAAAAAATTAAATTCCTTTTTAATTTAAATATGGGAGCTGCGATGGCTCAGGGGATAGAGCGTTCGCCTTCCAATGAGGCAAACCGGGTTCAAATCCCAGTTGATACGAATTCCGCATCCGGCTTGCACCAACCACAGTGCTGATGTGAAATATCCTCAATTGTAGACGGATCATGGGTTAGAGGCTCCTTGTCCTTAGGCTAACCGCGGGAGGTGCTCGTGGTCTTCCTCTCCATGCAACGCAAATGCGGGTTAGCTCCACCAAAAAGCCCTCCACGAAGGCAAATTTCTCTGCATACTCGATACAGGAGTTCCCTTGTCTTCCGGATTGGGTTCAAAATTACAAGACTGCGGAATAGAGTCGGCAGTTCAACGACGGTTATAAAATTAAATATAGGGTTACAAGGGTCTATTTAGAAGAAATTTGTGTCCGTTAACGGACCCTTCACAAAATATCTTTTTATAAAAACGGACCCTTCACAAAATATTTTAACTTAAAAACGGACCCTTCACAAAATGATTTTTCTTTTAATCGGATCCTTCACAGATTTGTTTATCTTCATTATTATTTTGTTAATCGAATAAACCCTTTCCGGGGCAAAAAACAAGAAAGATGGATGTAAACGAATTAAGTTTTGTCCTCGGCAGACGATTCTTCCATTATTCGTCCAAAATGAATATTCTGCTTATAGCAGCGGATGCCAAATATTTGTGTGTTGCATCTCTAATTTAGAAGCAGCAATTGTTGTTTATTTTTTAAAATTTAAGTTTTTTAATTATAATTTTACAGTGTTGAGCATAATCTTGTGTGTCTTTACAATTTAAAAACTCCTTGAAAAGTTTTTTTTTTTGCAATAACGGACCCTATTTGCTCAAATTCATAAAAGCGGACCCTGGTTGAAAGAATGTGAGTAATTTTTTCACAATTTCACGAAAATTCTGATGGACATTAAATGTTAATTGCTTAGGAAATTCTC
This sequence comes from Parasteatoda tepidariorum, assembly GCF_982258835.1. Classification (NCBI taxonomy): domain Eukaryota; kingdom Metazoa; phylum Arthropoda; class Arachnida; order Araneae; family Theridiidae; genus Parasteatoda; species Parasteatoda tepidariorum. The sequence continues at coordinate 8,225,020 of NC_141765.1, forward strand.
CGATATTAAAAATATTTTTATTGGAGTGTATCAAGAAGTTAGTAAAGAGAGTAATAGTTATAATTATTAAAAACTCTGCATTATTCTTTAAATTACGATATTATAATTAAAATTTGGCTTTTGCCGAAATCGTCGTAAATAAAATAGTAGAAAAGAAAAAGCTACTTTTTATTACTGATTTATTTTAGTATTTATCGTGAATGTATTCATGAACATTAAAATTTTTTATTTATTGCGAATCCTCTGTTGCTTAACTTGAAAGTATAATGAAAGAAAAAGTGTCTAGTGAATGAATGCAGAAACGTGTATGAATTGTTATCACACAGACGTCAAGTCGTTCAAAGAGAGTTGGTATGTGGAATGTTTTTTTTTCTTATTTCCTACTTTTTTTTAATGTTGAATATAATGTAACAACCGAAGGAGATTTCTAGCTCTTTTCGAGTTATGCAAAAGAGCGGGAAACCTTGGCCCTCCTATTATCCCTAACTGAGGTGGTCTATGAGTTTTCAAACGAAGTTATAAAAAAAATTAAAACAGTGGGAGACTAAAATTGTTTAACGCTCGTCACCTACTTTGTTTTTATTATTAGCGGTTCCCTTTCATACTTCACTCCCCCAGTTACAAAAAAGAGTTCCTCAAAGGACCTCGATGTCTTCTTTTCGAGCCCACAAGGAAAGGTTAAATGTTGTATGCTTTTTTTTTAATTCTGCCATAACTTGAGAAAAAAAATTAGTGACATTTCTAATTCAAAAAATAATCGTCGATGTTGATTTTGCGCCTTTTCGTAATAATGCGCCCATGGCGTACGCCATACTTGCCATACCCTAGATACACCACTGGTAACGAGCCCTCATCCCCCTTCTTCCCAGAAAACTATCCCCAGATGGCGCCGCTGGCGCATCAGAAGTAATAACTTTTTATTTTTAAAAAACTTAAAAAACAGTAGATGTAATGTAACTAGAGACGCGTTATGCAGCGCTAATAACTAACTCTATATTTTCGTCACTTTATAATCATCATTTACCATTCAATGTAAATTCATCTTCATCTATTTGTAATTAAAACCAAAAAAGGTTGAATAATCGAATTGGCGGTCTAAAGGTAAGTGGAACATTTTCCACTATTCATATAGAAAGCAAGAATTCATTTTAGAGGATATGATTAAAATTGGAAAAATTAATGATTACTATTGACTTTTGGTCAGGGATAGTAAATAAAAATTAATTGGGTATAGGAAATCGCTATGACGAAAAAGTTGTACATGTGGGAACGAGGCGTAGCGTTCTCACGTTTTTACGGAACCAAAAACAACATCAAAAGATAAAAATAAACATTTTTATTTTCCGGAAAAATGATAGAGTCACAAAAGCTGCGTGACTAACCTAAAAGTAAATTAAAATTCAAAATAGTGTATAACAGAGTAGTAGTAGTTTTGTGGTTTTACAGATACATTTATATACCGGAGAAAATGTGCGATGAATAATTACGACATCAGTATCCTGCAGTCAGTTGCAGTTAATTTCTGACAGCAGAAAGAATATCAGGATGAGAGGTCACAGGTCCGGTATTCCGATCCGCAGGTCTGATCTAGCGAACTCTACATATACTTAAGGAAAGATTAAATTGTTAAAAGTATTTTTGGTAACAGCAGCAGATGATATGGCCAGGGACTGTCCCGTTGATGATATTGAAGCAAGACAATTGTCAACCAGTAATCCAGCAAATCTAGTTAAGTGATGACCCTAAGCTATGTATAAATATGTAACAGAACATTGTACAAATATATTTGGATACTTAAGAAATATTAGTTATAAGATAGTAAAACGCAGAGACATGATAAAAAACAATTTAATGGCAAGCAAAAATTAAGCACAAGATAAAAATATAAAGCCCTAACATATGTAAGATAATGTAAAAAAGCATTGCAAGAGCCTAAGTGGAATTAAAATCAAAAACTAATGAGAATATAAACACTGACTTTGATATTCATATATGACAGCAATAAAATGAAATTGTCACCGAACAAGTTAAGAGAATTAAAAAATTTTAATTATTAAAGAAATGATGGATCTAGCTTGATGAAAAGCACTTAACTGCGTTTTTCATCATGAAGATTGTTTACAAATTGCTATGGAGAATAGAACACCATTAATAATGGAAAAGTGATGTGACTCTAAAAATTTATATAAAATCAGAAGAAGGGGATAAAATAAAAAGAAAGATGTCGTTTAATCAGAAACAGTTGGGAGAAAGAAATATAAAAATTTTAGATAAAAATATAAGCAGCAAGATATTAATTAAAGGGTACAAAGTCAGCATTAACAAATGGCAAAATGTAACATAGCGAAAACCTATACTCAATTGCGACATATTTTGTAAAGATACCGATAATAAAAGTACCAGACAGCCAGAAATTAAAAACTTGATAAATTCAGATAGATAATCGCATAGGCGTTCGCAATAAGATGTTTTTGACCAAGAATGAGATCGAAAAAATGTTAAAGTGAGTAGCCAAAGTTAGCGAAAGATTCCACTTGTAGTGGATGACACGTTAATATGGAGGTCTGATACTCTAAGCCTAAATCAATGGAACATCGGATTTCAAACACTCAAAAATGGAAAAATTGGCCACCCGGAGGCCGGAAAAGACTTACCTGGAATGCCTTTTGGGATTACATGTCGAATTTAATTAACTTCGGGATGAAAAAATGGATATTTCTTTCTTTTAGAAGATGCTTTTGAGGACTCCATAGGAAATGTTGTTTCGTTGGTGGGGATCTGGATCAGCTTTTCCCTATGGTATACTGCCATACAAATCTTTATGGTTACCATTGGCCTATGGTATACTGCCATACAAATTTTTATGGTTGCCATAAGAGAATGGTGACGCGCCATATAAATGCCATACAGGTCTCTACCGTTACCATTGGCCTATGGTATCTTGCTACACAAATTTCTATGGTATCCATAGGCTTATGGGGTTTTGCCATGCAAATTTCTATGGTAACCATAGGCGTATGGTATCCTGCCATACTAATTTCTATGGTAGCCATAGGCTTATGGGGTTGTGCCATACAAATTTCTATAGTAACCATAGGCGTATGATATCTTGCCATACAAATTTATATGGTAGCCATAGGTTGCCATAGATTACCATAGGCTTCTCTATGGCAAATTTTCCTAAGGGTGACCTTTTTGTATCGATTAATTAAATATTACATAAATTTCTACGATTATAATAATTAATAATATAAAACTAAAAAGACATTTACCTAAATTTGTAGCATTAATGACTTTGAAGCTCTAAAATCTGACATGTTCACATATTTCACAAAAAAAAAAAAAAAAAAAAAATCCGAAATAGTTACTGAAAATAGTTACTTTTAATCATTTGATATTAAATATTCGGAAAATATTTCACATTGTGCGTTCACATGGTGTTAGTTCTTTCAGAATGTCACAACCACCTAATTTCGCTTTCTATTGATTACTTAAAATTATAACTAGGACCATACATTAACATTAATTTTCTCTTAAAGTATTCTTTTTCATGTCTCCATGGAAATATTTGGTATACTTTTTCTTTTACATAATCGACAGAAGTCAAATAACCATTAACCACCAAAGATCATTTGTGAGTAGACATAATACTGCAAGTGGGAATTTCTATCAATAAGAAAAGAATTCTCATTGATAACCTAACAAGTCATCATATCCCTTTCACTTACTGTACAAGTTAAAGAATTAAACCCATCAATGTACTAAATCCATTTAGAATCACTGGAAATAATATTTAAAAGAGTTTTAACAATTGCCATTACTGAAAAAATTTTGTGTTGTAAACAGTAAATTTGTCTTTAATTAAGGGACCGTCAACTGCCGTACAATGTAAAAAATGAATACTCAAATATCACGAAACTTATCTTTGTTTTGGATAAAACCCGTTTCCTGGTATATGCTCCGAGCAAATTTTTTGTCAAAGTGACAAAATAACTATCTTATTTTATTTCATAACCGTCGTACAATTGATCCAATTTTGGGTTTACGACTATTAATGTTCAACTCCGTAGCCTTGTAATTTTGAACCCAATCCAGAAGACAAGGGAACTCCTGGATCAAGTATCGGGAGAAATTTACCTTCATGGAAGACTTTTTGATGAAACTAACCTGCATTTGCCTTACATGGAGAGGAAAACCGCGAAAACCTCCTACGGTCAGCCTGACGGCAAGGAGATTCCAAGCCATGATCCGTCTACCTCTGAGGATATTTTACGTCAGCACTGTGGTCAGTGCGAGCCGGGTACGGAATTCGTAACGATCAGCCATAGCTGGAATTCGAACCCGGATCACCTCATTGGAAGGCGAACTCGCGATTCCCTGATCCACTACGGCAACGAAATATCTTATTTTATTTTTTAACAGTCGTTGAACTGCCGACCCAATTTTTTGTTTTGCGGTTACTAATGTTCAACTCCGTAGAATTGCAATTTTGAACTCAATCCAGATGGCAAGGGAACTACTGGATCAAGTATTGGGAGAAAGTTGCCTTCGAGGAGGACTTTTTGATGAAACTAACCCACATTTGCCTTACATGGAGAAGAAAACAACGAAAATCTCCCACGGTTAGCCTGACGGTAAGGGGACTCTAACCCATGATCTGTCTACCACCGATGATATTTTACATCAGCACTGTGGTCGGTGCAAGCCGGATGCAGAATTCGTATCGTCCAGCCATAGCTAGGATTCGAACCCGGATTACCTCATTGGAAGGCGAATGCTCTATCTCCTGAGTCATCACTGATCGCTATGAAATCTCGTCATTTCATCGAGGAAACGAATTTCCTCCAAATTAAAAGAATATTTAGTCAGTTTATTTTTTTTTCAGAATAAAAACCAGGTAAAGCCAAGTGTTTCTAACTTTTCTAATAATCACTTTAACTTGCGCACCATATACGCGGAACAATGTCTCCTTAACAACATAACAAGGACCGATAGAACGGAAAGATAAATTACACCCATGTCCGAAGTCGGCTTATTTCGTCATTTTATTCTAAATAACCAAGTCTTCATTCTAGTTTCGTCATTCTAGCTAGCAATTTCTCACAATTGTATAACGATAAAATTTTGAGTTGAGAAAAGTCATAAATTTGAGAATTCGCTTTTCGTCATAAATCACGTGATTTCGTGACGAAATGATTCCCAAAGTTCAAGAAATAGTTCAAGGACTGCTGAATCGAGAAAAGTGAGAGTTTTATTTGTGAGAGTGTAACTATGCCCCATTTTAAACTTATAGTGTTCAACTTACACTTTACTTCTATTTAGAAAGAACATTAGTTTATAGCAGCGTTTCTCAACCTTTCAGTAATCGCGGCCCAGTTTCTAATCAGAATTTTCATCGTGCCCCAGCTTACAGTAAAATGTATACAACAATAATGTATATTGAGTATTTTGAATTCTGTTTTTAAATTTTTTTTAATTGCCAAAACAAAAGTAAAGTTAAAACCAGCAGCAATTGAGATTGTAAAAACTATGTTTGGAGATAATTTTTCAAAACAATTACAGTCCACACCTCTTTCAAATGATACTGTTGCTTGTCAAATTGGTGATCTAGCTGAAGATGTAAAATGACAGCTTTTCTCAAAATTGCGTGTCAAATTGTTTTCAATACAACTTGATTAAGCAACAGATATTAATATAGATGCTCTTTTAATTGCCTATATTCGATTTTGGGATAATATGTCAGCAGTAGAACTACTTTACTGCAAATTAATCGAACTCAAAACAACAGCACTCGCATCATTTGCTATTTTAAATGATTTTATGAATGCGAAAAACATAGAAGGCAAAAATTGCGTCGGAATATGCACCGATGGTGCTCGTTCAATGTCCGGAAGATTCAAAAGTATACAAGCACTTGTAAAACAAAAATCGCCTAAATGCGACTGGACGCATCGCATGATCCACAGAGAAGCTTTGGCTTCGAAAGAAATGAGTCTTGGTTTGAATATTGTGTTAACTACAGTTGTAACCATAGTAAATTATATAAGAATGGGACCCCTGAGATCGAGAATCTTTTTCGCACTTCGTAAGGACATGGGTTCAGTACATTAAGCGTTACTATTTAATTGCGAGGCAAGATGTTTATCACGTGAAAAATTTTTACAACGTGTTTATGAATTAAGAGACGAAATCACCATTTTCCTAGATAGAAGATAGCAGACTGGAAGCCGAGAATTTTCGCAATTGTTTATTTGTGATGAAATTGAGCTACTTGGTTGTCTTATTCAAGAAATTAAATAACTTGAATCTTCAACTCCAAAAAGCAAATACACATATGTTGGATACGAGTGATAAAATTAATGCTTTTTGTAAAAAATTGGAATTGTGTGACAGAAATTTAACGCAAAAAAATCTAACAATGTTTTCAAATGTGGATAATTGTAGTAAAACTTATAAAGCTAAAGAACATTTACATGTTGTTTTTGTAACCATTGAAAATCATTTAGCCATTCTGGCAAAGAATTTGAAAAAGTATTTTCTTGCTGACGACAAACTGATAGCAAGTGACGAGTGGGTTAGGGATCCATTTCATAAGACTTCCGAAGGACTCTCAATTGATGAGGAAGAAAAATTCACAGACTTCACAACAAGTGGCGAAACCAAAATACAATTTAGTAATTAATCACTATTTAAATTTTGGGTAAGAGTAGAGGATGATTTTCTGCACTAAAAACAAGGGCATTTCGCTTTCTATTACCATTTTTAACATCCTACCTTTGTGAAACAGGATTTCCTGCTGTGGCTTCTTTGAAGACAAAATATAGATCTCCGCTAAATATAGAAACAGAACTGAGAGTGGCTATTTCTTATATGAAGCCTTACCTCGAAAAACTCTGCTCTGCAAGACAGGCCCGAGGAAGTTACTAATAATTATCAAATTTGTTTTTAATTTAGTATGTTTTTATTAAGTAAGGTGGGTGAACCAAAAGTGGTTAGTGCTTCCAACGTAGCCCACCCCCCAAAAGTAGAATTTAATTTATTTTGAATCACAATATGGCCTTACTGCATTGTAAATCTTGTATCTGAGGTGCACGTGGATGAATTGGAGGATATTTCCTTGAATGGCCTCCATTGTATGAAGTGGTTTTATTTTTTGCAGTTCTAATTTTCGGTTATCTAAGAAAATATTGTAATTTATATGTGTTTAAATTCTTAGAACTTTGAGTTATAATATGTTTTCTGAAAGTTTATTTCTTTTTATTTAACCACATTACTTTAATTCAAATTAATCTATCAGATTAATAGTTTTAAGTTGTACAAAAGGTGACCATATGAATGTTCCCAAGGTGGCCTGACAACGGTGCCGCCTTGGGGACACGTGGGCCACCTTCGGAAACAAACGTGAAATCTATAAAAGAGTTAGTTAAAAATCATTACGTAGCATATTATTTATCAAAAAGGAATGATTTAATTGAAAAACAATTGATTAGTTCATTTTAATTTTTATGTGGTATTTTTTAAATTTTTATAATATTTTGACGTTCTGCACTTTAGTAGAGTTTGCGATATTTTGCTTCAAATTTTTTTTTTTTGTTTGCATTTTAAAGTGATTTTTCAAGTATTTTTGTGGTAGATATGAGTGTTTTTGTCGTAGATTCTGGTATTTTCTTGTAAATTTGGGTATTTTTCATACTAGTTATGGGTTAGGTTAGTTAACTCTAGTAGTTATTTAACTCTTACTCATTAGTTATGGGTTAGGTTAGTTAATTCTAGTATGGTTATTTAATTCTTACTTATTAGTTATGGTTCACTAACCCTTTTGACAGAATGAAATCAGTAATTCTTGATTTATTGTAATGAGTTAACTCAAAATAATCACTAGTGACTTCACACAAGAGCTATATCACTGTAAAATATTAATAAACATATTATACACTCTAAAATCAAATATCCTTTTTTAAAATCCGGAAAACTTGTATTGTACCAGCAAACTTGTATTTTATTGTAAAAACAAGACACTTAAGGTACTTTTTTAAAAGACGTTTGCCAGTTCAAGTGTCATTTCTAAAGATAATTTGAGTAAGTGATTTTAATATAGGGCTCACCTTTAGAACCCGTGGGAAGCGCAGAAGCTACAATTTTGAAATTGTACTATAAAATAAATGAAATTTTATTTCACAATTCAAAGTATGCGTGGTATATATTAGAGATAGGTATAAGATGTTACAGAATCATTTCAGTTACATAGACTTAACCAGAAAATTAGGAAATCCTCAAAGCTAAGCCACCTTTGGCTCCCCTCCTTAAGTTTTGATTTAATAAGTTGTTTCACTTTGATAAATTATTAAATATGTCGAAATGTATTGCGTTTTCTTTGTGTATTTGCGCTTTCCTTCCATCCAGTTAATCAATTTCTTTAAATAATATTTTCTCTTGGGTACTCTCGCGCCACCCCTCAAGTGTGCTCGGCTCGCGCCCCCCTAGAGGAGCGCGCCCCACAGGTTGAGAATCGCTGGTTTATAGGCTTGGTCAAAAACTATTGAATTATTAAGTGATGATTTGCATTGTTTTCTTGCTCAGAAAAAACTAAAAAACCTGGAAGGAAAGTTATCTAGATAACTGAGGTAGTTTTCTCTATCAGAAGATTTTTTTTTTTTTTTTTTTTTTTTTGAAGACTCTCTAAAGTCCACTTCTCATAAATGTTATTTTTGGAAAAAGAAATTAGTTTAAAATTCCACTTCGCATAGAGTTTTAAAAGAAACTTTTTTCCCCTCCCCTTTAAAAAAAGCTGCATACATCTATTTTTTCAGGAAAGGTTAACGACTTTATTTTGTCTTAAATTCTCAGATTCGAAATTTTCCAGTTATACAGAGAAAAAAAAAGATATGGTCAAAACAAACAAAATGTGCTAAAATTTATCTTGTTTCTGCCTCTTTGAGAACACCAAAAAAAAAAAAAAAAAAAAAAAAAAAAAACTCGGTAATTTTTACCGAAGCACTTTAGTAATGATTTTGCTAAAATTTACAATAAAATATGTCTTTATTATATGTGAAAAAATTTAGTAAATGTCTTAAAATTTAGTAATTTTATTATAATGCCTTAGAGCATGGCATAAAAACCATTTATTCTTTAAATTTACTTTTCAGTTTTGAATTTTTTATTAGATGTTAAAATATGTAGTAAAAAGAACTATAATTTTTGAAAACCGGAATTTCCGGTTAACTGTAACCATGTGAAAGGAAAAATTACCAAATGAATGATTTGAATACCATTTCCTTTGGTTTTTATTACCAGAAGTATGTTTTTGTTTTCTTTCCTTCTTTTTTTCTTTTAAATGTTTTTTTACCAGAGATGTCGCTACCATATAGTACGGTAATTTTAAAAGATTTTTTTCCCGTGCATTGCCAGCTTTTTTCCCGAGAAATTTCATTTCCATAAAATCTTATATTGGAAGTTAAAGATTCTTTCATTTAATTGAATATTTTGCTACGGTTTATCGTTCTTTCTTTATTATAACTGAATGAGTTATATGTAGAAAAAGTAGCATTCTCATAGACCCAGTATCGCATATTAGTCGTTTCGACATTGTAACAGTAAGCGAAAGGTGGACACTGTAGCTTCAATTTTCTAAAAATTAAGGGGTAACATTGCTTAATGAAAAAAAAAATAGTATGAAATTTTAAGGTCTAAGAATTCCACAATTATATTCCTTAAGCTTTGGTGGCTCAGGCGATAGAGCGTTTTCCTCCCAATGAGGTGAATTGGGTGCGAATCCCAGCGATGGCTGGTCGATACGCATTTCGCACCGACCACAGTGCTGACTTAAAACATCCTCCGTGGTCTATGGATCATGAATTTGAGTCCCCTTGCAGTCAGACTAACCGTCGGAGGTTTTCATGGTCTTCCTCCCTATGAAACACTAATGCTGGTTAGTTTCGACAAAAAGGTCCTCAACGAAGGCGAAATTTCTCCCAATACTTGATCCCTTGTTTTCTGGATTAGGTTCAAAATTACAAGGCTCTGGAATGTTTGCCGTAAACGAAAATTTGAGTCGGCTGTTAAATGACGGTTATAAAATAAAATATTCCTCCAGTGATTATTGAATGCAATTCAAATTGAAATAATACAGAATTCTTAACAGCTATATCTAAGTACTTTATGACTCAAAGTTGCAAAGGCACTGAAATCAATTGCTCGTAATCACTTCAAAAATGAATTATTTTTACACTGAATAAACTATGCTAAAATGAAACAAACGTCAAAATTCACTTTTTGACCTCATATCATAAATTTTTTAACCAAATGGGCATTATTTTGCTTTCATGATAATTTTTCTTATTTTTTCAATGTATTCTTAATTATTTTTATTTCCCAGCTTTATGATGAATTTCATAATTCTTTAACTTAACACGTACTTTTTAAACTGTTTAATTTGAATCAGTATTATTCAAATATATCGTACTTATTTAGTAGCCATTTTTGGTATCACTAGGTGCTGGATGATGTCTTAACACGATAATAGTTATAATTCGAAAAAACTTTTTAAAACTTCTGTTCTTTCAATCCCGTTCCAAAACCAAAGACGAAAACTAATTTTAAACTACATGAAGACCATTTGAAAAACTGAATAAAATAGGGCTCACAGCATGAGATAATTAACTTTTAAAATGTGCGAAATGTAAAAAGTAATTTTTTTCCCTCCATTTTGCTTTTTTCAAGGTTTATATTTAAGAAGCATCTATAGTTATTATAACTACTTATAACCACTTTATTCTTTGCTGAAACTAGATAAATTTGTCCATAACTTCTGTATGAATGTGCTCTTGCCCTTCAATATATATATTTTTTGTAAAAACACGGGTTAAATTCTTTATAAATATGATTTGTCTTCACTTAACAATTTTGAAGGAACTCTATAATCTTAGTATATAACTTCAAAAAATATATTTCTGCAGAATATTTTACATAATGGTACATATTTTTCATCATCTCGTAATCTTGTATAATTTAAAATAGAAAAGAGAAGCAAGAATGATGCAAAAATACAGATTTTTTTCGATATGGTAGAGCTTAAAGTGGTATAAGGAAAAAACTATCTATAGTAAAAAACTATTGAATAGAAAGAACGATTTAAAGGAAACTATTTCTCGTTAAGCAAGATGATATATGATATCACAGTTGGTTTAAAAGTAAGGAAGTCACGTGATTGTAGAATTTTTATAAAGAATTTTTTCTTTTTTTTGTTTTGGTGAAAATCGATATTTTAAATATTTTCTTACAATTCGTTTATGATTTGATAAAAAAATGTATATACTTAGATTAAAATTATTTTTAATAATTTTTATACCGAAATAATATTCTTAATTTTTAAGTAATTGTCTTAGCTTTTTTTTTATTTAAAAAATCCGAAATGATTGGTTTGTACACAATTTTTAGTTTCCTTTGAATATAATAGATTGCTTACTATGCAAACCTTCGCCAACTCTAAGTTTTCAAAGTAAGGCGAATTAAATTTGTGCTAGATTGGAAAATATTGGGGAATAATTTCATTACATTGTATATTTTATTTTTCTTTCAAATAGAATCGTTTTTCAAACTGAATGCAACTTTAGGTACAAATGAATAATTTTCTTTGTTGCATAGTACACAAAGAAAACAATGTACTCCAACTTATAAACTTCTGCTCGAATTTTTATTTTGTGTACGTGCTTTAACCGAATAGTGAATGAAACTATTAAAATATGAATAACAGTTAACTCTTATCAGAATAGATCATGATTATTTTGACGCTTAGGAGCACTTTTTCTTAAGAAACGATTATTTAGTTTCATTTCAATCGATTAAAAAATTAAAAACAAGCACTGAAAAATATTTTCATTAAATTCCGATTAGGGTCAATAGAATCGTTCTCAGATTTGGTCGCCAGTTTTTTGTCGTTGCCAGAAACAACTTCCAGTAAAACAATTCTAGGAAATTGTGCCCTACAATAATGGAAGAGACACTTTTAGTTTTGGACATTTTTTTTTAAAATTTCTCAAAAAATACTCAGAGAATTATTTTGTAACTTAAGAGTTGTTTAATTCATGTGCTTTTTCAAATGATCAGGAGTTTTCCACAAATTTTTATTTTGTATTATTGCAAATGACACTATCTTATAACAGGATAACAAGAAAAAAAAACTTGTGAAAAATCCCTGATCATTTTAAGCTTTATTTCAAACAGTACGAAAACTGCGTCGAAAATTGATGGAAACTTTTTAAGTTTTTAAGATATTCAAATAAGACTTTCTTCGTTAGTGTCAAAATACGATTCACTACAAAATTATGAAAATAAAATTTAAAATTTTTTTCGCGCATGAGAATTGCAAAAGAACTACTTAAAATATATAAATCTTTCGTAGTTTCAAGCAAAATTTTTTCAAATTTTTAAAAAAAAAATTATTTAATTTTAAATTGCTTCAAAAATTTTGTTTAATTTTACCAAATATTTTTAAAGTTATAGCAAAGAAACGTTTTTTTATAAAAATGTTCATATCTCTGTAAATATTTAAGCTAGGCTTACCAAATCTTATGCAGTGATTGCAAATAAAAACCGAAGTAATCGATATAAGTTACAAATTTATTTCGTGATTTTGTGACATAAGGTGTTCAAAAAGTCTTCTTTCATCATTTATTGTCGGGCCCTCTGACAGCTTTAAATCTTATTTCTAAGTTTGAAAACTTGCATCAGCTAAATAGTAACTCTAAAGTTACAAAATGATCATGTGAGTATTTCTAGAGAAATTTTTAAAAAAATGTAAAAAAATGAAAATGTTTCTTTTATTATTATAGGTCAGTGTGTTTGAATCGTTATTGTAAACAGCCAGTAATGAGACTGCTACACCTAAGTTATAATATAAATAAAGTCTAGAAGTAAGATTTTAATTTACCAATTTCCAATTTTTGATTTACCAATTTTCTTTTCTTAAATTGAAGAATGACTCTAATTTTCGAAATTGCACTATTTAATTATGAATACGAACTGTGTTATCCTTTCCACATAAAAAAACAAAAATAGTCTTTTCAAACTCTTATTTTTACTCAGAGCGAACACTCCTTATTCGCGAAAAATTTTCTTTGTGAATATAATTTTTTTATTTCCACTGAATTTTAATAGAAGTTAAAAAGATTCTTTCTTTTTGAAAGAATAAAATGAAACAGTGGTACGAGTATTATAATTACTAGCAAAACTGAAATAAATAACAATATTTTTCGATGTTCAGCTTTTATTGAAAAATAAGAATAATGTTAAATAATTAGTTCGAAATTTATCGAAATAACTATCTTTAGTTATTCACACTATTTAATTTTACATGAAAGAGTTATTCATTTTATAGAATCCTAACATAAATAATAGCTTTTACTAATAATATATTGCTTTCTATTTTTGTTTATGTTTATTATTGTTATGTATGCCTATTGTTAATTAGGATATACAATTATATTGCTCTTTTCATGTCAACGGAAACGATAAGTTATTGGATCAATTCAGTAGATGGCGCCATGAGATTTAATTCTGCATTAAGGCAAAGGATCAAGATATTTTTTAGAAAATTTAATGTATGAAGTATTACATATATATATATTAATCTAATACTTTAATGTTAATGGATTGCATTTTTTATCAAAATAGTTATGCGGTTTGCAATATTTTTGCACTTATTATTTAGCATCGGTTTGATTTTGATAATTTAATACAATGTTATACTGTCTATTTATAATTTCAACAATAAAATTTGATTTGTATTTTAATAAGATTTGTTAAATTTATTTGTACTGATTAGATGAAATTCATTGCTCTTGTTTCGTAATAAAAATTTAATATCTTTTACTCATTCAAAAAACTTTTTCTTAGTTAAAATTTCACACATCTCAATTCTTAAATTTTATACTCATGTAAGAAAAAAAAACAAACATTATATTTAAACTCAGAATAATTATTTTAATCAATTCTTGTAAATAAAAGATTTTATTTTAATTCACAGACTTTTCTTGCTATTTTTTTTTTTTTTTTTTTTTGCATTTTATGTAATACAAACTTGGTTGGTCGCAGAATTTTCCCAGGGTAGTTGAGTAAAAAAAGTTCTATTAAGTACTCTTGATTTCACCCAAATAGGCTTGCTGGATCGGCAATGGCATTAGAAACAGCAACAACAACAGATATAACATTTGATGTTAAGGAAATTTATACAACATTGTTATAAGCCGCGAACTAGATGCTTCTAGATGCTTCTAAAATTGTTTCAATCCAAAATCGAGTTATTTATAAAATAGACTAGGTTCAAAATTTTTTAAAAAAGTTGTCGAAGCTCAGTGGCGTAGCGAGGGGTGGGCAAGGGGGGGCATCATGCCCCGGGCGCTACTCACAAAGGGGCGCCAAATGGTCCGCAAAACAAAAAATTGCTGAATAATTTTTTTTTATTATAATTGATTTCTGGAAAATATATTTTAAATTTAGTACCAGTGTAATATAATAAATGTTAATTCATAAATATTATTCATAATATTTAATTCATAATGTCACTTTAATAGTCTAAATCAAACCGTGATTATATATTCATAATAGAAATGGCACGTCTTTTCTACTGGCAGACCTGTGTCTGTCTAACTCGACCTGTGTCTGTCAGCACTTCCTTATGGCATCTACGCTGTGTGGTTACATAAATTATCTCATAATATGTTATAATAAATATTTGCAGTGCACAAAGTACAAACATTCGTTCTTTCAGAACACTATTTATTTTTATTTGCATAAACGCAATATAGCTTACGCATGTTATTTTAAAACGATAACAATAACACTCTAATGTACTTATATATACAGTCACGGAAAAAAAGTGTCCGGAAAATAACAATTAAAGTATCGTCTATTTTTTAATATAGATACTTCTCAGACACACAACAAATACAGCGTTTTGTCGTTTTTAGGAAAGGACTCAAACAACGCCGTATTTGTTGTGTGCCTGAGAATTATCTGTCTTTTTAAAAAAAGATTATTTGTTACTTTCCGGATATTTTTTTCCGTGACTGTACAGATCCGTGACATTTGCGACAGGTTGTGGAAGCCCGCAGCAAATTAGTTAAATACCCGAAATAGTAACTTTTAAGTTATTTTGGGCGTGTATTTTTCAGTTTTGCGTCCTTTTCATCGCGCTCTGCTTAGAATAAAAATGAAATGTTATTAAATATTATACATAAGTCTAATGTCAGCATAAATTATATTGTATATTTCACTATGTTACTACCTTTCAAGTTCAAGGCGTTCTTGGTAAGTAATAAATTAAATAAGATTACTTACTACATCTACTAGACGATTCTATTATTAAGTGAATAGAGTATGAAAAAATTTGTTAACAGAAAAATTTGTTGTTCTCATATTTGTCACCACAGATTCAAAATGAATTCATTCATCTTCTGGCATCTACAATTCGAAATCAACTAATAAACGATATCAAAAGAAATAAATATTATGGACTTTTGTTTGATTCAACTCCTGATATCTCTCGAGAACAAATGTCCCAAGTCGTTAGGTATGTACGTAGATGCTGATTTTATCAATAAAAAAGTTTCCATCAAAGAATCTTTTTTGGGTTTTATTGAAATACATGCTAAAGATGCAGCCTCGATCGAAAATACAATTTTAGAGAAATTAAATTACGATGAAATTTCATTAACAAACTGCAGATCACAATGTTACGATAATGCTGCCGTGATGGCAGGTCGCACATCTGAAATGCGATGGAGCGCCAGAATGCAAGCGGTTAGCGTTATCATCTATGGGCTAGAGAATATAAAAGAACTATTAGAAAAATTAGCAGAGCACACTACCACTACAAGTGACAACAGAAGTGAAGCTACAATTCTGTTGCAAAATATACTAACCTTTAGTTTTATAACTTTAGTTCATTTCTGGTATCAAATCTTAAGAATGATTGGTCGTGTGCAGCTCAGATTACAAGATCCTAGAATGAATTTTAGAGAAGTGTTCCATGATCTTGAATCATTAGCGACTGAACTAGCCGAAATTTGAGACAAGCTCTGTAAAGAGGCAGTAGAAAAAGCTGAGTCTCTTTGTGAAAAATGGGATATGGATACAACAATACGTGCCTGGAGAATTGGCTATGGTCTTTCCGCAGAAAGTGAAATTTCTCGCGTTATGAAAAGCACTCTTGATCGTCTCCAACAAGAAATGTGTACACGATTAAGTGACCTTAATTTCAAATTTTGATTTCTACTAGAAGTTGAAAATTTATTAAACAAGGATAATGTTGATAACGACCATTAAAAATTTTTTTTTTAAAATTTGGGTGAATTTTATAACACAGATTTCAATGTAATAGAACTTTTTATCAAAATATGTGACAGCAAAATGTTACTCCGCAGTAGAAAAGAAATTGAACCTAAAACTCCATTAGAATTTCTTACTTTTATAATCAATCTCGAATGGAGGAGATGTTTTTCCAAATCTGAAAGCGGCACTTCAAATACTCCTGACTATCTCAGTATCAATTGCTAGCTGCGAACGTTCATTCAGCAAATTAAAATTAGTTTTGACAGATCACCTAAGTGACCTAGCATTTTTAAGTGTGGAAAGAGAAAAATTTTAAATGATCAATTTTGATGATATTATTGATACATTTGCTTCATCATAAGCACGGAAAATTTAGACATAGTAATTAGTTTTATTAATGTATTATAATCATATGATTATTAAATATATGTATCTCCTTAGAGATAATAAATATTTACTTTTTTATTGTTTTAAAACTATATGTTTTTAAAATATTTCTTTATAAATATGTAAAATAAATAATGGGTATCTTTTGAACTAATTCTAGATGATCATATACATTTCAAAATCTAGTCTTGTTCTCTCAACTACATTTTTTGTCTCAAATTTAAAGCCTAGCTTGAGTCTATGACTTTATTTATTTTACTTTATTTATTTATTAATTTGCGAGTATATTTTACATATAATATTATATGGTTTTCGAATAGGGGGGGGGGGCGCTAAAAGGGTATTGTGCCCCGGGCGCGAGTTAAGCTCGCTACGCCACTGTCGAAGCTACTAGGATATTGATTAATTTCAAGAAGTTTAAAAATCGATTCAGTTAGAAGTTCCAAAAACAAAAACGACAGAATACAAAAATTATTAAAAAAAAAAAAGTTCCGCCAAGTTTCTTTGACCGAATTATGTTCCGCCGAGGTATCCCGCTTGTCCTGCTGTCGACCTGACGGCACTGAAAATTTTTGAAGTGTAAATGCTGTTTCTTTGTTAAAATAATCGAAAACAACTTTAAATAAATATAAATTTCTATAAGATGGGCGAAATTTAGTGAAAAATATTGTTGTTTTTGGTGTATTTCCTTATTTTCTTTCCATTTCTTTTGCTAAATTTACTTCTCAGATTTGTATGGTTCTTTCTTACTAAATGAATGACAATAAGAGCTATAATTTTGAAAACCTGAATTTCCGGTAAATCGTTACTAAATGAACGGAAAAATTACCAAAATGAATGGCTTAAATACCATATATTTTAACTACAGGAGCATTCTCGTTGCGGCTATTGACAGACCTGCAAAGATTTTTACCCATCTGTTTCGAAAAATTAGTTGCGTTTGAACCTTACTTCTTTACTAAACAAACATTAAAAATAAATATCAGGAAACGCTATAATCTATAACTTTTTTTTATTGTACTACTCACTGCATAACTTCTTTTAAATAAATGCTGCAATACACGATGAACTACGAAAAAAAAGCGACTACAGTAATTTCGCTAATTGTAGCGAGCACTCTCAAAAATAAAACTCTCACTTTTGACTATTTAGTAAATCTTGAGACAGTATTTCGCTAATTTTAAGAACCATTGCATCACAAAATTACTTGATTTGATTCCTTAATTTGGATTTTGTGACGTGACTTCACTTCACAAAATAGCAAACTCCCAAGTATATAACGAAAATGTTTCGTCAATTCGAAACGTCATTGTAGTACATTGTGGCAGATGATTAACTAGAATGACGAAGCTGGAATGAAGACTAGGCAATCGAAAATAAAGTGATTAATTAGACAGCCGCCCTTACTATATGGTGGTCAAAGAGTTGACCTCGTGCTGTCAAGAGCTGGGGTTCGAATCCTTTTTAGAGCAGGGTGATTGTTAAAGTGATTGTTAGAAAAGGTGGATGCATTAGCCACTACGAAATTCTTTTTTAATGCCCACTTTTCCTGAGAAAACATAATGCGAAATATTTTTTTAATTTTAACAAAATTCATTTCCTCGAAGAAGTGACAATAGCTATTTCGTCACTCAGACAAAATTTTTACTCGGAGCATAAACCAGGAAGCGGTTTTGTCAAAAAAGAGGAAAGTTTCTTGATATTTGAGTAACCATTTTTTATAGTGCTCTACTTCCATTCACTAGTCTCAGTAAAACATGATATTATGATAAAAAATTTGAACAAAAAGAAACTTTTTATAAACTACACCATATTAGAAAATCTCAATTTTACAGTATGTTTTTCAAATTTTTTGAAAAATTCCACATTTTTCCGTTTGATTTCCATTTCTTTTGACATAAATTTTTTAATGCTATTTCATCAGATTTATTAATTTATTCCTGATCGGAAAATAATATTTATTTTGTTTGCATATATAATAAGACACGATCGCGAGACAGTTCACCTTTTGAAACCTCTAAATGAAGTAAATATTTCAGATAAAAAGCTGAATTTTTTCTTTATTTATGCTAGTCTTCATGCATTAAGCAGATTAGAAGGCTTTAATAATTTTTGCTTTCAAATTTTCTTCGTAAATTACTGGATTAAGGGCTCTCGCAGAGGAGTATCAAGAGGGTAATTATTAATTAAGAAATAATTGAAGGATTTGCACACTGTTAGAAATTTCTTTGAAAAAATGGTTAAATAATAATCTTTTTCCTTGTTATTTTACTATATTTAAACAAAACAGTCAAATAACCATAAATAAGATGGAATTCAAACCATTAACTGTGAGAAAAACTGTTAATTAATTGCTTTCACCTAATATGGTTAAACAACTAGAATTTTATCGCACCAACTAGGCTTACTTAATGAAGCCACCCACTTAGTTCCTTGCAGCTAGGTACAGTGGGGGGGGGCAAAAAAAGAATAATAAAGATATCACTCTTAATAACTTCTGTTCTAATGATCGGATTTTCACGTACTAAGACTCAATCTTAATGGTTCCTGGGGGTGACCTCAAATGTGCTAATTATTTAGCGCTATCTATTAATTAAGTTACGAAATCGGACACCAAAACATATTTTCTCTGAATAAATATATATATATATACTGAGAAATATGGTTCCCATAGTTTGATTAGGAGAGCGATTAAAAGTTTAGACCCCTTAATGTTAATTTCCCTTTTGTGTTTTCAGTCATATATGTGTTGTTGTTTCGGAGCTGGACCAGGTCCATGAGTCCATTCACCCTCAGGAAATCAAAAAACAAAACCGGGTCATGCAGAAAATCCTCCATTCCAAAATCCACACAGCTAAGGAGGTGGGCCGGGCACTGGGGAAACATTTGTTGCAGGTGGGATACGCTGCTGTTCATACCTCATGCTCTTTATGTGACCACTGATGAATCTAGTGAACGCAGTCTGATTGCCTCTTTTACCTCAGAAGGTCAAAGCACGACCCGGTTTATCCCCAGAGTACCAGATATGTACTGGGGGAGTATTCCAGACTAGCTGGACACCTTTCTTTCTAATGGAGTGAATTTCCGAGGATGTGAGTGACAAACTCTCCGGCAGAGGTTCATTTGTGCCAAGTTTTGCCAGCGAGTTAGCGATCTCATTCCCACATAGACCAACGTGGGACGGGATCCACTGCAAATAAATATCCCTCTTCGCGGAAAGTTTGCTGAGAAGTTGTAGGATTGCCGTTCCAGCCCTATCGCCCACTCTGGGCCATGCACTCAAATATTGGATAGAGCTTCTACTATCCGTTAGGATCCAGATAAGGTCTAGCAGCGAATCCTCTTCAATTGCGCGCAGTCCTGCCTCAATAGCAAGAAGCTCCGATCGGAAAACAGAGCAAGAATCCGGGTTTCTCATTTTAATGTTGATATCGCCATCAGGTCTCTTGATGTAGACTCCATATAAGTCATATTTGTAAAACTAATTAAACAATTTTAAAAAAAATTGCATCCACTCATGAAACTCATTTACCAAAAGATAATTTCATGCAAAAAATAATTTTTAGTAATTATTTTTTATTTTATATTATTTTATTTAATTGAGGAGGAAAACATGTTAAATTATGTGGTTCGAATTTTTTTTACATCATAATTATCTATTTAATATTTTTCGATCAAAAAATCTAAAGTGTCAACTGTTTTTATTTAGTAGAAGCTGAAAAAAATTAAAATCAATTATTTTTAAAAAAAATAGTTTGGTCTCAATGAAGAAATATTTTAATGGGGTGTTTATTGTTATGTGGTTAACTTACGAAGAACTTGGCTTACGCGCTTAGTATAAAAATTCTTTCATATTTTTTCGCTAACACACGATTGCTAATCATTTTCTCATTTTTTTTAATTATAAAATGCATTTCTTATTAGTCGTCTAAAATTTTATTCTAAATTTAATAAAGAAATTCGAATGAAACATTTTATTAAATAAAACATTTTATCGAAAAAAAAAACATTTCATTCAACGAATGTCGAGTTTTAATTAAAGCATTCTGATAGAATATGATTATACATCAGATTGTAATGTGATTATATTTTATTTTTTAGTTTGTTTTTTTAATAATTGATACAGTTTCACTATACATACGCATGATGCATAGATTTGGAATAATATATTCATCAATTTCTTCAATATATAGTTTATAATTATTAATGAGTAGTCAACATTTTTAATTATCTTAAAATTTCTCAACATCTTACATATCGTCTTAATCTTAAAATAAAATTTTTAAATCACCTATCCTCGCTTGATTCGCAGAACTATTTTACCAACAACCAACTATTTAAATAAATTTTAACATTTTTAAAAATCTTATTATTTACGCTATTACGTATATTATTTTTTTCTTTAATACACTAATCAATTTTTTTTTAGTATTTTAATTTAGGTTTTCCTTTAAAGTAAAACTCCTTTTTAAATTTTTGTCAAGTTTGTATTAAAAGAGAATTTGGAATTATTGCCTGCAAGCTAAGAATAAGATCATGTTAAGAAATTAAAAACTTTCTCTTTAAAATAATTTGATGCAAAACAGCTGACTTTTTACTAAGCATACTATTTTTTCGAAAAATAAAGATAAATTATTGATTGTCCTTTTTTTGTTGCTTCTTGTGACTTTAACATAGATCATCTAAAATAGTGTTTATATTTTAAAAGTCATTACAAGGAGTACCGAACATTAAAAGCTGTCGAATGCGTAGCTAAGATTT
The DNA here is from genome assembly GCF_982258835.1 of Parasteatoda tepidariorum. Lineage (NCBI taxonomy): Eukaryota > Metazoa > Arthropoda > Arachnida > Araneae > Theridiidae > Parasteatoda > Parasteatoda tepidariorum. The sequence continues at coordinate 8,246,497 of NC_141765.1, forward strand.
TTAAGCGTCTTAAAATATGTCAATATCTAAAATGTCGTCCTAACATCTTAACTGTAAAATTAAATTTTTAATTTCCTGGCCGCGTGTGATTCACGGAAGTCCATATAATTACTTCATTATATCTTTTACTATTTCTTCTTGCTACCACATAGGATTTTTTCCCGATAATATACCAAACTATTTTGCTTAATTTTTATTGGTACTTAGAGGTTTTCTTTAAATTAACACTCGTTGTAAGTAATTGCTAAGTTTTTTTTCGAATATCAGAACTATACCCAGTTAGCTAATAAGATTTTAAAAACATTTTCTATGTTAAAATTACTCACTGCAAAAAATCTGACCGATCGTAGTAAATAAGTGCACCCTTTTCTCTAAGACTAAGCTCACAAATTGTTTATTTATTTACTTTATTGTTTCTTGTTTGCTTAGTTTGCGAAAATTATATACATATTAGTGCAACTCAAAAAACCACAACTGTTTGCTTTGTTTTTTAAATGAACAAAATCGATCCGCAATTTTATTTTGATGTTTAAGCTTATACACAGTTAATTTAAGAAAGCTGCTCTTTTAATAAAAGATGCTGAAAAAATTTTCTTTTATCAAAATTATTTTTAAACTTTAATGTTATGAGGAAAATGTCTTATTTTGTTAAACAACAAGTACTAAAAATAAAATTTGTCAAAAGATTCCGAAGGCGCACCGATTTTAGAATCATTATCTGATTTAAAAATGCAATAAAAAACACACTATTTTCGAACTTCTTTTCATTAAAAACAACAAAAAAAATATTCGATGAGAAGGTTAACATACTTTTTATAGAAACTGTGAAAATCAATTTTTCCTTTATTTCAACATAAGAGGATAAGAATGATATTGATCCACGGAACCTACTCAGTAATTTCGTTATTTTCAGAATTGAAATCTGTTTAGACGAAACATATTATTACTTGAAAGCTAAAACGAGAAAAAATTTGACTATTATTACTTATCTAAACTTATTCCATTTATTCAATGTTAGCGGTATCAAGATCAAAGGTAAGCGATGGCAGCCCCATTTACTATTATACTAAAAATGCATTAAATCATATAACTTATATAATTTATTTTAAGCAAATTATTTAATAATTTTAAGCTAATAAGGGTGTAAAAGTAAACTCGATCGAAACACGTCTAAAGTATACCCTAAAATATATGTAGAATAAACTTTTGAATCGATAAATGGAAAATACCTTTTCAAACGACTTCAAGAAAGACAGAAACGCTAACTTGTGTGAAATAGCTGTCTGTCCTTGTAACTATTTAATTTTGATTACTGGTGCTAGGGGAAATTCCATTATTACTTTCGATTTTTGAAATTTGAATTGTTAACGGAATTTTTTATGTCCATAAAAATGTTATTAAGGGTTGCAGTAAAAAAATGTACTGCATTGATTTTTTTTAGAAAGTGGTGACTAATTATTATTCTTTTAATCTAAGAACCTATGCCTATATCTTACGCAGAACTTATTTTAATATAGAGTAAAGTAATTTAATATACAGTGCTACTAAATGAATAATCCCAAGAAACTGAATCGAAAAGATAAAAACTTCATTGATTTAAAAAATAATAGATGATAATAAAAGGAGACATGTTTTGAGCGTCCAATAATTAAAGTTACAAGTCATTTCCCGCTGACGATTCTTGAAAATGGGCGCTTACATTTGAACACTCGAAACATGTCGACTTTTATTTGCCTCTTCATATTTTTTGAAGCCAGTGAAGTTTTTATCATCAATTATACTGTTTTACATTTGGGTCTTGATCATTATTTTCATAAGAATTTTATGCTCGTTAAAGGAATATTTTTACAGGATTCATGTGGCCTTTAAAAACGTAAGAGAACCGTAGCATCAATATTTTTATTATAAAAGTTATCTTTAACTTTAAAATTAAATTTTGAGACCAGATATTTTAGGCTAATGAAATTTAATACTTTATCTTTCAAGTTTTTGTGCCATCATTTCAGTATCTCAAGAACCTTACGAACTTGTTTAAAAAGAGAGTATTATATCAGATATATGTAAGAAAACAAAGAAAATATAGTAGCGGTATTTGGTGATAAATGTAGCTAATCGTAATTGAAGAACATGTTGTGCGACATTTTGTGGTGAATTTGCGAAAGTAAGTTTCAGAATATATCAAAACATCAGGATGTTATTTGCAGATCATCTTTATCTAAGGAAAAATATGTAACCTAAATATCTGGCAGAATGAAGCGATTTTTTTAAACAATGAATCATAGGCAACATATTATTTAAATTTGTTATTCTTAAACATAACATATTTCAATGTTTTTAAAATGACACTTAACAATCAGTAATTCCTTCAGTTATAGAAAAAGGAAGAAATGTCGTAAATTATATAAGCCCTGTAAATGTGCATTATAATTACTATACAATCTAAATTTTTTTCTGGCACTTTTCTTGTTTCTTGAAACTTTCTTGCCTAGAAGACTCGATTAAAGCTGTAAAAATGATTTTATAAAGTTTATATATAGTTATAAAAAGTTATGCAAATTTGATTTTAGTATGAAATCCTCTTATAAATAAAGCAAAAGCAACATAAAAAAAAACCAAATAATGTCTGATAAAAAGTTTATGCATTCAAGCTCTAAAAGCTTAGAAAAAAAATTTATAAATCGATTCAAATTTTCTTTTCAAAGGAGATTAAAAAGAAAAAAAAATCTTTACTTTTTGGACAGAAATCGGCTTGAAAATTGTCTATTGCCTAGGAACTTCAAGATATTTTCCATAGACTATAGTTAATTAAACCTCTCCGAGCAATCAGAGAACATTATTTATTTTTTTTTAAAAGTCTGAGCTTGGTTGCTTAGCAACGGAGTAAAATTAAGTATTCTTCTCGTCAATTAGTCTATGGGTTATCTTAAAATATTCATTTGCGGCGGCAACTTTACTTGACTGCTTTCTGGGACTATCGCCAAATATATAAATCTTTATTGCGACCCAATTTATGACCCAATTTTTTCGAAATTTTGTCTATCCCACTATTTTAAGGGTCTGGATTCCAAATATGCAAAAAAAGAAAGAAAAAATTATATGTTTATTCAGAGAAAGTACGTTTTTGTGTCCGATTTCTTAACTTAATTAATGCTAATTGATTAGCCCATTTGAGATCACTCCCAGGAACGTTGAAGATTGACACTTAGTTCGTGAAAATCCGATGTTTCGAACGGAAGTTATTCAGGGTGATGTCTTTTTTTTTTTTTTTTTTTTTTGAACGACTGTACATGCTTTTGCCGAAAGGGCTTAGCTGTCAATCTCATACAGACAGAACAGGGACTCAAGTCCCAGCAACTGCAATATTTCATCCATTATTTTCAGCACATGAATAATTTCTATGTCCTGCATTCCCTAAATTATGACTCTGACATATTAGAATAAAATATTCTCATTCATAGAGGGCAGCACCATAAAGCTGCTTTACGTAAAAAGTCTAATATTTCCCTTCTCATACGATAGGTGAAACGACCAGATAAAATATTTAAACCACATTCCACGGTCCATTTTATGAAACACAACTCAACCATAACCTAACTCCAATGTCTATTATCTAACGAAAAGCCTAGCTCTAATGTCCAGTTAAATTTCCTTTGTACGTTTTGAAACTATGCTAGTTGTAAAACGCTTTCAAAATCGTAAAGATGAAAAATTTTCTTTCTTTACCTTAAACTTTACTGTTAATTAGATGGACAGACTGCTGACGGTTATTTAACCGTAATTTAAGAATGAGAATTCTAACAGTGCATTAGATTCAGATATATTTAAAAAATCGTACTTTTGAATAAAAAAAATAAATATTCTATATAATTTAAATGCATTTATGTTGTTTTTTTGTGAAGGGGAGTTTATTTGAATTTTAGAGGGGGATGTTCTTATCAATCTTGGGGTGGGGATGGGAACCCTTAAACTGGACAATATGTAAAAAACAAAACTAAGTAAATATTATTTGTAATTTAATTCGAAACAATAAAATGATTTTTTTATTCGATTCGATATATACATGCAAAATATTTGATCGCAGTTGTAGCCTAAAGAACTTTTAATACTATTTGCTTATTCAAATAATACCCAGTTGATGATGTAGTAAATTAAAATTGGATTATTTTGGTTTATGCAGCGAAAGTAACTTCATATTTTTTTTTTATCAATATTGAATGCAATTTTTAAAAATGTTGCAAAAACAAGTTGAGATAAAGGATAACTTTAATTTTACAAATAATTGAACTGTTCAATGTTTTAATTAAAGCAGAAAGTTGCAATAATTAATTATATTATTTAAGAAAGAAATTATTTTTAAATTAAATTTTGTTTGAATCAAATTTTTACGCTGTATTATATCCATATGTTTTTTTAAAGACTCATCATAAATGTATATATTTATCTTTATTATTCCTTGTTCCTTTGTCTGGATTAGTTTATACTTAATATCCTTTCTCCTTCATTATATTTACCAAGGAAAATTTTAAAAAGTGTAAATATTTATGTTTACCAAGATAGTAGTTTAAACTAAGAACGCTTACTCAAATAGCGAACAAAATCAGATATATTTTGTGAGAAGTATTTTCCTTAAAGCTTTTTGAAATCAAATCTTTTAAACTTATTTCTATTATTTTCTTTTATGCATTTTTTTTGTAAAAAAATAGGCAAACTGTTATTCCTTTTTGAAAAGGAGAAACAATTCTGATGATAATAATAAAATTGATAAAAAAGATTAAAGAGAATAAAATTGATAAAATTGATAAAAAATTTTTTAGTACAATTTTAAACAAAATATTTAAAGCAACTTGATTTTAGAAATTTTTTAATGTTCATTTTAAACAATTTTTTTCTTAAAATATTAAATAATTTTTAAAAAACAAATTCTCGAGTATATTTCGATGTTATAATAATAACATCGAAATATAAATAATTTTTAGAAGACTTGACTAGATTTTATGACTAGAAATATAAAAAAAAATTTCTTGGAATATTGAGAACAGGCAAATTAAGGAAATAAATAATAAAAAGAGGTTTCTTAATTATGCATCTAAATTTATCAGCAACTTTAAAACAATTAATTCAAAAACAATTTTATTATAAAAGTTTTCCTTCTTTATATTCCGGTCTTTTTATTACGCTCTTATATGGAATCCAACTCAGAAGACAAGGGTGCCAAGTCGTGAGAACTTTGTTAGAACTTTTGGGAGTTAGAACCTTTAGTCATACATTTTCATTGCTGTAGGTCTAGCCATAAGGATTATTCGTGATTTTATTTTATTACAAATTCGTGTTAGTAGTTTAACTCAATGCAAATATCAACTAGTTTTCATTGCACACATCTTTAATAACAAAATTCTCTCAATTTTTTTTCTGATTAATGCAGGATATTTTTTCCCTATGATTTACCATTCTGTATGCAAATGAATTATGCAAAAGAAATTCTCTTTTTTTACATGTCGCATAAATTCGTGAAAAACTTTTTGAAGTAGAATTAATCGCATACATTAAGATAATTTAAAGTATTATTTGAATAAAAACATAATAACGATAGTTTAATAATAACAAATAAATGTAAGTAAATATCTTTAGAGTAACTCAGCTGATACTTAATGGAGAATCTCAAAACAGAAAAGAAAATATTGCTTAAGTTTTTTTTTCTACCCTAAAATTTGTTATTTACGATCTTATTAAAGGAGTAATTATTTTAAAAGGGTCAAAGGTCAAACAGAAGATTAAGAAATAACTCTAAAGCGTTTTTCTTATTCAATTGCTTTTTTAATGCTATTTCTAACAAAAAAAAAATTTAAAAAGGTGATTTCAGAATTTTTTTAATCTTAATCTTAATAAATTTTATTCCTAAAAATAATACATAATTTTTCAAACAATGAATTGTCGAATATATTTTGGCATTATAGCTATAAGAGTAAAAATATCTTTTTGTCTTAGAAATTAAAAGATGGAATTTTCGCATTTTAAAGTATGAACAGAAAAATAAAAAAAATAATAAAAATGTTTCGTAATTATGCGTCTAAATTTATCTGTAATTTAATAATAATTCAAAAACGATTATATCGAAAAAATTTCCACTCTTCATATTCCATGCTTTTTATTACCCACTTTTATTCTGCCCAACTCAAAAGACAAGTGAAAATAAATGAAATTATGCTTCTTAATTATGCATCTAAACTAATCAACTACTTTATAAAAATTACATAAGCGATCATATTCTAAAAGCTTCAGTTCTTTCAAATCTCTGATAGAAAATTGCACAGCGGATTAAAAATAAGTATACAATTTATAGTAATTCTTATTTATATTATGTACGATTTAGTTATAGTAATCTTTTTTATTTATTATGCACTAATCTCAGTCATAACTCACCAATTTTTTAAAGAAAAAAATTCCATTTTTTTCTGCAAATATTTTGAAAATATTACGTGGTAATTAAAATAAAAGTTAATAAAAACACTGCAATAATTATACTAAACATATTACGGCTGAGAATACACAAAAATTTGGAACAGAAAAAATTTTCACGTTTTATTTAAAGTCGTGCAAGATTATTATAGATTTTATAAGTTCTGCAAAAAAAAGAAATTAATTATTTTATCCATTTATTATATGAAATAATAAATTTGTGAGAGAAAAAATTATGTCTGAAATATATTCATAAAATATCTAGGTAAATAATTATAAAAAATCATAAAATACCTGGGTAAAAATTATCTTTGAAATCGGAAATCTAATTTAATCCAAGCGTTAAACGCATCCTATTCGAAAGTTCGAATCGCTTTCGCCAGCAAATTGTTAGGTGAAAGTTTTCCGATAGATGGGAGGAAAAATGAAGATCGCAGTCCGTTAGCAAAATCCGTTCGAAAGCGTGAGGTTTCAGGTTTTCCCTAGGAGTAGAAACCTGACGTCAAAATGACGTCATTTTTCTCTTCCTAGCTCGTTCGAAGGCTGCGAGGTTCTCGTCTCCTGGATTGGTTCAAAAATACAAGGCTACGGAATTGAACATTAGTAGTCGTAAACCCAAAATTGGGTCGGCTGTTCAACGACGGATATAAAAAAAAATCTGTCGGGGGTCAGAAAGTCCTCCATGTTTCCATACTAAATTATACCTCTGAAGATACTGGATAGGGGGATTGATCGTCCTCTCTGATTCAGACCAAAATTACGATCTTCGGATGAATGAATGGATGCATGAATTGATCCACCCTATAAACGGGCTTGACGTATTGGCGTGGCAGAAGTAAAATTCTCGGCCATAGATGGCGCCAGTAAAAAGCAAGAACAATCGCAACCCCAGAGCCTAAATGGCCAAAGACAACATCAACATTGTTAAAACGAACATTTTAAACTGCAAGGCAAAAAACCTAGTAAAATATAACACTATATTCTTAAAATAATAAGAAAAAATTCTTACTGAAAATTAAAACAATCGCCGGCTTTAAACTAGTGACCTCGTAAGCGAGAGATGCATGAGCATTCCACTGCTACCAACACATTAGGAAATCTAAAATTAGTCTCAATATAAATAACATATTCAAATCTAGAGTATCAAATTTAATAAAAAACATTTGTTTAGCATCAAAAATTTATGCTACACTTGGTGCCCTTTCCGTGTTAGACAAAAGTTTCAGTTTGCTCTTTGTCAAAGTGATATTATTCTATTAACATAAAATCGTAGAATCAGGGTACACTAGTATCTGGTAATATAATACGTGGTCCAATTTGAATATTATGGGTCAATATTAAGGAGAGATATAGGTCGTCTAGTATGTTTAACACTCTATAATCAAGTATTGAAAGTATCATTTATACTTATTAGGTTCTTATTGTTATACATAATATTGACTTCGAATTCCTGCATTTTAACGCTATTGTATATATACATAGGTAAATATTGAATGCGAATTTCTTCATTTAAATGCTATTCAACACACTATTATCTATACAAAGATAGTTACCTATAGGGCCACATTGTGGGCTTCCTATTAAACCTATAATTATTTTCTCTGGTGGGGAACACTAATATCTGGTAATATAATACGGGGCCTAATTTAAATATTAAGGGGATATATAGGTCGTCTAGTATGTTAAGCACTCTACAATCAAGAATTGAAAGTATCATTTATACTTATTAGGTTCTTATTGTTATACATAATATTGACTTCGAATTCCTGCATTTTAACGCTATTGTATATATACATAGGTAAATATTGAATGCGAATTTCTTCATTTGAATGCTATTCAACACACTATTATCTATACAAACATAGTTACCTATAGGGCCACATTGTGGGCCTCCCATTAAACCTATAATTATTTTCTCTGGTGGGGAACACTAATATCTGGTAATATAATACGGGGCCTAATTTAAATATTTTGGGTCAATATTAAGGGGATATATAGGTCGTCTAGTATGTTAAGCACTCTACAATCAAGAATTGAAAGTATCATTTATACTCCTCATCTCTCTGTTTTAAAAGAGAAATATATATATAAATAAATAATGTACCACCCTTTAACCTTTATCAACACAGTATTCCCAATTTAAGCAAGCCGTACTAGAAATTATTTTAAGCAGATCATTAGGTCTATAACCCTTTTTTTATGCCATGCATTAAAGTCCTAAAACTACCTAGAAAAATAATATTTTTTTACACAATTATGTATTGCAGGCGCTTTTACTAAATTGAACTACCAGAATATTAAAAAGTACCGTGTTTCTATTTCTGTGGGAACACAAAACAACTCGACAAATTTCATCGAAGCGCTTTGATAATGATTTTGGTATAATTAAAAATGAAATGTGGTTTAAAAATAATGTGATAAAATTTGGTAAATGTGATACATTTTGATAACTTCATCATGATTTCTTAAAGCATGACATAAAAATCATTTATTCATAATCATTGATTAACAGTAAATTTACGTTTCTGTTTTGTATTTTTTACTAAATGTGTGGTAATAAGAACTATAATTTTTAAAACCAAAATACCCGGTAAACCGTTATCAAACGAAATGAAAAATAACCAAATGAATACTTTAAAAACCGCAATTTTGGTTTTGATAACTTGTATTATAGTTTTTTTTAAAAATATTATTACCATAAAGCACGGTAGTTTTACCAAAATGTTTTCTATGTGCACTTTACTAATACGCGAGAAATCAAATATAATAAAATTACTCTAAGTTGTAAAACGGAACAGAAATTTACAACTTTATACAAGATTACAGGAATTGGGTAAAAAAAGATATGAAAATTCAGCTATTTAGTTTAATAATTTCACTTTTACAACAATTGCAGTATAGATAAATAATTTACATACCAAGCATGCTTATTTTAAGAATGATTCTCACACTATTTTCTAAGAAAATAGACGTTTGACTTTTACAGTTTTGCGTAAACGTTAGGAATTCTCTTTGAAATGGATGACAAAAACCAGAGTTATTGAAATTTGAAGGACTATTTAAACTTTTTTAACAAATCAAAGGGTTTCGAGACATTGCAGTCTGTAATATAAGCTGCAGATGATTTTAAAAAAAATTAATGAATTATGTCTAATTAAGCGTTTACCAATTGTTTAAAATTATTAGAAGGCCTATGAAGAATGCAAGCAATGCATTTTTTTTCACGTGCAAAATTATTATTTTTAAAATACCAAAATATAAGAGCAATATCTTTATGAAACACTTGTTGAAGTTTTTAAAAATTGCGTTTTTATTTTTTAAGAGTTTTTGTTCCAACATTGAAAACCAAATTTCTTGGACCAAATTTCTTTTAAAAGCACTGTAGAGTGCTTCCGTGCTTTGTCATGTCACTCAGCTTGCATCCTCCTTAAGAAGATCAAAACAATGAAAAAAAAAATATACATTTTTGTAGTTGAAAGAATTAAGGAATTTAAATATTTTTCAAATGGGATGAAATTATGCTTTTTTTTTAATCTTAATTAGAACACAAGAGATATATAGTAGTTTCTTTTTTCTGCCATGTTTCTAAGTGATGTCAAACTTTTGATAATTTTTATCATTTTGTTAAACTTTTGATCATTGATGTTAATTGATCATTTTTTCATAATTTCTTCCTTTTAAAATTATACCTTAGTTTTTTAAAATTTTATTTGCTTTCAGAAAATTTTTAAAATACATTTATATTTTCTTTTATGATTTTTATTATGATTAAATAAAAAGGAACATTATTCAGTTTTAATTTTAGAAGTCGTTAAAGTTTTTCTTTCGATATCGTTAGCGAAAAATCTAGAAAGTTAAAAAATGGGCATTTTTATTCAAAGAGAATCAAAATATTTTAATACTGAATCATAATATTGGAAACATCAATTCTCTTCTTAGAAGAATTTATGAGTCTTTATAGGTATACTTATTATATAGTACACTAGCACAAAAAACTCAAGGAACTGCACGCATTTTAAAAAACAATATTTCAAAAATGTGTCATAAACCACCTTAAAATATGCTTAAAGGCTTTGAAATTACATAGTGGTTAGCCCCATTTTTTAAAAAGGTGACATCTAATTGTTCCTTAATATTGCTTATAAATAAGTACTTTACAAGTCAATAGAACTTCTACTTAATAATAGAACAATAAATAAATATATCTTATTAACTACAGAGAAAACTTTCTGGTTTCCGTAAAAAAACTCTCTTTTAAACACTCTTTTGAATAATTCGAAAATATTTCTCTTCATTTTATTGTTCCAAATTCATTAAGTATTCTTCTATATTAAAATATTTTGAACTTGCATGCATTTTAATGTGAAAAGAAAAACATGTTTTAATTAGAATTTCATATATTTCCAAAAACATCTGATTAGTTTAATTAATTATATATATACATTACACATATATTTAAGCAGCGTTAAATGTTCTGTTATAATTTTTTACTTATTTAAAGGATTAGGAGAAATACGGCGTAAATAATATCTTACTTAATTCTTTTATTTGATTTACTAGAGCAACATTTTTACTTGAAAGCTTGCAAATGGATATGAGTTATTTTTAACGCCTTTAAATAAAAGATTGTAAATAAACACGGAAACCGTTTATCATCTGAATAAACATCCCTAATTTATTAGAGATATTAAGATATTAAAACCGAATAGATTAGTAGTTCAAGTTTCATAGCATCTAGAATCAGGTTTCGTTAGGTTTCAAGGGAATTTATGAACTTGAACTTTATATACTATCAAAGTAATTATATGACATAAAGCTTAGAATTTAAGTAGTTAAATGAATATGATTATGCATATTGGCTATTTTCCATTTCATTGGAAAGGTAATTAAAACGTATTTATATAATCACAATAAAGAAGCAAACAAGCTTATTCTTTCATTTGCATGACAAAAAGGTGAAAACTGCTGCCTATATACAAATTTCATTTTTTCATTTATATTTTCGTTTACGATCAATAAGAAATATCAATTCAGTATATTCAGTTTTTTCAATCATAAACACAAACTAGGATAATATTGCTGGATAATATATATATCAAAACTGTGGCAACTGTCTTAATGTGGAACTGACACCATATCATGTTTTTAACTGCCCTGCAGGCGCTGCAGGCCTTCACCTCTGAAACTACCCCACAGAAGAGGATTTGTATTCTTTTAATGCCATAGAAATAACAAAAACTTTTCAAGCACACCATAAAATATGATTCAATAGAGGATACGACACCAACCAACCAGGATAATATAATAATTTCTAAGTTATCTTTATTTTTTTAAAAGCAAGCGCACTTGTTTTAATTTAGATTCTCATTTTCTATTTTACCAATAAAATATTTAAATTCATATCAACACATCAGAGCATCAAAATTTTATTTCTAAATGAAAAGTAAATATATATATTTTTTAAATTTTGTGAATACATAAAACCAAATTGTGAGTACATAAAGCATTTTAAATTGTGAATACATATAACATTTAAGTTATCTGAAAATTCTGATGAAAGTTTTAATGAAAAGTTTAATCAAGATGATATTTAATTATCCAGACACCAATGTTACCGATATTTAGTAATAATTTAACTGACTTCATTTATATTAAAAACCCCTTTCCGCATTTGTCATTTTTTCGCAATATATATATATATATATATATATATATATATATATATATATATATATATATATATATATATATATATATATATATATATATGCATATAGGAAGTTGATATTTATGGGGGAAAAGAATGAAAAGGGGGAAATAGTACTTAGTTGAAAAAAGAGTCGAAAAGCTATTTATAACTCCAACTGGTGGAGTGTTGTAGTAAGAAAGCTAATAACGATACGGCCAGTAATCTGGGGTCCCTTTGTTTTTCTTCTCTGGGGGTGGTCTCTGAATCAACTGACACAATGGTTTCACTACCACCCCCAACATTTTACTTGAAGATATTTAGAGATATTCCGCTGGGTGGCGCTACTCCATCTTTTCTTAACTACAAAAACTCTTCACCGTCAGTAAATGAGCTCTACAAGTCAGAGCGTTTTAAGAAAAGTCGCAGTTTTCATGTTGAGAGCTCCTAAACATTGCATAAAGCAAGCATTCACGTTGTTTAAAGTAAGCATTGAAACACTTTTTTTTAATATCTTTGCAACCCTTTAAAAGTTTATACGTGAAAAATATATCCAATTTCAGTTAGTCACCACAATAAATTTGAACAGAAAGTAGTAAAATTTTTTAGACATAATTACAAAAAAATTCCATTGAAATATTATAACGGTAAGTTTTATTTATCCTTAATTAGTTGTTTTTTAAAAAATTTATGCGATTTTAAATTTTACAAATAGTCAAATTTGTATTAAAAAATTTGAAAAAATGTTATAACCATTCTAATTTGTCCTGCTAAATTTATTTATTTTAAATGCTTATATATGTTATCTGTTTAAGACAACTAAAAAGAGCATAAATTTTTAATTTCAAAATTTTTCGTGGATTCTATTTGTTTTCTGGTTTTTTTTTTAGGAAAAAATAAATTATTGAATAATTATTTCCACAAGGAAGTAGTCTTTGTGACATTAAATGAAATGATATATCACTTTTAAAACATGCAAGTATTTTTATCAATATTAAAATCAACAGAATTGCTTATCGAACTGAAAACTTGAATGAAAAAGATTTTTATTTATTCAAGTAATACTTTGTTCAATTTGTTATAAATTATATTAATTTAATTAAATGAATAATTTGAATAAATAGAATAATTAATTGCATTTATTAATAATTATATTTTAAGATTTTTTTAAATTTAATTATTTTTTAAATGCACCTATTCATTTATTAATTTCATTTATTTATTCATTAATTATATTTATTTAAATTAAAATAATAATTAAAGTAAATCTAATATTTTAAAGTTTGTTAAACTATTTGTATAAACATCCAAAAAAGAAAATTATACTTTATAAATAAATTCACACTTATGAAAAGTATTAAATAATGATTTCAAATGAAACTTCGCTCAAGTTTTAAACTTCCTTTATTTATGAATAATGTAAGATTAAAATTTTATTCCCTTATGCATAAAGATATAAGAGGAAATTTAAATTATTTATAATCATTGACTCATACAGGTTACAGACATTTTTTATATTTTTATGGCTAATGCAATTCTTATTTTACTTGTTTTAAGTATATGAAAATAAATATAGAAATATTATTACTATAATAAAATGTCATTTTAAATATTTAATTTAGAAACGTGATCTAAATTTTAAGATTAAATTAGCATGTGATCAACAAAACGATAGAAGAATACAAAAATACTTCCACTAGTCTGAAGGAAAATATTTATTGAAATCTGCGGTCAAATTTCAAAACATGGATTTGCATTTTACCATCATTATTGTCGTTGAAACTTTTTCCAAGCCTCATTTTTTTATATACAAAATAATTAGACTGATCAAAATAATTAGATCATTTTTTATGGATTATTAAATCTTTTGAGAATATCTTGTTCTGTTCAGAAATGTTATGATCAATTTTCTTCATTGATTGAATATTTATTGTAATACCAACATCAATAAGTATATTTCATGATACCAAAATGGTCTTCTTTAAAAAAAAATAATTTATTAGCTATTATATATATATATATATATATATATATATATATATATATATATATATATATATATATATATATATATATATATATATATATATATATATATATATATATATATATATATATATATATATATATATATATATATATATATATATATATATATATATATATATATATATATATATATATATATATATATATATATATATATGTATAGAGGGAGAGATTGAGATATTATTAAAATTTTAGTTTACAATGAAACTCATTTCGTTTTTTATGAAAATATTTATAAATATATTAGACTATAAAAAATTAATTGCATTACGGTAAAAATTATGCAGATATGAGTGCCGGTACTAATTTTCACCGTAATTTGATATGCAATTTTTTACAGTGTAGCACAAATTGAAAGCCAAACAGTTTTAAAGTAAAATGAAAATAATTTGATGAATATTTTAGTTTACTTATAAAATTTTATTAAATGAAAGTAAAATGTAAAATATTTCTATATACAGAATGATTTGATATCAACATACAAATTTTAAATTTGAAAAAAAAATCTAGTAAAACGTTTTTCATAAAACGTTAAGAGACGACAGATTTTTTTAAACGAAAGGACGAGCATAAAATGATCATAAGTATACTAAAATTTTTTGACAAACTATTGCTTTAAGAAAATCAACTATTTGTTCAAATATACAAAAATAGTAATATTTTCTGTCATCTCTAGACATACAATAATACTAGCTATACTATATCTCTAAATATACAATAATGCATTTTCACCATTCTAATAGTAATAGAAAATGCATTTTACGATTGAAAAGATGAGTGTAAATGTTAAGGTTTTCTGAAAAAAAAGACTACCTGATAAACTCTTATGCTAAAAACTAAGCTAAGAACACAAATGCAAAAGTTTGTATTATTTGTTCTCTTTAATTTAATACCAGAAATACATTATAAATTACTAATATTAATACAAAAAGTTTTTCCGGTAGCTAAGATAAAAATTAATGATTTTCTTATTTAGGATAAAAATAAACTATCGTTTTAGAAAAAGAGCTCTTTTCTAGAAAATTTGCAATCCTGGCTATGTAATTCTGTTTTAGAAATCGTATAACAAAGCATTCACTTTAATATAAAATTAAGAGATAATAGACACCAATAACAGAGATAATAGATAATGGAATTAAGAGTAACGGTTAGTGCTTTTTCAAAAAAAGTATGATAAATTATTAGATTATTAAATATAATTTTCAAGAAAAATATGCAATAATTTTATTATTTGTATATTATTAGGAAGCGTTTTGTAGAGAAATGCAATAAAAGCACTAAAAGTGTTCGAAATTTTTTAATAACTATTTAATAAAAAAATTAAAGGTGAACTAATTTCAAACATTTCATACTTTACTTACAAGTAGTTTAATGCACTCTGAGAAATGAAACTTTGATTTTCGATGATTTAGCAATCCTTGAGAAGTATTTCGTTAATTTTGAGAATCATTTCGTCGCGAAATCACGTGATTTATGACGAAACGTGAACTCTCAAATAAATTACAGAAATGTTTTCTCAATTCGAAACCTCATCGTAGTACATTGTGGGAGATTGTTACCTAGAATGACGAAATTAGAACTTCAATAGAATGGCCGATGCATATGATGTTCAATGAGCTGTCCTCGTACTAGGAGATTCGGGGTTCGAATCCCTCTGCTAGCATGGATATAATTTAACTATTTGTCCTTATTGTGTTGTGCTGTCTATTTGGTGCTCTTGTTAAAGCGATTATTAGGTAAGTTAAATACATTAGACACTACGAGTTTTCTTTTCTTTTGGAAAAATGGAATGATGAGATATTTAATTAGTTTTGACAAAATTCGTTTCTGGATGAAGTGACGATACTTTGGCGTTTCGTCACTTTGACAATATTTTTGTTCAGAGCTTATACCAGGAATGGGCATCGTCAAAATCAAAGAAAATTACGAGATATTTGATTATTCATTTTTTACAGTGTGTTGATGTGAAAGTAGAAAATATTATTTGGGGTAACTAAGAAAAAAAAAGGTCAATTTTTGTAATTTTAAAAAGGTCAGCTTTTCCTATACCCAACCTACTATTAGAAAGTATCTATTTACATTAAAGTATCATAAACATTTATACATTCATAACATCATAAATAAAAAATTTTTTTGTATAACATAACAAGGGTAAATTCCATTCAAAAGTGCTTCATTTGTCCCAATGCTGGATTCCAAAATGTCTTGCCTTCTGAGTGGAGCTCAAAATGGTACGATTACAGACTTAAGCACCAAAGAGAACCTTATTGCTTAGTTGTAAATTTAAGAGCAGCAGTTTTCTTTTTATCTTTTATTGTTATATATGCATCTTATTTTTCTATTTACTTTATATATGTTGTTATAAATGTTATGATTATTCCATGTGTTTGATTTATGTTTAATAACTGCGGATTTCTATGATTTAAGTATATTTCCCCCTACTGAATTGAAATAATTTACATATTCTATAATTTACCTTTACTTATTCTTTGATAAATTTTCCTACTTAGGAGTTCATTAACTTCTTATATCATGCATAATCAACAAGTCAAAAGTTTTTTTATTGTATCACTTGTGTCTTCTTACCTATTTATATTGTGTACATTGTTATAAATGATAGTTATGAATAGTTCATCAGTTTTGGTTATGTATAATAACAATGAACTTCCATTATGTAACGATATTATAGTCTACTGTATTTCAGTAACATACTTTCACATATTTTCCGATAATATTTCCTACTTTTAAATCCAATAACGTTTTATATCATTTATATTCAACAAGTCAAATGAAACTAAAACATTACATTTCAACAACATTTAAATATGCTTCATTCACACATCTTTAATTCAAATAAAATAATACTAGTCAAACATATCATTAATTTTTTGTTTTCCTTTATTCAAAAAGAATCCTCTTTAAGAAAGCGTGATTTTCATTGTAAAAAATGACTTTAAAATAAAAGAATATCTTATATTGCCAGCGGCATATATAATAGTTGAGATTTTTTCTCTGTTCATAAATTGAATGTTGAAATAAAAAATGAAATATGACTCCTCCCGTCATAAACAGTCAGTAAAAGGCGGTGAAAACCAAAGAAGCGGAAGGGAACAAGCTGTAGCAAATGCTATGAATCCATTCATCAAAATATGTTTAAACTGATAATGTGAATATATCCCGAAGCTTCTGTGGAAAAGAATAAAGGAGAAATTTTCTTTTAAAAATTATCAATTTTTATAGATTTATGAAAAAACTATGTATTATTTTTATTATAAATTATCCTTCTTTTATATAATATCAAATAAATTTAAAGAAAAACATTAACTAAAAATGATTTTTTTTTACCAATATCATAAAGAATATGCATTCACGTATTCATAACTTAAATTTTTAATGATAAATGTTATCATAATTATTTTTCTTAATTATTAATGAGCGAGGAATTTTCTTTTAAAAACTATCACTTTCAATAGTTGTATAAAAAATATGCATTATTTTTATTAGAAATTATCCAATATTTTATATATTTATCAAATAAGTTTTTTTTAAAAAAATTAACTAAAAAGGGTTTTTTACCAATAATAGGCCATACACATACAGAATATGGTATACGTATTGGTTTACAGAATATGTATTCACGTACTTATTCATAATTTAAATTTTTAATGATGAATGTTATTATATTTAATTTTTTTGTAATACTTTTAAAATATTTATAAAATATTTATAAACTAGTTGTCATGAGACATTAAGTAAAATAGATTTTTTTAAAGCAAAAATAGAAAAATATGCATTTATTTCTTTACTCATTATTTTTATTTTAAATAAGAAATATTACTGTATATATTATATACTAACCAATCAAATATTTTATATATTTATGAAATATTCATAATGAAACATTAGCAAAAAAGATTTTGGTCCATGACATGAAACAAAAACACGGTAAAAGGTTGATGTAACGAGTAGGGCATATTACGAGAATTCCTTTTTGAGTCAAAACAGTTATGATACGAAAACAAAACTAATAGTGAAAATAGTCTCCCCCAAAAGCAATTTAAAATGGAGGTAGTGGGTTCGAATCGAAGCGTAACCATGAATATGTAAAAGTAAATAAATAAATTTGGTTTAGATACATATTTGTTGTTGTTGTTGGTTTACCTCTCAATGGTTTATTGCCGACGGTCTGGAAAACATCCCTGATGATGATCCGAAGACATGCCATCACAATTTTAATCCTCTGCAGAAGAGATGATTTTAGTGTTTTGGTAGCCCGACGACCTGAGTGCGAAGTTGAGCACTACACGGTTTAACAAGAACTGATACCGAGCACCCTCTGTCCCTTTGAAAACTGACCAATGCGGTCACCCACCTGCACATTGACCGCAGATAGTGATGCTTGACTTCGGTGTTCTACTGGGAACCGTGGTTTAGATACACATATAGGGACGTATGCCTAAAGGAAATAATTGCTTATGCCTTGTCGAATTGCAGAAGAGACAGTATAAAAGTGAGAAAAACAGCACAGAGACATTGAACCCACTACCTCTACACTTCTGAGCGTCTGGAAGAAGGGCAACACCCCCAGCAATAAAGACCATAATAATGCATGGTTTTGAAGCGTATATGTAGTGGGTTCAAATCCCATTCGATGTACATTTTTGCTATCTTTCGTAAGATTGTGCTATCTGTTTTTCAAAATGAAAAGAGTTTTAAGCCGTTCCTTGTATTTACAAAGAAGCTCATATATGTAATTAAATAAATAAATAAGAGAAATAAATAGATAAATCTCATAAGAGATGAATAAAACAGACCTCATAGTATGATACATCTGAATTTAGTATCTTTAAAACACTTTAATTAAACAATTGACGTCATCAATCTAGTCCTAGTAACCCTCGTCATAATTGAAAAATTATATTAGAATAAAAAATAATTAACATTCATCTAACTCCATTTAAATAGACTGCCATTTTAAATAAACAGTAGAACTGTAAACAGATTATTTCCCCTCTAGTATTAGGTAAGAGGCAAAGACATCAGAAGGTTAAAATTACCAATTAAATGGTTAAAGATTTACCCTCCTGAAGATCATTTTGGTATCTTTAGAGCATGGCACGAAAACCATTTATTTGGTTACATTTGCTTTTGAGATTTGTATTTGTTACTAAATGTATTGTAAGTAGAACTATAATTTTGAATAACAGAATTTATGGTACACCGTAAAACAAAGAATGGTAAAATTAACATAAGACTGGTTTAATTACCGTATATTTTGGTTTATTTCTTAGAATTGTGGTTTCTTTCTCCGCAAATGTTTTTACCATACAAGTATGGTGATTTTGCCGGAATCTTTTGCTTCTTATATATTTAGAGGAGCAATATTATTCGGAAAAAAAAATAGAAATTTTTTTTTCGCTATTAATGTAGAAAAGTAAAAGACAATCATAATATCACCTTATTTTCTGCACAATATTTTACTCCTTTACGCTTATAAACAATAAATGTAGCACCATTTAAATTATTTTCTTTTAATTTTATTGTTCAATTTCCTTGTGGGGGGATTGCAAACCGCAATTAGCAATCCCCCCACATTTTCCTTCTTGTCAGCTATCAATACAATTGAAATCAATATTTAGTGTTATCAAATACTCTTAAATCTTATTCGAGTCTCTTTTACAACAATTATAACATTGCATATGTATTTGTTTATAACAACAAGTTCGCTATAAAGATAAGCTCATTGTAACAACCACTCTGCCTGCTATTATGAAGTGTTGTAACAATGGTTTTTAACTTCATTAATTTAATCATACTTCAGTCAGTAAATGCTATCAATATATTATCAAAGATGTTCATTATTTATCTCATAAATATGATAAAATCTTAAGGGGAGTCAGTACAGCATATACCAATAATGCTAAAGTTGACTTTTTCTGATGTACTTTTTCTTGGCATCTAAACAAGATATTACTTCAGTTCTTTTCTGCAAAATATTTCCATATGCATGCTCACATTGTGATAATTGTTAATACTTCGGCAGAAAATTTTTTAGAAAAATTATGAACTGAGAACTTTTAATTTTTTTAAAAAGTTTCATCAAAAACCTTTTATAACTGAAAAACTATACCTTTCAAAACATTATCACATCCTGTCAAAACATTATCCTGTCTAAAATATTATCACATCATAATACTGATATAATCTCAAATATCTCCAAAAAATTACAAAGAGATCGTATAGGTAGTTTCTTAGAAAAGGTACACCAGAAAAAGTCAGTTATAGAATTATTGATATATCGCCTACTGAACCCCTTTAACTGAAAATGACATTTTTTAATAAAACCGTGAAAATATGCATTTATTTGCTTACTCTTCATTTAAAACTTAAAAAACATTATTGAATACATTAACAAACTTATTCTTATTCTTTTTATTTAGAAAACTTATTTAGTAAACTATTTATAGTTTTATTTGTCAGAACTTGATTGCATTATATTAAGTCGCATTATACGTATTAAACTTGAGTCGCATTATATTAAACTTGAATTATGAAATATTATGTTTTATCTAGATTATTTATTATTTTATATATTTATTAAAGAAATCTAGAAAAGCCTTACAAAAAAGGTCATTTCTTACCAATAATGAAAAATATATTCATACAGTTGTACTTATTCTTAATTCATAAGCATTAGTAAGAAAACAATAAATACATGCAAGCAAATATATCCAATATTTTATATATTTATCGAAAATATGTAATAAAATATTAACTAAAACGTACCCTAACAAATACTTTAAGACGAGGCATTTATTTATTTATTCTTAAAATAAATTTCAAATATCGGTGAGTATTACGCATTATCAAAGAAGTTCTGTTATTTGAAATTCAAATATTTACTCTTGAGAAGTATTAAAATACAAGTTGCTGATTTTCAATGAGGTTTAATAATCTTCTGAGTGACGCACGATCAGCATAATGCCAAGGGCAAACTGAAAGTGTGGTTTGTTCTTTTTATGTTTTATGTGCAATTTAGTTGTACTTAATGCTACTGAAGTTAGTTTCCCCCCTAAAGACGCTAAATGTCTACAATAAATACGCTGAAGAGCATAAAAACAGTTTCAAACATATTATGCTGATATCCAAAAAATGATATTTGTCATAAATTTCATACTATATATATATATATATATATATATATATATATATATATATATATATATATATATATATGTGTGTGTGTGTGTGTATTAAAAATATAGAGAAAGCAAGTAAAATAATAAAGATTAATGCAAAGAGAAGAAGAAAAAAGTTATTAAAATAAAATACTTTTAACGAAAATTTTTTAAAAAAGTAAAAAAAAATATAAAAAGGCTGGAAAACAAAAAAATGAAACGATATAATCACTTCATCAGCTCACACGATTATATCCGGATAAAGGAGTGCTTTCTAATATTGTGCAAATATACCCAAAGCAAAATACATTAATGCAGTAGCGTGAGGAGCAATCTAGAAAATTTAAACGGAAAAAGAACATATTAAGTAAAAAATATATCACGAGAAAACAGAAAATAAAATATAAGGAAAATACAGAACCAAATGCAAAGCGAAATCTATAAAGCGAGTTTCGAAAACAAATGAACTTACATAAACGGAAAATTTTTCAAGAATGATTTAAAATATTTTCGCAATAAAATTGCCAGACTACAAAATTTCAAAACAGAAGCACAAATGGAGTTAGAAGCGTAAATAGAGGGATTTTGTTTTATGGCGCATTCTTACTGCATTACTGAAGCTCGTTTGATTTGTTAGCTACCAAAGGATTAGCCCAAAAATGGATGTGAGCAAGTTAATAATATTATGCTGGATAATTTAAAGATGTTTATAATTAATAAAGTTGATATTTAATTATAAAATTTTAAGGATTTTAGAAGATTAACATTTATTTAAAAGAGAGAGAGAGAGAGAGAGAGAGAGAGAGAGAGAGAGAGAGAGAGAGAGAGAGAGAGAGAGAGAGAGAGAGAGAGAGAGAGAAAGAGAAACATGATTTACCCGAAATGGATTGGCACATTGTAAAATTATAAATTTAGTTATCAAAGAAGTTTTCAGTAAATTTATTAAGAATAATAACTTATAATAAACTCAATGATTTTATGTAGAACTTAATTACATTAGATCAGTATCCTTCGCTTTTTTTTTTATCAAATTTTGAAAAAGTTTGTCAATTTGCTTTTTTGGATAAATAAACATTTCTACATATTCTTTTAATTCTATTCATTTGATTAAATATGATATGATTTTGGTAAAATTAACAATTAAACATGGTATATTATGGGATAAAATTTGGTAAATGTGATAAAATTTGGTAATTTTATCATGATACCTTAGAACTTGGATTAACCATTTATTCAGTTAGATTTGCTTTTCAGTTTTGCATGGCTTACTAAATTTGTAGTAATAACAACCATAATTTTAAAAATCTAAATTTCCGTTAACCGTTAATATATGAACAGAAAAAAATTCTGAATGAGTGGTTTAAATATTGTATATTTAGTTTTCTTAACAAGAATTATGGTTTCATTATTGCCAGAGCTGACATTAACATACAGTACGGTGATTTTACATGGTTTTTTTTTTCTACGTCTATAATACTCTATACTACTCTCCGTCTATATTACTCTACGTCTATAATATATATAACTTAAGAAACTGCACTTTTTTTCTTTATTGTATTCTATAAAGTACTTAAAAAATATGTAAAAAATATTATTGAGTTAGGTCATTCGTAATTCCATATAGAGCTTTTTTTGTTTCCTAAAAAATAACGTATCTAGCAATTATTGAACTTTGCTATAGAAATCTAAAGTATTTATTTGATTAGATATTAACTCGTAAAAAATTTTTATGAGTACAAAATGAAATTCTTTGACTTTAAGAATTTTTCGAGGTATATACCAGTTGATAAAAATAAGATCCTAACATTTTTTTGAGTATTCACTAGTTGATAACCTTTTCTTTTGGGGAAAAAAATAGCATTTTCGCAACATAAGAAGATTAAAATCTAAAGTCTTTCTCCTCTCTCTAAGAACATTCTTTTTTATCATTGAACCACAAATATCAGTACCTAAAACCACACTATTTTTCATATTAGATGGTCAAGAAGTTTAAGAAAACTAGTTAGCAGAATAATATTTAAGCTTAGTTATTTATAAATTCTGATTCATGAAATTTTCAATACACTGCAGTATTTTATAACTGTGCGCAAACATTATCTAAAGTGGAACTGTCTTCCCCCAGAATATATAAAAAAATTTAAAAATTTAGCGAATATCGTGTTCGTGAAATTGGTAAATTACGAAGATGTTTAAAAATGTTCAAGATATATATTTAATTACTCTTAGAAGTATAGAAATGCTGCCAGCATTTCTGCAACTTTATTTGAAAACATTCATTAACATTAGAGAAAAGACTTATAACTATTGTATATAGGGCTCAATTAAAATATTGTGCTGCCATCTGTTTATTAAACAGAAAACTAAGTTATTACATAGCAAGAGCTGTGGAAATTTACATGAAAATTCAGCTAATACATGAAGATTTCATGTGAAAAATGTTCCAAACAAAGGTATAATACTTCTCATGCTTACAATCTACATTTTTTGATGCTTAGATGTTTCTATCTTATACTTCGTAAGTCATTGTTAATTTCAAAAGTTGAAAAATATTTTATTTAATAACAAATAATCACTTAATATAATTTTTATCTCTTTCCTAAAGTTATGTAAAAATATGGAGAACTTGAAACTCAAAATCTCACTGGATATTTTTTGAATACTACATTTTCACAAAAAAATAATATTAGTTTGGTGACTTTGAATGCAATGTTATGTAACGAAATTTTTATTAAGGAAGTATAATATGAATTAATTATTTAAAAATAAAGAATATCCCGGTTTGTCTATTTTTTCTTTTGTTTGAAGTTGCTATTTTCATTTAAGCAATAATAATAACTTAAGAATTATTTTCTTTAAAGCATTTTAATTTTTCTCTTATACATTATGTGTTATATAATATTTGTATACATAATATATATAATATATGTATTACATAATATATATAATATATGTATTATATAATACATATAATGTATGTATTATATAATATATATAATATATGTATTATATAATATATTTTACATTATGCAAATATTTACAATATTTAATTCCAACTAATATTTTTATTAAAATATTCAAGTACACCGCTAGTTTTAAAATAAAATATGGCACATTTTTTTACAAATTTAACAAGTTTATATTTCAAACGCTTTTAGCTATTATATATAAATAGAAAACAGGTAATCAAAATAAAAAACAATTATAGTTAAAAAAGTATTCTTAAGAAACTTCTTTAGTACAAAAAATATTTTATCAGTAAGAAAAATACAGCAGCAAAACTATCGTTGAAGAAAACTAAATCCCATATTTCATAAATTTAAATTTAAAAAAAGAAACTATATAAAGCATATAAAATACTTTCACCAAAGCATTGAAAATAACAAACAAGATCTTGCTTTCACTGCGGCTCACATTCTTTAAAAATTAAAAAAGTAAAGTTTTATAATGCATATTTTTCAAAGTAAGTTTTGGCCTAACTTTAACGAGTTTTTTGTTCCGGACTAGAAAAAAATATATACTTTCGCCAATAGTGAATAAATTAAATTGTTTATGCTCGCCATTGCATACAAAATTTGAGAAATAAAATCCAAGTTTATGGATATTAATTAAAATTTGAAAGAAAAAGCTTCAAGAATTTAGCACAATATTTTATCTCTTTTGTTTGCATAAGTGATTTTAAATAGTTATTTCTTAAATTTAAGAACATTAAATTTAGTTATGTAACGTATGGCTTTTATTTTTATTATTATAGTTTAATGATTATATGTATTATCTCTTTACCCTGAATTTGTTTGTTTGAGTTAATACAGAAGCCAATAAATAATAATTTAAAACCATTTAAATCGTATTTTAAGAAATTAATTTTTAATCCTACTAAAAATGTCATTAACACACCGTTAATTTTAACATTAAATGAAAAAAAATGTCTTCTTTAAAAATAAAAAGCATGGTCAAAACAATTAGAAAGTATGGTGAAATTTACCGCATTTCTGACTCTAAGAGAATACCAAAAAGCTCTTTAATTTTTACCGAAGCGTTTTAGATAAATGTGATTTTATAATATGTGATAAAGCTTGGTGAATGTGGTAATAGTAATGTGTGGTTTATTAACGAAAGTCTGGTTTAGTAATTTTATCATGATAGTTTTGAGCATGGTATAAAAAACATTACATTAAATTTACAACAATTCAATTAAATTAAAAACAACAATGTCAATTAAATGAAAAATAAAACATTAAATTTACTATTCCGTTTTGTAGTTTTTACTTAATGTATAGTAATAAGAGCTATAATTTTGAAAAAAAATAGAATTTCTGTAATCCTTTACCATATGAATAGAAAAATTTCGAAATGAATTTTGTTGGGTTAAATGGTTTAAATGCTGTATATTCTGGTTTTAAAACCTAAAAAAAAAATTTTTCGTTTATCAGAATTATTAGTTATTTTTTTTCGTGCTAATTTAATTCTATTCTACTACAAAAATTAAAACTTTTCTTGAGGGGGAACATCAGAACAAATTTTGAAAACTTCAGTTATTTTAACTTAATATGCTTATTTTCTAAATGATAGCTAAAACTGATTAAAATATAAACATCCACCATATGTGGCTTAAATAAGCTAAATGCTGGAACGAAGTGTTAAAATATTTTTATATGCCATTTCCTCAAAGACGAGGACTATTTTCATCTCATAAAAAAGTTATGACCTCTTTAAAACCGTACATTAAAAAGATACAGCAAATAGTTACAAATTTTGAAATATATAGAATCAAGTTATAGTTCCGTATTTCTAAGTTGAAACGTATTATCAAATTTCATAAACATCTTAATTTTATGCTATCTATTATGATTCATCGTGGACGAAAACATGATTCAATTTTGCACCTCATTTAGGTTGCGGAAAACTTTCACCGAATTATATTTCAAGTTAGCAGTATTGCGTTTCAACATTAAGCAATGACCTTAGACATATTTAGAGTAAGCATTATAGATTAAACATATTTATACATTAAATCAATTACTGAATCATATTTTCGTTACCCTTAGTCATATTTATATTCTTATCACTTATAATAATGTGTGAAGCTGATGTAGTTTACTTTGAAAGGACAACCTTTATATTTATTAATCTTTTATTAATCTAGTAATAAATCCCGACTCATGAAGAATATATTATTATTATTTATAAAATGAAACAAAAAAAATTCAAGTTATCTCGCAGTTTGTACATGCGTCCAAAGGGATGTGTTACGACAGCGACTTTATTTTGTTTCAAATAATTTTTGTTTATTATTTTAAAACTTGTGGAAAAATTTAACTATTTTTAATACTGTTTCACAACATGTTGAATAATTTAGCCATTTTTAATAACAAAGTAAAAACAGGTGGAATAATTTAGCTATTTTCGTTTCTGATTTGTTATGCATCTACTCCAGTTTTTCGGGAATGTATTTTCTTCTTACCAATATCAGCGATAATAACTGGCAATGAGGGGATTGGATTATACTTGAGGAATTCTAATGTTTCTAACAACATCTAATTTTAAAATTAATTCTATCGCGACTTTTTATTTCCAAGATCTTTTCAATAGCATTCCCTTTTCTAAACTAAGAGATGTTCTTTTGAATTATTACTATGATTTTAAAAATATCCTTAATTGCATTTTTGATTATTGAGAAATTCTGATTAATTTTTAATAATTATCTTTACAATGAAAAAGATATTTTTCTTCAAATTGATGGAATACCACAAGGATCTAATTTTTCACCTATCTTAGCTAACTTATTTTTGCACTATTATGAAAAAAATTATACTCTTAATATTAAATTTGCTTTTAGATTTATTGATGATTTAATTATCTTTAATTTTCAAGATTATATAATTTCATAAAATAATATTTACTCCGAGGAATTAATCTTGCTTCGTAATCATGATGATAATATTAATTTTAATTTTTTGGATTTAGGTATTATAAACGAAGAAAATACCTGCTTTGTAGATTTATGCGATGAAAGAAATGATTTTAATTTTTATATAAATAAACTAATTACTTGGAATTCTTATATTTGCGAAAACATCTATTTAAGTACCATTTTTAATCAAGTGAATAGAATTAAAGGAATGTGCAGTAATGTTTATTTTTCCAAAAATCAAATCGACAAACTATTTCAAAATTTGACAAAAAACAATTTATACCCAACTATAATAATTAAATTCTATATAAAATCATTCAGCAAATTGTATGTTATTGTAAATAAATTTACTAAAACCTTCGTTGTTAATTTATATAATTGTTATCAATTGTTAATTTTACCATGTGCAAATCAATTTCGGACAAATCCGTGTCCAAAATTATGTGCAAAACAGGCCATTCATGTTTCTTTCTTTCTCTCTCTCTTTTTTTAAATAAATGCTAATTTTCTAAAATCATTAAAATTGTATTATTAAATATAAACCTTATTAATTGTAAACTTCTTTAAATTATCCAGTATAATATTACTTTTCGCACATCCATTTTCAGAGCCATCCTTGGTAACTAACAAATCAAACTCGCTTCAGTACTGCAGAAGGAACGCTCCTATGAAACAAAATCCCTTTATTTACGCTTTTACCTCAATTTGCACTTCTGTTTTCATATATTGTAATCTGGCAATTATATTACGAATATATTTTAAATCATTCTTGAAAATTTTACCCTTTCATGTAAGTTTATTTGAATTCGCTACTCTCTTTATAGATTTCGTTTTGCTCAGTTTTTTTCTTTTATTTTATTTTCTGTTTTTTACGTGATATTTATTACTTAATGTGTTCTATTCTATTTTGTTTAAAAAATTATTTTTTTGAGTGCTCCTCACACTATTATATTGTTATATTTTGCTTTGACTACATTGATATAATATTAAAAAGCCTTCCTTTTTGCGGATGTAATCATGTGAGCTTATGATGAAAGTATATCTTTTTTTACCGGATTTTTTTTACTTAATTTTTTCTTTTTCTCTTTTCTTAATTATTTCGTAAATTTTTTCATGTTTTTTCTTCATTTTGAACTTATTTCATAAGTTCTATATACTTGCAGTTTATGAGCAGTAAATGAAACTTATTGATTTTTTAAATTTTCTTCGTTTTTCTCTCTTTTCCTTTTGTCATGATGCGCATGTGAAAAATTTTCTTGCGTGTTTAATTTAAGTTTGAATGCCATTGCCCGGCATAAATTTGCCGAAAATTCACTACACTGATTGATGTTTTTGAATCGACACAATGTTTCTTTTTTAAAAAATCTATCTGCACTGCCTGAATAAAGTAAGCATGTTAAAATTAATTTTGAAGAAGCATGTTGGCTGGGAGAAAGACTACCATTTTTAGTTAGAGACATGATTTGTTTTGAATAAAACCCACAAATGTTAAGGTCACTTCGTTATCAGCATTCGTTAATGAGTATAGAAGTGAATTTGTTGTATAAGAAGAAATTCAATATGACTGTTGAATCAATTTCTCACTGTTGTGCATTTACTAAAATGATCATTAATCATTGGAGTAATTTTAACTTACTTTGAAGTAAAGAAATAAAAAACGACGTGTTTTATAAGGGAGTAACTTCAATGCGTTTATTATTGTATCTTTTTTATATGCCCGTTTAGCATCGTTAAATAATAGTTTTATGTTTATATATTGTTACATTTTTTAAAAATTTTCTTCATATTGATAACAAAACTGTTGCCTGGGAGATAAAGTTTAATAGATATCTGCCATTTTTTTATTTATAAAATGCATGTTTTTTATTGATTAAAAGTAACTGTAATTCAAGTAAACTTCGAATTTAATAGGGTTGTAATATTTAATTCTGTTTTCAGCATGTGACGAACGTGGTGCCTATCAAAATGTACCAAAAGTGGTTGGCCAGATAAAGAAACACCAAACATCGGGTGCAAACGCATAACAAATCAACTTCCTATTTTCAATAAAAATTTAAAATATGCAGAATTATTTAAAAATAAATATGCATTTCTATCATTAATAATGTTATGAAATTTTTTTTTCGAAAAAAGCAAGTGACAGTGGTTTTTTGTCATTTGCGTAAATATAATAATTTTCTTTTTCCAATGGCAGGCACTGAATTTGAATCTTTGCCTATACTATGCCAGAATTGTTGCTCATTTCGCGTTACCTAGTGGGCACCTGTGAACCAAAGTCACGGAGGCGAGCAACATTGCCCACGCCACACTGCCCCAAACCCATTTATAGGGTGGGCCACATTCACACATCATACACACACACATCAGAGGACAGCACAAAGAGAGAGAGAGAAACATCCATGCCCAGAGCGGGATTCGAACCCGCAGCCTATGGCTTCGCAGTCAGGCACGCTAACCGCTCGGCCACCTGATCGGCGTAAATATAATATATATTTGGAAAGAAAATATATTATATTTGCGCACTATAAATATATTTTCTTGGTAATACATACGATTTTGCCAATATACTGTAAAATAGACATGGTAAAGCAAACAAATTGAGCAAATTTAGTCCATTTTCATTTTAATAAATACAACAGACAACCTTTTAATTCGTGTAAAACAAAACTACGCGATGTAAGAGGCATTTCAGAAGAAGTAAATATTGTTTTTCATTTCGATGCTGTTGTTAATTACTTACATTATTATAATCATATATGGCAGTACTTTTACTTTCGTTACTTGTACCGCCGGTACAAGTAAAAAGTACGTACTTTTACTTGTACTTCGTTACTTTTTAAATTTAGTACTTTTACTTGTACTTTCGTTACTTTTTTAGGGAAAAAGTACAAGTATTTGTAACGGAAATGTCCAATGAAATCGTTACTTTTTTCTAAAACTCAGAAATCTTTCTAAAAAAAAATTCAAAAAAAAATTTAATTTAAAAAAAAAATGCTTATGTTTTTTTAATTTATAAAATTAATGTGCAATATATAAGCATTCACAGCTAACTTCGTGAGTTTAAATACCTTGACCTCCCGTGGAGTGCTTATTCAGCGTGGTTAAGCGATGGTTAAGCACGTTCTGAGAAATTCTCGCAGCAGATTCAGTGACACCACTTTCGAAATGCAATTATTTTGCAAAATGAATAAAAAATATTAATTAGCAAGTTATTTTCATTCATTTTCGAGTTTTATGCATTTATTTAATAGATTTTAAATAAAAAATGTTGGATTTTGTTATTATGTTTTTCAATTTTCTTTTTGAACTCACTAAAAATACATTTTTGTCTTAATAAATTTTTTACTAAATACATTTTTACCTAGTGCATTTTTTACTGAAATTATGTTTATGCCCGACCTTGTCAAACAAAGCCCAGTCAAATTTCTAAGTTTAGATCTCTAAGTCTAATGTTCGGAAAATGATTTTCTCGCATGACTTCAGCATTAGCCATTGTTACAAATAAAACTGTAGACTGTTCTATTTCAACTTATACTGCACATTCAATTATTTTTTACCAGCTCAAAGATCACAAAGCTATCTGAAACCCCGTGTTTGCTTTGTTTATGTTTGTGCATTTAAAACGCGTTTCTATAGAGTTAAACAATTTTAAATCACTGGTAATTTAAATAAATAAAAATAATAAACTAAAAATTA
Source organism: Parasteatoda tepidariorum (assembly GCF_982258835.1). NCBI lineage: Eukaryota > Metazoa > Arthropoda > Arachnida > Araneae > Theridiidae > Parasteatoda > Parasteatoda tepidariorum. The sequence continues at coordinate 8,277,473 of NC_141765.1, forward strand.
AAATCAATAGATAAAATTTCTTTTTCGTGCAAATCCATAAAAAGTTTGAAATTAAAACTATATTTGATTTTAAAGTTATATTATACGATTATATTATAAAATTATATTATAATATTCTTTCGAATTTAAAAGTAAATTTAAATCCATAACTTTCAAAATTAAAAATAATTAAATAAATAACAACAATTTTGCAAAAACATTACAGAACATAAGAATATTATTCAATAAAATTTAGGTTACTTTAAATTTTCAATTTCCTAGAAATGTACTTTTAAATCGTTACTTTTTTTGTTTTGTACTTGTACTTTTACTTGTACTTTTTACTCGTTACTTTTTAAAATAAGAACTTTTTACTTTTTACTCGTTACATTTTTTAAAATTACTTGTACTTTTACTCGTTACTTTTTAAATGTAACGTTGCCATATATGATTATAATTGCATACTTCGTATTGCCTCGTGTTTCAATTTGGAAATTTTAATTCTTTTTAGTTTTTGCATAAAAATGTATATTTTAATTTTGAGAAAAATTTGTTTATAAAAAATATCAATAAATGTGTAAAAAAAAGTTAAATAGGAATCTAAGAATAGCATATGTTATATAAAAATGGCATACAAAATTTCATTGTTTTATACGATAGAATACATCCTAAAAAATGTTAAATAACATTGTTTTTAAATGCCTCAGTAGGGTTTAGCTATTATTCTTAGAAATCATTTGCTATTTAAACTAGAATTCGTTTTTACTTAAATAACTCTGTCTAGATATTATTCAAATAAATATACAATTTTCCCTTGTTGTATTGTATCTAAATATTTAAAAGGAGAGACCGAGAAAGATTTCAAAACTAAAAAGTTATTTTTGAACATTTTCAAACTTTAGCAATTTTTAAAGTAAAGATTACAAGCATTTGTTTTAAACTCTGACCTATTTGTTCAATACCATTTTATCTCTTTCCAAAACCGTCTCTCTTCAATTATCACTGGAGCAAACTCCGATAAATTTTGCTAAGGAAATTCTAAAAATTTAATCAAAGACTTTTGAAATAAATAGAAATAGCTTATTCACTTATCTTTTGTATGCCAACTGAACATTTCATTTCTGATGAATACTTATTTTAAAACAATTATTTTCGCACTAATGTCGTGAAATGATTAACGATAAGAATAATTCTTTAGAAAGTAGAATCCGAGTTAAAATTCATCAAGTTCAGTGAATGTCGAAATTCAACTACGATCAAAGTACAGGGTGTACTTTTAAAGTACATACTTATTTTAAAACAATTATTTTAGCACTAATGTCGTGAAATGATTCACGATAAGAATAATTCTTTAGAAAGTAAAATCCGAGTTAAAATTCATCAAGATCAGTGAATGTCGAAATTCAACTACGATCAAAGTACAGGGTGATTCATAAAGAAGCATACACTTTCAATGTACTATAAATCAAGAGCAATGTAAGATATTATGTGCAACAGTGTATGGGATTATTTTAAGTTTTGTTAGAGACTGTCGCAGATGTTCTGTGTGTGATCCCACAACACATATTTAGCCGGTAATCCATATCCATCCAAACGCATGTTAGGGTATCTGAATAAAATGCATTGATAGTGACTGTGATGAGCTGTTTCAACCTCGCTAGATCAAAAGAAGAGGCGAGGGGACGAATATCCTGTCCTTTGGGTAAACCTACAGGAAGAAATATCAAGGTGTTAGGTTAGGACTTCTGAGGGGCCCGGCTTTGAGGAGAACTCCTCCAGTCTGGGACTGTCTTCTGCTATGTTAACAAGCGAGAGTACATTTCTAATGGGAGTGAACGAAGGTGTCGAGTGGTTTACTCACGACGAACTATGCCAAGATTAAGACAAAACTGTTCACCCCACACCCCTATTCGAAATTTCTTTTCCTCGTAACCATAGTACCTGCCACGAAGGGAGACGGGTGTCTGGAGGAGTTCTCCTGAAAGCCGCACTATAGGTAATAAGCATGTTGTTGCCCACGGCTTGTCAAATCCATTGGTGAGCGAGATATTTATAAAGCAATTTAGCACGTAGGCAGACCAGTGTGGTGGTGCACCATCCAATTAGAGGATGGAGTTGTCAATGTCATTCTATAACTGTGTCATCAACCAATGTCTAAAAAAGTGGCTCCCGTGACAGTTTGATCTTAAAGAAAAAGGGGCGAAATTCCTTTTTTCTGAGCACTGCACAGTACACATTTACCTTAGGGAAAACTCGCACTGTTGTGCTGTGAATTTGTGATTCCCTGTTCACTAAAAGCAAACATTTTGCTGTTTTTATTTCCACAGACGTTGAATGTTGCTTCATCGCTGAAAACTAAGCGGAGTTAATCACTATCGATGAACTTGATTCAGATACCTTTAGACGAAAATGGATTACCGGTCACTCATAGATATATAGATAAGGGTATATATAGATAAAAGATATATAGATGACGGATGTATAGATAAGGGATACACTTATAGGAAATCCACGACTGACTTCACCAAAACTAAAAATAATCCCCCACAATTATGTTGAAGGCAAATTGTATTTATAGTGCATTGAAACAAGGCACTTCTATATGATTCACCATGTATTTTTATTACCGTTAAATGCAAAACAGAAACAAAGTATTTATTGTTAGAGTTTTACCTTTTATTGAACAAATATATCTGCTAAAACATTCACTTATAATATTTGCATGTCTGTAAGCTTCATGTCTAAACAAATACCTAGATTATATTTGAGATTTGCTTAAAAGTTTTTTTTCCAATGCCCACCTGTGTTAACATCCGTCAATTCAGGCATATGCAGGGCGATTTTGTTGGCCTCTCCTTCAGGGGTATCATATTAGGTGGGCCAACGTCGCTCCCACAGTGAGGACAGATAGTACTGAGAAGGAAAGAACATCCATGCATTGCCCGGGATTCGAACCCAGATGATGCAAGGACAGTTCCTTGCCCCCCACAGGTCGGTCGGCTTTGTTTAAAGGTTTGATATACAATATAAATAATCTTATGAAAACCAAATATTTTTAGTCACGGTTTAATTTAGTTTAGTTTAAAAATAAAATAGATTTTAATGAAGTGAAAATTAAAATATTAGTAATTTTGAATGGCATTTGATTGATATTTTTGAAATACTTGAATAATATGGTTTTAGTTCATAGATTGTCATTTCAAATTATGAATAGAGATACACTAAAAATATATAAAAGTTTCAAAGAGCATTCTAACATATTCTGAACAATTTCATCTCTCATCTTATTAAGGTTATGTGTACCGATAAATAGTATAAATCTTGTATAATAAGTTTAATAGAATAATGTACAGCAATATATTAGTCAAAATATTAAAAAAAAATTCATTCAGAAATAAAATGCTACTTTCTTGATAGTTAATTGGAAAAACTAATATAAAGTGGTTCTTGAATTAAAAGAATTTTTAGAAATCACAACTTAATTTTTTTTTCTATTACATATTCTACATGCAGAATAACTCATGAATGTAATTATTGAATGAATGTAATTTATATGAATGAATGTGATATATTTTAAAACTGTAAATTTAATTTAAATTGCTCGAATTCAGCTTAAGCCAATGAGAAACGCAATTAAAGTCTGATTTCCTAAAAAATATCTATAAAACATAGACAAACAGCTTTTATTTTTGTTTTTGAAAACATCCTTTAATATTACGTCAAGTTTGCTAAGTAATTTCTTTTTATCAACTTTGCGTTTAGTATTTTTTTTTAACTTAAAGCATGTATACCTTTAGCATGCATTTCTTATTTTACAGTACATTAGTTAGCATTAGTGTTCATATGCATTATTACGAAATTATAATTTTTTTCCAGTTGATTTGATTACAAACTGAACTTTTCATATTAAGCCATTTAGTAGCTTCAAATATCGTGGAAAATATTGCTAAATGGTGGTAAAACTATCTCCTTATTTGTTTGTATTTCTGAGTAATAAAGAAACTTCAGTACAGTTTTGAACATTATTGCATGTTAATTACGCATTGCGCCGAGGGTTATGCAGTGTTTTTAAAGTTTACTAACAAGTGGTTACTAAGAGGTGAATATTTTCCCGTAATTAAACACTTAGTATTTTACTTTAAGATGTTTATGGTAAATCGCGCATAAATCATATCACTGTCATTGCGGAAAATATATGAAATATTTTAAAAAACTTAAGTGGTTAGGTAATGGTAACATATAAATGTTATATAAAGAATTTTTTTCAGTCAAATAAAAATTTTATTGTAATTTATAGCCAAACTGAACTTTCATATTTAGGACTAAGTGCATCAAATTCATTTGAAACTAAAAGCTGATTTAAAGCACAGCAACAACAATGCCTTTGTCAATATTGATTTTCAACAAACAATGAAATATAATACAATGGAATTGTCGTTACAGATTTAAAAGCTTGAAAAGGAGATGGAAAATTTCTCAATAAGCACTTTTATCTGAAAAATAGAACACGCAACTTAAGTTTCAAGCAAATTTATCCGACTGTAAGATTGAATATTTTTTTTGCGGAAGGATTTATTTTGAGCGTTGGTAGCTACTACTACAAATTGAATATATAAGACTTACAAGATGCTTACATAGAAGTGAAAAATAACCAACTACTTTTTCGGAAATAAAATGAAATTCCCAAGTTAGATAATATCCAAAAAGTTTCATTATAAATGACTCGAAAGCGAGAATTTCAATTTATGATGCATGTTAGAAATAAAATCATGCATTGCAAACTCCATTTAATAGTTCTAACGGTGTCATTTAAAGATTTGGGAACATTATTTTTAAAATGTTATGTGCAAATCACTTTAAATGTGTTTTATTAAACTAGGGATTTCAAAATAAATCTATTTCAAATGAATTAGAAATCAAATAAAATGTCTTTTTTATAAGTTTTCAGACAGTTTCCAAACTGTTTTTATATCTTATCTTATATGAGTTTTTGAACAATTTGAGTGCTTCCGTGTTCCATGCAATCATACTTATTTTGGAATAGCTAATATACGGTCATATATATTTGCTTTCATAATTTAGAGAAATGATAATATTATATATTAAATATATCTATCTGTATATATAAATATATATATATATATATATATATATATATATATATATATATATATATATATATATATATATATATATATATATATATATATATATATATATATATATATATATATATATATATATATATATATATATATATATATATATATGTCATGTTAGGTCTTTAAAGGCTAGATAATTGAAGAGACTTAGGCTGCTTCTGTTAAAAAGGCAATTTATTTTGTTAGATAGAGTATTGCAAACATTATGCGTTGGATATTTACATCAGGTTTCCCCCTTTGCAGGGATTGTTTGGATGAGGCCCAGCTTTATCTAGCCATTGAAAATATAGAAAAGACACGCAATTTTGCCAGTCCTGAGCTTTTAAAGTGAGATTCTGAGAGGGCGTGGTTGCAAGCATTTTCTTATCTGAATGAAACGTCATTCAATTTATAAAATTTAGAGGTTTTGATTCGCTAAAAGTATCTCGCCACTCTGACGGTGGGAACTTTCTGGGACTATCTTCATCGACGAATTATAGCCCATTAACTTCAGAAAATAATCTTTTATCTGGCCTTATCTGGTTCATCTTGACTTTTTATGGCTCTTTGTGAGTGACCGACTTCTACATCTTAAACTTGATAAGAAACATATGTTTTAAGCTTACCAGTTAATATAGAATGACTCGTATGAGAAATTCTATATTACATATATATATATATATATTAGAAAGCACTCTTTATTGCGGATATAATCGTGTGAGCTGATGACAAAATTATATATTTATTTTCCAGCTTTCTTTCCAGCTATTTATTTTTTTTTAAAATTTTAAAATATTTTTTGAAAATATTATATTTATTATTAATTTTTCCTAATTTTCTTTATGAAAGTATTTAATTTTACAAATATGAATTATCATAATAGCAGTGAGTTGACTTTTGTGCCCTTATAATGATATGCAAATGTCGATGGCTAGTAAATTTTTTTCATAATTCTCGTCGGTTTTGGTTTTTTATACAGACTTATTTAAAAGGATGCATAAATATTTTTAGAAAAGTAGATATTAAAATTAAAATTTATTGAAAACTAAAGGGTTTTTTCAATAACAAATAATTTTCATTTTATTTATTATTGCAATCAAGTTAAAACTAAGATATAAAAACTAGAGACTTTTGCATGCAATGGTATACAATGTTTGGCGAATTATTAAGAAAAAGAGTTTTGAGAAATGGTATAAATAAGTTTTTAATGTTTTAAAGAATGTAATAAAGCGATTTTCATACTTGCAGACAGGCATAATTTCATTACGAAATGTTTGTCTGATTCGTAATGTTTGTACTTTCTGTCAACTTATGAAATGTAAGTTACAATCAAATATATTATGAAAATTCATAAGTAATGTGCTTTCACGGGAATTAAAATAACATTAATAATAAATTTTTAAAAAATTACTATTTGTTAAATAAGTAATTTTCTAGTATATAGTTGTTTCATTATAAAATTGATAAACATATTTCATTCTAAAAACGTTAATTCAATATTTTCAATTAAATTTTTAAAAAATTATATTTGATTACTAAATAATTTCCCAGAGTATTAATGTTTCATTATAAAATTCATAAATATATTTCATGCTAAAAAAGTTAATTTAATATTTTTTTTTAATATTTTTAATTAAATTGAAAAAAAAAAGCATTTTTCTAATAAATAATTTCCTGTGATATAATTGCTTCATTAAAAAACTGATAAATATATTGCACACTGAAAAAGTTAATTTAATATTGATTTTAGTATTTTCAAGTAAATCTAAAAAAATTATCTTTGACTTAAAAATAATTTCCTAGGATATAATTGTTTTAATCATAAAATTTATAAATGTGTTTCACACTAAAAAAATTAATTTAATATTTGTGTTCATAAAAGAAAAAATGGAAGCTTTGAAAGCTATTAAATGAGAAAAATTATGTTAAAGTATTCAATACAAAGACGGGAAATATTTCCGAAGAGAAAGGTAACGTTTTCATTACAGAACACGCGAAAGATAATTTCGAAACACCTATCTCATGTTCATTCAAACAATTATATACTTGACTAGAAATAAATAAATCCTTTCATATTCTACAGAATCGAAATATTTGTCGCTGCTGAAATTAATGAAATTTTATTATTTTAAGCTACTATGTTCATTTTACGCTTTATTTCGATTATAAAGAGTTAATGTTTGCTTTTTTCATTCAAATACAGAGATAACAATTACGAAAAACTATAGCTGGTAGAAAATACGTTTCGTTAAGTGAGTTTATTAAAAATTTGCTTCTCATTTGTAGATATTGATTATTTATCATACAATTATAAACATAATGATTAAGAATAGGGAGTTAATGAGAAATTAGAGCAGGATATGAGGAGAAACAAATTAAAACGCAAGGTGAGTCGATTGAAGCTGCCCAATTTTTATATTCTTGGCATACATTTATTACACTAAATTAGATTTCATAAAATCATAAGGAATAGACAAGTTTTCGAAGAGTTTTTATCTAACCGGATAGAGGAAATTCAGGCAATGGACTAATTAGAATACGGAGAAAAAAATTCTCGTAAAATTACCGTAATGTATGGAAATGATATTTAAAAAAAAAAAAAAACAAGCAAACATAATGTTGTTAATAAAATAAAAATATATGGTATTTAAATTATTCATTAGGAATTTTTTCCGATCATATGGTAACGGCATACCGGAAAATCCGATTTTCAAAGTTATAGCTCGTATTCCCGCACATTTAGTAAGAAATACAAAACTGGAAATTAAAATTTTACAGAATAAATGGTTTTATGACATGGTCTCAAGTATTATAATAAAATTACCATATTTTATCATATTTACCAAATTTTATCAGATATTATAAAAAATATTTAATTTTTAATTTGAAAATATTTTTTCATATCTATATATACGCTTTTTCTATCTAGTCACTAAAAATGAGCGAGTGAAAATCACTCAACTTGAGTGCTATTTCACTCTTGCATCTAGAAAAAAGGCACTCTCTTCTTGAGAGAAAATCACTCAAGTGAAAGAGTGATATGGAAATCACTCAAGTTTGAGTAAAAAAAACTTCACTCAAACTTAAGTGATTTTCACTCGTGTTTGAGTGATTTTTAGTACCACTTGAGTGGATCGTTTTCACTCAAACTTGAGTGATTTTTAATCGAGTTTGAGTGATTATATGTATCACTTGATTGGGTACTTTTATCTTGAATTTGTGTGCATTTCAATAATTTTTTATTCATAATTAGCATCATTTAAGGGAATATATTTTAATCATACTATCATTATTTATTCTTTTTACTTGAATGTCATTTAAATCATATTTGAATTAAATTAATATTTTTCCGATTATTCACTGAATCTTTTAATGCAGCGATTCTCAACCTGTGGGGCGCGCCCCCCTAGGGGGGCGCGAGCATACTAGAGGGGTGGCGCGAGAATATTCAAGAGAAAATATTATTTAAAAATTTATTAATTGGATGAAGGGAAATCGCACATACACGTAGAAAACAAAATACATTTCGACATATTTAATAACTTACTAAAGTGAAACAACTTATTAAATCGAAACTTAAGGTGGGGAGCCAAGGGTGGCTTTGCTTTGAAGATTTTTCCTAATTTTCTGATTAAGTCTGTGCGGCTGAATTTTTTTCTGTAATATCTTACACCTATCTCTAATATATACCATGTATACTTTTAATTGTAAAATAAAATTTCGTTTATTTTATAGTACAATTTCAAAATTGTAGCTTCTGCGCCTAAAGTTTCCCTCAGGTTCCAAAGGTGAGCCAGATAAAGAAATCACTTTTTCTCTTCCTCAGATTATCTTCAGAAAAAGCATTTGGACTGGCAAGCGCTTTTTAGAAAGGCTTGCTGGTTGGAACAAGTTTCCCGACTATAAAAAAGATATTTGTTTTTAGAGTGTATAATTTGTTTATTGATTTTACATTAATAGTTCTTGTGTGAAGTCACTAGCGATTCTCTTGAGTTAACTCATTAGAATTAATCAAGAATTTCTGAGTTGATTTTTTCAAAGGATTAACTAACACAAGTTAAATAACCATAATAGAGTTAACTAACCTAACCCATAACTAGTAAAAAAATACTAGTTATGGGTAAATAACCATAATAGAGTTAACTAACCTAACCCATAACTAGTAAAAAAATACTCAAATTTACAAGAAAATACCAGAATTGACCACAAAAACACTCATAATCACCACAAAAATAAAAAAATACCTGAAAAATTACTTTAAAATGCAAACAATACAAAAAACTTGAAACAAAGTATCGCAAACTCTACTAAAGTGCAGAGAACATCAAAATATTATAAAAGTTCAAAAAATACCAAAGTTCCACATTTGCTTAAAATGAAATAAATCAATTGGCATTCAATTAATCATTCCTTTTTGATAAATAATATGCTACGTAATGATTTATAATTAACTCTTTTATAGATTTCCCTTTGTTTCCGAAGGTGACCCATGTGTCCCCAAGGTGGCACCGGTGTCGGGCCACCTTAACGACTTAAAACTATTAATCTGATAGATTAATTTAAATTAAAGTAATGTGGTTAAAAAAAAAGAAATAAACTTTCGGAAAACATATCCTAACTCAAAGTTCTAAGAATTTAAACACATAAAAATTACAATATCTTCTCACCCGGAAATCAGAACGACAACTGCAAAATCTTAGATCACTTCATACAATGGAGGCCATTCAATGAAATATCATACATTTCAGCCTCGTGCACCTCAGATACAAGATTTACAATGCAGCAGGGACATCTTATGGTTCAAAATAAATTTAATTTTACTTTGGGGGGTGGGCTACGTTAGAAACACTGGCCACCTTTGGCTTACCCACCTTACTTAATCAAAACATACAAAATTGTTTTGAAAAATTAGCAATTTTTAATGATTTCCTTAGGCCTGTCTTGCAGAGCAAAGTTTTTTGAGGTGAGGCTTAATATTAGAAATAGTCACTCTCAGTTTTGTATCTATATTTAGCCGTGATTTATATTCTGTCTTCAAAGAAGCCACAGCAGAAAATACAGTTTCACAAAGGTAAGATGTTGAAAATGGTAATAGAATTCGAAATGCCCTTGTTTTTAGTGCAGAAAAATCATCCTCCTGCCCAAAATTCAAATAGTGATTTATTACTAAATTGTATTTTGGTTTTGCCACTTGTCGTGAAGTCTATGAATTTTTCTTCCTCATCAATTGAGAGTCATTCGGTAGTGTTATGAAAGAGATTACTAACCCACTCGTAACTTGCAATAAGTTTGTCGTCAGCAGGAAAATACTTTTTAAAATTCCTTGCCATCATGGCTAAGTGATTTTCAATGGTTACAAAAAGAACTTTTACATGTTCTTCTTCAGCCTTATAAGTTTTAGTACAATTATCCACATTTGTAAACATTGTTAAGTTTTTTTACTTTAAATTTCTGCCCCACAATTCAAATTTTCTACAAAAAGCATTAACTTTATCACTCGTATCCAACATATGTGTATTTGCTCCTTGGAGTTGAAGATTCAAGTTATTTAATTTCTCGAATATGACGATCAAGTAGCTCAATTTCATCACAAATAGACAATAGTGAAAATTCTCGGTTTCCGTTCTGTTATCTTCTTTTAGGAAAATGGCGATTTCTTCTCTTAATTCATAAACACGTTGCTAAAATTTCTCACGTGATGAACATCTTGCCCAGCATTTAAATAGTAACTCTGAATGTACTGAACCCATGTCGTTACAAAGAGCGGAAAAGATTCTCGATCTTAGGGTTCTCATTTTTATATAATTTGCAACGGTTACAACCGTAGTTAACACAATATTTAAACCAGCATTTCTTTCGAAGCCAAAGCTTCTTTTTGGATCATGCAATGTGTCCAGACGCATTGTGGCGATTTTTGTTTTACAAGTGCATGTATACTTTCGAACCTTCTGGCTATTGAACGAGCACCATCGGTGCATATTCCGATGCAATTTTTGCATTCTATGTTTGCCTCATTCTTAACATCATTTAAAATAGTAAATAATGCTAGCGCTGATGTTTTGAGTTCTATGGATTTTCCGAAAAGTAGTTCTGCTACTGACATATTATCACAAAATCAAACATAGGCAATTAAATGAGCATCTTTATTAATATCTGTTGCCTCATCAAACCGTATTGAAAACATTTTGTCACGCACCATCGAGAAAAGCTGACATTACATTTTCAGCTGTATCACCAATTCAACAAGCAACAGTATCATTCGAAAGAGGTATGGACTGTAATTGTTTTGAAAAATTTCTCCAATATATTTGGGGTCATGCTTGTTTTGAAAAATTAACTCCAAACACAGTTTCTACAATCTTAATTGCTGCTGGCTTTTATTTTACTTTTGTTTTAGCAGTTAGTTAAAAATAATTTAAAGACAGAATTCAAAATACTCAATATACATTATTGTTGTATACATTTTACTGTAAGTGGGGGGCGCGATGAAAATTATGATTGAAAACTGGGCCACGAATACTGAAAGGTTGAGAAACGCTGTTTTAATGCCTATCATAAATAAGATGAGAAGAAAAATATTTTTAGCTTGTGCAATAGAAATAATTTAGCAGCATTCATTTCTTTTAAATTTCATCAATGGTTTGTTCCGTAATTAATAAGTTTTTTTTTATTTTTAAAAATAAACAATGATAGTTGATAAAAAAGTTAAAGCTTAGTAATCCATCGGTATTTAACAATATGCTGAATATAATTGCAAGATAATACTCCTTAGAGATCGAAAGCTTTGTGACCGACGTAGGTACAAAATTTTAAGGATTTTTAACTTTTTGTAATGAAACAAATTTTTTATTAGCAGTTAACATAATTTTTCATTTTATTTAGGCATTCAAATAGTAGGTAAAGTGACTTCCTTAGTACGTTAAATTGTACTTGACCATTTCCATCCTAGATCTTGGGAACACATAACTTTGATAATTCTTCTACATTTCATTTTATTTGGATGGTAACTTTTCTAGTTATTACTTTATTTATAGAAGGTTCACTAAAATATTTTTAGATATTGGTGAAAGGCAAGAGCATAGCGTCTTTTTAACAGGGTGCCCGCTGAATTTCAGAAAAAAATTCCGTAATTTTTCCAGGTAAATTACAACTAAAATTAATATCATATTTTATCTATATTATTCAATTTTTCATCAGAAAATTTTATTATTTTATTTGTAATGGCAAATATTAGATTTTCAGTGTAAAAAAATATATCATTAAATGAGGATGGGAACACTTCAGTTTGACTAAAATGTAAACTTTTTGCAACAAATAATAGTAATAGATTTAGAATTGTTTATCTCGATTCTCAATAACTAACTACTGTTATTGACAATTTTAAGACTGGTTGTTTTCCAGGTATAAAATACGAATTCTCCAGGATTTTGGGAAAAAAACTGCAACTTGCCCTGATTTTTTGGGCTAAAATAAAATTCCCTGACCATGTCAGGTTTTACCTGTTTTAATCGTTCATTTGTTCAGTTGTAATTTACAAATGAACTGAATGCAAATTAATTGTAAAAAAAAACATAATAGCATCTGTAGAGGCTGTTGGTTGCGACAGCTGAGATAGCACGAAAAGCCGAGATAGAAGGATCGAGTATTGAATTGAAAACCGAAGGTAAGAGGACGAACCGGAATAGTTCCTGCGCGGATGAATACTGGCGGAGGAGCACAATCGGCGGCCAAGGCAGGGAGTGAAGAGGCTGATGTCCAGTACTTAAGGAGATGACAGTTTGCCTTCGAAGGGGTTGTTGTGCAGCGTCCGAGACTTCGTACCGATATTCCTTTTCCACCCTGTGACGCCCACCTGTGCAGTATGAGATGCTTACAATCGAAAGTTTAAGTTTTAATTGTTCTTTTAATAATAACTTTTAAGTTTGTGAGTTTCTTGATGGTTTGTTATCTTTTACTATTAAAGAGTATGTTTCATTGCCATATTGTTTCATTTGACGTCTTACATTCCCATCACCGAAGCTTATACAATTGGTGACCTGTGAACGAATGCGTATATTTCTGTTTCTGAAAACTGCATTTGATGGATTACGGATAAATGCTGGTGCTTTTCAAGTTTTAAAATTTTTGGCAAGCCGTGAGTGCAAATTGCTTCTATTGTAGGACTTATACATTTCGGATTAATTCAAAAAATGCCCGAATCTACGGAAACTGCCGATCAACAAATTGCTCGTGTCACTGTAAAGCCGCCACCTTTTTGGAGAGCTAATCCAGAATTGTGACTCAGACAAATTGAAAGTCAGTTCACTCTTGCTGGAGTAACTTCAGAGTCAACGAAATTTCACCACGTAGTTCCTGCTCTACAACCGGAGGAACTGGCGATTATCAGCGATATTGTTATAAGTCCACCTGTGTATGAGCCTTTCACCGCATTTAAAAAGAGATTGTGCGCTCAATATGCTGAATCTGAAGCTCAACGCTTAAAGGATTTGATTTCGGGGATGCAACTTGGCGACCGCCGTCCTTCAGGACAGCTTCTGGAAATGCGGAATAAAGCCGGCGCGAGAATTAACGATGAGCTTCTTAAATTTTTATTTTTGCAGGGGTTGCCTACTAATGTTCAACGGATTTTGGCGATTTCCAACGATAACCTGGACAAGCTGGCGGAGATGGCGGGTGGTATTATGGCTACGACAACTAACGCACAGTCAGTAAGCGTAGTTGCTGGTTCGACGGATCAGACGGATTTACGGTTTTAATTGACAGAGATCACAGCTCGTCTCTCACGATTGGAAGCCCGTACAAGCGACCGATCAAGAAGTACTAGTCAGAAACGCTCTACTAGCCGAAGCCGACAGTCTGCAAATTCGCAGTATTGCTGGTATAAAATATTCAAGCAACGAGCGACAAAATGCCGACCTCTATGTTCGTTCCAACCAGAAAATTGCTGAGGCCGTCATCCAGTCAAAAGGGTGACGGCGAAGCTTTGATTCAGCGGCTTCATCTGACGGACAAGTCTGCATCCTCACGTTATCTCATCGACGCGGGAGCTGACGTCTCTGTGATACCTCGTGCTGCCTATGCATCTAGTGACCATTCTTCACAGTTGAAATTGTTCGCCGCAAACGGTACGACCATTCCAACGTTTGGCCAACGCCTGTTGAATTTAGACCTCGGACTCAGAAGAGAGTTCAGCTGGCCTTTTATCATCGCTGCCGTGCCTCATCCAATTATCGGAGATGACTTCTCACGCAATTTTGGTTTATTAGTAGACGTCAAAAATGCTGTAGTAATTGATCCTTTGATCAAGTTGCAAACAAGAGGTACCCAGTATGCTGGAATTGCTTCAACGGTAAAGGTAATTTTAGAGAACTCTAAATTCCACAATTTGTTGTCAGAATTTCTGCTCTGATTAGGTTAGGTGTCACGCCAAGAAAAGTTAAGCATGGAGTAGAACATTGGATACAGACAAAAGGACCTCCTATTTTTTCGAAACCTCGACGCTTATCGCCAGATAAGTTGAAAGCTGCAAAACAAGAGTTTGAATTTCTGGTAGCACCAGGGGTTTGTAAGCCTTCCAAAAACTGTTGGGCAAGTCCGTTACACATGGTTCTAAAAAAGATTGGCGACTGGCGACCGTGTGTTGATTTTCGGCGTCTTAATGGTGTGACCGTGCCAGATAGGTACCCTGTTCCCCACATGCAAGACTGTTTTCAGGTTTTGGAAGGGAAGGTAAAAGGATATTTTCTACCTTGGAGCTGGAAAAAGCGTATTATCAGATTCCGGTGAGCAGGGAAGATGTGCGAAAGACTGTGGTAACAACCCCGTTTGGATAGTTCGAGTTTTTGTATATGCCGTTTGGATTACCAAATGCTGCCGCAACTGTCCAACGCTTCATTCATCAAGTCTTAGGTGATTTTGATTTTTGTGTACCTTATTTTGATGACGTATTAGTAGCTTCGAAGAACCAAGAAGAACATTTAATGCATTTAAAAAGAGTTTTTTTACCGTTTTGCTCAATATGGTGTAACGTTCAACGTAAGCAAATATGTCCTGGGATAGTTTTCAGTAGAATTCCTAGGGCACTGTGTAACGGAAAAGGGTATTACTCCGCTTCCTGATAAAGTTTCCGCAATTGCTAATTTTCCTCAGTCAGTTACAATTAGAGAGCTGCGTGGATTTCTTGCGGTCTTGAATTTTCATAGAAGATTCATACTGAGAGCTGCCTGCACTCAAGCAATTTTAAACGAATATTTAAAAAGTGCTAAGAAAAATTATAGAAGCGCGATCAAGTGGTCGGAGGAGGCAGTTGCTGCGTTTGAGAAGAGAAAGAAAGAATTGGTGAACTCAACCAAGCTGTACCATCCTGTCATGAATGCACAGTTGGCGATGGTGGTAGACGCTTCAGATTCTGCGATGGGTGCTGCTTTGCATCAGAGGATCGAGAAAGAGTGGCAACCACTTGGTTTTTATTCAAAGAAGCTTGCACCATCTCAAAGTAAGTACAGTGTTTACGACAGAGAGCTCTTGGCTGCGTACATGGCAGTCAAATACTTTCGGCATATGGTAGAGGGTGGGCCGTTTACTATCTACACTGACCACAAGCCGCTTATATATGCCTTTAATCAAAGGGAAGATAAGTGTTCGCCAAGACAATCGCGTCATTTGGATTTTATTGGCCAATTCACTGCGGATATTCGGCACGTGAGGGGAATAGATAACGTGGCTGCAGATGCGCTGTTCAGAGTAAACATTGCTACCATAGAAACACCTTCCCACATCAATTTTCAAGAAATGGCTAACAATCAAAAAGGTGACCAGGAACTAACCAAAATTCTAGCTCAAACCGGTAACTCATCTTTGATACTTCAACCATTCGTAATAGGTGATCCTGGTGTGGAGCTGTTTTGTGATGTATCTACCAAACGGATTCGACCATTCGTACCCAAAGTGGACAGAAAAAACGTTTTTTCCAAACTGCATTCTATTTCACATCCAAGTATTAAAGCTACTATAAGGTTGGTGGAATAGCGATACGTTTGGCCTGGTATAAAGAAAGATGTTAAGACATGGGCTCAGCAATGCTTGGCTTGCCAACGTTATAAGGTGACACGTCACTCGCAGAGCAAGCTTGGAACATTTGTTCCACCAAATGCCAGGTTCGAGCACGTGCATATCGACATCGTAGGTCTCTTACCGCCATCAGAAGGTTTTCGCTACTGTCTTACTTGTGTCGACCATTTTTCCAAGTAGCCAGAAGCTTACCCTTTCGCAGATATAACAGCCAAATCCGTTGCTGAGATTTTCTATGCTGGAGGGATTGCTAGGTTTGGAATACGGCTACGAATCACAACAGACCAGGGAACACAGTTCGAAGCCTCACTGTTTGATACCCTGACTAAGTTCCTGGGTTCGGCCCGTCATTGAACAAGCCCTTATCCTCCCGCGGGAAATGGTCAAGTGGAAAGATTTCACAGACAGATGAAGGGAGCGATTAGAGCCTACAGTACAAGTCAGTGGACCAGGGTTTTACCTACCGTTCTTTCAGGTTTTAGAGCTGCATGGAGGGAGGACTTGCAAGCAACGACAGCGGAAATGGTTTATGGAACTCCAATTCGACTGCCTGGAGAATTTTTATGTCCGTCTACTGGTACAGCGGATCCCGCAAACTCTGTTGGAAAGCTAAAAGAGACCATGCAGGAGTTTCTGGCAGTTAAGTCCAGACATTAGGGTCATAGAGCAGTTTTTGTACGTAAAGACCTTTCGTCGTGCAGTCATATTTTCCTGAGGTCCGATGTCCAGAAAAAAAGCCTGCAGCCACCATACGAGGGTCCATTTCAAGTGCTGAGTCAAGGGGAGAAGGTTTTTAGGATTCTTATTCATGGCCGAGAGAGTACGGTAAACGTGGATCGTCTAAAACCCGCATATGTATCCCGAGATGAACAGGACATATTTCCATAAAACGAATCAACAGCTATGAGCGAATCTACAGAGGAATGTCCTGGTGACATGCCAAAAGAGGTTAAGACACGACCAGGCCGTCGAGTTAAGTTTCAGGGAAAGTATCAGTAATGAGCTGGAAAATTCTCGCTAGCGCTGGTAGAAGGCTACTGCAGAGGCTGTTGGTTGCGACAGTTGAGATAGCATGAAAAGCCGAGGTAGAAGGATCGAGTATTGGATTGAAGACCGAAGGTAGGAGGACGAACCGGAATAGTTCCTTCGCGGATGAATACCGGTGGAGGAGCTCAACCGGCGGCCAAGGCACGGAGTGAAGAGGCTGATGTCCAGTACTTAAGGAGATGACAGTTTGCCTTCGAAAGGGTTGTTGTGCAGCGTCCGAGACTTCGCACCGATATTCCGTTTCTACCCGGTGACACCCACCTGCAGTATGAGATGTTTACAATCGAAAGTTTAAGTTTTAATTGTTCTTTAATAACAACTTTTAAATGCTTTTAGCGAATAACCTTTTAAGAGTGGAGTTTGTAAGTTTCTTGATGGTTTGTTATCTTTTACTATTAAAGAGGGTGTTTCATTGCCATATTGCTTCATTTGACGTCTTGCATTCCCATCACCGAAACCTATACAGCATCTTTAGTAATTTTTAATTTGCTTTTATATAACGTTGTATGCATGTGTAACGCAACTCTAAAAATCACAATAAGTCATCAATGATAATTATTAAAAATATGTAACTTTCATGTCAGCAAAATTATGCAGGTCTTAGTTTTTATTCTTTACCACTTTACAACATGTCTTCTCGAAGGCAGCATCCTTGCAAAAAGAGTTGCAATTATGCTGACTGCTGGTGCCTGAAAGCTATTATACAACTTTTTAACATAAAATGCGAGAATGCATTAGTGAATAAGACAACTTAATTACAGAAAAAAATTATTTTATTGCATATATATTTTCTTATACAGTCGGACCCCGATTTAACGAATTCATCGGGACCGGAAATTTTATTCGTTAAATCGGGGTCATTCGTAAAATTGGGGTTCAAAAAAATTTGTTTTTTGTACATATGTATTATTAAAAATTACTAGTTATAAACGACTATCTAAGATAAGAAAGGAATTTCCTATTTGACTCATAGTCCACGTGACAAACCCCCGGAAAATGACCTTGCAAGTGTAATGTCTTCTTGACTCTGCCCACCTACCCACAACGAATTTTGTTTTTCCCTGTTGCGGGCTTTTCCTTTGTTTGAGACGAATATGCACTTTTTCTATTTTATTCCTCCCAGGAAAGATTTTTTTCCCTTTAGAATCTGCCAATTGCAAAAAATGCAATATTTTTCTGATCAAAATTAATGAAAAATATTTTTTCCGGATGCTGAAATAATTCGTTAATTCGGGGTTTTTGACTCTGTTTTTGCTGGGATTGAAAAAAAATTCGTTAAATCACGAAATTCGTTAAATAGGGGTTCGTTAAATTGGGGTCCGACTGTACATATATTCTTTATGTGTTTACTCTAGATAGTGGAATATTTAAGTTTTCTATAGTGCTTTTATAAGCACATTTTTCAGCTCATAGAACATAAACTGAAGAAACGAGAAGAACATAGATTGATTTACTGTACATTACATTGAAAACAAAGTGACTCTTAAACAAAAAGTCAATTGCTGTTATGGAGCAAGTACTACATCTACAATCATCTTATCGAATATAAGAAAAAAATTCTAATCCTCTGTTTTCTTTTCCATTTCTGAGATGAGCTCGTCAAGTCAATTTCATTTAACTCCTCATCAAAATTCTCATTTTCCTGAAGAAAAAAAAACATTTATACGTTCTGCAGATAATTTTTTAAACATAAATACTAATCTTGGTACATTCTTTTTCTAACAAATTGACAAATTTATGTTCTTTTCCCTTTTCGCACAGGTAAAGTACAAACTGTTTAAGTTAAAAATTCGAAATACTTTAAAAATCTTAAACATTTTTGATAACTTGAAAAAGACTTTTATAGCATATCTTTATTTCAAAAAATAAATTATAAAATAAAATTTATATCATTATTAAAATTCAACAACCAAACAAGACAATAAGTCAGAAAAATGCATTTTATATACATCACATTATTTATTCCTTTCACTTTAATATATAAAACACACTATTATTTA
This sequence comes from Parasteatoda tepidariorum, assembly GCF_982258835.1. Classification (NCBI taxonomy): domain Eukaryota; kingdom Metazoa; phylum Arthropoda; class Arachnida; order Araneae; family Theridiidae; genus Parasteatoda; species Parasteatoda tepidariorum. The sequence goes on from NC_141765.1 coordinate 8,296,710, forward strand.
TTTATTTCTGTTTAACTCACTGAGCTTCCCCTCCCCCTAACTTAGAGGGGAAAAAAAATTATAATATGCCATTGAAATACACACAATTCAAAAAAATTGACTCTGTAATTAAAAATAAAAAATTATCTGTCCTTTTTGAGCTATAACTATTAGAAAATTCAATAAAATTTTAAAAAAATTTTGCTTTAAAATAAATTGTTTTAAAATTTGAAAAATAAATTGCTTAAAACTGCGCAAAATATAAGTAATTGAAGTTGCTCTTTTATACAGGGCATGCGCGGAAAAAAATTTTAAAACAATTTTCTTAATTTTAGAGGGAATCGTCTAAATATTTAATGAGAAAGAGAGTCAATTTAATGAGAAAGAGAGTACTCTTTGATTTGACAAAAATTCATTTACTAGGAATTTCAAAGTTAATTTTATCAGCATTCAGGTTTTTTTCTTGGTTCGCCTTGAATTTAAAATCTCTTTCAGTTATCGAAATAAATTAAAAAAAGGAATTCTCTGTTGTCTCAATCATATGTAGCATATTATTTAGCCGTAGTGGAATCCTTCGGTCTCGAAATATTTCATTTCTATGTATAGTCAAAATAACTATACTATTAACCCTTTGAACTCGAGAGGTGACTATCAGTCACCACTGTCGCCTGTAAATTACCCACCACTCTAATTGTGAAATTTTTTTCATCTTAATATGTTACCTTTTCATTCAGTGATCTCCGGGTATGATGAGGTAAGTTTGTGAAAACTCTTTCAAAATGTTAGTGGTTGCGTCCATTTTTTTGACTGTTAAAAGGGTTATAAACCTAGAGAAGTGGCACATTTACAGTTTCGCTCCTTCACTTTTATATAATTAATAGGAAAATCTATTAAATATGCTTACACCAGGAAATCTTACTACACATTCTGAAGAGAACTTGCTCTGAATACTATGTGAGAACTGGAATATAAAAACAAAATTAATTTTAATAAAGGACATAAAATAGAGGGAATCTATAAATGGAGTTGACCGGCCCGGTGGCGTAGCAGTCAGCGTGCCTGACTGTGAACCAGTTGCCGCGGGATCGAATCCTGCTCAGGGCATGGATGTTTTCCTTTCTGTATGTGCTGTTCTCTGTTGTGGGAATGTGGCTCACCTTATGAGCGGCTATCTATGACAGTGTGGCATGGTTAATGTTGTTCGCCTCAGAAACTTAGCTCTTTCTGCAGTTAAAGGGAAAAAAATGGAGTTATTTCGAACGTGGTTAAATAGCGTTAAAATAGCTTACATGCATTTATTCATACCAAATTTTATAATAAAGCTAAAAACAGGATAAAAACAGACAAATTCCAAATACTATTTAATTTTTTTAAAATATAATATTTTCCACTTTTTTTGAATATTTCTCATAACATAACATACTTTTTTTTATAAAGTCCCGGACCCATTTTGATGTTTAATAACTCATAAAATAATAAAGATAGATTAAAATTAATAGCATAAATGGTTAGATAGATGGTCTTTTTGTAGTGAAAAAAAAAAACTTTCGAAGATAAATATTAAATCATTGAAATCTAGTTTCCAAAAATGAATTTAAGGTAAATAACTTTTCAACTGAAAATAGTTCATTATGAATAAAAGAAAAACAATAATTATTAATAATTTACTTAATCTATGAAAAAATAGAACATCATCTCGCGTAGAATTTTCAAATGTTTTATAAATTATCATGGAAATAAAACGTATATATACACACACACACACATTCACGCCTGCACACACGCATATATATATATATATATATATATATATATATATATATATATATATATATATATATATATATATATCAAGAAAGTTAAATTAAATCTGAAATATTATAAATTAAATATGTATTTGTCTGTAAATAATAGAGAAAATATTTCAAGTAGAAATAGTTTGCATTCAAAATTAAATTTTAGAAAATTATGCAATAAATATTATTGGATCCATATTTGTAACGAGTTTAACTATTACTGATTATAATAAATTAAGCATTATTTAAATGCTTACAAAAACTAAATAGTTAGAAAGATTGTTTGGGCATTATTTTGAAACTATTTATTGCATCAATTTCACTTTATATTTAAACTCTTTAGTTTAATATTTGTTAAAAAACTGTCTTTCTAATTTCGCATGAAAGAAATTCATCTTTCAAATAAGTAGAAAATGAAAAGATATTCTTTAAAGAATGATCTGACTATTTTTTATTTATGCTTGAGTTTTCAACAATTTTAAATGTGTTCCTTACTTTTGATTAAGTTTTTGAACAATATTTTCAGCAGTTAAATCATTTCAAAATGTCATGCTCACGTATTTTATTTACAGAGCCACTTTTGCTCCATTAGGTCACTGCTTTATTTGTAAGAATGGGACTATACTTATTCTAGTTTAACAAAGGAATATTTAAATAGAACAATTTTTATGTTATATCATCATTGGCACCACAGTCCTTAGTGGGCCTTGGCATTCTCCAGGACATTTCTCCATGAATAGTTCCTTTGTCATTAAAACTTACTTGTTCAATGGTTTTATAAAACCCTAACGTTTAGTGATACTTTTAATGTTTTGAAATCTGTGTCAAAGGATTCCAGGCATAGTTTTTCGAGTCCTTCTACTTCTAGTAGTAATTGGTATGTGTTGAAAAATCTTATGTGTTGGGCTAGTGTATTGTAACTCATTTTATTTAAGTTTATAAAATTTATTATATCAATGTTCTTATGATTTTTGTAAATTTCTATACTTGTTTTTCTTCTGTAGAAATTGACCACTGATGCCAAAAATTGCCAAATATCTTTTTTTTGCAAAGGGTAGTAACTATCTGTTAAAAACTGGGAGTACAATAGTTTTGAACAGTTGTATTCAACTTATTAATTTCAACAAAATGCTAAAAGTGATGTGTTTATCATGGTGTTGAGTGAATTTCTTTTTCAAATTTCACAATTGCTTTGTTGGTAGTTTGAATATTCCACAGCTCAAGATTTCAAATGTGCTAGGTAGGATTACAAAAAAAATATTTATAAATTATTACCGCATTAAATACTTTGATGTGGGCGTACACTGAATGAAATTTATGATCAATTTAGGGTAAAAAGTACTCGCTTTATCAGTAAGATCCAATTTACTGTAAAATCTATTTTTAAAGTAAAATATTATACCTTAATTTTTGCAGTAATTATAATTCAATTCTTTGATTCAGTAATATTACGGTAATTAGTACTATAAAAATTACGGTATATCGCATTTTTTGTTCCCTAACATGTTCCTGTAAAAATGGATTTCGTGGTATAGAGTACGGGCACCCTGAGTACCGATACTTTTTACCGCAATTTCATTCGGAATTTTTTACGATGTATAACGTTTTTATTTTTAATCTTACTATATTCTTAATTAATTTTAATGTAAAAAAATTTCGCCGTTGTGTTATGATCTGTGACCGGAAGAATGTATCTCATCCACTGAACCTAAAAATAAAGCTCTAATGATAAGAAAATAATAAATAATACTGCAAAGTCTTTTCTCTCGGTACATAGTCTCTGACCGTCTGCTAATAAAATCTTACGTTCAGTTCGAGCTTTGAAGTTGTTTGAAACTGAGGAGATTTGCTTAAAGAATTAAAGGAAATTGTAGAAAGAGTTGAAGTAGTGTAGTGATGCCATCTGTCGAGGAGTAAGACAGCTGTACGTTTGTTGTCCGTGATCACCAATGTGAGCGGAGTGCAAGAAGGATTTTGTTTGTTGTCTTTTGAATCGAACCCAGAACCTTTTTGTCCATATTCTGATTCTGTAACCCCAATGAAAAGAATGTACATCCCCGTATTGAGTTTCAAAGCTTTATATAGTGGCTACCGCAAAAAACATCAATTTATCTTGAGTAGACAAAATGTTAAATCCAGTTTTGCTTAGAAAATTGTTTAACTTTAGTATAACTTAAAAAAAAACATTTTTATTTTTATTTTATCTATTTATTTTTTATTTTGAGATTTTCCCCGTTATAAATTTGGGTGAAAGTAATTTTAAGGTAAAAGTGTTGGGCGAACGTTATCAACTTTCATCTATTAAAAGGTACCTCAACATAGAATCGCATTATATACTAATAATTGGAAGAAGTCTTAGATACTAGTGAAGAAGAAATAGAAGTCCTAGAAGACTTGGAAGACTTAGAAGTGGAAGCCTTATATACTAGTGAATTCGAATTTTATAATTGTATATACACGCTACAGTACTCCCCCTCCAGATTTTTTCCTGTGATACAATTCAATGGACAGATACCATTAGTTAATTCATTGCTGTTTCGTGCGAAGGCAGGAGAGCTGCATTAAGATCACCGGACTTTGAGTGCAGATCGTGAGAGCTGTATTAAGTTCCCTGACATAGAGGTTTCTGTGTTGGCATTAACAGTAGAGTGTTTACAGATCGACGTATTGTGTGATTGAGACTGGGTAACAACAGTGCGATAAGGACAATGTCCCAGTCACATATAACAAGTCAACTGCTCAATGTGAACCATCTATCGAAGTAGGCGTGTTCAAATGGAAGTGTGGGTTCCTGTCAAAGTATGCAGGTTCAGATCACGTAAGGGTCACTAAGGTGGGGCGATTGTTCTCGACAATGTCAACCTTCATCGATGAAAAAGTACCCCAACATAAAATCGAGTTAGCAGGTCTTGCATATACTAGTAAATTGTAATTGAATAATTGTAGTGGAAGATACGTTACAAAGGTAAAAAAAATATTAAAAATACATTTAATTTAAACGTCGCAAAAATACGAACGTCATACGTAGCTGCGTAATTAAAGAATAAAATTTTATGTTATATAATGATATTAAATAATAAATTTTAAAATTTTTTTGACTGAAAACTAGAACTGTTTTTAAAAGAATATCAAAACATTTGAAAAATTAATTTAATGTTCTTCAAAATATAAATAGATTTTCAAGCGTTTTATTTTGTTAAACATGTTTTTATAGGCTGTTTGTGATTATTTTCTTAGAATTCCTTTAAAGAATAACCTTTTCTTGGTATAAAGAACTTTCACATGTCAATGACATTCCTGTGCATTCTAATTAAAAGTGATTCATCTTTTGTCGAAAATTGGTTTTTCAATAGGTAATCACAACCTCTTTATATCTAAGAGTTTCAACAAGAAAAATTCTTTGGTATGTTAAGAACTCATTTACTGTATTTTCTAAATCGATAATGCGATTCCTTCAATTTAGAATAAGAGTGCAAAAAAGATTCCAATTAGAGTCAATGCTGTTTAAAGAGTTGAAAATAGAAAATTGTAACTACTCGGAAAAACATATTTACTGAGAATAAAAAGATGTAAAAACAAACATTTGTAAACGAAACACATATTTTAGACTGTTATTTTTAGAATCCTGAGGAAATATCGATAATTCTAGGCATTAAATTTATAGTTTCAAAAGCTTTTCAGAGACATGTTTTTATTATAATAATTCATTAATTAGTGCAGATGTAGTAAAGTAATATTTGCAATGACTTTTATTAAAGAAATACTTCAAGATTTTTAATGAAATCACGTTTGTTGACTTTGTGTTCTGGAAAGTAAATGTTTGACTAACACAATCTTTAATATGATAACACAAAAAATAAAAATTGCGTAACATATTTTATCGTTTATTCTACATTATTTTAAAAAAGAGTTCTACGAAAAAGCAAACCATTATAACTTTAATTTTATTGAAATTAAGAAGAAGTAAATAGGCCTATGGGGAGTCCGGGAAAGGTAGACAATTGATTGCTATAAAAAATGAGTATTGGTCATGTTTAATTTTTAGTCTTTCAGGTTTAGTCTTTCGTTAAAACATGAGTCACTTATGAAAGATATGCATAACGTAGTTACTTTCTTAAAACTTAATACAGGTAGTATTTATAAAAAAAAAAATTTATTATGGAAAATAAAACTTTTGTAATACAATATTTATCTTCAATCTTTATGCATAAATATTTAAAAGAAAATTGGGGATAAGTTTTATTCATATTTATATAAGTTCAATATTAAATCAAGTATTTTAAATGCATTGGTGTTACAATAGTATTCTCTTTATATTCATTCAGGATTTTTTAAAAATACAGCATAATACCATTTTATGTGTTTTGTATATACAGACTATGTCTCATCATAGAAGGAAAACAGAAGATGACAGAAGGAGATCAATTTATTTTTTGAAACAATGTAGTATGTAATGCATGAAATGTAAAGTAAAATAATCATTTAATTAATTTCATTTCTTTCATCAATTGGAAAACTTTTAGAAGAACTTAAATACCACATATCTTATAAACTTTGAAGTAGATAACGTTGAAATTTTCAGAATTAGTAATTAGTGTGTTGTTTACATTTAAACAGTGGCTTTCGAACGGTATATTTGCAAAGTAGGAAGCCGTCATTCGTGGTAAGAATGATCAAAAGAATTTAAGACGTTTCCATTACAATTATCAAGCTAAATTCAAAAAGATATTTCGCTTTTCAAAATTTTAACTGCTTAGAATTATATGCAAATTTTTATAACAATTTTGGATTTTAAACATCTTTAAGTTTAACTCAAATACATATTATACAATAAGCACGTGATTATTTCTAACAAAGATTTTATGTAAAGATTTGGAGGTTCTTTGAAACTGTTATTGAAATTTTAGAGCAATAATTAGTGATAGGTTAAAATAGTAGGTTCAAGACCAAGATTGTACTATGTATTTTAGATAAGTTTTTAGATATTTTTCTTAAATTTTTTAATAATTTTTTTCCAAATTAGTCGGTAATAGGAACAAATAATAATTCATTTAAATGAATATTTATTTTATACTGCTAGAATTTTCATTTGAAAATTATAGTAAAATAACCGGCAGCAATCTGTCCGTCCAATTAACCGAAAAGTTACGGTAAAGAACGGTATTGAAATCATTTGCAACTATCATGCTTTCTTGACCGAAAAAAAACAAATTGAACTGGATATTAAAGCTAGGCTTTTCATTAGGTAATGAGCATTGGAACTGTGGAATGTGGTTTAATTAGTTTATCTGTTTGTTTCACCTATCATTATGGATGGTAAATACTAGACTTTTTTGTGTTGAGCAGCTTAATGGTGCTTCTATCCTTGCGCGAATGACAGTATCGCATATATCAAATAGTTCGTACATATCGCACAATCGTTTCGTATATATCGTAATAATCGTCTATATCGTAACGTTCTAGTAGTTCAAGGTCACAAATTGGGAAGTGCAGGACTGTGGAAACCCTTCATGTGTTGAAGGTAATAAAGGAAATATTGAGGCGCCAACGTTGGGAATCGTCTGTCGATCATGAGGCTGAAAGATTAGCTATCTCGCATGGACGCAATATGTACACAGCTGCTAGGAACAAAGCGGCTTCATTAGGTGGGCATAGTTGGTCATACGATATAATGCTGGTTGTTTAACCGTGTTAGGTGAAAGCATTTAATAAGCAGTTTGAATACTATCTTATTTACGGTTATTTGACTGTTTTCTTTGGATATGGTAAAATATTAATTCGATAAATTGTTATTTAACTATTTTTCCTAGAAATTTCTAATAGTTAAATAAAATACTTTTCAAATTATACTTATTTTTATTAAATACATAGCTCAAACGTTACACTGAATAAATAAAGACAAATTTGAGATAGAGTAAATGCAGAAAACATTTGAGAAGTATTTAAAAGGAATATTTTAAGCTTAATAAACTCAAACCTCTGTTTCTTTTATTGAATTTACGATTAAGGCAATTAAGAAATAAGTATAACATTTAAAATACACGTAATGTAATATAATGCTCCACGTTGTAAGCTTAAATTTGTTTTAAATTTAGAATTATAAATTTATCCTAGGATTCACATCTTTATGAAAAAATATATTTTTTCAATGGTATATGTGTAAAACTATGGACAGATTTAAAATTTTAACACACGTCATATTTTCTGGCTTAACTCACGTCTTAGCAAATAATTATAAGAAATATATACCCATTGAAAATATGTGTTCCTAGAAGTATAAGGAGATTTACAATAATATTGAACCATTCTAAGTAAAATCTGTGGTTACAGTCATTCTTCGAGTTGCCAAAGTTATTTCCCTCCAAATGTTGCTTTCTTAGTACTGACATGACAGTTTTGACTAGTATACAACGGTTTTTATGACAGAGAGATATTTAAATCTATTAAAAAAAGTCTAAATCTATTAAGATATATATATATATATATATATATATATATATATATATATATATATATATATATATATACCGAAGATCCATTGCATTATGACCACCCTGTTAATAACATGTAGGACCACCTTTAGCCCTCCAAACTGCTAGCACCCGCCGTGGCATTGATTCCACAAGGTGCTGATGGGTAGTCTGAGGTATCTGGTACCAAGCGCTCACCAACTGGTCCTGCAATTCCCTCACATTGCGAGGGAGTTGCGCGGCAGCACGAATTTGGTTTTCCAAGTAGGACCACAAATGCTCTATTGGATTAAGGTCAGGTGAATTAGGGGGCCAAGACATGACTTGAAATTCACTGGAATGTTCCTCGACGATTCGACCTTTATGAGATGGTGCATTATCCTGTTGGTAAACACCATCTCCCGCAGGAAAAACTGTTGCCATGAATGGGCGAACCTGGTCTGCAACTATGTTCAAGTAGCTTACAGACGTCAGGGATTGTTCTATGAGGATTATGGATCCTAATGTGCCCCATGAAAACATTGCTCCTGGGCGAGAAACTATGAAAATCTGGACGAGCCCATTGTTATAGATGGAGGGTGGTCATAATGTAATGGCTCTTCGGTATATATATATATATATATATATATATATATATATATATATATATATATATATATATATATATATATATATATATATATATATATATATATATATATATATATATATATATATATATATATATATATATATATATATATATATATATATATATATATATATATATCATCGTATTTGCAACAAGGCTATAAGGACACTTATCTTCTTATCTCATTTTTGTGTCTAAATTGTTTCTTATCATCCTTTAATTGCCTCATTACATTCATATGATTACACATATATAATTAAAAATTATGAAATGACACCAATTTTACATTTTCTTACTGTTATTTTCTAGCAAAGTTTAAAATTGAAATTCCCTTATTTTAGTTTTTTATTGTTGTTGTTCTTGCATAATGATTAACTTATCCAAGCGTTCTTATCCTATTTTCGCACACGGAGAAAGAAATTCAAGTAAAATTACAGTACTACATTTTAATGACATTTTTGGTAAGAAAAGAACAATAATTCTGGATAAAATAACCAATATTAAAATCATCCATTATATTTAAATCATTCATTATCTTGAGAAGAAACAATTTTAACTTTTGATTAAATCATATTTTTGGAAATTTTTTTAAATTTTTTGGTGAATTTACCGTATTATATAGTAATGGCATTTCTGGTAAAAAGAAATATAAATCTCGTTGAAATAATCTAAATATACGGTATTTAAACCATTCATTTGGTAATTTTTCCGTTTATATGGAACGGTTTAACGTAAGTTCTGGTTTTCAAAATTATATTTCTTCTTATCACATATTTACTTAATAAAAATTATTAAGCTTATTGGTATACCCATTGAGCAAGAAACACGGTAAATTTTTTTAAATTCTGACCACTTTTTTCTCAGTATATCTAAGTTGCCTCTTATCATTCTTTTTTCTTCTTGTCAAGTTGTACTCATTACTTATAGACTATTTATTGATTTCAGTTTTACATATTTTTAACATTACTTTCCTGAAAATTTTGAGAAAAAAAAGTCAGTAAAATTAATTTTTAACGTTATTGTAATTCATTACATTTTTTAAGTAAAATATTCATTCCCTTTTACAAAATGTTCGTATTTAAATTTTTTCTTATCAGTTTTTTCTCTCCTTATTTCATTGCACTTATTAAATTTAGAATTGTTAATTATTAGTTGACTCTATAATAACACACCATTAATTTTCAATAAGATTTAAAATGAAAAGTGGAAATTTTCTGTTATTTTCTTAGTATCACAATTATTTACTAACTTTTTCAATCGCTCTTATCTCAATTTTATACCTAAGAGCTGATAACAATTTATCTCTTTCCAATCCTGTATTCTTTTTTGATACTACAATTTTCTCATAAATTTCTATGCAAATTAAATATAAATGAAAAAAGAAATTGTATATTTGAAACATAGATTTTAAGTTGATGATAGCCTTAATACAAAATAGAATCTATTTCAATTTGTTTTCACAAGAAGAATCTTATTCAGAAAATCATTTACTTTTTCATGTACTCGTACAAAATTTATTTGGCTAAAAATGATCTACATTAACTGTGATTCTCTCAATCTACCCTTCAAAATTTATTTGAATATACCTTATTTCTTTTTCTTTTGATTGGTAATTATACAATTTTTTTGATAAATAATTTGAAAGATAAATTCTTTTTATACTTTTTCACGTAAAAATGAAGAAGAATTAATAAATTAAATTTAAAAAAATTCTTTTCGGAGTTTGAAAAAGACAGCTCCAATATACATTCCTTTCCGTAAATTAATTCAGAATTACCCGGAAATCGAAGTCTAAAGTAAACATTTCAGCTGTAGAACTATCACACACATTTTCAAGAATAATATGCAAATTAAACTAAGCCACCAGATAGTTCGTCACGAACTCGATAGAGTAAGAGAGGGGTATACTAGCAAAGAAGCAAAATTGTTCACAAGCCTTCTAAAAGCTGCCCAGTGCCATAACCGAATAGTTATGACACAGAAGATGAAATTGGATGATTTCTAACGTGGTGGAATTATTGGCAAACTTAACTCAAGTGGAAGTATCCAAAGAAATTGGAATTGCCCAAAGTGTTGTCTCTAGTCTTTGGTAACGATTCCAAGATGATATAAATACTAGTAGAAGTTACAGTACAGGTCTCTCCCAAGTTACAACACCGAATGAAGACAGGCATTTGGCAGTAATCGCCAAAAGAAGCAGGTGGAGCCTCTCCTGTCATGTCAGCTATCTGCTGCTACAGGTACTACAGTTTCAAAGCAAACCGTGCATAGACATCTAGAAAATATTGGTTCATATGCTCGCTGACTAGTCAGTTGTGTTCTGCCTACGGCAATCCACTTTTGCCAGTGCTTAGCTTGGAATAGAAAGCATACAATTTGGACATTTTCATTTTTATATTTTATAACCGTCATTGAACAGCAGACCAGATTTTGAGTTTACGGCTACCAATATTCAACTCCGTAGCTTTGTAATCTAGAATCCAATCCAGATGTCAAGATAACTCCTGGACCAAGTATATGGAGAAATTTAACGAATTCTTATGAAATGTTTAAAACTCCTTCTTTGTGTATTTTTTTCAAATAACAAGAATGCATTTGCAATAAGAAAAAAAAAGAATGTGAAAAAGCTGTAGAATTCACTCATGACGGAACTGAAACGAGTCTTTCTTCCCCAATCGAAATTTTATTTGTTCTGGAACAACCCCACTATCTTTAAAAATGATAAATTTCCATCAGTGTCAATTTAAGACCCACCACAATATCAGAAATAGTTACACGCAATTTCCATAATATTTTGGTTAACTGTCTCAAAACGCGGAAAAGTAGCATCAGTTTTCATCGATGAAGGCGTGAAATTTGTGCTGAAATCTATAAAAAAGTAAGTTGGGGAAAATTATTTTACCCAATCTTAAAGCTATGCACGGAGACAAATGACACAAGATGATGATCTTCCTCAAACTCCGAATTTTATACGTAATGGGGCAGAGGCAATTTGACTGATTTTCTGCTAGAAGATGAAGTGCCCCTGAGCTCTCTGAATCTTATTCTCTTCGATTATTTTGCTTGCGGTAAGTGCTATCAAAACTTGATAATGTAAAACGTAGAAATTAGAATCAATTTTGAATTATTATGCAGGAACTAAGGGAAGAGATTCCATGCTTGTTAAACGTTCTGCTTGCACCAGTTTTGATAAAAGACCATAAAGCTTATAAAAAGTTAATTGATGAAATCATTCCAACCCATTTGCCTTATTGACCTTAAATATGTTTCTTTTGGCGATATCAAAATCATAATAAATTTAATTCCCCCTAGCAAATTTTTGCTTTAAACTTCATTAGAACTTATTGGTTACCTTGTACATAGTAAAAACAATGCAGAGTTGAAACACTTATGCGTATCTTTAATTTTTGAATTGTTTAACAGCGCTGTTATAAAGGTTGAAGTTTAATATTTGAATAAAAATTTATAAATAAAACAAAATAGGCAGTAGAAAAACTGAGTAACAAAACTGAGCAATTTAATTTACATAAATTGTTTTACGTTATATGCAAACTTTAGCGTGAAAAAAATATAACACTTTTTGATCTTTTTAGGTCTTCTTGGGCGTCACTTCAGTGAAAAAATAACATTTAAAATGCAAACAAAAAATCCTTTCTTTTTTTACTGTAAGCAAGCAAAGATGTTCAACAACAACCATTAAAATAAAAATAAAAAGTTGCTCCAAAAATCATTTTTTTAGAATACCTCTGAGAAATTTATCTGTGCAAAATAACAGGACTATGCTTCTTTAAGTTGGAAGTGCCAAAAAAGGAAGGGAGGAGAATAAAATCGGATTTACTCTATGACTACGAACGACTTAAGAATAAATAAAGAGCAAATCAATAGAAGTTTCTTCGATATTTTTAAGCATTACTGACTTATTTTTCCAAGTTAAGTGTAGAACAGTTATCTTAAAATATGAAATTCATAGATTTGAACTTTAATTTTTTTTTAAAAAAACATGAGTTTAATCGTTTACTCTCTGGGAAGAAATTTGGAAAAATATAAAGTTTAAAATATTTTTTTTTAATTTTTTTATCAGCAAAATATTTCTCTTAAATTAAAATCTTCATATAAATGTAGTAAGTAAACTGAAAAATCAGGATCTTAGCAAATATTGCCAGCATTTTGTAATTCGCCAGTCTCGATTTGAACGTCTTCAGTATTTTCAGAATAACCTTTCGTTCTTTAAGACTTGTTGAAATAGGCTCATATCTATTTAAACTAATTAGGACATGTGTGAAAAATTATACTCACTTTTACTGAATTTGTTTCGGCTCATTGCGATGAGCCCTGTGTTATGCCGTCGACCTACTAAGTTCATTTCAAAATTAATCAATTCATCTCTTATTTTACCAAAATTTATCTCTTATGTTAAAAAGCTTCATATATACATAGTTCGGTTTTACCCTGTCCCGCCCCTATTTCGGGGCATCCAGGGAATACTGTTGAAGGATCGATTCAGGCCAGATCCTCCATTTTGTTTTCAGAAAGTCTTTTAAAAATATCTTCAATTCCTTTGATTAGTTTCTTTTAATTCCAGTTTCTTTTAATGGTATCAAAGTTGAAATTTCTCGTGAAAAATTTATGTGTAAAGTATGTGTTCGATAGCTTCATAAGTTTTACAAACTTTGCAGTTCGGATCTTTTCCGAACAATTATGACTGATAACTACCTTGGGTTCCATGGTTAGTTAGAAATTGATTGATATAAAAGTTAGAGTAGATTTTTCGATTGCGGACTTTTGGGATAAATTGGTAAGTGTGTCGGTCTTTTTTATCATCACTATCCCATCTTTGCCATGTTAAGCTTCATACATGCACCGAAGAGCCATTACATTATGACTACCCTGCTAATAACATGTAGGTCCACTTTTAGCCCTCAAAACTGCTAGCATCCGCCGTGGCAGTGATTCCACAAGCTGCTGATAGGTAGTCTGAGGTATCTGGTACCAAGCGCTCACCAACTGGACCTGCAATTCCCTCACATTGCGAGGGGGTAGCGTGGCAGCACGAATTTGGCTTTCCAAGTAGGACCACAAATGCTCTATTGGATTAAGGTCAGGTGAATTTGGGGGCCAAGACATAACTTGAAAGTCACTGGAATGTTCCTCGACGATTCGATCCTTATGACATGGTGCATTATTCTGTTGGTAAACGCCATCCCCCGCAGGAAAAACTGTTGTCATGAATGGGTGAACCTGGTCTGCAACTATGTTCAAGTAGCTTACAGACGTCAGGGATTGTTCTATGAGGATTATGGGTCCTAATGTGCCCCATGAAAACATTATTCCTGGGTGAGACCATTGTTATAGATGGAGGGTGGTCATAATGTAATGGCTTCTTGGTATATATATATATATATATATATATATATATATATATATATATATATATATATATATATATATATATATATATATATATATAGTGATTTCGCACATTTATCTATTATGTTTAAGGCTTTCAGATTCTTGAGGAACCGACAACAAATTACAAACCGAAAATAGTGTTTTTGAACACCCTGTGCCGAAAAATGTAGCAATAAATTTGTACCTTGTAACAATTATTTTGGTTATTATATTCAATGATTGCACAAAGTTCCGTAAATCTAGATTAGATATTCATGGAGATATGGACATTTTTATAAAAAAAACTATTTTTTTGGTCAAACTTTTTTTGCTATAGTTTTAAACATTTTCACTAAGATGAAACAAAATTTTTAGAGAAGATTAAAATTTATTACAAAATGTTTGCTTTAAAAATTGAAAATATATTCAATATATAAGTAATTAAAGTAATTATTTTATACTGCACGGAAAAAATCAATCATTGCAATCACTGCATAAGATTTCGAAAGCCTAGCTTAAACATTCATAGAGATATGGACATTTTTATAAAAAAAAACTAATATTTTTGCCTCGTGTTTTCTTGCTATAACTTTAAAAATATTCAGTAAAATTAACAAAATTTTTGGGACAATTAAAAATTAAATTTTTTTTTTTTAAATTCGGAAAAAGTTTGCTTAAAATTACGCAAGATAGGAGTGTTTAAAGTAGTTCTTTTGTAATGCGCATGAGCAAGAAATTCTAGATTTTTTTCTTCATAATTTTGTAGTGAATCGTATTTAGCTGCCAATGAAAAAGATCTGACTTGAATATCCTAAAAATTTAAAAAGTTTCAAGTAATTTTTGTACTTTTTAAAAGAAACTCAAAAGGATAAGGGGTTTTCTGCAAATATTGTTCTGTATCTTTAGACAAAACTAAATAAGAAATGATAATACCTTACAATATGTGCTCATACACCGAAATATGATTGTATAATCCCATTTTGGCAATGCAGTTGGTTTCGGCAAACCAACCAATAATCAACCTAATTCAGAAAAATGCTTTTATCCTTCATCAGAGACTTATTGGGTTGCCAAGTAATTCTTATTGGTTGAATCATGATAATAATAGGCAAAGAAATCTGAAAACGTAAAATGGTTTCCTGCAGTGTGTCTCTCACCTTGAACAACACAATGACATAAGAACACTGAAACAGGCACTACTGTTTTTGACAAACCCTTTGAACTATAGCTTCCTTGATGTGCGGCTGGACCTGAATATAAAAGTAGATAGGAAATAAATGAGTCCAGAGCAAATGAAAGCTATTGCGTTGGAAACAATTGAGCAGCGATTTCCTGCTGAGGAATGGATACATATATACACGGATGGTTCTCTGACCGTTAGGGACCAGGGGGCTGGAGTTGGAATTTTTAGCAAGCTTTTCAGTTTCTACTTACCCGTAGGGGCTTACTCCACGCATTTTGATGGAGAACTGAAAGCCATCCAGGTGGCACTTCAAAAACTATCATTGATACAGAACTCTTTCAAGAAAGCAGTTATCCTTTCATATTCAACTTCAGCAATGCAGGCCATCTCTTTTTATCAAGAGTGTAAGAACATATTAGTCAAGCTGTGCCAGGAAATCATGAAAGAACTTTCCCACAAGATATCTTTTAAATGGGTACCCTCACACTGCGGTATTTATGGAAATGAGATGGTAGATATACTTGCCAAAAGAGGAGCTGCGGTTCTCCAAAACCCCAAAACTAAAGGAAACCTCCATTGCATTAAACTGCTGACATCACTCATATATCAAAAGACACTTAGAAATTTTGCCACTCGGGTTTGCGATGGCAAGCCTTGGAGTGCTCTTTTAACAAACTCAGCTTTTATTCCTGACCACCAGCGATCAGTTGCGGTTGCAGCTTTTAGACTATTAACGGGGCATGACTGTCTACAGAATCATTTATTTCGCATTGGACTAGCTGATTCACCTTTGTGTGTTATATGTGATAGTGGACGGCCAATGACGGCAGAACATTTGGACGAGTGTAAAGTACTGACAGATTTTGTATACTTCAACGCTATTGGCAAGCAAGAAGTTTAATGGCCAAACGGAGGAAGTTAACTGGCATTTGACAAATAAAATAAATATAATTGTATGAGGATACGAAACGTATTTTTATTCAAGATGCTTCCCTAGAATGCCGGTGGAAAACCCCTTATCATGAATTTCATTGTAGAAAACTCTCTATCATTTTAAACTTTCTTTTAAAAAGCACGAAAGCACTACTTAGAAATTTGCGTAAGACTTTTTAAATTTTTAAGATATTCAAATCGGAATTTTTCGTTTTATTAGTTGTCATATACGATTCGCTACAGAATTAAAAAAAATTAAAATGTTTCAACGCATGTGCAGTGTAAAGAAACTAATTTAATTACTTATATCTTGCCCAGTTTTAAACAAATTTTTTTCAAATTTTAAAGCAATAATTTCGCATTTAATTTTAAATTGCTCCAAAAAAAATTTTTTTTATTGAATATACTTTTAATTAAAAAAAAAAATTTTTTATTGAAGAAATTTTTTTTTAAACTGAAAACAAAATTTTTTTATTGAAGTTATAGCAAAAAAATGTTAGACAAAAGGATAAGTGTTTTTTATAAAAACGTCCATTTTTTCATAAATATATAAGTTACATACACGAAAGTTTGTATAATTATCGCATATAATACGCAAAATAATTGTTACAAGTCACAAATGTATTGCTACATTTTTGGCATAGGATGTTCCAAAACTTTCTTTTCCGTTTTTAATTTTGTTGAAGCCGGTATGAATGTAGTAATAGTAGCGCCACCTACATTAATTAGAAAAAAGTTACTTCCTTGTTGGATATCATTGCGTCTAGAGAAAGACCAATGCGCTGTTCTTAATAAACGCATATTAATAATTAATCCGCCATTTATTCCTTTTGTTGTTGTTTATCTAAAATCAGATCGACATTATCTTTATGAGCTCGTAATATACGAACCACGCAAACCCGCAAACGCAATTAAAATACAAAATATCAACAAATTTACTGTCGGTTCCTCCAACTTCTAAAAGCTTTAAACTTCCTTAATAAGTATGAGAAATCGCATAACCTAAACACGTTTAAATTTGTAAACGGATTCTATAAGTTTTTTTAGAAATTTTTAGAAAGATCAAAAAATATGTTAGTATAGAAGTGTTTAAATTATACATTATTTTGCCCAACCCCTATGTATATCTTTATATAATATAAGAAGAGAGTGAAAGGATAACACATAGCCAATCACAGAAGAATTGGCCGGAAAACCACGTGATAGGATCCAGTTTCTCCTCATTGTTTTGATTGTCATCAGCATAAAATTAATAAAAGTCGTAAATCTCTATAAATATCTCTGTATCCCAAATTTGAAGTTCTTTTTTCTGTACTGTTATTATTACGTTTTTAATTAAAGAGTTAAAAACAAAGAAAATTGTTTTTTTTTTCTTCTTTTGTTTTATTATAATGCAATACTGTGCTACATTTTAAGAAAAAGTTATTTATAAAGGTAAGATAAAGTTATTTAGATTATTATTTACCATTTTACAATTATAGTTTTTGCGCAGATTATATTAATATACCGTTATAAATTACAATTAAAGAGATCTGTAAAATGATATAGAACTTAATAATCAGCTTCATGCACAATAAAATGCAAACAAAAATAATATTTAATATATCCGCCTGTTTGGTGAGCGAAAATATTAAATTACGGTTGTGAACACATCAAATTTGTTTGACACCAATAGATCTAATTATTTATAATACTAATCGATAATACTAATAGATAATAATATTTGGTCGTGGAAAGAGGAGGCACAAGATTAAGCAAACAGAATTCTTTTTAGTACATACATGTTAAGTGACTAATTTTAACTTTAGTAGAAAAACTGTTTTCTGCCGAGAAACGACAACTATTGCAAAGCAATCATCGTTGTTGGTGAGCGGCAGCGAACAGGGGGCTTAGCCCCCTAGTATATATATATATAAAGTAAGTTAATTGAAAATAGATTTTTTCTTACATTCTCTAAAAATATATTTTTTAAAGACCAGTAAAAAGTTGCACCTGATTAACACAACTTATATAAATCTTCCAGATCTTCCTAACCTAAATTTCTATCGTATTTTCCTAAAAACGATACTTAATAACTTAACCCTATTTATATCATTGCATTCTCTATAATGTATGGTATGAAGTGAAGAATTTTTTGTTAACTATAGTTTTTTATAAAAACGTCCATTTTTTCATAAATATATAAGTTACATACACGAAAGTTTGTATAATTATCGCATATAATACGCAAAATAATTGTTACAAGTCACAAATGTATTGCTACATTTTTGGCATAGGATGTTCCAAAACTTTCTTTTCCATTTTTAATTTTGTTGAAGCCGGTATGAATGTAGTAATAGTAGCGCCACCTACATTAATTAGAAAAAAGTTACTTCCTTGTTGGATATCATTGCGTCTAGAGAAAGACCAATGCGCTGTTCTTAATAAACGCATATTAATAATTAATCCGCCATTTATTCCTTTTGTTGTTGTTTATCTAAAATCAGATCGACATTATCTTTATGAGCTCGTAATATACGAACCACGCAAACCCGCAAACGCAATTAAAATACAAAATATCAACATGGTCCGTCGAGCCGGAGCATGGCTCGTGAAGATAGTGTTGCGCATTAAACAATAATCAACGCCTTCCATTGGATTACTAACGCATGATATGGTAATATATTATAAATTTATCCCGAAGAAGGGGTAAGTAGACTTTATAGTTATTTTGAACTATTTTAGACATTAAACATGGCAAAAGAATTAGAACTCCAAAAATTGAAAACAAAGCTGTCTTCTGTACGAAGATCAGTAACTGGTTATTTGAAAAAAGTAGAAGGTAATTTATCAGTAGAAGAAATTAATTTTGATGAATTGTCGGAAAACTTAGAGCTATTAAAAATAAAAGAAACTGAGTTAAAAAAGATAAACTCTGCTTTTGAAAATCTTATTCAAGATGAAACTGAATTGAACAACGAACTAGATAAGGCAAACGAGTACGAAGAAAAAATTATAGTATGGAAATTTCGCTGTGAGAAAAAACTAAAAGAGCAACTGAGAAATGAGTCAGTTTTTTCTGCTCCAAACTTCGAGAAAAACGCGAGTGAAACTATAAAACTTCCGAAACTCTCCTTACCCTTTTTTAGCGGTAATATTACCGAATGGTTAACCTTTAAAGATTTATTTAAAGCCACCGTAACAAAAAATGAATCGTTATCAAACGCGCAAAAGCTTCAGTATTTAAAGACATCTTTAAAAGGTGATGCCTCGCGAATCGTTCAATCTATCGCAATTTCAGATAATAATTTTGGGTAAAAGGTATTCAAATTAGTGAGAACAAAATTTCGCTCATATTAAACGCTTTTTAAATCTTCCGAATATTCATAATGAATCCGCTACATCTTTATTGAACTTGGTTGATAATGTAAATGAAATTATTCGTTCATTAGAAACTTTAGGCCAAAAAATGGATACTTTTAGTGACACTTTAATGTTGTATTTAATATTGCAAAAATTAGATAGTTCCTCTAAATTGTGGTGGGAGCGCCAATTAAATAATACTGAAATACCCAAACTCAAAGATTTAATAGAATTTTTAAAAAGCTATGCTAGAACTCTTCAAAACAGCAAAAGTTCGTCCAGTAAATTTCAAAAACCTATTAATGCTAAAGTTAATTCTTTTGTTTCGCTTTCTATATGTGTATATTGTAAAGATAATCATTATATTTCAAAGTGTTCGAAATTTTGCAATTTACCAGTTCAGCGAAAGATTGATTTCGTTGAAAATAATAATCTTTGTTATAACTGTTTATCAGGAATTCACACTATAAAAAAATGTTAATCTTCTAACACCTGTTTTAAGTGTAATCTCAGACATCACAGCTCTTTGCATAGAGATGA
This sequence comes from Parasteatoda tepidariorum, assembly GCF_982258835.1. Lineage (NCBI taxonomy): Eukaryota > Metazoa > Arthropoda > Arachnida > Araneae > Theridiidae > Parasteatoda > Parasteatoda tepidariorum. Next base: position 8,316,972 of record NC_141765.1, read on the forward strand.
GAAACCGAAACCCTTTTTTCTCTTTTTAAGTGCCCCTGAATTTATACCCAGAGCAGAAGAACAGAAATCAACGACGCCATCAGCCGCGCCTATTAATGAAGTTTCGTCTACAGTATGTGCGAATTATTCGAAAAGTGAGCAATTGGGCGATAGCATAAATCAAAGGAATTCTTCAGTTCTTTTATGCACAGCTATAGTTAAGGTTATAAATTCTCAAAACGAATCCATTAACTGTCGAATCCTCTTAGACTCGGGATCTGAGAAAGACTTAATTACTCGCGAATGTGTCAGCAAGTTAAAATTAAAAATAAATCCCGCTCAAATATCTATTTCTTGTTTAGGAAGTTGTAATACTTCGAGTAATGGGCAAGTAGATTTATTATTTTCGCCTCATTTTAATGATAATTTAAGATTCTCAACATCCGCATATGTTATTGATAAAATTTGGGGGGAAAACACCAAATTCTTCCATTCCAATTGATTTGTCTAGAAAATATCAAGATCTCGTACTAGCTGACCCATATTTTTGGAAATCAGGAGATATTGATATTCTATGCGGTGTGAATGTATTCTTTACATTAATTAACGGAAAAGTAATAAAACGCGATAAAAATCTCCCTTTCGCAGTATGCTCTAAACTAGGTTGGATAATTTCCGGAGCTACTACTTTTGAATGCTCTAAAACCAAAGAAATTTCAGTTAATAATTTTAATATAAGTAGCGATGACTTAGTCAGAACATTCTGGGAATTGGAACAAATTCCTTCAACACAACCGCTTACAAAGGAAGAAAACCTTTGTGAAACACATTTTGTGGAAAATGTCACACGCAATAAAGAAGGCAGGTATTCCGTCAGACTCCCGTTTAAACCCAATAAGGGAATTTTGGGAAATTCAAAAGCCTCCGCGTTCAAATTGCTTTTTAGTCTAGAAAGAAGACTTTTAAAAACTCCAGATATTTATTTTCAATACAAAAAATTTATGGCGGAATCCTTTCTCTTGGGCATATGGAGGAAGCTAATAATCTAAATTTAGATAACAAAAATGAGCACTATTTCATCCCGCATCATCACGTAATTAATGATTCTAGTCCAACCACAAAATTGAGGGTTGTTTTTAATGCCAGAGCAAAAACTGCATCCGGGTTATCACTGAATGAAACGCTAATGAATGGTCCTAAAGTACAAGACGATCTTTTCGCAATTCTTCTAAGGTTTAGACGTTACAATATCGCGATAACATGTGATTTGCAAAAAATGTATCGGCAAATAGAGATTCATAGATCGTAATTTTCAAAAAATTCTGTGGAGAGCTGATCCCATGAAACCAGTTAGGGAATATCGCTTGTGTACCGTAACATATGGTACCCCGCCGGCCAGTTATTTGGCAACGCGAGTTTTTAAACAATTAGTCATCGATGAAGGATTAGATTTTCCTAAAGCAGCTAATTTAGTCTTACATAATTTTTATATAGATGAAGGCTTGTTTGGAGCAGAAAGTGCTGACGAAGCCGTTGCATTAATAAGTGAACTTAGTGAGCTGTTGAGAAAAGGAAAATTCGAGCTTCACAAATGGTGTACCAATAGTCCTTCTGTTTTGGAATTTTTAAGTCAACCTAAAAGTATTGACAATGCATCATGTAGTACTGCTGACTCTAAATTTATTAAGGTGCTAGGGCTGAGATGGGACCCAAAACATGATGATTTTACCTACAACATTTCCTTTTGTGATGATTTTAAGGATGAAAATCCTACAAAAAGGTCCATCCTGTCCTGTGTGTCAAAAATCTTTGATCTACTGGGATGGTTATCCCCTATTATCATAACGGCAAAAATTCTAATTCAGGAATTATGGAAGCATCAGTTGGCTTGGGATGATCCAGTGCCCCAGGATATTAAATAGCAGTGGATCAAATATCGAGAAGATATTTCCCAAGTTACGTTAACTGTACCTAGAAAAGTTCTTCTGTACTCCCCATCAGGAATAGTTTTATTGTTTCTGTGATGCGTCGGAAAAGGCGTACGCTGCAGTTATATACTTGAAATCAACTACCATAACCACTACACAGGTTAATGTACTTACATCCAAAACACGCGTCGCACCATTGAAAACGATATCAATACCGTGCCTTGAACTTTGTTCAGCCGTTTCATTAGTGAACCTTTTACAAACGGTCCTCAAGTCCTTGACTATTCAAATTGACGCAATACGCGATTTTACGGACTCAACTATAGTTCTTTCATGGTTGAAATCTGAGCCATCACGTTGGCAAATTTTTATTGCCAATCGAGTTTCCGAAATTCAGTCTATTCTTCCAGTTCAACATTGGAATCATATCAGTTCTGGTCAAAACCCTGCTGATTGCGCTAGTAGAGGTCTTCCACCAAATGAGCTAGTTAATTTTGATTTGTGGTGGTCGGGTCCGTCTTGGATGAAAAGTGGCGAAATATCGCATTTGGAGGAAATCCCTCTCTCAACAGACACTCCAAAAGAAGAACGCAAAAAGACATCGTGTTTGATTGAAGCAACTCCTATTGACTTTCCGATCATTTACAATGTGTCATCATACGTTAAGTTAAAAAGATTTATAGCTTGGTGTCTCCGCTTCATAATGAACTGTAAATCTCCGAACAATCACATAAATGGTTATTTAACTAGTAGTGAGATAAAACTAGCTTGAAACGTTTTGGTTAAAATAGTCCATAAACAAGAATTTACAAACGAATATCACCAGCTAAAAAATAACAAACCAGTTTCTTCGAGTAGTAAGATCCTCTCCTTGAATCCGTTTTTGGATGAAGAGGGCCTTATCCGTGTTGGCGGTAGGTTAGAAAATACACAATTATCGAATGAAAGAAAACATCCTATTCTCCTACCGAAAAATCATCACTTAGTTAAGTGATGATCTAATTATAATTCACTATCATGAATCCTTCTTGCATGGTGGAACATTTTTACTATTATCAGTTATTCGCAAAGAATTTTGGATAGTAAATGCTAGATCAGTTATAAAAAAACAAATCTGGAAATGCATAAAATGCTTTCGATTAAAAGAAAAAACAGCGACACAAATAATGGCTCAGTTACCACCTTCAAGAGTAACTCCTTCTAGAGTATTTTCCAAGACTGGTCTGGATTATGCAGGTCCATTTTTTGTGAAACCGCGATCTGGACGTGGAGTCAGATCAGTTAAAATGTACATTTGTATTTTTGTGTGCTTCGCGACAAAAGCGGTGCACATCGAAGTTGTTGGAAATTTATCTGCTGAATCATTTATTGCAGCTCTAAAAAGATTTGTTGCGCGAAGAGGAAAACCAAATGAATTATTTTCAGACTGTGGTTCAAATTTTGTTGCTGCAAATAAGGAAATTAATCGAGTAGTTAAATCTCTTCAAAAAGAAGAATCCATCCATCAGTATTTTGCAGATGAGCAAATTAAATGGCACTTTAACCCACCTTCAGCTCCTCGCTTTGGAGGAATTTGGGAAGCTGCTGTTAAATCCGCAAAATCGCATTTGAAAAGAACAATAGGTGATCATAAATTGACCCTTGAAGAGTTTTTAACTCTTATTGCACAAATTGAATCCTGCCTGAACTTTCGTCCTTTGTGTCCTGTGTCGGACGATCCCGCTGAACTTTCAGCACTTACCCCAGGACATTTCCTTGTGGGAACCGCTCTTTCTTTTATACCAGAAGAGAACCTTCTAAACGAAAACATACCCCCATTAAAACGTTGGCAGTTGACTCAAAAACTTTTCCAGAATTTTTGGAAAAGATGGGTTAACGAGTATATTTCCAGCTTACAGTAGCGCCCCAAATGGTTGCGAATACAGCCTAATTTGAAAATTAACGATTTAGTTCTCATTAAAGAGGACAATATTCCACCTTTGAAGTGGAAATTAGGGCGTATACAATAAGTTTTTCCTAGTGCTGACGCTAAGGTAAGAGTGGTCAGTGTCAAAACTGAGACTGGAATTTATAAAAGACACATTCACAAACTGTCAGTTTTACCTATTGACTGATTAACTTTCTTTATTTTAGACTTTATTTTTATTTTTGTTTGTGTTATAGTTATCCGCTTTATACCAAGGAATCTATACATCTGTTTATGATATATATATTTAATTTCATGTATGTTGCAATAGTTTTTAATAATTATCTTTTTATTAGATGTGTATAGTTTAATCTTGTTTTTTGTTAATTTATGTGTAAATTTTGAAACTATGTTTCAAGGTGGCCCGGTATGTTGAAGCCGGTATGAATGTAGTAATAGTAGCGCCACCTACATTAATTAGAAAAAAGTTACTTCCTTGTTGGATATCATTGCGTCTAGAGAAAGACCAATGCGCTGTTCTTAATAAACGCATATTAATAATTAATCCGCCATTTATTCCTTTTGTTGTTGTTTATCTAAAATCAGATCGACATTATCTTTATGAGCTCGTAATATACGAACCACGCAAACCCGCAAACGCAATTAAAATACAAAATATCAACAAATTTACTGTCGGTTCCTCCAACTTCTAAAAGCTTTAAACTTCCTTAATAAGTATGAGAAATCGCATAACCTAAACACGTTTAAATTTGTAAACGGATTCTATAAGTTTTTTTAGAAATTTTTAGAAAGATCAAAAAATATGTTAGTATAGAAGTGTTTAAATTATACATTATTTTGCCCAACCCCTATGTATATCTTTATATAATATAAGAAGAGAGTGAAAGGATAACACATAGCCAATCACAGAAGAATTGGCCGGAAAACCACGTGATAGGATCCAGTTTCTCCTCATTGTTTTGATTGTCATCAGCATAAAATTAATAAAAGTCGTAAATCTCTATAAATATCTCTGTATCCCAAATTTGAAGTTCTTTTTTCTGTACTGTTATTATTACGTTTTTAATTAAAGAGTTAAAAACAAAGAAAATTGTTTTTTTTTCTTCTTTTGTTTTATTATAATGCAATACTGTGCTACATTTTAAGAAAAAGTTATTTATAAAGGTAAGATAAAGTTATTTAGATTATTATTTACCATTTTACAATTATAGTTTTTGCGCAGATTATATTAATATACCGTTATGAATTACAATTAAAGAGATCTGTAAAATGATATAGAACTTAATAATCAGCTTCATGCACAATAAAATGCAAACAAAAATAATATTTAATATATCCGCCTGTTTGGTGAGCGAAAATATTAAATTACGGTTGTGAACACATCAAATTTGTTTGACACCAATAGATCTAATTATTTATAATACTAATCGATAATACTAATAGATAATAATATTTGGTCGTGGAAAGAGGAGGCACAAGCTTAAGCAAACAGAATTCTTTTTAGTACATACATGTTAAGTGACTAATTTTAACTTTAGTAGAAAAACTGTTTTCTGCCGAGAAACGACAACTATTGCAAAGCAATCATCGTTGTTGGTGAGCGGCAGCGAACAGGGGGCTTAGCCCCCTAGTATATATATATATATAAAGTAAGTTAATTGAAAATAGATTTTTTCTTACATTCTCTAAAAATATATTTTTTAAAGACCAGTAAAAAGTTGCACCTGATTAACACAACTTATATAAATCTTCCAGATCTTCCTAACCTAAATTTCTATCGTATTTTCCTAAAAACGATACTTAATAACTTAACCCTATTTATATCATTGCATTCTCTATAATGTATGGTATGAAGTGAAGAATTTTTTGTTAACTATAGTTTTGAGTTTCGAAACTTCATAAATGCATAAAAAATAACCTTTTAAAGCTTATAACTTGCATGTGCTACAATGTAAAAAGTAAGTATGAAATGATTTGGGTGTGTTTAGAGACAATATGATTAAACATTTTTGGGCAAACTCAAAATGGTGTTCTCTATGCGCGATAACATTGAAACTAATTTCATTATTTCTAAAGTTTTACGTCTTGTAACTACCTTAAAAGTTCAAGTTTAGCAAAATATTTTAAACACATAAGCTTAGAGATAAATACTAAATAGGAATTCTATTTTTGGTCAAACTGAAGATGTTATTTTCTAGGCGCGATAACATTAGAACTATTTTCACTCTTTCCTAAGTTTTATGTCTTGTAAATACGGGGTAGCCGTAGAAGTTTTTCACAACCTTTCTCTTTAAAGTAAGCTAAAAGTGATAAGACTTTAGAATCCTCCGAGAAGGCGAATTTGTCGTGATACTTGTATTCTTGTGGTTTTTAGTAGCTTTCGAAATTACAAAGACACACGGGGGAAAAAAATTTCCGGTAAAATTATCACACTCTATGGTAAGAACATTTCTGATTAAAAAGAACAGAATTCTGGTCGTAAACTTCGAAATATAAGTTATTTAAATTATTCATTTGGTAATTTTTCCGTTCATATGGTAACGGTTAACCGGAAATGGGATTTTCAAAATTATAATTTTTGCTATCACATATTTAATAAGAAAATTAAAAGTAAATTGATCCGAATAAATGGTTTTTAAGCAGTGCTCTGAGGTATCATGATAAAATTACCAAATTTTATCCAATTTACCAAATTTTATTACATATCATAAAGCCACATTTTAACGTTAATTTTACCAGAATCAATATCAGAGTACTGCCGTAAAAATTACCGAACATTTTAGTGTTTCCGAAGAGCGAGAAATACGGTAAAGTTTACCAGTCTCTGGTAATTTTGAACGTACTCTTTTGCTACCATATGCAAAGTTCAACGTTTATACCGTCAATATCAATGATTGGATAGGGTTTTAATTGAGAGTATTAAAATATGCATTCATAAGCAATTTTAATTCAGAATTAGTGAAATCATTATCTATTTACAGATTATGATTAAAAAAATATTTTTTTCTTTGAAGTGTATATAAACTATAAACAACATTTCCCCTTTTGAAGAGTTTTTAAATTCATTTTTTACTTTCCTAAATAATAAATAAATAAGTTTGCTAAAATGCATAAAAGTTCAATTTAAATATTTTAAAAGCAAGCATGGAAAAAAAGATTTTAAAGCATATTACGATTTATGTAACGAAAACTTAACAAAAATAATTGAGCACTACAAGTTCATAATACTTTAGCGGAGAAAGAGAGCAAGGGATGTTACGAGTCATTTATCCCAGGGAATTTATTTCAAAGAAAAAAAATAGCGCTACTTCTCGGAACGAAATTTTTTGTGCTCATTTTTTTTTTTTTCTAGGGCTATACTATTTTTTTTCTAAAATTAATTACCGCTTGTCATAAATATGTTACCATGAAACTCAAGCACTCCTACTTTCGTGAATCTTGTTCCTTCAAACATAAAAAAATATGGTCTCTGATCCTTTCTTTCTCGCCAAATCACAATTGATATAATCCTTTGTAGTACTGACGAATGGAATAGAGATGAAAGAACCATGCATATTTGGTCAGATTCCTTTCAATGAAAGATTTATTATATTGTATTCTTTAAACTATGACGCAAAAAGTTTCGCTTCCATTTACTAAAAGAAAAAAATAAATAGATCGAAATGAAAAGAATTTTGTCTATTTCATGAACAACCTTGGGAGGTAAAAAAATAAATAAATGATTCAGTATTTTATAAACTATTTTTACATTGTTATTTACTCTTTCAAATGAATTTTAGAAGAAGTGAAATATCACTTTTTAAAAGAAACTTATAGTATGAGAGTTTCAAATATTTCGCCCAAAACAAAGCTTTCTAAAACGGTAACAAACATCAAAATAGTTTTTGAAATAAATAAGGATAGGAGACAAGATTTTATAACATTCTAGTCTATCTCAAAGCTCTAGAAGGAAATCTTTGGTTCAATTTATTTGATTATGTAAAAAGAAAAATAAATCTGGTAAAATTACCTCACAATATGGTTATGGCTTTTCTGATAAAAAAAGAAGCATTATTTTAGTTAATAAAACCTAAATATACGGTGTTTAAATCTTTCATTTGGTATTTGTTCCATTTATATGGTAACGGTTTATCAGGAATTCTGGGTTTCAAAGTTATAGCTCTTATTATTACAAATTTAGTAGAAATTACAAAACATAAAAGTTGTGCCTCACTCTAAGGTTTCACGATAAAATATCCAAATTTTATCCCATTTACCAACTTTTATCGCATATTATAAAACCATATTTTATTGTTAATTATACGAAAATCTTCACCAATGCGCTTCGGTAAAAATCACCAACCTTTTTGGTGTTCCTATAGAGCCAGAAGCCTGGTAAACTCTGTCTTATTCTGGTAGTACTTCACCATACTTTTTGTCCTTAGTGTGTTTTCCAAATCTGAAAGTTATTAAAATTTTCTTAGTCTAATCAACGCTGGAGAGGAAAAATACATGCAAATAACGCAGTGCACTATATGATTAGTCAGTGTTTCATTATATGGTTAGTGGGTAGCGAGTATGCAAGTATGTGAACAAAGTGCCACAAACTTGAAAAAGATATATACATTTCTAGTATCAGGTGGGAGGGACGTAAAGGTATGGTACTTTAGCCTCCTAGATAGCCAGACATACCATGCAGAAACTTCTTCTACTTGGGTCTAATATAGACAGTCCGGTAAGATGATATCCAGTTGATACTTATAAAGACATTTATGCTTTCATTTGTGTGACACGACAGAAGCTTTCCAGAACGTAAGTAATTCCAATGAGCGTTACTGTGAAGATTGGGTGACAGCTTCAGTTCAGAATTGCAAGCCTCTTCTGCAGCATTTAGACTAAGTCAAAGGGAAACCTAACATTCAGAAGATTTCTGTTACGCTATTGTATTGCAGTTTCTGTTCATTACTTCTTTGACCGTTCATTAATATTTAATATGCTTTTTAATAAAAAATATGCATGAATTTAAATATTGTTTCAAATAAAAATAAAGGGAAAGTATTTTTCAATAAATACTTCTTGACAAGATTTACCTTCCAATTTGAAATATTTATGTTCTTTATGAGTCAAATAGTGTTTATTAGCATTCGCATTTTTTTTCAAAGTGGTCGAAACCGTAAAGTACACACCATTTTATCTTTCACAGAAGTAAAGAAACAATTTAACTCCCACTCTACATTAAATGTTCTATTTTCTTCACTTAATTTTCTTCTCTCACAATTTGACAAGATGGAGTAAAAACGAATACCAAATAGTACACTCAAGAAAGCGTATACTTACAAGAAATAAAACATAACCCGTGTATTAGTAAAATATCAGAATTAGAATGAATTAGCAAAATATTATAATCAAATTTTTACAATGGCCGATATGGTACGTGACGAGACAGCTACAAGCATGCACAAATAACTACAAATCGTAATTTCTGCTAATAGAGAGGAATATTGTAAGGTGCAAGGCAGAGGGAGCAAAGTACGTACTGCCTGTCTTTCAAAGCAGTCACCGTCACGGTGCCGGGCGGATGGCTGTTGCTATAGCAACAGGGTTAGTGTATTTTAAGTAAGGGTGAGCCATGGCCAAAAAATAAGAACAAAACAAAAGAATCTCTATTGTTGGACGTTGACAAACTGAAAAGTGACGCAGAATAGCAATAATACTGCAGTATTCTAATTCATGATATAGCCAATGGCACGTTACTTAATTTTATTAATTTTCAAATAGTTGTAATCTATAAAATTAAATAGCAATTAATTTAAGAGGCTGAGCATGAAACTAACGAAGGCTGACGTTTTCTCACCTCTATACTAGTATGACTCTATCTACTACTAATCTACTAGTATGTCCGTCTTTCTGGATCAATAGAGACACCAAGAAACTCGGTAATTTTTACCAAAGCGCTTCGTAATGATTTTGGTAAAATTGACAATAAAATATGGTTTTATAATACACTCACAATCAAAGATTATCGTTTTTCTTTGATTTTCTAATCATTTACTTATATCAAAGTAGTCATTACGTATGTAAAATTTCGTTTCATTTTGACTACTCCTTCTTGGTGAGCTAATTTTTTTGTCCATGAGTGTATATGATAAAGTTTGGCAAACGTGGTAAAATTTCGTAATTTTATTAAAGTACCCAAGAGCACGTCATGAAAACCATTTACTCAATTAAATTTACTTTTCTGCTTCGCATTTTTTACTAAATGTCTGGTAATAAGAAATATAATTTTTGAAAACCAGAATTTTCGGTAAACCATTACCACATATGCGAAAAAATAACCCAATGAATGGTATATAATTACCATAAGTAACGTATAATCTGTTTTTATTAGCCAGACTGTTTTGTCAGAAATATCAATAGCATACAGAATGGTAAATTTTTTTCTCCGTTAAGTGATCTTAATATTGCTAAATGCTTAGACTTATTGACAATTTTTTTTTCTATTGGATGGTTTTTAATGTTTCAAAAATAACAAATTATTTTGAAAATTTAACAGCGCCCCCAAAGTAGTTCCTTTCTGTTCAATATTAAAATTAAGCAGATGAAAAAATTTTATATACTTCGATCAGTATATTCCTAAAATTTCAAATAATATTTTCAATTGTTTTAATTATAATTATATAAATTATTATACTAATACTGTACTATATATACTATAATTATTTATAATATTTATTTATATAAACATTTAAACACAGAAAAAAAGTAGCAAAACCAATACAGGGGAATCAATCTCTGGAAATCTGTTGACTAGCGAGAGTACTTACCATAGATTCATTTTATCATTCAGAGCAGTTAAAAAGTGGTTAAAAAGATGTCGAAAAATTCCCAGAAGGAACTTAGATTACACGCAAGTCAATCAGACATTTCAACAAATATTGAAAAGTTTGCGTTTTGTCAAAAACACGAGTTTTCAAATGAAATGCAGCAGAAGGTTTACTGAACAGTTTTGTCTTTGGGAATAAATAAACACATATTATATTTACAAGTAAATTACGTGACTGAATTTAAAAATATGAGTAAGTGTCAGAAAGAGCGTAATTTTGAATGAAATACTGTTGAAGGTTTACTGAACCATTTCGTTTCTGAGAATCAAAAAAAAATCGTGTCATATTACCAAGTAAATTACGTCACTGAATTCGAAACCCCTTTAAAAATTATAAATAAGTATGAAAAAGCACTTGATTTCAAGTGAAATACAACTGAAGTTCTGCTGAACCATTTTGTCTCTGAGAATTAAAAAAAAACATTTTATATTGCCAAGTAAATTACGTCACTGAATTCAAAATCCCTTTAAAAAATATGAATAAGTAATTGGTTAAAAAGTGGTTGATAAATTTTAGTGTAAGTGGTGAAGAATTTATGAAACCCATTTTAGGAACAGCTTTTCAAAATTCTGTAAACAAATTATGCGAGAGAAGAGCTTAATTATAAAATGTTTAGTTTACTTAAATTAACTAAAAAATTTTAAAGAGGTTATTTAACTAAAAGAAATAGCAACTATCGATTGTATTTTACTCTTGTATTACATATAAAATGAATATCTATTATATTACACTTTCCCCTGTTATATACAGTTAAGTAAATTATTTATTTCACTCTCTTTTTAGTTTTTTTTTTGTTTTTTGAATAATCAAAAAAAAAACTGACAAATAGTTAGTGTAAACCTCCCGCATCGTCACAAAAGTTCAGTTAAACGTAGTCCAACGCTTTCCAAGCGTTAAATAGTTTTTTTAAATATTTGAAATCCGCCAAAACAGTGTGTTGAAGAATCCGTAAAACAATAAAAACCATCTGCTGTTCTTTTTAGGTCATTCTTAACGACTTTTAATGCCATAACTGGACAAAAATAGTCGAGACAAATCAGCGACGAAATGAATTTATTTTATTTGAAAAGTTTATATACTTTTTTAAAAAAAATATTTCAAATCATCTTTATCAATGTCGGGATTAAAATCAAATAGTAATTTTAAAAAGAAACTTACGAGAACTTTCTTTGAAGAGTGCGATTATATGACTAGATCTTTCAGCTATCCTTTCAAAAAATATTTCTTCCATTTCAAAATTGCAAATTAAAATTATTTTAACTCTTTTCTTTAGTTAGGATTTTAATTTAAGCTGTTTTTTTAATAATTTTTTTAATGGGAAATGGTTTACTATCAAATAAATTTGTCATAAAATATACTCTCAGAATTAAAACTTTAATTTTTTAACGAGTGCAATCCTTAAGCTGAATTTAGCTATTTTCGACTATTAATTCGTCCGTAAAACACGTGATTTATGGCGAAATGCATATTGTCAAGCATTTTATGAAATTTCTTCCTAACTCATGTCAGTGCAACTGAGAATTTCTTTTAAACATTTACTTCGTTAGACAGAATGGTGCAGAATTCACAGGTTCAATTTTCAGCTAATGAGTTGCGAAATCAATATGTTACAATAAATCGGTTGCACTGCGTTAAAAAATTTTTTATGAAATTCGTAGCTTCAAACAAGACAGTAATTTCAACAATTTAAACAAAATGATTTCTCAGAGAATTTTTCTGGAAATTGTTTATCAAAAATGAAGAAATTTTCGCAAGTTTTAAGCTTACATTGTAGGACACAAGTTATTTAATAATAAATATCTCAAACTCAAAAGGTTATGCAAAATTCAAATTAATTGTCCTTTAAACCAATATGAGGTCCTATAAAATGCTGAAAAACCAGAACTTAAGATTTTGAAATAAATTAAAAGTGTAAAACTTCTTACAAGATTATTATCCATGATTTTGTTTTGCCTGACAAAAAAATATATTGTGGGAATTTTCTATCAAAATTTTTTCGATAAATATTGCAGTGGTTGAAATAAGTTTTCAATTATCTCTTGAATACGACAAATATATGTAATAGGGACTAAAGGAAATTCCAATGCATTTCCGGAGTTTTTTCTTATATAGTAAACGCTCATTAAAAATTTTAAATAATATAGGTTTGAAGAGATCAATAGATACGTAAATCATTTTATTAAACACACTAACCTTTTGAGACATTTAATTATTTTATATCAGTATTGGAAAATTATAATGTAACAAAAATAAATTTACGCTAAGTTTATTTACACAAGTTTACAAAATCTGAAGGGGTTATTTTTAGAATAAATGATTAGAAATCGTCTATAATGATAAACTGACATTATAAAAAATACTGAATATTAGAAATAAGAAAATAATTCTATTCAACTTCAAAATTTTGACGTTAGTTAAGGTTGTTTTTCACTTTAAAATTTTCTTTATCTTTAAAATATTCAGTTTATGTATTTTGTAAAATATTATTTCTCATTAAATATTTTGAAAAATCTTTTGTACATTATGCAAATGCTTTTGAATGAAAAAATGCCATTTTAGAAAGTTTATTCCTTAATTAGAACTCTCAAGACAAAAAAGAAGTACTTTTCTTTCCCTAAAATTTTCCAGTATCTTAATTAAATATTTCATTTCCATGTAAGAAATATTTAAAAAAATATATATGGGCAAAAGGTCAGCTAAAAACTTATTTTAATATTCATTAAGTATATTCCACCGTAGACCTAAGCAGAAATGTCCAAATTCTAAATAAACAAAAGCAAATTTTTTCGTTGAAGATTTGACAGAATCTTCAACGAAATTTTAGTTCATTCCACGGCAGTTCTTCCTACGGGTAAAATCACTTATTGCTTTTAGACTTGTGCCTAAAACTTTTCCCTTTCGATCATTTGGTGTCAAAGAAGAGTTTTCTTTTGTATTGAAGCTTTCATTTCTTAAATGTTGAAAACAGCTAAATATAATTCTATTTTTGTAAAGATACAATTCTCTGATTTCTTATAGGGGACTTTATATTTTTAGCATTTTCTTCTTTTTATTTTCACTCAAAACTAAACATTTTTTATTAAGACTTGATGTACGTTAAGATTGATATTTTATTAAGATTTTTATTAAGATTTGATTGAGAGAGCTTTTATTTCTTCAATGTTGAAAACAGCTAAATATGATTCTATTTTTGTAATGTATTAAAGGTGATTCTCTGATTTCTTATAGAGGAGTATTTCTTATATTTCAACCATTTTCCTCTTTTTATTTTCACTGAAAACTAAACATTTTTTATCAAGATTTGATGTACTGTTTTACGACTGTCTAAAATAAATGTTAATATGAATAAAGAAATAAATGTAAATATAAATAAAAAATAAATGTAAATATAAATAAAAAAGTAAATGAAACTATTTAAAATTTCCCTGATACAAAATTTTGTATATAAAAATTTAAAGTTGTTTTAAAATGTTAAATTATTAATTATTAAGTTACAATTAAATTAGAAAAGAATCTGAAATCAATTGTAAAATTAATTAAAATAATGGTTTTTTTATTGCTACTTATTGAATTTGTAAATATTTTACAGAATACGCGATTGAATATATTGAGTTAAACTCGTTGTCAAAAGTAAGAAAAAATTAGCATTACACTCATGCTTAACTTGATCAACTAAAGACTTACTCGATCAAGTATACTGATACATGATTTACTAAAAAATTTTGTAATTTTTAGTTTTGAGATATAGCCAGTAAGAGACAATCATTTTTTTTTCAGATGAGACAAATTAGACTTTTTTGGATCGAGGATATTTTTGGTTTTGTTGATATATCGTTTATCGTAAAACTGACTCCTGTTTTTTTTTATTTTATCTCAAATTTTTTTTTTTTCATCTTAAAACTTGGAGCGTCAAAACGGAAAATTATCTTGTATTTTAAAACATTTACTCACGACAATGTTTTTTTATGCCAAAGTGGGGTAAACATCTAACATTCGTGTTAGGTTTGAGCAGCAAATCTTTTAAATCAGCTTTCAACCAGATAATCTTCAGTTTTGTCTTTAGTTTTGTTTTTCTGCGATAAAAAAAGAAAACAAAACGTGATAAACAGCTTCACATAAGAAACATATCCTGAAATTTTTTTTTATCTTAATAAAAAATGTTAAGTCTTTACATGTCAAGTCTAGCATAACTTATTGCTAAAAAAACTGGCTCAAAAAAGATAATATTTAGCATACAATTTATAAGAATCAGTTATATTAATATTTTGAAAGTGTTTTTAGCAAATATACTTTCTAAATATTAATATAACTGATCTGGAAACAGAGGAAAAAGTTCGAATAATATTTTTTCCTGTTAGTTTTTTATTTTCACTGCAGATTTCTCAAAAACTTTGAACATTGTTGCTACTCTAGCTATATTTAAGGCTATCCACTTGCTTACGGAACTTTATTTGTCATTTTTAAAACACATTTGTTTAAAAAATATTTATTACGGATTTTCATGCTGACGGCATATTTACGATAACTGCTAGAAATTTCTCGGAAAAAAGGTTGGGAATTTTAGTTTTTTTTTTTTTTTTACATTTTTAAATCGAATGATATCAGATCGATATAAAAAAATTGAACTTGTTGACAACACTGACTTAATAATAGTTAACGACAGACAGACAGGCAGGGATGCTTGACTTTGGGGATCTGTTGGGAACCGTGTCTTAACGATCAGTCCACTGTGGGACAAACTGTGAGTTAATTGAGATCATTTCATACAAAGTGCAATGAAAGGGTGAAGAAAAATCTGATTTTTTTTCAATATAAAATTAAAACTGACTTTTTGTCATTTTTATGTATTTTACTTAACAACATATATCATATATCAAAAAAACATAGATCAAATTTGTTCTCATCTCTTATTGTCAAAAATAAATAAAAAATCTTAAATCCCTACCACACTTTGGGGCTTACGTATTATTCGAATTTCCCCTAATTTTATTTTAGAACCGTCGTTGAATAGCCGAGCCAACTTTTCGTTTACAACCACCAGTGATCAACTCCTCAGTATTGTAATTTCGAACCCAATTCAGAAGACAAGGGAAATCCTGGAGGGAGAAATTTGTCTTCGCGGAGGACTTTTAGATTGAACTAAGCCGCATTTGAGTTACATAAAGAGGAAAGCCGTGAAAACCTCTCATGGTTTACCTGATAGCAAGGGGACTCTAATCCATTGTCCGTTCACCACTGAGGATATTTTACGTCAGCACTGTGGTGGTGCGAGCTTGGTGCGGAATTCGTATCAACCAGCCATCGCTGGGATTTGAACCCGAGTAATTCAATTTAGGGGCAAGAGCTCTATCACCTGAGCCACCGCGGCCCCAATTTCCCCTCATTGAAACTTCCTTCTCATTTTTCTAAATTCAGATACGAAAAAAAAAGGAAATTATTAAAAACTAAAAATTAAAAAAAAGAACAGCCTTCCATTTTAAGCCATTTAAAATCATTAGGGACAATTGTTTAAATGTCACAAACGTCACTTAACGTGACTTCGCTGTCACTTAACTTCAGCTGTTATATATATTATATTAAATTTTAATTTTTTGAGAAATTTACAATTGAAATGTTTTAAAAATTTTAAAATATATCATAATTTCCAATTATTTTAGAAATACTTTCTTTTTCTAATAGTTAAGGATATTATTTTAAGTATTAAGTAAATTCAATATAATTATAAAAGCTGTCAAAAACACATAACTTTCAAAAGTAAAATGAATTAAATTTTCCTAATAAAAGTTTAAAATGCAAAGTGGAACTTATTACGAAAAGAAGAAGATGTATAAATGCTATAAATTTAAGATTATTACTTTAAATTCTTATAAAGAGTTTTAATTTTGGCTATAAAGACCAAAATTAATTGCTTCGAGAGGGCAAGAAATAAAGAGCTAATTTGGATTTTCAAGAAGACTGCGTCAGCTTTATTTAAATGAAAAAAAATATATACATTTCTTCAATAGTTTTTTGCTTTCTAACGGACAATTTATTTTTAATGATTTACTCCGTCAAAATTAATTTTACTGCAACAAAAAGTATTATTGATTTTCCGAATAAAAAAAAAAAATTCGGGGTTTTGATAAAAAATTACAAAGACATTGTGATGTGATGCATTTTAAAAGCCCTTGAAATTTACTTTAATTGATAGTGTACTTCATTATTTTATTGGATGGCTTTTGTTCTGGAATTATAGATTACTCTGGAATTATAGGAAATTCGGCAAAATTTGACCGACCCCGGACATTTCAGATAGTCTTACATATAAATACTACAAAATCTTGTTTCTCGATATTTTGAAAAGTAATCAGCCATATTGGATGGTCCACAAGAAATATATAAAACATTAACTTTTTTCCCAACATATTTATATTTTAAAACGATCAATAAATTCCAGGTAAATTTCATCATCTTATTTATATTTTCAACATAGTATAGATGAAGAATTCAATTCAGAAATAATTAAAACAACAACCCACTTCTTTCGTGTCACGAAAACTGCTGCAGTTGCTCATAATCAGTGTTCTAGATTCTAGAACAACCGCTATTGTTGAAAAATTTTGAAAATTAATATTATCTTCATTGAGAGAAACAAAATATGGGAAAGTACCAGAATTTTATTAAATTTACCATGTTCATGTTCTATGAGAACAGAAATCTCTGTAATTTTTATCTTAATGTGACCCGTAATTCTAATCTTAATAATCTTTAATTTTATTCTTTATTAATTTTATTTCTTAATCTTTAATTTAATTTAATTAATAATGATAACTTTAAATCTTATTGTGACCATCACACTGTGAAATAAATTAAGGTAAAATTACCGGACTGTATGGTAAAGACATTTATGGTAAAAAATATATAATTCTTGTAATAAAACCAAAATATACGGTTTTTAAAACTATTCTTATGCTAATGATTCAATATATTATATGTTGGGATTTCTATAGTAATGTTTTATTTGATATTCGGGTTTTTCATAATAGCTCTTTTTGCACATTTAGTAAAAATACAAACCTGTAAAGTAAATTTAACCGAATAAATGGTATTTATGCCATGCTCTAAGGTATCGTAATAAAATTACCGAATTTATCAGACATTATAAGACCATATTTTATTGTTAATTTTACCTAAATCATTGCAAAAGCACTTCGGTCAAAATTATCGAGCTCTTCGGTGTTCTCATAGAGCTGTAGATTTACCATATTCTAGTGGTTTCGACTATACTTTTTTTTCTCAGTGCACTTCTTTTGTGCTACGATTTTAAATCGAAACCTTTTTACATCTTATTCATCATTGCTAAATGAATTTTAAAATTTCTTTTGCGCTTTTTTGTCTGTTTTGTATGTAATAATAATACACAACGAAAAATAAAAAAATACATAAATTAATCTTCTCAATTGATTTATATCGAAACAAATATGAAGTTTTCTAAAGATTTAACCTATTTGAATCGAAATTGAAATATTATTCTCTTCAATGAACTGAAATTTGCAGGGAAAATAAAATGTAAACTGTATATTTGTATTAAACCTTTAAGTATTCTTATAAATTTATTACGTTACTCGAAAGCTACTCTTTTGTCCAGTTTATAAATAATGTTTGAAAAAAAGCTTGTTTTAAAGTTTAAGAGAGATATTAAAACAAGGCACTTAAAGGAAAAATAAAAAAAATGAACAGTAATAATTTTTGGATGATTTTAGTAGGGAGAACGAGAAAAGAAATGGTCGAAAAGCAAATTTATCAGTTGACAAATTTCCATTGTTCACACATAATGGATACCCTTTTTATTTCCCCTTTCCAAGTAGCGCCACATATTTAATGACCCACGTTCTAGTATTTAAAAAATAAAGAACAACATTTAAACCAATTCTCAAAAAGGTTTGCCATTCCTGTAAAGCCTAGTTTAGAAATAATAACTTTCCAAACTTAGAAACTTTTGTCGCTGTCATTACTGTTTCTTTCAATATATGTTTTAAATATATCTTCCATGCCTTAATTGAGATAAAAATTATTGACATCATCAAATATGTGTCAAGTGTATTACCAAAGCATGTTACTCCATAGTGTAAATAATGCAGATTGATTTTATTATTAATAACAATTTTAAGAAAATTACTTCTTAATTCTCGTTTAAATTCCTGAATATCACACTTTTTGAAGATTCTCCTATATGCATTTACAAGCAGATCTAAAAATTAATTTATTTTATGTTAACACGAAGACTAGTACTTAATTATTAGTTTGAAGATTTTGCCTTGAATACACTGTAAAATTGAATTCTCAAATATCATGAAACGTTCTTCGTTTTTGTCGAGACCTTTTCCTGTTATATGCTCCAAGCAAGTGATAATATAACTATTGTCACTTCTTCAAGGAAACGAATTTTGTCAAAATTTAAAATAAATATTAGTAATTCTATTTTATTAATATTTAGTAATTCTAAGAAAAAAAGAAAAACTAATCATAGTACCTAACGTATTAACTTTTCAAATCATCACTTTATCGTGCGCAACATATGGGTGAATTAATGTCACCCTAACTATGCAAGAAGGACAAATAGACTTGTGAGATAAATTACACCTGAAGCAGGATTCCTGGTAAGAAGTCAACTCTCCTTGACCATTATATCAACCAAAGTCGATCTGTCGTTACTTTATTTTCAATCTTTTAGTCTTTATTCCTGTTAACTATCTCCCACAATGCACTACGATGAGGTTTCGAGTGGAGGAAACATTTTCATCCTATATCATGATAACGTTTCATCACAAATCACGTGATTTTCCGACAAAATGATTCTTAAAATAATTGTAATATAACTTAAGTTTTGCTGAATCATCAAAAGTGAAAGTTTTATTTCTGAGAGAGTATAATATTGGTTTTTATAATAATAAAATCAGCTCATTAAATATTCAAACTATAATCTTTAACATATTTTTCGCAAACCATAATAATCGTGTAAGAGTGTTTGCTTTCTTTTTCAAAATAATATTAATATACTCACGAAAAACAGGAACTAACATTATAACGATTTGATGAGTCGACAGAAAGATTTGTTATTTTCTCGCCACCAAGGAACAAGAAGAATGTTTATTTTAGTTTCTATCTAATCCACCTACTCCCTATTTTAGAAAGTTTGTTCTATTTTCCTCTAGGTAATCTTCTTAAAGATAATACGAATTTGCCTCCTGAGAAATAGCTTAATTATGATTTGTGTGCCAATTTAAGTTTCTTATTTATTCAGCAGTTTATTGAATATTCAGGATTCTCAACGATCCAACAGCTAAGCATTTTAAGAAACAGCAGCATTTGTTATTTTCTAAACTCTACAATCTTTTAAAAGATAGTAGTATGAGCCCCAATTAAGTATTACTTTAAAAACGGAACGATTTTTTTAAAGCATCTTTGTTTTAATTCTATAAATGCTATTCGCCTTACTTTTACTCTGCGGGAAATCGTCTATTTTAAACTGAATATTACCGTCATGGCTTTGGTATACGTGTTCTAATTCCGGCTGATATTTGCCACAAGTTCCATCATAAAATATCCCATTTGTGAAACTATTTGTAGATGAATTAAGGGTTAGAACCCACTAGCCTTTGGACTAAACTTGGGAAGCTTTTGTGGTTTTCCTATCCATGTAACGCAAATTTGGCTTAGCTCTATTAAAAAGACATTCATAAAGTTGAGTTTTCTCTAGTACTATTCCAGATTCAGGTATTTCCTTGTCATTTAAATTAGGTTCAAATTTAAAGGCTTTGAATTTAAAAATTGATATTTACAAATCCGACACCGGTCGGCTTTTTTAAATCGTTAATGAAATAAAATAAATGCAATGTTGAAAAAAAGTGAAAAACGACCAAATAAATTCCACATAAAATTCTTATGGTCATTATACGGACTTTATCATCTGGGTTAGCTTACAAAGACACTTATGGCAGCTAGGTTTTTAAACTGTTTCTGAGCTGCGTTCATAATCATAAACATCATCAAAAGTTGCCCTGTTTAGGATTGCATATATTCCAATCTGGTGGACAGCATTGATGAAATTCGGTATACACATTGTATGAACCTTGGGGGAAGAAATCTACAATAGAAATACTTCCAATTTCGAACACCAGGTAAAATTGGTGTGAAAAAGTAACAAAATATTAATTGGAGAATCAAACCTTTATTCAATCTTATCATTCGCTCAAGGAGCAATCTATTTTCTCAAATCACATGCTTAGAGCCGTGGTGGTTCAGGGGATAGATCACTCGCCAGTTAACGCGGTGACTCGGGTTCGATCCCTGTAATGGCGAAGATTTGAGTTCCGCACCCGAATTGCACCGAGCATAATGCTGACGTGAAATATTCTCAGTGGTGGAAGGATCATGGGTTAGAGTCCCCTTACCACCAGGCTAACCATGGGAGGTTTTCGAGCTTTTCTTCTCATGTTAGTTCTATTGAAAGCTTTCACTAAGGCAAATCTCTCCGAATACTTGAGCTGGAAATTCCCTTGTCTTCTGGGTTGGGTTTAAAATTACAAGACTACGGAGCTGATCATATAGCGCACTTAACAGCGAGCAGGGTTTCTCAATTTAAAGCAGCTTCATGACATCAAAATCTCACCGTGAAGTTATCAGATTTCTGTCATTCTAAGAAATAACCAGACACGCTAATTTTATCTTCTGCGATAACATGGTGGAGAATGATTGCAACGGCAATGACTTTTGGCTTTCAAAAGTTTCTTCTTCAAATTGCATAAATCCTTTCTTCTCGTTACATGAAAAGCGCCACCTACTGATTTAAATTCGAGCTAATTTTTACAGCAGATACTTATTCTAGAACTTATATACCAAGTTTAATGGGAATCCGACTGCTAGAAGTACACAGAAAAAAATTCTGGTAAAATTACTGCACTGTATGGTATTGAAAATTTTGGAAAAAAAAAACAGCAAAATTCTGGTTAATAAAATCAAAATATATATGGTATTTAAATTATTCATTTGTTTTTGGCGTTCCCATAAAACAAGAAACACGGTAAATTTTATCAATTCCTGGTAATTTTGATCATATTTTCTTCTCAGTATAGGATAATTTAATTTATAACTACCCTGAAGTTTAAAATTAATCCTAAGGTTTTTTTTTTTTTGAGAATTGTGTCGTTTCCTGTAAAATTATATATTTATGGATTTAATGAGATTAAAACGAACAATCACTATACACTTAAGCTTCTTAAGAAAGTTAACCATTTTAGTTCATATATTATTCCGACACATTTCGCGATAATTTGATCCACTTTTAGATTTTGTGGAAGTAAATAATATTTTCAATGAGTTTAAATTTTTTTTTTATTTGAGTTTTACTTTTCTTTAAACACAGTAATCCCAGTATCAGAATAAGTGCACTTCAGTGGTGAGTGTCGTAGATTTATTTTGGCCTCACAGGAAAAAATTGTTTGACGAAATTACGTTGAACTAATTGAAAAAAAATTGACCTTTCATATTAACAACTTGTTTTTCATCTTTATAAATTGAGTCCTCATCCACTCTAATTAAGCTGCTCTTAATTAGTTTTAGGAACCTCTTCAAGAAGTCCAGTTCATTTTTACAGTACTATGCAATACTGGTGATTCTTGCCTTTTATTAATACATACGATCCTACCGAGCTTAATATTTGAATATAAATACACTACTGGACAATTGCTCAGGACGGACCACAAATGTCTACATAGCTCATGAAAAAATAAGCGTGGTTAAATGCCAAGTTAAATGAAAGAATGCAAGAATGTCAGGACATTGAAGAAAAATTTACTGTGCTCTAAAATCAGAGAGGCTTGAAATATGTTCAAGGATCAAGATAGTCGTTTCGTGCTGAAAACGTGAAATTAAACAAAATGCAAATACCATTTGCAGGCATCCTGGAGTAAGAGATTTATAGGGGGTAAGGCGATGCAAGTTTCTCGACGTCGTGGCATACTTTGCACAACAGTCATAATCAACTGTTGGGAAAATTTGTCTCATTCCTCTGTCAGTGTACGGATGAGAGTGTTTTTTTGTTTTGAAGGGCATTCTCGGCGAGAAAAACTCATCTCCAAAGCACCTCATCACCGATGTCAAGCATCACTGGCTGCGGTCAGTGTGCGGGTGGGTGACCACTTGGATCAGCCTGCGTAGGGACCGAGGGTGTGCGGTATTGGTCCTCGTTAAACTGTTCTACCGTAAAGTGCTCGACTTCGCGTGCAGGTCGTCGAGGTACCGAAGCGGGGGTGCCATCTCCTCCGCAGAGGATCAAAATTGTGATGGCATGTCTTCGGATCATCCTTAGGGATGTTTCCCAGACCGTCGCCAATAGCCCATTGTGCAGCTCTAGTGTGACGTAAATGAACAACAACAACAACCAAAGCACCTCACACACTTCAAATTGGATTCAGATCTGGAGAATGTGCTATACGAGGCGCTGAATATCTTCGCTCTGTACGCACTCCTCGACAACGATTGTCGATGGTATGTAACGTGTTTGTCCATTAAAACAAATTAATCACAGAAAGCACCACAGAACGAACGAACATGAGGCAGCAGAATATCATTAATGAAGAGTTAGCCAGTAATAGTCCCAGTTGTAAGCACATAGAGGGGCGAACGGTCATTAATCATAATGCCAGCCCATATTATGACACTACATGTAGGATATCGGTCACTTTCCTGTATGTTTGCTCGACTATACGCAGTACCATTTGGCGTCGATCGCCATGTACCACGACGGATCATTTGACGTCGACTATCAGACCAGAGATTGAATCTACTCTCATTTGAGAATGGTACACAAGCCCAGCTCTTTTCGCTCCTTTTCTATGAGAAAGTGATAAAGTAATTTATTATTTGGTTATCTCTAAGCAAGCATGGACATTAACCCAAAATTTAATAAAGCAATCTAACAATCAAATGTTTACCTTGAAATTGTTCATGACCCCATAATCTGGCTGTTTTTCCACAATAATAAACAAAATCATATAAGTTTTGTTTCGTAAGGTCTATTATGCATTACTTTTATTGTATTTCTCCCATTTATTACTATTAAATTCCCATTTATTACCATAAGTAACTATTAAATTGAACTTTTCGTAATATTGAACATCAGAGTCTATGTTCTATAATTAATAAATTTTTTGAAGAACTTTTATGATAGAGAAATATTTATTAATTTTAATAGATAGATTGATACTAATTTAGATTTAATGAATATTTTCCTGCATACGAACAATTGACTCTAAAAACTAACATAAAAAGATGCAAATTTTTTGCTCTTAAATTTCTACGGAAAACAAAAAATGAGGATATGTAATATATAAATTTTAGAAAGTCTACGATTTATATTCTGGCCAGCATATTTTAAGAAATGTTCTTTTCTGAATCTGCTACTGTAATGCCCTGTATATTTTAGATATGTTTACGATTTACAAATTTATTGCTTGCAAAGTTCACAAGATGTTGGGAAAATAACGTCTTCATTTCAGCGGCTTGTTTTCAAGCATATCAAACGTGTTTTGATTCTCCACACGCTTTTCAACAATAAAATTTCCATGAGAAAAGAATACAGCTCTTTTCCTTACTTCCGCACTTGATGAAAAAAATCTCCTCAATCTTCTATTTCTTAAAAGAAAATCCTGTTTTTCTCCCCATCACTGTTTGCTTCTTTAAGCTTCTCAAATATCGTTGGCTGCATTCCAAAACTCAAAATGCCACGTGTAAAAAAATTACAAAGAAAATTTAGAGGCAAAAAAATGAAAAGTAAATCTTGCTATCATTAAGACACGACAAACAATTGTCTGCTCCACTTAATCTCATAATCTTGAGAATGAATATTTACTTTTCGGGTTTTCGTTTGACAAACAAAAGAGAGAGAGTGTAACCATCAAGAGTTTATTTAGTTTTGTCTTTGAGGTTATGACGATGAGCGTCAATAAACGAATGTCGATCTCGAAACTTCTATAAAAGAAAGTTAATTTTTTAAATTTCTAACTTTTTCATAAATGTTTAGAAGTATTTTCAGAACCAATTAAGTTACTAGCAATTTAAAATAAACTGATTTATTTAAATATTTAGGATCGGAGAAAACATTTTAAGACTATTTTTGGTGTAAAATAGTTTTCCAGCTCTACCGCATTCATTATTTAGTTTAACACAATAAGTTGTAAATTCTAATATTGCTCCTTAAAGGTATCACAAATATATTATTGAGAAAAGTAATTCCAAAAAACTCGTATAGTTGAAATCGCTATTTTTTCCAATTATATGAGATCACAAGTAGAAGTTAAGCTTTGTCTTTGCTTCTTGCTTTGTATTTGAGCACCATTCTTATGGATTTAAATGATAAATGTCAATTTGTCAATTTACAATAATTTCCAAGTTCTTTAAAGTATAAATTATACCTGTTTTCATTTATATGATATTTGATCACTTTGAGAAAAAAGTGTGATATATATATTATTAATTAAAGATATATATCCTTACTTTTATTAAAATATATCAATTTCATTTTAATTGTAAAATATTGCTCAGAGAAAAAAATCGGTAAAATTTATATACTATTAGCCACACATTTTTCTATAAATGGGGAACGATAACCAAATTATTTTGACTAAGTATTAGATAATTATTATTCATGTCTGATCTTAACAATCTTATCTTAAAAACTGGCTTGGAAAAAGTTTTTTAAAAAACTTTTGTTTAACATTTAATGAAAATGAAACATAAATCAGTCAAGCAAAAAAAAAAAGCTTACATACTAACTCGTTTTGATTTTTTTCATATGTTTTCAGATGCTTCATTTTTATACCATGAGGAAAAAATAATGTGATTAAAATTACCAAGATATGGTAAAATTTACCTTGTTCTGGCCTCTGTGGGAAAACCAAATATCTTGGTAAATTTTACCAAAGCGCTTTGTTAGTAATTTTGGTAAAATTAAACATAATATATGGTTTTATAATACGTGATAAAATTTGGTGAATGTGGTAAAATTTGTAAGCGGTTTAAATACCGTATAATTTAGTTTCATTAACCATAATTAGTTTTGTTTTTTTCACCAGAAATGTCATCAGCATACGGCTCGGTAATTTTACCAGAATTTCTATTCTCCACGTATTACTAATCTTGATTAAGGGCTTTAGATTTCAAACATTGATTCGGGATTTTAAATATTAATTTGTGAAAGTGTGTAATCCAATACTTCATTTTTTGGAAAAAAAATAAATAAAAGTAGATATTAAAGACGAAAAAACAAAATATCCTAAAATCTTTTGAAATACGATTCTTAATTAGACTATTTACTGTAAAAAAATCTGGTAGTGTTTTTATTTGCATTTGTGGATTCGAACAGATTTAGTGTTCAAAATCAGCTAATACACTACAACCAGCAAATATTGCCTGTATTTATACTAGGCAGTTTTAGACCAGTCTAATGTAAAGATCAAAACTTCGACAAAAATTATCATTCCAGTATCAGAAAAATCAGTTCAACATTGAACCATAATATCATTACCTTAAAGCAAGAGACGGTACCAATTCTTTTGCAATTTGTACCCCTTGCAATTGAGTTTAACCAGGTTTCCGTTCAATTGTACTATAACATCATTAAAAAAGATAAGGAGTTAAGTTACTTCCAAAAAAGTAGGGTTTATAATGGTATAATGATATTGTTACAACAAATTTGAAGGATTTCATACGCTGTAAAAAGTTTTTGATGTATGGTTGCCACCATTTTTAGTGTTTTTAAAGTAAACTAAAACTTTTTAATAAGCCTGTAGCTACATTTTCTATTTACTTTTCAGCGGGAATAGTTTTTTTACTTTTCTATTCTTTCTTTTCTTTTTAGGTTTAATTACCGACACCAGATATTTCCATGTGCATTAGAATCAATTTAATGACTTCATTGCAAAAACATATATTTTAAAAAGCAAGCAAATACACCGAAGAGCCATTACATTATGACCACCCTCCATCTACAACAATGGGCTCGTCCAGATTTTCATATCTTGAATTTGTCATTTAGTTTTCTAGTTTTTACAATTAGGCAGCATTCTTCTAAAATCTCACCGTCGTAATAATATTTTTGTTTAACTTTTTTATGCAATTCAGATTGACATAAACTTTTGCAATCAACTAATGTAATTTTTATCCATGGTTAATTATAAAAATATTTAAATCATAACCTTTAAAGTAAAGTAGTAACTAATTTAATCTTTTTTTACTTTACGTTAATTTTTATTTTAGCTTTTGCTTTCAAATTTTTTTAATAGATTTAAATATCTCTCAGTCATAAAAACCGTTGTAAACTAGTCAAAACTGTCATGTCAGTACTAAGGAAACAACATTTAGAGGGAAGTAACTTTGGCAACTCAAAGAATGACTGCAACCACAAACTTTACGTAGAATGGTTCAGTATTATTGTAAATCTCCTTATGCTTCTTAGGAACACATATTTTCAATGGGTATATATTTATTAAAATTATTTGCTAAGACATGAGTTAAGCAAAAAAATATGACGTGTCTTATAAGTTTAAATCTGTCCATAGTTTTACACATATACTATTGTAAAAATATATTTTTTCTTAAAGGTGTGAATCCTAGGATAAATTTATAATTCTAAATTTAAAGCAAATTTAAGCTTACAACGTGGAGCATTATATTACGCGCATTTTAAATGTTGCACTTATTTCTTAATTGCCTTGATCATAAATTCAATAAAAGAAACAGAGTTCTGAATTTATTTAGCTTAAACTGTTCCCTTTAGCTACTTCTCAAATTTTTTCTGCATTTACTCTTTCTCAAATTTGTCTTTATTTATTCAGTGTAACGTTTGAGCTATGCATTTTATAAAAATAAGTGAAATTTAAAAAGTATTTTATTTCACTATTGGAAATTTCTAGAAAAAATAGTTAAATAACAATTTATCGAATTAATATTTTACCATATCCAAAGAAAAGAGTCTAATAACCATAAATAAGATGGTATTCAAACTGCTTATTAAATGCTTTCACCTAACACGGTTAAACAACCAGCATTATATCGTATGACCAACTATGCCCACCTAATGAAGCCGCTTTGCTCCTGTGTACATATTGCGTCCATGCGAGATAGCTAACCTTTCAGTCTCATGATCGACAGGCCGGGGGTTCGATTCCCAACGTTGACGCCTCAATATTTCCTTTATTCCCTTCAACACATGAAGGGTTTCCACAGTCCTGCACTTAACATTTTGTAACCTTGAACTATTAGAAAGTTACGATATAGACGATTATTACGATAGATACGAAACGATTGTGCGACATGTACGAACTATTTGATATGCGATACTGTCATTCGCGCAAGGATGGAAGTACCATTAAGCTGCTTAACACAAAAGAGTCTAGTATTTCCCATCCTTAACGATAGGTGAAACAAACATATAAACTAATTAAATCACATTCCACAGTTCCAATGCTCATTACCTAATGAAAAGCATAGCTTTAATATCCAGTTCAATTTGTTTTTTACGGTCTTGAAAGCATGCGAGATGCAAATGATTTCAATACCGTTCTTAACCGTAACTTTTCGGTTAATTGGACGGACAGATTGCTGCCGGTTATTTCACTATAATTTTCAAATGAAAATTCTAGCAGTATAAAATAAATATTCATTTCAATGAATTATTATTTTTTCCTATTACCAACTAATTTGGAAAAAATTATTAAAACCTTTTAAAAAAATATCTAAAAACTTATCTAAAATGCATAGTACAATCTTGGTCCCAGCATTGGTTAAACAGCATTGACGCTAATTGGAATCTTTTTTGCCCTCCTATTCTAAATTGAAGGAATCGCATTATTAATTTAGAAAATACAGTAAATGAGTTTTTAACATACCAAAGAATTTTTCTTGTTGAAACTCTTAGATATAAAGAGGTTGTGATTACGTATTGAAAAACCGATTTTCGACAAAAGATGAATTACTTTTAATTAGAATGCACTGGAATGTCATTGACATGTGAAAGTTCTTTATACCAAGAAGAGGTTATTCTTTAGAGGAATTCTAAGAAAATAATCGCAAACAGCCCATAAAAACATGCTTAACGAAATAAAACGTTTGAAAATATATTTATATTTCGAACAACATTAAAATAATTTTTCAATTGTTTTGAAATTTTTTCAAAACAGTTCTAGTTTTCAGTTAAATTTTTTTAAATTTATTATTAAATATTATTATACAATATAAAATTCTATTTTTTAATTACGCAGCTACGTATGACGTACGTATTTTTGCGACGTTCCAATATATTTTTAATATTTCTTTTACTTTTGTAACGTATCTACCACTACAATTATTCAATTACAATTTACTAGTATATACAAGACATGCTAACTCGACTTTATGTTGGGGTACCTTTTCATCGATGAAGGTTGACATTGTCGAGAACACTCGTCCCACCTTAGTGACCCATACGTGATCTGAACACGCCTACTTTGACAGGAATCCCCACTTCCATTTGAACACGCCTACTTCGATAGATGGTTCACATTGAACAGTTGTCTTGTCATTTGTGACTGGGACATTGTCCTTATCGCACTGTTGTTACCCAGTCTCAATCACACAATACGTCGATTTGTAAACACTCTACTGCTAATGCCAACACAGAAACCTCCATGTCAGTGAACTTAATACAGCTCTCACGATCTGCACTCAAGGTCCGGTGATCTTAATACAGCTCTCCTTCCTTCGCACTAAACAGCAATAAATTAACTAATGGTATCTGTCCATAGAATTGTATCTCAGGAAAAAATCTGGAGGCGGAGCACTGTAGCCTTGTATATATAATTATTAAATTCCAATTCACTAGTATATAAGGCTTCCACTTCTAAGTCTTCCAAGACTTCTACTTCACTAGTATCTACGACCTCTTCCAATTCACTAGTATATAACGCGATTCTATGTTGAGGTACCTTTTAATAAAAGAAAGTTGATAACGTTCGCCCAACACCTTTACCTTAAAATTACTTTTACCCAAATTTATGATGGGGAAAATCTCAAAATAAAAAATAAATAGATAAAATAAAAATAAATTTTTTTAAAAATTTATACTAAAGTTAAACAATTTTCTAAGCAAAACTGGATTTAACATTTTGTCTACTCGAGATAAATTGCTGTTTTTTGCGGTAGTCACTATGTAAAGCTTTCAAACATAATACGGAGATGTACATTCTTCTCCATTGTGGTTACAGCATCAGAATATGGACAAAATGGCTCTGGGTTCGTTTCAAAAGACAACAAACAAAATCCTTCCAGCACACCGTTCACATTGGTGATCACGGACAACAAACGCACAGCTGTCTTACTGCTTGACAGATGGCATCACTACACTACTTCAACTCTTTCAACAATTTCCTTTAATTCGTTAAGCAAATCTCCTCAGTTTCAAACAACTTCAAAGCTCGAACTGAAAGTAAGAATTTATTAGCAAACGGTCAGACTTTATTAGCAAACGGCGACTGTCTGGGAAACATCCCTAAAGGATGATCCAAAGACATGCCATCACAATTTTTGATAATCTGCAGAGGGGATGAGACCCCAGCTTCAGAATCCCGACGAACTACACGCGAAGTCGAGCACTTTGCGCTTGAACAGTTTAACGAGGACCAATACCGCTCACCCTTGGTTCCTTCTCAGACTAATCAGAATGGTCACCCTCCCGCACACTGACCGCAACCAGTGATGCTTGACTTCGGTGATCTGCTGGGAACCGTGTCTTAACGATCAGTCCACTGCGAGACTGCTATGGATGCATACAATAAGAAATGCGCATTGTTACAAACAAATAGAGTTACTAGCCATAAATCTACTTTTGAGACGCATTGTATATTTATTATAATTCTCTGGGGGGGGGGATGCCTATCAAAAAATTAAGTTTCTTACGATCCCGAGGTGCCGTAGTAGTTCTTCCTCTTTTGCTTGTGTCAGGTTTCTCTTAAAGAGCTATTTGATAAGCTAATCTATCTTAACTTAATGAGTAATAAAAAAAAATAGGTTAAAAGGGACGTAAAGTGGCTTAGTCGTGGATACAAAGTACTCATCACTTCGAAAGTTTAATGAAATCGTTCACGTTTTGCACAGTATAGCCGATTTCGGCTCTTATACCATCAAACTCTACATTTAATGAAGCGAAATGTCTACGGGGGAATTGTTTCGAACTGACATTGTTGATGATATATCAGCGTAAGGATAAAATCTAAGGGAAACGTCCACAGATGGGGCACGTATCGTCAGATGGGGCAACTTTGTGCAACGAGGGGTGACTTTGTGCAAAATGTCATTTTTTCAATTTTTGCGTCGTGCCATCTGGGGGTATTTTTTTAAGCTCGGTATCAACGGATTTGAGTTGTCAACATACCGAACTAATGGTTTACCAAGAACAGGCAATGTAAACATCATCGTTCTTGAAAAATTGTGAGCTCCAGTTACAAACAGTTTCAAATTTTTTAACGTCGCAAAATCGGAGACTGGAAAGTGTGCTCGGTTGAAGTAATTCTAGTTATCCTGGCCAGGAAGGTAGGTTATACTTTAAAAGCCTTATCAATTGAGATCATGCATAAATGTTTGTTTTTAATTATTATAATGTCAGTTATTTAGTAATTAACAGTTTGCACAAAGTCCCCCCATCTGATGGTAGTTAAAAAAATGATAGATGAGTTTTTATATTAAAATTGTTCCACAGTTTTGTTAGTTACTAAAAAGATACTATGTTTTAGCTATTTGCAATTTAATTTTCATGAATGAATTTTTATTTTAAACTTGATTAGGCCAAGGGAATTGATTATTATTTTACTACTTTAATCCATTTAAATTTCCTTCTGTCTAATGTGAACATTTTAAAAAAAATCTGGAAAAGAGGACAAAAATACTGGGAAGTTGTTGCGCTGTATATTTCGTTTTAAACTCCAATAAAATTAGTTTCCTCTTTTTTGTTTTCCTATTTTGGGTTGCGGATTAATAATCCATTAATTACCTCGTAAATTATTTATTTCGACTCTAAGCATTATTGTTACGCATTAATAAGACAACTAAAGGACACTTCCTTAGTTATTATCAAGGCATTACTTAACAATTAGACTAAAAGAGATAGATAGCGTTTTTCTCCCAAAGCAGTATCGCCCTTTGCAATTTTTATGAAATATTTTTGAAATAATTTCGTTCGTTAATACTTAATCTTTGCATCTTTTAAATAAAAATCTTTGTTAAAGTTATTATCGAGGTGTTTTTCCGCCTCGTGTTTTTCAAATAGCATATCGTATGACGAGCTTTTGAATTGAGAAACAACAAATTAATTGATTCAATAATGTGAAAATGTGGGGCTATAAACTGTTTGTTTGAAATTTGATAGATCCGCTGTGGTGGGCTGCCTCTCAATGAGATTTCCCAGCGGTTTCAGTAGTTCATACAAATTCTACATCCAGCTCTCACCGACCACAGTGCAGCCGTAAAATATCCTCAGTGGTAGACGGATCATGGGGTAGAATTCCTTTGGCGTCGAGTTAACCATGGGAGGTTTCATAGTTTTCCTCTTCATATGACGCAAATGCGGGTTAGTTCCCTCACAAAGTCCTCCACAAAGACTAGTTTCTTCAAATGTTTGATTCAAGAGCTCTCTTCAGGGTTGAGTTCAAAATTACAAGACTACGGAGTTGAATATTAATCGTTGAAAACTCAGAATTTGGTCAGTTGTTCAACACTGCTTATCAAGCAAAATAAAAATTTGGTAATATTTTATATTTTTACCTCATTTTTTTCATTTATATTATAAAAAATATTGAATTAATATCAAAATTAAAATAAAATATCGCATTTTCATACATTTTTCAATAGATTGAACAGTTGATGGCTGTGTGAATGGCATGCCTTATCTCAGTTCTTATTTAAAGTACAGCTTCCTGATTTAAAACTACTGACCTAACTATTAGCGCGTATACTAACCTCAGTGGTTCACTCTTAGAAAAATTGGTTTACAGCTAAATAATAATTAAGTACAAATTTGTTGCAAATTAAAGAAGGTGCTAAATTATGTCACCGTTCAATGAAAACCGTAGTCCGTGTAACGTTAAGCAATACGATGATATAGGTCAAAATAGCACATAGGGGCCGTTCAAAAAGTGCGTACACAAAAATGGAGAAATTTTAAACCCCTCCCCCCCTTCGTACATTACCGTACATAAGGTCTTACTCCCCCCCCCTTAGAGTACGTACATTTTATTAGTCTACCCCCCTTTTTCATAAAAATTAAAATAATTATGTTTTAAATAAAATTAAATATTTACTTAAGGAGGGTGTAGGATAAAGTCAAATTTAAATTTGGTGTATGTTTATAAAGTACGTACTTTGTATAATACCTCCCCCCCCTCCCCATCGTACAAAACCGTACATAATAGCAAATCCCCTCCCCCCCCCCTGCGGGATGTACGTACTTTTTGAACGGCCCCATATTAATCATCATAATTTAATCATCTTTTTATCATTTTGGTATTCCTTCAAGATATCAAGCATGCTTTGATTCTTGACTTAGGAGTTAAATTCCGTGTTTGCTTTTTGGGTAAATATTGCTGACGGAAATCCTCACATTTGTACATGTTGGTCATAGTAGGTCGTAAAATAAATTAATACTCATGTATGAAGCATTAGAATTTCTTGCGTACAAAGTAGCAAAAATTAATCATATTTTAAGATTCTTGTTTTGTTTGTTATAGATTTCAGGATATTTATTTCATTAATATTTATGGGGACATTATTTATCGTATTTGTATGTTGTTTATTGTATGATATTTTGCAAAACAAAATAAAATTAAAATCAAAATTTGAAAAAAAAATTTTTTTTCTTCTTCTTATTATTGAAGAGATTGGACTCTTAATGGATGTGTTAGCTCAAATATGATTACATAGTTCTAAAACTAATATTAGTAGTATAAAACTAAGATAATACAGTTTTGTTAAACAGCATTATTTCAAATATATTTAATTTTTTAGAAAGTAATTCTATGCAGAAATATTTTTTTTTTAATTTACAGAGAAAAACTGTCAGCTGGTGTGATAATATAAAACCGTTTATTTCATTGAAAAAATATCGTTATTAAAAGCGGGTGCCTGTTTTTTAAGCAGTTAAGTAATGTTATTTTTACAAACAAACTTTGTAATTTTAACAAAAACTGTATCATTTTGACAAAAAATCTCGATAAAAGAACTATGTGGTCGCATTGGGGTCAATACGAACCTAGATCAGAATTCGCATGACCCGACGTGTTTCACGGATCACCACATTGGGAGGCAAGCGGTCTGTCCTCTGAGCCACAGCTTAAGTCCTTGGTTATGCAGAAAAATCTTAAACAGTCTTTAATCTATAAATGCTTTCTTTTTGAAATCATATTGAAATGTAAAAATGCTTAAAACTATATTGGCGCACTCCTATAAAAATGTATGGCAATTTAACTTACCGAAAAATGTTATCTAAAGGAGGATCAGGTAGGATACAATAAAGTCGAATCGCAATTTTATTTTTACGATGTCTAAAACCATAAAATAATTTCTGAAAAGTAAGAAAAAGTATAGAAAAAAATCGTAAAATGAGTTGAAAAAATATAAACTTGTCGTACACGGTAAGCAAAAGCTAGAATTAGAATTGACAGTTTTAATCCGTTTTTGATTGGAAAAAAAAATAGGAATTTTTTTTTTGTGATAAACAACTTTAAATCGGCAAATATACAAGAAAAGCCTGTAAAAAATGGATTTTTTTTTACAACATGCCGGTAACAAAACAGAAAAAAAACTATCAATATTTAAACATTTTTTTGAGTTAAAATTATGCTTTTTTGGCAGTAGAATTCGCAGTTGTTTTTTACAGTGTAGAAATTCTAGAGAAAACTAAAAATTGGTGTTAAGTCAGTGCTATTTCTCATAAACAGCTCTTGCAAAAGTTTTATTCAAAAACTATTTGCTCATACTTTTATGATTCCGAACTTTAAGCAAATTTAAGTTTCTATAAAGCAAATTATTTATTAATCAAAAAATTCTTTTAATAAAAAACATTTCTGGCAAAAATTAAAATATTCTGAATGAAATAACAATATTTTTAGCCCATTCTCTTTATTTTTGAAAGAAAGAAAGTTGAAAATCAATAAGATACATGGATGAATTGACTCTTTCAATTTTAATCTCCAGGGGGAAAAGAAGAATGCTTTGTCGTTTTCCATTTGTGAAAAATGATTGGATAATATTTTCCGCTGTTGAACAATCGGGTGATATCTTTCACTAGTCTAAATATATATTAGAGAGATTTTTCAAAGGAAAAAAAGATGACTTTGATTTTATGTTTTATTAACAGTGAAGAAAAAGCTTTTCCTTAGAACATTTACAATTCATGAAAAAAAAGTACTTTAGGAATGATATTGAAACTTTACAATTTGTTAAAAGATGAAACAGTGACTATTAGAGAGTTATTCTTTTCAAAATAGGAATTCATGCTGCAAGTCATAAAAAAAACATAAGAATTATATTTTAATGTTGAGTTATTACACTATGTGAAACGTCAAATCAGAGTCTATTTGAAACATTTTTGAATAAAAAAGAAAGATATTATGTTTTATTAATAGTAAAAAAGAACTTTTTATTAGGTGGTTTATGAAAAAATGTTAATAATGATGTTAAAATCTTACACTTTTTAATATAAATCGAAATTGAAGTGTAGGAAGACAACTTCACGGCACAGTTCTCAACAACGAGTAAATTATTGATAAGAAATTAACACCATTGACTGCTAAATTTTACCCATTTAGTTCCTTCAACGCTTTTCTTTTGATTGAAAGTTGTTATTGCTGTTATTGTTAAGAACCATTGTTTTTAAAAATCGAGGATACATAACACTTTTGATTTCGTTGAAAATAGCTGGATATGCTCTTTATGTAAAATTATTCATGCGTTTATAATTCTTTAAAAAAAAAAAGACCAATGTTTTTTTTTGGGGGGGGGGAGGTTACAAGTGTAGATCCTCCGAAGTTTTGAGTAAAACACTTCCATTCGCAATATTTTTGGTGATATGACCAAAACCATTACTTTGTGTTCAACTGCTTCCACACTACTAATTAAGTCATAAGTACTTTCAGTGAACCTTTGCACCAAAGACAATTCAAAAATCTTCAAAATGTGGCTATTTTCTTAGACGATCAAAATCTACTTGTGCCAACAGTGAACCAGAGTGAAACAACAGTGAGCCAACAGAATATATATACTAATAAAGAAGAAAGGGGACAATGTGGACATTTTTGATAATTTTATCCAAAAAAAAAAACATATTTAATATAGTTTTTTATTTATGAAGTAATTTCTTAAAAATAATTTGAACGAATACTTACATTCTGCTTTATATATGGAATTATTAAGTAATATTTTTAAAAAAGGCTAATTTTGACTACACGACGAACTATGGGGCTAAAGTGGATAAACTTAATAATTTTAGTGTAAATTATTTTAGTAGTAAAAAATTCCTCGAATAATTTTAGTAATGATTAGTACTATTACATTAGTAAATAGTAGTAAGTAGTGATTAGTACTATTATACTATTTTACTAGATAGTACTATTACAACTCGGAATGTTAGACTTAAAATCAAAATTTAAATCAATTTCTATCTTAGCCTTATTGGAGAATAAATATTGACCTTAAGAAGCAATTTGAAGTAGCAAGAAACTGAAATTTTTTAAACCTTTTAAGGTCATTAATTTTTCACTAGAAGTTATAAAAGTTTTAAAATGCAAAAAAGGGCATATTTGCATTTTTTGTACAAAATTTTTTATAAATTTTAAACTGTTAGTGAAAGGTAGCATTCCTATCTTTTGCGTAAAAAAATTACTGGAATCAATACCTCTCTTGCCTGGATAGCAATGTCAGAAGCACAAACATGTATGAGTCATAATTCGCTGTGTTTCAATATTAAACTTAAATAAATTCTTAACTTTTATATGCATCAACTTCGGTGCGATTTCTTTCAAATTACCTTAAAAATTACATCAGAACCATATTATTTGTCTAAATAGCAAACAATACCTTTTACTCGCGTTTTCTTTCTCTGTCTCAGTTAATTCTAGCTAAAGCATACGTTCTCTTCGGGGAAAGGTATTAATATTGGGTCACATTTTTTAAAAATTATTTACTGTTTCCCCATACCTATTTTTGCATTCAATTACTAAGGTACAGGCCTCAAAGTGCATCTAAAAAGTGAATCAGCAACTATAAATCTGTTAATTAATTTTGTTTCTGCTATACTTAAGGTCTCTTTTACACCCAATTTTATACTTGTCTAAATTTCAAGAGGTCAGTTAATGACCTTGACAAAATTTCAGTTTCTGGCATATTTAAGATAAATTTTAAAATCACGCAAAATGTACTGCAAATATACGCATGTCGGCTATTTTTAGGTATTGCTTATTTGTATGTATTCACAGAATTGTATATTTTTGTGGCTTACTGTTTGCACAAGTATATTTCTTCTGTCAAAATCTTAGAAAATAACCTTATTTCGAAAATTTTTGAATGACTTTTGATACAAAGGTCCACTGAAAGTATTTATGTCTCAAAAGTTAATGTGAAAGTAATAGAATACAAATACATACAGTAATACATACAGTATTAGCAGTTAAAAAAAATTTTTGGTAACACTTCAATGTCCTGGAATTCGGCGATTATATTCGCAACAATTGTGTTTTCTGCTCTTGTATTGTCTTGTATTGTATTTCTGCTCTTTGGTAATAATGCTTTCTTGAGAGACAAAAAAAATTTTTTTTTTTTTTTTATTGCAATCAAGTTAAAATAAAAGTATACGGGTCGTTACATTGGTACTTAACCTCCTAAACGTTTTGATTTTTTTCTCCGATATTTCGAATCTACATAAAAATAAATTATTTACACGTCATTTTTATACAATGAACAGAAACGTATGGTCAAATTTCCTGAATATGGTGCAATTTACCGTGTTTCTAGCTCTATAGGAACACCAAAATGTTCGTTAATTTTACCGAAGCGCTTTGGTAATGATTTTAGTAAAATTAACAATAAAATTTGGTTTTATAACATGTGATAAAATTTTGTGAATGGAGTAAAGTCTGGTAATTTTGTCATGATATTTTAATTCCTGATATTTTTATTAAATCTACTTTTCATTTCTAGATTATTTACTGAATGTGTGGTAATACGAATTTTCAGTGCATTATATTTTGGTTATAAATACATTATATTTTGGTTTTATTAGCTGGAATTATGTTTCTTACCCGAAATGTCCTTACCATACAGCACGGTAATTTTACCAGAATTTTTTATTTCCATGTACCTCTCCTACATCCAAAACATATTTTGTTACCTTCCTTTTAGACTGGTTTATAATACACAGTATGTTAAATTATTATAAACTATATTGTTGTCAGAACAAACTAAGTATCATTTTTATTTCCTTATTTATTCTCTCAGCCAGATAAGGAAAAAAAATTATCAGCTTTAACCATTTATTGTTTCCTGACAAGCATTTAATTTCATTCGAATGCTGTTTATGAAAGTTTTGAAATAAAGCAACGGAACTAAATTAATGCTCTTTCAGATTTTAAAAGGGAAGCCTCCTAATCATATGCATGATCTACTCTTTTCAATTTATATATTTACATACACTGGTTTATTAGAGGGAATTTAAATGAATAAAAAATGATAAAGGAATTTCACGATGATGAGTAGCGTTATTATCTCATTAAGTAATCTAAAAAATTACTAAACTAAATAATTCTATATAGTTTTAAGATAAATATTTTGAACTTTTTTCTTTTGTGAGACATTGAGAATAATTGCATATTTTAGAAAATGATTCAGTGGAAATGCTTAAAGATATATCACGTAGAAGCAAACAATAAATTTACTGTTTATCTTGCAATCTGAATAAATAAACTCTGATAATAATTTGTGCTCTTTGAAAAATATTATGTAATTAGTTCTCGCATTTTCTACACTGAGGAAAAAATATGGTCAAAACTACCTGAATATGGTAAAGTGTTTCTGCTTTATGAGAACATTCATGAGAATCTCGGTAATTTTTAACGAAACACTTTGGTAATAATTTTGGTAAAATTAGCAACACAATATGTTTTTTTTTATGTTTAATAAATATTGTAACGTTTTTGTAATTTTATCATAATACCTTAGAGTATGCCATAAAAATCATTTAGTTATTCGGTTAAATTATTTTCCAGTTTTGTATTTTTTACTAAACGTGTCGTAATAAAAACTGTAATTTTAAAAACCTGAATTTCCGGCAAACTATTGCCTTATTAACAAAAACATTACCAAATGAGTGGTTTAAATACTGTATATTTTGGTTTTATATATCAGATTTACAGGTTTTTTTAACCAGAAATTTCATTATTATACAGTACTGTAATTTTACCAGAATTTCTTTCTCTGTCTTTCAATCCCATTGTGTATTCACATCTTGAAATTATAACGCGCCGATCAAAATAGTAATATGCAGTAATTTTAAAAGTATGAATAACTACTAATTGTATATGTAGTAATTTTAAAAATATTAATAACTAAATATATTACAACAGCAGTATAAAAAAGTAATTCCTCACTGAATGATGTTGGTATTTAGACTATACATTTTTAAGGAGTTGGCAAAAATAAATAAATAATTTGAGTAATTTAAATGCTTACATAAAAATACGGCTGTAAAATTATTTTTAAAATGCTTAAATTTTATTTCTAATAATAAAACAATATATATAATTTTTGAAATAAAATAAATTTTTTCAATTTTCTTGAAAATAAAAATAGGAAAAAGCTTTTTTAAGTATCTAAATACATAACGATTGTGATAAAAAATTCAAATGCTTTTCCTGCTTGAATATTACATAAAGTGCTATCTGCAAGCAAAATGCTATTCCCTTCAAACATGAATGTTTGTATACCGTCTATGTTACTTTTTTTTAGTTCTCGTTAAAAGTCAGAAGCCATATTATTGAAGATTCGGAAATCTTTCAGATATTTGTTGTGATAGATGCTTTAAAATTGCAATACACTTCTGCCAAGAGTAATTTTATGCTATGCTATATATAGAGAGGGAAAGGAACTTTCATATCAAAATGAAGCATCGTTTAAATAAAATAATAATTCTGAGAATATTTAATATTAATGAAACTATATAATACCATCAAAATCATTTTTCGAAACTTTACACATTGAGCATTAGTATCAGTATTGTACAGTGTTCTAAATATTTATATTATTTTACTACATGTATATATTATAATTATTATTATTATTATTTTTATTATTATTATTAATTTGATAGTTTACATAAATGTCTTTTGCTATCCCTTTGTCTATGTGGCTATAATAATTCAATATAAGCAAGCACAAATTTTTAAGGATATAATCGTGTAGGTTGATAAAGAGATAGAATCTTTTCTTTGTTAGTATTTACAGTTTCAACTTATTCAAAGTTATACTTAATGTACAGTGCGCACAAAAATATACGAATCACCCTGAATAACTTTTGATCTAATGGTCGGATCTTCACGTCGTTCAAGGTCAGAATCTTCATGGTTCGTGGAGTCGACCTCAAATATGCTAATTAATTAGATCATTTTAAGTTAGGAAATCAGACACAAAAACGTACTCTGAACATACCTACTTTATGATGGATTCGTATTTCTGACCTCAAAAATATAGCGGGCAACCACAATCTGGGAAGTATGATCCCCATGGTTCGGATAGGAGATTGATCTAAAGTTTGGATCCTTAAATGCTAATTTTACTTTCTTACGCATCTAGACAACTTTTTAAGCGAATTGAAGAAATTTGCCAAAAATTATAGATTTCATTTATCTAAAGGTTAGTAAATATTTATTAATTTTTATTATTTTATTTAATAATAGTCGCAGAAATTCTGAATTATAAGTTATGCAATATTTCCCTCATTTTAAATCATGTAATTTTACATGGAAAAATGCAAAATTCCAGTGAGTACGATCGAAGGTTCTTGAGAAATTGAAATTTAAGCTTATGACCTTTTTAAAATTTGAGGTTGAAGTGTGGGGATTTAAAATTTTATTACTAGGGGTGATCCCTTTATTTTTTGAGCTCTGGACGTATATTAGCGCATATCCCATACACATTTTTTGATAATAAAATATCTGCGTATAATTAAAAGGGCATAATCTGATTTATTTCATATTAAAGAAATATTGACAGCAGCGGCGAAGAACAGAGCACAGGATTATTTTCCTTACCTCTTTCGTATGTTCCTGCATTATAAATATATATAATTAGACTATTAAAATGGTTCAAATTAATTCAAGTACAAAAAAAATGGAAATATAGCTCGTATACTCTATACTTTTATGATATTTTGTCTTAATAAATGTGCTGCGAAATTCTGAACCATATAAAGAGTTTTATGTGACAACTCTATGTATTGAAGTATTTAAAAAAGTTACAAAATTTCCCAAAATTTCAAATTTTCTTAAGGAACAAAAGATTTATTATAATAGGAAGCAAAGTTACTTAACAATTTATGAAAACAATAATCTTTAACGATGATACTATATTCTTAGCATGAATATAATCCTTTCTTTAAAGTCATAAATAATGTTCAAAAAACCGAATTTCAAGTTTTGGAATTGAAATACCTGTGAAAGTCTGTTCTCTTGCAAAGTTTGGTAATGATTTATTTTGAAAAGATTTTATTTGACAGGCTTCCACTCTTCTAAAAACTAATAATCTGTTAACAAATTTGACAAGTGGTAAGAAGGTTGGAAATGTTTGGCTAATATTATTATAATTTCATAAAGAACATTACAGTTAACAGGAACTTTATTTCAAACTTGAGACATCTTTCTTCATCTTTCATTGCAGTTTTTATTAATATTTTAATATTTTCTTATAATTTTTTGGTTTAAATGAGAAATTTGATACTAATACCAAGTCAAATGATAGGTGTCAAAGTTTCGAAAAACATATACATATGCTAAGAAATATTTATGAAACATTTTTAAAAAACATTTAATTTTGCCCTTGCCCTTCCAGATAGTTAACACAGGTGTCGCTGAAATCGATGATGTTGCAAATACGATATGGGGCGTTTTAAAAAACTCTGTATAGCCTTGTCTTCTTCGAAAAGCAAATACATTTGCTAAGAAATGGGCATAAAATATTTTAAAAAAATATTTTATTTTGTCCTTGTCCCTCTATATAGTTAACAAATTGTCGTTAAAAACGATGATGTTGCAAATACGATATGAGCGGATTAAAAAATTCTGTAAAGCCTACATTTAATGTATACTATTGCTTTCTTCGGTTATAGTTATTGTTCTCCATTGCTTTCTAGTCATTATTAAGAGCTGCTTTTGTGGTGATCATTCGGTGGACACTTTAATAACTTTTCATCATTTTTCGGTTTAAATGAGAACTTGTATACTAATACCAAGTCAAATCATAAGTGCCAGAATTTCAAAAACATATACATATGCTGAGAAATATTTATAAAACATTTTTAAAAAATATTTCATTTTCTCCTGGTCACTCTATATAGTTAGCACAGATGTCTTTAATTTCGATGACATTGCAAATATGATTTGAGGGGGGTTAAAAAAATTTGTATATCCTACATTTAATACATACTCTAGTCTTCTTCGTTTAGAGGAATTGCTCTACATTGCTTTCTAATTATTATTAATAACTGTTTTTGTGGGGATCATTTGTTGGACTCTTTATTAATTTTTTATAATTTTTTGGTTCAAATGAGAACTTTAATACTAATGCCAAGTTAAAGGATAGGTGCCAAAATTTCAAGAAATATATACATATGCTAAGAAATGTTTTTAAAACCTTTCTAAAAAATATTTTATTTGGTCCTTGTCCCACGATATAGTTAGCACAGGTGTCGCGGAAATCGATGATGTAGCAAGTACTACATGAGAGGGGTTAAAAATTGCTGTATAGTGTTTATTTAATGTATACTATTGTCTTCTCCGGTTATAGTCATTGCTCTTCATTGCTTTCTGGTTATTAATAGCTGCTTTTGTGGGGATCATTCGGTGGACACTTTATGAATTTTTTTCAAATTTTTTGGTTCGAATGCGATTTTTGATACTAATACCAAGTCAAAGGTTAGGTGTCAAAATTTTGAAAAACATATACATATGCTAAGAAATATTTATGAAACATCTTTAAAAAAATATTTTATTTCGCCCTTGTCCCTCCAGATAGTTAAACAGGTGTCACTGAAATATATGATGTTACAAATATGATATGAACCGGGTTAAAAAATTTTGAATAGCCTACATTCAAAGTATAGTATTGTCTTCTTTGGTTATAGTCATTGCTCTTTATTGCTTTCGAATTAGTATTAATAGTTGCTTTTGTGGGGATTATTCGGTGGACACTTTAATAAATTTTTGGTTTAAATGAGAACTTTGATACTAATACCAAGTCAAAGGAATGGTGTCAAAATTTTGAAAAACATATACATATGCTAAGAAATATTTATAAATCATTTTTAAATAATATTTGATTTTGTCCTTGTCCCTCGATATAGTAAGCTAAAATCAATGATGTTGCAAATACGATATATGGGGATCTTGATCATTTGGTGGACACTTTAATAATTTTTTATGATTTTTTGGTTCATATGATATCTTTGTTACTAATACCAAGCTTAAGAATATGTGTCAAAATTTCGAAAAACACAAACATTTGCTAAGAAATATGTATAAAACATTTATAAAAAAAATTTTAGTTTTTTTGCCTTGTCCCTCTATATAGTTAACAAAGGTGTCGCTAAAATTGATGATGTTGCAAATACGATATGTGGCGTTTTAAAAAACTCTGTATAGCTTTGTCTTCTTCGAAAAACGAATACAT
This sequence comes from Parasteatoda tepidariorum, assembly GCF_982258835.1. Lineage (NCBI taxonomy): Eukaryota > Metazoa > Arthropoda > Arachnida > Araneae > Theridiidae > Parasteatoda > Parasteatoda tepidariorum. Next base: position 8,360,663 of record NC_141765.1, read on the forward strand.
TTGCTAAGAAATATGTATAAAACATTTTTAAAAATATATTTTATATTTTCCTTGTCCATCTATATAGTTAACAAATTTGTCGCTAAAATCGATGATGTTGCAAATACGATATGAGGAGGGTTAAAAAAATCTGTATTGCCTACATTAATGCATACTCTTGTCTACTTCGGTTATAGGCATTCCTCTCCATTGCTTTTTAATTATTATTATATATATTATAGATTTCGAAATGCCAAATTTGTAAAAATTGATAAATTTATATTGAACATTTTGAAAAAAAAGGAAGTAATTAATGTTAGTATAAATATTTTAAACGTCTTTTATATAACGTCTAATGACAATGTTTGTATAACAAAACGAAATCTTTTGACAGAACTTTATCCAATTTTATTATTTATTATAGTTAAAAATTTACATTATTATGTTACTTATGAAGAAATTAACATTTCAATTATGAAAGACACTTTGAATGCTCAATAAAATCTAGATAAAGCCATCAATATGTCAACATTGGCTCCTATGTACTTGTATTGTTAGGATGTTATAGTTTTTTATCTCTTCTCTTATCTGAACTATCTGTTAAAAAAGGAAAGTGTAAGCTTTTGTTTTGATTGCTGCTTGCAGCAACAAAATTTCATGCACGACATTTGATCAATTTTATGGTAACGTTGTTTTTCTTTCATAAAATTAACACAGTAGTTCTATAGTAGTAAACGGAGAAAAAAAATTTGGCAAAATCACTTTCAATAAAAAGGATTGATTATATCAAGGAAAAATTTTTGGTGCTTGAAGATATTATTATTTGTTGAAGAGGTTCGGTGGATTAACATGAGTTGAAGATGTAATTGGTGTATTTCCAATTGTCCATATTTTATTTCGGAGAGATGTAGGCAAGCAATTATTTAACAAAAACCATAAATTGCTTAACACTAGAAAGACTGAAATACCTATATTGCCCAAAAGCAGTCAAAATGACTGCATTGTGACAGAATTACTAATGTATAAAGAAATTTGTTTAAAATTAATTTTTAATATTTTTGATATTATTTTCAGTTATATAGTAAGTTATTAGTAAATATCAACTATAAAAATAATTATAAAAGTCACAAAATTCTAAGAAATTGTGTCATTATATACATCATTGTTTTTCTAATTGAAATTAAAAAGCAGTCAAAATGACTGCCTTAGGCAATCTAGTGTCAATAAAGAGTCAAATTATAATAAATAAATAAGAATTATTTTTTGAAATTTATGTTGAGCTCCAAAGTAAGAATTTATATCACTTCATTAATATTAATATACATTATCAAATTATAAATTAATAAATTTAGAAAATCGCCCAGAAGAAGTAGGGCTAAGCTGGCTGCAGGGCTAAGCCTAACAGGACACCTCCGTTCACCATGAAATCAAAAATGTGAGTGATGTGTACGTTAGTATAGTTTTCGCTAAAGAAAGTTAAGGAATCCAGGTATTGACTATTAATTGATTAAATTTAATACCAAGGCTCTTTTTTTTTCAGCCTTACACATTCAAATGTGTCGGCGGAAAAAACGCGTGCGAAATGACCGAGAATTTTTATGAAATCAAAATATGAGCAGCCATATAACGGTCTTCAAATTCTATGCTAATGTGTTAGGCAGATGTAAAAGGAATCTCTAAAAATAAATTTTATTCTGCACTCAATTCAAGTCTGTAGTATAAAAAGATTACAGATTTTATTAATGATTTTTATTTACTCAAAACGGATTAAGTATGATAATAATTTGGTTTTTAAAAATTAGGAAATATGTAATGCATATTTTAGCATAACAATCACCATACGTGTATGGTATAAACATTTCTAGTGAACGAAAGAACAATTCTAGGAATTAAACCAAAATATAAGTTATTTAAACAATTCATATGGTAATTTTACCGTTTATTGTTGGTGCGGGTTAAAGGAAATTTTGCTTTTTAAAACTATGGCTCTTATTACAATACATTTAGTAGCAAATACGAATCATAAAAGTAAATTTAACCAAATAAATGGTTTTTATGCCATGCTCTAAAATATCACGATAAAAATTGCCAAAATGATCTTCAGAATTATTAGTCATTTTACAATTTATTTGGTAATTTTAACTTTTTAATGTCTCTGCTTCCTACCTAATCGATGTAACAATCTATTATTTACACTTCGAAGGTTTATCTAAAATGCAGTATATTTAAATGGTTGTTAGAAGTTAGATGACTGTTAATTATTTCGTATTCTAATAAAATTTCTGAATCATAACAAGGGCTAAAGGGACAAGAATGATGGCTTCAAATGTTTAATTAAACTGTTTTAAAGATACTAAACTCAAGTATATCATACTATGGTGATTATTTTATCCATCTTTTCTGAAGTAGTGAGATTTAATTATTTGTTTGCGTACATATGTTGGTTTCTTTGTAAATACAATCTACAGTTTAATATATTTTTTCAGTTTGTGAAACATACGTTTTTTCGATAGCCATTTTTTGCTATGATTCGACGTTTCAGTTTTACGTAAATTTTATGAATGCCTTGTAAAATTAATATGTATTTTTGAAGAGAAATTTATGGTTCTCTTCTACCTGGGAAATAATTATCGGCTTAAATTTGTAGTTTAATGACATTAGTTTTTATAATCGGTTATTTCTAGTAGATATTTGTCTTTTTTTATTTTACATTAATGGAATTAAGATACATTTCTTATTGATTAGTAGTTTTATGAGGAAATAAATTTTATAATTAACTATGCCACATTTCTTTCGCGAATTTAGATAAATGTGCATGCATTCGTTATTATTGCAATCAATCTGAAATTATCAAATAGTAAAATTAATAAAATAAAAACTTTATTTTTTGTTCGTTGCTGTTTGGCTAGACGCATCTACAATTTAGGTTGAAAAGAGAGAACAACGTGCTAAAATTCGCATTCTTTAGAGTTATCATTTTGCCAATGACACGCATTTTGGAGAGCTTCATCTCTCGAAAAAAATTCTTTCTCCGAAGCCGCAAACTTACTTATGTTATGCTCGAGTGAAAAATGTCCATTAGTCTTTGTCTAGTCTGATCTTTCTTTTCCGAGATAAACTGCCAAAACATTTGCACAAACAAAAACAAAAAAATGTTCGTTATGAAATCAAGCATTTTAAACATTTTTCAAGCAATCTTAATGTAATTATGAAGTGGGTGTTCAATTTGTATCCTGATGTAACCCCAAGTCAACTAAAACGAAAGAAAACAAGTTCAAACTTAAAGCGTAAAAATAATCGGTTGATTTTTTACCAGTTCATGTTAAATTGACTATGTAATGGATTTAAAAAAAAAACTTCTTATAATTCTCAAACTTTCCCTTAATTATTTTATTCCTCTTCTCTTTTCCGGTGATTGTTTTAAAATTCGAGATAATATATTTTGAAATTGAAATTAAAAATATATGATATGTTTTGTTAAAAAACTTTACTTTCATTGTAGATGTAGATTAACTTAAAACTAAAAAATGCATTTGATTCCTTCACAATAAAAGATGGAACTCGGAGATTATTCATTCATATCTTTAATTTGTGTAGCTTTGAAATACTATTTAATATCATAATTGGACCAACTGCAAATTCTAATAGAAACTACAAATTTCCAGAATTTACATTAAAAAATTAAGTTCTAAAAAATAATGAAATAAGAGAAATTACCGTTTTCAATGTATGATTGTTTAGTGCTTTGTAATATATTTATATGCTCTGAGATTATTTATACATAAATTTAATTTGTGTAACTTTGAAATTCTATTTGTAATCATAGTTTCACCATGCGCTGACTCCACTACAAGCTATTAGTTTCTAGAAATTGATTTTAAAAGAAACAATTTATAAAAAAAATAATCAATTAATAAAAATACCGTTTTCGAATGTTTAGTTTTTTAAAAGCTCTGTAATCCACTTTCTATGCTCTGAGATTTTATGCATAAATTTAATTTGTGTAGCTTTTAAATACTATTTTTCATCATAATTTTACCATTTACTGATTCTGCTGGAAGCTATTAATTACCATAAATCACACTTAAAAAAAGTCTGAAAAGTAATTAATTCATATAAATTACAGTTTTCAAATGTTTATTTCTTTAAGTTCTGTAAATGTTAATTGTAATGCTAAACTCTGACCAATCCTTAAAACTTAAAACTAATATCTAATTTACAGAATTGAAATTTCTCCGTAATTTACTCAATTTTAATACAATCAAAAAATTATTATTTTTAAACAAAACTTTACGCAGAAAGTATACAAAAATATGCGAAATCAATGGCAATTATAGTTGAGCAAAAATAATTTTAAATATCTTTTAAAAACATCAGTAATTTCTCTACAATTGCTTAATTTCATTTTTGCTTTAATTTTTTAATTCGCCGGTTGCCATATCAATAAATTAAAGGAAACTGTACAATTTTATAAGTATAAACTTTTATTTTTCGTTTGCACTGAAAAAAAAAAGTATAGTCAAAACTGCCAGAATATGGTAAGTTTTAACTTGTTTTTGGCGCTATGGGAACATCCAAAGATTAGAAATTTAAACTGAAGCCCTTTGGTAATTATTTTGGTAAAATTAAGAATAAAATATAGTTTTAAAATCTGTGACAAAATTCGGTGATTTTATCATAATAATTTGCTTAAAAATCATTTATTCTCTGAAATCTCTGAAGTTTTTTAATGTATACTTACTATAACTTTTAATGTTTTAATGTAAACCAGTCATAAACCAGCATTTATTATTTTTGATTTGATTTATACTTTTGGACGTCAATATTTTCTCTTAATTGGGTTGAATTTGACTCAAAGTTCAAATGACCTATGAAAGCACATATGTTTTACTGTTTAATTACGCTAGTCTCATATTGATAAGAAAAATTATTTGAAAGAAGAATCTGTAACAACCAAAATTTATAAAAAAAATATCTTTTGTTTAAAAGAAGTAATAATCATCTAGTTCAAATTGAGAATAATGAAGCTGCGTATGGTCAAAGTCTGAAAATAACAAAAATAAAATATGTCATTGAATTTCTTATTAACAAAAGCTATATGAGATCTATTAAACGACGCTTAATTGTTATTTTCATTGTTCATGTTTTTCAGAAGTTTACTTTTTACTTGAATTAATCTTAGTGAATATGAAAATATATTATAAAACATAGATATATTTAAGATATGTTTTAAAAATTTGAATTATACTAAACAATAAAAAATCAGTTCTTTTTTGAAATCTTTCAACTGTAGCTAGTTGAAGGAAATCCTTTTCTTTAAGCTTTAATTTTCTAACCGAATCGTTTAGTTTCAAAAAGATTGTTTAAAAAAATATTATTGCATAAATATGCATTAAATTTTTAAAATGGAATGAACTCCGCTTACAAAACAATGCGGAGCGTAAGCTCCTAACACTAATGCCGTTTCATTCTGAGAAAGATTTCTGCAATCCGTAAATAAAATTGAAAAAGTTTGAAAGGAATTCTCAAGCATGACATTTAAAAATAAACGAAAAAGAAGCAAAACGAACACCGTAGCTAAGCTGGAAACACAAAAGGTGCAGAAGCATTTTTCACTTTACAAAACCATGACACACCGTGAAATTAGAACAGCGTTCTTAAACGTAGGCAGCCAAAAAGTTGTATCCGTGAAAACATCTACGGAGAAATATATACTACCGCAATAATCTCACCAAGAAACAGACTAATTGGCTGGAAACTCTGGGACATTTTTAGCGGTAAAGGATTCACAGATGAAAGACGAGCAACTTCTGCTAGTTCACTGCTCTTCTCTAGGTGAGGATTTTTTCTCCTTTAAAAAAAAAAAAAAAAAAAAAAAACGCAGGATTTTCATCCAACAACAGGCCATACCATTGACGTATGAATAAAATAGGGGATGAAATGCAGTTATTTCGAATTAAGTAAGATAAAGAGAGTAAATATTATGACAGAAACTTGTTTAATATCCATATGGCCATTTTGAAAGATCTATGTAAAAACATAGTAAGGTTTTTTATGTAAATGTTTTAAGTGCCTGTTAGTATTTGACCACTACAATACTTGTGTAAAGGAATACAGACAATATATTGTGATAAAAATTTTATAGAGACGTGTTGGTTACTAAAAACTGAAATTAAATTTCATTCTTTCTTAATAAAAATTATGTTTTTTTTTCAACCTAACACATTTTAAATGTATGAGAATCAACAATTTAATTCGAGTCAAAATTTACAATTATTACAGTTTACTTTAAACATATTTCATGGAAAATAATATTTTAAAATAGCTATCAGCTAAAATGTAATTAAAACTAGTAAATTCATTTTTTTCATCGTAACTTCATTAACACTTCATCTCCTCACATTTAAATGCGTATATATGTTGATATATTTATAACAATATATAATGTAATGTTCTATTTGTACCTTTGAGTCGGAAAAAAAACTTAAAGTGACTTTTTGAACTCGTATTTAATTTAAATTTAATCCAATTTTCTTTAACGCAATGGTAAGAAAAAAAAAAAAGAAAAAAAGTTACACGTGTCGTCAGTGAAACTTGTATTAAGGCTGTTTTTTAAAAACTCCGTTTATGTTTTTTTTTCTCTCTTTTTTGTGAATTATATGATATTTTTATAAATGCTATGAATTTGCTACTGTTACTCATGACAGTTAAGTCAAGTTTAGACTATCTAAAGCCAGCTCTGCCTACGCTTCACTTATTTTGAAAATGGCTCATAACGTCAGAAGCCACAGTTTTGTGAAAATGAAAAGCGTTTGCGCTAAAATCTAATATTTTAATATTTAAAAACTTACTCCAATGCTGATTACCGGGGCTCATAAAAATTTACAAGAACTGAGAATAGGACAGTGATTGTGATAATTTTCATCTAGGGGAAGATATGCCCTAAATTGGCGATTTAAAAAAAAAAAACGTTTAATAACTTAATAAAGTTTAAAAGTTTATAACTTAACTAAGTTATTTGTCTGTTCTAAAGTTCAGATAACTCTTCACGACAAGATTATATACATATTTTAAAATCATGGCAATGCTTCAAGTGTAAGACACTTAAACTACTGCTTTTTTATTTCCATTGGCGACAGAGCTTTAAAAAACAGTGATTATAGTCTGTATCACGACACTTCTTTAACGGAGAAAAAAAAGGACTCGTAGGGTAATAACATTTCTGGTAAAAGAAACCATAAATAAACCAAAACATACTGTACTTAAATCATTCATTTGGTAATCTTATCGGTCGCCATGGTAACCATTTAACAGAAATTCTGATTTTCAAAATGATACCATATACCACACCAAGTTCTTATTATCATACATTTAGTAACAAATACATAACTGTAAAGTAAATTTAACTAAATGAATTAGTATACTAAATAATAAGGTACCAAAATGTTCCTTAGAGCTGTGTCTCATTTCTCAATTTATTTGATTCCTTTTGATGTTTCTTACCAAATAGAATAGTAATAATCTGTTTATAATTTTATGACTTATTCAAAATAGTGGTTTATTAATATGACTTACTGGAGACTCCTTCTTATTTTAATCTCTATTACAACTAGAGAGCTGGCTTGAAATATTTAATTAAAGTGTTTTCAGATATTTCAGATTGTTTTATCCACCGTTTCCAAAAATCAATGCCAGTAGTTTGTTTGAAATCCAGAATGAGAGGTTTGTTAATTTCCATCCCCTCCCGTTCTGTTAAGCCTAGTTCTAATTCTCTCTAGTTACGCTCGAAATTTATTGGTTAAATTATTGCTTGAATTTTCTCTGGACGCCAATCTATGATTTACAAATTTGTTTAAATTATTATTGATTTCTTTTTAGTTAAAGTGTTATCTTACACCAACTTGACCAAGTAATATAAAAGAACATTGGTGTAGTGAAACATCCAAGAGTTATGTATGAGGTTTAAATACACCACTTTGGTCTAAAATAGTTGCCTTTACATTTAATAGTTGCCATGCCATTACTTTGCGATAATCAAAAAATTTGTACAGTGTAGTGCGCAAAAGAAATGCGCATTTTAAATTATTTTTTTTCGTCATAAAAAGCTTATATTGCATACTTTTGAATTCCAATGTCTCTCAAACTAATTAGGTATCATGTATGAAGTTTATATCCTATCTCACAAACGTATGTGTTAAAAAAAAACTTAAAAATAGAATCACTTTAATGGCTACGTTGAAAAAATATTTCGTTTAAAAACGAGTATATTTTAATAATATGTTCACCCAAATTCTATCAAACAATAATTTCAATTTCGCAATTTTTTTTCATAACTTATTGCACAATAACTATAATCTTGTACTTAAAAATGTATTTAATTTTCCTCTACGTCCAAAATGGTGGCAATTATACAATAAAATTTTTTACAGTGTTGTCTTTGGTTAACTGTATTGTATTTAAACATATCTATTTAAAATCTTTAAGCATATCGATTTTAAGCACATTTAATTTATTTAAGCTGGTACATCTGTTTTAAAGTAGTTCTTTTTTAGTTCGGAAATTAATGAAAACCATATATATGTATAATTTAAATTGTATTACATAATTTAACAATTAATTTTAACATATAATTAACAATTAATAACAGGGATAACAATTATCTACTTCTAATTTAAAATTATAATAATAATTTTTAAACGAGTTAAGCATTAGTTGAGTGTATTTTCTTTTTTAAACTTGTACTTAAGAGACAATTATAGCATTTAACAATACTTAGAATATTGATTCTCGCATTTAAATATTTAATATGTTGGCATCTCCTAAGAATTTTACTCAATTATACATAACCGCAAGATACATCGTTTGAAAACATTTAAATGCATTGATAATCTAAGCATCTCAGTTGGATTTTATTTTACTCGTTTAAGGTAAATTAAGATATACAACTAATTAGTAAAATTATCTTCATGACATGATATTTTTGAAAACTAATTCTTCTAAATAGTTCCAATATTTAAAGCTACAACAACATGTTATTAAAAGTTTTAATTCAAAAGAGAATTAGAGATTCTGCTTTAAAATTTAAAACAAAAATTAATGGTGATTATTGATGCAAATAGCAATTTGACCTGTGAAACGAATAAAATATTAGGACTTTGTTTGATTCAGTTTTTAAACATTATCTGGTATTTACTTTAGAAGAGCCGTTGATAATAATAACATTTTAAAAAACTAACTTAATTAATTCAACACTCTATTCCCCAGTTTCAGTATAATTTTCCTTCTTTTGTTACAATCTCACCCTTTTTAAATTGTAGAGAAAAATTATTGCTTGTATGAGGTTAATGTTTAAAAATGCATGAGGCTGAGGAAAAATTTTATTCCCAAATTGTCAACAAGCTAAAAGAAATGAACCAGGATATGAGACTTACAATGATTTAAAAACTTAATTTAAACCTTTTAGCAAAAAAATTCGAAGATTTAAAAAAAAAGCATCCAAATATATCAATTATCTATTTTTAATTTAAGATTACAATAACAGTTTTTGATCAAATTAAATATTAGCTGAGTGTAATTTCTTTTTTTAAACTTGTACTTAAGAAACAATTATATCATTTCACAATAATTAGTATATCGATTCTCACATTTAAATATTTAGTATTTTGGCATATTAAAATAAATATTTAATTTAAATATTTAGTTCAAAAATTAATTTAAATATACATTTATATTAAATATTTAATTTTCTTTCACAAAAAATTTACTCAGTTATATATAACCGCAAGACACGTTGTTTTCTGCTTATTAGTTTAAAAACATTTAAATGTATTGTGATAAACTATAATTTATGCATCTCATCAGAACTTATTTTACTCGTTTAAAGTTAATTTAAAATGCAGAACTAATTAGTTAAGTTAGTTACATGACATGCGATTTTTCTAAAACTAAATCTTCTAAATAGTTGAAATATTTCAGACTGTAACAATAGTTTTAATTAGAAAGAGTTTTAATTGAGAAGTCGGAATTCGAATTTCAAACAAAAATTAATGGCGATTATTGATGTAAATAGCAACTTGACCTGCAAACCGAATAATACATTAGAATTTTGTTTGTTTCAATTTTGAAACATCATCTAGTATTTACTTTAAATTTGCTGTTGATAATAATATTATAAAAAAAATTACTAAATTAATGCTAGGAAATCCATTGCCACTTTTCAATCCCGCCATTTTAAAATTGTGGAGCAAAATTAATCAAAGCATTGGTAATGTTTTAAAACACATTCCTCCAAATTTAGAACAATGATTAGAACAGATCCTAAAATAAATGCACCAGGATATGAATTTTACAATAATTTAAAAACCTAATTTATATTTAGAAATCTTAGGGGAATTCTATCTTAGGGGAATCTATTAGAAAAATAAATTTGTTTTAATTTAGATGATAAAATGCAAATTTTGTTTAGCGAGAAACTAAGATAAGAAATTTGCATAATTGCATTCCGATCCAATAAACTGTACACACAAAATAATGATTAAAAAAAAATATTAATTAAACTACACAATTAACTGACACGTGTTCTACAGATACAAGATTTAAAAAAAAAATTAAAAATATTAAATTTGATTAGAATTGTTTTGTTATAATTTAAATTTATTTTCTAATCTCTGAAAAAAATATAAAAATGATATTTGAGCTTACCGAAGCAGTGGATTAATGTTTATGTGAAACGAAAGAAACATTTTCTCCAATCAATAGCATAAATTTTTTACTTTAAATTAATTATTTTAAATCTCTAAATAAGTAGTCTTAAACTCTAAAAAGCAAAATTTGAAGAAAATCAAGCACAAATATTTGAGATTATTTCATTGTAATATTAAATGACCAAAATAAGAACTTTATTTGCACTATACATTTTGAATTTTTTTATCTATAATATTTTATTTTGCTTTGAAATTAAAAAAAAAGTATTAAAGTATTATTTGAAAGTGATTAATGATCCGAAAACTAGGACTTGATTTCAGTGGATTTAAAATGCAACACAAAACTACTCTACGAAGACAACGGGATAAGAACGGTTTATATATGTCCATAAAAGTTGAAAGTCATTAAAAAAACATTTCAAGCCCAAAAAGGAAGGGTTTTTTACACAATAACTCTCGTGTAAAACCGAATTTTCACGTGTGATCACTTTCTCAAAACTTAGTAATCCTAAAATTGCAACATAGTGCAATCGAATCGTTATTTTGGTGAAAAATGAGCATAAACCGTATTTTTCTTTTGGTCTTCATGTGCATGTAAAAGCAAATAAATCCCAAATCTTTTTGGGTTACTTTAAAATATTTTAAAATTTAAATAAAATGATGTCTGTAATTTTCGCTATAACTATAAACACAAAGATTTAATTTTTACAAAATTAAATATTCAGAGACTATCAATCAATTATATCGTTCAAATTAAAGTCAATATTAACAAATTTGTCCCATGATATGGTTTAATATTACTGCTGTTTCACCGTTCAACCGTTTCTTTTTCTGAAAGTGTATAATTGCCAAATAACCACCAAAGATTTCATTTTATAACCGTCGTTGAACAGCCGATCCAATTTTGAGATTCACGACTACTAATGTTCAACTACGTAGCCTTGTAGTTTTGAACACAATCCAGAAGACAAGGGAACTCATAGATTGGGAGAAAAATGCTTTCGGAGAGGACTTTTTTAAGGAACTAACCCGTATTTACGTTACATTTAGATGAAGACCACGAAAACCTTACAAGGTTAGCCTGACGGCAAGGGGACTCTAACCCATGATCCGTCTATCATTGAAGATATTTCACGTCAGCACTGGGGTCGGTGCAAGCTGGGTGCGGATTCGTATCGACCAGCTATCTCCGGGATTCGGCGATAGCTGGTAGATACCCGGACCCGGTTCACCTCATTGGAAGGCGAACACTCCATTCCCTGAGTCACCAAAGATCGACCATAAGAATTAAAAGAATTTTTAATTTTTCAAGTATTACAATTTTTTTTTAATAGAGATTCAATAATTTAAAGTTTATTGCTCTACTATCGCATCGCCTATAAAATGCTAAACAAAGAACAATATTTCGCTATCGTTCATAGATTTTTGAAATAACTTATCTTTTTTTATGACCGAAACACTATTGTTTACAAAATTTGCAGTTACTTGAAAGTTATATTTAGTAATTAAACTTTCTCACATTGCAAATCAATTTCCACACTCTTTTTTCCTCTCATTTTGCTCCAAAAATTTATCACATTAAAATGCAACTTAAAAGAGAGCATAGTTTAATAGTTTAAAGGTTATTGAATTGTCGAAGGACCATTTTTTTTTTAAACTTAGCAAGTGATTGCTTTTGCTTGAATTTAAAGCTGAAGAGTGAACAAAAAGAAAAGAAAATACGCTTTGATTTCATTTTTTACCATATAAAGCTTTTCTGCGATTGAAAAATCCAAAAAATTTAAAAAAAAACTCCTTTTTAAATTACTTAATCATTTGGTGATTCTTTACTGCGTAAGTTCATAAATAAAAGTGGTCGCAATGGCTGTTTGTGGTGCCAAACAGTATTCCATTTATGACTGCCTGCATTGCGTATAGGAACTTGAATTCTTTATTATATTAAATGATTATTATTTAAGGTTTGATCGCATATAATTTTAGCGTATATTATTTCAGTTGTTAAGGATCGATATTTAGTGTTTAATGATTAAAGTAAAATAACGTATAAGAACGCCCTAGTAGCTTATTTTATTTATGTAAATGTCGATTCCCTGATTAAAGACCTCATCCAAAGCTCTTGGAAATATATCTTGCCCTGATTTGTCTCCGCTGGCTACTTTTCCTTGTTCTGTAGTAATGCATTTTTCCCACAACTTTCAGTTTCCGTAGTGAATTCACGTCTCATAAATCGCTTTATACCGTGAATGACCGAAGTCAAAATAATATCAACAATCGCTTTAGTGAATATCCCAAATATTTGTTATATCCTATTTGATATTATTATATTTTTTTATTATCTGCTGAAAATAGATTAGGAGAAGTGTACAGGTTAAGGCGTAGTGGCATTTATACTGGAAAAAAATTGATGCAGAGCATACTGGGCAAATGTATACCGGACAGTGGCACTTAGCTAAACCTTATACATATTTCAGACATTAACCAAAGCGACTATGTGATTGTCAACATTCACCAGTAGAAATCAACAACCACCCATTTCGGTCATTCACAGTAGTATATATATCGTTTCGTCATATCGTTAGTAAGTATATCGATAGTAATATTAGTTGTCGGATATTTTTTTCCCATCTTAAAAATTTTTTAAGCTAATGAAGTTTTCACGCTATCAAGTAATCATTTCCAGAAACTCCAAACTTCAATATATTTTCCTTTAAATAGCTTTATAAAAAATTTTGAAAATTCTAGTTCTATTAAAATCTTTTGTTAAATGTGGTTTTCAAATACTTAAGGACAAGGTAAAGAAGTGAGGTAATATAGTTATTTTAGTGAACCTTAAAAGAGAAACATGTTTTTAAAATTTTCGGAAATGTATCGTAAGTTCACTTTTCTAAACTGCTGTTTGTAGAAAATGCAACACCATGAAGGAATCATCAGAATCAAATGAAATTCGCAGCAAATGTCAATTATAGGATATTAAGCAAATTAATAAAGTTTCAGAGCCATCGCGCGTGCGTGGCGCGCGCAGCCCCCTCTGAATTGATGCTGAAAGCGTATAAATAAAGTGCTGCAGCGGGACGTTGAAAATAGTCTATGATTATTTGTTAGTGGCAAACGTTTAGTGAGACCTGAGTATGCCTCCACGACGGAAGAATAAGAAATTCAAGCAACTTACGGAGTTTGAACGAGGGAGGATAATCGGCCTTCGAGAAGGAGGATTTTCCTATCGCGCAATAGCAGCTCGTATGCAGCGGAACAGTTCCACAGTGATGCGAGTTTGGAAGCAGTGGACCGACGAGCACCGAACAACTCGAAAAACAGGCACTGGACGACAGAAGGTGACGTCAGAGCGCGATGATCGACACCTGCTCCGCATGGCGGTGAATGATCGCACAGCTTCCTCCAGGCAGCTGGCAGCACATTGGTCTACTGCTACAGGTGTACAATTGTCGGCTTCGTCAATTCGTCGTCGTCTGCTGCGCCGTGGATTGCGTGCAAGGGTGCCATTATACAGGATTCCCCTCACGGCGGATCATCGACGGCTGCGTCGGCAGTGGGCTCTTGAGCACAGAGACTGGCGAGCTGATTGGCACCAAGTTGTCTTTTCAGATGAATCACGCTTCAATTTGTGGACCCATGATGGCCGTGTTCATGTTAGACGTTATGCCGGTCAACGCTGCCTTCCTGAGTGTATTATTGAACGACATAGTGGTCGAACACCCGGAGTTATGGTCTGGGGTGCGATTTCGTATCATGGACGATCCAATTTGATACGAATTGAGGGTAATCTCAATAGCAACAGATACGTCCGTGAAGTGCTACAGCCCGAAGTCGTTCCTTTCCTTCAAGGCATCCCTGGAGCTATCTTTCAGCAGGATAATGCACGCCCACATGTTGCGCGGACTGTTAGAGACTTCTGTTCAGCACAACGCATGCAACTTCTTCCTTGGCCTGCTTATTCGCCGGATATGTCGCCTATTGAGCACGTGTGGGATATGGTTGGTCGGCGTCTCACTCGTGATCCGCGTCCTGCAGTTTCCAAAGACGAACTTTGGTTGCGCATACAAGCGATATGGAATTCTCTTCCTCAAGCAGATATTCAACATCTGTTTGACTCCATGCCACGTCGTATAGCAGCACTTATTGCAGCGCGTGGTGGCTGTACCAAATACTGATTTCGGACGCTTAATTTGTTTCTTTTGTTTTGAAAATTTCATCATTTATTTGTATCAGTACAAGTCGTTTCTGCATTAAATTTCATTTGATTCTGATGATTCTTTCATGGTGTTGCATTTTCTACAAACAGCAGTTTATATCAGTCAGGCATAATGAATAAGGAAATTGAATCGACATGAAACTTCCGTTTCTACTATATTAAATTCTGGTTTCTTCATCATGCATCATCATACAATATTTTACGCAATGTTGGAAATAAGAATAAAACTGGAAATCTATAAAACAATACAGAGAACAAAATAAGGAAGCACAGTGAAATAGTTTTCATTTAATGATTGGATTTTCAAGTTGCTAGACCTCGATCTAAATGGTTCGAGCGTGTGAGTATAAATATACAAAATTGTTAATGCAGGCGTTTATTTTAAGTTACGAAATCAAACACAAAAACGTACTTTCTCTGAATGAACATACCTTTTTTTCGAGTCTCTAAACCCTAGAATATATGGAGTCGCCGCAATCTCGGAATTATGGTCATAATTGTTTAATCCGTAGGGCAGTCAAAAGTTTGAACCCTTTGATGTTAGTTTTACTTTTTGCGTATTTCGCTATGCCCCGAGAACTTTCTAAGCAAAATGAAAAGCTGTACCTACAATTATAGAAATCGTTTATCGAAAGAAAATTCAAAGCAAAAAATAATTTTAACTATTATTTATATAGTTAAGCCTAGTTTGCATTCATCTTAAGATTCTCTCTGTGCTACACAGATGTTTAATTTACAAAATATTTTTTTAAGAACTAGTGTATGGATGCATTTTAAATTAAGTATTCTTACTTTATAATGTATTGTAAAAATATAACTTTACTGACTCTTATGTGCATCTTATCTTACTGTAATTATAAATTTTAGTGGTATTAAATAACATTAAAATTTATAATTACAGTAAGATAAAATACAAATTAGAGTTAGTAAAACTATTCCTACAATACATTATAAAGTAAGAATACTTAATTTAAAATGCATCTATACGCTAATTCTTAAAAAGATATATTTTGTAAATTAAACATCGGTGTAGCACAGAGAGAATCTTAAGATGAAACTGAGAGAGAACGTTCAGACGAATTCAAACTAGGCTTAACAGAGCGAAAGCGGATAAAAATAATATTTTATAAAACAAATTAATACTGTTCTCTGAGATTTAAAAATTAAAATATAATTATCCTTATTACACAACTCGAAACAGGCATCAGGATTTTTTGTTTCATTTGATGAATATCATCTTTGAAAATTACTACAAACTCTTGCCAGCTTATTCCAGATTATGAACTAACTACTCGCGATATTCTACTTGGCGTTTCTTTCCTGATATTCAAAGCTCGCCAAGAGCCAACCTTGGTATTTTCAAAAGGTAAAATATTTCTCGTATAGTGTAAAATATTTTGTCATAGATTGAAGTGTTCAGATTTAAACTACACCCTTTAAATCGTATACGTACTCTCGATTTGGTGGTAACCTGGAATAAAGTGTCCGTTTACACAGGTGTTCAATATTATATTTGAAGAGATATTACACCATATTTTTTAAAATGTAGGAAGCAATAAACGTTTTTACTTCCAAGCACATATTTAACACATTGTTAATAGAGGATCATTACCACTTATAATACTGTGCTAAGACAAATTAAAGTACTACTTATTGTGTGATTTTGAGTGCATTAAACACACACTGATTACAAAATGTGATGATTTTTTTTATTTTTATGAGAGCGTTTATTACCCAATACTAAAAGTATTGTGTTTTTAAAACAAAAACAAACATTCGTAGTTATTTCTTAAACAAAAATTCATTGTTTTCATTTAATTAAAATAAAGGGTGAGTGACACAAGGGCTGCAACTGGAGCGGGTAGTCAATATTGATATATTTTAATAACTGCAAATTCTCAAAATTCCTTAATCTTCCCTGTAAAATTTTCCACAATATTAGAATAGTGCTTTTTTTACACTTTCTAAATAAGATAAGTTTTTAAAATAGCAATTTAAATTTATTTTTTATGAATTTCAATTCAATTAAATTCTTAAATTGAAATTTATTAAAAAATTATTAATCATTGAACTCATGAAATGTTAGTTGAAAATGTTAAACTTCCAGCTATCACTTTTTTTAATTATTTACTTCTTAATTGAAATACTTTAGTTTATAAAGTTAAAACTAAAATGCAATTTTTTTTAGTGGTTTGATAAAAATATTTGATCGAAGATATTTGTGACACATTATTAAAAATTTCTCGGACAAATGGTTAAATAATAATATTTAACTGTTATTTTACCATATTCAAACAGAACATTTAAATAACAATAAATACGATAGTATTCAAATTGTTAACTCTGAGAAAAAACATTTATTAGCTGCTTTTACCTAATACATTTAAACAACCAGAATTTTATCTCACCAACTAGGCTCACCTAATGAAGCTTAACTTAGTTCTTATAGATGGGTACATATCATAGCCGACAGCGCTAATCTGCCAAATCTCATGACCGGGGGTTCGAGTTCAAACATTGACACCACAATATTTGCTCCGTTCCCTTCAATGCGTGAAGCATTTTCAGTGTTCTGCACTCTCCAATTTATGATCTTGCACTATTCGAATACGATTCTCTCATTCATGCATAGACGACAGCACCATAAAGCTGCTAAACTCTAATGTTTAATGCTCGAAAGTTCAGTTAATTTTCTGTTTTATGGATTTGAAACCATGTTGTAAATGACTAAAAATCAGTATAATTTTGTATTCATGGTTTTCAATCATATAAGTTGTAAACAGTTTCAAAATTGGGAAGTTAAAAATGTTCTTTACCGTTAACTTTATAGTTTATTTGATGGATAGACTGTTGCCGGTTATTTTACCATAATTTTAGATTTAAAATTCTAACGGTGTAAGAAAAACTACTGACTTCTTCAAAATCGACCATACAACTTCCTTCCGGTCTCATGAAATATTTTTTCTTGATTCAGATTATAAATTATGGTTAGGCAGTATGTTTTTGTTGTTTCAAATGTGTTTTTTTTTTTTGGCCGAAAATTTACTAGTCCTTTTCTCTTTCATGACCCTTAAATTCTAAAATTCTAACAGAGTAAGAAAAATTACTGAATTGTCCAAAATCGACCATTATTCTTTCTCCTAGAAAATTATTCCACGTATATGAGCTTATTTTATGTCATTGTATTCAAGACAATTTCTTATTTAATTATAATATAATGTAAATATAATTACTGGGTAATAATTGCTTTTCATATAACTAAGCAAAAAACTCAATCAAATCGAGTTCAAAAAAATAAGAAAGAAAAATATGCCATCACTAATACAAAATTTAATGAAATAAAGAAAATACAACGAATTTAGCAAAGGAATATAACATAATTAGTCACGATTGTCATGCCTCAGTCACTTCTCTTTCGTATCAAATAAATTTTAATCTTCTGTATAATTAGCTTGATAATGAAATAATAGTGTAATATTTCGGGTATTCCATTATCTCGTTTCAATCATGAGACTTACTGGATTACATTATATTTTTACTTAATTTATTTACTTAAGAGTTACATTATTTTATTTCAAGTTAGTTTGCTTAAAAACTGTATTTAACAAAATTTCGAAAGCAAACAAATTTTTCTCTTTTGTCAAATTATATCAATTTTTAAGACCCTTTGCTGTTTTCCATTAATATAGCAGAGTTATTTTAATAATTATTTCGCTAATTTTTTAGGGAATGAAAACAAAATTTTACTCAGAAACAACGCGAGAACATATTTTAAGAAAAATTTTCTTTCTAAGCGTGCTTTAAAAGAACATTAATTAAGTAGTTTGAAATATACATTTTAATTTCATACAAAAGATATAAGGAAAAATACTTTGCGAACGTTTAGACCCACGGAGAGAAAAAACACGAAAAAGTTTTATTTTATAAATGTATATTTAAAACTTTTCTTGCATTAACATTAATTTTTTACGAGCTGTCTGTTTATTTTTAAACTTAACTACAAATTTATGTCTTTACAATTGGAAAAATTTAGCTCAGCTAAAAACAGAAAAGATATCCAACTAATTTCGATATATTTTTTATAAATAGAGCCTTACTTAAGCTTTTGATTTTATTTTTTGTAAAAAGGGGCTCTAAAACTATAAATTTAAAGTAAAGATTAAAAATTCATAAAATATTTTACAAGATAATAGTAAATTTGAGCTCAAAAACCACAAAATCTTTAAATCACGCTAACAGTTCTACAACAAATTCTAATGCATAAATTACGAAATATTTTTTTTCTAGATCAATAACGTAATTGCCTGCATTTTGAGATAAAATATTAAAAAATTTTAAAAATGCAATGAGATAGATTTAAATATATTCCTTAAATATATTCTTAAATATATTCTTTAAAGAAGAATTCTAAATACTCTTATTTAAACCTTGATAAAAATTAACAAACTTACACTTCAACCTTAGCTTATAATTCAAAAAATCGATAACATTATATAAAAGCTAATTAGAAAATTTTAAATAATTCTGTAATAAGCCCTTTTTTTTGTAATGTGTGTTAGCATAAAGAATTTTTCTAAAAATCAACACTCTTAAGAAATTGCATTTAAAATGCATGCAAATTCTGAAATGTTAGAAAATTTAGAGAACAAAACAATTAATAATTCGAAAATTTATTTTTAAAAAGCATTAGAAAAAAACATTTTAGTTTTGTTTCCGTCTGTTTACTTTCAGTTTCATCTGTCAGCATATGAAAAAGCTACTATAACATCATTTCTAAAAATCTGTGATCCAAAACGTTGGAAACTTGGTTTTAGAAAGTTAATGAACCAAAGTTTAAATATGGATAGTAAAAAAAATCATAATTTTCGTCGAAATTACTGATTTTCACCCAGTCTTTAAGGTTAGAAACGTTTTAAACATCTTTTAAATATTTAATAATTTCTAAACTCAGCGGCGCGACAGCCCATAGAGGGCCTAGGCCTACTGTGCCCATCTTAGTTTTCTTGACCTTGGGCTCTGGGGTGCAGGAGCAGATGCTCCGGTCAGGTGGTCAGCCGAACGTGGAACCCCCAGTGTTTAGTTCCACAGCATGCTTGGTACTCATTTATCAACCCACTGAAGGGTTGAAAGGCTGAGTCAACCTCGCCTGGCCCAAGGATCGAACCAGGGACATGTGGTACGACAGCGCGAAGCGCTACCGCTCAGCCACCGGGCGTCATAATTTCTATGCAGTATAAATAAAACATTATCATGCGTCTCAATTAGAAAATACAAGACATTTTAACTAGACAAGATAATTAAAAAATAATTCTCTCAAGTAATTTTCAATCAACACTTAATATCTAATAAACTCATTTTTTTTAAATAAGGAATTGTTAGAGCAAATTAAGTACACTTAGAATCATTATTTTAAGTGACTATGCACAACAAAAGTATGATATAAAAATGTAATATTAATAACATAATATTAATGACATAATATTAATAATATAACATTAATAATATAATATTATTAATTATAATAATAATATAAATTCACAAATTTAAATCGAATTTCATATTTACTTGTGATCACTGGTAATTCCAATAATATATAAGTTTACTTACTGCAATATGTACAAAACCTTTTATACTTTTGAAAAAAGAAAAATTTTGTTGTTGTGTTGGAACACAAGCCATAATTATTAATTCAAATTTTAATTGAGGAATCTATATTCTGCATTTAAATAAGTAATTCGTAATTTTGATTCAGTAATTCAAAAAAACTTGATTGCACGCAACCTTATTAAACATTATAAAAAAATTCTTAATCCAATTATGTTAGATTCCGGTTAGATTTCTAGTAAAAATAAATGAAAAAAACATGCAAATTAGGGGTCTAAAATCAATAAATATAAACAAAAACAATCATTAATTACTGAAGTTGGGTAGAACAAAAACCGGTGAAATATTCAAAAATAAGTTAATTTTTTCAAGAGTGGCTAAAAGGTGTTCTTCTTTTTCTAGAAACAGTCTTTATCCATTATCCTACAAAAATTGCCTTTAGATTGTTTTAATCCTTTATATGCTGCTTTTATCTTTAACAGTGATTGGCAAGAATTAAAAATCACCTCTGTTTTTTTCACTTTAATATTAATTTGACACCCAAAATTAGCACATTTTTTACAATATTATTTTTTTTAACTATTAAAGATTTAAATACAGTTTAGAATCACATATTGTTTCCGAAAACATAATTTTATTTAAAAATATTGATAACTGTGAGTAGCACAGAATTCAGTCAGCTTATTTAGATACATTGCTTAATATAATGATTTAGAAAGAGTCATGAAAATATGCGAGAAGTCAAAGCTATTAATTTTTGAAACTTAATTCCAGACATGCATTCTGAAAATGATAATAATTTTCGATAAATGAATATTGTATTTCTTTAACGAACTCTAAACCAAAACACATTGTAAATTAGATCTTAATCACACGTGTCTTAGTTTTGAGCATTATAATTTCGAAAAAAATGTTTCATCAAAGTAACGCTTTTTTTATCGAAACAATTCATTCCTAAATTTATTCGTTGATTGATTTAATTTTATACTTTAACATTTTTTCCTCAATTAAGAGACTAATAAAAAAAACAGTCAAGCTTATCGAGCTATAATCAAGGAAATTATTCATTTCGCAGTCACCCGCATTGTTGTTATTAGTGTAGGATAACGTTTCTGCATTAAACGGCGAAAAATCTTTATATTTAAAATACTGCATAAATTTTTATTTTTCTGAAGGAATTTCAGCTTAATTGAAAGGAAATCGAAGTTCTTTAAATGAGGTTTTAAAATTTTTTCGGCTGATTTAAATTTCACGCTGGGATTCATTACATGACATAATAATATTTTGATAGGCTCGTGAAAATGTAGATAGCAAAAAGAAAACTTACAAACTCGTTTTAAAACCGAAACATCTTTTGCTGAATATTCATTTATGGTTTAGTATTTTAAGAGATTGCTATGACTTAGTCTTGGAAGTCTGTTACAACATTGGAATTAGTAAAAAAATATTATTATTTCATTATTATTTCATGGAATATTTAATTTAAAAAGTTTATCTGAAAATGCTTACTGGTTTAAAAGATTAAAAGACTGTACTCATTTTGGTACAAGTGTAATATATATATATATATATATATATATATATATATATATATATATATATATATATATATATATATATGTAATACAAGAATTAAATACTTTTGTATTAATAAAAGAACTAAAACTCTTTCGTTTTCATAAAATGTCTTTGTTAAAGAATAAGCGTAGAGAGATTCTATTTTGGGAATTCAAGGCTGAAAACATACCATTGAAATATAAATAGATTTATATTTCAAGGGAAGAGTTATTTTTAGAATCGTTCCCTTTTTCAATTCCATATAAGGAAGCAGAAATGATTTTCCTTAATGCGTAAGGATACAAGGAATGTACAAAGGTGCCTTTTTACTCAAAATCTATGTTGGTATAAAAGGATGTAATACAAGAATTAAATACTTTTGTATTAATAAAAGAACTAAAACTCTTTCGTTTTCATAAAATGTCTTTGTTAAAGAATAAGCGTAGAGAGATTCTATTTTGGGAATTCAAGGCTGAAAACATACCATTGAAATATAAATAGATTTATATTTCAAGGGAAGAGTTATTTTTAGAATCGTTCCCTTTTTCAATTCCATATAAGGAAGCAGAAATGATTTTCCTTAATGCGTAAGGATACAAGGAATGTACGAAGGTGCCTTTTTACTCAAAATCTATGTTGGTATAAAACGTAAGAACGCATTGTTTTGCGTGTCCTTTTCATAATGATGTGATCCAAATAAGCTGTGCCGGAATTGTCCGGAGTCTTGTCCACTCCCCCTCCCGTAGGGAGAGTGGACGTCAACTGTTAGCAATACCAGCCTACATTTAATAAACCTGTTTAGAACGTATGATGGCTTATGACTGCAATTATTTCAAGCTAAATACAACTCTGATAACAGGGTTGGAGCCCTGTTATTACATATATATATATATATATATATATATATATATATATAGCACAAAAAAACAAAGAGAAAAATTCTATTATTATTTTCGTTTTTCTCTTTGTTTTTTTGTGCTATGTTATAGTGATCATATTTAAAGCAGCTTTAGCGCTTGATATTATCTACTATTACCTTACTTCCGTTTTCTTTTTGTTTCCGTTTTTAGTTTGTTTTTGTTTTTTTGTGCTATATATATATATATATATATATACATATATCTATATATATATATATATATATATATATATATATATATATATATATATATATATATATATATATATATATATATATATATATATATATATATATATATATATATATATATATATATTACACTTGTACCAAATTTAAAAATCAATCAAAATTATAAACTTTTCTTTCTAATTATGATTGATTTTTAAATTTTATAATTTATTTATAAATTTGTAATATTTCTGTTACATTTATTTTCTTTCTTCTATTTATTTTCTTCCTTCCCAATTATTATTAGATATGTTTCTTTAATTGTAATATGTATAAGATTGTAAGATTAAAACTGAATTCATAACTTGCTGACCTTATTAGAATATAAAAATTTATAATATTTTACTCAAGCATAAATAAAAATATCAAACTAAAATGCACATTTTTTAGAGAATAAATAAAATAAGCCCCTTTCACGATACAAATTCTTACCTGCCTCTTAAAATTATTTTGTCTTGATTCAGATTAAGGATAGGCAGTATGTTTTTTTTTTCTTGTTTTTTTCAAATGAGTTTCTTTTTTTGATGAAAATTTACTAGTTGTTTACTTTTTCATGACCCTTAAAAATAGATTTCAAAGATTATTAAATAAATCTTTTTCACCTTTCAATCTTTTCTTTCTCTCCATTTAATCCTTTTTAATTCATGAATTAACTTCGATAGATGGTAGTTTTTTTTCCTTTTCCTTTTGTAGATATTTTTTTCTATAAACCTTAATCTTATTAAGATCGCAAAGTCATTTTTTTCCTCAAGTTATTAATAAAGAAATTCACATACAAATTATAAATTAACACTGTTTTTAAGAAGGGTAGCAAGTATCGAAATAATTTTCTGAAAATGATTTTATTGAAACAAATTTAAATTAATTCCAAATAAATTATGTTTAACGATTGTAAATTCGTTCAATAAGTACACTTACGAAAAACATTGGTTAGAACTACCAGAATATGGTAAAATTTACAGTGTTTCTGGCTCCATGGAAATACCAAAATGCTGAGTAATTTTTGCAAAGTGCTCTGGTAATCACTTTGTTAAAACTAGCAATCAAATATGCTTCGTAGTGTGTATTAAAATTTGGTAAATGCGATTCAATTTGGTAGTTTTGTCTTGATACCTTAGAGCGGGGGTCCTCAACGGTATGCCCGCGGGCACCATGTAGCCCGTCGATCGGTCTAGGTGCGCCCGCTGTTTGTGCCCAACGATGAAATATTTCAGTTTTCCATTTTCCAATTAAATGCTATGCAAATACATACTGATGTACTCTGACTCAGTAAAGGCAAAGTACTTGATAGATTTCTACATTTAATTGAAAAAATAAGAAAATTATCTTGCAGCCAAAATTCAAACATTTTTAGAACTAAGAGATCCTCTTTATCTAGCAGATTTGTCTTTCATAACGGACATAATGGAAAAACTAAATAATTTAAACTTGGAGCTGCAGGGAAAGAAAAAGCATAGAGCAAAAATGATAGAGGCTATAAACTCGTTCAGAGCTAAACTAGTTTTACGGATATCACATTTGAAAATGAAGTCTCTTGTGCATTTTCCAAACATGAAAGAAACGGTAGGTGACACTGAAAATGACTTATCAACATTTGTCATCAACCTCCAACTACTTAAAAAAGATCAATTTGAAAAGTGCCAAATAAACGTAACCGTAATAGCAACATACATTTCAGAATTTCTTCAAGTAAAGCGAGAAGAAGTGGAGATAGAAATTGTGGATCTTCAGAATGAAATTATCCTCAAAACTATTATATCAGATGAGAAATTCTGGAATATAGTAGAAGAAAGAAATTCCATTCTTAAAAAGAGCAGCACATAAAATAAAGTCGTTTTTTGGTTCTACATGCTTGTGCGAATCATTGTTTTTGACAGTGAATATCATAAAATCAAAATATAGATACACCTTGACGATTGCTTGCGAGCAGGAATTTCATCATATTCTCCCAATCACGAAGCGCTGGCCAGCGAAATACCATGCTAAAGACAAAATTGACTGTATTCTATAAATAATTTTTATACTTCGTATGTTTTGAAAGCAATTTAGTAATCATTTATTTTACACGAGAATATTAATATTAATTATATTCATATGTTAAATTAACTTTTTCAATTAAATTTTTGTGCCTTATATGAAGTGTGTATTATTACCTATGTCTATCAACTATAAATTTATCTTGAAAAAATAAATGGTGCCCGCCATTCGACCAACATTTTGGTATTTGCTCTTAGGTACAAAAAGGTTGGGGATCCTTGCCTTAGAGCATGGCATGCAAACCACTTATTCGGTTAAATTTTCTTTTCTGTTTTGTGCATTTTACTTAATGTGTGGTAATAAAAACTTTAATTTTTAAAACCTACATTTCCGATAAACCTCTGCATTATGAACAGAATAGAGACAAAATGAAAGTTTTAAATTCCAGATATTTTGTTTTTCATTTATCAGAAATATTTTTTTTACCAGAAATGTCATTACTATGCAGTACGATAAATGTATCAGAATACTCGTGCAGTTTGTTTTTGCATGATCTTGAATTATAATTACAACAATGCCTTAGAGTTACACTGGTACTCATTGCATGCAATGAAAACCACATAAAGAAGATATACATACTACCAAAATTTGTTTGAAATCAGTCTAAATGAAATAAGTGCAAAAATACTGCTCTGAGAAAATGTCATTTAAAATTTTGCGAAACATACTTCCAGCCCAAAAGATCGATTTAAAGAAGCTCTACAATTTTCCTTCTCTATAAGTTTAAACGATATATGTTCTTAAACAAAGCTTACAAACATGAATTATGTTATATCATTTAAAAAAGAAAGAATTTTTTTGAAATAAAATATTTGTGTTTTGCTTAAAAAATTTTTTTTTAAATATTTAAATAAAACATTTTGTAAATGCAGGGGAGTTTAAATAAAACTATTTGTTATTTCAAATATTACGTTTAAAAGACACTAGAACAGAAGTTTTGAATAAAAAACGACAAAATAAATGAAATTCTAATTGGCAGAGTAACATCACTTGAGTCGCATATACGACTTACCAATTCACGATATCGTATTCTTATACTTATCACACAGCGAAAAATATTTTAGAAGAATACCGTACTGATGGTATTCTAGTAAAGGAAATCAACTTAATCCTTGATAAAGCCAAAATATACGGTATTTGAATCAATCATATACCGGAATTTCTGGTGTACCGGATGTACTGGTGTACTGTGCACCGGAATTTCTGATTTGAAAAATATTTTCTGGTCTCAAAAGTTGCCACCGAGAACCACAATTTTAAATTACGTTTATAAAAAAGCATCAAAAGTTGGAGGAGGAGTGTAGTAGTAAAAACATCAAAAGTTTTTTCATAGGAAAAGTTATCCGTATATGTATGAAAACCAGATCTAAAAAAAATTATTTTTCCTGAAAAAATCTTAATATTTAAGTTTTTTTACCTTGTAGGTACCGTAGAATTATGATTACCATACATTTAGTTAAAAAAAAACTGAAAAGTAAATTTAATGGAATAAATTGTTTTCAAAAGATTTCAAGCATCAGGATAAAATTAACAAATTTTACAATTACCAAATTTTTTCGCATACTATAAAACCAAATTTTACTGTTAATTTTGAAAAAATTCTTACCGAAACGTTTGGGCAAAAAATACCAATCTATTTGGTATTCCCATCGAACTAGAAGCACTTTAAATTTGACCATATTCCAGCATTTTTGACCATATTTTTTCCTCAGTGTGTATTACCAGGCTTTGTTTACTGATTCTATAACACGAAACAAATATCAAATTGGAATTTTGATTTATTTTCTTCGTCTGGGTCTCATTTGATCCATCTTGTACAAGTTTAAGCTTTAATTATCACAGACATTTAATGAACTGATATTTCTGTGAGCAAAAAGAGCAACGGAATTGGATATTTCTCGCTTTTCAAAACTTTCATGCATTTTTTGCCAGTTCATTGAGAAAAACTGACTTACATTGTCTAAGAATCGTTCATAAAATTCTCCAGATAAAACTCTCTATTTCAAAATAATTTTAAGTAATTACTAATAGATAAAAAAGACCACGAAAGAAATTTTTGAATATTTGAATATCTGTCTTTTAAAAATTCAACTTCTTAGAAAATTTTCCTCCGATTTTGCTCTAATTTTGAATTTTGCAGCGTAAAATTATATTCCTTAAAATGGTGCAAAAAAGTATATACCTAACAATTCAAAATTTCTTCGACCATTATTAAATAAATGAAAAATAATATATACTTACTAAAAGTTATTTTCGTGCTGAATTATCTTTGGATAAACGAATTTTATAATTGCGTGCAAAAAATTTTCAATTCGTTTAAAAAGTTCTCGAGGTATAGCGAAATACGCAAAAAGAAAATTAACATTAATAGGTACAAACATTGGAGCACGTTCCTGACCAAACTATAGGGACCGTATTTCCCAGATTGCGGCTACCCCCTATATTTGTGGTTCAGGAATCCAAATTCATCGAAAAAAGTTACATTAATTCAAAGAAAATTAGTTTTGCGTCTGTTTTCGTTACTTAAAATATCGTCTTCATTTATTAATTAGTGCATTTGAAGTCATCTCCTCGAACCATTAAGAATAAGTCCTAGAACGTAAGGAACCGATCATTAGATTAAAAGTTATTCAGGGTGGTCTATTTTGTTTTTGAGCACTGTACATCAAATTGTAATCAACCGACTTTTCTGTTTTTGCGAGGAAAAATACTTTACCGAGTTTCAAATAAATTTCACATTTAAGTTAATAATTGTTTTCCGTAAATTAAGAAAAGAACTTTGAACTAATACTCTTACAGGGTAATTTAACGTTATAAACGGTACAACCAGATAGTATTATCCATTATACAACTTAAAATTTTAAGCAAATATATATAAACTATTTTAATATTATTACTTTAGGTAAAATTGTGTTTCAAGCAAAACTACATATTTCATTTTTTTTTTCTTTTAATAAAAATATTATCTCTTTTGCATCTGTTACTTATCATGAATACGATAAAAAAACAAATTACGTATTATTCTAAATTTGTTTAAAACTTATTTCGCCCAAAGGCTCGTTAACTTTCATTTCTGCATTATTGACCAAAATACGTTTTTCTCCAAGTAATTCTTTTTGTAATTCTGACTTAAAGCCAAGAGTACTATAAAATGTATTACTGTGAATGACCGAAATTGGTGATTGTTGACTTCCACCGGTGAATGTTGACAATCACATAAGGTAAACGTGCGAAATATATACTAGGTCTATTTAAGTACATTTGCCTGGTATGCCTTACATCAATGTGTTTTTTAAGGGCCAGTACCACTGCCCAGTATGCATGTAGCCGGTACTCTGATGTTTCTATCCTCAACTGATATTAAAATATCGAATAAATATATTAATATCAATGAATAAGTTAATATCAAATGTTTCCGACTTTCA
This sequence comes from Parasteatoda tepidariorum, assembly GCF_982258835.1. Classification (NCBI taxonomy): domain Eukaryota; kingdom Metazoa; phylum Arthropoda; class Arachnida; order Araneae; family Theridiidae; genus Parasteatoda; species Parasteatoda tepidariorum. Next base: position 8,389,328 of record NC_141765.1, read on the forward strand.
CCAAAACGACTAAGTGATTGTCACCAGTGAAAGTCGACATTCTCTTGATTTCGGTCATTCACGGCAACATCATAAATTAGATTTATTGAAGGATATTATAATATTTTTTAAAACTTTTACATGAAAACAATTATTATTATAATTTATTTTTTGTTTTTGATCCATGCAATATTTTCCCCATTTATGTGATTGAATCAACTTTTTTCATTCTAATTTTCATTTACTTCTGTCTTAATTAAGTCACATCTTTAAGCGTCTGATTAAAAAAGTTCATTCCTAGAAGTAATATTCTACCCACGGACAATTGGAAGGCGTATATACTGTTTTGCATACTTTAATCTTTCTCGACACTTTCCAAGAAGAACGTTTCGGGAAATAAAATAATAAATAAAAAAAATTTCGACAAAATTTCCCAACAGATGAAAGTATTTTTTTTTGTTTAAAAAATTGCTCTAGAAATAAAAAAATTTCGATACAGGGAAAAACTTAATTGAAATTTTTGAACTATGATATTTTTTTTTTATTTACACATTTTTACATTTATTAGTTTTTTATTTACATTTTTTATTTATTAGTAATAATATATTTATTGAAAAACAGTGACTTTTGGATTTTTCACTAAGTTTCTTTTTACAGCGTTAGAGTATTACGTGTATATGTACAATCTCACAAATAAAACTCTCACGTTTGACGATTCAGCACTACTTGAGCTGTATTTCGGTAATTTTGAAAATCATTTCGTTACAAAATCACGTGATTTGTGACAAAGGGCCAACTCTCAAATATATGACGAAATTGTTTCATCGACTCGGAACCTCGTCGCAGTGCGTTATGGGAGATAGTTAACTGGGATTATGAAACTAGAATGAAGCCTAGACGATCGAAAATAAAGCCATAGCACAAGCTGGTCGGGCTGCAAAGTGGGTAAGACATTGGCTTCGTACCAGGATGATCTCGGGTTCGAAGCTCGTTTCAGACATTTGTGTAAGTTATCTCTCTGTTCTGTTTTTCTTATGTTACTTGGGTGACATTGATCCACCTAAGTGGTGTCCACGATGAAGTTAATTATAAAGGAAATTATATTGATTAGGCATTACAAGGGATTTTTTTACAGGAAAAAATAGAAGGACGAAATATTTCTTCAGTTTTAGCGAATTTCATTTCCTCCAAGAAGTAACGATAGTTATTTCATCATTTTCACGAAATTTTTGCTCGTTACATATACCAGGAAATGGTTTCGGGAAAACAAAGAAAATTTCGTGAAATTTGAGCATCCATTCCCTTCAATGTATTGACTAAAGAAAAATAATGAAAATAACTAGATAATTGGAAAATTTCTATCAATAGTTGTTTTATGTAATATGAAAATGATAGTTTTTAACAAAATGCTTAGAAACTGAATGCTTAGAGCTGCATTATGCTACTCTCTGTTTATAATCTTCAAAGTAAAAATACAAAAACTAATAGGGAAAAAATACTGGAATTTGTTGAAAAGAGGATTATATTGCTATTTTAAAAACTTTATTAGCTCATTGTGTTAAAAATTTTCTACTTTCTAAGGTTATTCTGAGAGAAGAAAAGCTCGAAAAGTCGAAAATGGAGTTTAAAATTAATACACCAGTTAAAGAATTTTTTGAATTAGAACACGTGGATAACTGAGAAATTCTTTTTTTAAGAAAAATTTCAAGTGGCTGTGAATACTTTAAAACAAAAGACAGAAAGTAGTCTGATTTAGCATTAAAAATTCCAATTGTTCAAGATAATTATCTGAAGGTTTGATAATTAGACGAGTAAATTTGCTGTGCAATCATTACAAGAAAAACAAACAGTTATAAATATTTTCAAGAAGAAATGCGTAATATAAAATATAAAAACTTTTGTTATTCATTCCTTTTTTTTTATTTTGCGTACTGTACATAATGCTTATTATAGTTATTTTCTGAATAAGAAAAACAAAGGTCGACTATTTTATAATGTAAATTTCAGTGAGAAGAATATATATATGTATATAATTAATTAATTAAAGGTGACTGAAGAAGTAATGTACATTTCTATTAGAATCAAAACTCGAAATTCATTTACTAATTTTAATTTTTTTTTTTGTTCTTCTTAATTCTTTTAGTCACTGAACGTCTGCGATGACTTAATGTTTACAGGCACTGAGCTGCCTTTGTTAAGGACTGGAGTTCAATCCTTAGTAGCGTCTTGAAGCTCGCAGAACAGTAGATCGAAAGGTAACAGCTTGTAAGGCGACCTGTGATTATTACTGACCACATTGTCACAACTATAACATTGATCTCAAAATGTTAACGAATTGTGGATCTCGAATTTCATTTTACTGATGGTTTACATTCTTTTTTAGGGATCTTTTACGTAGCAATCGTTATTTTATGAACAAGGCTACTCATTTTACAGAACGATCACATTTTTTCGATAATGAAAGATAACGAGTTATTTGGAATTTAAATTTTAAATATATTTTACTAACTTTGACTGGAATCTCTGCTGCCGGCCTTTGCCTGTAGTTTCTCATGGATTTTTTGACGATGCAAAGCAGAATTTCATGCAGATATTTTTATGTGAAGCAAACCCAGGAAATAAAAATAATTAATTCCTTACCGCTTTATTGGTGCATCGTAAATTTGCCTCATATCAAATGTGGTTTATTCTATATTTTCTTTATAATAAAATTAGCTTCAAGACACTTTTGTTGAGAAGAATAGAGTAAATCAAATTTTTAAGCAGTTTTTATTTTTTTGTTTTGATTATTATTTTTAATAATGTAGTTGTCTTGGTAAACTGAATACCGAAGCAATTACTTTTCTTTTGCTCATACTTTTCTTGGCATAAAAATCATTAAAGTAGCTAATTTTTTTTAAACTGCACAAAATATTTTTATGTTTGCTAAAAACTGCTACATATTTATAACTTTTACACCAGGATTTAAATAGGAAATTTAATAGGACACAATAATTTCTAAATATGAAATTGAGTTAAATTGGTAATTTTGTAAAATAAAAATATTTTCAGAAATGACAGTTCAAGGATAAACCATAAAATGAAAAAAAAGTACATTGGTACAGTGAAAAACTTAATGTGTTAAAATTTGCCGCTATTAGATGGTGCAAAAAGTGCTAGAGGAATCTACTTCAGTGTTAAAATTTTATTCTAAAATTATAGTAAAATAACTGGCCGCTGTCTGTCCATCCTATTAACCGTAAAGTTTACGGTAAAGAAAAATTTTTTGCTTTGTGTTTTTGAAACCACTTGCAAAAAGTATGGTTATAAAACTATGAGTACAAAACCATATGGTTCTTTAACCATTCACAACTCACATTTTTCAAAAAGTTAAAAAAAAATAATTATCTAACTTGAGATAGGAGCTCGGCTTTTCATAAAGTAATGATCATTAGAGAGTGCAGGACACTGAAAATTCTTCATGTGGTGAAGAGAATGGAGGAAATATTGGGGAGTCACCACTAGTACTTGAACTCCAGTTCTGGCGGTCATGAGATTGCCAGATAAGCCCGCTCGTCTATGATATGCACGCCGTTGCAAAGAACTAAGTAGCTTCATTAGGTGGTTCTAATTGGTGCGATAAAATTCTGGTTGTTTAACCGCATTATATGAAAAGAGCTAATAAATAGTTTTTCTCAAACTCAACAGTTTGATTACCATTTAATTTATGGTTATTTGACTGTTTTGATTAAATATGGTAAAATAACCTTTCAATAAATTCATATTTAACCATTTTTCCTAGAAATTTCTAACAGTGTTCCAAATTAATTAAGCGCCTCCTTACGTCTAACTATGGGGTACAATATACACTCTATAACAAAAAAATCGACGCTCCAAGAAGGAGTAGCCGATTGAAACGAAAATTGGTGGATAGGAAGACAGTGTACAGAATAGTAAATGATTAAAATTTCAGAATAATTGAATAATTTATTGCAGAGTTACAGTAACAAGTTCAATAAGGTGTTGATCTGTCTCTAGCCTGGATACAAGCTGCCACACGGCGTGGCATAGACCGATAAAGCTCCAGGATGGTCTCTTGCGGTATTTCCTGCCAAATTCGATCCAATTGTCGAACGAGGTCATCAACATTCCGTGCCAGATGCAATCACCTTCCCATCATATCCCAGACATGCTCGATGGGAGAGAGATCTGGTGATCTGGCAGGCCAGGGAAGAGTTTGACAAGCTTGCAGACAGTTCATAGCAACACGTGCCGTATGTGGTCTGGCATTGCCCTGCTGAAAAACCAGCCCATGGAGCTGCAAAAGGAACGGTAGCAAAACAGGTCTTGGGATGTCGTCGACGTACCACTGTGCAGTAAGTGTACCACTAATGACGACCAAAGGGGTCCGGCTGTCAAAGGAAATGGCACCCCAGACCATAATGCCTTGTTGAGGGCCGGTGTGGCGTGCAATAGTGAAGGCAGGATCCCCCCTCTACCCTGTGCGTCTCCAGACACGTCTTCGATGATCGTCAGGACATAGTCGGAAGCGGGATTCGTCGCTAAAGACTATACGTCCCCAGTCGGCATCATTCCAGCCTGATCGAGCCATGCACCACTGCAATCTGGCTCGGCAGTGTGCAGGCGTGAGTGGCAGCTGGCGTAACGGTCGCCGCGAGCGTAGATTTCGCTCTCTCAACCGTCTGTGAATGGTCATGGTGGACACTTGTGTTTGGGTTGAACGTCTGATGGTTGATAGAGATGAAGAAGGCGCTGTGACAGCTGCTCGGACAATCACTCTGTCCTCACGCTCTGTTGTAGCCCTAAGTCGACCGCTACCATCCTGACGCTGAACTCTGCCATTTTCCACCCATCCTTGCCAGCATCTTCGAATCGCCGCATCGCTTCGACTCAAATGACGAGCGATTCTCCGATTTGTCCAACCGGCCTCTTTTAATCCAATGATACGACCTCTGTCAAACTCTGAAAGTTGCTCGTAATGAGCGCGAATCCTGCAGCGAGGCATTTTTTAAGTTGTTGAAAGGTAATCTGAATCGCAATCAAACCGAAAGTTTTAACAACCGTTGAAGAACTGCTCCTTATTACGTCTCCTGGATGCGCAGTTCCGATGCGCCAGAGATCAAACTATTCATTCAATGGACACCAAATTTTAATCATTTGCATATCTGTTCAAAATATTCATGCATACGAAATTTCAAAGCAAACGGATGATTGCTTCTTGGTGCGACGATTTTTTTGTTATAGAGTTTATTTACTAGATATTATGGTTCAACCTGCATCAAACGTTGAAGAGTGTACATTTATTCCTTGAATGAATAACAAATTTTCCTCTCCTAATTTCATTTTTATTTTGCTTGTCGAAAGGTTTCTTTTATTAGTCTATTAATCATTCAAAAAATAAATATTTGTAAAACTCGCATATTCCTTCCATAAATATATTTCTCTACATGCAAAGAAATTTTGATAATGTTGCTAATGTTATTATGTTATTTTAAATTCTGTTCACAAAAATCTTGCAATTTGAAGTTTTTATTTACTTGTTTCTATTGCAATTTTATAATTTTATTTATTGAACTCTGAAAATTCTATTAAATACACTCTATACTTACGTAATTAAAATTTTTTTATTCATTGATAAATTTTTACATTTATTAATTCATCAGCTACCTAATCCAATGAAGAACTTTTGATTTTTAGATAGATATATAAACATTCTCAATCATTTTAGTCTCTTAAAATAACTTAACTCCTTGGAAATCATTAAAAGTGCATTATACTATGCAAGTCATTTTCATGTTTCATGAAATAATTAACATTACATACTTCAGAAAGTATTTCAAGTGAAGATTTTGAAAAGTTTAAATGGATAAATTTAGTTACTGCATCAGGTCATCATCTATTTTTCAAAATGCATAGTGTCCTTATTTTTCTTTTTAAAAAGCATTAAATCTTTGTGAAGTTAAAGTTTCACATATGCTAGTTATTTAAAATAAGAATATTTTAAAAGTTTTAAATACATCATTAGAAAATTCCCCAACATAATTTAGAGTTCACAACAGAGAGAGATAAGACAAAAGCATGGTAAGACAAAGCATGGTACAAATTCATTGTTTACGAAAATTAGTGAAGCATAATTTAAATTGCCAACAAAGAAAGGAAAATTTATAAAAATATACATAATGTTCTTTCTCTTGAAACTCGACTGAAAATAATAACAAGCAATGTTGAAGAAGTCGAGGATTATAAATTAAAAACAATAAATTATTTTCAAAATATTTATTTTTTAACTGCATTTTAGCTTATAGATATAAAAATAACATAGCACCAGTTGCGAAAATTGATATTAATGTGTTGATTCTTCTCCAAATTACCTTAAATCTGATTTTTAATTTTTATGCTTAATGATTAAGAAAAAATGCAGGAATACAAAATTTTTAACTATATATATATATATATATATATATATATATATATATATATATATATATATATATATATATATATATATATATATATATATATATATATATATATATATACCTATAGGCCACAGCTCCCCAACAAAGTATAAGATAGCCATGAAATTGCAGTATAATATGCACGTAATTCAGTAGAAAGATTATTTGTAGGCAAATTTTAGAAATAAGACGTCGTAGGTGATGTAAGTGTACGTAAACCTTGTGGGTCGGCGCGTGCATGTCAAAGCTGTGATAAAAGGGTGAAGAGCACCGTAGTTAAAGACATTCGCTGCAAGTGCAAGTGATTTGTTTTGTGAAACATGTCTTCAAGAAATCATTTAGACGACTTTACTCGAGGAAGAATGATTGGGAGGCTTGAGGAGGGGCGTAGTGTGACCAGTATCGCCGAAGAGTTCGGGATCAACAAAAGAGCTGTTTCTCCTGCTTGGAATGCCTTTAAAACTACTGGTACAGCTGTTCAGAAGGTTGGTGGTGGCCGTCCAAGGAAAACAACACCAAGAGATGACCGTTACATTGTCCTCCAGGCGAAAAGAAACCGTCTTCAGTCAGCGAGCGCCATATCTCAGCAACTGTGCACAGCCACAGGACGACAAGTATCAAGATTTACAGTAGCCAGACGCCTCCAAAAAGGTGGCTTATTTGCTAGACGTCCTGAAAGCTGCCTACCTTTAAAAGTTAGCCTTCGGCGGCACTGTTTAGAGTGGTGCAGAGAACACGAAACCTGGACACCTCATCAATGGAGTCGAGTCCTCTTCACAGATGAGTGTCGTTTTAGTGCTACAAGCGATTCTCAACGTCAGTTGATCTGGAGAGAGGTTGGAGCTCGATTTCATCCCAATAACATCGCGGAAAGAGATCGTTACGGTGGTCCTGGAGTTGTCGTCTGGGGTGGCATTATGTTGAACGGGCGGACTGAGCCTCAGATCTTCGACCGAGGTTCTGTAACTGGAGACCGCTACTGCAATGAGATAATCCTACCCCATGTGAGTCTGTTCCGAGGGGCCATTGGACCAGACTTCATTTTTATGGATGACAATGCCCGGCCACACCGTACTGCTAATGTTCAAGAGCTACTGGAAAGTGAAGATATCACACGAATGGATTGGCCAGCTTACTCTCCAGATCTAAATCCCATAGAGCATCTGTGGGATGCATTAGAGAGACGTCTTGTGACACCAGTGTATATATATATTATCAAAGAAGTTCACGAGATAGGTGATATTAAAAGTATGCTTTTTACTAATGGGTAGGTAGTTAGTATTTTAAGGGGCACAATCTGAATTAAAAAGGAATGCAAAGCAAAGAAAGTGCTGGAAAAAATAAATCAAACAAAACTTCTTTTAATTTGAATCTGCACTAAAAATCGTAAAAAAATGAGCTTGTTTAATTAAAAAATTTTCTTTCTACGTAAAATAATTTCTACTTAATCTTGCAAAAGAATGTGTCCGCAACAGAGTTTATAATATTTACTAAATTAATTAAATATGTACAGTCGGCTAAAAAAGAAAAAGATATCACCCTGAATAACTTTCTTTCTAATGATCCGGTTTTCACGAACTCCGGTATTCACCGTTAACAGTGACGTAACGCGAAACACCTAGTTTCGACACCCCGGTCTGGAAATATTGACCACGAGTCGAAAAGTGTATTGTTCATTATTTTTTGACCGTCTATTTCGTAACTGCGGGTTCCTTAACTCGCTGTTAGCTTGCACTCCGATGGTAGATTTATAACATTATTAACAGTGTTTGTTTTTGATTTACATTGCTATTTTTAAAAAAAAAATTCTATTGAAAGAAGAAGAAAAAAGATTGCATTGAGTAGTTAAATTTGTAACACTCTTTTAATCAACAAGTGAAAAATATGTAAAGTTTCGTTTTCCTAACTGACATGTATTGATTAGCGAATGGATCTGAGTTTTATGATTATCAATTTAGATATTTTATTATTATGCATATCACTAAGCCTTACGCAAACATAAAATAATACTGAAATTCAATCAAAAATAATTCATTTCACACAATTATTAAATACTTTAATTTTACACAACGATCAAGGGGATTATGCTAACTTCATTCTTATCATTATTGGCATTTTTAATCTTCTTTTTTCCTCTATAACATATTATCGATAACTTAAACCATTTTGAGAAGAATTTTCTTTTTCTAAAACTTTAAATGAAATCATATAAAACTAACTTTTCAGCTCAGATAATCGTAAATCAGCACATTCCTATTATTCGAAGGAAGCTGTAAATGACTATTATTGTACTGCTATCTGTCGATGATGGAGAGAATCGCCGTCAGGAATATGGTGAATAAGATAACAATTTTTCGTAAAGGCAAATGTCATGATCTGAATAAATGTACCGAAACTTTTAAAAATATCATACTCTTAAACATTCAATTATTTAAATAATTGTAAATGTAAATATAGCAGCTGTATACCCACCAGATGTTATAAAGTAGCCAGGCCATATATTAAAAAAGATGTCAACTAAAGACAGACGTTCTAACTTCATATAGTTTTAAGCAATTAATCTCTTCCAAATGATTCAATTTTTTCCAAATGTTCAACAGATTATTATATGGTCATAAAATTTTAAATTTCTAGATTTGCAAAGCTATTTGATGCAGACTATTGTGTAGTTTAAATTTTACCTCATATCAAAATGTTACATAATATTTATTTCAGCATAATTTTTAATATATATTTAAAATAATGTATAGGTTTTTAATTTTATTAATAGTTTCATTTCATGGATAAAAAATTTTTAAATTCTATTCGCTATCTTCTTATCTAAATATCATATATTATTTTGCCTTATATAAACTATTTTTTATTTTTGGGCAAGATCTATCATCTCGATAGATATCACCAAGCTCTATTATCATTTTATGAATTGTATTCTTCTTTTTTAAATTTCGTATTTCTTTCAAGCATCGATTGTTTTCTTCATTTTTTCACTTTAAAAAATGAATGAAAGCTAGCAAAATTATTTTTAATCTTATTACTTACACTATTCATTTGAATTATTATTGTGGTCACAATTTGTATTATCCAAGATTTTTTCTCAGAGCGAAAAAGTTTTTAAGAGCATTATTATTATTAGCAATTATTTTATTATTAGCAGCAACGACTGCTAATAATAATTTGAGAAATATATAAGATATTATCTTAAGAAAATTTAATTTTCATTTTATTAATAAGCATTTATTTGGTATAAATTAATTATAGTTACATCTATTAATAAATTGACCTCACAGCCCATAAAAAAAAGCAACCGAACATCATAACTGTTTTTTTTTTTAAAAAAAAAACATTAATAAATAAAAAAATAGCCTACTGCGCATGCGGGGTTACTCAACTGGGGAAGTCTTCAGGCTTAATTTACTTAACTCTGGGTCCAACTAACAAGCAGTTACATCCACGGTGAAATGAAATTTTGGAATCTAACCTGGAGTTGCTCTCATAAAAACTGTTTTAAACTGTATATACGGATGTATACGGATTTATTATATTTTCATTTTAAAATATTATTCTACAACTTTTAAATTAAATATGAAGAACACAAATTTTCTAGTATAATCTTTTTATCTACGTCATGTTTATAAACTTTACACCATATAACATGAGTCTAACTTTTACTGTAGACTCATAGGTACATTTTGATTTATGGCACTGTTTATTAATTCAATAAAATCTGTCAATATGTTCTACACTGTAAAAATTCTGGATAAAATTACGACATAAAGTAATAGAACTTTTGGAATTCATCCCTAAACTCTAATTTACCTCAAAATCCATTTTTTCCGTAAATATACGGTAATTTATCAATCATGGATTCATGAATCATGAGATCATGAATTCGAGGAAATCTTAATGCAGTCACCACATAAAAAGTTTCAAATTATCTAGACATGATCTTTAAAAAAATCACTGCATCATAAAATATCAAATTATTTAAAATCGTTATAACATAGTTTCTAAGAACATAGTTTCTAAAACAAACACAATCCTTATTTTGATATCCGAATAAAAGGCTTTTTCTTTCTAAATAAACAAAATGACATTCCATAAATAACAAAGTACTCGTTTGAAAAACCGTTCTATGATTAGAACTCTTTCGAAGTTTGATTTCCTTCGAATATATATTTCATATTAAAACATAGTTTCAATCGTTTGGTAATAAATGTTCAGTTTGAAAGTATTTTGGGTCCCTTGATAACTTCTGCAATGCGTCGATAATAGTTTTCATGAAGGTTTATTCGAAATGTTTATAAGCAAACTGGGTTGTATAAAGTTTAAATATCGGTTATTCAAAAATGTTTCTTCTATGTGAATAACAGCTCTTTGTATTTTACATTTAAATTAGATTACTTTAAATAGAAAACATGAGTTAAAGACAAATATTCTATTTATAACTTTAAAAGTTAGGTTTTATTAAAAATTTAAATCATAATAAATTAAATTTATTAAATCAAAGTAAATGTTTCTTCTATCTAAATAATAGCTCTTTGAATTTAGTATTTAAATTAGATTACTTTAGATAGGAAGGATAAGTTAAAGAAAAATATTCTATTCATAATTTTAGAAGTTAGGTTTTCTTAAAAATAGAAATAACATCCTTATTTTTATTTACTTTTTATTGTGCATGCAAAACATATTAGATGTAGTGTTATCCAAATTAATTTTTCTATGAAAGAGCAAAATTTGTTTGTAGAAAAAAGTATTATTGACGTTAAACCAAACATAGATAAAAGTAATCGTGTCTCACACAGCATTTTTTCGGTAGTATTAGACAAAACTGAATTCTCCAGTTTTTGACTCTTAGATTATTTTAAAGATTTTAAAAAAACTTTGCAAACATTACTGTTCACAAAATACTTGAAATCATCTTTTTCCATAGAAAATATTTAACACGACAAAACTAACTATAATACAAGATGGAAATCATCTTTTTGCTTTAATATGTTTTTATCTTATATGATTTCCACGTAGTGTGATTAGAACGCTTTTATTGGAAAGGTATCGATTTTACCTGAAATAATTAAAACTCAGTTATAGCGAATGTCCAAAAGCACTAAATGGAAATTATCTCTTTTTAACTTCCTTTTATTAAGACTATTTGAGTTTTTTTCGCTATTAATTTGCTTATTTTTTTTAAATCAAAGTAAATGTTTTAACTTTCTTTTAATCATCGTAAACTTGCATTTTTTTAAACCGTAGGGAGTAACGAATTTTTTCACTGAATCTTAGAAAATTACTATATTGCTTCCTAAAGCAATTACCGGAAGGTGGCATTGAATGTGAGATTTTGAAAGAAATAAAGAAAATGCGATAATTAATGCAAATAAGTTCTTCGTAAATTGCTTTCATAGAAATTTTTTATAGCATTGGGAAATCTTAAACTTTTCTTTTTTGTTTTAAGTAACAGATTGTTATTTCCACTGAACAGAACAAATTAGATAACATTACTTGTTTTCGATTAAGACTGTGCTTTTCTAACTGAAAAAATTAGTCTCAGTATTTTTGTAATATGTATGTTAAAATTTGCTTTCAAATTTATCTTAGTTTACAAAATATATCTATGTACAGTCCGCAAAAAAAAACGAATCACCCTGAATAACTTTCGTTCTAATGATCGGATTTTCACGAACTAAATGTCAATCTTAATGGTTCCTGAGGGTAACCTCAAATATGCTAATTAATTAGCGCTAACTATTAATTAAGTTACGAAATCAGACACAGAAACGTACTTTCTCTGAATAAACATATATTTTTTTTACATATTTGGATTCTTAAGATTCAAAATATAGGGGGTAGCCGCAATCTGGGAAATGTAGTCCCCAAAGTTTGGTCAGGAGAGTGATCCAAAGTTCGTACCCCTTAATGTTAATTTCACTTTTTACGTTTGTAGTCATATTTTTAAAACTAATAAAGTAATTCAAAGAAAATTGTGCCCACTCATAAAACTCATTTACCCGAAGATAATTTCATGAAAAAAATAATTTTAAATAATTATCAATTATTTTTTATTATTTAATTAAATTGAGGATGAAAAAATTTTGAATAATAAGGTATGAATTTTTTCATACCATATTAATCTACATATTTTTCAACAGAAAAATCTAAAGTTTCAACTGTTTTTATTGATTAGAAGCTGAGAAAAGTTAAAATTAATTATTTTTAAAAAAATAATTTAGCGACAATGAAGAAATTATTAAATGGGGCGATTGATATTGAAATGTGATAAACTTACGAGGAACTTGACTTCACATGGAACAGTGAATTCCATGTGAAGCGCGCGTAGCGTAAAATTTCATTCATATTTTTTTCGTCAATAATCGTTTGCTAATCTTTTTATTTTTATTTTTTTAAAACTGTAAAATACGGTATTTCTTTTTTAGTCGCCTAAAATTCTATTTGCAATTTAGTAAAGAAATTTGAATAAAACATTTTATTGAATAAAAAACATTTTATTCAACGAATGTCGATTTTTATAAAAGCATGCTTTTGATAGAATATGATTATACACCAGATTGCGCTTATTTAATATGATTATTTTTAATTTTTTAGTTTTTTTTTCTCAATAACTGATACAATTTCAATAATATACATACGTATGAATATATTTGGAATAAAGTATTTATGAATTTCTTGAATATATTTTTTATAAATATTAATAAAAATAGGCAGTAAACATATTTAAGCATATCTCACATCATCGCAAATTTCTCAACATCTTATATATCGTCTTAATCTTAAAAGTAATTTTTTAACCACCTGTCCGGAAGTGTTTCGCAGAACTATTTTGCCAACTATTTCATTAAATTTTAACATTTTTTAAAATCTTATTCTTTACCCTACTACGTTCATTATGTCTTCATTAATATACTAATCAATTTTTTTAGTTCCTTAATTTAGGTTTTCTTTAAAGAATAAAACCTTGTTAAGAAATTGAAACATTCCGTTGTTTAAAATTATTTAATGCAGGACAGCTGATTATTTACTAAGCATACTATTTTATTCGAAAAAATATATAAATCATTGATTGTCCTTTCTTGTTTTGTTTCTTGTGAATTCAACATAGATTATCTAAAATAGTCTTGATGTTTTAGAAGTCACTACAAAGAGTATAAAGATACCAAACACAAAAAGCTGTCGAATACGCAGCCAAAAGTTTTAAGCGTCTTAAAATATCTCAGTATCTTAAATGTCTTCCTAACATCTTAGTCGTGAAATTAAATTTTTAATTATCTGACCATGTGTGATTCATTAATTATTTCATTATATCTTTAACCCTTTCTTTATGAATCGATGTAGATTTTTTTCCGGATAATATACTAAACTATTCTGTTCAATTTTTTGATTTAGCACGATTCGCAGGAAATTATTGCAGTATAATTTGTTATCAGGAAAAATGCCTTATTTTGTTAAGCAGGAAATACTAAAAATTAAAATTTGTAAGAAGATTCCGAAGCCGTGCCAATTTTAGAATCATCTGATTTTTTAAAAAAAGCAATAAAAATACGCAATTTCCGAATTTTTCCGAAAATGAAAAAAATTTAAGACAAAAAACAAGGCAAGAAGGGTAACATACTTTTTACAGAAACAGTGAAAACCAATTTTTCCTATATTTCGTAAAAAGAGGATAAGAATGATATTGCTCCAAGGGACCTACGCAATAATTTCGCTATTTCCAGAATGAAATCTGTTTGATCAAAACATATTTCCTTGAAAATTAAAACGAGGAAAAAATTTACTCTTATTATTTATCTAAGCTTATTCCATTTATTTAATGATAGCGGTATCAAGGTTAAGGATAAGCGATGGAAGCCCCGTTTACTATTATACTATAAATGCATTAAATCATGTAGCTTGAATAATTCATTTTAAGCGAATCATTTAATAATTTTAAGCAAATAAGGGTGTAAAAATAAACTCGATCAAAATATTCCGAAAGTGTACCCGAAAATATATGTAGAATAAACTTTGGAATCGATATATAAAAAATACCTTTTCAAACAACTTCGAGTAGGTTGGAAACTCTAACTTGTTTCAAATAGTTGTCCTTGTAACTATTTAATTTCGATTCCAGGTGTTAGGGGACATTCCATTTTCACATTCGACTTCTGAAATTTCAATTGTAAACGGAATTTTTTTATGTCCTTAACTTAAAAGGCTTGCAACAAAAAAAATTTTTTACTGCATTGATTTTTTTACAAAGTAGTGAATTATTATTTTTTCAATCTAAGAACCTGTGCCTATAACTTATGTAAAACTTATTTTAATATCGAGTGAAATAATTTAATATGTTGTGTAACTAAATAGATAATCCCAAGAAACTGAATCGAAAATATAAAGACTTCATTCATTTAAAAAATAATAGATGATAATGATAATAAAAATAAACATGTTTTGAGCGGCCAATAATAAAAGTCACAAGTTATTCAAGCTTGACAAGTTTTGAGAACGGGCGATTATATTTGAACGCTCGAAACATGTCGACTTTTACTTCCCTCTTCATATTTTTGGAAGCAGTTGAATTTTTATCATCAATTATACTGTTTTACATTTGGGTGTTGATCATTATTTTGATAAGGATTTTACACTTGTTAATGAAAACATATGCATTTTCATATTTTAACAGGATTTATGTGGTCTTTAAAAACGTAAGAGCATCAATATTGTAAAATTTATATTTAACTTTAAAATTAAAATTTTGACAACAGATATTTTGAGTTAATGAAATTAAATATTCCATATTTTAAGTTTTCGTGTCCCTATTTCAGTATCTTAAGGACCTTACGAGTACTGTTTAAAAAGAGAATATCGCATCGTATATATATATAAGAAATCAAAAATAATCATAGTAGCAGTATTTGGTGGTAAATGTTGCTTATCGTAATTGAAGAATATGCTGTGCGACATTTTATGTTGAATTTGCGAACGTAAGTTTCAGAATGTATCGAAACATGGGGATGCTATTTGCTAATCATCTTTATCCAAAGAAAACCATGTAACCTAAATATCTAGCAGAATGAAGCGATTTTTTAGACAATGAATCTTACAATATTTAACATATTATTTCAATATCTTATTCTTAAACATAACATATTTCAATGTCTTTAAAATGCCACTTAACATTCTGCAATTCCTTGAGTTATAGAAAAAAAAAAGAAATATCTTAAATTATAGAAAACCTTGTGAATGTGCATTAGAATTACTATACAATATACATTTTATTTTTCAAGCGCATTTTTTGCCTTCAAACTTTCTTGCCTAGAAGACTCGCTAAAAGCTGTAAAAATGATTATCCCTAAAATTCTATATAGCCATAATAAGTTATGTTAATTTGATTTTAGTATGAAATCCTTGAATAAATATAGCAAAAACAACGTAATCTAAATTATATCCGATAAAAAGTTCATGTATTTAAATTCTAGAGACTTAGAAAATCATAAATAATTTATAAATCGATTCAAATTTTCTTTTCAAAGGAGATTAAAATTTAAAAAAAATTTGCTTTTTGGACAGAAATCAGCTTAAAAATTGTCTATTACCTAGAAACTTCGAATTATTTTCTATTAACTGTTAATTAAACCTCTCCGAGCATTTACAGAACATTATTTCAATTTTTTTTACAGTCAGAGCTTGGTTGCTTAGCAACCCAGTAAAATTAAGCATTCCTCTTTTGAATTATCCAATGGGTTATCTTAAAATATTCATTTGCGCTGGCGACTTTTTTTGGTGGTTTTCTGGACTATCCCCAAACATATAAACCTTTATTGCGACCTAATTTATGACCCAATTTTTTTAAAATTTTGTCTACTCCCCCTAATTCAAGTGTCTGGATTCCAAATATGTAAAAAAAAATATGTTTATTCAGAGAAAGTACGTTTTTGTGTCTGATTTCATAACTTAATTAATAGTTAGCACTAATTAATTAGCATATTTGAGGTCACCCCCAGGAAAGATTGACACTTAGTTCGTGAAAATCCGATCATTAGGACGAAAGTTATTCAGAGTGATTCGTTTTTTTTTTCTTTTTTTTTTTTTGCGGACTGTACAACAACGTGTAACCCAAAAACTATCTTGTTGTGGTTTATTTTATTTAGAAATAACATTTAAATCAACACAGAAAAATAACACATTTTTTTAGCTCAAGAAAGTTTGAATTTTGTTAATATATTTTTAAATTATAGAAATAGAATAAAAAAGGGCTTCTAGAGAATTTTTAATTATATATCTTTCTACAGAAATAGTCTGTAAATTATACAAAATATTAAAGATAACGAAATGGACATAATGACAATTGCGTTATTTCATGCAAATAGATTAAGAGGTTAGAAAAATAATAAGGAAACCATTCGTAAAATTTTCGATCATGAACACTGTTAGATATTTCTCGGAGAAAATGGTATAATAACAATTTATTTAATTTTTATTTTACCATATTTAAACAAAACAGTCAAAGAACCATAAAAAATGGTATTCAATCTGTTTACTGTAAGAAAAACCATTTATTAATTGCTGTTACCTAATACGGTCAAACAATCAGAGCCAAACTATGTCCACCAAATGAAGTCTCATAATTTTTTGCAGATGGGTACATATATAGCCGAGGGGGCAAATCTGTCAATCTCATGACCGACAAAACTGGGATTTGAGTCCCTAGTGTTGACCATAGAGTTGACACTACAACTCTATGGTGTCACTCAACTCTATGGTGTTGACACTACAATATTTCCTCCATTATCTTCTACATATGCAGAGTTTCTATTGTCCGACACTCTTCAATTTGTGATCCTGGGGAATTAGTACATGATACTCTCATTCACGCATAGATGGCAGCACCAAACAGCTGTTAAACTATCTCCAATTTCCAATTGAATTTCTTTTTACGGTTTTGAATCCATGCTAAATGTAATTGGTTAAAAAAAAAACGTATGGCTTTGTTGGGTAAACTGACCAGTGAAGGAACACTTAAGCTTCTCTTGCCTTTTAAAAAATCATAATAATTTCAAAATTCGTAATTTTAGTTAAATGACAGTGTCAACATATTTGTTACTAATTGCAAATTATGTATAAAAATTGTAGAGAACTTACATAATATTGCTTTAAAGTTTTGGAGGTTCAAATTACAAGTAGTACGAAAACCAAGTGAAGGAACAGCTCTTACCAGTGAAGGAACACAATATTTCCCAGTAAAGGAACACTTAATTTTGGTTATTTTTTAATGCTCTTTATGAATTTATATGCCATACAAATATCTAAAAACAAGCCTATTCTTGAAATTATTACATACAAATACTTGGAAAATGTTAACTTTCTTTTGTAATCATGAATTAAAAAGTAAAGTGTCAACATATTAACCCGTTAACGTCCAACTTAATTCAAAATTGAAATTTTTTTAAAAACTTTTAAAATTATGTTCTAAACACTTAAATTAGATATAATATGCAATTAAACTCCTTATGGGTTTACTCCAAACCTTATGGGTTTACCTTTAATGTATTGCTTGAAGTAATGATGACCGTAAAATCGAATTATTCTTTCATCAATAGATAGATGATTGTCAAAAATTCCCCATTTCTGAAAGTTTGCGTTCATTTCTGTAATTAATTTTCGAATTTTAAAAGCTCTGTCATTTGTTTGGAACTTAGCTTCATAATTATCAGCAAAAGGAATCATAGATTTCATTTCTAAGTATCTGTTTCTAGTCATTGACTTTTTTGCTACAGGAACCCTTAAATCTTCTTCATCTGACCAATAGTCACGTTCACTTGATAGTGTATGATATCTAGAGAAGATCAAAAAACCGATAAATGTTTTTTGTTCTTCAGTTGTTAAGGAAAAATCTGGTTTGTTTTTCCATTGTTTGGCATATTTCTCTGTTTCTGTTAAAATATGCTCCAAATATGTCGGAGACAAAAATTCTTCAAAAACTTCTACGGGCGATAGACCCTCTAAGATGCTTACAGTTTTTTCAAAGTTTATTTTTGAAAAATTACTTTTATCAGAAAAATTATAGTTTGACGGAACTTTTTTCCAATCTGCTATTAACTCTTTTTTACCTTTCTTACGTGTATTTGATCCTGATTCCGAGAAATTTCGCTTTTTACTTTTGCTTCATAAATCTTTCTCTCTATGATCATCATAGTTTTCATAAGGCATAGAAATTTCAATACTACCTATAACGTCTCTTACAGATGGGTCAAGAGTTTCAGTGTCATCAAGACCTTCATCTGTTAATTCATTTACTCCAGGTGGCAAAGCAATCATTTCGGACTCTAATTCCTCCGAAAATAGATATTCTGCAGCTTCCTCGGCGGTTCTAAAAACTTTTTTTCGTGACATCTTGAGCACTTATGAAATAAACTAAATATCAGAAAATTTAACGAATCTGTCCAGCGTCCTATTTTTAGGACAGTATTTTAAATTTGTAATTAAAAGTAATAAAAGTAAAAATAATTTTAAAATGTTATAAGATATCTGTTAATAGAATATCTGAAATATAAATTCTGAAAAAAATATTTAAACGTACCTTAAAATAAGCTCAGTAACCTCTTCGTACGATTACAATGAAATTCAGCAAGAAAAAATCATGAAAATGGCGAAGTTTACGTGTCTGCAGCTGGCTAAAAAATGCTTCAATCCGGTTCAAAACGGTTTAAGTAAGTAGGGTGAAACCATTACTTTTCAGGGGGTAGAAAAAGAATAGGCGAAACATTGAATAGCTTTATTTATAATGGTGAAAATGAACTGTCCTATAACTATGACGCTGGGCAGAAATTGGTTAACACATACTGTTCATTCACTGGGAAATCTATGCCCAGTAAAGGAACATGCCTGTTCCTTCACTGGTTAGAAGTTGTTTTTTGTTTTTTAACATATTTTTGATGCATAACATCACTAAAGGTACAAGAAAATTAAAGTTTTTCTTTCATTTTCATTAACTTAGAAAAAAAAAAACCAGTAAAGGAACACTTGTTCCTTCACTCGTTTTTCATCACTTGGTAACCCAGTAAATAAACACCCTCTTATCTCAGTACCAGTTTTAAACAGTTTCAAAATCGTAAAGATAAAAAATGCTCTTCCCTCTAACTTTACGATTAATCGGATGGGAAGACTGCTGCTGGCTATTTTTGCATAGTTTTAGAATAAAAACTCTAACCGTGAAAAAATAAAGTTTAATAATTGTTCATTAATTTTTGAAAATTAATGAAGGAGAAATATTTTTTTTAAAAATAACAAAAGATTGCGTTTTCTTTGTTAAGAAAAAAATTTAAATATTAATGCCACAATTCAAATGTTGTTAACACATGTCTACATTAACTAAAAAATTTATTCCAAAAATTTCTATCATTTGTATGATTCGTAATCATTTATCATCTGAGTTAACATCTGAATTCAAAAGATATTCTACGTAAAAAAATGTTTCTGTTCTGCAATTAATATTAAAAAAATTTCCTTCTTAACATTTAGAAGCAGCGATTATTTGTTTGCTACCAAACAAATGGCGTGAATTTTTTGGTGAATTACAATACTAGAAAAGACAATGTAAAATAAACTTTACAGTTCGTATTATCACACATTTAGTTAGAAATACTAAACTGAAATGCAAATCTAACCAAAGAAATGGTTTTTATGCCATACCATTACCAAATTTTACCACACTTACTAAATGTTATCACATATTATAAAACCATATTTTACTGCTGATTTTAACAAAATCATGACCAAAGTGCTTCGGTAAAAATTACCGAGCTTTCTGGTGTTCCCATAAAGCCAGAAAGACGGTAAATTTTACCATATTCCGATGGTTTTGACAATGCTTTTTTTCTCTGTGTAGGATAAAAAAATATTTTATGAATTAATAATATTTCTCTTAATACTACTCTGATTGAATACTTACTGTTGCAAATTTATCAAATCATTTTTTTAATCTAAAGAATTGCTGAAACAAGATCTTGTCGATTTTAACCGTAATATACTTTTATTTGTTGGATAAAATTAGTTCCTCGCAGTAATGAACTTTTGAAGTACTACGGTTAGAAAGAAAACCCCTCTAATAACTCCCAAGGAAAAGATAAATTCCTTGATTGAAGATTCTAGTGATTCATGATAATTTCTTATTTGATCTAATTACTTTGAACAACTCCGATTTTCTGATTAACCACCAAAGGAAAAGAATAAATCTGAGTTATGAAAGTGTTGTGCGAATAATTAAATTATACAAATGCGGAATATTGATAATTAATCGTTCATATAAGCTTTTTATTTATCTCTTAAATTGCTTGATATTTTATATACACTGATAGAAAAAATGGTTGAATAACAATTTATTTAATTGTTATCTTACCGTATCCAAACAAAACAGTGAAATAACCATAAATAAGATGGTAATCAAACTGTTAAATGTGAGGAAAACCGTTTAGTAACTGTTTTTACCTAATGTGGTTAAGCAACCGGAACTTTATCGTACCAACTAAGCCCACCTAATGCAGCTACTGTTTCTTCCACCTGCTTACATATTATAACCGAGAGGGCTATTCTGTCAGTCTCAAGACAGATGGAACTGGGGTTCGAGCCAAAGCGTTGACACTAAAATATTTCCAACATTCTCTTCAACACATGAAGAATTTCCTGTGCCTTGCACTTTCCAATGCCCATTACCTAGCGAAAAGCTTAGCTTATATGTCTAGGTAATTTTTTTGATGGTTTTGAAACCATGATAGTTGTAAATGGTTAGAAACAGTACAGTTTTCGTGTTTTTATAACCATACCTGTCGTAGACGGTTTTAAAACAGTAAAGGTAAAAAAAAATTCTTTAACGTAAAGTTTACGGTTAAACGGATGGACAGCTGCTGGTTATTTTACCGTAATTTTAGAAAGAAAGGTCTAACCGTGCAATATTTGGTATATATAGAATAATTTAAAACTATCTTAGCAAAACACTTTCCTTTCGACGAAATTGCTGTTGGAAAGAATGAAACCAAATTTTATATTAAGGTAGGTCAGTGTTTCCCAAACTTATGACTTTTGTGTACCCTTTCTAAATTTTTCGTCTGTGTACCACTAATAAAAAAATGAATGTATTTTTAACTATAAAAAAAATGCACAAAAGTGTAAAACCACAACTGGCTGTTGACACCACTAATTATTAACTGTTAACTCTGCAAAAAAATAGCCAATAGAAAAATACGTTCATGGCTAGCTTTGTTTTTCGATAAAATTTTTTGAAACTTTCGTTTGTTGCAAGATATTTCGCATAAAAACGCGTACCCCCACTAAACTGTTCTCGTACCCCTGGGGGTACGCGTACCACACTTTGGGAAACACTGAGGTAGGTAATATGAAATGTGCGCTCAATACTAGAATTAAAAAAGGTTATACAGTTTTCAAAATTATAAAAAAACAAATGCTCGAAATTTTTAAATATCTACTCCTGGATACTTTTATTCATCAAAATGCGTTCCCCATAAAAGAAAATTAAAATAGATTTTGAAGAATATTGTTAGTATAAAAATGGCAGTACTAGGTAGGCAGGAATAAAAAAAGTATTTCAATAATTTTATGAATTGAAATACTTTTTTTATTCCTGCCTACCTAGGTCTACTCATGGCGTTGTCAACGACTCAGGTCTACTCATGGCGTTGTGTATATTATTGATTCATATATTTTTTATATTTGTTTATTTGAAGCAATTTTAATTAGTTAGAAAACTACAAAGCCCTAAATTGAAAAGGAAAAATGAGCTATTTTTGGATAATTACCCTAGCAATCTTGGCCCCAGTTGAGCTCAAAATTTGCTCAATATAGATCCTATATGAACATGCTCTGAGGGACCTATATTGGGATGTCCAGATTTCTTAATATTGCAGTGTCAGTATCCGCCTATATAGGGTCAATATGAAAATATTTAGGAAAATATTTACCCCGACCTGCCCCAATTCAGGGCATACGGGTAAATGTTTATTAAAACCAAGTAAAAACAGAAAAGAACATAAAAAGTAAAAAGTGCATAAAATACAAGAGTCATATGCCAACAGCTGGGAGGGCCACCATATAGTGCTTAAAGCCGACGGCCCACTTTTATACTGAGCCAAATTACAATAGTATTGAAGACCCCAACAAAGTTACAGAGAATACAGTATGTGTTACAATACATAATTAGTAGTTACAAGATATAAACATCTAAAATAAAACAAGACAGTTAAAAATATGAATACAATAAAAAAAAAACTTTCTTCTCTTTTCCTTTCCCGTCCATTTTTGTTGATAAAAGCGCTAAAAGCGAATATACAAGTGAGTAAAAACATCAAGATGAATTAAAATTAGCGTTGAGGTGATAGAACAGAAGACCAACGGAGTCCCCCAGGATGCTCTAGTTTGAAAAATATAAAAGGGGAATGACGCGTTAAAATAGAAGTGGATTGGCAGTTCAGGTATTGAGGGGAGACATCAAGTCAACCTAAGTGTATAGGGTCCATCGGATCGTCCATTGTAATGGTATCTTCTAGTGTGCTTTTAATAATTTCTCTAATGATTTGTTGCTGTTGTTTTGTTCTGCACCACTTTTCGATTGGTTCCCTGATTTTAATATGATTCCCCCGGAGTGTCGAAAATTTAGGACATTCTGCAATTAGATGTTGAACCGTTTGGCTTTTGCCGCAGTATTTCCAGCTAGATGATTTCTGAAAAAATCTCGATTGGTGTTCTCCGAACACTCCGTGGGCGGTATAGAATTGGTTTACGTAAAAGTCAAAATTTAAAAGTTTATCGCTGACTTTTGGAAAAAACTTGTTGGTATGTCTCCCGTTTGATGAACGGTCCCACCTTTCTTGCCATAAATCTCTGCTGACCTGCCGTAGTTTATAATTAAGCTGTGGTCTTGTAATAGAGTAGTAAAAATCTACCCCACTGAGCAGAGTGCCTGCTTTTGCTAGAGCATCCGCTTCCTCATTTCCAGCTTCCCCCGAGTGAGCCTTGATCCAGTTGAACCGGTAATTCCTGTGTTGAATAATACCTTTAATGTTTTCGACTATAATGTCCCTTGGTGTGGGATTCTCTAGGGCCTGTAATGAGGATTTGGAGTCCGAAAAAAGTACTAACTCTTGTATATCTGCCTCAATTGCCCAAGAAACAGCCAGGTAGATGGCGGTCAGCTCAGCCGGGTATATACTTGATTCGTCATTTATTCTGACAGACTGTTGGTGTATAGTTTCGCCGTTAAGTTTGACCAAGAAGCCACTACCAACTTTGTATTCATATTCGTTGGTTTGGAGGTTAATTACCTGCCTTCTGCTTCCGTCCCCCGTCCGTGTATATTTCGTACCCTGTTCCGCTTGGCCCGCTGTATCCCGTATTAATAATCCTTAATTGAGTTGGGTCGTAAGTACAATTTGTGGGCGGGGAATATTCGTTCAGGTATTTAATCTGATAATCGTTATCGAAGGTATCCTGATTATTGTTATTCCAAAATTGTTTCTTAATTGCAATGGATTGTCTAATTGTTAGGTCAATTGGTGTAATACCTGCGAGGATCTGCAGTACCTCCGTACTAGTGGTGAAGTAACATTTAGTGATGTTTAACAGGGGAATTCTTTGGATGGAAATAAGTTTCTGATTAAGCTTAACTTTATTTGCATACCAGACGGAGGCACCGTATATAATCTTTTTCTCGATAGCTTGTTTGTAGATGAGTTTAAGAATTGCTGGGTTTAAGCCCCATGTTGCTCTACTGTATTGATTGATTTTATCATAAAAGACGATGATCTCATTCTTTAGGTTCTCAAGGTGTGGGATCCAGCTTAGCCGAGGGTTCAGGGTGATCCCGAGGTACTTAAGGGTCTTAACATTTTTAATATATGCACTGTTCGTGCCCTCCATTTTTATGCACGGGAGTCTACGGACACATTTTGTGTTCTGGGAAACGTAATTGCAAAGGTTTTTTCTGGTGCGAGTGCTAATTTGTGGCTCTTGGCCCAGTCTGTCAGGTTCTCAATAATAGTAGAGGCCTGGTTATCTAGTTGATAGAGTATTGAGTTTTTAGTTAAGAGAAAGATATCGTCGGCAAATGCCAGCAGTTTGCTATTGCTAAAATTAAAGTTAGTTAAAAGCGAATTGATGAGGATGAGCCAAAGAACTGGTCCTAAAGACGAGCCCTGGGGAACTCCAATATTGGTTGAAGATATGATGGTGGTATCATTAAAATTAAAACCAACAGAGCGATGGTGTAAAAAGTCATAAACAATTGCCAGTAGTGAGTCGCTAAGATTAAGATTGTTCAACTCCCGCTTCAAAATGTACCAATTTGCTGAATTAAATGCGTTTTTAATATCCATGGCTATGCCCACGGTATGACAACCCTCCAGTTTTGATTGCTTAACATAGTCCACTAATGTTCTCAGTGCGTCTTCGGTTCCCCTGCCTCTCCTGAAGCCATATTGATCTCTATGGATTACATTATTGATTTCTAAGTGGTAGGTCAGTCTTTGCGTAATGAGTTTATCCAGGATCTTGCCCAAGGTAGAGAGCGGGGAAATTGGGCGGTAGTTTTGTGGCCGGGTATGATCTTTCCCAGGTTTTGGGATTAAGCAGATCAATGCAATCTTCCAGCTATCCGGGAAGGCTCCATATTGCAGACATTTAGTTAAGGACCCCTTTAAACCAAGTCTTGTTACAATAATAGAGATCCTTAAAGACTTCTGAGGGGATCCCATCTGGACCAGGAGCCTTGTTTGTTTTCATATTTCTCACAACGTGTTCCACTTCAGCAGTTGTGAAGTGTTGAACCGGGATGTTTTTAATGTTAGGTTGGATGTCAGGGTGATTTACATTTGGAAAGTGGTGGTCCAAAATATTTTTAATTGAGTCTCTATAGTTAGTGGTGGGGGTTCCATCCTGTTTAACAGTGAGGTTGTTAATCTGCTTTCTTATATCGATACTTTTACTGCATTTATATGGCTTTCCAAAGGCGGAGTTCATAGTGAGGTTGCTCAGGTACTGTTTGATACCTTCTCTTTTATGATACCGAATCATTTTGCGGTATTTTGCCAGATTATGGTTGTATTCCGCTCTATATTTGGTCCTCTCAAGGTTGTCAGTTTGTCGTTGGAATCTCCTGCGCAAAGCCCGAACTTTCTTCCTCATAATAGTAAGGGTTGGTGTCCACCATGGTTTACTACCCTCCCCGCTATTATTCCTCTGTTTATATTTATGCTGCTTACAAGACTCGATAATTTGCACGGTGACCCTGTTTATAAAATCATTCAAGCTTTCCCTGTCGGTTATTAGGTTGGGATCATCAGAATCAGCAATGTAAATCAGGTCGACTTTTAAATTAAGCCAGTTTAATCTATTATAATGAATGCGATTAGGTCTAGTAAAGTTTAGGTCAGGGGAAACAATAGGATCTGCTTTAAAGTTACACAAGATGAGTTCATGATCTGAGGCTGTAATGTGGTCCATCACTTGGTAATTAGTGAATTTAGCGTTGTTCGCGATCGCTAGATCTATCAAGCTTTTACTCTGTGCAGCAAAGTAAGTTGGCGGGCTATTGGGGTCGTTAAGAATAAAGAGGTCGAATTGATTTACGAACTGGATAATGGGTTCCGAGAGGTGTGTGATGGAGCCTCCCCAAATAGGACACTTGGCGTTGAAGTCCCCACATATGAGAAGGTTATAATTTGCGTACCGGGAAGCCATGGATTCAAGTTTAATCAAATATGGTTCAATGGCGTCACTGGGCGAAATATAAATAGATATAAAGATGTGTCGCTCAGATTGGTATGTGAAACCAACGGCCTGTAGACACTGTTCGCTAAGAATTATATAGTCGTCGAGGTCATGTCGACATACAAGAATAGCGGCTTTTGGCCTAGAGTTGGTCGCGTAGATCTTTAGTTTACTCGTAAAATCGGTTATAATACTCTGTTGGTTAAAATAAGGTTCATTTAAGCTAACCAGATCAAATTTTGAGTTTAAAATATCATGAGTAAGTTGAATGTTGACAGCCTTGGAGTGATGGAGATTGAGGTGTCCGTAATTTAAGTTCGATTGTTGTTTTGTCCCCATAGTTTGTTCGCTTGATTTGTGTTGCCCTGACCTGTTCTAATTGTTTGCATATCTTATCGAAGGGGCTGTGTGCTGTATTATAGTTTGTTTTGAATTTCTTGTTGGCTGCGATGCATAGTTTACAAGATTCTTGACCATTGCATTCCTTATCCTGGTGGCCGACGGTTGAGCAGGTTCTACAGACCTTATCTAGAGTACAGTTCTTTGCTATGTGTCCGAGCTCCGCACAATTAAAGCATTGCTTGATCTTAACGTGCTCCTGGAAGTTGTATCTCCTCCATCCTATGTTTATTTTGTCTAAGTTCATAAACTTCTTAAAGGCGTTCGGTTATACTTCGATAACCCAATTATTGCGGTCTCCACCTGCTCGCAAGGGGAATTTGATTTCGAAGTCTTCTCCATAAATAAGTTAATTCTGGTTTATGATAGCATCTGTGATGCTTTCTCTGTCCAGGTCTCCATCAACCCCGTATATCACTATTGATGGGTTCATCAGTTTTGGCTTCGATATATTGTACTGTTCGGTGACTTTGTTCAAATTCGTGTTCTAAAATCTGAAGTTCTCTGTCGCTTCCCGTCTGTATTAATATTCCCCCATCTTTAATTTTTGTCATTCGCTTTACGCCTATCTTCAGTTTGTTCGGGTCTAGCACGCTTACAACATCTGATTTTGTCTGTTCAGGCCTCGCATCTTTCGAGTTGGGTCTGATAATAGTGACATACTCCTTGGCTCTCACCTGCCTTGTAGCTAGTTGTGCCTGCTCTGGGGCTCTTTTCAGTGCTCCTGCGCAAGTTACCACAGTATCCTCCGCAGCTACTTCGATAGCATTTTCTGTAATGTCCAGCTGATCCGATGCCCTGTCCAGCTGATACTTCATTACGGCCAGATTTGAGTCCTGCCTACTAATCAGTATCAATAGATCTGCTATCCCTCTCAAGATCTCTGCTCTATCCGCCTGACCTATCCTGCACGAACTCTTAAGTAAGGTTTGGAGTTAAGTAGGATTCTGTCTTGTATTACCATAGCGTCGGTCATGAAATGCACCTCGTGTGGGTTATCCTCAACTCCATTCTCCCGACTGACAACCATGTCCAGCCCGTCATCGTTAACCCGGACTGTTGGGTCTGTTGAAGACATCCCCACCAGTAACGGGAGGATGCTGGTTCGTTAACCAACAGTAATAGTTAAAAGAATCCCCAATTCAGCAAGAGCGAAAGCATAAATACTAAGTTAAAATGGTAATATCAGTGCAAAAATATATAACTAAAATGATCAAGATTAATCAAATTGCCAAAAAAAAATACAGGAACACCTAAAGCAGGGATGGGGAAACTACGGCCCGCGGGCCAACTGTGGCCCGCCGGTAGATTTTAACCGGCCCGCGGACAGAATTTTAACTAGCCGATCAGTGGCGAATATATCTACTTCGTTTAAAACTATTTTTTTTTATTTCTTTTTTAACAAAGTACTGATGACCTTTTCACTTTCTTTATTTTTGTTCTACAAAACATAAATTAATTAAAATAGTTAGCACAAACAGCTTTAACTGGTAAAATGTTGAAAGCAAAAGTTCTTTATAGAATAGCTGTAGATTAGCTCCAACTAGTATTTGTCTCTCTCGAGGAGCAGACATATGGAAACTAATATAGGTGAATTGTACTTCACATGAGGCTGACTACGCGTTTTAAGTTCCAACGAACGGATTTTTCTGCCGGCTCTAGTTCTAACATAATTTACTGCGTATGGAAAGGTTGCACACATGTAACGTCATTGCAAATAATGGTGAAATTATTAAATGTATTAAATGGCTACTGCCTTTTTGAGTTATTTGCAAACATTTTTTATCCCAAAATGGCAACTAAAAAATATTTAGAAAATGTTAAAGTCCAAAAAAAAAAAAAAATTTCCTTTCCCTTCCTTTTATTTCCCTTTTCTTCCCCTATCTTCCCTTTTTTTGTGGGAAAGGGAAAAGCCCAAACATTAAATGAAAAAAGTTAAAGTCCAAAACTAATAAAATAAAATACAATAATACAATCGATAACGGTAAAAGTTAAAATAATGGTAATGAATAAAAACGAGTAAATCGGTGTTATGACAGAGTACTTGAGGAAAGGTCTCTTAATCAGCCTCAAAAACGCAATACAGATATAGTTCCTTGAGAGCTTTGTTGTCGACTCCTCAAGAAATCAAAGAAAAGTCAATTTGTAGACATCCAGTCAATGCACGATATTGACATTAATCTGGTGGTAAGTTCAGATAAACTGTGGATCGACGATTTGGAGACGGTCCCCCAAAATTAGAACTACTCAATTTGGGGACGACCCCTTAAAAGATGAAGATACAACCGCAATTTGAAGCCAACTTCATATAACTTAAAAATCCGCAATTTGGAGACGGTCCCCAAAATATACAAAATTAGTCAATTTGGCAACAGTCCCTAAAAATTTTGAAAATCCTCAATTTGGGCACGACCCCCAAATCGATATCAACCAGGACAAAATGGCGAAATCACAAAAAAGTACACAAATCAACTGATATCAAGAGGGTGGATGTTGTCACTCACTTGTTTTACTGCGTAATCCATGTATTAGCACCGTACACAGTAGAATCGGTAACACAAAACTGGTAGAGGGCGATATTTGGTGACTGTTTAATAAGGTAAACAATCACCGAAACATCACAGCATTCTCAGTCGCCATCTTGACGGATATTGAACAAAAACTTCTAGCACACTAAATATAACACACTACACCACAACATTCATTACACGACACTATATCATCACAAATTAGAGAAATATCACAAAATATAATCGAAAATCACATAAATACCAAAAAATTTTACTTAAATATCACTTGTAAACAAAAACACGACCATCATCGGCATCCCTTATGTGCTTACCTCATATAGGGTCAATATGGGATCTTTATTGTCTGAATAATGATTATAAAATATAGGGTGAATCTGATAATTGTATATCGGACTGATATTGGTTGTAAAGTGGCAGTAAAATATTTTGTGAATCGGACTATTTTATATCGGGCCCATATTGGAAAATATCGGCCCTTCGAGCCCTCAATAGAGCCAAGGTTCATGAATTTTGGTCCAATGAGAGCCCAAGTTATTTTACTACTAGGGTATGATCATATTGCTGATAATAAAAAATCAACAATTATTTTGGGCAAAATTAGCTTCCAGAAAAAAAATATTAAAAATTTAACTTACATTGTTTAAACTTATGTTATATAACATTGCAAAAATTTCAACATGAATGCTTAAAAAAAAGTATTTTTAATTCTGTCTATGTAAACTTCGGAGGCTGTAAAATAAAACATAGGATTCTCACAAAAACAATGTTTAAATGTCTATTATTTAAACTTGAATTAAAAAATTATTTTTTAAATTTTCCTCATGAATTTTTCTGAAAATGATTTTAAAAGGACAATTTAAGTTTAGTTTTATGTAAACTCAGATATCTGCATAATAGAACAAAATATCTTGAGTTTTCATTTGCAAACATATCCAACTTTCATGCCAGTAAATAAGTGCTTCAAAGAAAGATTAGATATTTTATGTTAATAGCAAACAAATCTTATTCTTTCAAAAGTGTCTTATATAAAATTACAAATTAATTAATATTTTGAATATCATTGATCAATCAATTTAATTCGCTATTTAGCAGAAGTTTTAAGTAGATTATTTAATGTCATTTCGCATTTGAGCTTTGAGTTTCGCACGCAGACCAGTAAGTGGAACATATCACTACTAATGACATAAGCATGACATTAGAACATGCCATTTAACAATAATCTCGACTAGCCACACAACGCTCATCTGAAAACTTTTTAAAGTAAACGTCTATTTTATAAATGCGAAACAAGTCTGGAGTCATTTTTCGAGAGCTACATTTATTATTTTCAATGTATTATTGTGTTACTATAACATGGATTCAATTAAGAAAGTTAAAATGGATAGCAGAATTCGGCGTATTTTAAACATGTTATGATAAGTTAGCCTTGCACGTCATAATACAGTTGAGATTTTCACTTTGTTAAAGAATAAAATTTAAAAAACTTGTTTTGAGCAGTGGTGTAGCTTAGGGGATCGAGCGTCCGCCTCCCAATGAAGTCAACCGGGTTCCCAGCAATGGCTGATCGATAAGAATTCCGCAGCCGGGTCGCACTGACTAGAGTGGTGACGTGCTCATGAGTTAGAATCACGGTGCTAATGGCTTAGAATTCCCTTTCCATCAGACTGACCATGGAAGGTTTTCGTGGTTTTCCTCTCCGTGTAACCCAAATGAGGGTTAGTCCCATCAAAAAGTCCTCCACGAAGGCAAAATTTCCCCCAATACTCGATCCCAGAGTTCCCTTGTCTTTTGAATTGGGTTGAAAATTACAAGGCTACGGCTTTGAACATTGGCAGCAGTTAAGCTCAAAATTGGGTCGGCTGTTCAACGAAGGTTATAAAATATAAAATAAAATAACCTGTTTTTTAAAAAAATCATACAATTAAACTCCAAGGCTGTTTTAATCTTACTTTTACTTTTCATAAACAAGTTTAAATTTATGAAATATTTTTTTCATCTAGTAAAAATGAAGATATCACGTATAGTATAAGTAATACAAAACTCGACCATCTGTTAATTTAGATAAAAAAAAATGTGTTTAGTTTTAAGATATACGCTAATGGTCACGTCATCAGGATATGGGTTTATTAAGATATGGAAAACGGTGAATCTTAAGTAGACTGATCCGGTCACGAAAAAGCAAAACTAAGTAGTATTGCGTGCATTTAGTAAAATCATTCCATTTCTAATTATCTGAGGAAAGATATTTCTTTAATGTGTTATTTGTACAAAATTGTCTAGCAAAAGCTGGACGATGAATGCTGATTATGTGATGCAATTTTTTTGGTGCATATGCTAAGCGTTAAAGCTGATCAGACAATCAAACAATTGTTATTTTAAAAAATCAATTTTATCTGATCTAGCATTCGTATGATTTCATTGTAATGTATTAAAATACAATTATTTAGAATAATTTAGTAGAAAAATATTGAGAATAATTTAGTATAAAAATATTTAAAATAATTTAGTATAAAAATATTTTGAATATTAGTAATATTTAAAATAACAATTATATTTAAAATATTAATATCATTTAGAATATGAATAACTACTATTTTAAATATGTATGTAGTGTGTTAAAGTGTAAGATAGTTTTAAAATATGAATAATCGATAATTTAGTTTTTTTTTCAAGTTTACCCCATTAATAATTAAATGTTTGTTGAATTAAAAGAACCTCTTCTACGGAAAAATGCATTATATAACTGGTTTGGATGTATGACTTTGTTAAAATGATTTTTTTTATAAATATTTAGCACCTCATCATCTAGTGGTAAAGTGATAAAAAATTCATGTTAATTGTAAAAATTATGTTATGCAAAATTGCACTTACATTCGTTGACTTAGGAATATTTCTTTCTTACTTCAATGTTATTCTTCTTTCTTTTTTTTTTTTTGCTAAGTAAAGAGTGGTTAGAGAGCGCGTTGCGGGGACTAGAGCGTAAAATACATCTACCTGTTATCTGATGTAAATTGTGGTAGCATAATAAAGGCATGTACCAGTATATTCTCCAAATCATCACTAAAATTGAATCTCAGATAGTCGTCAATAGAGTATTAGAGAAGCTCTAGGGTGAGGTTGACCAAGCTATATTAATGAAATAAATTATTCAAACAAGCAAATATAAAACTTTTAAATAGATACACGTAGTTACGAATAACTCGTGGATTTTTGAAGACATTGGTTTTTTTTTGATTTAAAAAAATTAAAAATAACAATAAATGAGTTAATTAATTTTCTATGAGTTTAACATCTCATATTAGTTAAAATATAATAAAACGAAACAACTTTTTTATAAATATTTAGGATTATTAGTACTTTTCTTAAAGAAACTAAATTTATAATTCCATTTTTTTATATCTACTGGATTATGATATAAAAAGAAAGCCTTATAAACGTCATGTCAAGTGTTATGTTTAATTTTCAAGTCTAAAAAGATTCTAATTCTTTTTTATTCCAAATAAGCTTCGCTTTCAATGGTTGAATTTGTATTTGTAGTCCTCTAAAAGTTAGCAGCTTACGTAGCAGTACTAATTTAGTATGTAATACTTATCAATATTTAGTTTCTTTTCTTTTTTTTTTAAAAAAAAAGTACACACCAACATTAGGCGAGGTGAACAAAAGGGTATAAGCATTAATTGAAATTTTAGTGAAAGTACTTCTTAAAAGTAATGAACTTGATGAAAACGGAATTCGAAATATGAAATATTATTTTTGGTTTTTAATTCCACATTAAATTTCTGGTGGTGTTATAGCAAAAGACTTTTTCCCACTTCTAAGTGGAACTTCGATAGATGGATTTAACAGGTGTGTTTGATTTTTTTTCTCACTGTAGTTGTTTTTGTTCCAAGTTACAGAATGCATCCGATTAACTTGGATGCATGTTTAAGTTGTTTTATTCAAAATTTAAGATAGAGACCAAGATTATATTTATCAGATATATTGTCAGTTCTTTCTTTTCTTTCTTTATTTTTAGTTATTTTGCATAGTTTAAGTGGAGTATCTTTATTTTGAAAATGGAGAGAAGTGATGTATAAAAATAATTTATCAAAATTTGAATTTTTTCAACCAGCAAGTTGTTGTACATGCACAACGTTAGAACTTCTGAACTGTAATTCCAGTTTTATAGAAAACCTAGTTTTCAACCTCATTTCATTGCTATTGCGAATCTCTTAATTTGATTCTGTTTCTTTTTTTATGAGATTATAAATATTCAAATTCTCTCTAAAATGCATTGAAGAAATGTTTTGATGTCTGAATTTCACAATTGTTTTATAAACTTAAATAATCGTTTTAACGTGAAAATGGGGAAGTTAGTTTTGAAACTTTTGAAAAACTTGAAATATAATGATATATAAAAACGCTCATGTTACGTTGTATAAAATTTGATCTACCACAATATTTTAATAATGAAAATGGGATGAAATGTCTTTCACTCGAAGAAAAAAAATTCTAGTAAAATTACCGTACTATTAAAACTGGGAAAGATATTTCTGAAGAAAAAAAATCATAATTCCGGAATACGGTATTAAACTGTTTAAAGGAAATAATGGTTTTCAATATTGTAGTTCTTATTACCAGACATATAAGTCAAAATATAAAACTGAAAAAGAAATTTAACCAATCAAATGCTTTTTATGCCATGTCTTAGGTATCATAATAAAGTAACCAAATTTTTGCCCAGATTATGAAACAATATTTTATTAATAACATTACCGAAATTATTACCAAAGTGCTTCGATAAAAACTACCGTGATATTTAATGCTTCCATAAAGTCAGAAACACGGTACATTTTACCAAACTCTGGTAGTTTTGACCATACTTTTTTTCGTTGCATATTTTGATAAGTCAAAGTTAAAAAGATATATCATTTATAAGGGGAATAACTTTTAAGGATTTTATGTGGCACATTTTCTCTAATAATCACTTTAACGCCTCCAAAAATTGCAATTTAAGAAACACTTTTAACAAATTGCTTGCATTTAATAGTTAACTTTAAATGATTTATATGGCAACCAATTTGTTTTATATTTGTTTTATATGTCTCATAATTTAAGCAAGATTTGAATTTCACGTCATTTGTGGTATAAAATTTTGCCAAAGAATATATAAAAACAGAATCAAAGCTAGGCCTTTAAAAATGGAACTCTCTGCGGAAGAGCAACGCGTTTTCGTTGCTGAGAAGAAATCCTAGTAAGGTTGAGTCCTTTTCTGGACGCGTATATTTCAGAATCTTCAAATTTGTTCATGTAATCT
The DNA here is from genome assembly GCF_982258835.1 of Parasteatoda tepidariorum. NCBI lineage: Eukaryota > Metazoa > Arthropoda > Arachnida > Araneae > Theridiidae > Parasteatoda > Parasteatoda tepidariorum. The sequence goes on from NC_141765.1 coordinate 8,423,758, forward strand.
AACGCTATTTGGTTTTTATCCTCAATATTTTACCAAATATAAGATTTATGCTAAGATTGTCATGATAACCCTTACTATCAAGTAACTGAACGATGTATGAATGAAATATAGACACATTTATGCAACACGATCATTGAAAGTGCCAATTTATATGCCAATAAAGTGGAGTTGGGCATCTACACGATTTCCTATTCTATACATGTTATATACTTTCATAAATGTTATGAAAAAAAAGCAATCTTTTTAATGAAACTCCTCTGTTTTCCCCAGAATTATTTTCAGAATGCTTAAATTTCAGAACAGCTTGTGTAAATGCAATTTTAAGAATTGCACTTTATAATAGCGCTAGCTAATATAGCAATTTGTGTAAAACTTAATAATCCATAAAGAAGCATAACCTTAAAGCTTAGTAGAATGGTTTTAAGACGGTAGTTTTTTAAAAAAAAGCAATAAATTTTTCATATGTTTTTTAATTTAAAGTAATGTAATATAATATTTGACACTTAATTAATAATTGATACTCAGCATATTTCTATTTTTAAAAATAAAAACAAACTAAATAATCTTAAGTAATTTATTTTAAATAAGTGAAAGCATTTAAATATTACTTATAATTAAATATCATTATAATATTTCATTAATAATTAATAACATTTTTTTTAGAATAAATAAGTCAAGCGAAACAAGCGCGTAACTCAATACATATTTCATATTAATTTTCGTTTTCTATATGCTCAACAAATTTGCATTTAATGTTGGCAAATAAGTAAATTCTATGCTTATGTATATTTTCAGATATTTATCGTTCTTTAAAAAAATTTTCTTTGAAGTTTTAATTTATTACAAATAAAAAGAGAAGGTAAGAGAAGTGTTTTCAATGGAATGTGAAACGAATTAATTTGAGATACGTTTAAAAATATACTTAAAAATATGTTTAAAAAAGAAGTTTATAGTTGGAAGCAAATTTAAAAATATAATGAAATAGGTTTCATAACATCTGTTCATAACATTTTTGAGGTTTTAAAAGAGACATATTTTAAATTTGATAATAATATTAGAGTATATTGTTCATAGCTATATTGAAAAAGAACACATTTTCGAATATTAAAAATTTTTAAACTTGAATATATTGTCATAATCCACTTTTGTAATGCGTCTTTCAAATAATTATATTATTAAAAATTATAATTTAGAAGCATCATAATTTAGAAATCATAATTTCAAAGTGAACAATTTAACTTAAGAACTGAAATTTAAAAAAAAAAAAATACTTAAAATAGTTGATTACTTAAAATAGCTGATGCGGGATTTAATGCATCAAGCAGTGAATATTTTTCAGAAACATAATTCAAAATACTAATTCGTGGAATCGCATAATATCTTATTCTTCTAATAAACTCCATTCTCACTATTTCTTTTTAACTTAAAACACTTTTTCTTGACACTGAGGAAAAAATATTTTAGCAAAAGACTGACGAAAAACTATTTTTGAGTCGAACTTGAAAATAAAAAAGGCAATTATTAGTAAGCCTTCACTGGGGGGTCTGGTTTAAATTACGCTAAAAATTATCGGCACTCAGAGAGATCATGACTTTTTACTGTAAAATTCATTGTTATCGTAAAATTTCATGTAACCGTAATTTTTACAGTATTATTTACAATATAATTATTAAGTCACTGTAGTTAAATAAATATTATTGTAAATATTTACAATAATATTTATTTAATTTTTAGTATTTACTACTAACAATGTTCAACTTCGCAGCCTTGTAATTTTGAACCCAATCCAGAAAACAAGGGAACTCTTGGATGTATTGGGAGAAATTTACCTTCGAGGAGGACTTTTTCATGGAGCTAAACGGCATTTGTGCCACATGAGAAGGAAAACCACGAAAGGGAGCTCAAACATATGATCCTTCTACCACTAAGGATATTTTACGTCAGCACTGTGGTATGTGCGAGCCAGATGCGGAATTCATATTAACCAGCTGATTTTGGGATTCGAACCTGGGTCACTTCATTGGGAGGTGAGCACTCTATCCTATGAGCCACCACGGCTGTGGCACAGCGAATTGTAAAAACTATGTATAAAACAATGTTTTGTGCTGCATTCCAACTAAATAGGCATAGATGTATATTAATTTTATTCTGAGAGTATGCCATGTTAATGTTGCAAATGGTAGTTATTTCGAAAATATAGCTGTTTATTTTTTCCTCAGTTCGCAACGCTATCTGTTGATGAATTTTATAACTAAATTTAAAAGCTTGCAAAATTTTAGTTTCCTTTGTAGAGCATAACAAAGCTTCTTTGAAAGAAAATTTATGGCATTTTCTAGAACCTTTTATGTAGAACCATTCCTAAAAAAGGACTTTAGCAATTGTAGGTTAAAAGAATAAGCTTTATTAAGACAAAATTTCAGTTTAATTTATTTGCTTTTTTTTTGGAAATTTTATTTTGATTATTCTTATAGATAAATTCAGTTTTATCCAAAAAAATTTCATTTTGAATATAAGAAGTATAAATAAGCAACATTTTAGCAGAGCGTAGGCTTATTCTTACAGAATGAATACGAAAATACAATTTGATTTGAAGCATCTTAGAACTAAGTGAAATTGATCGAGATACTTCCAAGTAACCGCATTCAAAATGGCAAATGTCAACTAACAGATGAGATGAAGGAAAATGGATTTCATATATTTGTATGCAAGTCAGTGTTTTCAATCACGATAAAAACTCTCTTTTAATATAAAATCTTATTACTCAATTTGTTGCAGTTTAATAATTTATTTACGATATGTGTGATATGATATTTTCGATATGCATTTCAAACGTCTAAATTTAATTAAAATAGAAACAAATAAATATTTGAGAGGATACCTCATTATCATTTCCAAAAATGTATATAAATGTACTTATATGCATATATATATATATATATATATATATATATATATATATATATATATATATATATATATATATATATATATATATATATATATATATATATATATATATATATATATATATATATATATATATATATATATATATATATATATATATATATATATATATATATATATATATATATATATATATATTGAATTTTACATTATTCTACGAGTTATAATTTAATTTTGAATACATCGAGACACCTAATTTAAAATTCTTTGTCGAAGTAAGAAGCATGGACTGTATAACTCCTTCCAAAAAGCTTAATAGACAGTAAGTCGATGATAAATGTTTACTTTTTTTTCAATAGAATGGCAGTATATTGCCGGGATGGACAGTTTTTATTCAATTAATATTTAAGTAATCAAAAGCTTTACTTTAAACGCATTAAAAATCACGCCCACCCTCCTGCGCTTCTTGTAAAAATATTGTCCTCCCTTTAGTTCCAAAAAAAAATTTCATTTTTATTATATGAAAAGAAGAACTTCAGGAACTGCCATAACTACTACTAATTGTTTTAACTTATTGACGCTATGTAAATGTTATTATTTCTTATCTTTATTTGTTACGCATTATTCTGTTGTGAAGGGGCGTAATATGATTGACATTATCAGCTAGATTAGCACCCTACAAAACTGAAGTTACCTTTGTTTTTAATATATATTAATATATATATATATATATATATATATATATATATATATATATATATATATATATATATATATATATATATATATATATATATATATATATATATATATATATATATATATATATATATATATATATATATATATATATATATATATATATATATATATATATATATATATATATATATATATATATATATATATATATATATATATATATATATATATATATATATATATATATATATATATATATATATATATATATATATATATATATATATATATATATATATATAATGCCGAGGCGTGCAGAAATGAGTAGTTTTTCTTTATGTTAGTTGCTAAAATATTTCTATAATGATCTCCAGTCCCCAATATCCTCAACGAAGAAATTCTTACATTTAAGTATTGCATAAATCTGAGAGAGAACCAACTTGTTTTTTCGTCAATAAAAATGACAGCATTTCTTCCAAAAATTCACTATTTCTTTTTATATTACAAGGTAAATTGTAAGCAGAAATCGTATGAAAAATGAAGGATATATTTATTTATTAAGAAACAATATTATTAAACGGGTAATTCGCGGATTGAGGAAAAAAACTAAATATTTTTTTTAATAATTTATATTCATTTTTTTTCAAATATATAGATAATTAATGCTTACCTACTCAGTGTCTTTAGCTATCTCTTAAATACAAATTTGACAACTTATCAAAATCGGATTAATATATGAGTTAATGTATTTTTTCAAAATCATAAAATTTTTAAATCTGCACTTTTTGAAATGTAGTTTTTAGTTACACCTTTTTCTTTCGCACCTTTTTCTTTCTTTAAGGTTTAATAAAAATATCTTCGTTTTATGCAATTGACGTTAAAATAATTTATTAGGTTCACTGAAATTGATTATCGTTAGCTTAAACACTTATAAAAAATTAATTATGAAAGAAAAAAAGAAATTTTTACAAATATAGGAAACTGAGAAATGTACAATATTAAATTACTTGTCCAAAATTATTTAACGCATACTTAAGAACAACTCAGGAGAATTTCTTCAAGTTATCAAGTACTATTTAAAACATTGCAATAATATAATAGCACAGAAACTTTATTTTCCACCTTTTATTAAAGACTTTTTGTTGTTGTGATGATCATTAAAAGTTTGCTGAGAACAAAAATCATCGCTGAAACGCAATCGTTGAATGAGAAGGATCTTAAGTATGAACGGAAAACTAAGAATCTAAAATATTAAAACTCAGATTAGAATATGCCATTTAATTTTTTCGATATCCATTAATATAAGCGTCAAGGAAAAGTTCAATTTTCATTTCTATCATTGTTATTATGTATACGTTTGTTATTGTACTTTTAGGAAAATATTCTCAAAAGTACTTTATGTCAAATTATGTAACGTTGAAATTTATAGAAATTTTATTTAGGAATTCCGAAACATTATAAATGCATATTTGTATGTCTGTCAAAATAAATAATTATTTTTTAGATTTTTAAACTTGTGTCACATTTAAATTTCAATATTTTAACTTCGTTAAAGATTTTTTTTTTATTTCTTTTTAAAAAAAATATAGGGAATTATATTTTCTGACTCTAAACAATATAGCTTCAATTGAAGGACTGATCTGGTTATAACTACAAACACTGTATGAGCATACTTTCATACGGAAGGAAATTTATTAAATAATATTTTAAAAATTGATAAATAACATTAATCCAGATGCATTGTGTTAGCAGTATTTTAAATTTTTTAATGAAATTCTGTGTTTTATGAGAATCTAAAATCATTGCGTCTTAAAAGATTCAAATAGGTTATTGTTTTAAAAAGAGTTCAATAGTTAATAGTTTTTCAAGACTATTGTGTTTTAAAAAATCTTGATAAATTTCGTCTTCTAAAGCGAAATTTAATATTATTCGTAATTGCTCTGTTACACGTAATTAAGAAAGATAAATAGAGTTTTACCACCTTCAGGTGGTATCCTGTACACTGTAAAAAATTCTGTATCAAATTACGGTAAAAAGTACTAGGGCTCAGGGTTCCTGTACTTTTACCGTAAAATCCATGAGAACATTTTCAACAATCCATGAAATCCTTAGAACAATTTCATTCGAACATGTTACTTAACAAAAATCTGATACACCGTAATTTTCGCAATGATAATAACCATGAAATCACTAAATCATTCTAATTAAATAAATATTACTGTAAAAAGTACGGTATAATATTTTACGGTAAAAATGGGTTTTATTGTAAAATGAATTTTACGGATGATGCACCCATAGTACTGGTACCTTAACTATTTATACCATAATTTGTTCTGGAACTTGCAGTGTACAAATGTTTTTCATAGCGCAAAACAATATTGGTTCCCAGCTTGTTACGAACATTTGTTCGTAAATATGAGGGATGCTAAATCTCTCTAATAAGTGAAAAAAGTACTTGTGGTTTTCCTACATTTCTGGTATTACACTTATCAAATTTTTTAATCAATCGTTAACTTGTAATTGAATGGACGGTTCAGAAAATGAACTGAATCGCCCCATCCAGTGCTCTGATATAAATCACTTTAAAGGAAGTCAGCCGACTCTCATCAACTGACTGCAATTTCGCTATAGAAAAAGAAATCGACTAATTTCCAACTAGCAGAGGAATTTGGAAATTATGATTAATTTTTTTTTAATTTTCTCATAATTTAAGAATTCTTGCTAATAATTGCTGTATATTAAATTTTTCATTTGTATTATAAAATAAGAATTTAAAAATAACTTTTCTGAAATTAAACTTAAAGTAAAAACTTGGAATAAATTTATAAAGAATAAGTACTTAAATATTAAATAAAAATATCATCCCTTTCAGCTTGGTATCTTAATTTCATTAAAATTAATTATGAAATCCATTAAAATATTAATAATCATTCTTACTTAAAACTAGCGAAACAAATATAAAAATGTTGGTGCATACGTTTGTAGTAGTTGTACCAATAAACGCTTAAGCAAATACACTTATTTTATAAGATGAAAGAAATCATTAATAACGTAAAATGTCGTTTCTCTGGCAATAAAGTAAGCACTACGATTCATGTTACCTAACATCAAACACATTTAGCTTTCGTGCAAGGCAATTTTAACGGAACTTAATTAGAGATTTGGCTTAGCTGTTATAACATTGGCCCGTAATGCAGAAATTAATAATAACTGAAAAGTGAAGTTACTATATTATTTTCGCAAGAGTTACTCCTAATGAGGAATTCTCTTTGCATGAAAATTCTTTTCCTTTAAAGGTAAAAATTCGAACAAATTTCTAGCTCTTTGTGCATAAAGTTTAAAACCTTTAATGTTCACAATTTATGACTTATTTAGAAAATGTCTCTGAATATTTTGTATGTAAAATCTTTTAAAACACAAGTATTTTCCTCGTTATATTTAAAATAAATGTTTAATCATCTTTCAATTCATATTATATTAAAATAAAAGCTTAAAAAATAATATTAACTTAACTGCAGTATATCTTGGTACATAAATCGACTTTTCAAACCCCCAAAATTGTACGGAAACCAGGGGGTCGACTTATACTTAGGTATTAAAGTCCAGTTATCGTTGATTGGGAAATATCGATGCATTATACAGAAATAGATATGAATTACTCTGTATTAACTCATCCCTTTCAAAAAATATTTTTAATTTGTTATACACAATTATATTTGCATTTTTCTTTATATTAAGGGTTATTTTAGAAACAATACTTTAAATTACTTTTAGAAAAAATTAAAAATGGAAAAAGTTCAATTAATTTATTAGAAAGTATTTCAAAAAATATAACGCAATGAAATTCCAGAACTTCATTTGTGCGGGATTTAATAACGTCTGCAGTTTTGTCATATAAATTTCCCTCTCTAATTGATTCTAATTCACCCTCATCTAATAAATTGCCTGCACCGCCTTCATTCATATAAATCAAAATTTAACACTTATTAAAAGAATTCACAATAAAATAGAATTTTTTATACTTGTTTTTTAGCGGTCAACTTATACAACTGACCATATATGGCAGTACTTTTACTTTCGTTACTTGTACCGCCGGTACAAGTAAAAAGTACGTACTTTTACTTGTACTTCGTTACTTTTTAAATTTAGTACTTTTACTTGTACTTTCGTTACTTTTTTAGGGAAAAAGTACAAGTATTTGTAACGGAAATGTCCAATGAAATCGTTACTTTTTTCTAAAACTCAGAAATCTTTCTAAAAAAAAATTTAAAAAAAAATTAAATTTAAAAAAAAATGCTTATGTTTTTTTAATTTATAAAATTAATGTGCAATATATAAGCATTCACAGCTAACTTCGTGAGTTTAAATACCTTGACCTCCCGTGGAGTGCTTATTCAGCGTGGTTAAGCGATGGTTAAGCACGTTCTGAGAAATTCTCGCAGCAGATTCAGTGACACCACTTTCGAAATGCAATTATTTTGCAAAATGAATAAAAAATATTAATTAGCAAGTTATTTTCATTCATTTTCGAGTTTTATGCATTTATTTAATAGATTTTAAATAAAAAATGTTGGATTTTGTTATTATGTTTTTCAATTTTCTTTTTGAACTCACTAAAAATACATTTTTGTCTTAATAAATTTTTTACTAAATACATTTTTACCTAGTGCATTTTTTACTGAAATTATGTTTATGCCCGACCTTGTCAAACAAAGCCCAGTCAAATTTCTAAGTTTAGATCTCTAAGTCTAATGTTCGGAAAATGATTTTCTCGCATGACTTCAGCATTAGCCATTGTTACAAATAAAACTGTAGACTGTTCTATTTCAACTTATACTGCACATTCAATTATTTTTTACCAGCTCAAAGATCACAAAGCTATCTGAAACCCCGTGTTTGCTTTGTTTATGTTTGTGCTTTTAAAACGCGTTTCTATAGAGTTAAACAATTTTAAATCACTGGTAATTTAAATAAATAAAAATAATAAACTAAAAATTAAAATCAATAGATAAAATTTCTTTTTCGTGCAAATCCATAAAAAGTTTGAAATTAAAACTATATTTGATTTTAAAGTTATATTATACGATTATATTATAAAATTATATTATAATATTCTTTCGAATTTAAAAGTAAATTTAAATCCATAACTTTCAAAATTAAAAATAATTAAATAAATAACAACAATTTTGCAAAAACATTACAGAACATAAGAATATTATTCAATAAAATTTAGGTTACTTTAAATTTTCAATTTCCTAGAAATGTACTTTTAAATCGTTACTTTTTTTGTTTTGTACTTGTACTTTTACTTGTACTTTTTACTCGTTACTTTTTAAAATAAGAACTTTTTACTTTTTACTCGTTACATTTTTTAAAATTACTTGTACTTTTACTCGTTACTTTTTAAATGTAACGTTGCCATATATGCAACTGACATACAAGAAATTAGCTATCTCGTAATGAAAAATAGGGAGTCGACTTATACCAGCTAAATTATACACCGGTACATAGGGTAGCCGAAAAATACACAGACCAAACAGAAAAATAAATTCCAGAACATCATATGTGTAAGATTCAATAACGTCAGCGATTTTGTCCTATAAACTTCACTCTGTAATTTATTCTAATTCATCCTCATTTGCTGAATCTCACAAAAAAAATTCTGCACCCTCATTCATCGAAATCAGAATTTCACACTTATTAAGAGAATTTACAGTAAAATAGAAATTTTCAAGTTTGGTTTTTCAGCCGCCAGCTTATTCAACCGACATACAAGAAATTAGCTATCTCGTAATCAAAAACAGGGAGTCGACTTATACCAATTGAATTATACACCGATATATATTGTAACAGAAAAATACAAACAAAGCTGTTTTTAGAAGAGAAAATGGTATATTTTGTAAATTGTACGAAACTTTTATGTAAACTTATTAAATTTCCAAACACAAAAAATCAATTTAAAAGGTTTAAAAGATTTTTTCCAATTTTATAAAACAACATTGATTTATATTTCAGTCTTTAAACTTATTTTAAAAGAATATGTAGTTTCCTTATTCATTCTTAATTCTGGAAAATGTTCCTCCCACGACAGAACAAAATTATTATTGGAACTTCAAGACTTTGTTTTGATTCATTCTAAAAAGTCTTTCTTTTGAACAAAGAATTTTTATATTTTACAGACAGTGTTATTCAATAGGAGAAAGTAAATTTAAAAAAAAACATATTTACCGATCTTTCAAGCTCATTTCAGTTCAGATTTTTGCCCAAATAATCCATAAAACATTTCAAGATATTTATTAGTTTGTAAACTTAATCTTTATTTCAAATGTGTACTATTTTATCTGTTTCTATCATAATAACAATATACCCTTTCAAAGAAAATAATAATGTTTGACAACGATATATATCGGTATTTCATGGATAAATTTGAGTTTAAATATGCCTTCTACTTGCATTTTAAACAGTTTTATGCATTTAAAATACTATAGGTTTTGTTAAATTTTTTCTCATCATGAAAATTAACAAATTTATTTAACCTAAACAATAGCTGCAAGCAATACACAGGTGGGCTACCTTTGTGCTAAAATACAAACTAAGGCAAACAACGTTAAGGAGCACAAAAATATTTATAAAGTACAGACAGCTTTTTCGGATGCTCAAAGGGCAACCTTTATCTGTGCAACAGAAAGAAATTAGGCTTAGGCTGAGATGTAGCACGAAGTACCTGCCCTCAGAGCGGGCGCTCCACTTCTTCGTCTGTGATGATACCCGTAAGCGACTAGAGTACTGTGTTTGTAGCAATAAAAACAAGAGAAATAGCAGAAGCACTGGTTGACGTAAGTTTATACTTGTTGTCGTGCTTATAAAAATGGGAGAAGTTAGGTATAATACTAGGGGTGGATATTCCAGAGTCGGCGATCACATGAAGGTCACTTCACCTCTCTGGGAGTATCCATAGTTGGATGAGGGGAGGGGATATATTATTTGTAGTGCCTTGAAAGAACACAATCTGATGATAGGAATGACGTTATTGGGTTATAAAAATCTCATATCTGGTATTAATTCTTTATTCAGTAGTTTATTGAAGCCTGCTGGATCAGGGCTTTTTGCTTTACTGAAGAATGAGATATTTAGCTTACTGATAAATTCATTGATAGTAAGATCATTTCTGATGGCACTGTTTGGGAGGTAATATGGGGCACCAATAATTAATCTTAAATTTTTTTTTTTTGAGTAATTTCAAGTTTCTTCAGTTGGGTTTGTTTAATACATCCCCAGGCCGGGCATGCATAGGTTAAGATTGGTCTTATACACATAGCGTATAGTGTCTTCTTAGGGTGGGCAGGAGTTTATTAAAGGCCTGAGGCAGCTGTAAGCAGAATGAGCCTTGTTGATTACTTTTTTGTTTTGAAGATTCCAAGTTAGGTTACTATTAATAGGTAATCAGCTTGATTAACAATTGGGATGATTTTGTTGAAAAGAAGGACATTATTATTTAAGATTTTCTTCTTTTTCTTTCTCTTTATTATCTTAAGTTTTGATTTTTCAGCGTTTATTAGGATATTGTTGTCGGCACACCATGATTCTATCTCAGGCATGATCTGTTCATATTTTTTATTGCCTGATTAGGATTCAAGGATCTGATAGCTATAGCTGTATCGTCTGCGTAATATGCTGTAATTTGATTTATATTGTTGCTGCTTGAAGGAAAGTCATATGTGAATATTAGATAAAGGATAGGATCTAGGATGCTGCCTTGCGGCACACCCGCTTTTATGTTCCTTTTAGTTGAAAGATGTCCATTAGTCTAATCTGGAAAGTCCTGTTGCTGAGGTAGGAGTCTATGATGTTTATAATATTAGTGGCAGGTTTTGGTTAATAAGTTTGAGAATAAGCGCTCTATGCCAGACGCGGTCAAAAGCTTTGGCCACGTCTAGCATGAGCAGTGCTGTGTCTTCTTTCTTAAAGATTCCATCACTAATGAAGTCAATGAGGCGTATCAATTGATTGGTAGTAGAAAGATGCTTCCAGAAGCCAAATTGTTCTTTAGGGAGGAAGATCAAGAGTGCTTCTAGCCTGGATAGGATTATTCTTTCAAGCATTTTCCCCAGGGTGGGGAGGAGGCTTATAGGCCTGTAATTCTCCGTGTGTCTAGAGTCTTTTCCAGGCTTTGGAAATAATATTATAACTGCATTCTTCCAACTATTAGGGAAGTAGTTCAGATTGAGGCAGGCATTATAGATGTTAATAATGTCCCGAATTTTGTTGATGAGTAGTTGCTTGATCATTCTGTTATTAATATTGTCTTCGCCTGGCGATTTTCTATTGCTAAGATTCTTGATAATGTTAATAATCTCATCTTGATTTACATTAGTGATTGGGTTGTGGCTATTATTGTTGGTAAAGAAATTGTTATAATTAGTGATAACTTGTTCCTCGGTATTGTCATTACTGGGAAAAGTATTTAAAGAAAATTGTTTTTCTATGGTGTCTGCGAAGATGTTCACCTTATCATTATCACTATATATATTCTTGTTGTTGTAGATAATTGGTTTATTAATGACTTTGGTCGTCTTGAGTGCTTTTGTCATTCTCCATATGGATTGGTCATTGATAGTAAGTCTAGCTACTTTATCGGACCACGTCTCGTTTCTGTGATTTGTGCATAATTTTTTAATTTCCTTAATAAGCTTATTTAACTTGCTCTTATCAGCTGGATTACTATATTTTTGCCATTTCTTACGCACATAGTTTTTGTAGTATATTTTCTCTTTAATATCACGGGGGAGCTTTTGGTGATTACTAGAGTTTTTAGTAATGGTAGTAGCTTCATTTAAAGCATCTTGTATGTCTTTAGTAATCTTAGTAATATTGTTCGCAATGTCAGTATTGCTGATTGGTTGTGGGTATTCATTTTGATTAACAAGAATATTGTGAAACAAATCCCAGTCTATTTTCTTAGCATTACTATTGGTTTCTATTAGATGAGAGCCAGTGGTAGCTATCACAGGAACATGCTCGCTTGATAATTCCGTAATAGTATAGCAGCTGAGGTTAATGTGATTATTAACAATGTATGTCAGGTTGATGGTGAATATTATGTGGGAAGTAAATTGGTTCTAATGGTGAGATAACAGTAAGATCGAGATTTTTTACAATGTTATGCAGATTCTTCCCCTTTTTGTTACTTACTCTTTCTCCCCAGATCGTATTCTTTGCATTTAAATCACCTCCTATGATACAGTTTATGTTGTTAGGTAACAATGCCTTAATATCTTTATTGGTGAGAATATTGCCTGGCCTGTTATAAAGTGCCGTGAGTTTAATGAAGTCCTTATTATTCTGATATAGTAGAATCGACGTCTCTTCGAAGCCATTATTGGCAGTGTTGCTATAGAGCGTGGTTTTAAGACTTCTTTTAGTAAATATGGCAGCGCCGCCTCCCTGGCAGATGTTTCTGTCTGTTTTGTAGGTATTATAATTAACAATATTAAAATTACTGCTTGCATTGGCGGGAGTCTCAGTCACTAGAGCAATGTCTATATCATGGTCAAGCAGGAAGTTAATGAATTCAGATAATTTAGTGGATAAATTAGCTGCGTTCCGCAGCATGATTTGAATTGGTTTCCATCTAATGGTCGTATTATTCATGATTGTATTTGTTGTTTTCCTCATTAATTTTATCAACAGCTTCGTTTAGGGCATGAAGCCTTTTTGCTGCATGTACTATGGCTACAAGACCTCAAAGGTCTTAGAATGCTTTTTTAGCTTCGTTAACTATGCTTTTTAAATCTTCCATTTCTGACTTTCTTACAGCGTCAGCATATGATTTGTTATGGAACAATTTTTCTGTTCTTTTTGGTTCCTACCTTTTAACCATAGGGAATTTTGTACAACCTCCATAGCTTGCGGGATGCTTTTCCCCGCAATTACAGCATTTTGGATCTTCCTCTTTTTTCTTATTACAAGCACTGGTTGGATGATTCTCTCCGCATTTAACGCATCCTGGAGGAAGATGGCAGGCGGAGGATGAATGGAAGAAGTTCTGGCAATTGTGGCACTGGGCCACTGTGCCTGATCTGTTTCTGTAATTTTCAACTTTTACTCTAATTCTATCTATGTGGATGACTTTATATATGTCCTTGTAATTTCCTTCTTTTTTTAGAGTAACAATACAGAGTGGGAGTTTTATAACTTCTCCATTTCTCCTTTTCGTCATTCTTTTAACGCTTATAATTTGATGAAAATCTTCACTTAAGATATTATTGATGTTTTCATCAGTGTAATCCTGCGGAACTCTTCTTAAGACTACTCTAAGATTGCGTTCTGAGGGGAGGAGGTGGGTGTAGAAACCTATATCTTTTTCCTCTAGATATTGTCTAATTTTTCAATGAGTTATTTCAGACTTTGGTTTAATGTTATAATTACCATCAGACTCCTTAGCCTCATAGTCATCTATGTTGTTATTATTAGTATATTCATAGAATGCTTTATAGTCAAAATCACCTTTAATAATAATGGGAGGTGGTGTTAGTTTCTTTTTGGTTTGTTGGATAAATGGCTCATTATTTTCATTTCGTTTTGGTCACACAAATTCTCATCTATTGAGATAGGGGTGTATTCTTCCGTAGCTGCGTTTTTTGCAGCATTTTGTTTCTCAGGTGAAGCTTTTCTTTTCTTGTGGTTGTTTTCCACAGAGTTTTCGGTGTTAATATTATGAATGTCCATATCCATAGTATTTTCGTTTGCCTCCTGCTCAACATTAAGAATGCTAAATTTATTTGATAGGGATATAGCGGGGGGGGGGGGGTGATTCTTATCAATTATCATATGCTTTTTGGAAATTGGCTCTTTCAAAGCTAATGTCTTTCGTCTACCAGTGCGACCTTCGCTTCTTGAATTTATATTGCTAACAGTACTATTTTTGGATTCACAGTTCATCTGTTCGTTATAATAACTCTCTATCTGTTGGAGTCTGGAAATTTTGTCTCCGTCTTTGGTGACTCTATTAATTAATTGTTCTACGTAGCTGGCTAAAATACAGACAATCACCTGCATTTCCAGGGTTGCCACTCAAATCTGGAAAAAATATTCCCTGTGTTTTCCCTGAACTATTATACACAATATATTAAAAGGAAACAACAATTACTGTTCTCTTTCAATATATTAAAAGGAAACAACAAATACTGTGCTCTTTTGTGAGCTATATAGGGCTAACTATATTTATTAGTTTTAATTGGTGGGAAAACAGCTGAACATATTTAAATAATGTTATAGTAAGTGAAATAGTTTAGTATAGCTGAAATATCATGGCTAAATATCCCATAGATTACGCTTTGAGTGGGTACCATGTTTTAAAAGACAAAAATAAGAAGCAAAATTCCCTGTATTTTCCCAGTTTGCAAGGAAAAAAATCAAAATTCCCTGCATTTTCCCTGTTATTTTAGGTGATTTTTAAATTCCCTGTATTTTCCAGGTTTTTCCTGTTCTCCGTGTAGAGTGGCAACCCTGATTTCGTTGTCGGGGTTTCTATTGCTGATGATGTACTTTAGTCTATCCACTCCATATTTCATTTCCTCTAGATCTTTCACATTATCTTTAACCAGGATTTCTTCATCTAATCCCGATTTATTCTTGTTGGAAAAGCTATGTTTCATGCCTTTCCTAACCGTGTTGGATCCAACACAGCTCCCAGGCAGCCCGTGCGGTTCTGGCGTAGCCGTCTCCGTCGGTAATGCAAGGGTGCCGTATAGTTCCGCGACCCGTGGCCTAGACTCGGCCGCGTCTCCTATATACGTTACGGAGAGCCCTGAAAAGGGCTAGGGTGAATGGGTAGACATGGGAAGCAAAGGAACTGTAGTCGGGATGCCTGACCGTCCAACCCCCGCGACACTCGGACTGACCCACGGCTACAACCCTGTCGTAAAGTTCATCGTCGCTCATGATAAGAACCGGTTTTGCAGGAGAACCTTGCTCGACCGTGCCTGAGAAGAGAGTGGTGAAAAAAGAGAGGTGACAGAAAGAAATCTGTTCTGTTAGGTGGTTCGGGGTCCTGAGGCCGGAACGGCCCTTTATCCCTTCATCGTGTGATGAGAGTCTATGAGGTAATTCCTTGTGATTGGAATGAAAATGAGATTTAAAAGGTGAAAGGCTACATCAGTGGAGATGGGCATGAGTTGAGGTGTGAAGATCATCATTGTGATGGGGAGACCCCATTCAGTAGAGATTGAAGTAGGCTTGTGACTTCTTGATTTTTGAGGAGCTCCTGCAGTTCTTTCACAAGTGAAACCAGGCGATGAGCTGTGGATGCAGGTGTTTCCTTGAACTGTTGTCTTTTTCCACTGGGGAGGGCCTCGCACCCAGTGAAATTGGAAGTGTGGTTCCCGTCGAAGTTACAGCATTTGGCGGGAGAATTTCTGTCCTTTTCACATTGGTATGAATAGTGGAAGTCTGCACATTTCATGCATCTCGGCTGATTGGTACAGGAACGCTGAGTATGACCGTAGCTCTGGCATCTAAAGCACTGTATCGGCCGCCTCGAAATTTCTCGGTAGTAATGGGAATCTGCGTGATACTCTGGATGGAGAGTACCTTTTGCAGATTGGCCAGTGAAGTGATGATGAGGAAAAGGGGGAGGAGCCTATAGGCTCCACCCACCCTCTTCTTGAACTGGATAGCTCTATGGGAATTGATGCCTGATTTCTCTATTTCTAAAGTAATATCTTCAATTTTGAAGTCGCCTGGAAGCCCTCGGATGAGAATCTTTGCAGACTTGGGTGGTTGTTCTTCCTTGGGTCCCAAAGCAGTGACAGTAGTAGGCTCAGGCACTGTGAGGGATTCAGGAGTAGAATGGCTGTTAGTAGCACTGATTAGAGAATGTAGAGCAGAACTTCTAACGCTCTTCATCTGTTTCCAGCATATCGAATCTTTCACTAAAAGCGGGTTGCTGCACGGGCCTTTCGGTCCGCCGCTTCCTACCTCGGGTAAAACGTTGGTAAGACATGGTGCGCACAGAGCTAGTTTCAACACAACCGCACTCTGCAGAGGCTTGAGTCGAGCTGTGTGGGAAAGAAATGAGAGCAAGCAGGTTAAATATAGAGAAAGGTGACATCGCAAGAGGGTTTAGAGCAACGGCCAATAGGAGGGAAGGGTGCATGGATAACGACGAATAGGAAGCAAGGAATAAAAAGGTGGTTAGGTTCAATCATAGATTTCCAAACAGGAGAAAGATAAGGAACGCTGGATAGATCATTGACCAACACTTTTGGAATTTTCGAAAATATGACAAGTCTCGTAAAAATCTAAATCAAAAATTGAAGAACAATTTTGAATGACTTTAGAAGAAGAAAAATTAAAATTATGATTAGAGTCCCAACAATGTTGGGCAATAGATGAGCGTTTAAATTCTTGTTTTTTGACATAAGCTTCATGTTCCTTGACACGGCACTTTAAGGCACTCTTAGTTTGGCCAATATATGAAAGGCCACATTGGCAAATAATTTGGTATATACCCCAGCTTTTTCGACTGTCAATGGGCTGTTTGAGATTGGAAAATTTTATCTTATTAATGGGACTGAAAATAATATTAAAATCAAACTTCTTTAGGATATTAGCAACTTGCCGACTTATTTTAGGGAAATAGGGTAAAATGACTAAATTGTTAGAAAATTCTTTGGAAGGTTTATCGGTAGGCGATTGCTTAGTTACGTGTTTTTTAAATATTATCAATAATGTTAGGAGAATAACCTCTGTCATGAGCAATGACTTTGATGTAATTTAATTCTACATCAATAAAATCAATGTTAGAACAAATATTAACAGCACGGTAGACAAAAGACCGAAAAGTGGCAAGTTTTTGGTTGGGAGGGAGGGAGGATTTGTAATGAGGGGGAAGAGAAACAGCAAAAGATTTACGAAGGACAGTGGTATGGAATGAATTATCATTCCGAGTTACAAGAACATCTAGGAAAGGAAGTTTTTGATCAGTCTCTAATTCAAAAGTGAACTGAATGCAAGAATCAATGCTGTTCATAGCATTAAGAATTTGGTCTAAATTACAATTATTTTCATCTAACAAAGCAAAACTGTCATCAACATATCATTTATAAAAGGGGAAAGTTAAGATTTTGAATAGTTTACTTTCGAAATAATGCATGTAGATGTCACTAAGTATAGGGCTCAAAGGATTTCCCATGGCAAGGCCATTGGTCATACGGTAAAATTTGTTGTCAAACGCGAAAGTATTTTGTTTTAAACAAACACGGATGAGGTTAACATATTGGGAAAAATGATATTCCGAAAGACTAAATTTTAGACATTCTTAAGCCCTCTCAACAGGAACATTAGTGAACAATGATTTAACGTCAAATGAAGCCATCAAATAACCGTTAGGGTTTAGATTTTTAACTGCTTTAACAAATTCAAGGGAATTTTTGGTAGTGAAAGAATTATTACCAAGGAGAGGGGAGAAGACAGAAACTAAAAATTTTGCGAGTTTATAGGACGAGATACCAATGTTGGAGACAATTGGTCCAAAAGGAGTGTCAGCTTTATGTACCTTAGGTAAAGTATAAAATCTAGCGCAATGAGAAATAGAGGGAGTCAAAACAGACTTATGTCTATTGGGAACTAATGTTAATTAATGTTAAGCTGGTGTATATACCAAATTAATTGCCAATGTGGCCTTTCATATATTTTATTTTTTTATTTTATAACCGTCGTTGAACAGCCGACCCAATTTCATGGATTTACGACTACTTACGTTCAACTCCGTAGCCTTGTAATTTTGAACCAATCCAGAAGACAAGGAAACTCCTGGATCAGTACCCCCAGAGGTATTGATTTGTTGTGGGAACATGGAGGACTTTGAGACTCGACAGATTTAACGTGCATCAGTCACCATTTACTACACGGGGAGTCTTCGGCCGGCGAGGATCGAACCCACGACCTCTTGGATATGGGCCCAGCGCCCTACCGACCAGGCTATCCCGGCCCTGGCCTTTCATATATTGGCCAAACTAAGCGTGCCTTAAAGTACCGTGTCAAGGAACATGAATCTTATGTCAAAAAGCAAGAATTTAAACGCTCATCTATTGCCCAACATTGCTGGGACTCTAATCATGATTTTAATTTTTCTTCTTCTAAAGTCATTCAAAATTGTTCTTCAATTTTTGATTTAGATTTTTACCAGTCTTATCATACTTTCGAAAATTCCAAACTGTTGGTCAATGACCTATCCAGCGTTCCTTATCTTTCTCCTGTTTGGAAATCTATGATTAAACCTAACTAACCACCTTTTTGTTCCTTGCTTCCTATTCGTCGTCATCCATTCATCCTTCCCTCCTGTTGGCCGTTGCTATAAACCCTCTTGTGACGTCACCTTTCTCTATATTTACCCTGTTTTCTCTCATTTCTTTCTGTGACAGGATTCTCTCTTAAGACTTCAAGGAGTGAGGTTGTTTTATGACTGAGCTCCAGAGCGGAAATGTCTTCCTATCAGAGATTCGGACGAGGCAGCAAGCGAATGTTTAATTCAACGCCTCCGCCTATCTTAGATCATGATGCTATTGAAAAAGATTGTCACGGATAAGCTGATTAAACAGCTTCTCCGGACAATATTGATATGATGATCAACCGCTGCAGAAATGCCATAGTAGAATATGAAGGATACCTTAAACGACCTCGTGATAACAACGACAGTTCGTATGAGAACAAGATCAGAATGGAATATCAACTCGAACACTACCTGATGATCAAAGAGGAATGGGCTGCTAAGGAATCAACTAAGCCTGAGGAAGCTAAAAAGATGGAAACTACAAACGCTGAGACTGAAACTCCTGAGCAGACTGAGCCTTCTTCGACTCCGGTAGAAAAGATGGATATCCCAGAGACTGAAAATATGAACTCCACACCCAGCTTAAAGACTGCAGAACTACAACAAAATCCTACTGTTATGGATACAACAGAAACTCCGGGTTTCCCCGAAAGGAAGAAAAGACGAAAGAAAAAGAAGCTCAAAACTTGCGGCAACTCGGCGATGCAAATCGACTTAGATTCAGACGGGGAAAGAAACCACCCAGATCCAGAAGTAGCTCCCGCTACTCCAGCGATATCAGCACCGGCGGAGAAAGAGGAAGAAACCGAAGCCCTGGTGACGGTGGACCCTCCCACTCCAACTACATCTACTATCAACTCTTCGAGTAAAAAGCTAAAGACCCTTATTAGAGGACTGAATATAGACTCTGATTTCCAAGAATTGGAAAAATATCTGAAAAACTTTGGACTTTTACCAGAGAAAATAATTCAACTCAAAAGAAGGAGTGGTCAGGAGCTTAGGCCTCTCCCACTTTTTCTGGTCATCCAATCGGACAACAGCGACTCCAGAAAAATCTTCAAAATCAGCTCAGTTCTAGAAAAGCCAGTGAGAATAGAACTCTTCCGTGGAGGAAAATTCCAGATACAGTGCTACCGATGTCAAAAATTTGGACATACGCAACGAAACTGCCTTTCTACCAACCCTGTCTGCATGAAATGCGCCGGAGCACATCTCACGTACCAGTGTACGAAGCTTAGAACAACCCCAGCCACCTGTGTAAACTGCAATGGTGAGAACCCAGCCTGATTTTCGGGCTGTGGTGCAAGACCCAGGAAAGCGCCGAAAAATAGAAAAGCCCGCCCAGTGAAAGCCACAAATAATGCCAGCAGATTCCTAAACCTCTTCAAGGGGATGAAAGAACTCTTGCAGGACGAAGAGCTTGTCAAGCTCCTTCGTTCTCTACTTCCTGAGCCCCAAAAATGATCTTGGACTCACTCTCATTCAGGATATTATCTATCCTGATTTCACAGTTCACCGCTGTGAATCACTTTTATTTTATTTTATCTCATTTATATAGGTACATATGACTTCTTGTTTTACGTCTTACCAGAAGCGATGAATCAATTAATGGCGCTTCGCGCCAATACGCTGAGATACCACCTATATCTTGCATCTTGCATTTCTTTCTGTTGCACCTTATCAGATACGGTCAAGCAAGGTTCTCCTGCAAAACCGGTTCCTATCATGAGCGACGACGAACTTCACAGCAGGGCTGCAGCCGTTGGTCAGTCCGAGTGTCGCGGGGGCAAGACCCCCGGACTGTCGGGCATCCCGACTACAGTTCCTTTGCTTCATGAGTCTACCCATTCAGGGTAGACTCATGGCTCAGGGCTCTCCGTAACGGATATGGGAGGCGGCCGAGCTTAGGCCATGGGACGCGGAACTATACGACACCCTTGCAGTGCCGACGGGGACGGCTACGCCAGAACCACACGGGCTGCCTGGGAGCTGTATAGTATCCAACACGGTTAGGAAAGGCAAAGAATTTAGCCTCTCCAACAAGAAAAATTTGGATTAGAAGAAGAAATCCTAGTTAAAGATAAAGTAGACAACTTGGATGAAATGAAATATGGAGTGGATAGACTGAAGTACATCATAAGCAATAGGAATCCCGACAACGAAATGCAGGCGATTATGTCTATTTTAGTCAGCAACGTAGAACAATTAATAGATACAGTCACTAAAGACGGAGACAAAATTTCCAGGCTCCAACAGATAGAGGGCTATTACAATGAACAGATGAACTGGGAAACTGAAAATATTACTGTTAGCTAGTTAAATACTAAGAGCGAAGGTCGCTTTGGAAGGCGCAAAATACTTACTCTAAAAGAGCCAATATTGAAAAAACAGATATTTATAGAGAGGAATGCATACCCCCACTTCCCCTAACAAATAAATTTAGTTTACTAAGTGAAGAACAGGATACTAATGATAACCATATGGATAAGGATAATCAAAATGATAACTCCGAAATTTCTCTGGATAACAACCACAAAAAAAGAAAAGCTTCGCCTGAAAAACCTAATGCTACTAAAAAAGCAGCTGTTGAGGAAAACACCCAAATAACTCTGGAAAATAATACAGGTGAACTTGTTGCTAATGAGGCTAATGAAGCATTCATGCTACCAGTCAGAAAAAATATTAGACCTCCTATTATTATAAAAGAGCGTTTGATTATGAAACTTTCTATGAATTCGCAAAAGAAAATAATATTACAGATTATGTAGCTAAAGAATCTTGCGGAATTTTTACTATAAAACCAAAAACTGTAAAAGCTCATAGAGATATCAGAAAATATCTTGAAGAGAAGGAAATAGGTTTCTACACCTACCTCCTCCCATCTGAGCGCCACCTTAGAGTGGTCATAAGAGACGTACCACACGGATATTCAAATGATAATGTCCACGAACTTCTATTAGATCATAACTTCCCACAAGTCATAAGCGTTAGACGAATGACTAGAAGAAGGAATGGAGAAACTGTTAATCTCCCACTCTTTATTGCTACGTTAAAAAGAGAGGCAAACTACAAAGACATTTATAGTCTCAGGCATATGAATTATTTCAGAGTCAGAGTTGAAAATTATAAAAACAGATCCAGCACAGTGCCACAACTGCCAAAATTTTTATCATTCAGCATCTGCTTGCCATCTCCCACTGAGATGCGTAAAATGTGGCGGCGATCACATAACCAGCGCATGCAATAAACTAAAGGAAGAAAAACCAAAATGTTGTAACTGCGGGTAAAATCATCCCGCAAATTACAGAGGCTGCTCTAAATTTCCACAGCTAAAAGGCAAGAGCCCAAAAATGCAGAAAGGGCCTTTCATAATAAGTCCCATGCTGAAGCTGTTAAAAAATCAGAAACAGACGAATTAAGAAATATCGTCAATGAAGCTAAAAAAGTTTTAAAGGACTTAAGCGATCTTGTGGCCATTGTCCACGCAGCAAACAGACTACCAACCCTTAGTGAAGCTATAGAAAAATTAAGCGAGGAAAAACAAATAGCCCATAATGGATAAATCAAATATTAGATGGAAACCAATACAAATAATGCTTTGGAATGCTGCGAATCTTACTACTAAATTTTCGGAATTTATTAACTTTATCCACGACCACGATATAGACATAGCATTTGTTACTGAGACCCTCTCAAATGCTGCAAATAACTTTAAAATTGTTAATTACAATACATATAAGACTCATAGAAAAATATGCCGTGGTGGCGGTACTGCTATCTTCGTAAAAAGAAGCCTAAAGACTACCATATTTAGTAATACTACAAAAGACAGATATGAAGAAACCTCAATTTTGCTCAATCAAAATAATTAAGACTTCATTAAGTTTTCAAGTTTACATCAATATATAATAAACCTGGCAATATCATTACAGAAGATGAAATTAATTCCCTACTCCCAAATAACATGAACTGTATACTTGGCGGTGATCTAAACGCCAAAAATACTATATGGAGTGCCAAAGTTAATAATTTTTATTTCCAATGGCAGACATGAAAGACAAATTTGTAGCTGAGAACAATATAAAGAAAGAACAAAAAACGGGAACAAGAGCTACAAAAAGAAAGAGTCTATAGGTCTGTAATAATACACCTCGCCCGCCAATAACGTTCCCACACGGGCCCAGGAGGAAGTGCAGGGCAACGTCTCAGATGGTTAGCGTCCATTTCGTCTTGTAGGTTACATAATGGACAAAAGGGGCTTCAAAAGATTTTGATTCTAAACAGGTATTTTGATAAACAGTCATGGCCAGTGGCAAGGCGAAAAAGGGCCACAGATTTTTCTCTTGGCCATGACGGAATATCAATACCAGAGTCAATAATAAAAATAACAAAATTTTTATTATTGAATTTATTGGCAATAGGTCTTGCCACTAAATGGCACTTTCATTTTTTTTGCATACTTTATTATCATGGAATAAGCTATATCTATACCAAATTCCATTTATTTATATTCCGTATTTTTTGAGATATTTGGGAAAATGTCTTCCATCTCTTTATTTTGTCGACCAGTGTATTTAAGAAATATAATAAAGTTTTACGAAATCTTTTTTTCTGATAAATATGACGTTTTTATGAGTCACGTGTAGAAACACCCTAATTAAGTTTTCAAAAAATTTAATATTTGCGCATTTAATTACTTGAATTTTAATACAAAACAGTATTTTTTAAATGATTCGGAAAATATTCAGCTAAATTCTTTTACATTGCAGAAACATTTGTTACCCTATTCTGACAAATAAATATATCATAAGTTTACTAGATTATTCTTTTGCTATAAAATTAAAATTCAGTTAAAACAGCATTTAAAAATCAAAAATAAAATTTTATTTTATTAAAACCCATTTGAGTATTTATTTATTTTTTTCATATTTCTACACCTTCACCAGTACACTGAGAAAATAGTATGGTCAAAATTACCAGATTATAGTAAAATTTACCATGTTTCTGGCTTCACCAAAAATCACGGTAATTTTCACCGAAGCACTTTTGCAAAGATTTTAGTAAAATTAATAATAAAAGATGATTTTATAATGTGTAATAAAACTTGGTAATTGGGGTAACATTTTGAAATTTTAACGTGATACCTTAGAGCATGGCATAAAAACTATTTATTCAATTAAGTTTACTTTTTAGCTTTGGATTTTTACTAAAAGTATAGTAATTGAATCTATGGATTTAAAAATCAAAATTTTTACTAAACTGTTATCATATGTATGTAAAAATTGCCAAATGAATGGCTCAAATGCCTTAGTTTTATTAACCAAAATTTTGTTTTTTTACCAAACATGTCATTACCCCACAGTGCGGTGATTTTACTAGAATTTTTTCACCATGACATGAAAGGGATGGTAAAACAGGGATAGTGCAATTCTACAAAGACTATGTCACACAAACGAGATAAATATATAGTCAAAAGTAACAAGGTTCAATTGATAGTAAGAGTTAAAAGAAATAAAGAAATGTTAATGATTTTCAAATATTTGAAAACTATGGTGTTTGTGATTTGAAAGCGTAGATTTGAATTGAATTTAACAATAAATTATTCTAATCACTAACCAGCGAATGTATAACAAATCTGGGGTCGTATAAATTTTTTTTAAATTTTGGACTGTGGTATTGAAAGTGTGCATCAAATACTTTCAAAGGCAAATGCTAACTTGACAGAAAAGTGTTTCTGAATTAAATCGTTAGAAAATAAAATATAACTTTAACAACATTAAAAAAAAGTGTGAACATTTTATCTTGTCCAGACCTTGAATTTATTCATTTTTTAAATTTCAGAACCGTAAGTATAAATACAATCAATTTAAGATTAGATCGAATTTCTTAAGTCAATAATCTAATTTCTCCAAGCTGAAACTTTTTGGATCTCTAAGTGATTTATATCAGTGCTGCTTATTTCTAAACAAATACAAAGCAGGGAAGTATTAAATACTTTACCTGAAAAAAGTTCTGCTTTGATTAAATTAAATCGCTAATCACACATTTTATCAAGAATAGATTTTTTATTGAACATGTTAATAACAAAGCAAAATAGCGAAATAATATAATGTAATAGTTGGAGAATACGGTATAGTATGAAATTATATTAGTACAGGGTGTCTCAAAATAGATCGAAGATTTGAAAAAATAAAGACCCAGGTAGAAATAAACAAGAGTAATATAAGGAGAAACAAATTATAGTAAAATTACCTTACTCTATGGTAATGATATTTTTAGTAGAAAAAAAAACATAATTCTCGGTAATAAAATCAAACAATACAGCATTTAAACCATTCATTTGGTAAATTTTTTTTCCGGTTATATGGAAACGTTTTAGAGGAAATTCTGGCTTTCGAATTTTCAAAATTATAGTTTATATTATCACACATTTAGTAAAGAATTACAAAACCGAAAAGCAAATTTAACTTAACAGATAATTTTCACGTCATGCTCGGGGATATCATGATAAAATAACCGAATCTTACCACACTTACAAAATTTTATTTCATGCTATAAAACTATATTTTATTGTTTATTTTACCAAAAGCATTGCCGAAGTTATTTAATAACAATTTCCGAGCATTTTGGTGTTCCCATAGAGCCAAGAAACTCGGTACAATTTACAATATTCCTGTGTTCTGGACCATTTTTTTCTCAGAATGGAAATGTAAGATTGCTGCGTTGTACTTATAAATTTGCACTGTAAATTGGAGCAAGGACAAGTTGGACACTTTTCCAAGTTTAATACAAATCTTTACTATAGTATGGTTACACTTGGCATTTCGCAATGGTAACAACAAATTGGGTGACATAATAATTTAATATGCAACATTATTTTAACAATAAGCTTAAGCTTTTTGCCTCCATTGTGTTTTGTTTTTCTGTATTAAAACTGCTGATACCGAATTCCATTGTACGTCATCCATTTTCCAAATGCAAACACGTTTTTTTTTACATTTTCAATTTATGGTAAATCTTTTATATGGTTCTAAATATCTCATTAGTTAGAGAGCTAAATGTGATCTTTTTTCGTTTATATATAATACTGACTGATAGCTTTTAAATAAACTACTTACTGTAGAGAAATCGGTTAGTGCTTTGAGAAATGTAAGCACTTGTTCGAGTTTCTACGCTGTTGGAATTAAATCAGGAAACGTTTGTAGTAAATACTACTGTAAAATGTAATAACTACAATACTACATCTTTAAGTGAAAATTCTGTGGGAAATTAGCCTACAGTAGCGTTTATAACTCTTCAGCCATTATTATTATATAACTTTTTTCAGGGTAATGGCTGTTAATACAATTAACTTTAAAAAGATAAGTAACTCTTTTAAAATATTCTAGCAAAAACCATGCTATATTGGAAATATAACGCTGTTTTGAAGGAGGAATATTTTTTTTAAATTTAAATCAAATTAAAGTAAAATTCACAAGCTAGAAACCTTCGTACGCCATAGTGGATTTCCGTTTATAAAGAACTACGGCATCTTTTTGTTCATCCATTATGACGTCCTGACCAGTTTTCCATTAAATGTATTTCATCTCAAGAAGAAGAAAAAACGACCCCATTTTTTGACGTCACGGTACAGAGGTTAGTGCTTTAGCTCATAAAGCAGGTCTCCAGGTTTCAAATTCTGTTGATATGAGGTTTTTTCCTCCTAGTTTTTTCGACCGTACTTTTTTTCGATGAATATTGAATTTATTATGCATAATAGAACCCCAATTGCAGTTAGGTAATTGAAGCTAAGGTAATTGACTTTAGTTAAAGTATTTTACAAGTGAGAATTGTTAAGCAAACCTCTGAAATTCAATTGAAAAATTTCTTTGGTTGTTAAAAAAATTAGTTATCTTCAACATTTTCCTCCCTTTATATCGTTTATTCCCATCGAATAATATTTATTTTAATGTTTTATACAATTATATATAAAGATTGCATGGGAACGATTGCAAACAAAGACTTTCGAAATTGATATTTTAATTTTTATTGGTTTTGAATTTCTTATAACGTATACCTTCTTTTAAATAATACAATAGAAAATTCTAAATTACCTGACAACGGGTGAACCTTCAAGGTTGAAAGAAATCTGCATTATCTCGTACGAATGCATTTCTCACATTCTCTTTAATTGGTTAACCAAAAAAGAAAATTTATTTTATTTAAATTTAGTATTCAGAAGTTGAGCATTTTCAATTATAATTTAATCAAACTTTAATCAAATGAAATAGCTACTGCCTATTCTTGAATTTGTATATCTCTCGATATTAGAAAATCTAACTGCCACCCTTTTGGGTGTTCAACTTAACGTTTCATTTTATTTTGCTACACAAAATTTTAGAACTTGAGATCTTACTTTAGATTTAAAAACTTGAAATTACGATGGTATATAGAGAAAGGTAGAGGAGGGTACAATGGAGTAAAATATATTTACATTTAATTATTATTTCAAGAATTTAAAATGCTAAATTATAGGAAAAAACCCCATATGGTCTGCTCTACAGGCCCCAGGAATACACCTTCACAATTGAAATTTAGTATGCTGAAAGGGCAATATATATTTTTGAACTTAACACCATAACCTAACACCGAACTTAACACCATAGCTTAACACCTTAAGGGCCATATTTAATTTTTCAAAAGTTATTTCAAATTCAAATGCTTTTTTGCAAATTTTTCATTTTTTTTTCGTTGCCACACAACTATAAGACTTAGAAACTTGAAGTTAAGATGGGGTGTGGAAAAATATGTACAACCTAATAACAGATTTGACAATAGGTTCGTGAGTTTATAAACTGTTAAACTTGCAAGGGAAAAAGTACCATGTTTGGTCGATCCTGTTGAAATGCAAATACGGAGTTAAAATTTGACGTGTTGAAAGAGCTTTTTCTTATTTATGAACACAAATGTTTTGTTTCAAAATTTTTCACAAGTTTAATTGCTTTTTCGTTATTTTTTTAGCTTTTTGTCTTTAAATATTTCATAAAAAATTTATTTTACTCTCAGGAGATCTATCTATTTTATAAGAACATGCTCTAGAGTAAATGTGAAGCAAAAGCAGAAAAGAGAGAGGGAGAGAAAGATTACATGATTCCAGATATAAATCTAAACATTCACAGGGAAATTTTTTGAAATAAAAAAAAACTTAATTAAGAGCGTTCTATTTTTGAATTGTTAGATTCATCAACGAGTAAAATAACTTCGCATACATTTCCTCTTATTGAATCACACAATCTATTCCTTAAACTTTCATTGATATTCATCAGTATTTCTTTTTTATTTTATAAATATACTTTTTAAACTTAAAAGTAATACCACAGAGAAACTTAAAAATATGAGAGGAGAAAAAAATCGGGATTAATTTCCGTACTGTATGGTAAAGACATTTCGATAAAAGAAAATCATAATTCTTATAATAAAACTAAAATATGAGGTATTTAAACCCTTCATATGGTGACATTTTTCGTTCATATGATAACGGTTTCCGTTCATATGGTAACGGTTTGCCAGAAATTCTGGTTTTTAAATTATAGTCCTTATTACCACACATTTAGTAAAAATATAAAACTGAAAATTAAATTTAACCGAATAAACAGTTTTTATGTCCCTCTTTTCGAAAGAGTAATGATTAAATTACCAAATTTTACTATATTTACCAAATTTTAGCACATATTATAAAACAATATTTTGATAAATCGAAATCATTACTAAAGCCCTTCGGTGAAAATAAACGGTTTTTTTGGTGCTCCCATAGGGATAGAAACACGGTAAATTTTATCATATTGTATTGACCTTAATTTTTTCTCAATATACCAATGTTTTTATTTCATCAATAATACAATGCCGTATAAATGTTGTAACTTTAATTTGATAAGAGTAAAAATAAGAGTCTTTCAAAACAACTTCATGTTTCCAAATAGAGCAGTTTATCATCTTTTTAAAGACTTATGTATATTTCTGAAGTTACATGTTTAAACAGCAAAAATTTGAAAGAAGTATAAAAAAAAATATATTCGTTGTAGAATCTTGCACGTCACTCCAAGAAAAAACTAGCATGTCAGTAATATACAGCGTGGTTGGTGCGGCGAAAGTGACTATATCATGGAAAGTTAACCGGAGCTTATTTCTGCCCGACCGGAAGTTGCTTGTTTCTGCCACAACCGGAAGTTGCTTATTTCTGCCCGTATACTTATTTCTGCCAGCCTGTGGTGTTAGTTTAGGTTTCTGTTTTTAATTTAGTTTCGGTTTCTGTTTATTATTTAACTTATTAGTTTTCTGAGGGTGGCAACACTTATTATTTTTAATATTAGATTTTAACCGAATAAACAGTTCTTATGTCCCGCTTTTCGAAAGAGTAATGATTAAATTACCAAATTTTACCATATTTACCAACACTTATAAACTTTGTTATTTGGGGGAGAAATTGTATATTATGAAATAATGACGTCATCTTTTATTACGAAATAAATAAATGATATCATGCTTTTACTCTAGTGGCGCCATCTGTGTGAGAATGTTAGAAATAAAATAGCTTTAAATCTATTTTAACGTTTAAATCTGTTTTATTATTATTTATTAAATATAATTAAGGCTGAGGATCGAACTCACGCCAATCAAAAAGCCTTCGTGGGTCAGTAGTTGGATATCATAACCACTAACTTACAAATGCTTGCTAAGATATATGTAAATAAGTTAAACTTTTGTTTTCTGAACACGTGTATAAATGAAAAGGATTTGATATCGATATCATCCTACAGTTTCATCAATATATCTTCACTTAATCTTTGAGTTATTAAATAATTATTTCTGCCTCTTTATGCTATTATAACTTTCTCTGGATGGCAACGGTACTGACCATACACGTGTTAATTATTACGTAATAAATAAATGATATCATAGACATGCTTTTATTCTAATGGCTGCATCTGTACTTAAATATTAGAAAGAGAATATATTAATAACTCTTAATTTTAGTTATTTTTTAATATAAATATAGTTGATATAAATGACTGTAATTATTACTATCCTAATCAATATTAATTAATACATTTTAAATAAATTGATTCATTATTAAAATAAAAATTGTATTTATAATGTATGTCTACAGTGAATATTAAAAGTATTACACTTAAAGGTACATTAATTTTAAATCAATGAATGTTATTTTATAAGATTAGATATTTATCACCTTCGTTTGTATTTACGGCTATCAATATAGTCTTGTCATTTTGGAACCCAGAAGACAAGGGAACTTATAGATCTTGAGACAATACATGTCTTCGAAGAGGACTTTGTGAGTACCCATGTTATATGTGGAGGAAAACCACGAAAACCTTCTACACTTAGTACGACGACAAGTAGGGGACTTGGCTTCGTTAAATGCTTCATCATTTTGAAAAATACTAACATAAATAGCTGAAACTAGAGTTCGTTATTCATGCGAGAATTCGTATAGTATAATGTCATCTGCTTTTAATGAAGGAAACTATTACGTAATTAATTCAACTATGATTAAATTTATCGAATACGCAAATTATAACATAATTAATTAATCTATGATTTATTTAATCTATTACGCAATCACACAAATGAGGAAAAATGAATATCATATTAGCAATGAATGGTTGTTAGTTGAAAACTGGACAGATGACTTTGGTTTCACCTAATTTTTAATTTTGCAAGAGCTCCAACACGCATTAATATAGATATTTAAGAAATATAAATTTTATTAATTTTCTATAAAATCATTTACGAAAAAAATTATTATCTAATAAGAAACTAATCTATAACAATGTATCTACAGTGTTTATTCAATCGTATGTTTTATTAAAATAAATACATTAATAAACTTTCTTCATCTTTAAACTTACAATCTCATCAACTAATATAATTTAATTATTATATTAAAATATAAAAGAACTTATTTTTTAATCTCATGAAAAAACATTTGAATTAATTTTATTTTCTATTAGAAAATGAATAACGACATATTTACATTATATTATCAATTATATATTAAATTTCCTTAAAATTACAGATGAATTAATTTAAATCTAAGAAACATATAAGAGGAATTTTTAAAGCTATAAATTCATTTATATTCAAAACATATTCGTTTTTTATTATTTAATATTATAATAATGCAAAAAACTTACTTTATTTTCAAATTAAGAGTTAAAATTCAGAAATCATCTACAGTCTTTAACGGATACTGATTACAGATCTTGGGAGAGTCATGTTATCTATTTTCGCACAAAATTTTACAACGATAATTTTCTGTCCAGGACGTTTAGGGTTTATCCACGCCTTATCAATTGGTCATAATATAAAGTATAACATAGTGCTTCATACTTATTATAGAACGTGGGAGTACAACTATTTCTCAGAAAAATCAATTCAATTACCAGCGCATTTAGATGTAAATAAAAAAAATTTATAGTAAAAATAAAATTGTTACGAAACCTATGATGCATGCTCGCAGAAGTGCTTGGGTGAAACTTAGAATAAAGTGTTAATTTATTTTATTAAAATATATTTTGTCTTTGTTGATCATTTTCACAGGTGAAAAAAGTTTATATTATCTAGAAAAATTTACACCTTTTAATGATTAATACAAAAAGCTTCAGAAAAATATACTGAATTTTCTGAAAAACTAGAAAATTATTACAAAAATATAAAATGTTTGTTTTGAAAAAACTAGAAATTTATTAATATTATGAATTATTTTTTGAAAAAACTAGGAAATTATTAATATTATGAATTATTTTCTGAAAAAATTAGAAAATTATTAATATTATGAACTATTTTTTGAAAAACTGGAAAATTGTTTTCTTAGAAGAGAAAATTTTTTTGCAAAGACATAAATATTTTCTTTAAAGATAGAATTTTTTTTTATAAAAATAAAAATATTTTCTGAAATATTATGAAGTTTCCCTCAGTAATAAAAATATTTTCTGAAAAACTGGAAAATTTTCTTAAAAAAGTTTGAAATATTTTAACAAAACTAGCAAATTTTTAACAAGAAGTAGAAATATTTTCTTAAAAGAGAAAATGTTTTGTAAAAGCATAAATATTTTCTTAAAAGATAGAAAATTTTGTTAAAAAGTTCGAAATATTTTTATAAAATCAGCGAATTTTTAACAAAAAGTAAATATATTTTCTTAAAAGAGAAATTTTTTTCTAAAAACATAAATATTTTCTGAAAAATAGAAAATTTTGTTAAAAAGTTTGAAACACTTTTTCATTACGAATACTTAATACTGCTTTTTTGGTTGCTATCTTGTTTGGAAGAGGTAGGCAACTACTTGCTCTCAAGGGATTATATGTTGCTGTAATCATCTCCATATGTTGCTGTAAACATCTCACGGAAATGACCAGTAATAGTTTCCTCTTCTCCATCAACGCTTGTACGAATAAAATTTACTTTGCATATCACATACCATTTGATAAATCGATTTTCCATTAATTCACTTTCAATTATCTGTTTAAGTTTTGGATGCGTTTCATCAAAGAATATAAGTAAATCTCATGATGCTACCTCACTTGGAATAAGAGTCTCTTTCTTAAGCACTTCGAATGCATTTTGACAATTCTTTTTCATCTTTTTATTATTATTATTTGTGGAATGATCTATCTTCCTTTTTCTTAAACAAGACGGTGTGTGAATGGATCGGATATGATTGAGTAAATCAGATTTTAACTTAAAAGATTCATTACACAAATTAAATTTATGCGAAACTAAATGAGTCAGTAAGTGTCTCTTTAAATTATCATTTCGAAAAAAGTTCCATTTTACATTCTTCACATTCAAAAGTTTCTCGATTTTTCATGAGTTTTTAAATGTCAATTCAGGTTACACTTTTGATTAAACACCTTATCTCATAAAGGACATTTAAAATCTTTTTTCATTAGAGTGAATTTTCAAATTAACCATATTCTTTTTATACGGAATATTTTTCCACATATTTCACATATCTACGAAGTAAAATAAACGGTATTTGAATATCACACTACATTAACTCAATGAATTATTATAAAAAAACAGAAAGGTCTATTTTTTCCTTTGTTCTCTATCATTACTTACAGCAAAATAAATGCATGATCTTTCTTTCAAAATCAATTTTATATCAAAAACAGTAACAATCTTAACTATATACGCATATTGAAATCATCATAAGTTTTCAAAAATCCTCGAAACGTAAATATTCAACAATTTAAAGTTATGCAAAACTTAACTAGTAAAATTTCAAAAATAAAATTTGATTTTTAACAAAAAGTAAAAATAATTTCTGAAAACAGAAAGTTTTTTTGTAAAAACAATAATATTTTCTTAAAAGATAGAAAATTTTTAACAAAAAGTGAAATTATTTTCTTAAAAGAGAAATTTTTTTTGTTAAAACATGTATATTTTCTGATAAAATAGAAAATATTGTTAAAAATTTTCTATCTTTTAAGAAAATATTTATGTTTTTACAAAAAAATTTTCTCTTTTACAAAAATATTTTTACTTTTTGTTAAAAATTTTCTTTCTTTTATTTTTACTTATATTCTTTGATGAAACGCATCCAAAACTTGAACAGATAATTGAAAGTGATTTAATGGAAAATCGATCTATCAAATGGTATGTGATATGCAAAGTAAATTTTATTCGTACAAACGTTGATGGAGAAGAGGAAACTACCACTGGTCATTTCCGTGAGATGTTTACAGCAACATATAATCCTTTGAGAGCACGCAGTTGCCTACCTCTTTCAAAGAAAATAGCAACCAAAAAAGCAGTATTAAGTATTCATAATGAAAAAGTGTTTCAAACTTTTTAACAAAATTTTCTATTTTTTAAGAAGATATACATGTTTTAACCAAAAAAATTTCTCTTTTAAGAAAGTATTTTTACTTTTTGTTGAAAATTTGCTAAAAGGAAAATTATAAAAATATTTCAAACTTTTTAGCAAAATTTTCTATTTTATCAGAAAATATACATGTTTTAACAAAAACAATTTCTCTTTTAAGAAAGTATTTGTACTTTTTGTTAAAAATTTGCTAAAGGTTTTATAAAAATATTTCAAACTTTTTAACGAAATTTTCCATTTTTTAAGAAAATATTTATGTTTTTGCAAAAAATTTTCTCTTTTAAGAAAATATTTTTACTTTTTGTTAAAAATTTGATAGTTTTGTAAAAATATTTCAAACCTTTTTAACAAAATTTTCTATTTTTTCAGAAAATATTTTTATTATTGAGGGAAACTTTATAATATTTCAGAAAATATTTTTATTTTTATAAAAAAAATTTCTATCTTTTAAGAAAATATATATATTTTTGCAAAAAAATTTTCTCTTCTAAGAAAATAATTATCCAGTTTTTAAAAAAATAATTCATAATATTAATAATTTTCTAGTTTTTTCAAAAAAAATGTTTTATATTTTTGTAATAATTTTCTAGCTTTTCAGAAAATTCAGTATATTTTTCTGAAACTTTTTGTATTAATTATTAAAAGGTGTAATGTTTTCTTGATAATATAAACTTTTTTCACCTGCGAAAATGATCAACAAAGACAAAATATATTTTAATAAAATAAATTAACACTTTATTCTAAGTTTCACCCAAGCACTTCTGCGAGCATGCATCATAGGTTTCGTTACAATTTTATTTTCACTATAAATTTTTTTTATTTGCATCTAAATGCGCTGGTAATTGAATTGATTTTTCTGAGAAATAGTTGTACTCCCACGTTCTATAATAAGTATGAAGCACTATGTTATACTTTATATTATGACCAATTGATAAGGCGTGGATAAATCCCAAGCGTCCTGGACAGAAAATTATCGTTGTAAAATTTTGTGCGAAAATAGATAACATGACTCTCCCAAGTTCTGTAATCAGTATCCGTTAAAGACTGCAGATAATTTCTGAATTTTAACTCTTAATTTGAAAATAAAGTAAGTTTTTTGCATTATTATAATATTAAATAATAAAAAACGAATATGTTTTGAATATAAATGAATTTGTAGCTGTAAAAATTCCCTTTATATGTTGCTTAGATTTAAATTAATTCTTCTGTAATTTTAAGGAAATTTATCATTGCTAATATCATATTCATTTTTCCTCATTAGTGTGATTGCGTAATAGATTAAATATATCATAGATTAATTAATTATGTTATAATTTACGTATTAGATAAATTAATTCATAGATTAATTAATTACGCAATAGTTTGTGTCATTAAAAGCAGATGACATTACACTATACGAATTCTCCCAAGAATAACGAATTCTCGTGTCTGCTATTTATGTTAGTATTTTTCAAAATGATGAAGCATTTAACGAAGCCAAGTCCCCTACTTGTCGTCGCACTAAGTGTGGAAGGTTTTCGTGGTTTTCCTCCTCATATAACATGGGTACTCACAAAGTCCACTTCGAAGACATGTATTGTCTCAAGATCTATGAGTTACCTTGTCTTCTGGGTACAAAAATGACAAGACTACATTGATAGCCGTAAATACAAACGAAGGTGATAAATATCTAATCTTATAAAATAACATTCATTGATTTAAAATTAATGTACCTTTAAGTGTAATACTTTTAATATTCACAGTAGACATACATAATAAATACAATTTTTATTTTAATATTGAATCAATTTATTTAAAATGTATTAATTAATATTGATTAGGATAGTAATAATTACAGTCATTTATATCAACTATATTTATATTAAAAAATAACTAAAATTAAGAGTTATTAATATATTCTCTTTCTAATATTTAAGTATAGATGCTGCCATTAGAATAAAAGAATGTGTATGATATCATTTATTTATTATGTAATAATTAACACGTGTATGGTCAGTACCGTTGCCATCCAGAGAAAGTTATAATAGCATAAAGAGGGCAGAAATAATTATTTAATAACTGAAAGATTAAGTGAAAATATATTGATGAAACTGTAGGATGATATCGATATCAAATCCTTTTCATTTATACAAGTGTTCAGAAAACAAAAGTTTAACTTATTTACACATATCTTAGCAAGCATTCGTAGGTCAGTGGTTATGATATCCAACTACTGACCCACGAAGGCTTTTTGATTGGCGTGAGTTCGATCCTCAACCTTAATTATATTTGATAAATAATAATAAAACAGATTTAAATATTAAAATAGATTAAAAGCTATTTTATTTTTAACATTCTGACACAAATGGCGCCACTAGAGTAAAAGCATGATGTCATTTATTTATTACGCAATAAAAGATGACGTCATTACTTCATAATATGCAATTTCTCCCCCAAATAACAAAGATTATAAGTATTGCCATCCTTAAAATCTAATATATTAAAAATAAGAAGTGTTGCCACACTCAAAAAACTAATAAATTAAACAATAAACAGAAACCAAAACTGAAATAAAAACAGAAACCGAAACGAACACTACAGGCGGGCAGAAATAAGCATACGGCAGAAATAAGCAACTTCCGGTTGAATCAGAAACGAGCAACTTCCGGTCGAGCAGAAATAAGCTCCGGTTGACTTTCCATGATGACGTCACTTCCGCCGCACCAACCACGCTGTATACTACTTACGTTGTACAACATTTTCTTGTAAGCAAAAGCTGAAATTCATTATACTCAGAAATATGTATCGATTCGACGCGTATAGGGAGAAATATGCATCAGCAAAATTTTAACGTTCATCACAACTGTGTTGTTCCTACTCGCAGAACCTATAAATTCATCAATTTTAAACAGATTTCCTTGAAATTCAAAGATATTTATGTAACATTTGTAGTTTTTTCAGGCATAATAAGATTTTGTTTGTAATGTTGATTTTGGTTATATAAATGATAGATCTCGACTTTAAGGGATTGATTTTTTTGATAAATATTCCTCTAACTATTGGTTCAAAATGTTTAATAAGTCATAGTGTCTATGTGCAATGAAGCTACATCAAAAGTATACAAACTGTTAAATGTTTAAGTCGGATAAATATTGAAAGGGTTATCGATTCGGATGCTATTATTTAGGAATTTTACTTCGAAAGCCTTTTCAAATGTCTCCTAAAAATTATATTACTTAGCTTCCAATGTATTACACTTATAATTTTAAATTAACTCTTAAACAAACAAAAAGTAGACTAATGAATAGATAAATTGATATGTATCACTTCTAAATTGATTCAGCATTTCCTTGTAGTTTTATTTTTCTCATTGAGAAAATTCGCAACAGTATTAATGAAAATTCAGTCAGCTTTTGCTAGCTTAAAATAAAGAATGCTGTCAGCGAAATAATTTAAAAATCTCAATATAATTATATAAGTCAGACTGCTTTATTAACTAATAGTTAGACGGCCTTAGGTAACTTGAAATCAAAATGTTTTGAAAAGAAGCTTATTAATATTTTTCAACTATATTTTACCACAAATGAAATAGTTAATTATTTCCAATGAGTTCGGAATTTCTTTCGTGAATATTTCAAACTATTTGACGTAAAATAATAAAATCATTTTAAAAGTTTATAATGACATTGAGATTAAATTTTGATAGATCTTTTTAGAAAGTCTTCACTGAAATATAAATCAACTAATTACTCTTTTATATAGTTTATTAGGTGGTTTAATTTTAATTGTTATTAAATTAAATAATTTAAGACTATTGCAGTTTTGAGGCTTCATATTGCAGTTTTGAGGCTTCTACTTTAAGGTTGGTTTTCCACAATGGCGTATCAAAACGTCATTTCTAGAAAGGATCAGATAAGAAAAATTAACTAAACAGAATTTTTAAGGAGTGTAAAGGATTTCAATAATTTTATAAGCAGATGTTATGACTTACTTTATTCAGAGCAATTTGACACCAAGTACTTAGTAATTTTCAAAAATGTGGAGAAAGCAAGGGAAAAATTACAGAACAATGAAAAAAAGGGAAAAAAGAAAAATAATAATAAAAATAACAAAAAACCGGAAAGAAAAAAACGAACAAAAAATTTTAAAAACTTGGAAAATAAAAAATATGATCTTTTTATCAGCTCACACTATTATATCCGCAAAAAAAGAGGCATCCGAAAATGGATACTTTGCGCACATCCATTTTCGGGCCCATCCTTGGTAACTAACAAATCAAACGCACTTCAGTAATGCAGCAAGAACGCACTTTAATACAAAACTCCCCTAGTTACGCTTTCAGCTCAGTTTATGCTTTTGTTTTCATTTTTTTGCAATCTGGCAATCTTGCTGCGAAAATATTTTAAATCATTCTTGAAAAGTTTCCCGTTCATGTAAGTTCATTTGAATTCACTACTGGCTTTATGGTTTTCATTTCATGTTTTATTCTGTTTTTTCTTTATATTTTATTTTCTGTTTTTACGTGATATTTTTACTTTCTGTGTTCTATTTTATTTGTTGTAATTTTTTTGTAATTTTTTTAAGTGCTTCTCACACTATTGTATTGATATATTTTGCTTTGGCATGCAATATTAGAAAGCTTTCTTTTTTGCGGATATAATCGTGTGAGCTGATGATGATTATTTCTTTTATTTTCCGGATTTTTAAAATTTTTTGTTCTTTTTTTTCGGTTTTTTGTTATTTTTATTATTATTTTTTTTCCTCCCTTTTTTCATTGTTCTGTAATTTTTCCCCTGTTTTCTCTACATTTTGAGCTTATTTTATGAGCTCTATTTACTTGCAGCTTATGCGCAATAAATGAAACTTATTGTTTTTCTTAATATTCTTCCTGTTTTTTTTTTGTTTTTATTGATTATGCTATATATATATATATATATATATATATATATATATATATATATATATATATATATATATATATATATATATATATATATAGATATATAAAATATACTATTCATACTAACACTTGACTGTTGATACATTTTCTTGGTAAAACAATTTTTTAAGAGAATTCCAAACATTTTTTTTTTTTAAAAAAACACTTTTCATAATTTAATTTTTTATTAGTTTTGAATAGTTTTAAAAAAGTACAATTTCACTGCATTTTAAAAATCATTAAATTGTTTTTTATGACTTTTATCATGCATGCAAGTAGTATTTTTTTTCTGCAAATTTTAGCTCCAATTAAAATTAAATTGTAAAAAATCATGTAATTTTTCTTCAAAATAAGTGTTTTCATTTAAATAATGCCTCTGCTTATGTAAAACTCCTGTGAAAAAATCAGAATTCTAAATTGAAATATTTAAATTTAAAAAAAGTTTTATATTGATGCTTTCTTGATGAAATCAAAACCACCCAGACCTCTTAATGAAACTGAATCATCGCGGGTGTACCCAGACGGACCTACAAAATACACTGCTACACACACATGGTTAAATAACAGTTTATTTTATTGCTATTTTACCATATTAAAAAAAAGTCAAATAACATAAATAAGATGGTATTCAAACTGTTAGCTGAGAGAAAAATAGTTTATTAACTGCTTTCATCTAATACTAAGAAACAATTAGAATTACATTGAGATAACTAGGCCTACCTAAGAAAGGCACTTAGTTACTTTCTGCTGGGTACATATTATAGCTAAGAGGGCTGTCAATCTCATGACCAACAGAATGGGGTTTCGAGACCCAGCGTTGATACCACAATATTTCCTCCCTTCCCTTCACCACATAAAGAGTTTGCACTGTTCTTCACTCTCCAGTTTGTAACCCTGAACTATTATCTCATTCTTGCATGGATGGCAGCATCACAAAGCAGCTTAACA
Source organism: Parasteatoda tepidariorum (assembly GCF_982258835.1). Classification (NCBI taxonomy): domain Eukaryota; kingdom Metazoa; phylum Arthropoda; class Arachnida; order Araneae; family Theridiidae; genus Parasteatoda; species Parasteatoda tepidariorum. The sequence continues at coordinate 8,463,455 of NC_141765.1, forward strand.
GAAAAAGTCTTATATTTCCCATCTCTTATGATAAAGGAAACTACAAGATAAACTAACTAAACCTCGGTTCCGTCAGTAAAATATAACTCAACCACAGCCTAACTTCGAAGCCCATTATCTAACGAAAAGCCTGGTTCCAATGCCAAGATAAATTTCTTATTTACGGTTTTGAAACCATGCCAGTTTTAAATAGTTAAAAAACTGGAGAAGTGAAAAATGTTCTTCACCGTAAACTTTACTGTTAATTCGATGGGCGCACTGCTGCTGGGTTTTTTTACCGTTATTTTAGAATGAAAATTCTAACAGTGTAGGCCTTGGATTGATGAAGAATGTTTCAAATCTTCTTTTTAACATATTTATGTGTTAACTTAGAATTCTTTGTCTTGAATTCGCAGTTGCTAGTTTTCATTATGGTTAGATCTTTTGTTACATCATCTTACCATCTCTTTTAGGGTGTTTTCCTCGGTCTTGAGTTTTATGTATTGATATTAATCATAAATAAAAATGCATTCCATTTTGTCCTGTTTTTTGTAATATTACTCACTTAAAAAGTAATATTGTAAACAGATTATTTTAGTGTCTTTTTATTAGTATTTTGATAGTGACTTGGAATCTTGGCATAATAGCGGACTTTTCACAAAATCTCATACTCGTTTTGTAAAATGTACAATTTTTTAAAATATTCATACTTTTAGAAGCCCATTCAAGTCTTCTCAACCAGATAAAGTTTTAATTTCCGTTGCACTCATATTAGAACAATTGTATTTTCTTAGAACTTCGAAAAACCTCAATTAACAAAACAGTTAGTCCCTCATTTCTAGAATTTTCCATATTTTGATTGTTACAAATCCGAATGAATCTATAAACGTGTGCTTATTCAGAAAAAATACGTTTTTTTTTTGTCTGCTTTTACTACTTTTTTACACTTAGTAATAGCTATAACGTTTGTTAATAATATTTAAATGAATTTTCAACGACACGAACTTTCAGTAATTAAGCTTCCAGGTATTAATTAGGTAAAAATATAATGAGTAATAATTTAAAAGGAATAGATGAATGTAAAATTTTTGGAAAATAAATAACTAGAATTTCAATTAATTCCGCTATGCGAAAATCATCCTAATATCCTACCATATTGCGATCAATAGTACCTAGAATAAGTGGGCAATAAATGTTACATTTCTAACTGAAATAAGTAAATTATTTTTGAAAATTTCGATGCATTTATTTATTTAAAATAATACTGTATATTTAAGTTTAACAATTACTTTTCGATTGGCAGCGTTATTATTAACATCATCAGTATTAAAAATAAATTTCAAATATAATCTGCGTATTCAAGAAAAACTTGAAAGAATTTATGTTATAATGCTCAAAATAACTCGGTTGTTACGCATTCGCAGTTTTTAAACTGTTAAAGGTGAAAATACTCATTATCATTATTTTTATTGGTTTATAAATCCATGAAACATCTGTCTGTCTTAATGTCACTCCTACTATTATTTACAAGACTCTATGCGGTATTCAAACTGTTAACTGCGAGAAAAACTGTCTATTAACTGCTTTCACCAATTACGGTTAAGCAACCAGAATTTTATAGCTTCAGCTAAACCCACTTTCTGAAGCCACTTAGTTCCTTGCAGATGGGTACATATTATAGCCGAGAAGGCAAATCTGTCAATCTCATGGCCGATAGAACGGGGTTTTCAATCCCAGCTTTGACACTAAAATATGAAGAGTTTCACTACAATATGAAGAGTGAACACAAGAGTTTCCAGTATTCAGCACTCCCCAATTTTTGACCCTGAAGTATTAGAATAGGATACACTCATTCACGTATAGATGGCAGCACCACAAGCCAGCTAAACTATCTCCAATGTCCAGTTAAATTTCTTTTTGCTGTTTGTAAACCATGCTAGTTGTAAAGGGTTAAAAAAACGTACAGTTTTGTATCTATGGTTTTTTTTTACTATACTATTTTTAAACGGTTTCGAAACCATAAAGATAAAAAATGTTCTTAACCGTAAACGTTATGGTTAATTGACTGCTGCTCTTTACCTCAAACTTTATGGTAGACAGATTGCTGTCGGATATTTTACCATAATTTTAGAATGAAAATTCTAACACTGTACAGCCGATGTGCAACGTACGATCACTTGCTGTATCCATTAAACCATCTGACCACTATTCATGAAAATTGTTTGAAATGAAAATTTAAAAGTAGTTTAATTACACTGTAAAAACTTCAAAAGCACCGGCACTCAAGGTACCAGTACCGTAAGGCACATTTTTACCGGAACGTGTTACGGAACCAAATATCTGATATACTGTCATTTTTACAGTAATAATTAGCGTAAAATCACTGAATCGATGTTATTAAAAATATTAATGTGAAAATTTTATGGTGCAATATTTTATAGTAAAAGGATAATTTTACGAATGCTGGTCACAAAATTCTGGTACTTTATACCGCTATTTGATCTGGAATTTTTACAGTCTATCTTATTTCTATAAATGTTAAAAGCTTCATATGGCAACACAAGCTAAATTAAACGTTTAAGTACATTTCTTTTTTGATTTTTTTAAAATTTAATATTACAAAAAGATTAAATATATTCAAGAATTGGTTTTTAAACTAAATGAAATTGTTTTGTCTTTTTTAGATTTTAATACTGTTTATTATAAATATTCTGTCGAAAGAGTGATGATTTCAAAACTCTCTTTGAATAGTTTATCCTTTTAAATTATGTTTCTTCTGCCTGAAGGTGTTTTCTCATATGAATTCGTACACGAGTTTCTTTCTTTCAGAAAGCACATATTTCTTGTCACTTCTTTTAAATTTAATTTCCATATTGCATAAGACATCAGCAGGTATTTGAAAGACATTTTGAAATTTACTTAACTTATTCACAGTTAGGTGTCACTTTTCCAATTTTAGGATCAGTAAAAAGAGTTTTTTATGTATTTTTTTTGTAAAATATGAGAAAAATGGAATATTTTCTAAAATTCCAATCAGTTTCTTATTCGAAAGATTTCATATCGTAATTTAAAGCAATTTAATGAAAAACTGTACCTTCAATATTAAAAAAGATATACTAAAAGAAATATATAAAAGATTCGAAACATAAAAAACGTATAATAAGATATATTAAGATTAATATATTTTCTTTCTATGGCAATAAAACACCATAAAAACATCAAATTTCAATTTTTTTTAAAATATTTTTTAAAACTTTCAAGCAATATTTTATTATTTCAAAATATTAAGTTATTTTTTTCATGAAAATTGATAAAGAGACCATCAAAAGAATGTTAGTTACCTTTTCTCTCTAAACGAACTAGAATATAAAAAAAAATAATTTAAATTGAATACGACATGTTATAACAATTTTAGTACTTAAAACCCTAATTTGTACTGTTTACCTTATTCTGCCGAAAAAATTTCCTTTCTTTATTAAAAATATTACATATTCTTACAAAAAACAAAATATCTCATTTGATTAAAACAATATAAACTCAAAGTGTTTAGCATTTTAAAGCAAAATTTGCATTAAAGGAAATATTTTCGTTTTAATTAAAGCTAGAAAATTTATATTAATCCTATTTAGTTTTTTCCTGTGATAGAAAATATATATATTTTGAAAATTAAAGCAGCATTTTTGTATATCTTTTCTTGTTTATGCTGTCTAACAACAGCAAACGCTTAAGGTTATTGTAAGTATATAACTTTTCAAATTTTTTTCATAATTGATTACATAAGTATACCCATTTATAATGTTCTTTTTTTAAGAAATACTTGAAATTCTTTGAGGAATACTTTCGAGAATACTAAAAGTTTCTTGGTCAGTTATATTCTTTAATCAAATTTTCACGCGTATTACTATTGTAATATTACTAGGCATTGTTCAAAAAGGATAGGATATACTTTGTGCCATGTAGACTAAAGAAAAAAAACGTATTTTAAGCACAAATGAAAATACAGAAATGGGCATACTACAGTTGCGGATCTACAAACAAGGATCTGTCTCAGCGACTTAACACCAAATGATATTAGAAAGTGGCATTTTTTTTTTATATGGCGAATTTTTCATGGAGAGGTAAGGATATAGCATGTGCAAAATGATTAACCAATAGAAAGAGAAGAGTAAGTTTGAACAAGATAATGAAAGAAAGGAGATAAGAAGCAGGTTAAAAAAGGGTTTTGCGGGAACCCCTGGATGCAAAAGATAACTAAATTATTAGAACTTTTCAAAACATGGAGAGATTCTCTGAAATCTTGTTCGGTAGATTAATATAAATGTTGAAAGATTATGATTTAGCAGAAGAAAACTCAAAACTTTGATTAAAATTCCAACTTTTCAGAACGATCGAAAATCGGTTAATGCCCTGATTTTTAAGATATATTTCGCGTCCATTAAATCAAAGTATAAGGTAACGTTCAGTTTGCTCAATATAATTGACTTAAGTATCGAAAACATTTTATTAACCAATTTAAGGCCCGGTATATCTCTAATAAAATAAAAAATTAATTTTTTCTCCAGTGTTCGTCTCAGCTACAAGCATGAACTTGAAGATTAATGAAATTATAGAAAATGTATTATAAGTTTAAGTTAAAAGAATATTTTAATAAATCATATATTTTTAAGGGTTTGTCCATGTTCAGTTAGTTCTTTTTTCTATAATGCTTTTTAAGATATTCAGCTCTTTAAAAAAATGAGCAAGTCTACATAACAATTTGAGAATATAGTCAAAGCATGTCATAAAACACTAACTATAGCTTGGGACTTTAACTATTGTTTTTAAAGTTTTTGCTATGAAATTTTTTTTGAAATAATAAGTTACGGTTTGTAAACATACTGAAACGTTTTGGTATCAAATGAATGGTATATTGCTGTCAAATTCACTCTCACTCATTTATTCCTTTCGATTTCCTATGACTGTTTATTTAATGATATATTTCGGTTACAAACATAAACACAAGTTTAATATTGCGTTAGAGATGGTGATAAATCCGATTAATGAAACACTTAATATCTGCAGGAAACAGATACCTCCCCCTGACTATTTATCATTTAACAATGTAATAAATTTCTAATGAGACACAATTTCAAATTTCTCGTTAAATAGCAGCAGCAAGATAAAATAGCAAAAATAACAGGGTAGTAATTAGCGAATTATTTCTCACAAAATTTATAAAAAGAAATTTTTAATTTTAACTAATTATTTTAAATAAAAATATTGTACATTAAAAACGTTACGTAGCATCAACAAGATAAAATAGCAGTACAGTAATTAGCAAATTATTTCTCACAAAATTTATAATAGAAATTTCAAATTTTAATGCATTATTTTAATTAAGAACATTTTACGTTAAAAACATTACATAGCAGCAGCAAGATAAAATAGCTAAAATAGCAGGACAACAATTAGTAAATTATTTCATTTAAATTTACGAAAAGAAATTTCAAATTTTAATTAATTATTTTAATTTAAAACGTTTTTTTAAATCACATTTAGAATCAACAAAGTAAGTTTTGAAATATTAAGTTTAAATCGCAAACTTGACCTCGAAATAGAGAAATCAGTAAAATAGGAAAAAAGCTAACATTTTGAATGTCTCGTTACGTAGCAACAGCAAGATAAAGTAGCAAAAATAACAGGGTAGTAATTAGCAAATTATTTCATACAAAATTTATGAAAAGGAATTTTAAAATTTAATTAATTATTTTAATTAAAAAAGTTTTTTCACTCACATTTAGAATGAGCAAAGTTTTTTTTTTTCCAATGGCAGGGAATACAAACAATAACCCAGAGGAACAATAAAAATAGAAAATAACAAAAGACCGAAGTCATCTTCCCAAAAGCTCTCTCGCACGCCAATATCTTGCAGTCTCCGATTCAAGTCCGTGGAGCCTCCTACAGCAATGGAGGTGATCTCTATTCATTGGTGCTCCAGAACCACACAGTTGACGCTGAGGGTGGTCATAAATACCTATACGATGCAGGTGTTCTCCCAGACAATCATGACCTATTGGGAGTCTAAAGGTGGCTACTGCATCTCGGCGAGGCTTATCTGGCACTGCCTTAATATCTGCCACACTCCAGTTCTTATTCCTTATGCTTTCTCGTAGGTCAGCAGAGGCATTCAGTTTCACTATGTTTTTTTATATGTAGTTTTATGGAATGGTATGACAATCCAGAGCAACTTGGTTGATGGATTTGTGTTCCCTTGCGAGCAAGAAAGTCATCTTTCTCGTTACCATGGATGTTACAATGGCTGGGAATCCACTGGCTGGGATGGCTTATAATGGCTGGGATGACTATCTCTTTTGTTTTTTAGTGCCAAAAGTCTGATAAGTCTCCGACACTGAAGCACTTCATCCGACAGAGTGTCTCCCTGTGAACCGATCGCCTGGATTGCAGCCTGGGAATCTGACAGCAATACTACTTTTCCAAATTTTGAATGGATGGCCAACAGTTGTTTCAATGCAATATAAATAGCATGTACTTCGCCATCGAAAGCCGTTTTGTATTTCCCGGCAGATGCGCAGAAGGAAAAGAGATCAACAAAGTAAGTTTTTTAATATTCAAGTTATATAGTGAATTATGCTTCGAAATAGAAATATCATCATAAACATTCGAATATTGTTCTTCTGAGTCTTGGTAAAGCAAATCATTTTTTTTTCTTTTTCTTTTTTTTTTTTAATTTAACAGGTCCTCATCGATAAGTTCATAAATACTGAAAGATGAATTTTATATTCATCAATAATTTCATAAATAACTTTACTTGAAGAGACATTTTTTTTAATCAAAACATAAAGAAAAGTTGCCGAAATTGTACCACTTTTTTCATTGAATTTTTAATAGCCGCAAATCACAAACAATTTCATTTGAAATACTTTAATGATTCGGTTATTCAGCTATTTATATTATTTTTTGGTAATTGGTAATAGTATTTTTGTAGTAAGAACCAAAATGTAATTATTTTCTCAGGTTCTGCAAGTGGTACGATTTAGGAAACCAGTTGCCTAATTCGTACCATCTGCTCCCTAAATCGTACCAACCTCAACAATATTGTGTATTTATAATATTATGTAAATAAGTAGACCAAGTGTAATCCGAAATAATTGTTTAAAAGCATAATGAAAAATTTGCTATCTAATTTTTGAAATGTTACAAGTAACAGTATTATAAGACCATATAATGTCAATAGAACATGATGTTACGTGCTAAAAAGTTCAAACGTGCCTTTTAGAAGAGTTGCTTTTGAAGACAGCATTATTTTGGATCTATTAATAAATGACTTCTCAAGTTCTAGATACGAAGATATTGATTCGATTGCAGCCTTCAACATCTAAAGTACTGTGACAGATCGGCATAATCACATCGCTAACCTTTAATTACTGAATCGTTACTCGATTTACCAGAAGGTTCTTCACCTAAATGTTTTTCATTACTTTACTCTTTCTTGGGAATTAGGAAAGTAAAACACATTATAAGAATATTAAATTTCATTGAATTTACTAAAACAGTTTTCCTTCTTTCCGTTTGATTCACGTATACACTGTAGGCATTTTCGTTCTAAAATTACGATAAAATAACCAGCAGCAATCTATCAATCCAATTAATCATAAAGTTTACGGCTAAGAACATTTTTTTGCTTTTACGATTTTGAAACCATTTACAACTAATATGGTTAAAAACCATGAATACAAAACGATACTGTTATTTAAGCATTTCCAACTACCATTGTTCCAATACCGCAAAAAAAATTTAATTGGACATTGGAGCAAGACTTTGGGTTAGGTAATGAATGTTGTATTTTGGTTGTGGTTGAGTTGTGTTTTAATAAAAAAAAACAGATGGATGTGGTTCAATTACTCTATCGGGTTGTTTCACCTATCGTAATAAATGGGAAACACTAGACTTTTTTGTGTTAATCAGCGTTATGGGTCTGTGGTGGCACCATTTGGGAGAGATATAATTTAGCCAACTCTCCTCTACAATTGGTATTAGTTACATAAAATCTAAAACAATATATTAACAAATAAATATATTGTTTTATATTTTCAAAAAAATATGTTGTCAGACATTAAAATTTAATTACTTTATTTAAGATAATAAAATTTATTTTTCAAATAAAATAATTAAAATTAGCAAATTTTATTTATTTTATTTAAAATATTATTTTTATTTTTTTAAAACTACATTTAGCATGGTAAACCCTTTTGAAAATGTATGTTATGCAAGCCTTCAGGATATCCAGGTTTTTGTTCGAATTCTTTTGAATGACAAATGGAATTGAAACAAAATAAAAATTAATTCATCCTTTAATGTCAATATTCTTCTTTTTCCATTTTAAATTACGCTTTTTGTGAGATATAATTTATAGTTAAACTGCTATAATAGTTAAACTCTTTTTATTGCTACTTAAGAAAATATCAGTAGAACATATTGCATACTTATCAATTCTTTTTTATCTATACTTCATAGCTACTTTAAAATTTAATACTATTTCTCAGAATTTGACTCCTTCAGACATGAATATAAAAAAGAGTTCGTTATTTATATTATATAAATTTTGAAATGATTTTTCATTGATATCTTTAACACCATTTATTCTTTTATATCAACTGACGCTACAATATTTACTTTTTATACAAATTATATCATTTATACAATTTTGAGCTGAAAAAAAAGTGGTTGAACTTTTTTAAAAGGAATTTTACTTGTTTCACTTAATGACAATATAAAATTTAGTGGAAAAAAAGAACATTTCAAATGAAAAAATTAAAATAAAAAACACTCTCGAACGTAAAAATACACATTTTTATTCTTGTTTGATTTTGTCATTTTAAGGACGTTTAAAAGAGTAATTTCCCTTTTGTTTGTCTTAAATTGTTTCGGAGAACTAGAAGAGTAATGAAGAAAATCTTTTTCACTAAGTACAATTACGCTCGGACATAAAATCGATTCTAACATTTACACAAAAGTGTTCAGGAAAAATCAAGACATTCTTTTCTCTCTTGTAACTAATTTAATCTCAAAGTAGTAAATACAAAAGAATAAAAGTGAAGAAAAGTAAATTGAAAATTTGATTATACATAATAATTTATTGACTCGATGAGTGGCATTGAAATTTTGTATAAAGTCTTGTTTTAAGATAGTAATATAGATATAGTAAAAGTTAATATTTTGAATAAGGTGCGTTTTCCTTACTCTGTGAGAACACCAAAAAAGCTCAATAATACAATATTTACCGAGGCACTTTGGTAATCATTTTGGTAAAATTAACAAGAAAATATTTTTTATAAAATGAGTTGAAAATGAAGAAAATATCATTATACCTTCCTTAGAGTATGGCATATAAATTATTCTGTTAATTTATTCGGTTAAATTTACTTTTCAGATTTGTTTTTTTTTTTTCACAAATTGTGTGGTAAAAGAACTTTTGAAACCAGAATTTCCGATAAACCGTTTCCATGTGAATGGAAAAATCATCAACTGGATGGTTTAAATACCGCATATGTTGGTTTTATCAACCAGAATTATGTTGTTGTTTTTTTTTTTACCAGAAATGCCATTACCATACAATGCGGCAATTCTACCAGAATTTTTCTCTGCGTCGATATTCTAACTTTTCTATTTTTTCTATGAAATGCGAAAATTCGTAGAATTTATTTTTAGCTTTGAACATAGCAAGGGCTATAAAGAACCACTTAGAAGAAATTTCTACTACATGATAGTTTTTTTTATTTCTACTCTACTTACAGGAAAAGGAATCAAACCCAACGAATCTCTGTTAGTTTTATCTCAAATGTTTGTCCAGTTCTCTATTCGTTCAGTGTAGATAATTTGTATTAATCTAAGTAATAAGAAATGGTATCAATACACATATTTAATTTTATTTTAAACGACTTATTCAGTAATAAATGTTACTATGGACACAAAATTAACAAACTTAGTTCTAAAAAGTCAAGGTACAAGAATAAAGTTAATAAACAAAAATACATTTCAAATATTATTTAAACAATAGTTGAACGTTCTTTAATCTGAAAAATTATCTTATATATTTAATTAAAACACAAACTAGAGTAAATTTTATGTCAATCTTATGGAACGCATGCTTAGCAGTTAATCTTTAAAAAAATTACATGCATTATTGTAATGAAAATTTAATCATATAATTAGTTAATTAGATCGACACTGTAGATATCGTAATGAATATTACCCATTATACATATTTAAGTTGTAATTCTCTTTAAGCAAACTCTTGAATTCCTTGGCACGTAATTAAGCTCTTAATTAAAATTTAGGCTTTTTTATTTTTAAATCTTAAGAAAGCAGCTGGTTAAGTTTCTATTATCCTGCTTAACGCAAATTAATTCTTTCGTCTCCTTTCATTTTCTAATCAATTGAGAACTCAATTTAAATTTAGATTCTTTTTAGATATTTTTGTCAAATTAATGAAAATATTCATATTTGGGCTTCAACTGATTAAACCTATATCTCAGTGTCCAGTCTATGAAAATGTGTAAATAATTGAAAATTATTTGTTAACCAGAAAATGAGCATTTAAGCATCATAATTTGGGAATAACCCAATCTTTTAATTATAAAATGAATGAGAATTATTTATTACCATTACGGGTAGAGTAAAAGCTATCTGAAGTATCCTTCATCCAGTGTACTTTAAAAACCAAAAAAATGAACTTTTGTACTAAAACCTTGCAAACATTGATTTAAAACAAAAAACTATTTTAAGATTTTAAAAAAATCCATTTGCTTAAAAGGTGCATTGATACTTTAAAATGATGCTCCCTAGGTTTTATGAACAGGAAAAATATCTAAGCACTCGAATCTCACATTTCACTCACTCGAATTTCGACTGAAGTTTGTTTTGAAGTTCGACAAAAGAACTTCAAAAGAAAACTTCTTCAGAATTTCGAAACTATATATTTCACGTCAACCATACTTATAATTCAATCAAATTATAAATCAATTGACTCAAAGTTAAATTGCAAAAGAAAGGCGTTGTACCTTGGCGCAGTGTGAAAACAAATACTTTTATTTTCACTCGGGTAAAGAATATACAGTTTCTGGCTAAATTATTAGACTCACTAATAGATTCTATGTAAAATCTTAACTGCCAGGTGATACTATACAGCTTTATTGTTTTTACATAACTAAAACCGGTTTACTCTTGCTTACGTTCGTGTATTAATTGGTTAAATTAGACGATATATAATATAAATTAGACAATTAGAGAAACTAGACGATATATTATATAAATGTAGAATATTTATTATATCAGGTATTGCATTAGTATTTTATAATAATTCGACCAAATTATTAAACGCACTGTAGTTTTATAACAATTGCATGTTTTGCAAGAGTTTATGGGTGATTCTCACGAAACATGACATTCACTGTCCCTTGCACCAAGATCTAATACTATAATACTAAAAGAACATTTTTTTTAAAAAAATTAATAAATAGCATTGCTGTTAGCATTTTTTAAAATGACTTTGCACTAGCATTGACTGTTTTGTATGCTTAAAAAATTTAATTGAATATCAAAATGTCATTTTCCTGGCATGTCCCAAACATTATTTCCAATAATAACTGGCTTCAAAACTTCCCATACATTTTTCAAAATCTAATTTTCTTTTTCTTATCCTATGTAAGCATTTCTAGAATACATGCAGAGGGTATTGCTTACTAAAACCACGTTTAAAATAATTTTTTCAGTCAATAATTTGTTTGTCCCATGAAAATCAGTCATTTTCCTGGCTACTTTTGTTTAGTGATTTATAAACAAAATAGATAGCACCAGAAATCAATATCTTACGTTAATAGATTGATTAGATACCCTCCTATCTGAACATGTCTTGGTGCATGAATAAAAAACCAATTTTATGGCTCAAAATCTATTTCAAAAACTTTTTCAAGGTGAGTAGGTTTTTATGCTGTCATTTTCCTGGCTTCTTGAAATCATTAATAACAAAAACTACATAGATTTATTTGAGTTATTTTAAGAAATACTGTTGTTTTCTGCAGAATATAAACGTCTTCGGCCAAAATATTAAATTAAAGCAAAGTTATATGCTATAAAATGGCGAATTTGTCATTATCCTGGCTGTCATTTTCCTGACTTATGAATGCCAGGACATTGAAGTGTTACCAGAAATTCTTTTTAACTGCTAATACTGTAAAGGGGGAAAGCAAATATTAACCTAATACCAAGTTTATGTACGATTGTAATATGCTTGGATGTAATCAAAGTTATTTATTTATTTAATGATTGATTATTATACACAATTTTATTCTGCACATATCAGCAACAAAATTTTTTTTGTTTCTTTCTTCAGTGAATAAAAAGAATTCATTTAAGCTATTTATGGTTCATCTAACATAAAGGCTTAAGTTGAGTTACTTACTAATAACTTAAAATGACTTTTTTTTAAACTTCTAAGGTAATATGTAATTTTCCTGGCATTCAAGATTTGGTGAATTTCTATTTTATTTTTTTTTTCTCGAGCAAATGTCAATAAACTACACTGCTGTCTATAAGACATTAATAAGTGTAGCGAAAGAAGTATACAAGAAAAATTTTAGATTATTTTGAAGACTTTAAATTTGAAGAAATTTTTTGGTCCGAATTGTCATGTTTCGTGAGAATCACCCTTATATGCAATAATTTTTTATTTAAACATGCATGTAAAGAATTTTTATTCAAGAGATTTTGTACATACTTCCTATTTGTATTTATTTTTGACATATTGCATTACAATGTGAGCAAATTAATACATGAACGTAAACAAGTGCAAACCGGTTTCAGTCGCGTAAAAACAATAAAGCTGTATAGTATCATCTGATAATTAAAATTTTACATAGACTCTTTAGTGCGTTTAATAATTAGGCCAGGGACTGAAGTAGAAATGTAAATAATATCTCTTTGCTTTCCAGTTACTCTAAGCACTTAATATGTTATTTTATTAAGGAGTGATAAACTATATTTTACATCCTTGCAAAGTATCAAAAGATACAACTCCATGTTATATTTTGGGAAGTAAGGTATTAAACCTTGGAACCAAATGAAAATTAAATCTTATTTAATAAATATAAATTATAAAACATTACAGAAAAAAACAACAAAAAAAAGGTTTCTTTATCTACCAGATTAGTCCAGTTGACCAGACTTGAGTGATCGCTTCTGACGCACTGAATAACTTGTTGCTGATGTTGAAGGCAATTTACATGTTTATTCTTCTTCGTATATTTCATATATAGTTTCATTTCTTAAAAACAAAGCGTTTGTTCCAGCTTTAGCAAGCATAAGATTCCCGTTCGTTTCCGTTTTAACAATTTAGTCCCAAGGTACGAAACTACATATTACACGTCAACTATACTCGTTCAAACAAATCATAACCAATTCACTTAAAATTAAATAGTAAAGGAAGGCGTTGCATCTTGGTACAGTGTGAAAACAAATATTGTTATTTCAACTTGAGTAAATATTATAGTAGAAATGTAAATAATATCATTTTGCTTGCCATTTAAGGAATCTATAAATGTTTCATATATTATTCTATATGGGAGTAATAAATTATTTTTACAGCCTCGCAACACTATGCTGTACCTTGGGATGTAGGGTATTGTACCTTGGAACTAAAGGAAAAATAATCTTATTTAATGAATATAAAACATTACAAAAAAAAACAAAAGAAAAGGTTTCTTTATCTACCAGATTAGTCTATTGACATGTCATAAGCACTGAAATTCATAGGAAACTTGAGTGATTGATTCTGACGCGTTGAAGAACCTGTTGCTGAAGTTGCAGGCAATTTACATGTTTATTCTTCTTCTTCTATTTCATATATAGTTTCATTTTTTAAAAATAAAGTGTTCTTTCCCGTTTTAACAAGCACAAGATTCCATTCTCTCCCGTTTTAACAATTTAGTCCCAAAATGATGGAAACACTTCTATACTAATACATTTTTTCATATTTCTCATGAAATAATTTAAGAATCATTTTATAACTATAGAAGTGTTTATATCATGCGATTTCTCATACTTCTCAACGAAGTTTGAGGAACAGACAATAAATGACAAACGGAAAATAGGGTTTCTGAACACCCTATGCCAAAAAAAGTAGTCATAAATTTGTGACTTGTAACACTTATTTTGGTTATTATATGCGGCAACCGCACAAAATTTTGTAAACTTAGCCGAAATATTTATGAAGATATAGACATTTTTATAAAACTTTTTTTTTGTCTTGCGTTTTCTTTTTTGCTTCATCGAAGAAAGCTAATTTCCACTTAATTTTATATCAATGTGGAAAAGTTAGTTTTAATGGTTCATTGGTTGTATAACAAAATAATTTTTTTCAGAATTTTGATTTATTCTATTATCTTGTTGAAAAACAATACCCAAAATATACTTTTGTTTTTCTCCACTAGAGTTTCCCAGCTTTTTAATGACTTACGTAATTATGAATTGTTCCCACCAAATGCTATTACATTGAAAACTAAAAAAAATAATATGCATAAAAAGAGCAGCTCTTGACTATTTCTTTTATCATTAAAAGCAAAAAGAAACTTTCCTTTTAACCGGGTTTTACGCTAAACCTTTCTTTAAATTTTCATGGATATTTTAATTATTTTTCTTTCTTTCTATTATTTCAGGTATAATAAGATTAAATTCGAGTAATTTTATTTATACGAATTACAACTCTTAAAATTCGATTTTTGTGATTTCTTTAAATTTTTATAATTATAAAATAAATAATTAATGTTTGTTTTTACATTTAATAAACATTTCCATTTCAGAAGCGGTAACAAACTTAAAAATATCTTTAAGCACTACAACTTTTCTTCGTTAAATATTTTTCACGAATAATGCGTGGGAAATGAGTAAACAATTTTACTCTTCCTTTATATTAAGCAGATTTTTAAGACGTAATTGAAATAACCGATGTCATAATAAAATATTTAAGCATTTCATTTCAAAACATTTACTTACAAATTAATATTTTATGCTTAATTAAAAATTATTAAAGATATGGAGTAGTTTAATTTAATAAAATTATACAAAATATTTCATATATTTAATCTAGTTGTGAAGATTCTAATTTAAAAATCTAATTTGGAATTTATGAATTACCCAAGTGTGTGAGATAATAATTTGATATTACGTATGAAATTTGAAACTTTTATGAATGGCATTTATCTTATTAAAGAATAATTTATTTCGAAAGTATTGAAAAATAACATACATTAATATTGAACTAATAATATTCTGGTAAAACAATGAAACCTCTTCTTTTTCTATGGCAATAATTTGAATATTATCGCAAACTTGCTGTAAAGTACCAAAAATATTTTTTTTAAATTTACGCAATTGTTATACTATAAAACAGTTTTAAATTATTTTATATCATACATATTTCTATTATTTTTTGTTCTAAAACTTTCATAACAGCTTTTGTTAGTTTTATTTCAAAGAAAACTATTATTCTTCTTATTTTATTAGCTTCCAGTTTATGTATATGCAACAAAAAACAAATACAAAAGTAGACTAGATACAGCTCAAGTGCTACAAATTAAACTGTCAGATCGATAAAAACCGATTAAAAATTAATAATCATAAAACGATGAAAAAAATTAATTTCCTTAATTAAGTATTTTCAAAAGGAAATTTTTTTGTTGATTAATACGTTTTTAATCGTCTTTATAAACTATATTAAAGTCAGGATTCCGCCAAAAGAATCATTTAGGGTTACACAACTGAAAAAAATCGGGAATCTCACAAAATAAGTCAACACTATTCTCAATACAATATTGATTAGATAAATAAAAAACCCATTGAGATTTTTAAGTCATTAGAAAAGTTCAACAAATTGTGAAACTTAATTCTTTGTTTTATAACTAATTGAAAATGTCCCTGAAAAAATTTAATAAAAAATTATGAAAGACTTACCAGTAAAATCAGTCTACATAAAAAGTTAAGAATTGAAAAACAAAGATTGATCATAAAATGGCGTCCTCAAACAAAATATCCTTAGCTAACTAGTTCCATAGGCGATATTCAACGTCAAATGCAAACTAATTACGATAGTTGGAAAGTAAAATTGCAGAGGCAAACAAGTTCCAATGGAAGCCTATACAGAAATAGTATTAGTGAAACATAAAAGTCCCGTCAATGCATAAAGGGAAATAGCATAGAAACAGCAAAAAGGCTCAAAATAAAAATTTCTAATGACAGACGGCTACTTTTATTCAATCATTCTGTAACACAATCAAAAAATTTGTGATGGAAATACGCAATGGAAGTAGTATTATAAGCCATACTTTAAGGTATCATGATAGTATTACCAAATTTTATCCCAACTACTGAATTTTACCAAGTGTTATCACATATTATAAAACAACATTTCATCTTTAATATTACTAAAATTATTACCAAATCAATTTGGTAAAAATTATCAAGTTTTTTGGTGCTCTCGTAGAGCCAGAACTTTACCATATTCTGACAGTTTTGACCATATTTTTTTTCTCTGTGTGCACAGTCCACAAAAAAGAAACGAATAACCCTGAATAACTTTCGTTCTAATGATAGGATTTTCACGAACTAAGTGTCAATCTTAATGGTTCCTGGGGGTGACCTCAAATATGCTAATTAATTTGTGTTAACTATTAATTAAGTTGCGAAATCAGACACAAAAACCTACTTCCTCTGAATAAACACCTAATTTTTTCACATATTTGGATTTTTAACCTTCAAAATATAGGGGGTAGCCGCAATCTG
Source organism: Parasteatoda tepidariorum (assembly GCF_982258835.1). Lineage (NCBI taxonomy): Eukaryota > Metazoa > Arthropoda > Arachnida > Araneae > Theridiidae > Parasteatoda > Parasteatoda tepidariorum. The sequence continues at coordinate 8,480,267 of NC_141765.1, forward strand.
GGAAATATGGTCCCCATAGTTTGGTCAGTTCGTACCCCTTAATGTTAATTTCACTTTTTACGTTTTTAGTCATATTTTTAAAACTAATAAAGCAATTCAAAGAAAATTGCACCCACTCATAAAACTCATTTACCCAAAGATAATTTTATGAAAAAAAAAATTTTTAATAATTATTAATTATTTTTTATTATTTAATTAAATTGAGGATGAAAAAATTTTGAATTATAAGGTATGCATTTTTTATACCACATTAATTTACATATTTTTCAATTGAAGGATCTAAAGTTTCAACTGTTTTTATTGATTAGAAGCTGAGAAAAGTTAAAATTAATTATTTTTAAAAAAATAATTTAGCGACAATGAAGAAATGATTAAATGGGGCGATTGATATTGAAATGTGATAAACTTACGAGGAACTTGACTTCACATGGAATGGTGAATTCCATGTGAAGCGCGCGTAGCGTAAAATTTCATTCATATTTTTTTCGTTAATAATCGTATGCTAATCTCTTTATTCTTACTTTTTTAAAACTATAAAATACGATGTTTCTTTTTTAAGTCTTTAATAATTTATTTGCAATTTAGTAAAGAAATTTGAATAAAACATTTTATTGAATAAAAAACATTTTATTCAACGAATGTCGAGTTTTATATATACTGATAGAATATGATTATACACCAGTTGTGCTTATTTAATGGGGTTATTTTTTATTTTAAAAATTTCTTCTCAATAACTGATACAATTTCAATAATATACATACGTATGCATGGATTTGGAATAAAATATTTATCAATTTCTTGAATATATTTTTTATAAATATTAATAAAAATACGTAGTAAACATATTTAAGCATATCCCACATCATCGCAAATTTTTCAATATTTTATATATCGTTTTAATCCTAAAAGTTATTTTTTAATCACCTGTCCAGAAGTGTTTCGCAGAGCTATTTTACCAACTATATAATTAAATTTTAACATTTTTAAAAATCTTATTCTTTACCCTACTACGCTTATTATTTCTTCATTGATATACTAATAATTTTTTTTAGTGCTTTCATTTAATTTTTCTTTAAAGTAAAGTTCCTTATTAAATTATAGTCACGTTTTTTTTTAAAGAATTATTGTATGCTAGCTAAGAATAAAACCTTGTTAAGAAATTAAAAACATTCCGGTGTTTAAAACTATTTAATGCAAAACAGCTGATTATTAACTAAGCATACTATTTTTTTCGGAAAAAGAATATAAACTATTCATTGTCCTTTTTTTTATTTTTTTTTTTTTTGTTTCTTGTGACTTCAACATAGATTATCTAAAATAGTGTTGATGTTTTATAAATCTCTACAAAGAGTATGAAGATATCGAACATAAAAAACTGTTGAATACGTAGCCAAAATTTTTAATGTTTTAGTCGTGAAATTAAATTTTTAATTATCTGACCACGTGTGATTCACAAATTATTTCATTATATCTTTTACTCTTTCTTTATGATTCCATGTAGATTTTTTCCGGATAATGTACTACTAAACTATTTTGTTTAATTTTTTACTTTAGCATGATTCCCAAGATATTATAGTGTAATTTGTTATCAGGAAAAATGCCTTATTTTGTTAGGCGGGAAATACTAAAAATTGAAATTTGTAAAAAGATTCCGAAGCCGTGCCAATTTTAGAATCATCTGATTTTCAACAAAAATGCAATTTAAAATACGCAATTTCCGAACTTATTTTGATTAAAAATAAAAATTAGAATTAAAAGAAAAACGTGGCAAGAAGGCTAACATACTTTTTACAGAAACTGTGAAAACCAATTTTTCCTTTATTTCTACAAAAGAGGATAAGAATGATATTACTCCAAGGGACCTACTCAATAATTTCGCTATTTCCAGAATGAAATCTGTTTGATCGAAACATATTTCCTTGAAACTTAAAACGAGGAAAAAATTAACTTTTATTATTTATCTAAGCTTGTTCCATTTATTTAATGATGGTGGTATCAAGGTTAAGGATATGCGATGGAAGCCCCGTTTACTATTATACTACAAATGCATTAAATCATGTAGCTTGAATAATTCATTTTAAGCGAATCATTTAATAATTTTAAGCAAATAAGGGTGTAAAAATAAACTCGATCGAAATACTTCAAAAGTATACCATAAAATATATGTAGAATAAACTTTGGAATCGATATATAAAAAATACCTTTTCAAACAACTTCGAGTAGGACGGAAACGCTTACTTGTTTGAAGTAGTTGTCCTTGTAACTATTTAATTTCGATTCCTGGTGCTAGGGGACATTCCATTTTCACATTTGACTTTCGAAATTTCAATTGTAAAGGGAATTTCTTTATGTCCTTAAATTAAAATGTTAAGGCTTGCAGCAAAAAAAAATTATACTGCATTGATTTTTTTTTACAAAGTAGTGAATTATTATTTTTTTTAATCTCAGAACCTGTGCCTATCACTTATGCAAAACTTATTTTAATATCGAGTGAAGTAATTTAATATGCTGTGCAACTAAATAGATAATCCCAAAACCTCTGAAACGAAAATATAAAAACTTCATTGATTTTGAAAATAATAGATGATAATAAAAATAGACATGTTTTGAGCCTCCACTAATAAAAGCCACAAGTTATTCAAGCTTGACAAGTTTTGAGAATGGGCGATTATATTTGAACGCTCGAAACATGTAGACTTTTACTTCCCTCTACATATTTTTTGAAGCCAGTTGAGTTTTTATCATCAATTATACTGTTTTACATTTGGGTCTTGATCCCTATTTTGATAATGATTTTACACTCGTTAAAGTAAACATAAGCATTTTCATATTTTAACAGAATTTATGTGGTCTTTAAAAACGTAGGTCAATATTGTCAAACGTAACATCACATATTAACATAACATAAGTAACATAAACGTAACATCAATATTGTAAAAGTTATATTTAACTTTAAAATTAAAATTTTGAGACCAGATATTTTGAGCTAATGGAATTAAATATTTTATCTTTTAAGTTTCGTGCCCCAATTTCAGTATCTTAAGGACCTTACGAGCTCTGTTTAAAAAGAGAGTATCGCATCAGATATATATAAGAAAACAAAAATAATAATAGCAGCAGTATTTGGTGGTAAATGTAGCTTATCTTAATTGAAGAATATGCTGTGTGACATTTTATGGTGAATTTACGAACGTAAGTTTCAAAATGTATCGAAACATGAGGATGCTATTTGTTAATCATCTTTATCCAAAGAAACTCTTGTAACCTAAATATCTAGCAGAATGAAGCTATTTTTTAAATAGTGAATCTTACAATATACAACATATTATTTCAATATCTTATTCTTAAACGTAACATATTTTAAAGTTTTTAAAATACCACTAAACAATCAGCAATTCCTTGAGTTTTAGAAAAAAGAAATATCGTAAATTATAGGAAACCTCGTGAATGTGCATTAGAATTACTATGCAATATACATTTTATTTTTCAAGCACTTTTTTTTTCCTCAAACTTTCTTGCCTAGAAGACTCGATTAAAGCTATAAAAATGATTATCCCTAAAATTTTGTATATAGCCGTAATAAGTTATGTTAATTTGATTTTAGTATGAAATCCTCGAATAAATATAGCAAAAACAACATAATCTAAATAATATCAGATAAAAAGTTCATGTATTAAAATTTCAAAAACTTAGAAAATCATAAATATTTTATAAATCGATTCAAATTTTCTATTCAAAGGAGATTAAAGAAAAAAATTTGCTTTCTGGACAGAAATCAGCTTAAAAATCGTCTATTGCCTAGAAACTTAGAGATATTTTCGATTAACTATCAACTAAACCTCTCCGAGCAATCACAGAACATTATTTCAATTTTTTTACAGTCAGAGTTTGATTGCTTAGCAACCTAGTAAAATTAAGCATTCTTCTTTTGAATTAGTCAATGGGTTATCTTAAAATATTAATTTACGCTGGCGACTTTTTTTGGCGGTTTTCTGGACTATCGCCAAACATATAAATCTTTATTGCGACACAATTTACGAACCAATTTTTTTAAAATTTTGTCTACCCCCCCCCCCTAATTTAAGTGTCTGGATTCCTAATATGTAGAAAAAAAATATATGTTTATTCAGAGAAAGTGCGCTTTTGTGTCTGATTTCGTAACTTAATTAATAGTTAGCACTAATTAATTAGCATATTTGAGATCACCCCCAGGAGCCATTAAGATTGATACTTAGTTCGCGAAAATCCGATCATTAGAACAAAAGTTATTCAGTGTGATTCTGTTTTTTTTTTTTCTTTTTTTTTTTGCGGACTGTACATACTTTAGGCTTACGGTGTTTTATAGAGGACGAAACTGTTATTTGAATTTTTCCCTTCTGCAATTTTTTTGTAAATGAACCTAAAATTGAAGTTTTTGTAACACGTCCTAAGATTTTTGTGAACAGTCTTTCCGCAGCTTTCCCTATTTTTGAACAAAATATCCACAATATTAATACTTTGCTTGATATTTAACTGCTCCATATTTTTTTTAAAAAGGCGACTCTTCGTATTGGTCAACACTATAATAAATTACCAATTGGTAGACAAAATACAAAATTAGTACAAAAATACACTAATTGGTCACCAAAAAAATCCAGAATTTCTTTTTTTTTTTTTTCTTCGGGGGTGGGGACATTTAATGAAACGTTTGTTTAAAAGAAGCACAAATGTCAGTCTCTTTTTACTTACCGTCGGGATGGATTATCAAAGTTTAATGAATTATTTTAAACCAGTTGTTTCTAAAACAATCCTACTTTGTAATGGAAACTTTGAAGGAAACCTATAACTTAATAAAACTTTCTTGAGAAAGATTAAACTATCGAGACTGCCTAGTATTTTATTATACAATACCATACACAACACTAGGCATTCGACATGCAGATGTGTTTAAATATATTTATTGCTTTAGTGTTCAAATATAAGTAAAATGGTTACACATGGTAAAGAGAAGATATTTAGGAATGCAAGAAAGAACACGCTTTTGATCTATTTGTAATGAATGCAAGAAAGAACACGCTTTTGATCTATATGTAATATATCCTCGATGGAAATTGATGAAAATATAGGGATACGAACTACACAGTGCTTTATTAAATATTTCTATTTATTACCAGAACCACAATTTAAATAATAATCTAGTAAAGTTATACTTTTTCTTCAGAAAATTTATACCCAAGATATTTTTTTCACAGAAAGCTTTTATGTTATTATAAATGATACCTAAATACTAATACTAATTGTTCTACTAATACTAAAAAATACCAATACTAAATACTAATTCTTTCCTCTGTGCGCTGCCCCATTTTTTGAGGTGATTAGAATAGAAGAATTCAATTTCTTCAAGACAGACAAATAAGGCATTGTTTTCCATGAATTTTTTTTTTCTTTTTCTTTGATGTTGAATTGAATGAAACCAATTCCGAGACGATCGGATTGTTAGTTTGGAAGTTATAACCATTTTATATACAAAAATTACAAATTAGAGTTTATACTTAATTATGCATCTAACATTACTATCTGAACAAATGGAGCATTATTTCCAAAGTATTTTAACGCGAAATCACGTGAGACTATTCACAAATCAATGGAACAAATAATTCAAAAATTTCTAGGGTTTTCATTTTTGAAAACTACCTCTATTGGCTACTACTTATGTATACACTTTACAATGCTTTAACGGAACTACCTGAATATATAAGATATATTTTCCCATGTAATTTTTCCAGCTAAATGGAATGAAACAACACAAAGTCGATAAGATAAATTATTAAGGAGATATGTATTAGATTTTGCGCATTAAGAGTACGGTTTTGTGCATGTGCTTACTTACGCTTCTTCCATCGCTATACAAACAAGCGAAGCATTGTTTACAATGTATTTTTCTCAATTAATGTATTTTTCTCACTGAAATTAAAAAGGCTAATATTTCAAAAGTTGAAATGGGTGATTTGGTATAAACGAAACTATTTTTGAATTGCATTTATCATGAAGTAATTCCTTATAACACCAAAATTATTAATCCTATGAAGCCAAGTTTTACATCATTCAATTCAGTCTAAAAAATTTTATCGGAAAATGTAATTTACATGTTCATCTATTCCTTAGATAGCAACATAAGAACTGTCCTAGGTCATGTCATAGTACTTTTTATGCATATAAATACTTACAACATTTGAGCCATTCGTTCGTCTCGTGTATAGTGTCATTCGTTTCAATGTAAAAATAAATCAGGGAAGTAAGGCCTCACTTGTTTAGATAGCAATATCAGATGCGTAAGTAGGTACAAGTAGAAATTTGTACTTTTTGTACATAAAATCTTTATTATTTCTAGTCTGATCAGTATAAGCTATAAGATTGGTCTTATGCCATTTAGCGTGGAAAAAAACATCGGAAACAATGCTTATTTTACCTGTTTAGAACAAATTCAATTCTACCCTTCAAATAAGCCCAATTCCATCGAAAAAGAGAAAAGCACACAAATGAGAATAGGGGAGTTACCTGGTTTAATTTTTAACAACGCAAAATAACTTTTTAGTCAAAAAAATATCTTTGATTTTAATTTTTCTGAAGAAATGCCTTTTCTTTCTTTTTTCCTTCTTTTTTTTACTTTTGATTTTTGTTTGCTATAACTATGAATTGTAAGGAAAATGATTTAAAGAAACTAAAAAATTTAAAATATCTATATATCTTTCAGCACTTTATATGGTAAACGACAAAGCTTTGTTCTCTTCTACTTTCATAGTAAAGATATGGTTTTGCGAAACCATTAGCACATAAAAAAATTAATATTTTTTAAATTCTATTTGGAGATTACACAACAAGACGTCAAATGTGTAAAATTAAAAAAAAAGTTTTCTTCCAAATTATGATTATTTTCAACTAAATAATTCTTAAAATATACAGTATATGTTTAAGCATATTGTTTTCAACACATAGACAGTTGAAACGTTTACGAAACCCTACAGTCAACAGTCAAAATTCCTTTACAGGAAATTAATATTGACATTCAGCCATTCGCAAACTATAAAGACACTCTTTGGAAGATCAACATGAAGAGAGGATTATTTTACTTTTGCTTTTCTAATCAAAGTATTTATTGACGCAATTAGATCTTTCAAAGAACAACTAAAATTCTCTTCAGTTAAAATATTCCTCATATTGCTATAATGGACTGCCATAAGTAATTTAAACAATTTTTACCATCAAATATTGCAAAAGTTCCCTTGATTAAGTTTCAGTTATGTTGAACAAATTCTTATTTACACATGGTCTTATGAATACTAAACAATTGAATCAGAAATTATAATTTTCAGAACTTTTAAGGCGTTATTTATTATAAGTTTTAATGATTTCAACCATGAACTAGCATTGAAAGACGCGCCAGTGAGATTTTACAGCAACGCCTTTTTTTGTCTCAGTAGAACCCCCTCTTAACTTTGATTGGAAAATTTTTTGCTGTTCCAATTTAATCCTTTTTAATTTTTCTAATTTAACTTCTCTAATTTTAATTCGTTTTTTTTAAATTTAATACAATATATTTGAAGAGTAAACCATATAATTTAGAGGCTCGACGTAAGCACCAGGATTTCAAAACTTTGCTTAAAAACTTTTAATAAATCTTTTAATGAGAATAATGTTTGATTAGTACAAGAACCTGGAACATATGGAATTTAGAAATAAAGGCCCAGGTTCGTAAGGAGCATGCGTGGAGGACATGAAAACCAGCGTGAGAGCAATCCTGCAGCAGCAGCAAGAGCACGTAGGCACATGGCCCCGAATCACGCACGAGAAGAGCACCACAAACGAGCCGATGGACGAAAGAGACCTACGAGCACCAGGCAAAGGTTATAGACGAGCGATTAATACTCACTTGGGCCGGATCAGGCTATTGGTCGAAAATTACATCACTGTTTGAGGGAAGGGAGATGGTGGCTATTGGCTGGTGTTTGTATGATTTTGGCGACAAATTTTGTATTAACATGTGCTTCGGGATTTATTTCTTCCTTGTAAATGTTAACATAATATTATGTCGTCGTTAGGGTAGGGGAGATAGGTAAATGTCCTTTTGAGTATTTCAGACAGTATTTTTGTTTTAATTGATTGAAATTCATGAAAGCTAAAATAAATAAATATGATGAATGCTATACAATATTACAAATACGTTTATTGTAGCTTTTCCTTGAGATATCTTTTACAGTTATAAAGTAACGAAGTTGATAAAAATATAAGCTCAAATTTACTGATACATCTTTATTTAATTGTGTTGTGAATAATTTTAAAAACTTTATAATCAAACAACATTTAAATTTAGTTCAAAGTAATGACCAAAATTCTGTGCTTAGCCTCCCCCCCCCCCTGCATTTCTAGATCAGCCCCAGTTGCCCATGAAGTAAAAGCAATATTGTTTAATATCACTTACTTAGATTCTAATAAAAATTACCACAAAACTGAGAAAATAACAGAGAAAATATCTACGTTGATAATTTATCGAATAGCATTTAAATCGATGTTATAAGCAAGAACACTCATCCGGCTGTATTCTTCGATTAGATTAAAAAGAATAGTGGTCAATGACAAGCATATAAATAGATATTACATATTACATAGAAATAAACTTAAAATTTAAAAAAAAGCAAGGAAAATTTAAAATATTTAAATCAAATTGTAATTTTCTTTAGACTATCAAATAAATGTTTTGTAGATTATGACAACGAGATTTCTATCAGAAAAAAAAGTTTAAAACTTTTGCAAATAAATGACTCTGCACAGCTAAACCAGTGCAGCATACTTAATGCAATGATGATGCAGTGATAAGCTTTTAGCATAAAGTTGACCGACAAGATATGCACAAAAAGTACACAATAATTAAAATATTATGTTAGTCATTGATTTTTTATTATTTTTCTTCTTAGTTAGTCAAAGCTTCAGCTATAAACAAAATTTTAAACTTTTTTTTCTTTTTTTTTATGGAGATCTTAACTAAATTTGCTTTATAGAACCGGGCCAACGAGTTTTTAGTTAGCATCAGTCTTAAACCTATATATTTTTCTACTATATTTATTGAAATAATATTTCCTGAAACATCTTAAAGGAAATGAAGCCTACATGCGTTACATTTCACCTAAACACATCGAGAAATAAAAATCTCGAATACTGTTTTTCTGGATGACCATGTATTTCCTTTAAAAATAAATGTCTGACAACTTTAACATTTTATATATCTTACAGCAAGTATTTATTTCTCTCTATCAATTGAACAATGAATAAACAAAATTTCAAAGAAAAGTCCTTTTTTTTAAGTAAACAAAACAAAGTCTTTCGCTAAAAAATGTGGTACACTCAATTCTTGTTTAATTCTTTTTGTGAGTATAAGCTCTTTGGATTTACAGCACTTCTTTTATTGAAAGAAACGTTTCAACTCGAACTGTCACTGCGTGGTTTTTAAGAATTAACTAAATATATCGAGTTGGTTGTGGAGGTATCTTATTTGATTATAATACTCTTCCAACAATTTCATTCTATTATTTTCAATAATTTATGTAATATATTTTTGATTTAATGCAAACAACTGCATTACATATTGATCTTAAACGTAGCTTCACCAAATGTTGTCTATCTTAATATTATATGTATGTATGTATGTATGCATGTATATATATATACATATATATATATATATATATATATATATATATATATATATATATATATATATATATATATATATATATATATATATATATATATATATATATATATATATATATATATATATATATATATATATATATATATATATATATATATATATATATATATATATATATATATATATATATATATATATATATATATATATATGTATGTATATGGGTGATTCTCACGAAACATGACATTCACTGTCCCTTGCTCCAAAATCTAATACTATAATATTAAAAGAACATTTTTTTTAAAAAAAAATTAATAAATAGCAATGCTGTAAGCATTTTAAAATGACTTTGCACTAGCATTGACTGTTTTGTATACTTAAAAAATTTTATTGAATATCAAAATGTCATTTTCTTGGAATGTCCCAAACAATATTTCCAATAATAACTAGCTTCAAAACTTCCCATACATTTTTCAAAATCTAATTTTTTTTACCTTATCCTATGTAAGCATTTCTAGAACGCAGAGGGTATTGTTTACTAAAACTTCGTTTAAAATAATTTTTTCTGTCAATAATTTGTTTGTCCCATGAAAATCTGTCATCTTCCTGGCTACTTTTATTTAGTGATTTATAACCAAAATAGATAGCGCCAGGAATCAATATCTTATGTTAATAGATTGATTAGATACCCTCCTATCTGAACATGGCTTGTTGCATGAATGAAGAACCAATTTTCTGGCTCAAAATCTGTTTCAAAAAATTTTTTCAGGGTGAGTAGGTTTTTATGCTGTCATTTTCCTGGCTTCTTGAAATCATTAATAACAAAAACTACATAGATTTATCTGAGTTATTTTAAGAAATACTGTTGTTTTCTGCAGAATATAACCGTCTTCGGCCAAAATATTAAATTAAAGTAAAGTTATATGCTATAAAATGGCGAAATTGTCATAATTAAAGTTATTTATTTATTTAATGATTGATTATTGTACACAATTTTATTCTGCACATATCAGCAACAAAATTTTTTTTGTTTCTTTCTACAGTGGATAAAAAGAATTAATTTAAGCTATTTATGGTCCATCTAACATAAAGACTTAAGTTGAGTTACTTACTATTAACTTAAAATAACTGTTTTTTAAACTTCTAAGGTAATATGTAATTTTCCTGGCATTCAAGATTTGGTGAATTTCTATTTTATTTTTTTTCTCGAGTAAATGTCAATTAATTACACTGCTGTCTATAAGACATTAATAAGTGTAGCTAAAGAAGTACACAAGAAAATTTTAGATTATTTTGAAGACTTTAAATTTGAAGAAATTTTTCATTCCGAATTGTCATGTTTTGGTGAGAATCTCCCCCCCCCCCACACATATATATATATATATATATATATATATATATATATATATATATATCTATTCGCACAATTATATTCGCAATAATTGTGTTTTCTGCTCTTGTACTGTATTTCTGCTCCTTGGTAATAATGCTTTTTTGAGAGACAAAGGAAAATTATTTTATATATATATATATATATATATATATATATATATATATATATATATATATATATATATATATATATATATATATATATATATATATATATATATATATATATATATATATATACATATATATATACATATATATATATATATATATATATATATATATATATATATACATATATATATATATATATATATATATATATATATATATATATATATATATATATATATATATATAAATAAATATATATATATATATATATATATATATATATATATATATATATATATATATATATATATATATATATATATATATATATATATATATATATATATATATATATATATATATACATATATATATAAATAAATATATATATATATATATATATATATATATATATATATATATATATATATATACATATATATATAAATAAATATATATATATATATAACATATAAATATAAAAACTTAAAAAAACATTTGCCTGATATGCTTGACATCAATGTTTTTTCTTAAGGTAAAGTACCATCGCCCGGTATGCCCTACAATGTTTTTAAAGTCAAGTGCCACTGCCTGGTATGCATTTAAAAGATGCTCCGAGCACTGATGTTTCTCCTAATCTATCCTCAGCAGATATTAAATATCGAATAAATATAATAATATCAACGAATAAATTAATATCAAATCGGATATAACAAATATTTCGCACACTCACCAAAGCGACTATGTGATTATCAACATTCACCGGTGAAAGTTGACATTCTTTTGATTTCGGTCACTGACGGTAACATATGAAACAATCATTGATAAGCTGCATCTTACCAAAATAGACAAAGCCCATTTCCATTATCTAATAATTAAATTTCTATATATCATAAAAATATTTATCTCAGAAAGAACTAAAATGAAAATCATTAATTCTATAAATCGATAATTTTTCTTCCATTTTCTTAATGCATTTACATTAATATTCAAGAGTGTTGAGAGTCAAGGATAAATTGCTTACCGTAGTGTTTCTGTTTTGAAAAATTTTTGTTATTTAATTTCTAATTGCCAACTTATTTTATTTTTTGGAGCTTATTGCATTATTTATGTGTTATGGCATCTATAATAATTAGTGTATATGTTGCCAAATAATAGTTTCCTAACTTATATTTGGCGAAATACTTTACATCTACTATTAATCACAAAATACCCATTTTGGATTGCTTTGAAGAAAGGCGGTGTTTTGAAGTCTACCCGATTTCAGGTCTATTTTTCGATCCCTCTTCCTAAAATGTCTAATTTTAATTTGAGTACATTTTCTTATAATCAACATATTTTCGCTTTCTAATTATGTATTATACGAAAGAGTTTCAGTTGTGGATGAATCTCACCTTAAAGAATGCCTTGTGGTATCTGGACTTTTATATCGACATATATAATATAGTCCGGGCATGTATGATACTTCTTTCACTAGCATCCATCTCATTGCAGTTAGTTCCTTAAATATTTTTAGAAAACATTATTTCTAATTTTAGTTTTTTTTTAGAATTTTGTTGCATGAAAAACTTCTTTAGAAAAAAGTTAAATGCTTATTTTGCATATACAGCAGAGCAAAATTATCCGCGAGTGTTGCAAAAAGATCGAAAAGTAAGAAAAAAAGATGCTTACAAAACAAGAAGCTAAGCCAGTGAACCTATTTTTGTTCTTTTTTTTTTAAAACACTTTTATGAAATATGTATGTACTATTTCTTTCCTTACCACTCGTTGTTTCAGTGATTTAAACATAGAACAAAAAAAACAAAAAATTGTTGTATTTTTAAAATTAATACACATAAGTGAATATATTTTAAATTTGTTTTTCGCGTTTCCATCTTAATTTTTGAGTTTTTTTGGATTATCCGTGATTTTTGATATCCACAGTACCCTTACCCCTCAATTCCGTGGATAATCGGGACTCTACTGTAATGTCATGAAGATATGATTAAAAGGACCAGATCTAGCTATCGTAGTTTTAAAAGCTAATTGTTTCCTCAAATGTATGAAAAGTCAAAACTAATTTTGTAACAAATAGGTATTGTTTAATAAATTTTTTGAACAAGAAGGGAAAGAATACATTCCCCTATAATTTTGAGAATTCATTGTATAAAGATACTTTGTCTATGTTAATTCTGTGGGAGTTTTAGTTTATTCGCTCTTCGTTATATTTTAGCTTTCAACCAATCACAGACTGCTATTCCTACTCTCTCTGAACAACGTTTAAACACAAGTATTATTCAAGATTCAATCAATTATATAGATACACCACAGTATAATATAAGGTAGGGGAGAAGAGTTGATCACCATAATTCTAAAATACGTTTGTACGCAAAAAAAATCATAATGATGTGAGTAAAAAACGCTGCATTTGTTCACATTAAAGCATTTATACACAGTCAATAAGAAGTAGCTAAGGTAATCCCGTTTTCCTGTGTATCATGAGGTAACATTCGATAATAAAAATTTCATGAAAATATATTTATCAAATTTCCAAAATCATATCACTCTAATGGTTATTATATGTAACACAAAGAAAAATACTATCACCTTCACGAAATTTTCATGACTATTACGGTTTTCAAGGATCAAAGTCGTTAAGGTACTCAAACTGCCAGCTTGCTCAACAGTCACTTTACAAAATAATTACTTTCACTATGATAAACTATCCTTAAATGAAAACACTTCTGGCTGAATGTAATATATTACATTATTTACTGTTTTATTTATTGTCTATATTAACTGAACATCGTTTTACGTTTAATATTAAATACAAAATTTGAACTCTATAGGTCGAATAGTTTCATAGTTGTCTAATTTTAAAATAATAGCATATTTAAAATTTGAGTTCACGAGAACTATTCGACAGAATTTTTTCAAATATTCTATTTTTCCTTATAAAATTACATTCTTTAAGCTGATGTAAACATTTTTTGTATACCTCTTGTATACCAATTCAAAATTTTTCGAAAATTTTCATTTAAAATAATTAATAATAATAAATAATTATAAAAATTATGTATTTGAATAGAATTATCTTTGGATAAAAGAGTTTTATAATACTGTGCAAAAATGTTTGGATTTTTTTTAAAAGTTCTCGAGGCAAAATACGCAAAAAGTATCATTTCAACATTAAAGGGTCCAAGCTTTCGAATACTTCCATGACCACACTATAGGGACCAAATTTCCTAGATTACGACTACTGAGTCACAGATTCAAATTTGTTGGAAAAAAGGTATGTTGGTTCAAAGCAAGTATGTTTTTGCGTCTATTTTCGGAACTTAAAATATTGTCTGCACTAAATAACTAGCATATTTAAAGTTTAGACCATCGAACTATTAAGATTGAGTCTTAGTGCTTTAAAATCTGATCATTAGATCAAAAACTACTCAGGTTAATCCATTTTGCGTTTTTTTACGTTCTGTACTCTTAGAAAAAGTAAAGAATAACATACTTCTAATATTCAGGCAAATACCTAGTCCTGTATGTTGGAGGTATTCAGAGTGTAAAGAAAGTGGATTTTAAAACACGAAAAACAAAAATTTTTATCTCTTAAACTGCTTTTTGAATAGTAATATTTAAAAAAAACTAGTATATTTCAATTATGAAAACCTTCTACCCTCGAAAAAAAATGTACAAATACAAATGATATTTGAAGGAACTGGAACTAGAATTGTTGAAAAAATATCAAGCACATCATTCAAATTCTTTTGCGTCATTACACATGTCTCCTAAACATTTCCCCCTATCACATTAATCAATACTGACAGTATAGAAACAAAGAAACCAGATAAGCAATACATGCCTTTGTCTACCAAATTGTTTTTTGCTTATTATGCTACAAATAAGCATTTTAAATTAAGATAGCCATAAAAGATGTGAAAAATATTGTTTTTCATACAGTCTCAATAAAACAAAATCCTTATCGGAAAACAATTATTTTCGTTTTAACAAAATAAGTAGAGTGTGGATAAAATTAATTACAAATAAAGGGAAATAAAATTCTTTCTTAATCATATTTGACAACATACACAAAGAAGAATTTTTTTCGAATGATTATTAAAATAAACTGCTCAATGAAATGGAAAATAAAAGCAGAAAAAAAGAGGCTAACACATTTTTCAAATGCAACTTGAAATTAAATTAAATAAATATCATTGATGTGTTTGAAAACATAAATATATAAATATAAATAAAGAAATTAATATTCCAATGAGAAAAAAATATGATCAAAACTAACGGAATATGGTGAAATTTACTTTGTTTATATGGGAATACCAAAATCTCTTTCATTTATTTGGACATTACCGATACTCTTTGGTACAAATTTTGGTAAAATTAAAAATAAAATATAATTTCACAGCAGATGATGAAAATTTGGTGATTTTATCATGATACCTTAGAGCATGGCATAAAAACCATTTATTCGATTAAATTTACTTTTCAGTTTAGCATTTTCTACTAAATGTGTGGTAATAATTTTGAAAATTGGAATTTCCAGTAAACCATTACCATATGAACTGGAAAATTACCAAATGAATGGTTTAAATATCGTATATTTTGAGCTTATTAACCAGAATAATGTTGTTGTTTTTTACCAGAAATGTCAATGCCATACAATACTATAATTTCACAGAATTTTTCCTCTGTGATAATTTACATGCCTAAACACTCTCAGAAAAAATTGTTCAAATTTAAGCCTCAATTTTCTTTACCTCGAGCCATAATATGTTAAGATGAAGCGTGTTTCATACAAAATTGAACCATAATACTATATTATCGAAAGAAAAATTAATTATGGTTCAATGTGGTTTCATATTAAGATTGTAAAAAAATGCAAATGATGTGATGATTCGTCTCCCTCCAATTTTTTAACAGTGACATCTAGCGAAGAAACATAGCTAAGAAACGGGATATTTAAGTTGAACTAAATACAACAATAAAAATAAAATTATCTTGACACTCATCTGTAGCAGCAAGAAAATGAAAAGAAAAAGCGGCAACAATTGCATACAAGTAAACAGCAGATGATTTTTCTTAATTGGTTGTTACCTTATGAATGATATTTGTTTTCAACTAAAAAAACATATACATTGTATTTCATTATACTTCCTTTCAAACCATGAACTAGACTTTCATCTGTTGAATGCTGAACCATAAGAACGTGCACAGTTATCTTATCAGAGTATTATCATCCTTATTATAATCGAATCGAATTTGGAATGGTTTAATTTGTATGATATATGGTTTGACAACATATTTAGATTTATTAAACATAACCCAATACTTAGGTTAACACAGTGTACCATTACAGCTCTATATTCTTAAACACAAATTACTTCTGCATTGAACTATGTAATTTGTGCATTTAACTCCAGATATGTTACAAACGTTGCTGCTGCCTAACTGAAGTTATTTTATTTTATAACCATCCCTGAAAATCCAATCCAATTTTTCAGGATTACGACTACTAATGTTCAACTTCGTAATGTTAACCCGCATTCAACCTCATTTACACCTCTTAAACTCAACCTCATACATAACCCAACAATACTTTTAGTTGAAATCCGGTGAAATTATTCACACCTCAAATATACTTATTTGCTTGAAGTGCAGAAAAATATCTCATTCACTTCAAAAACAATCTAAGTTGGTTGCTCTAAAGTAGATTTCCATCAACCTCAAAACACCTCAATTTTTTGATAAAACAACTTCATACTCCTTGATTATACACCGTAGGTGGTTGATCTTTTAAGGTTGTTTTGGAAGTCAACTTCAAATGAACCTCAAATCAACCTTGACAATTTCAAACAACCTCAAATAAACTTCAAAAGCACTGTGAATTTTTCTAAGGATAAAAACTTAACATAGGATTTATTTATCAAGATTGTTCACTTTTAAATACACCGCATATAAATTATTTATTTAAATTATTTCTTAGTCTGCAGCAGATGAAAGGAATTTTGAAACTTCTGCGTTCTAATATTAAATACATTGCAGTCAAAAAACTATGTTAGGAGTTTATTAATAGGTTGAATACAGAAAATATATTTTAAAAAAATATTAAAATGGAAGCATTTTGTGAAACTGTCTCTAGGACTAAACTTTCAATTTAAAATATCAAAACTTAGTTTGTAATAAGATTTACTAATTTTCTAGGAATCTAAATAATTTAAATTAATTCCACCACTTTAGTTTTCCGATTCAAGGCATCATTTTCTTAAAATATTGCTAAAGAAATAAATTTATTGTGCGCAGTCTAAATCTTCTTTACAGTATTAATTCACTCTGAGTTTTAGTTTTAAAAGAAAATACCTAGTTTGTTCAATTTGTATACATTATTCACGCTCAAATTGATATGATGTATGAATTAAAACTATTTCGTGGATGAAAAGATTCTTAACAAAAATATAATAATCGGATTATTTGATAAGAAAATACTATTAATCTTCGAAATGGGAACGAAAGTAAAAGAAATAGATCATTTTATCATTAAAGTTTCGAAAGTAATGATAAATTTATAACGGAGAGCACAAGATATTAATTAATCTAAAATAACTTTCGAAAACTTTTCTTGGTAACATTAAAGAATATAGAATGCGAATAATTAACTTTTCATTAAGCTCATTTCAGAAACTTAAAATAATAATTTGATACATCAAACTTATAATTAAAATATTCGTAAGTAATTATGAATATTAATAAATTAGTAATAAAATTTTAATTTAGAAGGAGAAATGATATGTCTTTCTTTCTTAACTTATTCAGGTATTAAATTTAATGGCTTTACACTTTTAGAAAAATTTACTCAGCTTTAAATCATACCAAGGTAAAAATGCTTCACTACCTCGATTATGACTTAAATCGAACCCATGTGTTCCTTTAAGTTTAACCACGACATCGTGTAATTAATTTTATGAAGTATATAATTACAGTTAAACTTAACGAGTTATTTAAGTTGCGGTAAATTTGAACAATCTCAAAACTGTCTAATCTCTTAACAGCGTAGAAATGAAGTCTGCAAATCGGCGTCAAATATAAAAATTATCACGCATCTTAAGAAAGTTGATTAAATGGTGCTATAAGCTAAGTTTGATGTAGAAGAAAACAGAAGAAAAAAAAAGAAAACATCACTGAGGCTTAGCAAGGGGTTGCAATACTCTCTCTAATGTCTGATGGGTTAATGTAAATATCTGATGAGAATATGTCTAAACGATCAATGAGCTTTGAAAACACTCATTGTAAAAATTTTGAAGCTCGTTGAACCGTAATATAATTCAAAATTACTGCAACCCTAATTAGAAGCCAAGTTGGACCACGCTTCTGAACCTCTTAATCTTGATTACATAATGCAACACTGAGAAAAAAGAATGATCAAAACTACTAGCATTAGGTGAAATTTACCGTGATTCTGCCTCTATGAGAACTCCAAAAGCTTGGTAATTTTTACTGAAGTGCTTTTGTATTTTATTTATTTATTTTTTTGTAAAATTAACAATAAAATATAGTTTTATTATATGTATTGAAATTTGGTAAATATGGTAAAATTTGGTTATTTTATTACGATGCCTGTATATGATGGTTTTATTAACAAGAATTACGTTTGTTTATTTCTTTATCAGAAATGTCATTACCATACAGTACAGTAATTTCATTATATGTTTCTTTGCCTGGCATTTAAAACAATTTTAAGAGTTTGCGCCGAATTATGTTCACTAAATTAAATGCTTACTGCCCCAAACATATTTCATCGTAAAAAAATTATTTTTGAGATACCACATTTCCTGTACTCTTTTAAATTCTTCTCAAGATTCAAATCAATTCAAGTCCATAACTTTTATTCTTTTATTGCTCTGTAAAAAATGAATACTCAACTATCACGAAACTTTCTTCGTTTTCGACGAAACTGATTCCTGGTATATGCTCCAAGCAAAAATTTCGTCAATGAGACGAAATTAAAAATTCTTCAAGGAAATGAATTTCGTCAAAATGAAAAAAATATTTAAAAAAAAAACCCAAAAAAACCGTCGTACCTAATATATCTCACTTTTCTAATAATCAATTTAACGTGGGTACCTTATAAGCGGCACGACTTTGCAGGACATATGGAGCAATGAAAATTACACCTTTTCCCGAAGCGGTATTCGAACCCCGAATCCTCTTGTTACAAGGTCAACTACTTGACCACTATACATGCCGTCACATTATCTTAGAATGTCTAGTCTTTATTCTAGTTAACAATGTCCCACAATGCACTACGGAGAAGTTTCTAGTGGAGGAAAAATTTTAGTCATATATTTGAGAGTTCGCGTTTTGTCACAAATCACGTGATTTCGCAGTGAAATGATTCTTAAAATTAACTAAATACTGCTCAAGGATTAATGAATTGTCAAAAGTAAAAGTTTTATTTCTGAGAGTGTGTAGCAAACAAACGCAACATAATTTGAGATTTGCGTTATCAGGAAAATAAAATATTACTTATTAGCTGGATCTTTACAAACATATCTTTTTCAAAGTGTTCTATGAAGCTTAATCAGGTAAATTACCATCCAAGTAAAGAAGTCATCAAGAAACATAAGGCAAACAACAAGCGTGCCTGACGAGGAATTTGCTTGAAGAAATTTGTATTTATTTACAGATTTTTTGATGAAGGAATTCGTATTTATTGATTAGTGTGACTAATTAGCAAAGGAAACTTGCTCTCACTCGTATTAAATGAACAATTTAAAATCGCAGAAATATGAAAAAATTTAGTTATGCGTGCTTACTATACCTCTATCGTACTACATGAAAATTGAATGATTGGAATCAAAACATTTTGCATAAATGATATGTTATAAAACAATGGGGACCAGTTAAAAATTATTTGCCGTTATTTCGTAATTCATCAAACACTGTTAAAAAATATGAACTCTGTCATTGTAAGGATTAAAATTGCCAGAATGGGTAAACATAGCAGAATATCATAGTAAGACATGTCTTGGTGAAATTAACTGAGATCAGTTTAGGCATGAAATTTTTAAGGCTAGGGCATTTCCTCAGATAAAAAAAATTTTTGAAAAAGACATTAAAATCGATTTACTTTAGCCAGCTTAGCCGACAAAAGTGGAGTACATTTTATAATTTTAGATGCACCGTTCTGTAAAACCTTCGATATTTTAACACTTGACACTTGTTCTACAAACAGTACAAGGTGAAAAAAATTCTGGTAAAATTACCGAGATGTATAGTAATGATACCTAATTAAAAAAAGTAAAATATATATAAAAATAAATATAACTCTCAGTAATTTTTTATTCATATGGTATCAGTTTACTGAAAATTCTGGTTTTAAAAATTATAGTTCTTACTACAACACATTTATTTTTTACCACACAGCAAAAAAATGCAAAACTGAAAAGTAAATTTAACTGAATAAATGATTTTTGTGCCATCTTCTAAGGTACTGGGCCTTAGAGGATTGCACAAAATCCGGGCTGCCGAAGGAAAATTAAATAATTTTCATTTTATTTAATGTGGTGCATTTCTCTCGGGTTTTTGCAACTTTCCATGGACGAGAGGTTAACCGGGGAGGTAGATTGCTAAAGCGAAAAAGCAATTTACCGCTGGTAAAAAATCGATCTTGTTCTCCACTATAGACATTTGCCATGAACTTCTAGAAGCTGTTATGAAAGAACCTTTGTTGACTAGCACTACGACTGAGCTCATTGAAGAAAATAGTCGAAAAGATTGAAACACAATTGTTAGAGAGGACATCATCACAGTGGTACACACTCCAGGTTTACAAAGATAAGGATATCAACAACGAGGCAATACTACTTGTTTATGTACGATATCTATGTCAGGAGGACGTACATGAGTATTTATTATGGGCTCCATCTTTGCCAACCAACATCACAGGAGTAAACCGAATTCTTCAAGTCACTGGATGGTTATATATCATAGCAAATAAAATAGTCCTTTTGTGCCAGCAAATGCACAGACGGAGTTGATGCGTTGACAAGATGACTGTCTGGTTTAACTACTCGGATTAAGTAGATATCTCCTGAGAGTGAATTTACGCATTATCTCATTTACGGGGAAGATCTGAAAAGCCTAAAATGTCATCGTAATTTAACAGAGTATTGATTGATGTCGTGAAATTTATTAACCAAATCAAAGCACACGTAACAACAATTCATTCCAGATCCTGCGATTCTGAGTAATAGTCATCTAGAACATCTTACTCTAAGAGCTAGGAAACGCATTAATATCCTTAAATAGATTTCGGGTCGTGATTGGGGTGCCGATGCTAGTACCCTTAGAAATACATATGTCTCTCTTATTCGACCCATTTTGGAATACGGCTTTCCCATCTTTTGTAGTGGTTCAGACTCAAACATGCAGAAGCTTGAACGTGATCAACTCAGTGCGGCAAGAATCATCACGGGCCTTCGCAATTCCTGCCCGAATGACATCGTACTTAATGAAGCTGATCTGCAACGTTTGAGACTTAGGAGAAAAGCATGTTTGGTGAAGTACTACAGTAAGTTCTCCAGTCTAGGCTCCCAGAACCGTACTTCGAAGTTTTTTGGGATCATGGAGCAGTAACCAAAGACTCAAGTGTGGTAGTCCCCTTATACAGGTTGTCTCTGGCAACCTTATCGCCAGTTCTGTATAACATTACAGTCTATCACAGATTATCGACCCTTCTGAGGGTCTTGAAGGGGTTCTCTTTCATGTTGACCTTCCTGTCCGGGTTAACAAACAAATCGATTTGCCGTGCTACATGAAACAGTTAGCACTTGAAAGAATTAATAATGTCCCCATGGACGCTGTTCTGTTGTATACAGATGGCAGTCGACTTGATGGTGACAGATCTGGCAGTGGCATTTATATTAAACTTCGGTATCAGGAAATAAAAATCAAAGAAGAAATCCGGACTTCCGGTCAGTATTCCGAAGCGAATTTATTACAATTCTTGAGGGTCTGGACTTCATCATGTCTCTTTCGCGGTTTATTGATATCTGGATCTTTTCGGATAGTAAAAGTGCTATCCAGCACCTGGCCGATTGGCATAATGTCGGGGACAGTGTTGGTACTGACATTCTCAGGAAACAAAAACTTCTTTCCCTTTCTCATCGGATCCACTATCAGTGGATTCCGTCATGTGTCGATCTAGCTGGAAGTGAGATTGCTGACAGCTTGACCAAAGCAGGTGCTGAAGAGGCCATTACGACAGTCGCTCTTCTTACTTACTTGGAGCATTTTTCTAAATGTAAGGCAAAGAATGTGGCCATTTGGGCAGTCTCGCCGGTACACTCATGGCATCAGAGTAGGTGCCCAGGGGGCTCCTTGGCTCGGGCCAGCAGTAGACGAGAACAAACTGCCATTATTCGTTTCCTCAGTGGACATCTGTCATCAATGACTTATAACGATGGTAATAAACACTTCGAAATTTGCACTAAGTGTTCTGCTTCCCAGGCCTCCCCTGACCACATTTTATCTTGTCTGGGACTTACCAGGCAGGACCTGGCTCAAGCTCCCCTGTTGGTGCTAGACTTTCTCAGAGTGAACGAGCTTATGGACCTGATCTAGCTCTGTTGGTCATGGAGATGAGAACAACAACAAGCACACGTCCTTAGCTCGTGCCTGTTATAGCAGTTTTGTGAAGAGATAGACAGAAAATACAGATGCCTTCTCTTATATACAGAAATATGATGTTATCCAGAGGATAATCACTAAAAAGAGAATTTGAATTACAAGAGCCATTGCAAATATTTTTCTCGGAAAAGAAGTAGCCGCTAGGAGCATATTTCAGTGACGAGGTAAAGGTCGCAAAGCTGGCTTACCTGTGTAATATATTTAGCATGCTCAATGGATTCAGTCTGTGCCTTCAGGGTAAACTGAAAATTGCTTTTAAGTTGGCAGGAAAAGTAGTTGCAAATTCAAACTGAAGCTGTGGGGTCGTTGTGTTAACAGAGGCAATTTACAAGCAGAGGAATAATTAGATATTTTAGACATCAACAGTGTTTTAGATTCCATTAACGTCTGAAGCCAAATAAGGCTCAGTTATAACCTGAAAATCCATTCTCCCAATTGGTGCACGATATTAACCACGAAATTATTTTACGCGCCAATTCCCAGCCACAAAGGATCCACAAACTGGTAAGAAATGGATCTGCGATCCTTTTCAATCAAATAAGTGAATCTAGCATGCCTGAGCGAGAAGGTCAATTGCTAGAGATTGCAAATGACGGCAGCCTTAAAACAACGCTCTAGACAACAACTCTATCGGTGTTCTGGGCTAAAGTTATGGCGGATTACTCTGCGAATATCACCACAGCACTAAATCCCTATTTTAATTTCCGACAACCTACCGGTGTAAAACGGGGTTTTCTGCATTGACAGCAATCAAATAGAAAAAACGAATAATCTGCACAAAAGCAACACACTGCAGGTGTCAATGTCTCTCTCCTGTTGAAACCATTTTGTTTTAAAGAAATAAGCTCACGGTTCTCATTGATTTAGCATTCTAGTGAGTTAAATAACTTCATATTCATTTCCTGGTGTAGCTGTATTTTATTTAAAGTCCTATTTAAATAAAATTCAATAAAAATTATTAAATCAAAACATTCTAAAATATAAACAATCAACTCTTCCCCTCACCAGACCGCGGCAAAATTATGAAACGTAGACCGGCCCGTGGCAATGAAAAGGGTAGGTAATATCATACTAAAATACCCAATTTTACCACATTTGCTACATTTTATCACATATTATGTAACCACATTTTATTGTTAATTTTACCACAATAATTACCAAAGCACTTCGGTAAAAATTATTAAGATTTTGGTCTTCCCATAGACTCAGTAAATTTTGCAATATTCTAGTTTTTTCGAACATAAATTTTTTCTCGGTGTAGTTTTTTTTTTCGAAGCAGCTCCCATATCTAACAATAACATTCTATAGAGTTATGCCACTTCATCGAAAAATTTCAAGATTATTTGAGGTCACCCTTAACAAATAATTGGAATATATCTCTCCTTGAAGATTTATAATTATGATATTTCTTTTCAATTTTAAAACTTTTCTGTTTCGCTAATTTGTCCGAATTTGTTGAAAAAATAAAGGTATAAACCATGTACAGATCAATCAACAAATCAACCACAATAATTTTAATTATTACTCATTAATTATAATTTAAAAGGTTCATTCTAAATTGTTTGGATCCACTGATTACGGAAACTATATTTCCTTTAAAAATGAATTTATAAACAAACATTAATATTTATTAAAAACAATTATTTTCCATTGTATATTTCCACTATGAATATTTTCTACATTATACACTCTATAACAAAAAAGTCGACGCACCAAGAAGGAGTTGTCTGATTGAAACGAAAATTGGTGGATAGGAAGACAATGTACAGAATAGTAAATGATTAAAATTTCAGAACAATTGAATAATTTATTGCAGAGTTACAGTAGCAAGTTCAATAAGGTATTGACCCGCCTCTAGCCTAGATACAAGATGCCACACGGCGTGGAATAGACAGATAAAGCTCCCGGATGGTCTCTTGCGGTATTTCCTGCCAAATTCGATCCAATTGTCGAACGAGGTCATCAACATTCCGTGCCAGATGCAATCGCCTTCCAATCATATCCCAGATATGCTCGATGGAACAGAGATCTGGTGATCAGGCAGGCCAAAGAAGAGTTTGACAAGCTTGCAGACAGTTCATAGCAACACGTGCCGTATGTGGTCTGGCATTGTCCTGCTGAAAAACCAGCCCAGGGCACTGCAAAAGAAACGGTAGCAAAACAGGTCTTAGGATGTCGTCGAGGTACAGCTGTGGAGTAAGTGTACCTCTAATGACGACCAAAGGGGTCCGGCTGTCAAAGGAAATGGCACCCCAGACCATAATGCCTTGTTGAGGGCCGGTGTGGCGTGCAATAGTGAAGGCAGGATCCCCCCTCTGCCCTGTGTGTCTCCAAACACATCTTCGATGATCGTCAGGACACAGTTGGAAGCGGGATTTGTCGCTGAAGACTATACGTCCCCAGTCGGCATCATTCCAGCTTGATCTGTTCAAAACATTTATGCATACGAAATTTCAAAGCAATCGGATGATTGCTTCTTGGTGCGCCGATTTTTTTGTTATAGAGTGTATATAATTTTGCTTTAAGTATTTTCCCCTATATTTCTTCGTAAATTATCTAAAAAAAAATTTTTAAAGCAATTTAACTGGGGGAAAAATATTATTTTAAATAAAATGCATGAAGACTAAGTGAAAAATAGGCAGTTTAAAAAACTACTAATGTTTTTTTTCGTTTTTTTCTCAGTTACATGTTTTTTTTTTTCCACACACTTAAGCATTACCGCTTAAAGCCATTTTGAAGGGACAAAGTTTTAAAGTTTCTTGAAAAAACTCTCTTACACCTCTTATTGCCTAAAGCTATAAGATTTTTTTAGCTACCTACGGGGTGGAAATGATACTGCTTAAGTAAGAAAATACAGTTTCTTTTCAGCTCTTTGTTATCAATTTAATTCTATTTTACGGGGTTTTTCACAGTTGCCATAAAAAGTTTCTCAATACTATTCAAACTATAGGCTGTATAGTTCTATATTATTTTAAAAACCTATACTGCAAAAGAACTACAAAACATTTTACTATGTTCATAGTAAAAAAGAATTTTAAGAATTCTTAAAAATTCAAACAAAAGCCCTTTTATTAGAATAATCTACACTGTTAGAAAATTCTCGGAAAAAATTTCTAATAACAATCTATTTTATTGTTACTTTACGATATTTAAACACTCAAATAACCATAAATAAGATGCTAATGAAACTATTCACAAAGAGAAAAATCATTATTAACTATTTTTACCTAAAACGGTTAAATGACAATAGTTTTATTGCACCAACTAAGCCCACCTAATGAAGCAACTTAGTTCCTCCAACTGCGTACATATTATAGCCGAGAGAGCTAATCTGTCAATCTCATGACAGACGGAACGGGGGTTGGAGTCCCAGTGTTGACACCTCCATTTCCTTTAACACACATGAAGAATTTCCAGTGCTCTGCACTCTCTAATGCCCATTAACTAACGAGAAGCTTAGCTCTTATCTCCAGTTAAAATTTCAATTTATTACGATTTTTGAACCATGATTGCTGTAAATGGCTAAAAAACCGCATAGTTTTGCATTCATGATTTCATAACCATGCTAGTTGTAAACGGTTTCAAAACCGTAAAGCTGAAAAATATTCTTTACCGTAAATTTTACGGTTAATCGGATGGACAGACTGCTGCCGGTTATTTTACCATAATATTAGAAAGAAAATTCTAACAGTGTAATGTGTACCTCGCTCAAACTACTTATAATATTTACGGTTAATTAAACATTGAACTGTAGGATAAAGGGACAAGTGGGATTTAAAAAAAATCAATTGATCTCAAAACTATTTTCTGAAGTCTAATAAACAAATTGACAACGATAACTTATATTTATAAAAGTATTAACTATCTTAAAATATTAACTATCAATATTTTGTTTTTATTTTGTGAAGTAGAGGTAAGTTTTCTTTAAGTTAAGTTAGTTCGATATTAAGCGATCGAAAACTATCCCGGCATTAGAGTAATTACTTTTCACGTTTCTTCAGAGAAAGGCGAGGCAAAGTGGCCCAAGTCACGCCAAGATTTTGTGTGCAAAACAAATAAGTAATCACTCTACGTCTTAAATCAAAAAAGCTATTTAGTCCAATTTATATACTTTTAAAATCCTTCTCAAAAATGAAGTAAAAAAGTAGATACATCAGTTGACAAAAATTAGTATCTTAGAAAGAATACTATCAAAATCTAACGAATTAATACTCAAGGTGGGATTAAAAACTTCGAAATTTAATGGAATTTCGTTGATATTAGAAAACATCAAAGGTGATTATTAGAAACTCTTTCAGATTTCATGAGGCAGTCAAACTGTTTTGATTGATTTTCATCCGATCTTCCTCATACATGATTCGATGAGCTTCGATAGCTTTTCGCTTTTGTTTGACCAATAAATATTATTTTCTTGAAATCTAATGGCCTCCTGGAATATGAAAATCTTAATTTAACGCGGAACAATAAACGAATTTAAAAATTGGTTTTAATATTAAAAACATGCATATTTGTTAATATACTCACATGCATATACACACATACATACATTTATTGAAGAGACTCTTTCACTGTTCAGCAATTTCTTTTTAAACTTTCGTACTTATTAAGAAAGTTTATAGATTTCAGAGATTTAAAAATATGGCGATAAATCACGAACAAAAAAGTGTTTTGAACACCCCTGTGTCATACAATATATTAATAAATTAATACTTGCATCGATTAGTTTGGTTATGATAAGCATATGTTCTATATAATTTTGTAAACTTAGTTTAAATATTTATAGAGATACGGGCTTTTTTATAATAAGCTAAGATTTTTGTCTTCTTGTTAACAAATTTAATTAACAACATGAATGGTCGAAAAAATATTGAATTGTAAGGTATATAAATTTTTGTATCATTTTAAAAAATATAATTTTATAGTTCCTGAGAAATCGAATTTTAAGTTCAATTCCTCTGGAACTATTCAACCGATTTCGCTCAAATTTTCTATTTTGCCATAAGAACAATGAAAACTAATAAATATTTACTAAAAGTTATTTTTGCATGGAATTACCTACGGATAAACGAATTTTATAATTGTGTGAAAAAAAATTTCATTTTGCTTTAAAAATTCTTGATATGCAGCGAAATACTCAAAAATTAAAATTAACATTAAGGGGTAAAAATTCTGTGGCTCGCGCTCTCCTGACCAAATTGTTTGAACTATATTTTTCAGATTGCGGCTACCCCCGATATTTTGGGGGTCAAAAATCAGAATCCGTCACCTTTACTCAGATAAAGTACGTTTTTTGTCTGATTTCGTAACTTTATCGTCTGAACTTAATAATTAGCATATTTGAGTTCGCCCACTCGAACTATTAAGATTGAGTCCTGCAACGTGAGGATCCGATTATTAGATTAAAAGTTATTCAGGGTGGTTCGTTTTCTTTATGGCTCACTGTACACATCTAATACAATTGAATTATGATGGTGCTGTAAGTATAATAATTTTTCAAAATTTTATTTTTCGAAAATTTCGGGTATTCTGGAAAAAAATTGTCGGTGTTAAAGTATTGAATAATTAGCTCATGTGTTATTTTTATAGCCGTCATTGAACAGCGACTCAATTTTGAGAGTATGACTATCAATAACTAGCTTAACTCCGACTCGCCCCCACAGGGGGGGGGCATCCGGGGACACACCGATAACTCGAAGTGCGTACTTACTCAGCAAGAAATTGACACAAGGAAGGGATGGCTTTTTGACGGCGAGATGGCAACACAGCAACGTCACAAGGCAAAGGAGACCAGAAATTTGGGCTCTGGGATCCGACAAGATGGTTTCGCGGGTTCGGAAAACGCGAACGCAAGGCGGAAACCACACCAGCATCCAAAGATCCCAAATCCCAACCAGAAGGCCGCAAAGCGTTACATGATGCAAACAGAAGACTCAGGACATATCTTAGTAAAATTAGACAAATCTGATGTCCAGCAAAACAAATATAAGCCTCTCGGAAAACAATCTTAGAAGTAAAAGGATACATATATGATCAGATCCCTGAGAGATTCCATTTTTAGAAACAATCAATGTATAAAATGTATCAATCAATGTTCCATCACAAAAGCAAACATATTCAAAAAGCTTCAAATTAAAGTTTTAACAAATAAGAAGAACATTAAATATGAAA
Organism: Parasteatoda tepidariorum; assembly: GCF_982258835.1. Classification (NCBI taxonomy): domain Eukaryota; kingdom Metazoa; phylum Arthropoda; class Arachnida; order Araneae; family Theridiidae; genus Parasteatoda; species Parasteatoda tepidariorum. The sequence continues at coordinate 8,509,308 of NC_141765.1, forward strand.
TCCAGAAGACAGCGTTACTTAGAAGTGAACTAAATGCAAACAAACATTACAAAGAATATAAATAATATCAATCAGAGGGGATATTGATGTCGCATCTTCAGTAGGGGTACAAAGTCAAATAAAAAGAAACAATTACACATGGTTAAATAGAAGATGTTTGTAACTCATAATACAATCACAGCTGTCAGAACAGTACTTAAGGTATCAAATTCTAGGAAAAGATTTTTTTGACACAGTAAATGTACAATCAAAAAGAACATAACAATGTACAAGCATAACAATGAGAAGTCGGACGAATAATTTATGACGCATGGATTATGACTATTAATATCCAACTCCGTAGCCTTTTAATTTTGAACCTAATCCAGAAGACAAAGAACTTCATGGATCAAGTATTGGGAGAAATTTGCCTTCATGGAAGATTTTTTGTTGAAACGTGGAAACGTGTTACAAGGAGAGGAAAACCACGAAAACCTCCCACGGCAAACCTGACGGCAAGGGAACTCCAGCGCAAGATCCGTCTACCACTTGGAATATTTTACGTCTGCACTGTGGTCAGTGTAAGCCGACTGCGGAATTCGTGTCGACCAGCCATCGCTGGGATTTAAACCAGGACACTTCATTAGAAGGTGAATGCTCTATCCGTTCCCACTCGCATGTTAAAAAAATCTCTGGCATGAATCACTAAATTGTGGTTTTTTACAAGATGACTTCATAATAAAAGCATGTTATTTTCCTCTGAAGCAGCAACTCTTATTACTATTCTCGTTACCACATATTTAACCCAACTTGACGTCAATGATTGTCTGTTCTTTTAACTAAAAGTTATATCAGATGAATGACAAATATAATTACAATTACAACTAAAAAAGTACAGAATCAAGTATCTTTTTTAAATTTTTCCGTAACAGAATTTAAGAATAACGATTTTAATTGCTCTAATAATTACAATTGAAATTATTATTCAGTACTATTAGAAAACCTATATCAATGGTCAGTTTGTAATTATTCAGAAGCATCTTCGGCGTCATTTTATACTTGTTTATACAGGTAATTAAAAATGATAGTTATAAAATTCTAATAATAAGCATATTATACACTATCTTCCAATAAGTATTTGGACACCTATGCAAATGACTATATCTGTAGTCCTGAGATACGCCACGCCCTCCGCCGGTACATATCGTGTAGGGAACAACATCGGCATTAGTCCTATGCAAGATGCCTACTGCACTATTTTGGATGACAATGTGCTTCCTACGTTGTGGCAGTTATACGGGGTGGACCCCTGTTACTTCCAGGAAGACAATGCCAGCTGTCATGTTGCGAGGGTCACCAAAATTTGGTATGGTGCCAATGGGGTAAATCGAATGGACTGGCCTGCCCAGAGCCCAGACCTGAACCCTATCGAGAACCACTGGGACGAGTTGGATCGCCGAATAAAGGAGTGTACTACCAGTCCAAAATCGGTGAAGGAACTTACATGTCTTCTCCAAGCCGAGTGGAAGAAAATACCACAAGCCGTCACACAAGGACTTGTAAAAAGTATGGCCTGGAGGGTTCACGCTGTAATTGTCTCTAGCGGAGGCTCTACCAACTTTTGATCATGAATAAAAGAAAATTTTTCTTTTCAATCACACGTGTCCAAATACTTATTGGTACATAGTGTATTTTAGGCTTTGAAAAATATTTTTTATTTCTTATTCAGAAACACACGGTATCGAATATTTTAGCTATTAGCCATTTATTTTTACTCAAAAGAGAATTTTATGTTTAGTTAGCACTCTAGTATATAATATTTTTCAAAAAGATAATTAAGAGTCTCCATATTTGGTATCAAATATAACAGATCTTCTCATCATCATAATTAATATATAATAAGTATATATATATATATATATATATATATATATATATATATATATATATATATATATATATATATATATATATATATATATATATATATATATATATATATATATATATATATATATATATATATATATATATATATATATATATATATATAACATTGGTAAGACATCTGTTTTTTATTCAATCACTATTATTTAACTGAAAATTTCTTTATTATTATTTAACTGAATGTTTCTTTAATATACAAAAGAAATGTCTTCAATCTTTTTATTTTATAAAGAATAGTTCTCTATTATTATTTACGCGCATGTCATTCCAATTCACTATCTGACTCAAATCCAATATCAATCAAATTCACTCTCAATCAAATTCACTATCACACTCAAATTCACAATCAAATTATTCACTATCATTCTAATTCACTATCAATCAAAGTCACTATCACACTCAAGTTTACTATCAATCTATTCACTGTCGCACTTATTATCAATCAAATTAACAAATTTTAAACTAAATACTAAACAGAACTACGTAATTTTCCCAGTATTATCTATTATATATTTAAACGAATAAGAAAAAGAAATATAATTAATGCAATTCAAATCGATGCTACACTGAGAAAAAAGAATAGTCGAAACATCCTGAATATGGTAAAACCATATAAGCGCAAAAATTGCCAATTGAACGGTACAAATAGCGTAAATTATGGTTTTATAAGTCAGAAATATTATACTTTTTTTTTACCAGAAATGCCCTTATCATACAGTACAGTAATTTTACCAAAATTTTGTCCTCCGTATACGAGAGCTATTATTTATTTTTTTTTTTTTTGAAGGTCCGATTGGTCTCTAAGAGAAAATTGCAGTTAGAATCAAGAAAATTTTATATGGTGCAATGTGATACAACATTAAGCTACTTATCGGCGTAATCGCCGTTCCGATTCATACATTTGTCGTAGCGTGGTATCAATTTCCGAATACCTTCATCATAGAATGCAGCCGCTTGTGTTTTCAACCAATTCTGCACGCTGGTTTGTCGTTGTCTGTAGCGAAAGTTTGTCCTCCTAGCCAGCGTTTCTTGAGTTGCGTAATGGACCCATGCCTCATCTCCTCTGACAAATTTGTCTAAAAACTCATCTCCGTCATGATGGTAGAGCTGGAGGATGGTTAATGCGGAGCCCATTCGTTGAGTTTTGTGATGGTCAGACAGCATCTTGGGAACCCATCTCGCTCAGAGTTTGCGGCACTTGAGTCTTTCACTCACAATGATATAGAGAGCAGACCGTGAAATTTTCGGAATCAATTCACTCTACCTAGAAATTGTGAACAGACGATTTCCGCGAATCGCCTGATCCACGCTCTAAACAAGATCATTGATTGACCCTGACTCCCTTCCCTGGCTGCCTGCATCATGAGCATCTGTGCGTCCATCTTCAACCATTTCCGCACATTTCTATCACTCATGAACGTTTCTCCGTACGCTTTACTCATTCGTCTCTGAATTTCAGCTGCATTGCTTCCTTCAGCATGCGGAAATCGAATGACTGAACGCAATTCACATTTGGAGGGAGACTCTATTTTTCGAAGCATGTCAATGTGCTCAAAAATGACAACAGCTAATCCACGCTTTAACCTGACCAACTAAAGACGTCTGCGCACATACCTAGAGGATTTTCCTCGAAGTTTTCCTTTAACAACCAATCGAACCTTGGAAGAAAAAAACTCGTATTAATAGGAAATGGAATGACATTATTGTGCAACTTTCCTAATATTTCAATCAACAAAAATTCTAGCATATCAAATTTATTAATGGGATAAATTTATTATTAGATATGACTTTCTATTATTTATTTTGTTTTATATTAAGTAAGCCGAAAATTTACAGATAAAAAGAAAATGTCAGTCATAAAGTTCATAAAATTCAATCAAAATCAAGCAATTAAATACTACTTTATAATAAATAAATATTAAAAATTTAAATATTGTTTCAAAATAAATAAATATTAAAAGTTTCAATATTACTTTAAAATAATTAAGCATTAAAACTTAATAAGCTCATAATAATATTAAATGATTCGTCTTAAATTTATGTTAATGCATACAACAGCATCAGAACTACCAGAACTACTAAGGAAAGCAGGGAACTAAGTTATTGAATAATTTTAGCAATTTAACTAGCAAACATTCAAGCAAATGACACTTTAACAATTTTATCTGCGAAATATAAATGGAAAGTCGCAATGCACTTCGAATTATATATATTATAAAAGTTCCGCTTATATTCTTCCATACAAAATGAAAATCGAGGGTAAAATTAAATTTGAAAATAATTTTCGTACGAGGAAAAAAATTAAACAGCAATTATCTGAAGGAAATTCGAATAAAATTTGAGTATATATTTTCTAATTATTATAATTTGAAATATTACTCAAAAACAGTACACAAAATAAAGGAGATAAGACAATAAATTACTTTTATTCATAAGTTCAGATTTACATCAGCTAAGTTGCAATCTTAGTAGTAGTGGTAAACAAAGAGTCGGCCTCAAATAGGCTAATTAATTAGTGCTCCATTAGAAATTTCTCGGTAAAAGTGGTTAGTTAATATTTATTAAACTAATTGCAATTGTTTAAATTTTATTTTACTATTTCAAGCAAAAAAGTGAAGTAACCATAAATATAATAACATTTAAACTGTTAACTGTGAAGGAAACCATTTATTAACTGCTTTCACCTGATACTGTTCAGCAACTAGACTTTTATCGGACCAACTAGGCCCACCTAATAAAGCCACTTAGTTTCTTGTAGCTGGGTACATATTATAGCCGAGAGGGCTAATCTGTCAATCTCATAATCGAAAGAACAGGGGTTTGAGTCCTAGCGTTGACACCACAATATATCCTCCGTTCCATCCAACACATGCACTCCTCAATTTGTGACCCTGGTCTATTAGAATACAATATTCTCATTCACGCATAGATGACAGCACCATATAGCTGCTTAGCTTAAAAGAGTATAGCATTTACCATCTCTCACGATAGGTGAAACAAACAGTTAAACAAATTATACCACTGTGCTGTTTATTTGGTTGGGTATTAAATAATAATTTAAAAATACTAAAGTGCTTAATAAATGAAATTTACACTATTAAGAAGAAAGGATATGGCGCTTGATAAAAATTATAGTTGTACCCATGTTGGTCAACAAATTTACAAAAATTAGAGTAAGTAATAGAACATACCTTTTAGAAGAACAATGATGTGGAGGTTGTTGTAGACCTAAAAATTAATCCATGATGCACAAAATGAAAAGTTTAAAGTAGTCAAATAAACACAAATTGTTAGTCACCAAATTTCTTTATTTTCGAAGATTTTGGAGGATTCCTAACAGGTAATCACACTGTGGAAAAAGGCACAACATCACAGAAATTAAGCATACTGGAGGATCGGTATCACAGAAATTAATGAGATCTGGCAGATTAGTTTGAACGCGGGGTACATCACACCTCTTGGTGGTTTTAAAAAAACCAATGGATGGCACTTTTTTACAAAAAAAGAGCAATGAAGATCGGCCAGTTCGATCCACGTAAAATGGCGTGTGGTCGTCATTCACATCTAAGCGTGAAATCGTGTTTTTTTTTTTTTTTTTTAGTGCATGATGAAAGAAAAACAACCTGGAAATTTTCTATTGGAACTATAAAAATGAAGAGTCAATTACTTTACAGGAATATAAAGATGAGTTCGAAAAGAACATGCTGAAGATGTAGTTGGGACCTTTGGAGTAAGCCAACGCTTAAAAACTTAAAAGATGGTAGTGAGGAAACACATCAATGGCGATGATGGCGCCATCCTTACCTCCTAACGAGGACAGGATACAAAAATAAAACACGCAACAGCGCGTCGTGGAGTAGGATACTATGAAATTCGAGTGCTAATGAGCGTCTTTCACTCCTCATATTTATACAAGTTCTTGAAAGTCAAAGTACCGTTACCTAATTTCTGAAAGTTTAGTTGTTACTGAAATTAAAGTTAAAGTGTTTTTCTCTCTAAAAACTCAGCTACGGTTAAGAAACTCGTGCACTCACACGTTCTCGTGGTGAGATCACAGATACCGCTTTTCCTAGAAGAGGGGAGAAAAGGGGTGAGAATGGAATTTCCGGGGAGAGTGTCCCAATTGCACTAAGGCTTAAGGGGCGAGTTTTGAGTTGGATCTGGATTTTTAGATTAACGTGTGACTCGATGTCAAATTATACCTCCCCCCCCCACTGCAGAAAAAAAATTTTGAAGAAATTTTTTTTGAAGGAAATTAAATAATTATTGCCAAGGAGAAACCTTAAACCGAATAGAAGCTAAATAGTATTAAAAACATTTAAATCAAGTTTTAACAGCCAACCACTCCAGTCTACCACGTCTCCACTTACAAACGGTCAGATGTTACATTCATGTACATTTGATACATACAGAACTACTTATCAAACATTTTGACAGTAAATTATTTAACATAAATGCTGTGCCCAAACTTAAAGTTACAATTGGTATCACAAATTGATACATACATGTATACAGCAATATGTGGCTGTTTTTGATTATAAATTGGAAAACAAGCTTAATTGTTTGATAAAATACTTTTGGCATACACAACAGTAAAAAAAATGAAGAAAAGTAAACATAATATGCATTGTTGCATGCAAATGCATATAACAGTCATAATACCCGTATCAAAAATATTCAGGCTACATGAAGTAGAGTGCGAAAATCGTCTCCAAAGAAATATACGTTAAGGAGATAAAAATTTAAACAAATGAGTAATGAAAATCTCACTCAGTAAATGTAAAAACATTTTGAGTTAAAACCATTTACCCATATGATTCCTTGTAAGAAGGAATGAAAAATAATGATTTATTTGCTTAAAATTGTTATGAAAAAAATTAAAAAATTGCAAACAAACGAAAAAAAATCAGGCTACCATTGTAGACTGACAATACTCCGAGCTTAAACGAAAAAAAAAATTATAACAAAAATTTTGTACAGCAATCCATTAATTGAATTTTGAAAAAAAATTAAAACCAATCGAATAAGATTGATAATTGGTAATCCGAGTTAAAACGACAAAAAAAATTGTACACATCGAATGCATACCTTAAACAAATCAAAGTCATTAATGAGACCAATAAGTGCACACAAAAAATTAACTAATTAAGACTTAAAGAAATTTCGAAAAAAAATTGCTAAAATTTAAACTAACAGTAAAAGGAAAAGCCTAGGCAAAAACATTAAACTTAACTTAGAAACTTAACAAAATATTAAGGAACTTTAACACGAGAAATTCAAAAACTATTTAATCTCACTTAACCTCGACAAAAATGCTTAGAAAAAAAAACAAGGCCTTGAAACATTACTTATATAAAGCATTGCCTAAAAAAATTGCTGAACAACAATATACATTTAACAAATTCAGCATCAAAAAAATTTTGCACAAAAAACATAACACAAAAATAAATACAACGCAAAATCATAAGAAAAATTATGACAAGCCTAGGAGTACAATGTGGTGTACAATTATGCATTACATATGCAAAGAGTTTTCACACTCTGCAAAAAATCAAAAATATAGTATGTAATAACCGTTTCACTTATGACATACTAGAAAAGGAAAAAAAATACTGTACAGAACCTCAGGGTCGAAAAAGAAAAAAAAGGTTTGGCATTCGAAAATAGTATCATCATTTAATTACAATTAAGTGGTTAAGTATATTTAAAAAAATTACTAATATTGAAATGAAATATTAGTTAAAAAATTGTAATCAGTTAGACAAGAACAACCAAAACCATGCACGAACCCATAGTCATAATTTGGAGAGTCACTAAAAGAGGGCACTGCTCATCATCCACCAATAGAGAACAAATCCCTTTTTGAATACCCCATTCAAAAAAATTAGTAAGAAAATAGTAAGTTACGAAAATATATATATATACAAAATTTAAAAATTATTGGTATTGTATGACAACTGCTATAGGACCCCGATGCTACATGGACATGCGACGACCAGCATCACACACAACGATATCCATCATACACCTATCAATTAAGTTAATCTCAACAATTATGTCAAAAAATTATTTGTTTCTTAAATTATAAGGACAAGCCTTAGGAATAGTGATATCTGTATGTATCATTTACAGTAGGGAAGGTATCCAAAGAGGGATGAAAAAGCAAATTTTGTCTCCTATGAGGACATAGACGTAAACGGTCTATATGAACAATTAGTTTAGGTGCATTAGGATTGTCCATAAGTTGGATTACATAATCCACATCATTAAATTTTGATAAAATAGTGAAAGGACCATCAATTTTAGGTTTAAACACATTAGTATGTTTTAAATACACAATATCACCAATGTTTAGTAATCTTAATTTTGCCTTTGCACTTAGTCTAGAATTTTGTTTAACTTCTGCTCTTTCAGAATTATTATATGCATTTTCATATGCAATATTAAGTTCATTTAATGTCTCTAATAAATAATGAGACTTATCTAAATGTACTGGTTCAACACCAGTTTCAAAGCAATCAAAAATTAGGGCCAAATTCCGACCAAAATGAAGCAAATTAGGGGTGAATTTAGTGGACGAATGGATTGAACCATTGTAAATATTTTGGTGAATTAATAAACTGGTCGCAAAGGACACACCTTTCTCATGTAATGCTAAAACAGAAAACTTAATAGCTTGTTTAATTCGCTCACTCATTCCATTACTTTGAGGATGAACTGCACTACTATGGGTTATTTAATTCCTAATTTCTTATTGATTAATTCAAAAACCTCAGCTTTAAACTGAGTCCCTAGATCTGTTAACAGATATGACATTCTACTATAATGAAAAATATAATTAATTAAATGCTTAGAAACAGTCTCAGAAGTTAAATTTACTAATTGATTTAAAATTAAGTGTCGAGAAAAATGATCTATGAAAGTTAAGATATAGCCACAATTTTTAATGGGTCCGACAATGTCCATTGAGACAAATTGTCCAGGCCTTTGAGGTAACCACATTGATTTTAAAGGAGCAGGTTTGCTCGAAGACTGTTTATGTTTAATGGACAATTCACATGACCTAACATAATTACATGTATCACTATATCAACCTTTCCTTCCTATTAGACACTAGTTCATAAGTTTTTTGTATACCAGTATGAGAAATATGACAAATTTTTAACACCTTAGATTTTAATGAATTTGGAACGACAATCCTATGTTTATGAGGAAAAACCTCTGTGGCATACATTAATATACCATCATTTTGAAAGAAATTTTCAGTTTTTAACTGATTGACTAAAGTTGGGTTATTTAAAAGCGAAACAATTTCCTTAATATTTTGATCTTTACTTTGTTCTAATTTAAATGCGTCTAAAGAAGTTTCAAGAGGGGAGTCATCATGGGTTAAAGTATTGACCACTTGATCTTCATTTATATCAGCAAATGGCAAAATTAATTCAGAATCATTATCATTTAAAGCAGGTTGACTGAAATTAGGATCAGGAGAACGACTAAACCAGTCGGCTAAAACATTCTCATGACCAGTTATATATACAAAATCAAAAGTATATTCACTTAAAGCAAGGAGCCAACGTGTGATTATATCAGCAAGTGACGTAACCTTACGATAGTGTTTGAATGGTTTACTATCACTCAAAATAGTAAATTGTCTGTTATACAAATAAGATTTAAATGCTGTAACACCTTCAAAAATGGCATATAATTCAAGTTTAATGCGGGGTCGTTTTTTTCTGATTTGGATAAAGCTTTGCTAAAGAAAGAAACAGGGCGAAGAGATCCTTCATGTCCCTGCATCAAAACAGCTGAAATGCCTAATTTATTATCATCAGTAATTGAGAAAGAAAGGTTTATTGAAATCGGGTAACTGTACAAAAGGTTTCGAAAAAAAAAGCATTCTGTAATACATCAAATGACCACTGTTGTTCTTCAGTCCATTTAAATTTTGAACGACCTTAGTTAACACAGTAATTAATTGGGCAAAATTTGGGATTAAATGGCGATAAAAGCCACAAACACCTATAAACTTTTTAACTTGTTTAGCATTACGAGGAGTAGCAAATGAAGTTATTTTGGCAATATTGGATGAAGTAGGGGTTATACATTTATGAGAAATTACAAAACCTAGATAATCAACAGAATCTTTGAAGAAAGAACAATTATTTGGAGCTAAAGTTAAGTTATATTTAATTAAAATTTTAAGTAAAGCTGAGATTCCAGTTATCATTTCCTCAAAATAATTTGCTCCTATTAAAAAGTCATCTTGATTAACATGTATGCCTTTAATGCCTTCAGCATTTAATTCCTCAATAATTAAATCAACTAGTGCTTGAAAAGTACTCACTGCCGTTTTGAGGCCAAAAACGAGTCGTCTATTTGCAAATGATCCAAAAGGAGTAGTAAAAGTTAGTATATCCTGCAGGTGTTCAGGAAGCATAACCTGTCTATAAGCTTCGCGAATGTCACATTTTGTGAAAAGTTTATAAGAAGAAATTTCATTAATGATAGTACTAATTTTAGGCAAAGAATATGTGGAGATTTCTACCACCGCATTTAATAAACGCAAATCTAACGCTAATCGATATTTAGGTTTACCATGATTCTTTTCCGAATTTTTCTTTTTGACTAAAACTAGTGGAGCAGCGCAATGGCTAACATGCCTATAAATAATCCCGATTTCCACTAATTTATCTAACTCTTGTTTAATGTCATCTCTTAAAGCATACGGAATCTCAAATGGTAAGGTTTTTATCGCGTTATCGTTTTTCAGTGTTAAAGCGGGAATTACACTATCAGTACATCCAAGAGTTTTAATTGCTTTAGAAAAAGGAGCAAAATTATTGAGTAAAATCTCTTGAAGAAGGAACTTCTGATCCGCCTCTAAATGTTCTAAATCAAAATCAGTAGGTTTTAATTCATGTTTTCTTAAATTTAAAATATCTTGAGAAGCAGTAATTAAATTGCACTGTTCTACATCAATAACATCATTTAAATTTACCTTATCACTATCATTACTATTTTGGTCATCAAAATTAAAAATTACATCACCTATTTTCAAATTTTTGTTTAAGTGAACAATGTTATCCGAATTAATTTGAATTATTGTATCAAAAGAATTATTGTCAACAACATTAATAGAGGGATGAATAATAATATTTGAATTATAAGTAAGTGCGAAATACACCTCCTTACTTGATTGTTTATCAAGAGAATTAATTCTTAAATGGGCAATTGCAATCTCGCCTGGTTCAATAGTGAGCTTATTTTTCAAAACAACATGAATCTGTTCATTAATGTTATTATTAGAAGTTAAGTTATCAAAATTATTTAAAGGTATGCTAAAATCACTAAATTGTGCAGATTCATCTTCATAATTTATAAGAACATTATGTTTTTTCAAAAAGTCAAAGCCAAGAATTCTCTGAAATGTTTTACTCTTAATGTCTGTAATAAAAAATTGGTGTCGGAAAAAGTTATTTTGAATTTTAAAAGAAATTTCAGCACAAACCGAAAATTGTAGTTAAGAATTGACAGTTCTTATTTAGACCTTTCTTGATAAAAATTTAACTTTATTATTAACTTTGATCTTATTGAAAGTATCTAATGTTAATAATGACACTGATGATCCACTATCGAGTAAAAAGTTAACTTTGACACCACTAAAATTGGATGGAATTGTGGGAAGACTAATTTCATCAGAGACGATATTAATCGATCTCGAATATTCTTATTCGAGTTACGCATAGTCTTCGCCATAAAATTATTTATATCAAAGATTTTGGATGGTTTGGTGGAGGAGGAGACAAGGACTTCCCTTACTGCCTCCTGCTAGAGTTTAACGGGTTGTTTCCCCTGTTATTACTGACATTAACCCTCGGTCTAAATTGTTCATTCCGAACAGGGATTGGTGGCGGTGGATACTGCGGTGCAGTCAATCGGGGAGGAGACTTAGGAAATTGTGGCGGAAAAGAATGCATTGACATGTTTGGAACCATTGAATGTTGTCTTAAATGCCTCTGATAACTGCGACATACATTCATTAAATGTCCTACTTTCCCGCAGAATGCACAGGTGTTATTTGGAGTTGGGCGTGGTTGCTACTGTCCAACCCGATCCTAGTTCTGTACAGGTCTATATAAAAGTGGACATTTTTTTGTATTATGGGGCTCCATGCAAATGTCACAGTTAGACTACATTGTCTCAACTTTGGTAGTTAAAAATTCCAATTGTTTGGAAATTAAGGTGAGCTGATCGGGTGCAGCAGAATTACACTGAGTAACCGAATGAGCTGCTACTAAAAGAGTAGCCGAGCCAGCTAAAGACTGCTGAATAGTTTGAATATGGTGAGATTTTTTTACCATATCTTTGTATTCCTGAATGCCCTCAATGAGAATAGTCTCCTTAAGGTGCAAAGGGGTTGCAGATAAAAACTGCATGGCTTTAATTTTTGATAAGGCTGTTGGATCATTTATAAAGCTATACGCTTTATGAGCCAAAGTGTCTATTCTGTATTCAAGATTTTTAATGGTTTCAGAGGGCAAAAGGCTGATCCCCTGAAATTTTGCCAAGTCAGCCTAGGAAGAATCCTCTTGTTTGAAGAAATTTAAAAGTAACTGACATGCATCCTCAGACTTTGTAACTGCCCTACATTCAGGAGAATTTTGAAAAAAGGTAAGAGCAGCACTTGACAATTTAGATTTTAGAAGATATAGGGCTGCATCATTATCATACTGGTTTAATGTAACCAGATCCTTAATTTGATTAATAAACCAATCATTGTTCTGCGAATTGCCGGAGAATTCTGGTATTGAAAAATTAAATTTTGGGGCTTGCCTCTGGGCTTCGATATTGTTAATATTATCAGGCATAATTGCAAATTAGAATTAGCTCTACTTCGGGTGAGAATGGGGGTCATCTAACAAAACCATGGTTTACTGGATATGATATCATTGAAACTGATAATTACTTTAAAACCTATTACTATTGATATAGACAGTAAAACATTTATATAAAAATATAGTATAAAATTAAACCTTTACCAAAAACATACCATATATATATTGCCAATATTATGAAAAATTGAAACATTCAACCCTAAGAAAAAATTTTATACCAAAAAAATCACAATTAAGGAATTTATCATAATTTAAGAATGAATTAATGAGTTGAATGACTTAATAATTACTTTGAATCATATGTCAACATAAAATTTCTTAAAACAAGTACTCATAACCATTAAAAAAACTTAAAACATTTCTATTAGATATTTCAAAAAGTAAGTAAATACCAAAGAAGAAAAGCAAAATATTATCAAAAAAACCAATCATTAATTTTCAATTATATCATAGCAATGAATACAGACTATTAAATAATCAATGAACTCTTATTACTTCAGCCAAATCAACTGGCATAAAATGCAACTCACATATTAAAATTTAACACCCTATCAAAAATTATTCCAAAAACCAGTATCATTTCAATTATCAAAAGAACAATGTGTAGTAAAACCAGAATTTATATATATTACTATGCAAAACACTTTACTATGAAATAATTAAAAATTCAAATCATGCAGAAACAAGAAACACTACAATTTTACCAATAAGAGATGAAACCAATTATCAATAATCATTTATGTATAATTATGATTAGAGTCTATTAAATACTCAATCAACTCTGACATTACTTTAAACAATGCAACAATGTTACGTAAAAATGAAATTATTCAACAAGTAAACCTTAAATTTAAAATAAAATTACTAACTTTTAAATTATAACCATTATTTTAAATAATTACTGTGAAATGTGCACACAAATAGCATATGTCACACCACATAGAACAACATTGAATACCTTTAATAAATCTGAGCATTAATTCTCAAAGAATAAAAAAATCTTATTATTTAATTATTATATGAAAAAAATTAGTTACCTATTCTCAAAAAATTAATAGTCAAAATTACAAAAATTTGTATTAATCAATTACAGAAAATTTTATGGAAGAGAATCAAATTATTCTTTTTTTTTCAATCAATTAATTTAAAATTTTATGTCTTTGGTTGCTTAAATAAAAATTAGTAAATGACCAAAACGAGTTAAATGGTCGAGTAAGAAAATTAAGATAATTTACAAAACTTTTAATTACGTTGTATAATTTATTATACAATTGGTTATTATGTTAAAAATATAACCAAGAGAATTGGCTATCATTGTGAATCAAAATTGACAACTTATTGAAATTTAATTGTATTTTAATTTAAGTACCAATTATTACTTTTATCCAATTAAACATTTAAATTTAAACTAACAAGTACCCAGATCAATTACCACAATTAAAACATAAAATACACCAACCCAAGACACTAACGGCACCAAGTGTGCTATTTATTTGGTTGTGTATTAAACAATAATTTAAAAATACTAAAGAGTTTAATAAATGAAATTTACACTATTAAGAAGAAAGGATATGGCGCGTTATAAAAATTATAGTTGTACCCATGCTAGCCAACAAATTTACAGAAATTAGAGTAAGTAATAGAACATACCATTTAGAAGAACAATGATGTGGAGGTTGTTGTAGAACTAAAAATTAATCCATGATGCACAAAATGAAAAGTTTAAAGTAGTCAAATAAACACAAATTGTTAGTCACCAAATTTCTTTACTTTTGAGGATTTTGGAGGATTCTTAACAGGTAATCACACTGTGGAAAAAGGTACAACATCACAGAAATTAAGCATACTGGACGATCGGTATCACAGAAATTAATGAGATATGGCAGATTGGATTGAACGCGGGGTACATCAAAACCCCTGATGGTTTTAAAAAAAACCAATGGATGGCACTCTTTTACAAAAAAGGAGCAATGAAGATCAGCCAGTTCGATCCACGTAAAATGGCGTGTGGTCGTCATTCACATCTAAGTGTAAAATCGTAATTTTTTTTTTTTTTTTTTTTTTTTTTTTTTTTTTTTGTATTGCATGATGGAAAAAAAAAACTGGAAATTTTCTTTTAGAACTTTAAAAATGAAGAGTCAATTACTTTACGGGAATATAAAGATGAATTCGAAAAGAACATGCTGAAGATGTAGTTGGGATTTCTGGAGTAAGCAACGTTTAAAAACTTAAAAGATGGTAGTGAAGAAACACATCAATGGCGATAATAACGCCATCCTTACCTCCTAACGAGGACAGGATACAAAAATAAAACACGCAACAGCGCGATACTATCAAATTCGAATGCTGATGAGCGTCTTTCGCTCCTCATATGTATACGAGTGCTTGAAAGTCAAAGTACAATTACCTAATTTCTGAAAGTTTAGTTGTGACTGAAATTAAAGTTAAAGTGTTTTTCTCTCTAAAAACTCAGCTACGGTTAAGAAACTCGTGCACTCATACGTTCACGTGGTGAGATCACAGATCCCGTTTTTCCTAGAAGAGGGGTGAAAAGGGGTGAGAATGGAATTTCCGGGGAGAGTGTCCCAATTGCACTAAGACTTTAAGGGGCGAGTTTTGAATTGGATCTGGATTTTTAGATTAGCGCGTGACTCGATGTCACAACCAAATTCCACAATTCAGTTGATAAAACTCAACTCAACCAAAACCCAACTCCAATGCCCATTACCTAACAAAAATTTTAAATGTTCAGGTTATATTCTAACAGATATGAAACCAATGGTTAAAAAAACGTATAGTTTTGTTTTCATGCTTTTTTAACCATACTTGTTGTAAATGGTTTCAAAGCCATAAAGGTAAAAAAATGTCCTTTACCTTAAATTTTAAGGTTAATTGGATGGACGAACTGCTGCCGTTTACGTTTTTTACCGTATTTTTTGAATGAAAATTCTAATAGTGTGCTAACTATTAATTAAGTTACGAACTCAAGCAGAACAATGCAATTCTCTGAATAAACATTCCTTAGTTTTGACGAATTTGTTAGCCACTAAATAAAAAATTTAGTCCTGATGGTTTAGTCAGTTGGGAAATCGAGAATTCGGGCTCCCCAATGTTAATTTCCCTTTTTACACATTTTGTCATACCAAAGAAGCTTTTTAAGAGTTTCAAAAAAAATTTTTACACACCTTTATAAAACTCCGAAGTTAGGTCTTTGTACAAAATAATTTTTAATCGTTATCGAGTCAAAACATTTCTGAGATGTAAGATATGCAAATTTTCACATTATTTCAAACTATGCATTTTCAAATGAGCAAAATTTGAAAAAAATCTGTTATAAAATGTTTTTAATATTTTATATATATGTTTTTAATATTTTATATGTATGCTCTTAATATTTTATAATCTGTTCTGATTATAAAATATTAAAAAAACTGTATTTTTAAGCCTTCCTTTTTCAAAAACTATTCGGCGATTTTATTCAAATTTTGTATTTTGTCATTGAAAGTTATGCAGTTTAAAATGAAGTAAAAACCTACATACCTCACAGTTTAAAAATGTTTCAGCCCTTAGTAAGAACTCTTATAAGAGCTCTACCACCCTTTATAAAATAATGAAAATTGTAAATAATTTGTAACATTATTTTGTACATGAAACCAATAATTATTTTGTTCATAAACCAATTTTTTAGGTACGAGAAAATATTTTTCTATTTGCTTAAAAATTTCCGGAGATAAAGTGAAATATGCAAAAAATGAAATTAAAATTAAAGAGCGCAAACTTTCAAACACTTTTCTGACAAAACTATTGTGACTATAATTTCCAGATAGTGGCTATTTCGGCAGTCAGAAGCTCAAATCTGCAGTAAATAAGATGTGCTTATTCAATGAAGGTGCGTTTCTGTGTCTGGTTCCGTAACTTAATTAGTTACATGTCAGTTAGCTCTTGAAAATGCAATCATTAAATTATTAGACTGATTAATTATTTATTTTGCGCACTGTACTCGCGAAAAAGACAATAAAGAAAAAGAAAGAATATATATCAGATGAAAAAAGGTGTATAAAAACTAAACTTTCATTTTAAAAAATATTTTTCAAATGAATTAAATTTTAAATCTCAACTTCAGACAAATATATTATAAATAAATAATAATAAAAATAAATAAATAATAAAATAGCTTTATAGTTACATACAACTTTCTTATTTCCATATTTCAGTAAAACTTGAAAACAAATTTAAATATAAACTTAATTTAAAATAAATGTTTATCGATAATGTGAAATTTTTTCTTATAACAATTTTTAACAAAGAAATTCTTTTCTTATTTAAAAATTTTAATTATTTAAAAATTTACTCAGAATGTTTGCTGTTTAACGTTTAAGTTTTATGTTTATTATGCAAAATACCAATTGACATTTTTGAAAGATCATTTCCTTTATAAGTCTTCTAATGTCATTTTAGGAATTAAATTAAAAACAAATATATAGATAACAATGAAAAGTTATCATTTTGGCTCTTGCAATTATATCAAAACAAGCTTTTCACAACATATTTAAAATTTCAAAAACAAATAATAACAATAATACTTTGAAATATTGCATTTACACTAACACGAAACTAATGTCTCTACTATTAGAGCTTATATATTATTATAATAATGCTTAGATAAAGGAATTTTAAGGATATTTTAAAGCTAGGTCAATAGCAATCTAAAAATTGATTCATATTGTATTTAGAGAAGAGCTTTTCATGCTGAAATCTGTTTCGCACTTCAAGTGATTTCTTGTTATTTTAGCACAAAACATGATTAAACTTGAACTCGATATCACTTAAAGATTCTCATAAAATAGCTGCTGTTTTATTTAGTTGAAAAAAATAAACATTCCTCGAGATAGTCGAGCTGACTTAATATTTACCAAACAAGTTTTTAAAAACGTTCTTAAACGTAAACGTAAGTTCTTTTCCACAATCTTAAAAATTAAAAATAAGGTGAAGAAAAACATGAAAATATTTCAAAAAATTTATATAGTATCGACTTAATTAATTATCTAAGTACTTATTTGTTACAAAGTTAAAATTTGGCAGCCTAAAAATATATGCTTTAAAATATTTTCTTACTTATAGAGTGCACTGAGAAAAAAAGTACAGTTAAAACTACCAAAATATGGTTAAATTTACCGTGTTTCTGGCTCTGTTAGAACACCAAAAAGTTCAGTAATATCTGCCAAAGCGATTTGTTTAATGATTTCGGTAAAATTAACAATAAATATGGTTTTATAATATGAGATGAAATTTGGTAAATGGGGTAAAAACTGGTCATTTTATCACGATACCTTAGAGCAGTGGTTCCCAAAGTGGTCCCTATGGACCCCCATGGGTCCGTGGCATCATTCAGGGGGTACCAGGAAAATCAAACCTGATTCGGAGGTCCTTGAACAACGTCAGGGGGTCCTCGTAAGGTTTAATATAAAATAATAAAATTTTGATCGATTTTTTATTATTATGGAAATTAAAATAAATAAAATAGTAGCGATTGTTACGTCCTGAGTAATATATAAATATAGGTGGGTGCTTAAAATACAGAATGTTTCTTAAGTACTGAGCGTCATATTATACCTTTTGTAAATGAACATTGACAAAACCTATTTCCAATGAATTTGTCATTAAATTGTAGTAACAATGGTGTGTATAAGTTGTTTTAATGCTAATAATAAAACTTAGTTATTGTTCAATTTACTTCGATACATTTAAGCTTTCAATTTTCATCAACAAGCTAACGACAAAATAATAAAGAAATGACAATAAAAAGATCTGTGGTAATTCCTCAACAACTGAAATAAAAAAATAAATAAATAATCCAGTGACACGCACCTATGATTTAATAGTTCTAGAAGGTGCCAGATACTTAAATTAATAATAAGCATGGCACGATGCGAGACAGACGGTCAAAAACAGGTTTATACAGGAACACAATAGCGTTTTTTTTTATACACTAACTTGCCAACAATATAAACATAAACTATAAAAGAGTCGTACATCTAATCAACCATTCAGTTCTTTGTTATGCTGATACGAAGTGTATAAACAAATTCTCCCAGTCTTCGACAAAAAGAAGTTTGGTATTGTTAGTTGCAAGTTCTAGTATAGTTGTATTTTTTGTATTGTTACATTGATAGTGTACCTTTGTCACTTAAGTATATTTGAATAAAATTGATATCATTCGAAGAAATTTAAATTTTTCAATATCCCTTAAAGTTGGATTACCTTTTTTTTATTAAAAACTTTATAAGAGATCGGAAGTTTTTATTTAAACAGATGTTTTGTTTAAGAAGTTAATTATTAAGAATTTTACTTTATTCAAAAAGTGCAAAATTTTATCCTTACGTCAGATAATTAACTCAAAATAGCCTTACAGCAGCATTCCATAGATAAAGTTAATAATTGTTAACAGTGTTTTGTGACGAATAAAACATTTGATATACAAATGTTCGTATATCCTTTTGTGCTCTTCTTAACAGTATGAGTGAGCCGAAGAAAAAATGACGACGAAACACTGTTGA
Source organism: Parasteatoda tepidariorum (assembly GCF_982258835.1). NCBI lineage: Eukaryota > Metazoa > Arthropoda > Arachnida > Araneae > Theridiidae > Parasteatoda > Parasteatoda tepidariorum. The sequence goes on from NC_141765.1 coordinate 8,528,689, forward strand.
ATATTTAAGGTATAACTTTATTTCTTCACCAGGAAATAATACTTTACTTATGTGTCTTCTATGTAATGAAATTATGTCAAATGATTCAATGAAACCTCCCAAGCTTTAGGAGCATTTAAGAAAAATCTATAATGAGAAAAAGCCTTTTGATCCCAATTTCATAACTTGCATTATGGATTATTGTAAGGAATTTGTTGACCGCTTTCACGTCTTCCTATTTGGTTAAACGTGGATTCGGTGCTGTTATGAACCTCATCGGAAAAAAAAGAAAGAAACCGACTAGAAATTAATGCTTGCGGGAATTTGCGATTGCTACTTACAAACATTGAGACAGACATAAATACACTCATGAAATCTCCTCTCAGTCATCCAAGTCATTAATTTTTTTTAGTTTTATTTTAAACAAAAGTTATAATTTCAATAAATACTTCTTCAACAAAATGTTGTTTTTTTTAAATTGTAATTTTTATACTATGCATTTATTTTGTTTTTCTCTTGGGGTTCCGTGGGCAAGTTTTAACTATAAAAAGGGGTCCATGGGTAAAAAAAGTTAGGGAACCACTGCCTTAGAGCATGACATATAAAAGGCATTTATTCAGTTAAATTTGCTTTTCAGTGTTGTATTGTTTACTAAATGTGTAATAATAGGTACTATAATTTTGAAAACCAGTGTTTCCAGTAAACCGTTACCATATTAGACCAAAAAAAATTATCAAATGGATGGTGTAAATACTGTATATTTTGGTTTATTACCAAAATTGCGTTTTTTTAACCAGAAATATCTTTAGTCTTTACCATACAGTAATGCAATTTTGCCACATGGTTTTCTCCGCTCATCCATTTAACTTTTATACAACCTCGTTTAACTGATTTTTAGTTTCAAACTTTGAATAACTGTCATTGCAATGAAATAGAAAAGATTTTATACGTAGAAAAATTTAAATTTTTTTTAACATTTATTTTTTCACTGTCATCATTGGTAAAACTAATAATCTTGTACAGTTCTATTTGAATTTGTAATATAACATTCACTTTTTAATGATTTCATTCCTAAATTCTACCTAATGGATTTTTACACAGAAAATGCAATAAAATAAGATATCACTATAAATATCATCGTATCTAGTTAAATTCACTAAACGTTTTTAACTACATTGAAGGCAAATCAATTTAAATTATGATTTCTTCCTGGATAAAGAAAAGTCTTGCAATCCAAAACACGGTCATATTTGTTTTCATAATTTTTCTTACTCAATGTAACAGTTTAGATACAAAAATAATCATTGTCATAGATAGCAGTTTCGTTTTTATGTTTTTCACGGGATTTATAGTGTGCCAAAGATACTGTTCTACAATGGTTTAAAATGATTGATGATGTTTTCAAACGTATTTTTATATTTATTTGTTTACACGTGTTTGAATAAAATATCCATAATTATTCATTTCTTGAAATTTCTTGTATCACAAAGCCTTGTTTCAAAACATAATTATTATTGGATTATTCTTAGAATTTTAGTAATAATTATTCCTGAAAACCTCAAAAAAATGCTTTATTTGAGGATTAAAAAAAAGCTTTATTTCAATATTTCAATTTAATAAGCTAATATCAAACTGAAACAATTTGCAAAAGCTTTCGTATGCTCGTGAATAAATTTTAATCACCGCCTTACACTCTGCTCGGGCACTTTTAATCTAGGATCTTTTAAGTACACGTTTGTATTATAATAAGGTTTTCATTACCAAATGAAGACATTATTCCGAAGTTGTTTGAAATCATAACCATCTATTTTAATTGAATTCTAATTCTTATTGTTATAAATGGAAATTTTGTTTCCACAAACGAAATTCGGAATTAACAAAGTAAGTGCACATTAAGTTACTTAAAAATTTGTAATTTTTCTTGAGCGTTATAGCTTGTTAAAGTAAAGATGATTTTTCCAAGTTTTTTCCTACTCGGCACTATTCGGTTGTACAAAAGAGATATAAATGGTAAATTTTTGGGTTGTTTGGAAAGTAATTTTATTTCTGCTTTTATTAAAATGAAAAGCGATTTTCTTATAGAAAATAGTTAATTTTTTGAATCATTTATTGTCAATTCTGGTCCGAAAACTGTTGCCATCGTTCTGACAGTAACATGATTCCGCAAGCATAAAATTTCTGTTTTTTTATGGATGATCCAGGGGATTTTGACCAGTTTATTTGAAGTAAAGGTTTTACCGTCTAAGCATTTTGTAAAAATTTTGTAAAACATTGTTGTAGAAATCCATTTATCGTGTTCGCTAATGATGCGCTTTAAAATTAATAATTTTCATCAATTAAAAATTTTAATATTAATTAAATTAATAATTTTAATAATTTTGTGTTTGAAAAGAAAATCCCAGATGTCAACTCGATGGCTCAAATTTCTTTCCCTAGGAACATGGTGAGCCCATGTGTCGAGCTTTCAGATCGAAATTGATAAATTTAATGTCTCAGTGATCTCACGAGTTGTTCGTCGGTTTGCATCAATTATTGCCTTTATTGGGGCTGAGATAGCCTGGTTGGCAGGGCGGTGAACTAACGTTCGTGAGAACAGGAGTTTGAATCCTGCCGACTGAGGAATCCCAGTGTAGTCAATGGGGGACTGGTGCACATTAAATCTATCGGGTCACAAAGTCCTTCATGTTCATATAACAAATTATACCTCTGGGGGAACTGAATTGGGGAGTGATCGTTCTCTGATTCAGGTCAAAAATACGATCTATCAATAAATGAATGGATGTATGAATGGTTCACCCAATAAACGGGTGTGACGTATTGGTGTGACAGAAGTAGAATTCTTATCCGTATGGCTAAGAAATCCTTTTTTGAATTTGTTTTTCCGTTTTTTATTTTTTCAAACTGTGTGGTAATAAGAACTATAATGTAACCAAAATTTCCGTGGAACCATTACAATATGAATAGAAAAATTATCAAATGAATGGTTTAAATACCATATATTTTGTTTTATATGCTAAAAATTATGTTTTTTTTTACCAGAAATGTCTTTAACATAAAGTACAGTAATTTTACCAGAATTTTTTTCTGTGTGCAATGCCCATTCTAAGGTTTCAAAAATTGCAAAACCTGTTTATTGGTATGTTTTTTTTTTTTTTTTTTTTGAAAAAAAACTTTGCAGAACGCAACCTTATAACATCAATTTAAAATCAAGTATTGAAAGATATTTTCAGCTAGGATATTCTTCTTTCTTTGCTAACTTCAATGTTATGAAAACTCAGTTTTCTTATCTATAAATCAAATTTATTTTCAATATATAGATTTTTTTTCGATACCTTTTGAAATGATATCAACAGCGTTGATATTCACATGGCTACATATTTTTCATGGACAATTAAATCAGTCTCTTTCAGCTTTATTGAACTCCAACCAAATTCCAAAATAAATAAAACCTTTAAAATTTTTAGAAAGTTTTACATTATAAGCAAAGTATAAGTAAAGGAAAGATTGACGCTTAATGCAACCAAATCGTGACCAGAGTTCAAAATAAAAATGTATGAAAAATATATTTTGACGCTATTTAACACACTCATTACTTAGTATACTTAGCTTTTCACAACTGATGCTGAATTTTAAAAACATGGTTAATTTCTAGCAGATATATTTTAGAAATTTGCTTTTTTCTCATTTAGATGCTTTAAATAAAAAGTTTAATTTTTGCAAAAAGTCATTTCTCTCCAAATATGTAACTGCAAAATGTAACTTCAAGTTTCTTTAAAAATGTTAAAAAATAAAGATCAGAGCAGTCCATGCATAAAATAGATGATTTAATTTCCCTAAAAATCATTCATTGCTCTAATATTCAGAAAACTCACTCAGATAATTATCAATTGAAATGAAATCGCGGACTTTGCATGGAATTAAAATTTATAGCGGCTTTATTTTTTAAAAAAAATCATAAATTGCTGCGACTTAGGAAAGCACGTGTATTTTGATTTCGTTGTGCTATATATTTTATTTACATTTTCATTGCTTAATCAATGTGGCATCTAAATTTATCAAATAACTGTAAAAGTTTGTGTCAGATATTAATCACTTAACAAAAATTTGTTTTTGTGTGTGCCCAGTATGATTGCAAAGGAATACGACCAACAAATAATTATTGAAAAGTACTGTAATCTAACTGTAAAATCCACTCAATATGTAATCTTTTTGTCAAATAATATGCATCTTTTATGTAATTTTATCATGACACTAAAGACACTTAAAAAATAAAATAAGAGTAAAATAAGGTGTTAACATAAGAAACAGCAATCTTCCCCTAATCTAAACTCATAAAATTTTCATAAATTAAGTTTTTGGACAAATAATTTGAATTAACGTTTTACATTGCATTTAAATTTGAAAGCTTTAGTGTTACAATAAATAGATGGTATGTTTTGGGGTACATTTAGCTGAAAAACTGTAAATAGGTAAGTTGTTGTGTATATTTATTCTTCCAACTATTACTGGCTCTTGACTACAGTCAGGTCAATAAGTTATAAACTCTAGACCAATAAAAAGCACATTTAAGCTTCTGTTTGCAGTTATGATTATTAATTATTGAACTGCAATGTTTTAATAAGATTACACTTTTTATTCAACACTCTAAATGAAATATTTCAAATAAATAATCCCATTATCAGATTTTTTTCCACACAACAGATATTTTTCTGAATATATATGGAACCTTTTATCCATTTTTTCGGAGATTAAAAACCATTCTATAACCTGAAATGCGATGCTTTGTACACTGATTAAAAAAAGTATAGTAAAAATATCATTTGGTTATAATTTACCGTGTTTTTGCAATAGCTCTATTGGTGCACTACAAAATTTGGTAATTTTTACCAATACGCTTTTGAAACGATTTTGGTAAAATTGAAAATAAAATATTGTTCTATAATAAGTGATAAAATTGGTAAAATTTATAATCTTCTTCACTTCTTGGTAAAATTTGTCATCATCATCATCTTGAAATGTCATTAATTTGCAGTAAGATCATTTTACCAGAGTTTTTTCTCTCCGCGTACTGTATAAAAATTATTTTACCTTTTACTTACGGTGCTTAGTATGGTGAAATATATCTACCAGAAATAATAAAAATTTAAAATATACCTTTTTTTGATGTGAAGAAAAAAATCTTTTATTATGTCACCTTGATTGACGAACTGAAATCAAATGAGTATGATCCAGAAACAAAATCATGACTCTGGATATTATATGAATTTTTTATGACTTTATCGTTCGGCATCAAAAATATATGTGATGATTCTATTCTCTTCTATGTTAAAGTTTCATCTAATATAAAATATAATTATTTTCTCTATAAGTGGTGAATAAAAATACATCAGCAAGAAAATTTTAAAAATGAATTAAATTAAGTCTTAATTTAGGAAAGAGGTATAGATTTTTATCCTCAGATGAGCTATTTCGGATCTTTATTTAATACTAATGAGGGGAATTCTAATAATTTCTTTTTTAATAAGAAAAATTAAAAAGACAGACAATATGTGCATTAAAATCGACTTTGAAAATTAAAAGGAATATTTCATACCTTTGAAAAAAAACAGATATTAATGAAAACCATTAGTCGCTACCATTTCTTTTTTAAAGCTCTCTGATTATTTTTTGCATTTCCCAAACAATTATTGGGATACTTGTTAGCAGGTCTCTGCAATAGAGTGAGAAAAGAAAATGGACAAAAATATCAGAATGTGGTAAAAATTGTGTTTCTGGCTTTATGGGAACATCAAAAACTTCGGTAATTTTTACCGACGCTCGTACGTAATGATTTTGCTGAAATTAACAATAAAATATTGTTTAATATGCAAAAAATGTGGTAAAATTTGGTAACTTAATAATAATAAAAACCATTATTTGGTTAAATTTACTTTTCAATTTCGTATTTTTTACTAAATAAGTGGTAATAAGAACTATAATTTTGAAAACCAGAATTTTTGTAAACTGTTACCATATGAACCTAAAAATTACCAAATAACAGGTTTAAATACCGTATATTTTGGTTTTATTAACCAGAATTATGTATTTTTTTTCCAGAAATGTCATTACCATACAGTACAGTAATTTTAATCGAGTATTTATCTCCGTATAGACTGCCTATCTTTCTCAGTTCAAGTTATCATCAGAGACCATTCTCTATAATGCTACTTAAAAGTGTATGAACCTTCCAAATCAGGTTTCCAATTTAGAATACTCATTAAGAAGTGTACTAACACCCCATATTTGTAAATTGAATAAGTAATAATAATATAAATGTGTGGTTTTCATGCCAACGCTTGTGAGAGGCAATATAATATGCATTTAAAATTTGACTGTGTGAAGTCAAATTTCATAGAAGTCCATTTATTCACAAATTACTGAAATGATTCAACTTCACTGTTGGCAAATGCTTGGACATTTGATTGTAGATGCATAGATTGTAGATGCATATATTATTGCTTTAAATATTACACACTTAGATTTCTAATTTCGGAACGTTGAAAAGCACTCTTAAGACAGAACCTCAATGTCCTTCTAGAATGAGAATATATTTGAAACGTACAAGTAAATCCACCTATTTTCCTTAATAAGCTATAGGTAATGCGTTTAGTATTAATTATATTTGATGAATTCTATGACAGCCCGGATTTTGCCGAATAAAGCTAATGAAATGTTCGAATGGTGACAATTTACTCTAAAATAAGTACGTTAAATTTATTTTGTCTGTAAGTAATGTTTAAAATAATGAGTAGTAGGAAAAGATAAATAATTTTAGTAAAATGTGGGCTATTATTAAGTTTTCAGTAGAAGAATAATTGTTAAATCAATAAAAATAAAAGTATTATGAAGGAAAAGAAATTTTACTCTCAATTTCATAGAAAAATTATCAATATTTGCTTCGATTTTTGAGCAAATCTTGGATTGCACGAAACATTTTAGTTAATTTAAAGGCCCTTATTCATTGCATGAGATGCTAATTGACCCAATTATTTTTTTTTTTCGTAAATCAAAACCTTTTTTCAAATATACATTTAAATAACTTTGTAATTACATTCGACTAAATCCATATGGAAAAATTGTGACAAAATTACCATAGGGGAGAGTGGGGTCAAATGTAACATTTTTTACTTAACTATTTTTAACTAACTAAAAATACAATATATTATTAGTATTAATTGACAGACGAGTAAAGTCGACTATCCTCTACTAGAAAAAAAATACCGTATTTTAAATGTTATTATATTAGTTATTAACAATTTTTGACAGTCGTGCACTTGTTACAATTGTCCCCACTTACGGGGTCAATTGTAACAGTTCATAAATTCAACTAAAACATAGTTAATTATACATATTATCATAGTTGTGATATATTTTTTTATTGATCAAAATAGTAGTGATATTTTAGAAGTAAAAATAATAATGAGCAGACCTAAAGGGTTAAACTTTCAACTTTAGGGGGTTAAAAATTTTAATTTATGCTGTGAAAGGTGACAAATAAAATAATGCACATGCAACATAAATAAATGATATAGGAAACTATTGGTGGTTCTTAAGGAGTTAAGTAATGGTTTGTAAACATAAGATTATTTATTTTCAGCTGTTCCAATTGTCCCTATACTTATTATTACAATCGTCCCCAAGACGCCATTTCAGCTTCATTTGTTAAAAACAATGCTAGTTAATTAAACAAAACTAATTTTTTTATATTGAAATGTTAATTAAGGTGTCCACTTACATATTCGGTTAATAATTTTTATTTGTTTAAACAAAATTACTTTGTCACAGTATCATATTCTAATACCAAAAAAAGTACTTACGTAGCGTGAAAATATCTTTTGTGATCTAACTCTTTCAAAAGTACATAAAAATGGTTGCCAGCAGGGGTGTACGTGTAGATTTATTAAATACACCTTGTGCGCCACCTGGGAACCAAATCTAGAACCCGACACTCGAAATTTTTGCTCTGTTACAATCGTACCCTGTTACAATTGACCCCACTCTCCCCTACTGTATGATAATGACAATTCTGGTAAATAAAAACAAAATAAATGGTATTTAAGCCATTCATCTGATCATCTAGTAATTTTTCCTTTCATATGGTATCGGCTTACGGGAAATTCTGGTTTTCAAAATTATAGTTCTTATTATCTCTTAATTAGAAAAAAAATACAACATTTAAAAGTACTTGCAACCAAATAAATGGTTTTTATGCCGTTCTCTAAGATATCGCGATATAATTACCAAAATTTGCCACAATTTAAAAATTTTATCACATATGATAAAGACATGTTTTATAGTTAATTTTATCAAAATCATTACCAAGGCACTTCAGTAAAATTTACTGAGGTGTTCTTATACAGTCAGAAACGCAGCAAATTTTACCATAATCTGGTAGTTTTGAGCATGCTTTTTTTTCTCAGTGTACTTGATCACTGAATGTAGGGACATGAGATCGTTTGCGCTGTACTTTTTTATGATTAAAGTATTTCTTTACAGTGAAAATATAAAACTATTTTTTTTGTTTTAACGTTTCTTTTGCTTGCAAAAAATATGAACAAATATAGCAAGGTGGATGATTACTGCACTTTCTTTTGGTCCGTATCCCGATATACCAATGATAGCAAAGCAAATGGGAAATATTTGAGTTCACAATAACAAGGTAACAAAATTGAACACTAAGATCTGTACATGCACTGTTAGAAATTTCCCGGAAAAATGGTTTAATAACGATTTATTTTATTGTTATTTTACCATATTCAAACGAAGCAGTCCAACAATCATAAATAAGATGGTAATTAACTGTTAACTGTGATTAAAACCCCTTAATAATTGTTTTCACCTAATACGGTTAGACAACTAGGAATAGTATCGCACCAACTAGGCCCATCTAATGAAACCACTTATTTCCTTGTAGCTAAGTACATATTATGACCGAGGAAGATAATCTGAAAATCACATGACCGACAGAATGGGTGTTCGAGTTCCAGCCTTAACACCACATTATTTACTCCATTCCCTTCAGCATACGAAGAGTTTACAGTGTCTTGCACTCCCTAATGTATGACTATTAGAACATGAATTTTAGCATAGATGGCAGCAGCAAAAAGCTTCTTAACTACAAAAGATATTAATATTTTTATTTCTTATGAGAGGAAAAAAAAAGCCAGATAAACTCATTATAAAACGGAGCTTAACCACAACCTAGCAACGCCCATTACCTAACAAAAAGTTTAGCTCCAATGCCCAGTTAAGAAACATTTTTATAGTTTTAAAATCATGCTACTTATAAAGGGTTATAAAACTATGAATATAAAAATATATAGTTTTTTAAAAACCATGAATACGAAACTATACGGGTTTTTTACTATACAAGCTGTAAACGGCTTCAAAACATTTAAAATTAAAAATATTCTTTACCGTAAACTTTGCCGTTTATGATGAACAGACTACAGTTGGTTATTTTACCGTAATTTTACAATGACAATTCTAACAGTATACAGGGAGCAAAATAAAAAGAATATCAACCAGAAAAACCTTTATTCTTAGGATCGAATTCCATGAATTTTCTAAGTGTTAATTATACTTGTTTAAATATCAACCTCAAATATGCTAATTAATTACTGCTATTAATTAAGTTATAGAATTAGATACAAAGACATATTTTTCTGAATAAACATAGCTTTTATCAACGGTTTTGAATTTTGAACTATCAAAATAGAGAGGGCAGCCTCAATCTGGGAAATATGGCTCCGATAGTTTTATCAGGAGAGCAATCGAATTTCTATTTTGGCGAATTTTGCTATATCTCGAAACATTTTTAAGCAAATCTAATATATTTCACGCTTATCTCATTAAGCTAACACCACAACTATTAAAAACTATTTTTAACACGAAAAAGATTCTAACTCTACAGTATTATTTATAGAACTTTTGGTATTGGCACTTATTGCTTCTAATTTGCTAAAAGTTTTAATTAACCCCTTAAGCCAAATCTTAAAACACGTTTATTAATAGAGGAAAACAGACAAATATTAATGATAAGTATTGACCTGGAATCCATCTAGTAAGTACTTGTACCTAATCGAAACAAAACAAATTCTTTCTTTTTCAGTCACTATTACCTTAATATGTTGCACACTGTCAGACCCTGGCACTCCCTTTTTGTGAAGTATTTATCTTGACTTACAAGGGTTGAGCAAAATTATGGAAACACTTCCATACTAACACATTTTTTATCATTCTCTAAAAATACTCAAAAAATCATTTTATAAATTTATAAATGCTTAGGTTATGCGATTTCTCATACTTACCAATAAATTTTAAAGTTTTTAGAGGTTTGAAAGACAGACAATAAATTACGAACGGAAAATAGTTTTTTTCAACATCCTGTGAACCAAAAAATCTAGCAATAAATGTGTAACTTGTAACGATTATTTTGTTTATTATGTGCGATAATTGTATAAAATTTCCTAAACCTAGCCTAAAAATGAATGGAAATAAGAACATTTTTATCAAAAATTATCTTTTTGTCTCAAGTTTTTTACGATAACATTAAAAATATGCAGAGTGATTCCGCAATGTGACTTATTTCTAATGCTCTTTTTCAGATGCGCGTGTGATAAACACTCAAAGAAAAATCAGTTTAACGTTGAAAAATAATATTGGTACCTAAAAAAACACAACAGGACACTTTAGATCAGAAAAAAATCGAACCATATTTCCATTCAAACTGAGCTATAAGATCATGTAATCAATATTAATAGCAACTAATTTGCACCATAAAAATAGTTCGATTTGACGCCGATATAAGGTTACAGAAAATTTAAACGCTTCTAAATTTCTAACAATGTACTCAAATGTCTGTAACGATTCTTACGAAATAATTAGTATTAGTATAAAGTTTGCTGAACTATTAACAATGCTATTACTTTCATTGCGAAACAATTTTTTAAAACATATAGTTTGAAATACTATGCAAAGCTGTTCAATGACATTTCAACATCTTTATTTAAGGGAACATATTTGTCAAACTAAACCAAAGCGAAGCATCCTTTAATAAAGCTTCTCCTCTCACTACATTTTTATTCTGAAAGAGAGAAAGAAACCCCATTTCTCATAATATTATGGACATATTTTTAGACATAAGCTACTATAGAACACCTGAGAATGTTTTCAACACCTTAGCGATAAAAACGAACATATATTCTTGTCCCAAACCAATTTGCGGTTCCGCTGCAAGCTTTAGTTATAAGGATTGACAACATATTTTTCTACTTATTGATTCTGTTATCTTTTGGGACAAAATCCCGAGAGAAATTTTCTCTTTTTTATATAACATAAAAGAACGGAATGCCAATTTCTTAGATGATGTGTATCAGATATTTTAACTCTTGAGTAAAAAATCATTCCGGGTTATACTGTTTGTCATCATATTTGTTTTTAATTCCTCTTCATAAAATTTTTCCGTCGCATTTTAATAAAAATGGGAATTTTTTGCAATATTCTTGTGTTTCTTATTGAGAGTAATTTAATCATTGTTCTAGTCAAACCACGGTGATTACTTATTATTGAAATATATAAAAATGCGTACTTAGTTTTTCTTAAATCATATAAATTATATAATAACCATGGTATGGATACAATGCTATTTTACACAAGGAAAAAACAATTTTCCTAATATTTCATTTGCATATAGCGTGTTATATATATATATATATATATATATATATATATATATATATATATATATATATATATATATATATATATATATATATATATATATATATATATATATATATATATATATATATATATATATATATATATATATATATATATATATATATATATATATATATAGTTCAAAATGAAGAATAAAACAAAGAAAAATTAAAGACGTATGAAAAAAGGGGGAAATAGTAAGTAAAAAAATAACAAACAGCAGTTTAAAAAAAAAGAAAAAAAAGAAAGGGGATTAAAATTTATTCAAAAAACCGGAAAAAAAATATAGAATCTTTTCATCAGCCCACACGATTATATCCGTAAAACAGAGTGCTTTCTGATATTGTATCAATAAAGCCAAAGCAAAATATATTAATACAATAGTGTGAGGAGCACTCAAAAAAAAAATTTATAAAAGTTACAACAAATAAAAATTTCCGTCCGTGTAAGTTGATCTGATTTCGCTACTCGCTTTATAGTCCATTTTTACTGTTTTTTCTTTTCTTTTCTTTTCTTTTCTGTTTTTGCATGTTATTTTTACTTATTTTTACTTTTTGTGTTCTGTTTTATTTGTTGTAATTTTTAAAAAAAAAAATTTTGAGTGCTCCTCACACTATTGTATTAATATATTTTGCTTTGGTTTTATTGATACAATATCAGAAAGCACTCTGTTTATCGGATATAATCGTGTGAGCTGATGAAAAGATTATATCTTTTTTTCCGATTTTTCAAATAAAATTTCCTCCCTTTTTTCTTTTTTTTTTTTTTTTTTTTTTTTAAACTGTTGTCTGTTATTTTTTTACTTATTATTTCCCCCTTTTTTCATATGTCTTTAATTTTTCTTAGCTTTATTCTTCATTTTGAACTTATCTAATGGGTTCTGTTTACTTGCAGCTTAAGCGCAATAAATGAAACTTATTGTTTTTCTTAACTTTCTTCGTGTTTTCTTGTATTTATTTATTTACTATATATTTATATATATATATATATATATATATATATATATATATATATATATATATATATATATATATATATATATATATATATATATATATATATATATATATATATATATATATATATATATATATATATATATATATATATACACCAAAGAGCCATTACTTTATGACCGCCCTGCTGATAACATGTAGGACCACCTTTAGCCCTCAAAACTGCTAGTACCTGCCGTGGCATTGATTCCACAAGGTGCTGATAGGTGGTCTGAGGTATCTGGTACCAAGCGCTCACCAACTGGTCCTGCAATTCCCTCACATTGCGAGGGGGTAGCGTGGCAGCACGAATTTGATTTTCCAAGTAGGACCACAAATGCTCTATTGGATTAAGGTCAGGTGAATTTGGGGGCCAAGACATGACTTGAAAGTCACTGGAATGGTCCTCGACGATTCGACCCTTATGACATGGTGCATTATCTTGTTGGTAAGCACCATCCCCCGCAGGAAAAACTGTTGCCATGAATGGGTGAACCTGGTCTGCAACTATGTTCAAGTAGCTTACGGAAGTCAGGGATTGTTCTATGAGGATTATGGGTCCAAATGTGCTCCATGAAAACATTGTTCCTGGGCGAGAAACCATGAAAACTTGGGCGAATCCATTGCTATAGTTGGAGGGTGGTCATAATGTAATGGCTCTTTGGTGTATATATATATATATATATATATATATATATATGTATATATATATATATATATATATATATATATATATATATATATATATATATATATATATATATATATATATATATATATATATATATATATATATATATATATATATATATATATATATATATATATATATATATATATATATATACAGAGAGAGAGCACAATAAAGACAAAAAGGATGAAGAGAAAAACAGAAAATTAGGAAAAATAATAAGTTTTTTTTGTTGTATTTACTGCGCATAAGTTGCATGCATACAGAACTCATAAAATATTTAAAGATATAGAGAAACCATGAAAAGTAATATAATAATGATTAATAAAAGAGGAAAAAAATTATTAAAATAAAATATTTTTAAAAACTCCTCACACTATCGTGTTTTTATATTTTATTTAGGCTATATTAATACATTATTCGAATGCACTCCTTACTGTGGATATAATCGCGTGATCTGATGACGAAGTTATAGCTTTTCATACTGTTGCTTTACAGCTTTTGTGTTGCAGCTTTTTTCAAAAAATTTAAATAATTTTTTTTTAATATTTTTAAAAAGATATTGCTTTTTATAATTTTTCTCCTCTTTTATTAATCTTTATTGTATTATTTTCAAAGTTTTCTCTATATTTTTAACTATATATATGCATATAAACCAATATTTAGGTGAAATTAATATTTGTTTTATAAATGTAGTAAAAAAAGAACAAAATATTCAAACTATAAGTTTACATTTATGCTCTTTTCTTATAGTACGAGATATATTTCGATCATAGCGCATGCATTCTGACCATAACATATTACTAGCAGCGAATAGAATTTCTCTTCTGGCTCATGCGTTAAATATTCAATTCTCTTTCGTGGTTTAGTTTGACAACCGCCTTACTTAATTTTCCAGTTAGACGTTTTACTAAAAATTTCTAACTGTTGCTTGACGTAAATATGGAATTCTCCTTCGAGATATAGATTAATAATCACTTCAATCACTTTTTAAATGAAGTTTTTTCTAGCTGCATTTTTAGATTTTCCCAAAAGTATTACCATTATTTTATAAAATTTTGACATAGAGAATATACCTGAGGTAAGGCAACACATAATTTTATTTTAATTATAGAAACAATCGTAGTTTTATTTTAATAACAGTTTACAAATGTCTAAAATAAAATGTCCAAAAAATCAAATACATTAAAGCAATTGAGCTCCCGGAGCTTTCTCGGTTTTATATTTCACAATAAAAAGTAATCTCATAAAATAAAGATTATCCAAATAAAAGTTTTTGTTTTCTTCTTTAATTTTATTTATGTATTATGTCTAGATATATCTATTTTAGAAGTAGTTCTATAGTACCTCAGGATTCAAATCTTTCGTCATTGCTCTTCATTTTATTTCTAAATGACCTCAGTGAAAAATTCTCTTAAAAATTCTAAATATTTAATTTTAGCAGATAATATTAAAATTTCGAAGTTTATAAATATTATTTTTGATGCAAATAATTTGCAATAAGACCTAGCTAGCTTACAACTTTACAGCATTTTTAACGAATTTGCTAAAGACCTTGATATTTTTGCTATGCATTTAGTATTTTTAAGAAATTATGTCTAAATTTTTTATCACTGTATTGATTTTCTTTTTTCTCATTCTACGACACTGTAATTGGGTTTTTTTTTATCTTCACTAATAAAACTTTCTTTCAAAAATTAGGGTAAAATAACAGGCAGCATCCTGTCCATCCGATTAACGGTAAAGTTTACGGCAAAGAGCATTTTTTACCTTTACCATTTTAAAAACCGCTAACAGCTAGTATTCTTATGAAACCATGAATACAGAAGTTTGCTATTTTTCAACCCTTTATAACTGGCATGGTTTCAAAACCTTAAAAATGAAATTTCGCTGGACATTGAAGCTTGGCCTTTCGTTAGGTAATGAAAATTGGAATTAGTTGTATTTTATGAAATAAACCATGAAATGTGGGTTAATTTGTTTATCTGGTTGTTTCACCTATTATAAGAAATAGAAACACAAGACTTCCTTATGCTAAGCAGCTTTATGGAACTGCTATCCGTATGAGAATGAGAGTATGGTATTCTAATAGTCCAAGGTCACAAATTAGGGAATTCAGGCTACTGGAAACTTTTCATGCGTTGAAGAGAATGGAGGAAATATTGAGGTGCCAAAGCTGGGGTTCGAACTCTTGTTCTGTCGGTTATGTGATTGACAGATTAGCTCTCTCGGCTATAGCATGAACCCAGCTACAAGTGACTTCATTATGAGGGCCTAGTTGGTGTGATAAAATTTTAGTCGTTTAACCGTATTAGGTGAAAGCAGTTAACAAAAGAATTTTCTCACAGTTAATAGTTAAAATACCATCTTATTTACGAGTATTTCACTGTTTTGGAATATAGTAAAATAACAATTAAATAAATTGTTATTTAACCATTTTTTCTGAGACATTTCTGACAGTGTGTAATGTATGTTAGTCGTTAAAATAAAGTGATTTATTATTACTGAATTAGAGGAAACAATACAGTTTAGTTTTCGATTATTTCTTGCATTTATTTACAATAAAAAAGCTACATGAAATAATTTTATCAGATATTTCAACATTTAGCTTCTGTAATTAGTAGTTTCATCAATTAAAAGTATTTCATTCAGCAATTTATAAGGTAAATGCAATGATAGCAACTAAGTAGAAAGTTTTCTAATTGGAAGTTTTATTTCAAATTAAACAACTACAGAAATAAATTATCAAATGAATGAAAATTTACTTATTTGCAATAACTTTAATTCTACGTAAATTCATAATTAGTGCACGTCTTTGAGAGAAATATTTTTGAAAAAATCAATTTGAAAGTTCATTATTATTTATCAATTTCAAAAAGCCCTCTCGAAAATTAAAATGAATTTTGCTGTCATGTAACATCTAAATAATTTAAACTCTACGTTATACTTTTCAACACATAAGTTTAAATTCTGATAAAAAATTTATGAAAGGAGAATTTTTGAAATTTAAAATAAATTAAAAACAATATAAGTAAATATTTCTTTACAAGTTTATAAATAATGCGAAAAATTTTATTTCGACGTTTTATGCTAATATGATTATAATAATGTTATTATATAACAAATGTTATAATTTTTTTGTTTATTTGCATAGTTTTAAGTTGTTTTATCGCTCAGCAAGTAAAAACATGGTATTGTTAACAATTCACAATATATAATCATTGTTAGAAATTTAATGGAAAATTTTTGAATTTGAATTTATTCTAAAATAAACAAATGTTGTAAATTTTAGGATTAATGTTTCGGTTTAAAAACTAATTATTTTTACAATTTGTGCAATTTTTATACTAAGAGTAATTCTCTTTTTTGAATTTAAAGAGCAAAACAATTTTCCACATAATTGGATGAAGTTATATAACTCATGTCTAAATTAAATATTTTCTTTTACGCTTTAGTTTGGAAAGGAACGTTATCAGCCTTTTTCTCACTAAATTTCTTTTCATACAAATGGACAGAAGTTACTAATGATGACATTGATAAAAAATAGACTAAATCCGTTATTGATCCTTCATTATTTCGTGCGGAGTATAGAAAAAGAAACAGTAAAGTAAATACGCATAATCTTACTTCTAAGATAGTTTCTAGCCTTAATAAAATATGATATAAATGTATCTCATATATTAATTAGATTTTTAAATTAACTTCAAGATAAATTATTATAAAATGTTATGGAAAAGAAGTATTTTCTTTAAGAATTCTCGAAATACACTATTTTACATTCATTTAGTTAAAAATAAATTCAGTTCTTAATTGATCTTTTAGTATCGAATGACAAACAGATAAGTACAAGTAATGATTAATAATTCTGAAAAACAGTAGATGAATTCAATAGTCAAGTCTAAATGAACAAACCTATTACCCGCTTTAGATATTGGTAATCTGCACAGTCTTGGAAATAAAAATCTCACTTTTGACGATCCTTGTATGCTGTATTTTAGAATTGGGAGGTATTTGCGAATCATTTCGTCAAGAAATCACGTGATTTGTGACAAAACACAAACTCTAAAATATATCGGAATAACTTAATAATATATTTCAACTCGGTACCTCATCACTGTGACATCAGGTCACAAGTTTAATTTAATTTTGTTATAACTTTGTTAATTCCTGATACGAAATCCTTATTTACTGATCTAATTCTTCTCGCCCCTTAATCTGTAGTGCAATGGGGACTTTCTCCCCCTGACTCTCCGTTCACATTCCTTCAGCCCTACCTTTTTTCTTAGGAAAGACAGCTGTTTACCGGTATCTTTGATGTCAGCGTGTCCTACAAAATCTGAGATATGTTCCATAACCGTAACGCTGGTAAAATAATTGTGATAACATCTCAACTTTTTGAAAATAGGTAATTTGACTTTAACTTTAAGCAAGAGGATAAATATCGGAGCGCAAGAGATGCTCGTGGCATTCAAAAAAAAAATCTTTATATGTAGCTCTCCGCTTAACGGAGTTTTCATTTTTCTCCTTCCTCCCCCCTTGAGGTTGGAGCATGGCGTTACGACCGCCATCACTAATGTTAGCGGCTGCATATTCAGTTTAAGTATGAAACAATATATTTTTCTTTAAAAAATCCATCTCCGATTCTCAGCATGGTTTTGGTGAAAGGATCACCGCGCAAAATGATCCTATCTAAATGACAGTGTTTGCAGCTTCCCTTTGTGGAAAATGATGAGATTCATCAGAATTCCTATTGACATGGCGTCATATCGGTTGTCATGGTTTTCGCTGATAAATGTTTGCAAAAGAAGATGGCTATCCTACATCGTTTCCTTTTCGTCCTTATTCTACCACTTTTCACTGAAGTTGTCCGGCGTTGATTGTGCTTTTTTTGGGCTTGCGGACTCGTTCTGGCAGAACGAAGACCTCGAAAATAAAGAACTTCCAGTCTCTCCTATCCAATACCATCTCCATACGCTTACTGTGTTTTGTCTTCCTGATGCTGAATTAAGTTATAATAGAATAAATATGAACTTTCCACTTCATCTGAACTTGTTCTTTAATTTTTTACTCTTTTGTGGACAATATATGGATTGTTTTCCTTTTTAGTACAGCTATCTGGACCAAGCCAAGGTATGATTTATTACTTCAGTTTTTCTATCGGGTTAATTAACGCTTTAAAATGTACTGCCACTAAACCTATTTATCATGTGCCTTCCTGTTTTTGGTATAATTTTAAGTAAACTCTTCCCTTAGTATTCATTTTTCGATACCCAACCCTTAACGGTGCAATCACAGTGCATTGTTGGAGATTGTTAACTAGAATGATGAAACTAGAGTGAAGATCGAAAATAAAGTACCGAAGCAAGCCAACCGCCTATATGGTGGTGAAGAAGTTGGCCTCATAACAAGAAGATCCTGCGTTCAAATCCCGCTTCGGGCAAGCAACTTATTTCTCTGTTCTATCTGTCCTCTTTATGTTGTTTGGGCGACATTAATTCACTAATGTGGTGCTTACGATAAAGTGGTTATTAAAAAAGTTAGATACATAAGGCGTTTTTTCGGGGGGGGGGATATAAAATTGCCAAATGGTTCTTTAATTTTGACGAAATTCGATTCCTCGAAGAAATAACGATAATAATTTCGTCATTTTGGCAAACTTTTTGCTCGAAGCATATACCAGGGAATGGTATCGTCAAAAACGAAAAAAGCTTTTTGAAATTTGAGCATCTATTTTTTTACAGTGTAAGCACTTGAAATTTATATTATGTCGCATTCAACGATCAGGCAGTGTAATGCACGTAGACTTTTCAAATTATTTCTGAAGTAGAATTCCAGAATATCGCCAATCGTTCATTGGTGTAACTTTCGTGCATCGTTAACTATCAAATTACAATAAAACATAATCTATTTGCCTTGAAATAAGAATAACTATCACTAAGATAGAATTCAACACTATCTTAAAATGAAACATAATCTATTATCTTGAAATAAAAATAACTATCACTAAGATAGAATTCCATACTATCGGCATTGATCCATTGGTGTAACTTCCGTACGTCGTTAACAATCAAATTAAAATGAAACATAATCTATTTATCTAGAAATAAGAATAACTATCACTAAGATAGAATTCCAGATTATCACCAATAGCCCATTAGTGTTACTTCTGTGCCTCTTTAAACATCAAATTAAAATTAAACATAATCTATTTATCATGAAATAAGAATAAAAATTTGTTTAACAACTATTAGTTACATAAAAACAAACTGCATTTCAGATAAATTCGGTATGAAACTCATTGTCTTAAAATCAGTAATAGAAGAATAAAAAGTTGCCTCATCTTGTATTTTGCATAGCGATTCCATATTAGATTCAGCTCAGTTACGATCAAAGTTTGTATGTTTCACAACGGAAGCACATTTACTGTGTGCATATCAGATACCTTTAATTAGATTTAAATTCAATTAAAATTCCTTCTCGAAACTAATCTCAAATTCTGGTGTGTCTGGGGAAACAAAGTGAAAAATTTCTCATGACACTTGAAACGGAAATTGTTAATTCTAAATGAAATACATGGAATCAGAAATAATTTTTAATATAATACTTATTTTGTTTAAAAAAAACTGATAGATTTGAAGACATCTGCATAATGGATAACTTCACCTTTTATGTTCACCTTAGTCTCAAAATTATTTATTAATATACCAAACGTGTGTTTAAAACTCAATTAGGAGACATACTCTTGTCTCGATATTTAAAATGAGCCAAATTTAATAGCGAAATTAAAAGAGATGTTTATACCGAATGTTTGAAATTAAAAAGAAATATTTTGGACAGTATCAATTATTAAAAAACCATTGAAGTATTCATTTAAATTGAATCATGTTTCTTTTCAAGTTAAATAGTACTGCCGTGCAATCAAATTAAAGATATATGACAATATGTTTATACTTAGCATCATATTAAGATAGCAGAAATTTTAAATGATATTATAGTTTAAAAGGCTCCAAAAGTTTAACCATGTTAGTGATTAAAAACAATATTTTAAAACATTGTACGAGTTGTTAATTCTCAATTAATTTTCATAAAATATAGCTGATTAGTATAAGAGATATTCTTAATGCAATAATATAGCATAAATTCTAACTGTCGTATTCTAATATTTGAATATAGAAAAATTAGGACTGAAATTTAATTTGAATCGTGAAAAGACGTGAATTGTATAAGAATTAATCAGTGATGAAAATACTGTTCACTGAATTAATGACTTTAAATTACACCCAAGAAGAGAGTTATGAGATATTAATTAAAGTATTAGAGTACTTGATTCTTTTAAAGAATTAATTGCTCCGTAATTATGAGAATATCCTTGTGATAGACACGTTTCTAATTCGAATCTTTATCAATGTTAGTAATTTTCTAGAAAAATTTACAAAATATATTAGCTTACTTCTATTTTATTCAGTTTTCCAACTTATTTTTAAATAACTTTTAAATGCTTACAAATAAAGCATAGTATAATTCTTTAGTTAATGGTATTTTAAGAGTAAATGTAAAATAATTATTTTAAATTTCTAAATATCTCATTTAAGATAATTGTAAATATTTTTTAAAAAATTCAAGCAATGTAGAATTGTAAAAGAGACTAAAAAAGATAATTTCTTTTTTTTTCTCAAAGACTTTTTTGAATTTGCTTGATCTCTTTTAAAACATATGTAAATATTTTTTCAGAAATCTTCGAACTGCATAAAACTACAACTATATGAACGATATTTGTTTTTAACCAAATAATATAAAATAATGTTAACGAAATTTTGAAAAATATATTTCAGTTATAAACAAGCAATGTTTTAAGTGTAAAAACTTGCGCCTTCTTAAATAGGCCAAGAAATAGTTATTTTTTATTATTTAGATTCAAATTTGTATGCTTCAAAATTTTCATGAAGTTTTTTTTCTTCAGATTACTTGAAATTGTTGCACTGTAAAAAAATCTATTAAATTTATAGAAAAAAACAGGCAGCTGGTATTCCAGTATAAAGCCGTTTATTTCACAGAGAAACTCGATTATTTAAAAACATGCGCCTGCTTTTGAAGCAGGTAAGAACTATTATTTAGTACTATACTCTGTTATTTAAAAAAAGCATGCTATTTTAATTAAAAAAAATCCATAAAATGGCTAAGCCAGCATTGTGGTCGGTGGAAGCCGAGCGCTGATTTTTCAAGAGTCTCCGGTATACGAACCCGGGTCACCTCATTGAGTGGTGAGGGTTTTGTCCCCTGAGCAACGGCAACTCAAGGATTTGGCTATGAAAAAAATCTTAAACTACCTGTAGCTTAAGAGTCTTACTTATCAAAATCTTATTTAAGTGAAAAACGTTTAAAATTGTATTGGCTCTCTCTTATGAAATTATCTGATAATTTAACTTATTGCAAAATTCTACCTAAAAACTGATAATAATTAAGTAGAGTATAAATTAACAATAAAGTCGAATTGCAAATTTATTTATACAAAACCACAAAATAGTTTCTGAAAAGTTAGAGAAAGTATAAAAATAATCATAAAATGATTTTAAAAAAAAACAATAAGATTATCTTATGGTAAGCAAAACTGCATGTCAAAAATTAGAATTTGAATTGACAATTTTAATCCCTTTTTAATTAGAATGGAAAATAGAGAAAACTGCTTTGTAAAAAACAACTTTAAACCTCCAAATATAAGGAAAAAGTCAGTAAAAAAAACGGGAATTTTTTGCAAAGCGCGACTAACGATTAAAAGCAACAACAAAAATCTGTATTTATTTTTAAACAGCTTTTTTTCTGTAAAATATGTGGTTTTTTCTGTAGAATTTAGTTACTTTCCACAGTGTAAGCAAAATTTAAAATTTTTAAAAATTTCTTAAACGTATCCCAATTCATTTTTTTAGCATCGCCATTGGTGTTGCTCAACATGCTCTTTCATTTCCTTAAATCCTTTAGTGTTTTTCATTTCTATTAAAAATGCAGTATAAAAGGATAAAATAATAGATGAAAAATATTATTTTAAGAAGAAAAAAAATTTTAATACAAATAGTTTGTTTATTCCTTGGTAAAACATTAATCCTTATTATTCTTGAAACAAGATTCTCACTAATTATAAGCAAATAAGAATTAATTAATCCTTTCTCTTAAGTCTGTGAAGAATTTATACATTCTCAAATGATAAAAATAAAATTAGAAGAAGATACTAATTTTCAAAGGCTTAATATTTGCTTTGAAAATTATGGACGGAGATTAGAAAAGCTAACGGCAGAATTTGAATAATTAAGTACAATTTTTGGGGGATAATTTATTTTATTTACAAATCAACAAGTTACGCATGGTAAATTTGATAGTCATTAATATAAATCCATATGAAAAAGAGATTTTACAAATTTAAGCGTAGTTAATTACTATTTGAATAAGTCAGCTGAATAAGTAAAAAGAGAAAAACAGAGCTTTCCAACAAGATTAAGAAAAAAACTATTGCTATTGGTTATTAGTTTTTCATTAATCCTGTTGTGATGGGAATAATTCTATTAATCCTGATACATTATTTTAGGTGTGCACTCAGAATCAAGGAGACTGAACGGGACGATTCTTAAGAGATTTTAAATAATGAGACTGAGCTTGGTAAGAGCATTTAATTCAGAGAAATGAACTAAAGGTTTCATAAGAAATTATACAATTGTAAGTAAACGTTTTTAAGAACCTTTTAAAAGATTTGCAAGTGTAGCATTCAATATTTCTGAAACATGAAATATGTAACTTTTGTGCAATATTTAAATTCATACAGAACTACAGAAATTAATCGTTAAATAATGACTTTTATTTAAATTTTGTGCCAATACAGTTTTATCAATTGAATTGTTAAACGTGTTTTGTACTGAAAGTTATATTTAAGCATTATTTTATTATATATCTTGTAAATAAACTACATATATGAAACTAAATCATGAAGAATTTTATTTCCTGGAATATTACAATCTAACAGCAATTAATCTTTTATATCATCTCGGCCTATAATATGAACCACATCAAAAGCTTTCTTCAAAACTCATTTATTATTTATAAATACTTGCGATCATTTAAGCATTAATCAAATTTCTCTTGCAACGTGAATGTGATATCCATACAATAAGGTTTCAGGAAATTGGTATAAAATCATCAAACAACTAACAAAATAAGAATACTTCATTCTCAATAATTGATAACTCTTTTCTTGAATGGTAAATTGATAACTCTTTTCTCACAGCACATTGCAACATCTCTTGCAAACTAAAAGAAAAACACATTATCAAGAACCATGAATCATCTTTAAACGTGGCAATCATGGGGATTGTATAATATGTATATGACTTATGTAGTTTTGATAAGTATTTCTAAATCTTGTTCTATTAACAACCCTTTAACATTTCACATAAGTAAATTATTATTATTATTGTTAACTATTCCGTTTGAAATTAAATCTCAAATTTATGTAAAAAAATAGTACTACTGATTATAAATTCTGTTCGATGTTAACGTTTCGAATCACGTTATCTCATGAAGCATTTTTAAAATGTAGCATTTATAGTTTCATAGCTTTAAAAAGCTATTAAAATTAAGCTACTAATTTATAATTCATTAATTCAGCTGGATAATGTCAACTAAAAATTAATTAACTGGCATTACTAAATTGTTCTTCTCGAAATAGATATAAATTGCTTTAATGAATAATATATTGCTTTACTAAATGATATATTGCTTTTTGAAACTAGTAAATAAATTTAAGTGAAATGTTAAACTTTAGAAGTAAGTGCCTAAATTTAATTTGTAATTATATCACTGATTTGTAGTTTTAATCATTGGCTTTGAAAAGCATGCATAAAATTCTCTAAATTTATTTACTTTTAAAATTATTGGTTATAAAAATGAATGAGTTGCGCTTCTTTTTGTCATATAAAATTTATAAATACATTTAGCAACCTACAATGTGAATTCATTCCTAATAATGCGTGTAAATGGCTAATTTCTTAATTTTAATATCAGCATTGAGACATACAATCATATTTTATCTGATCAATGAACTCCTAAAACAATAAAACAATATATAATTTTGCCTAAAACACTTTATTATGATCAAAATTTGTGGTTTCAGCCATGATCTATAAGCCCAAACAAAAAACGAATCTAAATACATAAACAAAGTAGCAATCGAATTTCATGTTAAACAATGTAAAAAATATTCCTCCAATAGCTCACAGATCAAGGAGTAAGCACTAAATGCAATTAATATAAAACTTTTATTGTTTTAATTCCAGCAATAAAAACGAAATTAATAGCAAAAGAAGACAAATACGGAATGCCATTTACATGTGACAAAAAGTTTACGATTAAACTTTTTAGCTTTTGGAAACTTTTATTGTAAAACTTTTAAGGGGACAGGCCGCTTTCTCACTGCTCAAAGGAATTTATTTACAAATTGATTTTTGAAAAATGAAAATACACTATTTTTTATCCTTTTATTTTAGTGTATGCCTCTTAAATATCTAAATACAGATGTTACAATGCAGATACTAACTTTTCTTAATAATAGTGACAACAATGAAAAAAAAAAGCGTTATAATTGTATGTTATTATGAGAAAATAAATCATTACTTCAAAATATTTGAATTAAAAACTTTTGAGGAAATAATAATAGAAATAAATGGAAATTTTTGAATTTTAAGAAAAAGAAAAAAACAATTAAAAGTCATTTACATCAAAAATCAGATTTTTAGAAAGTTGTCTAATATAAGCCCCTTGTGCCTTCTTGTGCATTGAATAATCCCCTTCTGCCACGCATTCTATTTCTATCCACTACAGAATCTATGTTGTGGACAAGTATAAACACGTATCCAGGTAATAAAACCTAAATAGACTAAAATCGAAAGTTATCCTCACTGTTATTACCTGTCACTCTATTTCTATGATGTATTCATGCTGACTTATTTAGAGATCATATGTGTACTATATGCGTCAACATAAGTGTATCAAAGTAATGGAATAGCAAGTAAGAATAGTGCACACTCTGCTAAGATGAAGGTGACTCTAAAAGAATGATTTTGTTTTGTTTCTATAAGGTACTTATCTTCGAAAGTTTCTATAAAGGTAGAAAATACTTACCAGATGGATTCCATGTCCTTACTGTCATTCAATATTTGTCCCCTTTCCTCTATTTATTATAAGATTAAAGAAAAATTTCGATTTGCCTTTAATTAAAATTTTCCCAAGATTAGAAAAAAGCCGTCCCAATATCAAAAGTTCAATAAACAATAAGGTGAAGTAAAAAGGCAGACATTTTTCTTATAAAAAACTAGTTTTTGGAAGCTGTGGTGTTAGCTTAAGAAGAAAAGCGTAAAATACATAGTCTATAAAATAATATTTTCACCAGAGCAAATTGCTGTAAACAATAATTTTAAAAAAAGAATAAGAATGATGTTTGTGGCATACTATTTTATATTTCTTCAACACTGAATGATGTTTGTGCAAACATAAAAATGAGAAACTTGTTTCTTACAAAATTCTTCAAGTAAAAGTTGAAAATCGAGAAGAAAATACAGCAGTCAGAACAGGAGCTCAGAAATTCGCCCTAAATTTAAAAAAAAACTGCATTTTTGCAATAGAATTATTACTGATTATAAATTATTGAATTCAGAAAAAATTAAAAGAGTCTCAGTAAATTTGTTGACATTTACTGAGGTATTTTAAAAGGGGGCAAGCAAAATGAAGGCCCTTTCTATGCATTATGTTGAATCGAATGTAATGAATATCAAGTTTAAGGAATATAATTTTTATGAATTATAAATGTTTTTATATTATATGTTTTGGCTAAATACGCAGTTCTGGAGGCTAGCACTACAGCCATTTAGAACTGTTTATTTTTAATTAGAAAAATATTTGGGTTTTTTTTTGCTCCACCATTAATGAATTATATTACAAAAATTATAAAACATATTCATTTCATGAACTATGATTAAAATGTAGTTTTGTGTTGTGTGAAACAAATGTCAACTTATGTGCTATTCTTGCATTTAAAACTCAATATTTTAAAAACTTTATCCTTCAAACTATACATTAATAATGAAAAAGCTCAAGACATGCATTAACTTTACTTAATTGAAATTTTACCATACGGAAAATAGCTTACCACTCAAGTAAAAGCTTCATTTTTAGCAGTAACGTTCGAGAAAATGAAAAGATAAAACATTTTTCCCATGAAACTAAGTTACCTACGTAAAACATTTTGTTAAATATCATTAACTTTAAAAACGCATTTTTCATATTCTAATTAGATTTCACTTTAGAGTGAGAATAAAAAAGAAATTGAGTTCTTTTGTCTCAAAGAATCTTTAGAATACTTTTAAACAGTTATCTTCTTGCTCTATTAGTGTTACATGAAGCATTTTAACTTTATCAAAATTGAATTAATTGTTTTCGTACCATTCATGCGTTTAATACTCATCTGTGTATTTTTGTGTGTTCATTCGCCTGCATTGCTTAATAAATATTTCAAATACAATTTTTTTTGTTGCTTAAGATGTATTTAGATATTTTTTTTTAAATTTTGAAGTCCATTAAGACGATACATAAACTTTCAAAAATCTAACGTCGTATTTTTATCCTATTAAATAACTGCTTCTAGTTTCATTCAAGTGAGCAACAACAAGAAATGAGATCATATACAACAAATAAAGTTTAGGCTATTTTTTAAAATATAGCAGTTTTGATATTTAAATCTCAACATTGATAGGAACTAAGGTTTAAATTGACTATTTTTAAAATATAATAAAATTAAAATTCTAATAATTGAATCAAGTCAACTGAAGTTAAATTTTAGCTCAATTAATATAAAAAAGAGGAATTATTAATATTAAATACCGGAGGGTTATAATTAAAGTTCCACTTTGAAATGGTCACAAAAGGAAAACTGCTGGACCAAATGTTACCGAACTTAGTAATAGTTTGAAGGAGTTAATGAGGATTTATTTTCCACCAAAAAAGAAGTTCAGACACTAAAAACCAGTGAAGGAATGGCACTGAATTGTTATTCGAAATAATACATGAAGACATCATTTTAAAATGTGTTTAATTGTTTCTGAAGCGTGTTACGAAGCATGTTCAACGTGGCGTCCACCATTTTCCAAAAACAAGTTAAATCATATTTCTCAACAATTGCACTTAGCAAATCAGGGAAAATGCTACGGACATGTCAGTGTGTCGAATCTTTCTGTTTCGCCAAATTGTTTACAGCATTATCATATCGCCGTAAACAGTGCTTTTGAGAAAAGTCCATAGCCAAAACTCACAGGGGTTGAAGTCTTGTGACCGGGGGAGGTTAGATTCCGACATTTATTTCTTTTAACAATATTGCATGCAGCACACTTTTCCCCTCTGGTGATGAGATTTTTAAACATTTTTGAGGGAAATAAATCCCGAAGGCTTCCTTTTAACTATTATCAAGTTCGATAACATTTGGTTCAGTAGTTTTCCTTTGATAACCATTTCAAAGTAAAACTTTAATTATAACCTTTATTATCAGTTTATATAAAAATACCAAAAAAGATAGAGAAATCTTACCTGTTTTCATTATTGTCTTTCTCTTGAAGGCATGCCATGCTCAACCTTTTCCTCCAACTGCTTTCATATCTCCTTTTTCTTTGATTAAATGTAACAAATCTCAGGAATTGCCTGATCAATTAGTAGATCACGAGCCCAACAATTAAATGTTGTTTTGAATTAGTTTCATACTAAAAGTTCCTTTGTAAGAATTAAATCCTAATTATTTAATGGATTTTCTCCATCCGTATTCAACAGTTATTAATTATCAATGGAGATATCCCATGTAGTAGTTGCATTTAATTGAGCACTTTGAGATATTCTAGAAAGCTAGTTTTAGACTTCCTCATAAATCTAATTTTGTGTGACGATAAATGTTCCCTTTTACTACATTTTAAGACAGTTTTTAATGAAATCATTATAACAACATTTTGTAACATTCTTTAAGAGTTCTTTAAAAAATAGAACCTCGTCGTATTAAAAAACTAATCCTCAAACATATTTTATTTGTATAATAACCATTTTTAGTTAAAAACATTCAACGCGTCTTTTTTTCCATGTTATAAATTATCCACAATTAATAAATTTAAACATTAAAGATTGAGTAAATATTGGTTATTATATGGGTGATTCTTCTTAAACATGGCAATTCGGACCAAAAACTTTCTTCAAATTTAAAGTCTTCAAAATAATCTAAATTTTTTTTGCATGCTTCTTTAGTTACATTTATTTTATTACTTATTTAGTTATTTCTTTAGTTACATTAGTTACAGTTTTTTTTTTGCATGCTTCTTTAGTTATCTTGCAGACGGCAGAGTAGTTTATCGACATTTACTCTTGAAAAAAAATAAAATAGAAATTCACCAAATCTTGAATGCCAGGAAAATGACATATTAGCTCAGAAGTTTAAAAAACAGTCATTTTAAGTTAATAGTAAGTAACTCAACTTAAGCCTCTATGTTAGATGGACCATAAATTGCTTAAATTAATTATTTTTATCCACTGTAGAAGGAATCAATTTTTTTTAGTTACTGATATGTACAGAATAAAATTGTGTATACTCAACCATTAAATAAATAAATAACTTTGATTACATCCAACCATATTACAATCATACATAAACTTGGTATTAGGCTAATATTTGCTTTTCCTTCTTATAGTATTAGCAGTTAAAAAAAAATTTTGGTAGCATTTCAATGTCCTGGAATTCATAAGCCAAGAAAATAACAGCCAGGATAATGACAAAATCGCCATTTTATGGCATATAGCTTTACTTTAATTTAATATTTTGGCCTAAGACGTTTACATTCTGCAAAAAACAACAGGATTTCTTAAAATAACTCAGATAAATCTATGTAGTTTATGTTATTAAGGATTTCAAGAAGCCAGGAAGATGACAACACAAAAACCTACTCATCTTGAAAAAAGTTTTGAAATAGATTTCGAACCAGAAAATTGGTTCTTCATTCATGCAACAAGACATGTTCATATAGGAGGGTATCTAATCAATCTATTAACATAAGATATTGATAGCTGGCTCTATCTATTTTGGTTATAAACCACTAAATAAAAGTAGCCAGGAAAATGACAGATTTTCTTGAGACAAACAAATTTTTGACAGAAAAAAAATTTTTATACGAAGTTTTTGTAAATAATATCCTCTGCGTATATTCTAGAATTGCTTGCACCGATTGAGAAAAAGAAAATTAGATATTGAAAAATGTATGGGAAGTTTTGAAGCTACCGTCATGTGGGGCTACTTTGTGCAAATTCGAATTTGGCCCTTTTCAAGTGCTGCTTTTCAGTACCATGTTTTTTTCACGTTAAAAATGTGTGGCATTTGAAGATATAAGTCTTCTCTATTACTACAAACGTTTTTTCGAATTTTAAAACAATCTTAGAGTGTGTTTTGTTTATCCAATGTCAACAACTTTACGAGAGCGTCGGACGTCGAAAACTGTGCGTGGAAACTTTAGCTGTGAAATGCAAAGACGTTGATAAAACAATTGTCGTAAGTGCAAAATTTTTTATTTATATATCAATATACAATTATATCATGTTAGCGTTAAAAAATTTTGAAAATTAGTAACAAATAAACGGAAAATGAAAAAAAATGCACTGTGGGGGCTACTTTGTGCAAAGTTTCATTCGTTTTTTCTTTTTCGACAGAAAAATGGTCAGACGTTTTAAAAAAAATACCTGGAACGAGAAACTACCGTGATTACACTTTAGAAAAGCTGCAACAATGTTTGCAAACAGTTGCTGGTGGTATGTCGATTGCAGAAGCTTCTCGGATGTACAAAATCCACAGAAATACTATCTCTAACAAAATTCACAAGAAACACGTGAAACGTGCTGGTAAACTATTATTTTTCTTCTACAAAGATTTTTCAATGAATTAATCAAATGATTTAATACATAAAAATATATTTTATAAGACATCAGATGATTTTGACAGAAACTGAAGAGCAAATTCTGTCATGTTCATTCAAGCATGTTATGTTCAAATTTATCAATATTATAAATGTTAACGAATATGTAATAAATATTATTTTTGAAATTTCATCTATTTCAATATTAAAAAATGTATATGGTTTCCTTTTGTTTAAACTCGAATATTTTGAAATAAACATTCCTTTTAAGAAACAATTCTTTATAAAAAATGGTTTTTTGACGCTGAAAATTATTGTCAAACTAATATCTTTACATATCTTGATGTTTTTGTTATTAAAAATGTCAACAATTAACTTTTTTAACAATTTTATATTTATATTTTACTAAAAACATGATTATTAAACTGAATTCCTATAGCTGCACAAAGTAGACCCTCCTGGGGACTACTTTGTGCAAGGTATGTTTTGACTTATTATTTTTAAATATTACATACAAATAATGCCAATATTGATCAAATTCACTCGTCTGAGTCCAGTTAGGAATATAATATCGATAAATTTTGCTAAAATTTGAATTAACATAGTTTTTTCTCATGTCAAAGTTCAAAAACTGCGAAATCCTGCACAAAGTAGCCCCACATGACGGTACCTATTATTGGAAACATAGTTTGGGATATGCCAGGAAAATGACATTTTGAAGTTCAATTAAATTTTTTAACTATACAAAACAGTCGATGCTAGTGCAAAGTCATTTTGAAATGCTAACAGCAATGCAATTTATTAATTTTTTTTTTAAAAACGTTCTTTTAGTATTATAGTATTAGATCTTGGAGCAAGGGACAGTGAATTGTCATATTTCGTGAGAATCACCCATATACATACAGTTGCTTGTTGGAAAAGAAAAAGATTAATAAATAACGGTTTTCTTATTAACAAAGGAATTTAACTTTTATTTACTACGTATCAGTAGTTTCCAAACTTGCATCTTATATTCGTACACCCTAAACTTACATTTAACAGTTAAATTACTATTTTCTTAAAGAAACAAGTTAAATTAGCATCAAAGATCTGCTCTTCAGAAAAATCAAGTGATTTATTTTATCTGGGACTAAATTAGTTGTGAATTTCATTTTTTAAATTTAACATTTAAACCGAAGGCACCTTCTTAGTAAAAATAAATTTAATGGCGTGTAGCAAATACGAATTAAGAAATGTTCATTTGTTTAATGTTAGATAGGGATGTTTAAATATAATTTTTGCGCTGTTATGATTACATTTCTGCTTAATTTTATTACTTTGCTCTAACTTAATTTTACTTATATCTAGATAAAAAAAATAATTTTAAATTCACAAAAATTAAGGGTTAGATAATATCTGTGATAAAATAACGCTTTAAATATTATAAAACGTTTATGTGTATTACGTAATGCCTACTTCCTCCCTTTTTACTAAAATATTATTAAATAACCACTGATAACAACTAAAGAATTATCTGTTAAAGGAAAGTAGTCCTGAAAAATAATTTAAATTATTCTAGCTTATCATTCCGGTTAAAATTTGATGAAACAAAACACTCGGCGAGAACACACATTATCGTGAAAATTGGATAAGGTGCAAACGTTACAAACGTTAGCTAGAAAAATGCTTCAAGTACTCACAGAAACGTCTCCCCGTTTCTGAAGTCTTCATTTAAACATTTTTAATACGATTCTGTTATAATTGCGGTATTTCTGTGAAAACATTCCAAATATTATGATTCTGATATACTTGAAATATTTTCGAGAGAAAAATCCCAGTTATATTTTATGTCACCCAGAATAAAACATTTATAAGATTATTATTCAGAATTGCACTTATATCCATAAATTACGAATAATGCCAGCTCTAGCAAACAAAGGTTCGGAAATAAAACAAATGTAACTTATTCATAAAGTCCATTTAATAAACAAAAAGTATAGAACAGAAAAGATTGCGTAAGTATTACGTACTACGTTTACGTCATACTACGTCATAAAAACAACGTTTTTTGCTCCTTGGAGCAATAATAAAAAATATCTCCTTTGCAAAAAATTCATGTTACATGGCTGGTATGATGGTTAATATATTGTATGCCGCCATGCGATTAAATACAGTCCACACAGCATTTAAGCATGCTGAGTATCAAATTATCGAGCTGAGCTTGAGTATGATTACTCCACTCATCAAGCAATGCTCTCTGAAGTACCATTACATGTGCAAAAAATGGTTTACTGGTTGCGCTCCTCGGCTAAATAGATTCCACACATGCTCTATTGGATCCAAGTCAGATGATAATGCTGAATATTCCATGCGAGTGATATCCTCAGATTGAAGGCATTCGCTTTCGATGCTTGCTTTGTGAGGACGGACGTTGTCCTCCATAAACACAAATTCTGCCTCCATGGCACCCCTAACAAAGAAACATGTTGTTCCAAAATGATGTCTCGATAAATTTGACCTATCATGGTTCCAATTTGAACAAGCAGATCTGTTCTGGATCCCAGTATTATTCCACCCTAAACGAGGAATTCTGAACCAATGTAATGGTATCGTTCAATGATGGAGGTAATGGGTACCTGGTCTCCATATGAAACTCTGACGTGAATCAAACTGCAAGCTAAACCTGGATTAGTTGGAAAACGTCTTACGAGCCCATTGATGTCTACATTTCATGTTCTCTAACCCAGGCTAATTGGCGGCGACAGTAAGTTGCTGTGATTGGAACGCATCTAACAGGCCTGAGAGCATATAGACCAATATTTTAGCAGACAGTCTGTAACATCTACTGACATTTCCATCATCCAAACATCCATCCATCATCCATGACATTTCCAGCAGCTGCCAAAACCTAGAAATGACACTTTGGCTATCCCAAGATCCTCGGATACTTCCATCTGAGTATTCTCACATTATAGGAGGCCGATAACACAACCACTATTTAACCAGTCATAACTATTCGGTTATGCACTGAGCGTTTTACAAAACGCTTGCTCACAATTTCACTTCTTTGACACCACTCCTTACATAAGCCTCTCCCCCTCCCGTTGGCGTTTTATCGGCGTCATCTGGTGGCTTCCTGTAATTTGCCTACAACTCTTCAAGATGTGTGTGATAATTATACAGCTGAAACTTTTGCTTCAAAGTTCAATTTGCGTGTGCTTCTGAATAATTCTTCTTTTATGAGCATGAGTGTATTAGTTTAATTTGCATACCTTAATAGAAAAAACTATTATACAGTGAAACCTCCATGAAAGACCACCTCTATTTAAGACCACTTTTGAGAGGCACGGAATTGTTTCCATAGACTTTGTGTTGGAGAAAACCTTAAGGAGAGACCATTAAAACCTCTCCCAGCAACCAGGCAAACATCTGCACCAAAGGCAGAAAAGGTCAAAGGAGGAAGCACGAAAAAATAACAAAACAAATAAGTAAATTAAAATGTATTCAAAATATTTTGTGTGTAAGTTCTTATTTAGAGAGCTCTTTTTGACAGTACAACCTCATGTTACAGTCAGAGTGCACTAAATACGATGTTATCAATGATTTACTGTTAGAATTTAAAAGTTAAATAAGAAAAAAAAGTTTTTTTTGAAAAAAACACTCATCCTAAACATACAAACCTATTATCATCTCTTAAAGCTAACTAATTTTTATTATATAAAATGAAATGCAAACTTAAACGGACAACATAGTTGTTTATTTATTTAAAATAGCTTTATCATTCATAATTGGTAAATTTGTTTTTACACATAATTTTATCAGTTGAGATCATTTTTATAGACGCTAAATTTTATTGGTTGATCCGTCTTTTCATGACGCCAGCAAAAGTGTCATTTCCGCACCAAGAAAATGACACTGACTAAAATTAAAATTTTTGCGAAAAATCATGTGCCTTCGATAACTATTTTAAAGTCAATGAAGGTAACCTCCATCAACGAATATTTTACTTTAAAACGGAGAGTGGTCGCTCCCGAGAGGTTTCACTGTACTTAATCAAAACATAAAACTTACTTATACAACAGTTTTTATTTAAATCTTTTTCTATAACGCAACAGTTTTTGTTTAATTCTTTTCGTATAATACATTTCTCACACTTCTTGATGTCAATGATTAAATTTAGTTTTATTTCAATTCTCTGGCAACCTTTAATAGTTCACTTTATTGATAAAATAGCTGCTATTTATTAAGAATTTATTTGCTGGGTGATTTTAGTTAGGACTGTTTAATTTGCCTATCAGAAAACACAGCGCTCTATTTCCATTAACTTTGTATGTAGATCAGGAATCTCTACGGAGAATAGTGCTTCCCGAACTTGATATATCATCTGCATCTTTCTATTATTCAAAGCATTTCCTTTAAGTAATGAAATATGTTTGAACTTATCACTTTACTTTTGCAAATTAGATTGAATAAACTATTAAAAAATGCAAATTTGATCAATTTTGATGGCACTTATTTTTATTGCTTAAGCATAAATTAACTGCTTTAAGAACCACGTCAATGTATCATTCCAACTTTTCTGTTTAAGTCTATAAATATCCTACTGCCTAACAAAAAAAATTCTAACACTAAAGGTATACAGAAAAAATAAAATATTTGCTCAATTTGAAAATTAAAATATTTTATTCAAATTTATCAGGTAAAAGCAAAAGTTCATGCATGATTTAAAGCAAAATTAAGATTGAAATATTTTCAAACAAAAAAAATTCTTTTCTCAATAATTTTTGTTTTTATCATTAACTATAAATTCCTCTTAACGTTTTACAAATTTATGAATCTGTCTCTTTAATTAAAGTCATGCTGTTCTTCTTCAAAAAAAACCGTAAGAACAGGTTATTTCAGACGTTCCAAATGGTACCCTAGGGTTCCGTGAAAGAGTTAAACGGGTTCCGAGAGTTAGAACTTCTTTTAAACAGTTTATTTTAACATTTTTAAAAGCGCTTATATTTAGACCCAATCAATAATCCTTTATTTACTTGATATTTTGGTTGCCTTTACGATATCGTTTAAAATAAAATTTCAATGAAAAGGAAATAACTAATTTTTTAAGAAAAAAATACATAATTTTTTAAATCATAATTAATAACTATAAAGAGGACAAACATTAATTAAATATTGTATTAGTACTTTCCAAAGTGCTTTTCAAACCTAAATAAAATAACTAGATTGTTAATAAAGAAATATGTTTCCATACTATATAAATTCAATGCTTATAGCGGTTCCTTCATATCAACTTATAGTTTTCATTTGAACGAAAACTATAATTCGGCTTATTTCATTTATTTTCAGCTTATGTATTTTCAGTTTATGTTATTTTATTAATGCGAGAAGAAAATTTTCCGAATATAATATTTCATTTGTACAAATTGTCCAAAATTCAAAATGCATTACGTAACAAACAAAAAGAAAAAAAATTAAGAAATACCAGCCAAAAATTCACTTTGCTCAAAGTAATATTATTTGTTGATTGCATATCTCTGCAATCTCTCTAGAGTCATCGTATTATTTATTTTCCCCGTTTTGTTCCTGATACACTTCTGAGCTATCACGAACTCTTAAAAGCACCTGATATTTTATTAATGTGTATAGAAAAAAGTCTCCAAATATAATATTCACATTGACCTTTACAGATCCCAAAAAAAGACTGTCATCGACGAAGAAAAAATGCATTTTCGATTAACTTATGTTAATCAAAAGATTATTTTTAAAAAGTACGAAAACAGCTTAAGAAAAAATACTTAAAAGAAAAAAAACAGGTTTAAATTTCGTGAGGATCAGTAATCGTAACAAAATTATTAATAATGCATCAAATATTCAAATATTATTTTTAATCAACATAACCTTTAAATTTTAAATAAGAATTTCACCAACTTTCATTATTTGGCGCATTTCTTGCTCAATTATTGTGACTGGTGATATCTAGTTTCCAATAGTTAAAAGATTGTGCTTGTCTCCAATCTATTAAGATCCAATTTCATAAAACTCCTGAAATTTATTTTCAAATCTATCGAGGTTAAATCTTAGATTTATTTTTAAATTGTTGGGGTTTGGTAGATGCCAAAAATAGATCATGACCTATTTTCTACTCATGAGAAGTAATTTAAATAACAGGATGCAATGATATGCATTTCAAACAAAATATCCAATCTTTTTCATTGAAAGAAAAAATAAATAAAGTTCATGGTGAACTTATTAAGGGTGTTCTTCGAAGCTTTTATGTCAAGTAAAATAATAAAAAACGCAGTTTGAGGATCTTAAATTCGAAGCAAAGCTTTAATATTAAACTTTATAGATTATGCTGCTGAGAAGTCTGGACTTTTAAACAAGCAAAAACATTTCGATATTATTAAACGTTTTTGTCAAGATTTTTCTCCAACTTGTCAATATTTTTCTCCATAGATATTTCAAAGTGTTCTTTGTTGATAAAGATTATTTAAAAAAAAATAGTTTCTACCTTATCTTTTGCCATTTAAGTTTCCAAGCACATTTATTGACTGATATGACAATGCATTGAACAATGACATGACAATTCAACGAATAAACAATTTAATAATAAGATAAAATTTTATTGAAATAAAGTAAAAGAGTTATGTAAAAAATTCTCCTCAGTAAAGATATTATTTTTTTTAATTATTCCCTTTGCTAATCATGAAATTGCTAGCAATGTTGACTAAATAGCATTTCCTATCTTAACTATCACTGGCTCGTTTAATTTAATTTCAGTCAGTTTTAAAAACGAGATTTCAATACAGTTTTATTTTTTGTGTTCTCACTATAGCATCTCATGACCATTGCTAGTAGTATAAATATATAATTTATATCTTTGAAGAAATTGTTGATTTTTAATAAATGAAATTTTAAATCAACTGATAAATAGGTACAGTTAATGGGAAAAATACATCATCTTGAAGAATCTTTCCCAGAGTTCGGCAAATCTACTGCGTACAATAATATAATATTTTAAACATAATTTTTATATAAATTATTGTTTTCATATATAATTACTTTTTATAGAAAAAATCGCAATTCGTAACCCCTGCTGAAATGAAATTTTACTCAGACAGTACGCTAACAATAAAAATTATCACAGATAAATAAATAAACTGTCAGAGAATAAAGTTGCTTTCGGAAGCGATAAAATAGTTTTGACAAAAATAAAATTAAAAAAATAAAAAGCAGTATGCAAAGGCTGCTTCATAGAGAAAACTTGAGGTTTTAAACAGTTCTTCCTCGTTATACATTTAAGAGATAATCAAATATTAAATAATTAAATATGATTTCAGGTTTCCTTAAAGTTTTAAAAGCATTTTTGAATGCTTCACAAGTTTTTATCACTGGAGCGTATTTCATTACCATAACTGAAGATATGAAGGTATAATTCTAATCAGATAATTTATGATTATTTATTGTCCTTTACCTATTCAAAAAACTAAATGTCGACAATTTTAGTATAAATATCGACAATTTTAGACTATTAAACTAGGCGCATACAGTAAATAATTCTGTAATAAATTAAACTTTTATTCAAGTAAAGTCAGAGAAAAAATGCATAAAATGCTCCTTGTTATTGGCCTAATTAGGAAGCAGCTTGTATTTCTTTCAGTTCTTATTTCTGCATATCATGGTATTACCAGCATTGTTAACTATGCAATATTATCTTTCTTAACTATTTTTGCTTACTATTTCGAGTAAGCCTTCATATACATCATACAAGTCTTAATAAGAGAGACAAGATCTTAATAAGAGATTTAGATCTGACAATGTCAGTTACTTTGTGTGGTAGTATGTTACTATATTTATTGATTAATATCAATAGAATTTATTTCTATCGTTTTCGTATAGCATTACTTTTACACAACTATTGTTAAAGATATCATTTACATGTTTCATATTTTGTATGAAATGATTTCATATTGTTTTTAAGAAATTGAAGAACACTAATTAAATGTGTATCCTCAAACCGTTGCAAAAAATAAAAATTACTTATAATTCTCTTTAACATTCAAATTCCTTGAGTATATCATAAAATATTGAATTCAAGCTGTTTTTAAAATTAGAATCTTAAAATATTCTTTTAAAAATTTAACATTTGAAAACTGATGTTATTACTATCGATTTCTAAATTAGAATCATTTTCAAAATGTGTCAATAGAATTGTTAAACATGTTACATTAATATAATATGTAACAAATATAATTTCTTAGTATATTAAATTTAATACATAGCAAGTATAATATGCAAGCATATTGATATAACATACAATAAAAAGTGTAACTAACTGCATAATGACAATCTATATGACATATCTATAAAACATTCGTTTTTAAATATAAAACAGTCAATCGTTTTGTATTGAATTCAAAAGTTTCCCTTAACGCATTTTAAAATGGAATATCTAATGCTTGAAAAGTAAAGCATCCTTAATCATCTTTACTCTCGCTGCATTAAAAATTTTAAAAAAATGCATGTAAGTAAAATAATTATTATTGATCATTGTAACATAAAAATAACATACAACAAATATATTTAGATGCATAATTAAGTACCACTTCTATAATATTTTGCACATTTTCATTTAACTTTTTATTTAACTTTTCATTTAACTGTCTTAAAAATTTTGAAATAATAGACCTACGAATAAATTCCATGACCTAATTTGCGATTTCGAAACTTTAGAAGTCCCTAAGGAATATTCACGTCAGTTCAGTTTTATTGATCAACCAATAATGTGGCACTTTTATTAGAACCTCTTGTGGTCATTCTTATATATATATATATATATATATATATATATATATATATATATATATATATATATATATATATATACATAAACTGAAAATCACAACAAATTAACTTCATTTTGGCAAATATAGGTACTTATGCGGTAACAACTGTAATATTATGTATAACTTATGAATTTTGTCCAATCATTAATTCTTCGAAATATCTTCCTTTAGCCTTAATCACAGCAGAGCATATTTTTGAAATTTTTTCTATTAGCAATGTTTTAGTTAAGATCTGATTCCAGCAACTAAGTAAAGATTCCTAGAGCTTATTTTGATTGCTACATAGCATTTTTTCTAACATTTCGATCGAGTTCATTCCACAATAGCTCAATAGGACTAATATCGGGGATTGAGGGGGCTAATCCATGTATTTCAGTACTTTTTTCTTTTCTTTTGAGACAATGTAGTTTCTACACAATTTCGATGAATGATTTGGATCGTTATCTTGCTGAAAAACAAATCCTTGACCAATGATTCTCGGTACACATGGTAAAGCGTAACGCTACAATATTCTGTGACAATATTTTTTATCCATAATTCCCTCTATTCTTTCAAGATCTCTAACTTTGTCACCGGCAAACATCCCAAAACCATGACTGAACCTCCACCATGCTTCACAGTTTGCAGCAAACATTGATTTGCCATGCGTTCACCAACTAAACGACGAACATACTGTCTTCATTTGCTTCCAAACAACTCAAATTTTGACTCGTCAGTAAACAAAACATTTGACCACTGTTTTAAGCATCAGTTAACTTGTTTTTTAAGTCAATTTCAATGGTTTAGCTATGTTTATTTTTTCAAAAAAAGAATTTCCAGCAGCTGCACACTATTTTAAGCCATAGTCACGAAGTCCACGTTGTACACTAGTTATTGACACAGTTTTCTGCCTAGTAGCATTCAATTTCTCACGGATTTCTGGTGCTGTTCGAGTCCGCTACCGCTAACTTTGAATGCAGATAGACTTATCCTCATGTTAGGACGTTATTCTACGTCTTCCTGATCGTTGGCGGCTCTTATTTTAGTCGATTTCTTTCTTCTTTTGCAAAGTTCTGGCAACAGTGGTTTGGGACAAATTAGTTTTAGAGACAATTTGTCTACGCAAATAGCCTTCTCCATGAAGTGCAATAATAACTGCATGTGTTTCGACACTTATTTCTGGTTTTTGACCCTAATTTCTGTAATAAATTCTATTAAAAAATTTTAACTTTTCTTTTTAATATGTACCAGTTATTCTGGCAAATTAAGGCTATCGCATCAATATTTTGAATGTGTTATGAATATGAACTTAACTTGAAATAAGCCTTCCAAACGAATGAAAAGTAAATTGTTTACAAACTAAAAATTAATTAAAATTTTTAAATAAATTGCACTTTTTTTTAGAATGGGTATTTTCATGCACTTTCGTTCATTTCGTAATCAACTATAGAATAGATACAAAATGAAAAAAAAATAAGGAATAATTTTAAATGGAAACAGAATTATTATTATTTTTTTCTTGCAAATTTTTGATGTTTATGTTTGATAAATTATATGTTTCAGAAACATTTAACTCTTTCTGAACTTTTGACCGGTATATATATATATATATATACACAGTCCCTGACAAATTAT
Source organism: Parasteatoda tepidariorum (assembly GCF_982258835.1). Taxonomy (NCBI): domain Eukaryota; kingdom Metazoa; phylum Arthropoda; class Arachnida; order Araneae; family Theridiidae; genus Parasteatoda; species Parasteatoda tepidariorum. Next base: position 8,569,526 of record NC_141765.1, read on the forward strand.
TAGACGCACTATAAGATTCTATGCATAATCTTAATTATCAAATGATACTAATCAGCTTTATTGTTCTTACGCGGCTGGCACCAGTTTGCATTTGTTTACGTTCGTGTATCAATTGGTAAACATTGTAATGCAATGCGTTAAAAATAAATACAAATCCTGAATAAAACCCCATTACATGTACGTTTAAATATAAAAGTATTGCATACAAACTCGTGCAAAACATGTAATTATTAAAAAACCACAGTGCATCTAATAATTTAGTCTCATTATTATAATATACTAATACAATACCTGATATAATAAATATTCTATATTTATATAATATATCGTCTTATTTATCCAATCGTTGAATTTATATTAATATATCGTCTAATTTAACGAAATGATATATGAATGTAAGAAAATACAAACCGGTTTCAGTCGTGTAAAAACAATAAAGCTGCATAGTATCATCTGATAATAAAGACTTTACATAGAATCTCATAGTACGGGATTAACAATATATAGGCTTGACTGATTGCCGGATAAAGTTTATAGTTCAGATAATCTCTAATCACTCCGAGACAATCAAACAGGTTGTGATATTTTAAAATCAGACATTTCTCAATAGTGATTTGTTAGATTTTATTAACCTTTTTTGTTTCTTTCCATTTTTAAACCTTTATTTGTGGTCTCTAATATGCTTATATGTTAGACTTCAATTTTAAAAATAAATATTAGGATGACAAGGATTTTAAAAATAAATATTAAAGGTGCTGATTACGTCTGATGTATGCATCACAAAAAAAGTACAAACCTTATTTTACTACAGCTTTTATTACTAAATAAAAGTTATCAATTATTTTAACCAATTATTTTGAGCACCTCATATTAGCCCTAAATTATTTTTTATGACACCATTTTCGTAAATAACGAGAAACTTTTGTTGATTAGAGCTTAATTTATAACCTTTAAACAAAATTAATGTATTTATTTTAATAAATTTTCTGACATATTTTTCTCTTATAAAGCGAATAGTAATTTGCATTCAAAATTTAAAAATTTAAATTGGTGTCCGTGTATTCAAAATTATTTGAATTCCTCTGGAATTCCAGGTAACAACTGTTAATGACGCAATTTGTAAAATCTTTCCTTTCATTTGAGAAAACTGATACTATCTTTTCGGTGTCCTAAACAAAAACAAACTTAGGCTTATCGAGGAATTGATTTGTTTTCCTTCTCCCATTACCGCAGATATCGATCTTACTCGACAATCCTGGTTTATCTTGTGTTTAATCTTTTTCAAAACATAGCTTGATATTAGAAAACTTGAATGATAAATGAAGGGGTTGTTGGAATAAGATCTTCTCTCTATCTAACCAATTTTTTTTAAATAGAAAAAAAAAAAACAATTTTCATTCCAGCTGCAAAATCCTTTTTCCGTACTTGGTTTATGTAAAATCATATTATTTCTTCCCTTTAACTGTTAATATAATTCCAAATGAAAATAGTAGAAGTCAGTTAAATTTAAAACATTTTGACTGAATTCGAATGAAAAAATTTTTAAAAAAGAAAAAAGTAAATATAGCTTTAATATCTAGTCTAAAAGTAGGGTGCTTTTTTTCAGTAAATTTAAAAAGAATTAATAAATATTATTTTTTCAAACAAAAAAGCTTCATTTTTTCATGAATCACTTTAAAAAATACAGAAGGAATCAAAATTTGGGATACCATAGCATTTTTCGGACTTGTTTTTACAGTAATAACTGTTCAGATTTTGAAAACGTTTTCCTTCCTTTTAACTGCTCGCAATTTTTAGTATTCGACTAGGAATCTCAAGATATACGTTGCAGTAATAATTAAAAATATTTCTCATATCTTATTGAATACTAGATGCATACATATATATGATTTTAAATCTTAATAAGATATCTCGTATCTTACTAGGTTTTAAAATCATATATATGCTGAAGTCCTACTCATTATTGGTGATAAGTTCCTTCCCGAATATGAAATTCAACTTTTTTTATAATTTCAAAAGCTTGAGAGGTTAACTCACGTAAAAGGCCACTTTATTATTTTGTTTTCTAAAAAATTTTAAACAACATATCATGCAATACACATATCTAAAAGTTATTATTAATTAACTATCTTTGGTTCGCAGTCTAACGCATTGAGGGTTGAAATATATAGTTATAAAATTATTTAAATGCATAGCACACCGAAGACAACGTTGCATTCTGAATGTATGTCGTTTTAAAATGCATTTGTAGAAGTTGTAGTCGTTTTAAAATGCATTTGTAGAAGTTGGAGTCGTTTTGAAATGTAATAGACCTTGACGGTGTCATCAAAGTGGTTAACAGATTAATTGTGTAAGTAATTAAAATCAATGTTCTTTTATTTTCACTTCCACTTAAAATCACTGACACTTGTAATTAAACTTTTTATGGCATTTTAACATGGAATCCACTCTAAAAAATTTCAGGAATGAATTTATTTTTTGACTAATTAACATGGTCTAGCATTGTTTACCAGAATTTTCAGAAATTTATAGTTGGCTGCGAAATACGCCTTTCCACGATAATGGCTCATATACTAAATCAATAATTTGCTTTTTTTTTTAAAAAATAAACAATATTTTTCTCTATTTTAATAGCTTATTTTTACAGCAAGCAAAAGAAAAATAAATGACAGCTAACCTTGCTGATCTTTTTCACACTAATCACGGAGTAATATCACTGATATAAACCTCTAACTTTTTCTGAAAGCCACCAATTTCTATATTTTTCATTTCATCATTATATTTTTTCCAACCTCTATAAATTTCTTTTTCTTAAAAAAAAAAATAATCGTAATTTAACGTTGGCTAGCATTTCGAAAGGTCGGGTAAAAGTGTAAACTAAATCAGATTTATAGTGAACAATAGTACAAATTTTGTTTATGCAAGCAAATGTCAGAGTTCAATCCTATTCTTTCATTGCCGTGTGACATTCATGCGGTGTCTTTTGCAATAAATATGAAATAAATAGCGTTTTCATTAAAATTTATTTTATTTATTTAATTTTAAAAGAAGATATCTCCTACATTTTAATGAAATAAAGGAATTTAAAAAACAATTAGGAAATAAATATTAATTGATGATATTTAGAACGCTGATATTTTCTCTAGACTGATTTCAGTCCCCAGGACTAAAGAGTGGCACCCATGATTTTAGTCACATAGACTGAACAACTATGATCATTTTGTAACATTACCTCTTATACTTCAAAAATATAGCAATATAAATATATTACTGAAATATAATGATTATTTTAATGAATTGAAAACAATATTACTATAAATGATATTTTGTAATGTGGCCTTTCATACTACAGCAGTATAGCATTGTAAAGCGTATTAATAAAATATAAAGATTATTTTAAGAAATATTAAAAATATATTGCAAACGCTGAAATTGCGTCTTTTATACTACAAAATATGTTGTATACTACAAATAAATATATTATACAAACAATACAGACAAATAACCAAAATAAAGACTATTTCAGTGAATAAAAAAATATAGTTAAATAAATGATTTTTGGTAACGTTGCTACTCATACTGCAGCAGTATAGCAGTGTAAAATAATAATAATAAATTATGAAGATTATTTTAGGAAAAATAAAAATCTATACATTACATATAGAAAAAAAACATTACATATTACATATATAAAAAGATATGTAAATGCCAACAGACATTTTGTAACTCTACCTCGCATACAAACACAGTGTATCAATAAAAACGATTTTCTAAGTCTGCTGCAATTTAAATTTTACTAATAGTTAAGCGAATATAGACGGTAAGAATGTTTTTAACAATCTTAATGTCTACTTTTTTTACGGGTTGTAACACAATTTCAAAAAATTAATGCCTGAAATAATAAGAAAATAAATGGGGTACGAAGAAAGTTGATATTTATTAAAAACTTTTTTTTAATTTTGCCCAGTTTCTTTGCATTCATTTTAAATTATAAATAAATATGCATACAGAAAAAAGGTAATATTAAAATTTTATTTTAAAGCTTTCATAGTTATTATTATTGTTATTTTCTTGAAAAAAAATATTAAAAAGACAATGTCAATTAAATTTGTAGCGGAACTTTCAAATTGTAAATAAAAGGAAAACTTGTTATTATATTCATTTTCAAAATTCGTGATAATAATAACTTTTTGTTGATACATCTTTCATTGCACAAAAAATAGCTTTTAATCCTATATACATTTTTGTGAATTCAAAGTCAATTACAAATTTAAGTAAGCATTTGTTGTATAAAAATGCAAACTTAGTCAATGTTTAATTCAGAAATTCTAAAGTTTTAATAAATTATTCACTGTTTCACCAATAATCAAATATGAAATCAATTTAAAATTTTGGCACGTTGAAAAATACAGAATTTTAAGCCTTCAATATGATCTTATTTGAATGAATTTTTAATATTTTTTAGACTTAATGAAAAATACAACAAAATTATTTTTATCTAACACGAAAAATAAAGTTTAAAACTCAGTTTTTTTTATCAAATTATGCTGCAATACAATTTTATCTCAAAAGTAAATTTATCATTATGAATGTTTATTAAATGCTTTAAAATTTTAGAAATTTTAAAGTACCCTTCACTGATAAATAAACAAATCGAATAATCTTAAGTTAAGTCATCAATGAAATCAGAATAAATAAAATCCATGCCTTATCATTCAATATTAAAAAATATTTCACATAAAAGATAGTTCAGTTAAAGGTAAGGATTATTTACAGCTTTACCAATTTTTTTTTCTTATTTGAGCAAATTTCACTTGTAAATTGAAATTTTGAAGCTTAAAAATTATGTTTTGGGGTTCAATCCTCGCTTACCTAATTGGACACTTCAGACTCTTCAAATATGATTCTTAGATATTTGAAATCATTTAAAAGATATGAGCTCAAACATAAAGCTACCGAAAACTTTACAAATCCATTAAAGGGAGCGCTTGTCACGTGACCGATAATACACGTCATGTGACAGATTTTTGCGTCATTTCAGTTTTACATTTCATCGCTTTTTTTTTTTACTTAAAGAATTAATAATTCATATCAAAGAAGATGGCGATTCAAATCTCAAAAAAGTAGAGTAATAAATTTTATTTAACTTTAATTATACGAATTAAAGTTTCGATCACATGCGGCATTAATGTTTCATTAATTACACAACCGTTCATTAAGTTTGATATCAAAATTTTTTTCCTTTCATTTTTAGTTTCTCTTAGAAGACACAAAGTAATAAACATTTTTCAGGCAAAGAAACGTATGTAATTACATAACTAAGTTCACACAACAGAATTTTGTCTTTCCCTTAGTTAATGCAAACCCCTTTAAAAGTGATACTCTCGCAGCATTCTGGTTAGAATGCACTAAGTTTTGAACCCGATATTATTCCCGATATTATTATTCACAACGGAACTAATTTCGATTTATAATATTTGTATCTCTCGTGCACTCATTCAACTATCCATCCATGCATTCTGTGCACCTATGCGTTTTGTATTATATGATACAGTAATTGAAAACTTCAAAATTTTCATATTTTAAAAATGTGCCAAAATGAGACTTTTATTATTTTTATATTGAACAATAAGGCAAGTCCAGAAATAAATTAAAGTTATAAGTAATTTTACAAGCAACATCTACATAAATATTAAAGAACAGTATTTTGATTGCTTATGAAATATTTAAAAAAATTGACATGTTTTGAAATTAATGAAAAGTAGTTTGCATTTTTTAAAATTAAAAACAATACTTTGCAATTTAAGCAACCATTAATCTAATCATAAACTTTATTGAAAAAAATATTTGTGGTAAACAGTTCCACTTAAAATTTTAAAAATATTAATGACCCAAATTAGCCGATTCGGGACTGCATCATTTTTAAGAAAATGAAATAAATTCGTTTATTTCTCCAAAGCAGCTCCTTCGGTCTAGTTTACAAGTAGCGAGAATCTCCACTCGTGGTGCTTTCAGACTAGACTATGTTAGAGGACGCATAGCATTTACAAGACTGTATAGGTTAATTGTGTCACTGATTGTAAAGGACTACAAACAAAAATCAATATAAAAAACAGCTCTTACAGAGTTAAATTTTTCAGGTGCATTTTTTGCTTTGTGGTAAGTAAACCTTTTTCATTTATAATTAAAAAATATATAAATAAATAATCCGTGTAATTTATTTTACTAGGTATATTAAAATAAATAAGCAATTTAAATAAAATATTCTACCAACGATTCAATCATTAACAACTGACTAAATTTTTTACCGTTAGATAGTTTAAAGATTTTAAGGTAATATCTGTTTATCTATAAATAATTTATCAATGGAATAAAAGAAGATAACTAAATAATATAATGAATAATGATTCATTATATTATAATAATAATAAATGAATATTTACAATGATTCATTCACTCATAAATATTGTGATGGTCCCCATTACTCAGATTCTAGAATATCCTAATTTCCCTTAACTCTCGATTGTCAGTTCAAATCTCTTACTCGTGGTCAATTCGATTTTAAACAGCCATCTTTAAGTTATTTTATTTTGCAGGCAGCAGGAAGTTCAGAAATTCATTTCCTTAACAAATCCCTGCCAATACGAATTATCTATAAAACACGTATTTCAAATGAATCACTCTAATTATAACACTTCACACTGTATAAATAATTAGATGTTGTAAATAACAATAAATAATTAGATATTATTGTAAATAACAATAAATAATTAGATATTATTGTAAATAACAAATTAAGAGAGGAATATTTAATTAGAAATGAATAAGCTACTTTAAATTAGTTAGTCTCGTTAAATTGTCGCTCAACTTTATTCAAACTTTGAGTATTGATAAATGAAACAAAAAATTATTCAGTATTACGTAAAAAAAATTATATATTGAATAATTAAAAATGTTTAAAAAGAACAATAAATTCTTGCGATAAAATCGCAATTTAAAACTATCATTATTATATAGTTGTTTATTTGATTCTTTTAATACAAAAGTATATAATCATTAACCGTAAGCATACAAGATGTTTAAATAAAAACCATGTTAAAATTGGTATTTAAATCAACAGTGGTATTAAAATGTTAATTAAGATATCATTGTTGTCATTTATATTAAAATAATAAAATGTCAAAAGGAGTGCATATTGAAGAAATGTCTTCCCTAGATTTTAACCCAGGAATGATTTCGATTTTGTCTTCAAAAATTACAAACAAACGACGACGAATGTTTCAATCAATCGATCATTCATTACCAGTGCATTTGAGATACATAATAATTTGAGATACATAAATTCCAACTTATAGATCTCAAGACTACTAAACATTAGATTAAACAGAGTTAGTTGTACAATGTGATTTGTTTTCTATATTGCTTACCATCTAACCTGAATAACAAAACAATTTTTTTATTTATAATGGCAAGACAAATACAAAGTATAAAAGCATAAAAATATAAATGAATAACAAAGAAATACAATTGTACACGATTCAAAATTTCTTGGGAAAATAGTTAAATAAAAATTAATTTAATTGTTATTTTTCCATATTCCACAAAACTAGACTACTCCCATTCCTTAAGACTACTCCCATTCCTTAAACAAATGAACAGTTCAGTTCTGAACAGTTTCTAATGTTAAGTTCTCCAGCTTGCAAATAAAGCACCGTTTCTGAACCGCCAAACATTATAGTCTTGATTCATTAGATAAGACAAATTACTAAGAATGCAGCCAGAGTTCGTAAAAGTTCCTACTGCTCTAGAGGTGCTCTGTCAGACAAGTTCTGTAAGAGAGCTTCCGTTTAAGGTATCTGATTAGTTTCGACAACTTTTTTTTTTTAAATATTAATATAAAATTTTAAAAAACTAGTTTATATGCTTTATTATCTGTAAATTCCCTGCAGCTGGATACAAGGCAAAAAATATTATTAACTTTTTTTTTAAATTTTACGTAAAAATAAGGCATTTTTTGTATATACACTAAGCACTATAAAGAAATTCTATCACCCAAAGCAAAAAATCCTTTGAGCATTTTATTTAGAAGGCTTTCAATCATGTTTCGAACTATTATCTTAAAAGCAAGTGCATATACTACTGAGTTCGGGATGAATGTAATTAAATAAAACAAATTTTTAAAAATATCTGAGCGTATTTTTGTGAGCATGCATAAAAAATTTAATTCTAATTTTTCTCTCAGTCTGTAGTTCAAAAAATGAATGCTATAATCATGAACTCTCACGAAAAGTTTTAGACAATTATTTTAAAAACAATATGAGATATCGTGTTTAAGGTGATGTAAAATGCAAAAAGAAACTGATTTTGAGATAAACGCATTTAAAAACTTTAAGTCACTAGTCTATCCACTGTTATCACCTTGCACAAAAACTGCCATAACTGAATCGCAATAATTAGAGAACAAATTAAGGTAAAATGTTTTCAGAAAACTGCAACTACAGGGATTTTAATTTAAAATAAACTCAATTTCGAAAAATTTGTCCAAAATCAAGTTTTTTCACTTGTCAAATACCTTACAAAATTAATGTAACTTGACAAAAAATTGCCAGCTAAAATATTACGTGCGTGCGAAGTTACATCAAAAGAACTACATGCTTATAAACTCAGATGATGACTCCAGACCTAAGTCTTTAGTCTTTAAGTTCTCCTGCCTGCCAATAAAGCACCGTTTCTGAGATGCCAAACAAGATGGTCTCGATTCATTACATAAGATTACTAATAGGCAGTCAGCTTTCGGAAAAAATTCTACTACGCCCTGTCAGACAATTTTTGTAACTGAGCTTTCGGTTAAAACAATTAATGCCACTAGACAAAAATTGCGTGCTAAAATATTATGTGTATGCAAAGTTACATCAGTTGCATTACATACTGCTAAAATCAGTTGATGGCTCAGGGCAGGTTTTTATCAAGTCGGAAGGCGAAAATGTGTACGCATAAATATGAAATTTTAGTAAAATGTCAGTAATAAAAAGCTCTAAAAGTAATTAATATCACGTAAAAAACAGTGCGTATACAGATTGTTCAGCACTATAAAAAAAAGTCCAGATCAGATCAAATTATGGTAAAAAATGGGTGACAGTACCAGTACCATATCCAGTATTTTACCATAAAGTTTTACGAAACATAAAATCAGATATACCGTAACTTTTACTGTAATATTTTTCTGAGTATCACTGTACTTAAATCAATATTACTGTAAAAATTAGGACATAAAAGTTTTTACGGATGCTGCATTTAAGGTGTCAGTACTTTTTACTGGAATTTTATCCAGAATTTTTTGCAGTGTAGTGAGTTTTAGACGAAATATCCTGAATTTTAAAAATCTGAATTGTAAGATACAATTGAAACTAGTATTTAACTTTAACAGTTTGAAACTATTAACAATTGTTATCCACCCCACTTAACAATTCTAACAAAGATGAGTTGAAATAATTGTATGAGTATTTCATCTTAAATGAATCTCCACCTTTAGCTAGAGGGCAAAGATTCTTCAGATTTTAAAAACATTAACCCCTTAGCCAATTAACTATTTTTAAGCTGAAGTTACTTCTAAGCAGTCAAACTTTAATGAATTTTCCTTAACTTTTTTTTTTAATATTTTTGCTTTTATCTAAAATACCAACGTTTACTGTAAAAAAATAGATACTCAAATTTTACGAAACTTTCTTCCTTATTGTCGAAAACGTGTCGTGGTATATGCTCCGAGCGAACATTTCGTCAACGTGACAGAATAACTATCGCCACTTCTTCGAGGAAGCAAATTTCGTCAATAGTAAAGAAATTTTTCGTCATTCTATCTTTTTACCAAAAAAATACATCGTAGTGCCTAAAGTATCAAATTTTTCTGATAACCACTTTACTATGAGCACCAGGGCACAATATAGCAGGATAAATGTCGCCATAACAACGCAAGAAAGACAGATAAAGCAGAGAGATAAATTTTACCCATGCCCGAAGCGGGACTCGAACCCTAGATCTTTCTGGCTGGGACCAACACCTTGACCATCATACAGCCCGGCCGCATGTAAACTCTCTTTATACACATAGTATCTCCAAGAGATTTTGAGAGCGCTGATTGACTTTCTCGGCATTGCCTTCTGTTACGACTTTTTGTAGCTCTTCCCCAATAACATTTCTCCGTAGTTTGTTCCCAAAATATAAATCAATCGTAAATCAGTTCTAGTATATTTCTCATGCTAATTTTAAGACAAAGATTTGCTAAAAAAATTATATAGCGTTATTAATTGTATTACATTTATTTAAATCTAATTTGCTTTAAATTTTATTCTAATTTTTTTCTTTATTTGTTTAAAATATTTTTTGTACGTTTCAGTATAATATTTTTTAATATTAATGTTATGAATTTCTGGCAAATGCAAGGTAAACAATCATGTTTTGGTAAAACATCTAATTAGTGTAATAATAATTATTAAACATAAATTAAAGTTTTATTAGCTAGATTTTATGTAACATAAATATATATATAAGAATTGATTAATATTCAAATTGAATAGTATTATGAATAGCCTTATGCACTTAGAAATTAAAATCTCTTACTTAAATTTATTAGTATGATTGCAGAACCACTCAGTTAAATTTGAATTTATTATATGAGATTTTAAAATGTATGTAAATGAATTTTTAAAATTATGTTTGATTATTTGAAAAAGATTTTATCATATCTAAGAGGAAAATATTCTGAAATGTTAAAAAAAATGAAATTACAATTCAGCAAAAAAATTTTAGAATATCTATAATAAAATTTATTTTCTAACGAGTATCATATAACAAGTTTATAAAGTACAATAATCTGATTTCCTTGTTGATTTTTTGTTCAACTTCACTTTTATAGACATTGTTGCTTGACAATCAGAATTTTTTGAAAAACTTCTTTTATATTTCTCCTGCGGCACTTTCATAGACGCACTGTGGTGACAAACAAATACTTTCCTGCAATTAAATAATAAAAAAATATTTACAATCCAATGTATATGTTCCAGAAATAAAAGATGGAATTTTTTGCAAATTTATTCTTTCATTACTCATGGTATTAATTTAATGGACAATTCATAATCATTAACTTTTATTTTGATGGGAATTATGCAATCAAAAATTAATAAAATAAGCATCTTAAAAGACAATTGCTTGACTTTTTAGATGTCAATTAATTGTTTTTCGGTATTACAAAAGATTTAACAAATAAAAAAAAACATTAAAATTAAGTTATAAATAGGCAGGCATAATGCAGATCTTTTAGTTTTAATTTATAATAATAGATAGCTCCACTAATAAATCTTAAATTTAAAATTTTGTAATTTAATTTTAGTAATCCACAAGAAATAAATAAAATATTAATTTAATTCTTTGAGCATTAATTTAATTAAATAAATATCAAGTGAAAATTATTTAGTTTTTTCAATGTTATTCAATAAATCAGAGGGATATTAGCTTCATAAGAATTCATGCATGTAATAATCATAAATTTAAAGAAAAGAGCAATTCTCCCATAAAAATTAAATACAAAAGTTTTCTTAAAATAACAAAACTAGTTACTTACCTACAAACAAATCTGTGTCCATGAGGTTTGGAAGTTCTAGAATTCCATTTCGTATTGGTAAGTTCCCCAAATTCTATTACCCACTTGTTGTAATCGTCTAAATTTAGAACATTGCTTCTAAGGGTAATGGTATTTGAGGAAATATATTCTACTTCATTTTTAAATGAAGAAGGCAGTTTTTCTGTTGGAAAAACTGACATTTCAAGTTTGTGCACAAAAGCTGGAGTATAGAAATCGCTCTATGCTGAAAATAACAAGCACGGCAGAATGAAATAGCCATACGTCACAGAAGGCAATGCCGAGAAAGCCAATCAGCGCTCTCAACATCTCTTGGGGATACTATGTGTGTAAAGAGAGTTCACATGCAGCCCGGCCGGCTTATTTCTTTCCGTTATTTTCAATAGTCTAGTCTTCATCCTAGTTTCGCTATTGTAGTTAACACTCTCCTTCAATGCTCTACGATGAAGTTTCAAGTTGCGAAAACATATTCGTCACACATTTAGGAGTTCCCGTTTCCTTATTAAACACGTGATTTCGTGACGAAATAATTCTCAAAATTAACGAAATACAACTCAAGGGTTTTATTTCTGAGAGTTTTTTTTCTTCCAGTTAAGTTACTTTTTCATCGCAGTTGTTGGTCTCATTTGCTAGTAAACGAATGTTTATAGAGAGAGTGTCGTCTAGAAGTTGATTAGTGTTATAAGCAGAAGCTAAGTGGTTTATTTAACTTTCTTTTTTTAATTTGTGCATTAAAACTGCTTTTGTTTATTCATTCACAAAAAAAAAGTATGAAAAGGAGAAGTGAATAGAATAACATCGAAAAGAGGAAAGAGAGAATAAAAAAGAATGAAATTAAAAAAAATAGAATAAATGTTTAAAGAGCACAATTTATATAATTTAAAAGACCTTAAAAAATTAAAATATTTGCAAGTCTGTAATAAGCAATTAAACAATATTTAATTAAAATCACATTTTTCGTTTTAATAAATAGCAATCGTTAAAAATAAATGTTATCGAAGTCAAATTTATTAATAAAGTATCGCGTTAAACCTTTGAAGATTTATTATAATAATTATAAATAAACTGCATATGATATAGCACAATCTATTAAAAGCGTATAATCAGCAAACGGGAAAGAAAATTCAGGAAATATTTCAGTTCTAGTTACTTCAAGCGATATTGTAATAATGATAAATTACGCATGGGTTATTAATTTGAGTAACGTTACGTTGAAAATTTCCCTCATTACATAAACTTTAAAATGAAAAGTCACAAAATTAAAAATAATTTCTACTGACAAGGGAATAATAGAGTTAAACGCACGTCATTTTGGGGAAAAAAAATATTATAATGAATAAACTTGTTAAGAAACCCCGTTGATTTACGATCATTAAAAAAGGGGGAAAAAGAAAAGAAATAACGTTCAAGTACTCCGGTGTTGATTTATCTTATGTAGTTGCTTTCAGGAAGCTATATAAAGAAAAAAACACTGAATAAATACCTTTTGAACTGTTTTTGTATACAACGATTAAAAATTAGCAAGTAGAAATAAAAACATGGTTAAATGAAGTTATTGCTCACGGCAAGAAGTTATTGTTTCTTACTCTTAAAGTAAAGTGAAGTGTAAAAAATTTAATTATTTTGTACCTTTAAAAGGCCTAATATTGCCATTACTTTTAAACACCATTTGAAAATTATATTTATTTATTCACTTAAAAAATTAGAACAAGAAAAAAGCTCTAAATAAGAAAAAAATTCGAAATAAATTAGTTTAGTTACACAAATTAGTAATACGTACTTGAACATTTCTTACAAAGAATTTCATTTCAATAATTGTAAGCTTTAATAATGAAAGATAAGATTCAATATCTTAAAGGAAAAGTGAAAAAATTTTGCTAAGTCATTTTATTTAACTTTAAAACTGATGCATTATTTGGTATCATAACTAATTATTTATTTAACAAATATAACTTTAAGCTATTGTAAAAAGTAATTATTACATTGATATTGTATTTACATCAAAAATAATGGTTGTTACACTAGAATATGGGACAAAAAATTTTATTATCGTAATTCAATAACACTTTTGTTTTTTTTCTTGCTTAAATAATATTTTGCAACCCCTCATACATTTTTCTGAATATATATTTCAATTTTATAAGTTGTTTGGTACATATACAGTGCGTAAAATAAAAAAGGGACCTCCCTGAATATCTAATGATTTATCAGATCTTCACGTTCTAGGAGTCAATCTTAATGGTTTGAGGCGGTGACTTCAAGTGTGCCAATTAATTGGTGCAAATGATATTTTAAGTTACGAAATTGGTCACGAAAACGTACTTTCTCCGAATAAACATAATTTTTTTCGACGGATTTGGAATCTTGACTCCCAAAATAGAAGGGGTAGCCACAATCTGAGAAATATGGTCATTATAGTTTGGCCAGGAGAACGATCCAAAGTTTGGACCCTCTAATGTTAATTTTATTTTTTTGTGTATTTCACCATATCTCGAGAAAGTTTTAAACGAATTGAAAAATCTTTACACACAGTTATAAAATTCGTTTATCCAAAGATAATTCTATGAAAAATATAATTTTTAGTAAATATTTATTATTTTATTTAATAGTGGTTGAAAATGTTTTGAATTGTTGTTTATAAAATTTTTTACATAGTTTTAAAGAATGTAATTTTACATGGCAAAACACAAAATTTGAACGAAATCGATCGAATAGTTTCCAAGAAATCGAATTTTAAAAATATTCGAATATTTAGAAAGCAATTTCTCAGGTACTATTCGACCGATTTTGCTTAAATTTTGTATTTTACAATGCAAAATTACATCTTTTAAAACAATTTAAAAAATGTCATACCTTACAATTTAAAATTCTTTTCGACTATTATTAAATAAAATAATTAAAAACAATAAATATTTACTAAAAGTCATATTTTGCGTGGAATTATCTTTGAATAAACGAATTTTATAGTTTTGTGCAAAACTGTTTCGATTTGCTTGAAAAGTTTTCGAGATATGGCGAAATAGGCAAAAAATAAAATTAACATTAAAGTCTCCAAAGTTTGGACCACTCTTCTGACCAAACTATGGGGACCATATTTCCCAGATTGTAGCTAGCCTCTATATTTCGGGGGTCAGAAATCAGAATCCGCCAAAAAAAAGGTATGTTTATTCAGCGAAAGTACGTTTTTGTGTCTGATTTCGTAATTTAAAATATCATCTGTACTAATTATTTAGCATATTTTTGGACACTCCCTCTAACTATTAAGATTGAGTCCTAGAAAGTGAAGATCCGATCTTTAGATCAAAAGTTATTCAGCTGGTGATCCGTTTTCCTTTTTTTTAGGGGGGGGGGGGCACTGTTCACGTAAACTGTTTGTCGTATGTTTTGCTCCGGATTCTAAAAGTACATAATAAAAGCTTCCCTGTCATCCGTATATTTCTATTTAATCTTAACACTTTAGCAAAATATTTTATTTTTGATGATGGTTTCTGTAAATAATTATTAAAAAGCTATAAACAAATTACAAACATTAGAAAATTGCAAAATTTTTATACTTACTGTTATCCAACCTGTTTAAATATAACCAAATAATTTGTTATTAAACTGTGTTATCAAAAATAGAAACTTAAGGTTGCTAACCTGATATATTAGTGTCTTTTATAATTAATAGGCGTAAAATATTTAAAGTTTTGCCCTTAAAAATAATGATGTGCCTTTGATAATTGCATTTTTGAAAAAATAAGACTGCTAAGAAAGTTGTAAAAAATTTAAATGACCGTGTTAATTAAAATTTTTTGATTATCGTGAATTAATTTCAATGCCCAGAACTTTCAAATATTGACAGTAGTTATCTGATTTTGATTGTAAGAACATTAATATGTAGTCAAATTAAACTTGCCTAGCAACAATTTTATTTTGACTCTAGTTTGGCTCAAAATATCTCATTACGGGTCCCATATGAACATGCATTGAGGAACAATATTGGGATGTCTAGATTTTTTAATATTGGTCCTATATAGGGCCAATATCAGCCTTTATAAGACCACTATAGAGCCGATATTTTCTAAAAAATTATTATAAAATATCGGGTGAATCTGACAATTCTACATGGGACCAATATCGGAAAAGTAACGGAACTTTTAACCTTTATTGAGACAATATTCGTGAATATTGGTTCAATGAGGATCCAAGTTATTTTGCTGATAGGGTAGAAGCAAAGGTCTAATCAGTCATACTTGAAAGTTTTATGGCCTTATTTTTTTCTCTAAAATTTTAAAACAACGTTAATTTATGTCAGAATTTGTAAGATCGTGTGTAATGTATTGTGCTTATAACGGTCCCGCAGTTGACTAACGGTTTCCAGAAGATCACTGAAGTGAAGCATCATTAGCTGCGGTCAGTGGTGTTCACTTCGATCAGCCTGCTAAGCGACCGAAGGTGTGCGCTATTAATCCTCGCTACCGTAAAGTGCTCGACTTCGAACGTCGGGCTACCGAAGCAGAGGGGCCATTTCCTCTGCAGAGGTTTAAAATTGTGATGACATGTCTTCGGATCCTCCTCAGGGATGTTTCCAAAACCGTCAACATGACCCATTGTGTAGCTCCTGTGCCACGTAAATATACTACTACTACTACTGTGCTTATACCATTGCAAAATCATCAGCGATTGTTATCTTTTAATAGCTACAAAAAGTTACATTTATCACAGGTAATATATATGAAATTTAGATGATGAAACAATGATTTAAAATCATTTTTTCACTGTAATATTTCATTGTCACTGAATAATTAATACTGAGGTTTTATTAATTAGCATTAATACTGATTTGTCGGCAGAAATAAAGAAATGAAGATTGTAAATAACTCTAGGATTTATCATATTGTAAAAAAAATAATTAGAGTTATTCATTGCATTGATATTATTATCAGTAAATTGTTTAAAATAAGAATTATTATACATGCATCTGCAATGATTATTATACATCTACTCATAACTACTACTACTCCTAACTATTTCTACTACTACTACTCTACTACTACTTATAAATACATATATCTAACTATCACTAGCTTCAAGCCTTAACTTGAGGCACCATTTCTAACCTTCATTTTTTTTTTTTCAAAACAGTTTTATGTGTTCAAATTCAGAATATTTCAGTTTAACGTGCGTGACCTTTAAGCTCACCAGATCTCAAGGAAAGTATTTCTGAAATTTTACGTGAAAACATTGATGCACAAAAGATGCTTGTTAGTTGCCGGCAGGATTCGAACGAAGGAACGAAGGTCGTAGTAGAATACATCTACCTTCAAGGTTGTACACTCCAGTCCAAAGTGAGTTAGGAGACTTTATATAGTGGCGACCGCGACACATCATGGCATACATTCCATTCGCTTAAAAGTTTTTAAGATGTTGCAAATTAAGCAAAAAAATGAAATTAAAATTACTGATCACACGACTAAGCTATTGGGAGAATATTTTCAAAATTGCAATGCTTTGTGTCATTGAAGTTGGAAATTAGAATGTCATGTCATTGCGGCGGCCACTATATAAAGCTTCTCAACTTTCTCTGGAATGTGCTCAACAACTATGACAGTTAGAGCATCTAATTACAATCCCGGAAGTCCTTGGTTCGAATTCTACCGGCATCCAACTAACATTTCTCTCTCCACATGACTTTAGAGACTGCGCATTTTGCTCAAAAAGGAGTATAGATTGTTTCAATTTTGAATACATGGGTTTTCAAATTCGACTATCTTTGTTTCGGAGATATTTCAACGCATTTTTGCTCAATTTTAAGAGACCGTATTTAACAATCTATATTTCTTACATGTTACCAATAAGTTATTTCCTTGAACGTCCAATATTTTAATACATTTTTGATCAATTTTAAGAAACCGTATTTTACAATCTATATTTCTTACATGTTACCAATAAACTATTTCCTTAAACATATGTGCGCAAGAAAATACATGTAATTGAAAACTTAACATTATAATCATTTCAGCAACTTAAAATTGATTTTTTTACGTGTACTTATGAACCTATTTGTTATGAAAGTTCTGAATTGTTCTTCCATGTGATCAAGTGACAAAGGTATAAATTTTATTAATATTTTATCAATTAAAGAAAATTCTAATACATATTATATAGCACTGAAATTTTCCTAAACATTCTTTGCTGAACTTATGAAAAGTCCATATTAGGATTTAATATAATTTTCTATAATATTTTATAAATTCAGTGAAATTCTAGTACATATTATTATAGCATAGAAGGTTTCCTAAATCTTTTTTGTTGAACTTATGAAGAATTCATATTGGGATTTAATAACCCTCCTATGCAAATTTGACTTATTTAAGAGGTGAACACATAAGATAGATAATTAATCAGGTCGAAGGTTTCGCTATCTTATTATATAGGATAAATATGGTTCTTGATAATTGAGGTCGAAAACGACGGGTAGTATATTTATTTACAAGGCTGTTCAACTTGACAGGTTTCTCTAGTACTATTTGCACTTCCTTTTTCGTTAACATCTTTCAAATATTCTAAATGTAGAAATACTTTTAATTTTGTTTTTAGTGTTTTCTTTTTTTTTCAGGAACAACGATATTTTCCATAACAGCATCAGAAAATAACAAAACCTCATTAAAACTATTTGAATATTTTGAAACTGCTTAGACAAAAGCATTTCTCCACGACGCAATGCACCGATTAGAGTGAGTTTGTGTAAATAATTTAGGACTTCCCATATTTTCAGAGGACAGCAAAAAAAACTAAATAAAAATATGTAGAAAAGAAGACAGCAACCTTTATATATCAACGTGTAAGTATTTTCATTAAGAGAAGAAAATAAAATTTCTAACTTTAAATATCAGTATTTAATAACCCTCGTGAAAAAAAATGTTCGAAAAAGATTATTCTGATAACACTTTATATGAAATGTATCCAACAAATCTTCCTTTCATAAATTTTTCAAACATGATATTGACAATTAATAACAGTTTCGACGAAAATAAAACAGAGAATTCAACAGTGTATGTACCATACGTAGAAAGAGTTGAAACATATATGGTCCCAGCTGTTTTTGCAATCGTTTTCATAGTTGGTCTATTAGGAAATGGCACTTTAATCAGTATTTTTCTGCTGCACAAAAGCATGCGAACAATCCCTAACACTTACATTATGAGCTTAGCAGTTGGAGATTTTATTTTGCTGGTAGGTACTGTTCCTTTCATAAGTACTATTTATACTTTTGAAAGTTGGCCGTATGGAGAATTTATTTGCAAACTTAGTGAATTTTTGAAAGATGTTTCAATGGGTGTAACAGTGTACACTCTGGCAATGCTTAGTTACGACAGATATGTCGCCATTGTTAAACCAATGAAAAAACATACTGGCAGGAATGCCAAAACCATGACTATTCTAGTCGCTTTTGGAATTTGGATTGTTTCTATCATTTTAGCAATTCCTGGGGCATATTTTTCTTTTATCTGGGAGTACTCTGTTAAAAAAGAGCATACAATATATGTTTGCTATCCTTTTCCACATCATTTGAGGCCCTGGTATCCCCGTCTCGTGGTCCTTACTAAATTTTTATTGCTTTATGGCATACCTTTGATTCTGATTGGCTCTTTTTACGTTTTGATCGCCTGGCATTTAATTAGAAGCTCGAGGAATAATCTTGGACAAAATCCAAGTCACGTGAAGCAGCTACGATCTAGAACAAAAGTAGCAAAAATTGTTTTAAATTTTGTTGTTATTTTCGCAGTCTGTTTCTTTCCGAGTCATATATTTCTTATATGGTATTATTTCGATGAGAATCCTAATGATCATTATAATGAGTATTGGCACTGTTTTAAAATAATTGGATATGTTTTAACATTCGCTAACAGTTGCTTGAATCCTATAGCACTCTATTTTATCAGCAGTGTATTTCGAAATTATTTTAAGCGGTACTTATTTTGCTGTTTTTGTAAACCAGTCGAAATAAGAAGGGAAACTCTATCCGCGCATAGCTCTGCAATTGTGAGGAGAAATATTGTAGTTGCATTAAATGAGGTGTAACAAAAGAATTAATTTCCATGTATTATATCTATTTGTTGTGATTGTACTGTGAATTAATGTTCAATGTTATAAAAATTAATGCGAGATTGTATACTGTGAATTAATATTTAATATTATAAAAATTAATGTGAGATTGTATGCTGTGAATTAATGTTTAATATTATGAAAATTAATATGAGATTGTATACTGTGAATTAATGTTTAATATTATGAGAATCATTATGAATAATGTAAAGCAAAAAATAAATCTTTAAAATATGCGTATGTCATCATTTGTGTTAGATGTATTATGCTATCGCACATATGTAATCGAAGATTTCCCAATAGAGTTTTGGGAGCCATGGTGGCTCAGGGGATAGAGTGGCCACCTTCAAATAAAGGTGAACCGAATCCCGACAATAGCTGGTTGATTTGAATTGCACACCCGGCTCTCACCGACCACAGTGATAACGTAAAATATTCTCAGTGGTAGACGGATCAGAGTCCCCTTGCCATCAGGCTAAACATGGGAAATTTTCGTGGTTTTTCTATCCATGCAACTGAAATATGGGTTAATTCCATCAAAAAAATCCTCCACGAAAGCAAATTTCGTCCAAAACTTGATTCAAGAGATCTTCTGGATTGGGTTCAAATTTATAAGGATACAGAATGGAACATTGGTAGTCGTTAACTGAAAATTCAGTCTGCTGTTCAATGAAGGTTATAAAATTAAATATGAAATATAGAGTTTTGCAATCTTTATAAAAAAAGTAGAGTTAAAACAACATAAATTAAAAAAAGGAGTCAAATAATACTCTTAAATCAGTTTAGAATCACAAATAATAATTTATTAAAAGAAAAAAAAATCTAATCACAATCTTACGCATCAATATCGAGGCTCGTAGAAGCGAAAAAAAAAATTAAAAGCATCAGAAGTCAGTTTGTTTAAGAAGAAACTAAATGGGAATTCCTAGCAAGGGGCAAACATATTTTAGTCTTTACCTTGATAAATGACCTGGTATTGATTAATTTAATTCCTCCCCTGTTCTCTAAAGTTGAAGATGATTCTTTAGATTTCTATAAGGTTGCAGCATTATTAAGTTTTTTTTAAGCGCCAAAAAGCAGAGAAAGTTAGCATCTCTATTAAATATTTATTAAAAAAAAGAGAAGATAATTTAAATCAAATTTTTAATCAAATTATTATAATTTAAATCAATGTTGTCGAAATAAAAAGTCAAAATTGTCTAGCTGTCTAAATTAGGGAAATAATTGTGCTTTACAACAGATTCGAATTTCTTTTAGTAGTTTCAGAAAATTATGAACACCCCCCCTGAAAAAATTCTGCGTACGCCACTGAATATATATATATATATATATATTATATACAGGGTGTCCCAAAACGACCGCGTAAACTCTGCGCAGCTAGATTCTACGCTGGGAGTACAGTCCGCAAAAAAAAAAAACGAATCACCCTGAATAACTTTCGTTCTAATGATCGGATTTTCACGAACTAAGCGTCAATCTTAATGGTTTCTGGGGGTGACCTCAAATATGCTAATTAATTAGTGCTAACTATTAATTAAGTTACGAAATCAGACACAAAAACGTACTTTCTCTGAATAAACATATATTTTTTTTTACATATTTGAAATCTAGACACTTAAATTAGGGGGTAGACAAAATTTTAAAAAAATTGGGTGGTAAATTGGGTCGCAATAAAGGTTTATATATTTGGCGATAGTCCAGAAAACCGCCAAAAAAAGTCGCCTGCGCTAATGAATATTTTAAGATAACCCTGCGCTAATGAATATTTTAAGATTGACTAATTCAAAAGAGGAATGCTTAATTTGACTAGGTTGCTAGGCAACCAAGAGTGCCAAAAAATGAATGCCAAAAAATACGCCGAAACTGCCCTGAAACCAAAATTGATACCTTCAATCAGGGATCTCTTCTCCAACAACGCACCATTTATTTTTCAGCAGGATTCAGCTCCATGCCACACAGCAAAAGTATGCAAATGCATGGTTTCAAAATAAAGGCATAGATATATTACCATGGCCAGGAAACAGCCCTGATCTCAATCCAATTAAAAATTTGTGGCGGCGTTTGAAAATTCCTGTACGAAAAAAACGTCCATCCAATAAAAGACAACTTATTGAAGCTATAATTAATTCTTGGCACCATATGATTACGAAAGATGAACTCCAAACACTCGTTCACTCGATGAAAAGACGCTGTGAAGCTGTCTTAAAAAATAAGGGTTATCCTACTAAGTATTGATTGTGTAAGTATCACTTCAAAAATGCAAACTTAAGATAGATCTGACTATTTGTTGCATAATCCTTTTTGTAATACAGATATTGTAATACTGTATTTATTATTAAATTCTACATTAAATTACCTTCAATTTGATATGTAAACGTTTGTATTTAAGTGAAAATTAATATATTCTACAAGCACACAAAGTTGAAAAACATGAAACTTTTGAAAAGTGTCCACACTGTTGGCCACCACTGTACACCCTTGTGCAAATTAATTGAAACAAACTTTTTTTTCGTGTTTTTTAAAGAAGATGTTTTGGGGTTGTTTCGGTTGCAATGGGGTTGGACCTTTGCAGCTTATTGACGGTATGATGCGTTCTGAGCAGTACATTACTATTCTGGGTAAAAAAGTTGTTCCAGAGTTGAAGAAACGATACCCTGATGGAACAGGGATTTTTCAACAGGATTTAGCTCCTTGCCGTACGTCCAAAATTGTCCAGAAATTCAAGTCTGAGAACAAATTGAGACATTGGAATGGCCAGGGAACTCTCCGGATATCAACCCAATTGAGAATCTCTGGGCCATATGCAAGAATCGCCTATTAAATATGGACTGTACAACTATGGAGAAGCTAATCACGGCGTTAATTCATGGGCACAAATATTATAAATGAGTGTAAAAAATTAGTGGAATCCATGCCGAATCATGTCCAAATGTTAATAAAGTGTCGTGGCGATCATATTATGTGCTAAAAATTTTTGAGTTTGCATAAATTTAAATAAAACAGCATTTTCTCTTAGTTTTCTGAATTTATTGAGTTTGTTTCAATTAATTTGCACAAGGGTGTATATATTTACAGAGCTTTTCCACAGTTCCCTGATATTGCTGAGATGACCTAGGTTGTAAATAGCACATGCGCAGCGGCGCAGAAGAAGAGACTAGCAAGCTGCTCAGCCTTCCCTTATGAAAAAATCGAGGTATAAATGAGGTATAAACGAGGTATATTTGAAAGGTATAAAGGAGGTTGTTATTTAAATACGTCGTTAAGGTTGAAAAGGGTGCAAATGAATACCTCAAAATCAACCTCAAATATACCTTAAATATACCTCCAGAGGTATATATGTTTCAACCTGAGGTGTTTAATTTTACATCTGTGGAGAAGTAGATATTTACTACTTTGAAGTGTTTTATTTTCAACCTTAGGTTATTACTTATCAGCCTGAAGTATATTTTTTTACACTTGTGGAAGTATTTTTTCAACAACTTAAGGTGAGTCATTTTACACTTCAGGTTGTTATAAATCAACCTCAGGTGTATTTTGTTCTACCTCAGGAAATTATTTTTCAACCTCAGGTATATAATTTTATGTTTGTAGAGGTATATATTTATCAACCTGTGGGGAATCGTTTTACACTTCTGGTTGTTATAAATCAACCTGAAGTGTATTTTCAACACTTGGAAAGGTTATTTTTTATTAGCGTTATGTGTTCCATGTTCTACCTTAAGTTATTATTTCGTAACCTGAAGTATATATTTTTGTATTTTTAGAAGTATTAATTTATCAACCAAAGATGCGACATTTTACACTTCAGGCTTATGTAGCTCAATCTAAAGCTGTTTTTTCAGTACTAACGAATGTGAGGTGTTCACCTAGTTGATTAATTTTAACCTCACTATATAAAAAATATAATATATATATAAAGATATTATCTATATTATATGAAGAATAATGTATGTCATTACATTTTTTCACTAGTAGAGATCTTCAAATCAGATTTAAAATGCAGTGTTATTATACATATTTTGACTCATAAACAACAATATAAACTTTGCAACAGATATCCGAGCAAACGATAAGCATAGAACTGTAGTAGAATTTCAAAGCAAAATTGCTATTTTAAAGATATTTCAATTTTCAATGATTTATTTATAAGAGAAATTATGAACATTTTACTCAACTAATCAGCTTGCATACTGCAACGTTGAAACATATACATTTAAGCAAAATAAAAGAATAGTTATATTTGAATAAATTACAAACAATAAAATATACTGTGCATAACCTGCTGTAACGATTCACAAGTAACGTTACCCTAAACAGCGACGAGAAATATTTCGATTGTTCTCTCTTATTGCTAAGCCTACACTAATAGCTTCTAAGAATATCCTCCAACTTAAACTATTTAAGATCAGGAGGCATCTTTAAAACAAAAATAATAAAACTTAAGTTTGAAAATCGAAGCATATTTGATTAAAAGTGATAAAACCAAATTAATAAATGTCAAGCACACTTACCGAATTTCGAATACACTTTCGATTGTCAACACACACGCCATTTGCCGGCTCGCACGGAACTCTGGGAATTGAGCTAGTTAATATGAAGTGTATTTTAAACAACCTTAAAACAAGCTTAGGTATAAATACACCTCAATAAATGCCTCACACTCGTTAGTTGAAATAAGGTTGATTTTTTTATACCTCATAAATACCTCTTTTGTTACAAGTGTAAGAAAAACAACCTGGTATACCTTGGAAACTACCTCATCAGTCTGGTTGATATGAAGTGATTTTAAAATAACCTCAAAATAAGCTTAGGTATAAATAAAATGACTTCATATACCTCAATAAGTACCTCACTCTCTTTAGTTGAAATAAGGTATATTTTTTATACATCGTAAATACCTCATTCTCGTTAGTTGAAATAAGGTTGATTTTTTTATACCTCATAAGTACCTCTTTTGATACAAGTGTAGGAAAAACAACCTCGTATACCTTAAAAATCACCTCATCAGTCTGGTTGATTTGAAGTGGATTTAAAACAACCTCAAAATAAGCTTAGGTGCAAAAAAAAATGACTCCATATACCTCAATAAATATCTCACTTTCTTTAGTTGAAACAAGGTAAAAATTTTTATACCTCAAAAATACCACTGTTGTTACAAGTGTAAGAAAATCAACTTGGTATACCTCAAAAATCACCTTATCTGTCTGGTTGATTTGAAGTGAATTTTAAACAACCTCAAAACAAGCTGAAGTGTATATAAAACTACCTCGTGTACCTTAATTACAACTTTTACGAGATATAATTTTTATTGCTGTTCTCTGTGCAACCTTATATATACCTCAAATATACCTCAAATCAACCTTAATACCTCAAAAATACCTCAAATCAACCTTAAATATACCTTAAATTTTCGTAAGGGTTTCCCTAGGAAATAGTTCTGAATTTATACCTAAAAGAAAAAGTGATCTCTCCTAATAAACTACAGAATTTATGTAATTGTTGATAACAATTGTTTGCTAGATATTTGATAATTGAAAACTAGTAACTGTACTAGCCCACTTCTTCATGTTTGATCACAAAACTGCTATTTTCACTACATGTTATTTCTTCGCATTTTACGCACGTTAATTATTTACAAAGCAGATTGTTATTACTTATTAAAATATTGAGCAGAATTAAATTAAATCCGATTTCAAGTTTATATGACAATTTGTTTCAAGGTTATGAGCATTTTCATGCAGCTGTTTATAGTTCACTACTTCAAAAATGTGCGAATTTTGGAAATCTTAAATTTTTTAGAAATAAGTCAGTATAGTATGCAATTTTGATCCTGAATTGAATAAAATCAATTGCAAATAAAAACATTTATGGTTTAAAGTAATATGAATTGTTTTGAATTTCATCCTATGGGGTGTGAATTTTTATTTAAACAAGTGTTTGTAACAACTAACTATTAGTTTTATTCTGCTCGGTATTATAAGTTATATAGGAGATATTATACTCAACTTATTTTAAAAGTATTATTTCAAATCATTCTCTCTTAGACATTTTCCTCACATAAAATTACTCACAACTTTAAAATAAATGCTCCTTATCAGCTTGTAATTTGTTCTATTCGATTGAGTGTGAAAAGAGAATAAAAATTGGTACATAACTTTAAAATTTTAATTTATTAAATGATTGTTGATTCTTGATTACATAGATTAAAAAATATTAAAATAACTATTTTTTAAGAAACTCTGATGTGATTGACAATAACGTAAGTCCTTTTCAGAATCAACGTCAAAAATTTAAAATAAAGCTATTAATTTCATGAAGTCTGACAAAAAGTTTAAAAATATAGACTAGGTTTATTGAATTTAAAGATTTTTAAAAAAAGAAAAAAAAGAACATCTAATTATTAAACTTACAAGTACCATAATGTTACAGATGTATAGAAAAATAAAAAGTGTTAAAATTGCATAATAAGATTGGAATTATACAGGGTGTTTATAAAGTCCCGGACCCATTTTGATGTTTAATAACTCATTAAATAATAAAGATAGATTAAAATTAATAACATAAATGGTTAGATAGACTCAAAAAGTTTCATGACCCTTGTCAATGAACTTCCTCGTTTGCCTCCTTCGTCGCACGGAGAATATCAAGTCGATAGTCAATTTAAATACGATATTTTGTTCAATTTAAAAAAATTTTCTCTTAGTAAAAAAATATTAATAAGAAAATCTATTTCAAAAAAAGCAGATAATAAGAAATTAGCTTATTTCTAAAAGCTCTAAAACAAATCTTGTTCTTGTTGGTATTTTGTTCAAATTTCAGTAAGATTCTTGGTTAATAAAAAAAGTGTAGCGATTTGTTTATTTCAAAGCCAATATGTTTCTTTGTTTTTTTTCCTACCTCGTGCGCCAAAGAGTAACCCAGTTTCCATGACAACGGCTTCTTTTCTCTCTAGTGCTAATTTCAGTATAATTCACTTTGAAAATTTTACAACAAAAGCATTTAAGAATGCATAGTCAAAAATTCGTGTAATTATGTGACATTACAAACGAAAATGAGCAATATAGAACATGAAAATCAAAACAGAAGCATAGATATTGATAAGAAGTTTTAATCCTAACAGAAAATACATATGATTTTTTTATTCAGTAGAATGCAATTAAAACACGGAACTAGAGCATTTTCACCAGCAGTAAATTTGGCGGAAAGCTATGCTGCTTAAGATTGCCGTATTTAAAATTTATTTGTCAAAATTAATCGGGTCGGGCATTGCATTTTCTGTGCTCATAAAATGGATGTATCTCGTTATTTACTGAAAAAGAGCTAATATAGATTTTACAATATCTAATTATTCATACAACGAATGTAGTTTCCTAGAAGAAATTTGAATCTAACTCTTTTTTTAAAGATTACATGAAAGAAATGGACTGTAATTTTTACAAATAAATAAGAAAAGTTTACTTACTTGCAAAAGAAATAGACAATTTCAAAGACTACTTGCATGAGATGATAGCAAGCTTCAACATCAAAATCGTTCATTTTGTCAACACAAGTTTTCGGGGAAATATGATTGATTCTTAAGTGAACGCTATACCGCTGCAGAAACTTTTCATGGCAAATTCTGTTTCATCTCCATTGATATATTAAAATTTAAAGTTTAGAAAAAAGTGAGTTCTGATAAGACGCCCGGTGACTGAATGGTAGCGCTTCGCGCTCCCGTGCCTTAGGTCCTGGGTACGATCCTCGGGTCGGGCAAGGTTGACTCAGCCTTTCGTCCCTTAAGTGGGTCGATAAATGAGTACCAGGCATGCTTGGGAATTAAACCCTGGGGGTTCCGCGTTCGACTGACCACCAAACCGGAACATCTGCTCCGGCACCCCAGAGCCCAAGGTCAAGAAAACTGAGATGGGCACAGTAGGCCTTGGCCCTCTATGGGCTGAGTTTAGTTTAGTTTGTCAACACAAAATAAGTTATCGGTCACGGTTAAAGCTCATGCCTGTCATATTACGTTTATTATATTAATATGCCAGAATAGTTATTTTATTCGCATCATATTCATATAGTGCTCTGTTCATACCGAATTTCATTTAAATATACTCAGTATTTTTGGAGATAATTGGTAAAATCTGAAAATTCTCTTAATTTTGAACACAACTGTTTAACGTAACATGCGGAAATCATCATTATTAAAGACTAGTAGCGACAAATTATACAGTCTTTATTCATAGCATCATTCAATGGTTTATGAGCACTTATCAAATATATGGAAAATCGAATGGTAGTTCGATTGTAACGTCGTATGTATTTTATCTAATGTAAAAAATATTTAAATAAGTTTTTCTAGCTAAAATCTGATTGCACAATTATTTTTTAGCATAAAGAAAAGCTTTGAAATACCATTTGACTAAAAACATGGTTTCTGCTGCCCTTGAAGGATGAAGCAAAATAGTTACTGCTGATTCACTTGGTATGACAGTAAATAATATAGAATGATCTGACGCGCTAAGACAAAAATGCGTATCAAAACAAGGCATCTAAATTAAGAAACCTAGCTAATTAATTAACTTGATTTGAAATAACTTTTTATTGCAGAATGCTGTTGGAAAAGAGATTTCCAACCATGAAAGCTGTTTTAATTAATTTTGAAACAATTTATAAACCATTCAACGTAGAAAACTTTTGGAAAGTAGTTCAATTTGATCAACACCTTCTTTAAGAGAGAAGGACTGATCAATTTAGTAATCCGTGACGAACATCTGCGAGGAATGTCACTACGTTTGAGCTACTAAGCTGCACAGAGGGGGAATTACGAAAGGTGTCATTGCGTTTGAACTACTAAAGAATCACATTTCATGTTTATGGGAACCTGTGCTAAGGCCTTCTCTCTTCTAGGAGGTATTGATTTAATGCGGAAGAAAGATTGTGCTGATGACTCGCATGTGTACAATGTAAAATCATTAGAGAACTTTTATGGCAAGCGGGAAAAAACCAGCCTCCCCTAAAATTTATAATGGAAACTCTTACCTAAAGTTACCTAATAGAAACATTTAATGTAATTATTATAATTACCAAGATATAGCCGTGGTAACTCAGGGAATAGAGCGTTCGCCTTCCAATGAGGTGAGCTGGGTTTGAATTCCAGTGAAGGTTGGTCGATACAAATTCCACACACAGCTCGCACCAACCACAGTGCTGACATAAAATATCCTCAGTGGTAGTCGAATTATGGGTAAGAGTCCCTTTGCCGTCGTGCTAACCATGGAAGGTTTTCGTGTAATCCTCCCCATGTAACGCAAATGCGGGTAAGTTCCATCCAAAAGTCCTCCATAAAGGCAAAATTTCTCCCACTACCAGTTCTCAGGTCTGTCCTTATTCCCAATCTAGGAGTTCTCTTGTCATCTGAATTGGGTTCAAAATTGTAAGGTCGCGGAGTTGGACATAAGTAATCGTAAACCTAAAATTGGACCGGCGGTTCAACGATGGTTATAAAATAAATTAAAATTACCAAGACAGAATTGCGGGAAACTCTTAATTCCTCACTTCAACGGAGTACCCTCGTTAAAGTGCAAATAAACAAGGTAATGTACATAATAAATGGTTTTGGAGCTTCAGTGGTAACATAAGCAAGAGTGCAATATTTCTACTACCATTCTACTTTTTCCTAAATCTATTTTCAATTATGTGGTTTGACTTAAAACCATATTATGGTTGTCATAATTTCAATTGTTTTTATAAATCGACAAGCTTCAAAATTTCTAACAGTACATATTATTATTCCTAGTATATTTAACAGTATATATTATTATGTATAACAGTGCATATTATGTATTATTATCTGTAGTAAGTATTTATTTCCGAGTTGAAATAATCACAAATGATTATAATTCAAAAAAAAAAAATAGAAAAAACTTAAAAGATTTTAGAAGTTTTAAAATTAAACAGTTTTAATACATTTTATCGTTTATTGAAAATATCTTTCAAATCAAGTACTTTTCTATGAAACCTAAAAGTAATTAAATACTTTTTTTGCTATAAGGTTCAGTAGTAAATACCTGAACTCTTGAGACCTTGAAATGTCGAAGAAATGTCTAGTGATGGGAAATGTTTAATTACGCAAAATAAATAAAATCAGAATGAGATTCTCGAGAAATTTCATGTTTTTAAAGACCAACCACTGGGACCGTTTTTCTTGATAGAAATAAAGGCCCGAGGGTAGATAATTTTAACTTTCTACTGTCTAACGGAAATCCTTATCTGAGTTATTCAAAAACTAAGTAAATAGAATTCTTAGATTTAAATACAGATTTTTCGGATTTATAAAAATTTATTCTCGATATACTATGTTATTTATGTCGTTTATTGAGAGATTTTTAATTTAATTAGTTATAACTATTAAAAGAATCTAAATTTTAAAATAAAGAGTATATAGCGAACCACTACAGAGAGTTTTATTTTGTTAAGAGAAAAAAAATTGGTTGTAAATATTGCACAAATATTAATCTCTTTTTTTAATTTTTTTTTCTTTTAGCATTTTCCGTGCTCTGATACAAAATTTTGCATTAGATAAATTAACTTGTATAGTAAGTGTTCTTTCTGAAAACGACTTCAGAACCATATCAAAGAAAAATTTCACTAAATTGAAACTAAAATCGATCGTAGCTACCACTACAACTATTACATTGCATTTCACAAGTATATAGGACGTGTTAACTCGATTCTATTTTGAGGTACATTTTGATAGATGACGTTTCAGAGCCCCACAAGAGGTTTACGAAATATTAAGAAACGTTTTTGAAAACTACATGCATATAGCTGCCCCATATATTCAAAAACGTTTCCACAGTTTTTTACAGTGGAGGTTCATTGTGAAAAATCAGGAAAATGTTCATTTCAATAATAAATTTTCCTAAAATATGTTCTAAAATGTGCCTTAAAACGTAAGTTTTTATTTATCCAGCTAACGCTTGAGATTTTGATCTCCATTTACAACAAAGTTACAGTTCAAATGCAAATAATATATTACCATTTTATAAATATTTTCTTGACGAATATATTGATCTCTAAAAAATATAGATCTCGAGGTATATATTTGGTTCATTAATATCTAGTTTGCCACCTTTAATGCTTTCCCTGAGCAATTGACATTTAAACTGCCAATTTTAGACAAAGTTATAGTTCACCGCTAAAGTAAATAATATCATTATAAAGCACAATTTACGCAGAATTTAGTCTCCAAAATTTTTGCATTTTAGAATGAAAATTTGCGAATTTAATTTCTACAGTGCTTCTTGTAACTTAGGCGTACGCTATACCACGGGAGAAACCATTCATGGCAAATTCTCTTTATCCTCTAAGAGTAATTTAAAATATACAAAAATTTGGTTCAGGTAAACTAAGAGTAAGCCATGAAGCCTTAAATTCTTTAAAAAATTTCAAAACATCAAACTGCAAAAAAATTGTAAGAGGATTACCTAGGATTTCGCTATGGAGAATTCTAAAATAATTTGTTTGCGTTTTGGGGAAATTTTGAAAACATTATTACAACATTTGAATTTTCATGGTTTTCTCAAAGTTTATCAGAACTCACTTTTCTCTAAACTTTACATTTTAATATACCAATGAAATATATCAATAAATAATATGCCAATAATGTATGAAACAGAATTTGCTATGAATAGTTTCTACAGAGGCATAGCGTCCACTTAAGAATCAGTCATATTTCCCCGAAAACTTGTGTTTTCTAATACAATTTACAAGGCAAAAATGCATATTGTCTGACGAAAAATAGCTTTAGCAGAAAATAATGATGCAAAAAGATTTCAATTTTTGTATTCAAGTTTAACAAATTAATTTTTAAAAATCCTTTGCAACCTAAAAATTCAGTCAGGTGTTTAAAGCCGCTTAAAGTTTCATCTGTCAAAAAAAAAGTTGCAGCTCAATTGCATCGTTTAAGAGAGGGATTCTTATAAAAATATTAATGAATGAATATTCAAGTTTTGAAATGCGAAATTTTGAATTTTATTTGTAAATTACTTATCCAGTTACTTTAAAATTGACCTCTAACTTGAATATTCCATCCAGTGGTTCCAAATCATTTCTTTATAATTCTCATAAAATTATTTACGGATTCTATTAAAATTCAGGTACAAAAAAACATAATTCTAGTTAATAAAATTAGACTCTGCGGTATTTGAAAGATTCACTAGGTAATCGGTAATTTTTCCGTTCATATGGTTACTGGAAATTCTGGTTGCAAAATTATAGCTTTTATTACCACACATACAGTAAAAAATGCAAAACTGAAAAGTGCATTTAGCCGAATAAATGGTTTTTATGCCATGCTCTAACGTATCATGATAAAATTAACTAATTTTATCACATATTATAAAACCATATTTTATTGTTCCTTTTAAAAAATTCATTACCAAAGTGCTTCGGTAAAAATTACAAATTTTTTTTTAGTGTTCCCATAGAGCCAGAAACACGGTAAATTCTGCCAAATTCTGGTAGTTTTAACCAGTTATGTAAAATTTTAAACTAGTAGTTACCAAGGTTTTTAAAAAAATAAGAAAGTATTATCGAAATTATAAAGGGAACAATTATGACAAATTATATCTCAATTAATTAGAAGGTAAGGTTAAAATACAAGGAATAAAATCCAGAGAAGAGAAGATATTATAAAATACATTTTAATAATATTAATACACAAAGGCTATCATTGACAAGCGAAGTGTTCTATATATTCCTGTTGCCACACGTCTTACAGTAATGTTGCTTTTTTCGATAATACGATATAATAATAATAATTACATGAACCTTACATTCGGCCCCGCTGAATTCTAAATTCAGATAATATTTACATTAAAGCGTGAACATTAGACGACAGAACATAAAAGCGTGAACATTAGACGACAGAACATAAAAGCGTGAACATTAGACGACAGAACATAAAAGCGTGAACATTAGACGACAGAACATAGTAGGATACGGCCACCACTGCACGAACTGTCAGAAATGGTCCTCCAAAAATGGGAGAGAGTTTGTGATCTTGTTTAGGCCATCATCGATGAAACTTGCAATATGGAGGTCAAGTGAAAGGCGTGATTCCTCTTCATGAGGAAAATAAATTGAGGATTCTTTCCGGTAATGAGATATAATAATAATAATAATTATAATAATGTCAACCTTACATAAGCTTTCATAACTTTTTGACAACTAATAAACTTTTCTTCAAATTGATAGATGAGCTCTCTATATTGCCATTAAAAAAAATTTAAATTTTTGAATAAAGTTGAAGTCAAGAAAATCTGAAACAAAAATATTGCCGAACCTTTTGGTTACTTTTAAGGCACCAAATCTTTTATATATATTAATTAATTGCATTTAAAACAAAAAATAGCAAGTTACAAAGTAAGATTATAAAAAAGTACTTTTCCTTCTCTGTTAGTCATTTTTTTATACGTAAATAATAATTTTTAACTATTTTAAAACTAATACTTATATAAATTATGAAACATTCAGAAATTAATTATTGAAAAAATCTTTTATATTTTTTTCTCTTATTTCCTTACCGAAATGTGTTTCATCGTCTTCAAATTCAACATTTTGCCGAAAATAATTTTAAAAATAATTTTGCCTTGTTTACCTGTTATAAGTGTGAGTGTAATTTAAATATAGTTTAGAAGTTTTTCATTTAAAGAGCTTCGAACCATAATTTAGAAGCTTTTTTCGTAATGAATTACTTTTATTCATTTATTTGCTGTTGAATCATAAAATAAATATCTATAGATAAAGCTTACAAACGAGACATTTCAGAAAAAAAGTTCGTTTCCAATCATTGAAGTAACTGAAAATAATGTATTTCGACGTTAAAAGCTTTTATTTTTATTTTGAATGAAAATGTGTGTCTTTTAATTTATCTTCAACATCATTTTTAAAGGTTTTAAAACGAA